>NW_023425416.1:12532332-13899832 GCF_014108245.1 Pipistrellus kuhlii | reverse complement strand
TTCCATCTTTCCTCCCTCCTTTTCACTCTCTGAAAAAGTAGTAGAGCGAATATCCTCAGGTGAGGATTAAAAACATTTTTTTTTTAAATAGCTGAAACAAAAATACTGGCCTGTAATAGTAAAAAGACTCCAGCTGAAATAAAAATTTAAAAAAGGATTGTAATGGAGGGTGCACTGAGAATGAAATTAACCTACACTTTGTGGGTTTTTCAGAAAGATGGGAAATGTTTTTATTAAATTTGGACTTTGTTAACTATGTTTATTAAACCTGTTAGTCTAAAAGAATAAGCATGGAACATACACTCATAAGAAATAGCAGAGAGAAATGGAGTAAAAAAAAAAAAAAATCCAAAAGAAGGCCAAAAAGGAGAAGAAAGAATCAGAAGTAGAACAAACCAGAAGTATATAACAAGACAGAAAAATAATTGTAAACATATCAGCATTTCCAATGAATATAAATGGATTAATGTCTACAGATAAATGACAAAACTGCCAGGCAGGTTTGGAATTTAAAAAATTCAATAATATGTTCCATATAAAAACAAAAAGTAACAGACCTGTAAGAACTGGGTAAATCCACCAATGTAACAGAAATTGTGTTTAACACACCTCTCAGTCATTGACAGATCAGGCAGACCAAGAAGTCATTATAAATTGAAAAATACAACTAACAATCCTGATTTAATGGGTTACATCAATCACTGAGCTCAGCCATTGGAGAATACATACTTTTTTTCAAGCACAAAAACTGGCCACACATTATGCCCGAAAACTGGCCTTGGAAAATCCAGAAACTTGATGGCAGTTGAGCTACATCCTCTGACCAATATTCACTTAAGTGAGAAAATGTATCGGGGAAGGGAGGATAAATGGAAAAACTACATATATTTGCAAATTAGAAAAGCAACAACAAACTAACGTGTCAAAGAAGTAATAATGAAAATCAGAAAATACTAACATATGGGAAGTATCTGACTGTATTACAGGGCATTTTATTTTCAATGCTCCATTAGAAAGTAAGAAAGTCTCTAAATTAATAAACTAACATTTAACAGACAAATTTAGGAAAGAAAAGACTAGGATAAAAAACTTATAAAATAAAAGCAAAATAAAGATAAAAGCAAAAATTAATAAAATATAAAATGAATACACAAGAGTGAAGATCAATAAAATCAAAATTTGGGTCTTTTAAAATACTAATAATAGAAATTAATTATCAATATTAATCAATAAAAACAGAAAATATGCAAATAAACAATATTAGGAGTGAAAAAAACATTATTACAAATGCTGCAGAAATCAATAACTAATAGGTTATCATGGACCGCTGTATACCAATAAATTTATACATTTCAATAGAATGGATACTTTCCTAGAAAAACACAATCTATCAAAATTGACTTAGAGAACATAGAAATATTCCTATAACCATTTTAAAAATTATACCAAATGTTACAAAAGAAAACACTGGACTTGGATAACTTTATAGGCATGTTCTACCAAACAGATAGGACAGATAACTTGAAGTTTACACAATTTGGTTCCAGATAATTATTTTTATTAGGCCAACCTAACCTTGACTACAAACAAGATAGGGATAGTATAACAGGCCAGTTTTACTCATGAGCATAAATTTTAAAATGAAAATAAAAAATTGGGAAACCAAATTCAGAAATAGATAAAAACAATAAAACACCATTACCAATTCTGGTTTGGTCAGAAATGTAACCTTGATTTAACATAGAAAATAGATGAATGCAATTTGCCATATTAACAAGTTAGAAAAAAAATCCCCACATTTTTTATCCTAGTAAATGCAAGAAGAAGAAAAAAGGTTTTCCATCAAATTCAACACAATGAAGTGAACCTATAATAAAACTTTCACAAATATGATACTTAGCTATAAAAGTTGAAAGAATTCCATCTATAAATATTTTTAGAAATCAATATGGAAGAATTTATTACTTCATTAAGAAAAGCAATTTTAAATAAGACATAATAAGCACCCTATGAGAAACCATTTAAGAAAAGATTGAAATTTTGGACAATTTTTAAATTGAGAATTTTTCATGAAAAACAACAACCTGGAAAAACATTTTGACAACACATAATTAACAGAGAGTTAGTATCAAGAATAAAGGATTCCTATAAATTAGTGCTAAAAAGTAACATCTCAATAGAAACAAATCCTAAACAGGGCGGGAATAGACAAGAGCACATAAATCTTACAAATTGGCCAGTCTCAATTAGTAATTAGACAAATGTGAATTAGAACCATATTGAGTATATAATTTTGAACTGGGAATAATTAAAAAGTGTGACAGCACTAGATGTAGGCAAGGATGTGGAGCTACAGAGCTTATTACATTGTTAATGGAGTATGGATTGGAACAGCAACTTTAATAAACACTTTGGCATTACTCAGGGAAGTGCTCAGGCACCATGGACCAGCAATTCTAATCACTGGTTGGGAACACTTGCAAGAAATGCCTCTCAGAAGAGTCTTAAAATGTGTGCCAGTAACATACACAAAAATCATATGGCAAGATTATTCATACAAGTGAAAAGCTGGAAACAATCCAAAATGTCCATGCACAGCAAAATGGATAGATACCTGGTGGTACATCTCTACTATAGATATTATAGAATATGACAGTCACCAGGGCTAAACTAAAGCCTGGTGTATTACCACAGGTGAATCTCAGAAATAGTAAGTGGAAAAGCAAGTTACAAAAGAATGCAAGCAACCTAATGCATTTGCATCAAGTTCAAATTCAGGCAAATTCATAACTTTGTTGTTTAGGGATTTGTAAGTAGTGACATGGCAATAAAGAAAAGCAAGGAAATGAGAAATTCAGAATTCTGAATATTGGTTATGAAAGGTAGAGGGAGGGAGGAGATGCATCAAGGAAGTAGTAAGAGAAAGCTTAGGAGGTAGTGGAAGGTGTGCATGTGTGTGCATGCATGTATGTGTGTGTGTATGTATGTGTGTGTGTGTGTAGGTGATATTTGGGGTTAATGTCATTATTCTTTAAACTGTGCTAACATGTATTTTCAAAATTTGGTATACTTGGTATATTTGACAATTAGAAGAGCATTTAATAAAATTACAGTCTTTTTTGTTTCGCTTTAAAAAGACTCTTAAAGAAACCAGGGTAATTTTTAAATGTGTTTTAAATGTTTTGTATCAAGCAGCAGCACTGTGTCCTTAGAAGAAATGCTGTAATTAAAAGGATGTTGGTTATATTGGAAAGAATGGGCAATAACAGTACTTATATCACTATCCTTATGTTGTAAAAAGTAGAAGTATTAGAAAAAAAATAGCATAGCATATAAATCTTGGGATTTATCTTCTATAATTGAAACTTTGTAGCCTCGAGTGGAGGCCAGGGCCAGCCAGGATAGGTGGGAAGCTTGGCTTCCTCCATCACTGGAGGCAACCCAAGCTTCTTGCTTGCTACAGCTCAGTGGCCACCGCCATATTTGTTAGGTTAATTTGCATACTTGCTCCTGATTGGCTGGTGAGCGTGGCTTGTAGTGGAGCTGCGGTCAATTTGCATGTTTTTTTCTCTTATTAAACAGGATACCTCATATTTCATATATCCTCTCATATATCACATGTCATATATTTTATATCATATATGATCACCCACTAAACTAATAATTATGCATCCTTGCAATTTGGTCTGACAAGCCCCCTCCTGTGACATCATAGTGGCCTACTGGTGATAGGCTAGACTCAGCCATACCTGATACTCCCAGATCTGTGTGAAAGCAGTGAGGGATTCACTGAAGACAGAATTCAAAGCAAACTTGAGACGACGTCTGGCAGCAGCATGAAAAATTGTGAAAGTGAAGAAGGAATAACATAGCCTGACTAAAGTTGGAAATGGTACATTGTCAAGGTGGATGTATGTAGGCACATGTTAAGTCAGAATGAAAACAATCTCACTTAATTGGGATACCTGTCTGTTGATGATTGACAATGCCAACACATTGAAACATGGTTCAAAAAATAATTACACTGGAGTACAAAACAAAGATAAATAAATGAAGAGATTTATCAATGAGACCCATGGATACAAAGACATATTATACTTTTATTCTAAAACTACTTTATAAAATAAAAACTATCTCATTACTTTGGAACTTGATAAAATTGTTCTAAAATTAGTCTGAAGAATACTCAGAATTCCAATAAAAACATTTTTAAATAAGTTTTTATTGTTCAGATTATTACAGTTGTTCCTCTTTTTTCCCCCATAGCTCCCCTCTACCCAGTTCCCATCCACCCCCCATGCCCTTACCCCCACCATTGTCCTCGTCCATAGGTGTAAGATTTTCGTCCAGTCTCTTCCCGCACCCTCACATCCCTTCCCCCCAGAAGTGTCAGTCCACTCCCTTTCGATGCCCCGATTCTATTATATTTATCAATTTACTCTGTCCTTCAGATTTTTTATTCACTTGATTTTTAGATTCACTTGTTGATAGATATGTATTTGTTGCCACTTCATTGTTCATAATTTTTATCTTTACCTTAAGAAAATATTTTTTTAAAATAGTAACACTATAGCAGAGATTTATTAAACTCCTGGATATTAAAATACATTATAAAGCTTTGGTGACTAAAATATTGATAGTATGACATTTATTCAGGTACAAGGATATTATACCAGGATGATCACTGGAATACTTTTGATCTAATAGCAGAATAGGAACAACCTAAAGGTGTACTGCCATGAGTCCATTTAATAAAGCATGTAACAGTAGCACACTGAAATATTATGCAAGCATTAAAATTTTAAATTAAAGTTAATCCACATCTAGATATCTCACACTAGTTATCTCACACCAAAGATGATGAGAACATCTTAAAGACAGGTAAGCAGAAGACTATATTATGAACCAAGAGATGGCACTTTAACTGGCAGGGAACTTCTCAAAAACAACAGAGTATAGGTCAGAGGAAAATTGAATAAGATACCAAAAATAGTGAGCAAAAATAAATAGTAAGCCTAGAATTTTCCCCTCACTAAATTACCATTCAAGAGTCAGAGCAAAGGGTAAAATAAATACAGCTTCATGCATTCGACAAGAATTCACCATTTGAAGTCCCTCGTTGAAAGAACTATCAAAGGCTGGATCAGAGAGAAGGAACCTGAGCCTCCTATGAGACAGTGGGATGAAAGAAACAATGCTGAGCAAATTGGGAAAATCTAAAGCAAGGACTGGGTGTATAAATAATAATTACTAATTTTTAGGATAAAAAGGGTGAGACAAGAACTTAAGATTACAATAATATATAATTAAAGTGGGATAATGAGAGTGAAACCATGACATCTATCCCCCTTTTAAGCTAAGCAACTATGTTAAAAATATTTTGTGGACTCTAAAAACTACAAGAGAAATATAAAGCTTGCAAACCAGTCAGAGGATAAAATAAGAATTGTAAAGAAAAGAAATCAAGCAATTCAACAAAGGGAGGAAAAAAGGAGGGGGGAGGGATAAACAGGTAAAAAAAAAAAAAAAAAAAAAAAAAAAGCCCAAACATAAGGGAGACATCAGTACTACTCTCAACAATAGAGATTATTTTAAATAATAATGTGCTAATGATCTTAATAATACCAAGAGTTTAGACAAATCAGGAAGAAAAAGATGAAGACTCTAGTTAAAAAAAAAAAAGATTTGGTTAAACATGAAAATTTTATTCATAAAAGAATAAAACAAATTGCTTATAATGTGAAATCTCACTTACAATAAAGAAACTCAAATGTAAAATGATAAAAATAAATAAATAAAAGAAAATGCTTAGCCCAGCTGGTGTAGCTCAGTGGTTGAGTGTTGACCTATGAATCAGGAGGTCACGGTTTGATTCCCAGTCAGGGCATATGCCCAGATGGCAGCCTCAATCCCCAATTGTGGGGTGTGGAGAAGGTAGCCAACAATTCTCTCTCATCATTGATATTTCTATTCTCTCTCCCTCTCCATTCCTCTCTGAAATAAATAAAAAATATATATATATTTTTTTTTAAATGCCCAAATGTATGTAACTTTTACTTTTTTTAGGGTGTAGAAAGATAAAATGAAGTATCTCTCTGTGTTAATAACAAGAAAACACCAGGAAAAAAATTAAAAAGCTAACTATTCTAAGGAGCCGCTTCAGAGCAGGTTGAAGACTGAAATAATGGAATTACAGAGAGAAAAGAAGCCTTCATCAGTGAGAAGAGCCCCTATATCAGTTTGGGTACAGAAATACAGGAGTGGCTTCAACCAAAACCCCAGGTAATTTGTGCAAATAAGAAGAAATCAATTAAAACTTAGATGAAAGCATGGACCAGCAGGACTGAACCCAAATGACTTCTTCTCACACCCCTCTTCCAATCTTGCCAAGATAGCATCGATAATCAATACAGGAGGGGCAAGAAAATAGGGTTCAAGGGTCCTGCTTGAGTTGAATTCAAAGATAAAACAAAAATATTTTAAATTACAGCCTAAAATCCTTCTAGCTAAAACACTAATGAAATAAAAAAGGGAGCAGCAGGTATTATGAGACTGACACTTCTTGCCTGAGTTTTTTTTTCTCCCTCAAATTCTAATTCAGTCATGAGAAAAACATCAAATAAAGAATGGGGGCATTCTATAAAAGGCCTGACCAGTCCTCCAGAAGTTGTCATGGTCATAGCATCGAGCAGAGTCTGAGAAACCACCATAGGCCAGAGGGGACAGGGAGATGTGATGATGAAACACAGTGTGAGATCCTGGAACTGAAAATGGACATGATTGGAAATCTGAACAGAGTTCAGATTTAGTTCTGAACAAAGTTCAGGTTTAGTTCATAGTGATGTGCCAAAGTCGGTTTCTTAGTTGTGACAAAGGTATAACAGCAATGTAAACTGTTAATAAATGGGAAACCTGGTCAAGGGATATGCACGGATTCAATTCACTATTCTCCCAATGTTTCTGTTAATCTAAAATCATTCTAAAATAAAAGGTTCTTTTTTAAAGAGAAAAGAAACACCCATTTACAGAGTGTAAACCATTTATGAATAAAACTAACATATTGAAAACTACAAAATATAACTCACAAAAAAATTAGAAAATGCCTAACTAAATGGAGGGATATACTGTTCAAGGATTGAAAGTTTTAATATTGTTAAGATATCATTTCTCCCAGAAACAGATTAATTAATTCAATGTAACCCCAATCTAAATCCCAGCATGCATTTTCTAAAAATTGATAGGCTGATTCTAAACTTAAAATAATAGCCCAAACAACTTTGATTTCAAGGCTTACTGGTTAGTGAAAGTAATCAAGACAATGTGATTAGGGCATAAGGATAGCTATGGAGTTAGGACAAAATAGACTATATATACTAGAGGCCCAGAACATGAAATCATTTTGATAGGGTCCCTAGGCCTAGCCTCCTGCGATCAGGGCCATCTTCTGCCCATTCGCCAGTGCTCAGGCTGAATGCCATCTCCTCTGCCAGGCTGTCAGGCCATTCATCCCCAGCTGCTCGGGGGCTCAGGCCTGCAGGAAAGCAGGTGTTAAAACTTCACCTCCATGCTTGGGGCCACTTAGGCAGGCACCGCCAAGCACTGCTGGGACCTGAGGTGCTGACCGAAGCTGTGGGGTGCACCCTCAAACTACCCATGCCAGCATGAGCAGCACCAAGTGGGCAGCACATTCAATCAGCAGCTGGCCTGCTTACGTACATGGAGGTGAATTGGCCAGCACCTGCTTTTCCACAGGCCTGAGCCCCTGATCAATCAGGGATGAACTGGTGATCCCAACAGCATAATAGCCAGCCTGGTCCTCCCACCACCCACCCCGATTTCCCAGTTCACCATCACTGATCCATCAGAGCCTGCAGGCCAGAGGTAGGGACCAAGAGATCAGCCATTCAGCCTGATTACCAGTCCCCAGTCCTGCCCCACCCCATTTGTGGGTGGGGATGAGGGGAAGGGACTGAGAGTTGCTCAATGCACCTCATGGTGACCAGTTGTTTGGTCATCACAGTAGTCACGGACATTGGCTTTTCATTCATATATATATATTTTTTTTTTTTTTAACTGATTTACAACAAAAGACTCAAAGTGAATGAGTTAGTAAATGTCTTTCCAACAAATGGTGCTGAAATCACTACATATGTTTGTTTTTAAAAATGAGCATCTAACCCTACCATCATACCATCAACAAAATTTAATTCAAAATGTCTCATAGACGTAAATGTAAGAACTATAACTATAAAACTTCAGTTAGGAAACAATTTTTGCAAGTTTAGGGTAGGTAAAGTTTTCTTGATTGGATAAAAGAAGTATGAATCATGGGAAAAACTGATAAAATGAAGTTCATAAAAATTAAAAACATCTGCTCTTTAAAAGTTATCAGTAAGAAAAGTAAAAGATACACTACATACTGGGGAGAAATATTCACAACATATATATCTATCAACATATTTGTATCCAAAACATACAGAGAACACATAAAATTCAATAATAAGATTAACAATTCAATAAAAAATGAGCAAAAAAATTTAAACACATAATTCACAAATGGCCAATGAGAACATAAATCAATACTTAGTTATTAGAGAAATACAATTTAAAAGCACAATGAGATACCACTACCTATTCCAGAATGGTTTTTAAATTTTTTTAAAGACTGGGAAAGGAATTCAGTTCATTCAGCATGATCGCCCCCCCCCACCCCCCAATAGTTATATTGAGTTTTTAGAGAGAAAGGAAGGGAAAGAAACATTGATGTGAGAGTATAACATAGATTGCTGCCTCCTGAATGCCCCCTACTGGGGACTGAGCCTACAACCTGGGCATGTGCCCTGACCGGGAATTGAACTGGCAACCCTTTGGTGCACAGAATGATGCCCAACTAAATGAATCACATCAGCCAGAGCCAAAATGGCTAAAATTTTTAAAATTAACTATACCCCCTTTTGGCAACAATGCGAAACAACTGAACTGCTGATGGTTATGCAAAACAATGAAACAATTTTGCAAAAACAGTTTGCTTATAAAGGTAGGCATCCCTTTATCCTATGACCAAGACATTCTACCCCTAAATAGTTGCTTGAGAGAAATGAAAACATGTCCACAAAAGTTATGTGCACAAATTCACTAAGAGGCTTCGTTCAAAGAAGTCCAAGTCTAGAAGTAACTCTGCTATGATTAACAACAGAAGGACCTGAACACGCTGTAGACCATAGCAGATGTGATCACTGTCAGATCTCCATCCTTTAAATGCACACTTCTGACCACTCTTCACTTTGCATTCACTTATTTCACAGCTATTTCTTGAGGGCTGGACATGGTTCCAGATGCCACGAATACAACACTGAGCATATTTGTTAAGAAGTCCCTGCTCTTGTGGAGTTCATTCTAGTGAAGGAACAAATGAACACAACAGCTTCAGACGATGAGAAACGCAGAGTTGGAAACATGGTGAAGGGATTTCGTGTGACTTGGCGGGAGAGACAACCCCTTTGCCAGAGAGGCTGGGGTGTTAGAAGATCTTAGTTCAAATATGGGAAAGTACTTCATGCTTCCTCCTCCTCTTTTATCCCCTTTTCCTAATTTTACAGGCTAGTACTCTAGCTCTCAAGAGCTTTATATTCCTGCCAAAACCGGTTTGGCTCAGTGGTAGAGTATTGGTCTGCAGACTGAAAGGTCCAGGGTTCGATTCCCGTCAGGGGCATGTACATTGGTTGCGGGCACATCCCCAGTGGGGAGTGTGCAGGAGGCAGCTGGTCGATGTCTCTCTCTCATCGACGTTTCTGGCTCTCTATCTCTCTCCCTTCCTCTCTGTAAAGAATCAATAAAATATATTAAAAAGAAAAAAAAAGAGCTTTATATTCCTGTGTCTTCATTCTTTTCTTAGACAGCAGGCTTTTAGCAGTGTTGAAGAACATGAGGCTCGCCCTAGCTGGTATGGCTCGTTGGAATGAGCATTGGCCCACATTCTGAAAGGTCCTGAGTTCGATTCCAGTTAAGGGCACACGTACCTTGGTTGTAGGCTCCATCCCCAGCCCCAGGAAGCAATTTATCAACGTCAATGTTTCTCTCTCTGTCTCTCCCACTCCCTTCCACTCTCTCAAAAATCGGGTGAGGATTAACAACAGCAACAAAAAGAACATGAACTTCTGTCTTTTTTATTGCTCATTTACTCAATAAATTATAGAGCCCGATTAGTTACCAGGTATGAGGGGATAGGGATCCGCCGGCTGCCTCCCCTGAGGGAAAGAGGAAACGAAATCAACCCACCAGCACACCATTAGTGAACACTGGAAGAAGGCAACCCTCACCTCAAAACTCTTTACTTCCACTTGTCTAAAAGTTGTCATAATCATGACTATTTTTAGAACATAGTACTATATTGATATTTGCCAGAAAGTGGGTAAAAGAAATACCCAAATATACAACATTTTTAAAAAATGTAAATGGCATCTCTGAAAGGTGGTCCTCTGAAAAAGAGCATGTCGTGTTAGGGGCAAAGCACTGCTGTGAGTACTGGTTCCAGATCTGACCGACTTTTCTGACTTTGGATTTCTAAATTGACCTAAGCTAACCATGGAAATATCAGTTGGGGAGATGGATAATCGTCAGTGATTACATATGAGTCAGGGTTAGCTTACCCCATGACCTTCCTACTGAAAACAAGTTTCAGCCTAAATTTGCCCCTTTATAAACAAGCATTCGTTGGCCAGGAGCACAAAACGGTTCACCCGGCCTGGACTACAAAGTGGGTAAGACCCCAGCTCTGTACCTTCTCAAGCAGACTGACCATGGTGTGCATGAAAGGTTGACTCGAAGTACAGAAAATATTCCAATGGTCTAGAGCACATGTGTCAAACACAAGGCCCGCGGGCCAAATCCGTCCCGCCAGGCCTTGCAATGTGGCCCGTACTGCGCTGTCATCACTGCACTCCGCTGCGTTTCCATCACAATGACAGTTTATGACTGTTCAGTAAACCATTCGGCCCGCGATTTAGGCTGGATTTTAGATTTTGGCCCCTTCTCTGATTGAGTTCGACACCCCTAGTCTAGAGTGAAGTGTGTGTGACCCACAGACTCATCTTCAGATAAACAGAAACCTGTACTACGGTGGCCGAGTACAGTCTCATTTCAGGGCTGAGCCCCCAAATGAATAGGCTCCAGGTGGGTTTGAACAGCCTGCTTCACATGAAAATAAATTGTCCCTAGAATATTTCAACCCATTTACATCTATGGACCGTACTAGTTTCACCAGTGAGAGCCCATTTCTAGCACTCATCAAGCCACTCATCTCACCCAGGAAAACCCATCTCCAGCATTCCCTCTGCAAATCCCCAGAGCCCCTCGTATGGAGAAAGGAGCTAAAGAGAGCCAAATGGACTTTCTGATCAGAATGTTGGCTCCCTAACCTGGGTATGACTTCCTGAATTGGCTGCCTGGGGTTGTTACAGCTAGCAGCATGTTGCTAACATGCCACTGCCTACCGTGTATCATAAAACATAGACATCTCCACCATCAGAACATCACATCACCTGCCTCCCCAGTGTCCTCAATCAGTCACTTCATTACACATTTGTTCGTGCCACTGTGATAGAGACTAGAGAGACATTCTGCGCTAAGGAGCTCAAATAGATCTTAGAAGGCAAATAATCCTACGTCCTAGAAGCCACGTGGAGCACCGCCTCAAGAAGAATTCAAGCTCAGTGAGCAAAGACATTTAGGATTGACTAACATCTGCCATGGCATGAAATGGGAATTGGTCATACATATTTAAGTGCTATTCCCATGCATCTTACCAACCTCCCCAGGTATTTAAGATGACAAAGTAGACTAATTAACTGTCAAAGTACATTGGGAAAAAATGTAAAACACTGCCAATTTGAGGCATCATTACTACCAGAAGTAGCTGCCAATTCAAGCAGAAAGATGGTATCACATGCCCGTCTTCAGAGACTCAAGCACCCGAGAGATGAAAAGAAGATGAAAAGAGAGAAATGAAAGTGCTGGCAAGCTCTACTTACAGCAATTTCCTGTGAAGGAAAGTCAGTGCATACCAGGCTATGCCAATGATGGCTCTCACTTAGCTTCTCTGAGAAGCCACGCAAGCTTCCAATGGGCAGTTAAGCCACAGAAGCATTTGTACTGGGCACCAGTGGCCTGAGTTATCCCTTAGGGGCACAAGTCACTCAACATAATCGCAAGCTCCCTTTGAGAACAGAGGCTGTGCTTCACAGATGAATGGCCAGTGCCATCAGCCCTGCTAAAGCACAGCACATGCATTCCTGAAAACCATCGTGCTGTGCAAAATTACGCAGTAAAAAACCACAGGATATGTGGGGGGAAAGGTGTTGGAACACCAACACTCAAAATCTTCATCAGTGACACATTTTAAAAAAAGGAAAGGAACCTCATAAAAATGGTAACACATTTTCACACATGTGAAATATTTGAGTGATAAATACTACAATAAATAGGACAATTCACCTTGAAAAGGACCTGGAACTTGCTTATAGCAGTGGGCTACCACGGAGAGGGTTGAGGCATGTAAGCCAAGCATGTCAAACTCAAAGGCTAACTCGGGCCAAATAAACGAGGCATGTGGCCCGAGGGCCATGAGTTAGACATGTTTGGTATAAACTATTCTATGCCCTGGTAGGGAAAAAGTTATGTGACATGGAACAGAAAGCTGTAGCAGCCATCACGTGGATGGTGTGGCTCATGACATTCATAATGACTGAAGGGGGGGGCGGGGTATATAGGTATGTGCACTCTATGTAATCCTGCATGTCTTTGTTCAGCTAGGTGCAGTTTCTGGAGTTCACAAAGTGCTTGTCCTGGACAAAATTCAGCATACCCAAAAATAAAATAGGTTCAAATTCTTTCCCACCATAGCAATGTCATTGGGACAAGTATAAATTTATAAAACAAGCATCGTAGCAGAACTGACCAAACACAAGTATAGCCCAGAGCACAAAGGAACTAGTTAATGATAGTTATCATTTACTGAGGACTTTGTGAGCACTTATGCAAATCTTCTTAGCCAAGCATCACAACCAACTCAAAAAGGTTACTGTTTACAAAGGAGGAGTACTGGGGCTCAGAAATTAAAATATTTGTCCCCAATTATTCATGCTATGGTGGTGGAGACAAGATTTGAATTAAGCCAGCAGGAATGCAATGCTCAAGCTCTTCACCACTGTGTCCTCTGCCTTCCCAAAAGATTATTTCATGCAAAGTGTAAGTTATCCACACATTGATTCCTTTAGTGGCTCAGTGTGTCTCCTTAGCACACCAGCTACTGTCAAATTGTGTGTAGCTATTTGTCTCAAATGGCAGAAAGATTAATTCCTGTCCTACTAGGAACTAGGAATGGGACAAGGCTATTACCTTAGGTCCCCTGGGAGGACAGATAGTTTAAGCTCCTCATGTGTCTGGTGCCCACATCTCCCAAGGACAGCACTGCAGTTGGATGTAGACGAGAAAAAGACCACAAAGCCATGGGAGCCTGAGTGAGACCAGGCAGAACTCATCTCGGCACCATGTGGTCGAAAAAATAACTGCAGACCAACTGGGCTGTGCAGGACAGAAACTAGCATTTCCAGAAAACGTAAAAAATGCCGACTCTGGGCTAACATGTTGGATGCTCCCAACAACACAATCCTGTGTGCCAGGATACTGAGCTCAAATGACATGGTGAATAATATTAATGTGACTTTGGCAAGTGAAACTGCTGCTGACCAAAAGGGTCACCTTCAAGTAGCGTTTTATAGAATCTGCAAAGGCACAGGCTCGGGGGATAGGTATATTCAGAAGGAAGGTAAGTATACGCCTTTGTATGTTGGCTACATCTCTTCATAACTGTGTCCCCTTGGGGAAATTATTTAGCCTCCCCAAGCCTCATCGCCTCATGGCCTCATCAATAAGGGGTGATAATGGGGTGAACCTAACAGGGTAGTTGAAATCCTAGCTAATAAAAGGGTAATATGAAAATTAACTGTCATTCTGTCACAAAGATGGTGGTGCCCATCTTAAGAGTTAGCCCCGCCGGAGTCCTGGCCAGGCCAGGCCACAGAAAGCTTGTGTTGTCACCCCGGTGACGAGGTAAGCATTCCACACTTGGCCACAGATGGGCCTCTGGCCAGGTTAGGGTGAGGAACGCTTGCATCCTCACCCCAGCAATGAGGCAAGCATTCCACGCTTGGCTGCAGATGTGCCTCTGGGCTGCCGAAAGCCTCTGAGCAGCCAACGCAGAGCAGCCAGGCCCCACAGAGAGCTACTGGCACACAGATTCGTGCGCAGGGCTACTAGTGATTAAACAAAATAATACATGTAAAACTCTTAAGATGTCAAGTGCTTAATGGATGACAGCTTTCGCCTTAGACATATTCATCATTGTCACCATTGTTCCATCTGCAGTTAAAAGGAATGGATTCAGTGAAAGAGGAATCCCAACTCATTTTTGCCTGGGGTTATTGTAATAACTTCCCATGCAATAGGAATGGGATAAAGCTTTTCCAAGGAGAAGGAAGAAAACTGAATACGCCTTCCCATAAAGATATAGGAAAATTCTTATTGGTCTAAAAATACTAGTTTTAACATTCAGTCCAATTCTTTTCATTAGCACTTGTCTTCTGAAAACCCTGGCTCTACTTCCTCAACTTGGAGGAAACCAGGGGCCACCAAATCCCAGAGAGCCAATTCCAAAGTGACTCAAAGAACCAAGGGAATCGGAGAGAGTAAGCTCGCGGCCGTCCTGAAAAGCAGCAGTTAGGGCCTGCTCAGACTGATCCTGTCCCTGGTATTATAAAAAGCCAAGTACTCTTAGGGGATGAAGGGGTCATGGTTTGCCATGAAGTAAATCCAATATTCCCTATTTTAACCAAGACAACTGCTCCCAATTGTACATTTTTAATGTAAAAGGGTACAGAGAATTAAACTCAGTATCTCCAAGGTATGTAATGCATTTCTCAGTTTTCAGGTTGTTGCAAATCTCGTATCAGATTCAAGAGAATAAACCTAGACATAAAAATACATTCTTTGGCCCTGGCCAGTGTTGCTAAGTGGTTAGAGTGTCAGCCCCATGCACTGAAGGGTCTCATGTTGGATTCCCACTCAAGGGCACATACCTGGGTTGCAGGTTCTATCGACTGGGGTATGTGCAGGAGGCAATCAATCCATGTGTCTCTCTCTCTCATTGATGTTTCCCTTCTCTCCTCCTTCCCTTCCATGCCCTCTAAAAATCAATGGAAAAAACATTCTTAGGTGAGAATTAAGAACAAAGCACACACACGCACACACACAAACAAAAAAATAATCCCTCTCCTCTGATGAAGGACATTGCCCTCTATGTGAATCCTGTGGGCACTGATATCTGTTTTGCATTTGGGGATCCACCCTCTGCCCCTCTTCCATTCACCAACTGCTACCTAGGACGTGACCAGTTATGTCTCATTCCCCTGGCCAGAGTGATTGGCTCTGAGATCCAATCGAAGTCAGTGAGATGCAGTCAGACCCTGGTCAGCATTGGTAGGCTGGGGACTTGAGGCTTTCCCCACTCTGCTGGAGCCAGGAAGGAGGAAGGTGATGCTTCTGCAGCTATTTTGCCTCGAGGAGAGATAATCCCTTCAGAGAATGCATATCAGTCAGAGAACTGAGGCCACGATGAAGAGAGGAGAAAACCTGGATCCTCGGGGCATCTTTAGAATATGTAGACCAGCCATGCCTGCAGCTTACATTCTCAGGGAACACCCTTACATGTGCCATTACATTTGCTTCTTGTTCAAACTTACACCTTGACCGAGCCCCAGAGTTTCCTATTTGAAACGCCTTCATTATTCCTCCCCACCTGCCTAAAATCTAAACAGCCTCCAAGACCAGGATTCCTCTCCGCAGTCCCCTCTGCACACTTCTGTCCTGGCCAGTGCTTCTCCCCGACTGCACTGCTGGCTGTTGGAGCCCTCAGCCTAGGACAGGACTCTGCAGAGGGCCTGCTGGGTGTTCACCCTTTATCCCCAGTGATGCTGGAAGCACGTACAGGCTGGCGAGGCTCTCCCAGAGCCCAGCTCAGTTCCTTCCCCGTTGGTGGTCTCAGGCAGTAGTTAGCTAACTGATAAAGTTGATTTAAAAAAAAAATGAGTTTCTGGAACCCAGAGAATGATGTTTAGTAAAAAATATATATATATATATTTTCTTATTACTCAAAATGAAAAGATCAGAGCCATCAGCTCCTCTTGTAGGGTCCACATGCTTGATCATTTGTAACAAGAACCATGCTGCAGCCTTGCCAACTGTAATAAACAGGTACTATTTCTGAGTGATTATAGCATGAAAGGCTCCTTCAAAGTATTCTATTTCATCTTCACCACAAACTCCTGAGATACCCCATTATTAGCCCCATTTTATAAACGGGAAAGCCGAGGCCCAGAGGCATGAAGTGGCTTGTGTGAGCTCACAAGGCGAACAAGCGGCAGAGCCAGAATCCGCACCCTGGCAGCCTGGCCCGGAGCTTGCAATCCCCGCACTGCGCTGGCCTGCAAACCTCCCAGCCTCTCCCCTAATGTGTGCTCCATAATTGCCTCCCCAGAAGTCACGGTCAATGTACCTCGCTAAATGCTTTCTGTGTAAATAGTTTATAATTGCTAGGAATGATACCTCCCTCATTTTTATCAGTTAGATAAAATTATCTTTTCAAATACTTCAAAATTATAGAGTGCTGGTCTAATTTGAAAACAATTTTTATGAAAGGGCTGCATTAACAAGTGAGATGATGCTTCTAATGGGAATGGCCACAGCGCTAATGTCATATCCATCTTTTATAAGCCCTGCCCGGGAAGCGTATTAAATCCATGGTCCAGGAGACAAAAATGAGAAGCCTCCTTTAGGACACAATTGTCTTTTAAATACAACCAACTAACTTTCTGATAAAACTGAGTTTAATGGTCTCTGAAAAGAAGAGCCCAGAGATCATGCCTAGGAATGAGGGGCCCTCTTAACAGACTGACGGGGTGAAATCAGCACTGGTTGAGTAATGGTGATCACCGAGGCCATCTCAACTGGTGTGGACCACTCCGCACATGTGCCTTGTCACGGTCACTGCCCCTGAGGCTAAGGGTTCCGCGTCTGTGGTTTAGACTTACAATTCCACATCTCCTAGCTTAGCCCCAGGAGTCACACACATCAACACCCTTCAGAGACTCCAACTATGATCATGCAGAAGAACATGCTTTTTGTTTTGTTTTGTTTTGTTTTGTTTGTTTTGCTTTGTTTTCACCATTTCTTTTTTGAAAAAATTTTATGAAGCTACTTTATGGCTTTTTTTGTGGCATGCCAGTGCCCTGGAGTGAGTGCAAGATGAAAGGTGGGAGGTAGCTGTATGCATGTCTGGTCTCGGCTTTACACCTGAGACGGTATAAAGGAGAGCAGAGAAAGAGGAGTGGGAGGGGATCATCAAAGTGAGGATAATTCTAGCATTTGGATATATTATATTTCAGACTGTTCTCTAGAGGCATGCCAAATACGTCATTCGTGTTCTACCAAAGAAGTAGTCCTCTGTCTAACATTGAAGGTAACGATGACTATTTTTTAATTGTTGCCTACATGATTCCTTTAGGATCTAACTTCTGTGTCAGCTATGGCCTGGTTGTATAGAAAACATGTCCAGTATTCAGCAAAGAGGAGGTGGCTCCTGTAATAGCCTACCATCTTCTGGCTCTCAGGATGTTCAGCTCCTCACCCTCTCTGCTATCAGAGCTGTCCATCTAGTGGGAAGAGTTCTTCAAAAAGTTGGAATGATTCATCTTGAGTTCCCTGGAACAGGAGAAGGCCAATCAGATTACCATTTGGTCCTTGGATTAAAAAAAAGAGTGGAATTCATGAGCAGATAGGACAGGTGACCATCAGAGCCATACTCAAGGATCTAAGATTCAGTTTCTACACGAAGCTCTAATATAAGAATTCTGTTATTGGGTCACCCAAGAGTTCCACCAATAAATTTCTACAGTGACCCTAAATACTTCCTACACATGGTTCTCTGTGATATCAACTTCAAATGTGTATGGATATTTATAAACATCATTTCACAGAAACATATGAAAACATACAAACTTCACATATGTGAAAAAGACAAGCACATTTATAAAAAATGTTAAGAGGGGATATCTCCAGGTTAAAAAATTACAGATAATTTTTTTCTTTATGGTGCTTTTCTTTATTTTTTTTTCTTAGACTGTATTTCACATGTGTGATTTATAAATAAGTTATGTACTTAAGTCATGCACTGATAACAATGGTGATAAAATTTATCAGTTTGGAAACATGCAACAATACAATTAATCAGACCTTGAGTAATAATGGCACTGCTTAACTTCAAAAGTGCATTGGTATATTTATCAGCTCGTGGGGTCTAAAGAGAAGCTGATAAACAAAGCCTTCGGAAGGCCAGGGAGCCCTGGCTAGTATGGCTCAGTTGGTTGGTTGTCATCCTGTGCACGAGGGATTGCTGGTTCAATTCCCAGTCAGGGTACAAGCAGGAGGCAGCAGATCAATGTTTTGCTCTTACATCAATGTCTGTCTATCTGTTTGTCTCTCTCTCTCTCTCTCTCTCTCTCTCTCTCTCTCTCTCTCCTCTCCCTTCATCTCTCTCTAAAAACCAATAAGAAACAACAATAACAACAACAAAATCCAGGGGTTGGGGTCTTTTAGGGATCCAGACAGCAGAAACCACTTAAGACTTTAGCCACTTTCAGTCCTTGAGTGTTGAGACACAAGTATCAAATCCCCAAAGAGACAATTCATTGGTCTCAGGGCACCTGCCCACTTCTTTGTCTGCTGATATAAGGGCACCTTAACTGGCAGTCCCAGCATGACTCCATGTGGAAGGAGAGAAGGGCTCCCAAAGGAAAATTAGATGTTTTCAGTGAAGGAAAGGGTCCTGAAGGCGAGGAAGGAAAGCCGCCAACACCCACCATAATAAAGACACTGAATAGCAACCAGCTACTATCATAATTGCTACACACACAGCTGCATGTAGACTTGCTATAGATTGTTCCATTTTGTAAAATAGGTACTCATAATTATTCTCATTTGATAGCTGATAAACCTGAGGTTTCAAAAGACAAAATGCTTACTTCAGTGATTCAGGTGAGTGGGAGGATTGGGGTTAACCTCAATCCATCTAACTGTAGATCCCAACCCACCCAAATTTCCCCATCCTTTAGGATCAAATGCCAAAGATAATGGGCACGGTCAAGTCAAACACCATTGCCCCACCAGGTCTCATCAAACACAGTCATATTCAGAGAAGTTCATGGGAAAGGCACAAAGAAATAATCTCAGGAATAAGACCAGATTTCATCTCCATTATGTTATCAGAAAGAGAGGAGAGACCAAGATGTGTGCGTGCCAGAGTCCATGAAAACCCTAAACATGTTTCTCTAAGTGCTCCTCTGGGTCTGGGTATGTCATGGAAAGATAATCTGTCTGTTTCTAATCCACTTACATTTAATTTATTAAAATGTTTTGGAACAGTTATTTGAGCCCAAAAAAACATGATAGATCTATTTTGTAAGACTTTAAAAACATCAATTTCCTTTGGACAAAGAAGTTCCATTTGCCTCAAGTAATTTGACCAAATCTCAAAAAAAAAAAAAAAAAAAAAGAAAGAAAGAAAAGTAAAATGGCTTCTAAATTCAGAACCAAAGATGCTTCAGCCCTTTATAAACACCATAAACACTCAGATTATCTAACCAAAATGGGATCTTATGGACCCCTCAAACGTTGACCATCAAACAGAGAAAATAGCATCATCTAAAGGCAGGGTTGGGGAGTGGGGGAGAAGGGGCGGTTAAAGCTAGAAGACAGAGGAACTGGCCCCTCACCAGTTGTGTGGCCTCCACTGATCCAGTTCCTCTCTCTGTGCCTTGGCTTTCCCTTCTTTAAAATAATAGAAATAGTGTTTATGTCCTTAGTTATGTTCTTAGTCTGCAGTGTGTCTAAGAATCAAGAAAGAAAATATAAGAAAGGCTTGTCCTTTTCATCTATTATATGTATTACTAGAGGCCCAATGCATGAAATTTGTGCAAGAGTAGGCCTTCCTTCTCTGGGCTGCCAGCATCAGCTTCGCTCTGGCACCGAGACCCAGGCTTCCCTCTGGCCCCAGCTTTATCCGGAAGGCCGTCCGGAATGATGTCTGGTCATTATTAGCATATTACTCTTATTTTATAGATAAAATTAGCATATTACTTTTATTTTTATAGATAAAACTTAATCTCTAGTATTATCAGTGCTACTAATGCTACAAAAAAATTATAAATAATCAAATTAGAATAGCCAGTAGCCTAATCAAAACTAAGAGGACAAATTTTCTCAGTTCATAGCAAAGATTGGCCATGCCAAAAAGATTTGCTCAAAGATCTCAGTTTACAGATGTTAGCAAAACCTATCTCTAAGGGTGTAGTTGACATATCTATGGCAATGGGTTGACATGAGAGCATGCATTTGTGTGTTCAATACTCTAAAATAGTCACAGCATAAATTATGAATAAATTATCCAAATAAATCTGACTCCTGCCCCTTTAGCACAGTAATAAATATCTGTGGTAGGCATGGCTTGCACAAAACCTTTTCTTGAATTTGATCATGATATAATTTTTTATTGCAAGCTCAAATAGGAAAGGTTAATGAAAGAGTAAATGTGAAGGGAAAGAAACTAATTTGGGTGAAACATAAACTTGTTCAACTTTCAGACTACATGACAGTTAATTTCATGTCTTTGTATAGAGTAATACACAGAGCTACAGCAGTTTCAAAATGAACCAGCAAATGAAGACAAAAGTCTTCTCAATACTCATAAAGAATATGTGCATTTTATTTTAAAATGTATATTATTCACTGATTCCAAGCAACATTTCTTCCTGTTGGGTGAACCATACGGTGAAAATTACATTTGTTTCCCAATGCATACCATGGGGCGATGTCAGAACGCAAGCTTAAGGGCTGGAAGCTCCACATCTATAGTGGGTTTTCCACACGGCACTGCTGGTGGAAAGCAGCTCCCCAAAGAGCACATGTCCGCTCCCAGGGACCCCTACAGGCAACAGTAATGCCAAAGCGCATTTTTATTAGGAAGATTCTCCCTCGCCAACTATTCTAAACGCTTATCCTTGTCAACTGGCCTGCAACTGAGACCATCTAGTGAGGGCAGAGCAGTCACCAGTAGTACGTTCCTCCAGTTGCCTCAGAGGACTGAGAGAGCAGAGGCCCCTGCCACCCACTCAGCACTCTCTACCAGGGTCGGCAAGCTTTTCCTTGGAAGGTTGGATAATGAGTATTTTAGAATTTATGGGCCAAGAAGCAAATACAAGATATTAATTATATAGTTCGCTCACAACGATGTTAAGGGTAACCATTTAAAATGTAGAAACCATTCTTCGTTTGCAGGCAATAGAAAAACAGGCAGCAGGCCAGATTTGGTGTACATGCCATAGCTGGCCAATCTCAATCTGAAATCTAGACTTCTGAGGCAGGCTGACATGAGGGGATCATGTTTTGAAATAGTGCTTTGTTCTTGTCTTCCCTCCCTCAATGTTCCCTTGGCCCCTTCTTCAAGCAAGGCCTCCCTGAGTTCATTGCCTCAGGACAAGACAAGTCAGCAGACAGAGAAACAAGAATCTGTTCCTGGCTTTTGGCATCTGAAAACCTCCAGTTCTCCCAACATGGGGAGATGAGTGAGGAGAGGACTTCTGTAAACAACAGATGTGGAGGAAGAGGTGCTGAGTCTGCACTGTCAAATGTCCCTCCTGAGACCCAAGGAGAGACCCCAGCAGGTGGATGCTGGGGGTGAGGCAAGCCCGAACCTGGATTCATGGTGACATGGAAAGGGGACCCAGCGCCAGTTCTCCTGCCCGATCCCAGGCCGAATGCCAATGAAGAAGAGGAGACCTCCGGTCCTCTGGCTGGTGTATGAGATCTGACAATAGATAAATCCTGGGCCCAGATGCTGAGTGGAGGCCCAGAAAACTAACAGGACCTCAGAGAAAAAAAAATAACAAATCAACCTAAGACAACTTTACCAATACCCTCTGTCCCAGAAGGACACAAAAACAGCAAAAATACCACGAACCCTTGGAGAGTAGCAAGGACACAGGGCCAGTGGCTGAAAGAGGCCAAGTTGGATATGAAGAGACATTGCAAAAGGCACCAGGGAGTAATTTAGCAGCCGCTCTAAGCATCTTCTAGTAGACCAATGATCAGATGAGATGAGGGACATGGCCTGGGACACTGATAGAAGGGTAATGAGGAAAAACAGGTCAGCTCCAGCACAGAGAGACCTGACTGAAAAGGGACTATTTAGGACCACCCACACCTTGACCCTCTGCTGTCTCTTAGAATTTGCACAGCTCCAGGCAGAGAAGCTCAAGCTTTGTTGCTGTCATCGACAGATTGACTCAGAAACTGAATGTGGTTGGTGGTTGTTTATATCTTTACATTTCACTTACCTGAGTTTGAGGAGTGAGATTCCTACCCACTAAAGAGGCTAGTTAAAAAAATAAAAATAAAAAAATAAAAAAGCCCAGCTGGTGTGGCTCAATGGTTGAGCATTAACTTATGAACCAGGAAGTCATGGTTTGATTCCCAGTAGGGGCACATGCTCTGGTTGCAGGCTTGATCCCCATTAGGGGGTGTACAGAAGGCAGCCAATTAATGATTCTGTCCCATTATTGATGTTTCTATATCTCCCTCCCTCTCCTTTCCTCTCTGAAATTAATAAAAATCAATAAAAATAAAGCAGTGGTCTGCTGTGAGATCCAGTTGCATAACTATCTGTGTGTCCGAGATAAACTGACCCCGTGGCGCCCTGGTGTTCAGATGTGTTAAACAGGAATTATCCAGATAATGAACAGGAAATAGGTTTCTTCTTTGTGAGCCACGTTCGATGAATCAATATATATATTAACTAGCTCACTGAATTGAGGCTTCTGGGGTTGCATCTGGATTCATCGAGAAAGGATGCCACCATCAGTGACATGTTTCCCAGGGACGTGGAGGGAAGAGGGAAAGCTGGTGGCTGACGCATGTTGTTTCTACTCCTGTGTGTGGGTACATGTCTGAGGTCCTTTTTCATTTAGAAAGTCAGCAGTTCTTCAAAATGCCTGACATCCAGAAGTTGTTCTAGAAAGTTTTATTGAGAAAGTTTTTCACCAAGAGTCCAGCTTCCAGAAAAAAACTGGGGTCAGAGAGATGAAAGTGCTGGCATGGGCTCAGGGGAGAGAAGGCAGACCTGCACCCCCGTGTCTGGGAGACAAAGCCTAATGAAGGGTCTGCTCCTTCACAGCAGTGAGCACTGGACCTTGGAGGGGCCTCAGTGTGCCCATTGGACACTTAGCCCCAGGGAGCGTCAAGAAAAGAGGCTCCAATGAGACAACAAATAAAGGGGGCACCCAGCACACAGCAGGCACTCAATAGTTGCCCGTTTCCCTCCTTCAGGCATTGGGCCTGCATTTGCCAGACAGACAGCCGTCCACAGGAAACTCTTTCCTCTGGAATGTGGACACTGCTTGTCCTTGGAATAATTCTTTTCAAGGCTTTTCAAAGTTCAGGACGCTCAGAGTAAAAAATTTTAAGTTGTTTTTTACATGCACACATCTGAGTTGCATAGGAGCTTTGTAGGAAAAGCAGACTGCCAGGCCCTGCCTTAGGGCCAATGGACCAGAGACTCTGGGGTGGAGCCTGGAAGGTTCTGTCCTCAGGACTCTGACCCCAATAGCATTAAGATCACCACATTAGCAGCTACTTGCTGCCTCTCCATACCCCCATTCCCTGGATACATGCCCTTCCCCTTCACCTCCTCAGGGGGTCCTTCCCTGGACACCCCATTTAACATGGCAGCCCTGCGGCCCCTGAGGCCTCCCTGCCGACCTCTTCCATTGTATTTATTGCTTCTGTAACACTTTTCATTTGTCATGCCATTCACATATTTTACTTATGTGTCTTACCTTACCCTACCCATCCTGAATGCCAACACCAAAAGGGCAGGCTCATGGCTTTGTGCACTGCCACAACTGAGCCTCGACCAGTGCCTGGCATATGGTGGACACTCAGGAAAGACTAGTAGCTCTTTGCTCCCGTTTGACCTCAGAGGGCCCCAAACAAGTATAATAAGTCAAAGGAATGAAAGGTAGTCTGTGGAGGGCTGCAGAAATGACATGGTTAAAAAAACACTCGTCTAGAAATGTTAAGTCCTGAGTCCCAGTGACCTTGTAAGATAAGAAGCAATTGATCCCCTTAAAGGTCTCTCCAACCTTGCCAATTTCCAAAATTAAATGATAACCTATGGCCTTGAATTTCAGCTGTGTGGTTGGACTGGGGTGGTACATAGCCTAAATCCAAGATCAGAGGGAAGGCTGGTGACTGCCTCTCCACAGGACTCTCCCTGTCTGCTCGCTCCCCAGATCCAAGCTCCAGTTCCTGTTGCATTGTTCTGCCCACTCCCTGCCCATGCCCTTGACAACCAAGACCAAGCCAGGCACCACCCTCATTGGCCTCCAAAAAAAAAAATGAGGGTGCGGTTCCAAGCATCTGGAGATGAGGGGGGAGGCTGTTATTTAGCAAAAGAGACACATCGTTATTTTCCTGTACCGGGATCGTGTTTCATTTAGCTGACTTGGCTTCGCATTTCTACAGCATCCCCGAGGCAAATAATACAATTAAGCAAAAGGAGAGGAGATTTAGTAACAATAAATTACCCAGAACTGGTCATTCTTTTGCACGCAGCTTTAAAAGGAGCCGAGCCTTCAGAAGGATCAATCACCCTGAATCGCAAGGGTTCAAACATTATACATAAACGACTAGTAAAAACTGATGGAGATTGGAAGTGTACACGCATACATTCACATACATACACACACGCAAGCCACAAAAAAAAAAAAAAAACTCATGGGTTGGGCCTAGACATTACTTTGTCTTTTTTTTTTTTTTTTTTTTTTTACAATCTAATAACCCAAAGACTGTTACAAAAAACAGTCTAAGAATACACATGGAAGAATCCAGGATAAAATGGGGAGGAAAAAAGCTACAGAAATTAAATCGATCTGAGACACAGGGAGGGAGAAGAGCTTCTAGTAATAGCTCTGTGGGGGCAGATGAAGGACTGAAATAGGAACCAAGAGAACTGCGTCACGCTAACAGCTCCACCATGCATGTGTGTAATGTTAGGCAAGACAATGACTTTTATGGGTTTCTAGTTCTCGCTATATAAAACAAGTTGTTTGAACCTCATCACCACCATTTTTATCATCCCATGCACCATCTGTAATGCTATTTACTTACTACTTTCATTTAAGTCAACTCTTTTTTATTTGAATGATTACCCATTGAAGAGGAAAATACGTATTTATGATCCTACTAGAGGCCTGGTGAACAAAATTTGTATGGGGGGGGGGGGTGTCCCTCAGCCCAGCTTGCACCCTCTCCAATATGGGACCCCACGAGGGATGTCTGACTGCCTGTTTAGGCCCGATCCTACTGGGCCTAAACAGGAAGTCAAACGCCTTTCTCACAATACAGGACTGCTGGCTCCCAACTGCTCGCCTGCCTGCCTTCCCGATTGCCCCTAACCACTTCTGACTGCCAGCCTGATCACCCCCTAACCACTCCCTGCCAGCCTGATTGATACCTAATTGCTCCCCTGCAGGCATCATCACCCCTAACTGCCCTCCCCTGCAGTCCTGGTCCCTCCCCAACTGCTCTCCCCTGCAGGCTTGGGATCACCCCAACTGTCCTTCCATGCAGGCCTGGACACCCCAACTTCCCTCCTCTACCATCCTCATCATCCCTACCAGTCTCATCATGCCCTCCCCTGTAGGCTTGATTGCCCCAACTGCCCTCCCTTGCAGGTTGGGTGCCTCCCAACTGCCCTCCCCTGGCATCTTGTGGTGGCCATCTTATGTCCACATGAAGGCAGCCATCTTTGACCACATGAGGGTAGCCACCTTGTGTGTTGGAATAATGGTCAATTTGCATATTACTCTTTTATTTGATAGGATAGAGGCCTGGTGCTCAGATGGGAGCCAGCTGATTTGCCCTGAAGGTTGTCCTGGATCAGGGTGGGGGTTTCCTTGGGGCATAGGGAGGCCTGGGTGAAGGGCTTATGGTGGATTGCAGGCTGGCCATGCCCCCCAGCAACCCAAGCAGAGGCCCTGGTATCTGGAATTTATTTATCTTCTATAATATAATTGAAACTTTTTAGCCTTGAGTGGAGGCCTGGGCCGGCTAGGTTGTGCAGGAAGCTTGGCTTACTCCATTACTCCTGCTTGCTCTGTAGCTGTGGCCATTTTGGTTGGGTTAATTTGCATACTCACCCCCTGATTGGCTGCTGGGCGCTGCTTGTGGATGTATAGTCAATTTGCATATTACTCTATTATTAGATATAGGATTTGTTGTATCTTGCTACAATTTCTACATTTCTAATAATAAATACTTATGCTAGTTTGGCTTAGGATTTTTTGACTTTACAATGGTGTAAAAGAGATACACATTCAGTAGAAACCAGCCATGACGAGCTCTGATGTTTGGTACATTAGGTACATGATATGCAGTTTTGACTTATAGCATTTTCAACTTATAATGTGTTTATTGGGACTAACTTCATTGTAAGTCGAGGAGCATCTATAAATACATTTACTTAGAAAGGAAATTATCTCACTAATATGAATGGAAAGCTAGAATCACTGGTCTTAAAATAGAAGGCAATTACAAAAATAAGGACAATGGACTTCTGCTTTTAGCCATAATAGACTAGATTATTTCAGACCAACCCCCTTGGCAAGACCAACTTTAAGATCGGGATACAGTATGTAAAGTATAAAGACAAAGAACTTCTGTTTGAAGACACTGGGGAGATACAAAGGCCGCTAGGACCTGAAGACAAGAGCAAAGAGAAATAAAACACTCTGAAATAAGTCCAGTACTTAAAGCACTGTTTTCCTACAGGCATTTGCTGAGTTGTAAAACTTCACAAGACTCCGAGGCTCAAAAGTCAATAGTCAGTCTCATAACAATTAAAGTTGGGGTCCACCAAATGGAGGGATCCTGGCAAACATTTCAAACTTCCCTTAGAACCATGAAAAGGCTACACAGTAGAAGAATGAAGCAGAAATAGTTTAACCTTCACAAAGACTAAAACCTAATTTCAGGCCATCTCAAGCCCAGATGCAACAAGATGATCTGCCAGTACTTGAAAAACCTGACAGAAGAAGAAGAAGGAAAAAACAAAAGGTAAGTTTCACTGAAAGAAGATAAAATAATCCAGAGATTCACACTGGCTTACAATTTGTTATACATTATTTCCAGCATTTACCAAAAATTACAGGCATGCCAGGAGATATAACCAAATAACCCAAAACCTAAGAAAACAGTCAGACCCATATGTGAGTCAGCCATCGGAGTTATGAGATACAGACTTCAAAATGTCTATGATTAATAAGTTAAACAGAGTAAACTGCAAGATCAAGAACTATAATCTTTACCAAATGAACAATGCATCTCGAGAATTGAAATTGAAATATATAATAACCAAAAATAGGAACACAACAGATGGGATTTCTGGCAGAATAGACAATGCAGAAAAGGGGATCTATAAACTGAACGAGGTCACCAGGAAATATACAGATTAAATATGAAAAGCAACACTGTAGTTATTGTACCAAGAAATGTAAGAGACACGTTGGACTTGGTGAAAAGTTCTAACAGGTATGTATTTGGAAATCCTGAAGTAGAAACAAGAGAGAATTGAGTAGATGTGATATTTGATAAAATATATTAGCTAAGTTTTTCCCACAAACTCATCAAAGACATCAAGTTAAAGGTGTTTAAATCTTTACATTTCCAAACAGAAGAAAGAAAACCACAACTAGGCAAATCGTAGTAAAAACTACTTAAATACAAAAACAAAAAATCTTAAAATCAGCCAAAGAAAAGAAACATTACCTTCAAAAGAGCAACAGTAATCATGAGGGCTGATTTTTAAACAAAAATGAAGGAAGCCAAGGAACAATGAAATGACATCTTTAATGTGTTGAAAGCAAATAATTGTCAACTTGGAACTCTATGCACAGTGAAAATAGTCTTCAAAGTGCACATGGAATTAAAACATTTCCAAACAAACAAAGCCTGGGAGAATTCATATTCAACAGAAATGCACTAAAGGAAATACTACAGAAAATTCTTCAGAGCAGAGCAAAATGAGGTCAAATGAAAGCACAAAAAATAAAGAAGACAGTGGTAAATCTAAATATGTAGGTAAAGCCAAATAAATATTGACTGCTCAAATAATAATAATGATTTATTGTGCCACATAAAGTTACATGTAGAACTAAAATAGGTGCCATGATGATGCAGAATATGGAGAGAAATAGCCAACATATGAAAACAACCTAAATGTCTACTGCTGGGTGAATGGATAATGAAAGCATGGCATATATATACACTGAGTGGCCAGATTATTATGATCTCTGAATGCATAATAATCTGTCCATTCAGTGTATATATATTAGAGGCCCGGTGCATGAATTTGTGCATGGGTAAGGTGACCAGCCTGGCCAGGAGGAGGGGATATGGATGGTTGGCCTGCCTGCCTGCTGGTTGAACTCCTGGTTGAGAGGACAATTTGCATGTTAGCCTTTTATAATATAGGATATACACTGAGTGGCTAGATTATTGTGTGTTCAGAGATCATAATAATCTGACCACTCAGTGTATATCCACAATAGAATAGTGTTCAACCATACAAATAAAGGAAATCTTACAATTTGCAATAACATTAATTGATATTGAGGGCATATTATACTAAGTGAAATAAGCTAGATCAAATATCAAGCGATCTCACTTATATGTGGAATCTTGAATTTTAAAAAAAGTGCTAAGCTCATAGATAAAGAGAACAGTTTGGTACTTTCCAAATGCTAGGGTAGGGATGAGCAAAAATGGGTGAAAAGTGGGTCAACAGATACAAACTTCCAATTAGAAAATATGTAAATTTGGGGGATATAATGTACAACATTATGAATATAGTTAATCTGTTGTTTTAAAGTTGCTAAGAGAGTATATCTTAAAAGTTCTCATCATAAGAAAAAATAATTTGTAATTACTATGGTGACAGTTGTTATCTAGACTTATTGTGGTAATCATTTCATAATATATATAAACATCAAATCATTATGCTGTACATCTGAAACTGATATTATGTTGCATGTCAATTATGTGTCAATTCAAAAAAGAATGTGGAGGGGACTAAATAAAATTAAAGTATTCTGAGAGCCTTATGTTGTTCAGGAAGTAGAAAGAGGACCATGTTTCCTAATATTGTAATAAATTAAGGATATATGTTTCAATTTATAACATAACCATTAAAGGAAGAATAATAAAGAATGTTATCTAGCAATGTAATAAAAGGGGGAAAAGAATAATAAATTCATTAATTGAAAAGAAGACATAAAACAGAAAAATTAAAATAGAAAAGTTGTGAGAATAGAATAAATTGTAAGATAGGAGGTTTAATTATTAGATACTGCAATTCAAAGACTAAATGTCCAACTGGATTATTAAAAACTACATGCTGCCTACAGCAGACAACATAAACATTAAGGCATAGGAAAGCTGAAAATGAAAAGATGAAAAAAGATATGACATGCAAACACTAACCAAAAGAAAACACATGTAGCTAAACTATAATATTAACACATTAAGCAGACTTTAGGGAAGGAAGTGTAATGAGTTAGAGAGAATCTATATATATATAAAAGGCTAATATGCAAAGTATCCCTTTGGATGTTCAACCAGCAGACCAGAGTTAGATCAGTCACAAAGACATGCGCTGACCACCAGGGGGCAGCACAGAATGAAGAAAGTCCCTAGCTGGCAGCCGAAAGGCCCCAATTGGCCCTGACTGCCAGTCAGGCCTAGGGACCCTACCTGTGCATGAATCATTCAATGGGCCCCTAGTAGTTGAATAAAATGAGAGAATTAATTCTTCTGGAAGATGCAACAATTCTAAGTGTACATATACACCTAGTAACCAAACCTCTACAATAGAAAGCAAATATCAACAGAAATGAAAGTTATAGTAGTCAAATTTACAATCAGTTTGACAAATTCCCTTAATAACTGATATAACAGGCAGACAACAAGTCAGTAAGGATATAGAAGATCTGAACAACATAACTAACAAATATGACTTACACACACACACACACACATGCACACTTGACCCAACAATTATATCAATAGAATGCTTTTTCAACTATACATGGAACATTTACAAAAATTGTCCCTTTGTTGGGCCATAAAAACATATCTAAATAAATATCAAAGAATTAAAATCATGCAAAGAGTATAAGTTTTCTCCTGCTGTTGTAACAAATTGGTTACATTTAATGGCTTAAATTGGCGTAAATTTAATGGCATAAATTGGCATAAATTTAATGGCTTAAAACAACATAAAGTTATGATCTTATTGTTCTATAGGTTAGAAGTCTGATATAAGAAAACAATTCCACTTACAATAACATAAAAAAGAATTAAATATTTAGAAATAAATTTAACCAAGGAGTAGGAAAATTGTCTACTGAGCCCTAACAAAACGTGTTTTTTTTAAATTAAAGATCTAAACAAATGGAAAGACATCTATATTCTTGAATTAAAAGATTTAATATTGTTAAGATTAAAATACTCTCCAAATTGATCTATAGACTCAATGCAAGCCTTATCAAAATTCCAACTACTTCTTTTGCAAAAATGGACAAGCTGATCCTAAAATTCATATAAAAATGCAAGAGACACCAACTAGCCAAAACAATATTAAAAAGAACAAAATTGGAGAACTTACACTTTCTAATTTCAAAACTTAAAACAAAACTGCACCAATTAAAACAATGTATTTCTATCAAAAAATATTCATATGGACCAATGGAACTGCAAGTCCAGACATAAACTCATACATCTATGATCAAGTAATTTTCAACAAGGGTGTCGAGACAATTCAGTGGAGGAAAGTCTAGTTTTTAAATTAATCATGCCAGACAACTGAATACCCACATGCAAAAGAATAAATTTGGACTCATACTTCACACAATACACAAAAATTAACTCAAAATGGGTCAAAGATCTAAATGTAAGAGATAAAACTAGAAAACTCTTATAAGAAAATATGGGTATAAATCTTAATGACCACACATTAGGCAAATTTCTTAAATATGACACCAATAGAAGGAGCAACAAAGAAAATAGATTTTTTAGACTTGATAAAAAATAAAAAAGTTTGTGCAAAAAGGACATTACCAAGTACTAAAATGACAATCTACAGAATGGAAGAAGTTATTCTAAATCATATATCTTCTGAGAATCTAGTATCCAGAATATATAAACGACTCTTACAACTAAATAATATAAAGAAAACAACCTAATTTTAAAGCAGGCAAATGATTTTAACAGACATTTATTCAAAGAAGATATGCAAATGGCCAATAATGTCCATTTAAAAAAATTTTCAATATTATTGTTCATTAAGATAATGCAGTATTGGCTCAAGGATAGACAGAAGACCAATTAGACAGAATGGAATGCCCAGAATTTAAGAAGAAAAAAAGACTTTCACCCCATAAGAAAAATGGGCAAAAGCCTTACCTTGGTACTTCAAAAAGAGAATAGTCAAATAACTAATAAACAAGAGGAAAAGGTACTCCATTCCATTAATCACCAGAGAAATGTAAATCCAAACCACAATGAGATATAACTACACACCAACAAAAATAGCTGTGCCTAACAGAAATACAAAAGAAGGGTTTGAACTACCTATAGCTTACTAACCAGAAACTAAAAATAGAGTTTACCCACCATAAAATGGGAAAACAAATTGTGATGTATTACTAGAATAATAGAATATCATAGAATAGTATGAAGTAATATACAGCAATGAAGAAGAAAGAATTAGTTGTACATAAACAACATGGGTGAAACTGAAATATAATGTGTCCCAAAAGAAGCGAAACACAAAAGAATTTATACTGAATAATTTCAATCACATAAATTTCAAATCTGGCAAAGCATGTCTAAAGTATCGGAAGTCAAGATAATGGTATCCTTTGTCGAGGGTTGGGGAGGAGACTGTTCCAGAGAAGAAGGCTCTGTCTGAATCTGAGCATAGTACTTGTATGTTTACTTTGTGAAGATCATCAAGCTGCATATATATGTGCCCTTTTTGGTATGAATGTGTACATTAGTATACAAGGGCAATGGAAGCTAGGGAGAAAATAAACAAATGGGACTACATCAAAATGAAAAGCTTCTGCACAGCAAAAGAAAACATCAACAAAACAACAAGAAAGCCCACTACATGGGAGAACCATATTTGCAAATAATATCACTGATAAAAGTTTAATCTCCAACATCTACAGGGAACTTATACAACTTAATAAAAGGAAGATAAATGATCCAATAAAAAAAATGGGCAACGGATCTAAATAAAATCTTTTCGAAAGAAGACATAAGGAAGGCCAAGAGACATATGAAAACATGCTCAAACTCACTAATTATCCTAGAGATGCAAATCAAAACGACAATGTGGTATCATCTCACAACTGTCAGAATGGCTATCATCAACAAATCAACAAACAACAAGTGCTGGCAAGAATGCGGAGAAAAAGTAACCCTCGTGCACTGCTGGTGGGGAATGCAGACTGGTGCAGCCACAGTGGAGAATGGTATGGAGTTTCCTCAAAAAAATAAAAATGGAACTCCCATTTGACCCAGTGATCCCACTTCTAGGAATATATCCCAAGAAACTAGAAACACCAATCAGAAATGATATATGCGCCCCTATGTTCATAGCAGCACAATTCAACATAGCTACCTAAGATTTGGAAATAGCCTAAATGCCCATCAGCAGATGAGTGGATTAGAAAACTAGGATCAAGTAATGGAATACTACACTGCTATAAAAAAGAAGGAACTTTTACCATTTGCAGCAGCATGGATGGACCTGGAGAGCATTATGTTAAGTGAAATAAGCCAGCCAATGAAAGAAAAATACCACATGTTCTCACTCATTTATGGAAAATAAAGAACATTATAACAAAAGGATGAACAAAAGGATAGATATAGAGTCAGTAAAGCACCGAACAGGCTGTCCAATTACAGTGGGAAGGCTGGGGAGTGTTGGGGAGGGGGGTGGGGGGGGGGGAAGAGATCAACCAAAGGACTTATATGCATGCATATAAGCGCAAGCAATGGACACAAGACACTGTGGGGGTTGGGATGAGAGCATGCGACAGGGGCTAGGGGAGGCTGGGGGAAAGTCAATGGGGAAAAAGGAGATATATGTTCTACTATAGGTAATACTTTAAACAATAAAAAATAAAAAAATAAAAATTGAATATATATATATACACACACACAAAGTTTTTGTCAAACACACCAGAGAATATCTGCAATTATCTTAGCTGTTAAAAAACATTTAAATCAAATGTTAGAATCCTCTGGCATACTACATTAATATGAGTCCAGAACATAAAAAAAATGTGAGTCCACAAATAAATATGCTTTTAGAAATAATTAATACACTTCGTGAATGCAAAACCATTAAATTCCAGCCAAATCCTGCTGCCTGCTACATCTCGGGGCCTGATCACTCTTGGTTAAAAGGGTAAATAAGGAAGTGTTCAAGAAGCAGTTAAGATTTACCACCACGCTGAGATTGCTTCTTGGTATATAATGAAAATAGGATTGAAAAAGAAATTGCTTTCTCAAAAGGTAATAACATCCCCTACTATATATCACCTGAAATCTCTTGGCCAACCACCAGGGCCCTCGCCCACACTGTGGGACACACTGGCGTATTTGATCTCAAAGTTTCTTTCGAGCTGACCATCTGTGACTTGCTGATAGAAGGCCACCCAGTCAATGAAAGCTACAAATAGTACTAAACTTTGAAATAGTCTCACAAGGAAAATTGAGTCAAGTCCATTATAGGATTTATTAAAATCGCTGTGCATCTATCAATACCCACCGTGACATTACCGCCCCCTTCACACACAACAAGCCTAACCTTGAGGGGAGAGGAGCTCCATCCTAACGGGTTCCCTCTCCTGCCCCACATCTGAGCTCTCAGCTAAGCAAGCTGTTAGCTCTACCTTCAAAGTGCTTCTGGAATCCAAGTGTTTCTCGTCATCCTCCAAGTCACCATGACCCCTCACCTGGTGGCCTCCTATCTCTCCGTTCTCACCTTTGTCCTTCTTCAATTTCTGTCAGATTCCAAGGCAGACTTCAGCATGCCTCTGCTCAGACCCTCCCATCTCACACACGGCAAAAGCTGGTTTCCTTGCGGTGGCCCGCCAGGCCCATCATGGCAGAACAAGCCATCATCTCCCTGAGGTCACCTCCTATGGGTCATGCCCACCTCCCCCTGATCCAGCCACAGGCTCTCATGGGTGATCCTCAGCCACGCTAACACGCTCCCACCTCAGGGCCAGGCACTGGCTGTTCCCTCTCCCTGGGACACTACATGAGAGAGCCCCTGGCTCGCTCCCTCACCACTTCGTATCTTTGCTAGAAGCTCACCTTATTAGTGAATCCTTCTTTGACCTTTCACACAAAACTGCACTCCCCCTCAATACTCCCACCCCCCTCCCTGCTTTATTTTTGTCTCAGATCCGTCACCATCTAACATCCTATGCATTTATCTACTTACCTTATGTAGGCCTTGTTGTCTCAACTCTTTCCACAGGGAGATTTCGCAACAAGGAAACCAGACTCTGGGAATTGAAAGGCAAGAGATAGTTTAGACATGAACTGGAAAAGACAGGAGCCCCCCTTCTAGCTCTGGAGCGGGAACTGCGCCATTGGGAATGGTCCCCTAGGGTAACAAAGCCCGTTTCTTTCCGTCTTTGGGGGCCGATAAAGCCAGGAGAGGCGAACTGCTGACAGGGAGTTGCCGTTTACCCTTCAAACCACGACATTCTGTCCAGTTCCTCTCTCTTCTGATTCTGGAGGGCTTCCTGATTTACTGGGGGCAGGGGGAAGGGAGGGGGGCAGCAATCCCTCACTCTCTCACTCCCACAGGCTGGGGGAGCAAAGTCCTTCATTCAGCAAATATTTATCAATTACTATGTACGCACCAAACAATGAGCCGCATGCCAAGAAGAGAAGAATCTGGCACAGCCTTTGCCAGAGGGAAGCTTGCTGTCCAGAAAGGGAAAAGAGAGAGGGAGAGGGAGAGGGAGAGGGGAAGAGGGGGAGAGGGGGAGAGGGGGAGAGGGGGAGAGGGGGAGAGGGGAGAGGGAGAGAGGGAGAGAGGGAGAGAGGGAGAGAGGGAGAGAGGGAGAGAGGGAGAGAGGGAGAGAGAGAGAGAGAGAGAGAGAGAGAGAGAGAGAGAGAGAGATGTCAGGTAATGATTATTCAAGCTTGCTATCATTTCATTTTTATTTATAATTGAGAGTGATTTGAAGGCTGTGCCTATATCACACTCTGATATGTTCCCTAACAGAAAGTAAGGTACAGAAATTGAACTGGGAATGCCCACGGAGGAGACGTGCTGGGTACCAGGTCATCAGTGTGCAGACTGGAATCAGGTGGAGAACCTCTGCTAAGCATTTTCCTCCTCAGTCTACCTCGCTTAAGTGCACGGTGGCAATAGCAGTGGCAGCTGTTTGCTGCTGGGCACTGGGACATGTAGGGGCGGGAACAGGCAATGGATTAAGTTAGCTCATTTAATCCTCATCCTCCTGACAGTAATAGGTCATTAATTTTTTTTATTTTTTTTCAGCTTTGTTGAGATATAATTGATGTATTGTATGCATTTAAGGTGTTCAGTATAAAGACTTGACCTACATGTATTACAAATTATCACAGTAGTTTAGTTACCTTCCATTACCTCACATTGACACAAAAAAACAAATAAACAAAAACCTTTTCCCTAATGGTGACCACTTTTAGGACCTACTCTTTTCAAATATTTTAAATGGACCATACAGCAGTGTTAACCATAGTCATCGTGTGACACATGACACCCCCAATTGTATGCTTTCCAGTTATAACTGTAAGTTTGTATCTTTTGACCACCTTCATCCACTTCCCCATGCTGCCTACCCCTCTCCCTCTCCCCTCCCCCCCCCCCCCCCCCCCCACACACACCTCTGTTAACCACATCTGACATCTTTTTCTATGAGTGGGTTTTTGGTTTGTTTGTTCATTTGTTTTTTTAGATTCCACATATATATGATATCATACAGTATTTGTCTTTCTCTGACTTGTTTCCTTTAGCAAAATGCCCCCAAGGCCTATCCATGTTTTCCCACGTGGCAAGATTTCCTTCTTTTTTATCGCTGAGGTGCGGGCATTATATAACCCTCTTTTTATGTACAATAATTGGCATTGGAGTTTGTGTTGATTCTTCTTTAATTTAGGGTGTTTTTCCTTAAAATGTGGGCTCACCTGTAACACCTTTTCCTAGTGGAGACCCACTGTTACTGTTTTATTTGTTACATGGCCATATTAAATTATCTGGGGTCTCATGGCTGTGAAAAAGGCATCCAGAGCTCTGCTAAACAAGTAGTACCCATGTTCTCCCCACGTCAAACCCCCTGCTAAAAAAATGAGAAAACTCTGCGGAGTCACACATTACTCCAGCCCCTGGCTTTGGACTCACCATGAAGCTGGCCAGAATCTGCCTTCTGTAACCTTGTCCCCAGCCACTAGTCCACAGGTACTCTCCTTTAGGGCCCAAGCTTTCATGTCATCGGCAACCCTACATGCAATTGTATGTTCACCCTACTTTTGTACATGCTGTCTCTGCTGCCAGAATAAATGTCCGGGACGCATGGGGATTGAAAATGGCCTCCACCTCTCTCCCCTTGTGCAGCTTACTGTCACTTTTAATGTCACTCTTACTGTCGCTCTTGTATGAAGCCAACCAACTTCTAAATCTCTGCCTCTGCTCTGTCACCACAACTGTGTGTAGGAATGTGTATGTGTGGCTACACATATATATGTGCACATACATCCACACACATACACAAGCATGCATGCATGCAAGGACACACATACCTATTACAGCACAGACTACGTTGGACTCTTCCATAAGCCTGTGACTCTTTACACTCAGGGATTACAGCTCATTATTCCATTATTGTGATTAGATCCCTCAGTACTTTCCTGCTAGAGGAAATTCAAACGGACATTTACTGAGTAGACAAAGGAGTGACCATCAGAAGGAAAAGGTGCTCTGGGAGGTTTCTCATTTTGCAAACGAGAAACCTAAAACCTTTTCAGATTCAACTACTTCTTGTGCCTATTCTGCCTCATGCAGGGAGCAGTGTGGTCCCCCGACTTCAGGATCAGAAGAGGGACTGTTTTACATTTTAACTGCAGTTTTTAGTTTTAGAAACTTTATTTTGCATTTCACAAAATTTTAACTGGACAAAATACAGTACCTCAAAGGTGATTAGAAATTGGGTTTCTGAGCCAGACAGACTTGAATAAAATTCAGGCACTGCTTGACCTTGGGCAAGTTATTTTCACCTCTACAACAGAGCTGCCCAGCCAAAACCTGTTTGGCTCAGTGGATAGAGTGTCATCCAAGGTCAAGGGCATGTACAGTGGTTGTGGGCACATCCCCGATAGGGGGTGTGCAGGAGGCAGCTGGTCGATGTTTCTCTCTCATCGATGTTTCTAGCTCTCTATCCTCTCCTTTCCTCTCTATAAAAAATCAATAAAAATATATATTTAAAAAAAAAAATAGAACTGCCCATCAGTACCTGCCCCAGACATGTTGGAAGACTTAAAAACCAAAGGGCTTATGCCTTAAAAAATGCGTAATACATGTAAACTATTATTTTTATCATTATCATTTTGCTACTAATGTAAATGATACCTGGCAAATAGTATTAGCTAAATGTTTAGAGGTTCCAGTCTAATCATAGTTATATTTGAAGGGTCTTCACAATTGTTGCTATCTTAAGTCGGTTACAGCAAATCTCTCTGAAGTTATTAAAAATGTTGAGTGTCTTTTTGTCAGGAATTTCCAACTGAGTAGTGGTTTTTGCCACAGGATTTATGCAAAAGAATTAAAGCATTAGCAGGGGCCCCGAACACAAGGAAACAAATGCATTGCGATGTCTGATGGCAAGCCCAATATGGCAAAGGGAGTGAGATGCTATTGCTGGACTAGCAGAACCTGCTTTTAATGGCTGGGAGATGTTCATTTCCTGGGGCTAAATTAGTACACGGCATAGTCCTTTTTTTCCATGCATAAAAATGAAAATGTAAAGGCCATAACGCTATGGTTAAGAGTAATTTTCAACAATATTTTGTGGCATGTGAAAGCAACCCTTTTATCTCTTGCATCTTCACGTTTTATTGTCTGGGCTTTTATGAGCTGTGTGCTTGAACGAGGCCCAAATCCTGGGTGCCACACTCAAAATCATATGGTACATCTGTTTCTGACTGAGGATGTGGTGGGATTCTGCATATCAGCATCTTCCTCCCACCCCGACATCAGCACACTCACATTCGGTAGAGGGAAAGGAAAACATGGCATCCATGCCCTCTCTGGAAAGGGGGTGTCTTGTTCACAATCCAAGCGGGTATAGATAGGACAGGGCATAGCCTGAGTCACCAGGGCGACCCTTGAAGAGAGCGTCCTGTATGGACATTCACATCCAGGAGAAATCTTCAATTTTGAGCACCTGAGCCTTAGCATTACCTTAGATGTTTGCATAGCATTCCTGTGTGAAGCTTGAACTCAGCAGGCACTCTCTGGGCAAAAGAAAATGCTCTGTCATCATTTCAGAAAGCAAGCAATTGCCTTTTTGCATTTTTCCAAACATAGGGTGGATTTGTGAGTAAAAATACTATTAATTGTTTTACATTGATACGAAGTCATGTGTTGAAGCAAGAACTACAGTGGTAGGAGGTCCCGCTGTTCTTCGTGGAATGAAGTGAACTTCATCTGGCAGACACAGTATTCTCTTTTAAAAGGGACTCAGATTTATGGAAATGTGTGCCAAAAGTTGACTGAGAGCCATCAGTGTCTTCAGCCTGTGTTCAGTGATGTCCAAAAGGGACCCAAACCCTCTCATGATGGCTGGATGAAATGTGAGAAACAAGAAGCTGAGGAATGCAAATGGCATCATTGAGAACAGTGTAGTTGGCACACGGGGCCAATGGAAAGATGTGCTTGGAAATTATACTAGAAAGGTATGTTATGGTGAAGCTATGAAAGGTTTAAATGTCAAGCTAAAAAGAAATTAAGAGTCTAGAATTAACACTCTGAACAATGGAGGGCCATGGAAGGTTTCCAGCGGATCACTTTAGGGTTCACAGGGGCCCCTGCCCCTTTTAACCTTACTGGAGGCCCTCGCGATCACCTGCAAGTCCTACCCCCAGTTTCAAATACTGTACCTGGACTGGCCAAGCATGTGGCCCAGTGCACACCTGTTGGGTGTTTTCAGGTATTTCTGTTCTCAAGCCCATCAGATGCCCTGTTGTTAACCTCTCCTCTCTGCTGCATGGATGCTCAAACCAGGTGAGTCTTACAGCTCTTAATGGCTTACCCTTACTCCTTCCATTTGGGAGTTTGTAGAAATACCTCTCTTGGGGCAGAGGGTTGAAATGCTTGCTTGTTTGTTAAGTTTTGAACACTTGCTTCAGGTTTTGCTGTCCAGTTTGGTGTTTGTTTGTTTTTTGTACACAGTCCTTTCTGCATGTAGGAATGGGGAGAGATTTAAAAAGATTCATTTACTGCCATTTTTCCAGAACCTAGAATTGGGTTTTGTTCTGCTTTTATGTAAAAAAAAAATCAAAGAAATGGGTGAACTCTACATCTGGTCTGACCTAGAACAGAATGGGGTAATAAGAAAATGTAGGACGGTGAGACAATACACTTTAAAAAATAAATTCAAAAGAAGAAATAGCTCAGCCTAGAGGGGACCAGGAGAAGGGTAGCCCCAGGGAAAACAGTGTCTGTGAGGGCTCCGGGCTTTCTCAAAAGGTGCCCTGTCATCTGACTAGTCCAGGTAGGAGCTCCTCAGTCCTCATCCCCAGTGATAAGTGTCAGGGTTTATTATATCTCCTTGGGATGTCCCACAACCTCCTGGTAAGAGTTTAGACTCAGCTCTAATGACCACATGAAGGCTAAAGATATGTGAATAGATGAAAAAAAAATGGGAGTTTAAAGGGTCAGCCTTACTACTTGGAAATGAATTCCACAAGATGAAAATGGCTATGTTGGTAGGGCTGACTTGGGATGGAGTCCTAGTAGCAAGGTGACTACCTACCCATCATGGAAGGAAGTGTGCTCCCTTCAGGGAAATATCTATCCTAACGTCTGAGATGTGTGCTGAGGACCCTTGTTCCTCGAACTCTAGAGTCCCAGGCCCTGAAATGAAGCATGTTGCCTCCAACCATTCTTGGCAGTCTGCGACAAAAGCCTTTCTAGGACAGGAAGCAAGTCCTTCCCTTTCCTTTTGTCTATGAAGCAAAATCCAGAGAAAATTTCAAAACCTAACAACAAGAGAGAAACCCTAAAGTACAATGTGAGCTATGTCAGAGACTAACCCTTGACCTGTGAGACAGAAAGGCAACTTCATGAAGGTCAAAGAATGCAAACCGAACCAGAGCTTTGGCCTCCTGGCAGGCCACACTGCCAAAGGGTGGGACATGTTGTACCCAAGGATGTGATCTGACAGCTGGTGATGAGGCATATTTGAAGCAGTGGGTCAGTGGACTTTTTCATCCATGAGCCTTACCCCAGATACTTTCCAGGCGGCCAAAGTTGTTCCAGACAAAATCATTACATTCACAAAGAAGCATTGGGTTATTCCTTGTACTACCCTCATTCAAGGCGTCTCGCACTCTTTCCTCAGTGACATCCCTTTCCTGTTGACTTCAGGAGCCCAATGACATTCTGCCTTAAAGGGATATCAAAGCACAGACTTTGAAGCAAGGGACCTTGGGAATATTTCTTAACTTCTTTTAGCTTAAGTGTCTTCATCTATCCCATGTGAAGGATACTTAGCTTATCATTGCTACAAACCTAGATATTCACACATGGGGAGACATGAAACCCCATTGATGCAATCCACTCCCATTGTTTGCCTATTGCCCTGACATCCCATCAAATTGGCACCTCCTTCTTTCACCCTCTAAAGCACATGTGTCAAACACAAGGCCCGCGGGCCAAATCCGTCCCGCCAGGCCTTGCAATGTGGCCCGCACTGCTCTGTCATCACTGCACTCCGCTGCGTTTCCATCACAATGACAGTTTATGACTGTTCAGTAAACCATTCGGCCCACGATTTAGGCTGGATTTTAGATTTTGGCCCCTTCTCTGATTGAGTTCGACACCCCTACTCTAAAGCATCCTAGGTTGGAGGGTAAATTCTGTGGTCGCCCTATATACAAAGCTCCTAACACAAAACCCAGCAAAAATAGGCAACAGGCCATTTCAACCAAATGTGCTTTCATAACCTTCAGTCACAATGAATGGTAAATGTTTCATAGTATTTAAGTATTTGCCGACCAGAAATCTTACACTGAAAAGAGGTCTCTTGTAGTAGAATCTGAATTACCTGTTTATTTGCTGAGAAGATACTGGGGGAGGAGGGATGCTGGGGCCATCACACCTCTCATGCATAAGACTGACCCCCAGTGGTCATTCAGAGCTTTGTGAGTATTCTCAAGTCTTAACTATCACCCCAACTCTACCACTGGCTAGACACCACCAGAAGGCAGAGGTCTCAGTTGAAAGGTGATGTCTCCTTGGCAAGTACTTCCTCCTCAAGGTGGTTCAGAGGCTTCTCTCTGTACAGGATTTCTGATGCTCCAGACACCCTTGGAACATCATTTAAAAATAAATAAATAAATAAATAAATAAATAAATAAATAAATAAATAAAATGGAGCTTGAGTTTTTCTCTCTCTTCCCCTTTATTCATTTAGGTCCACCATGACCAGAGGATATTCTCTCTCCCCTCACGATGAACACAACCATCTTCCCACTCCAAGAACCACAAAGCTCTGGGAGAGAAATACCCTGTGTGGGGCTCTTATTTTGAAGAAATGTTCTAACTGCAATTGTCTATATCTCTTCATGCCATTTGCTTGCAGGAAAGTGCCACATCCTGGAGACACTTGGCATTTTGAGTTATAGGACAAACTACCTGCAGAAGGCAGAAATCGACAGGAGCTGTAGCTCACTGTGAATTCTGACATCTGCTCACTAGTGATTAATGGCACCAGGGAAAACAAGCCAGCAGGCACCGATGTTAAGAGAGAAAGCTATTTTAAACATCCCCCAATTCTAATTAAATAGTCCTTTCTATAACACTTGCAAACCTAAAAATAGGTTTGATCTGCCCATTGGGGGCCACTTCAAGTTGACAGGAGAAGTTTAATTAGATTGCCTCAGGCGGGAAGGCTATTCTCCAAGCTCTTTGAGACTGGCATTAACTCCAGGACTGAGTCCCACTTACATGTGTATACGGTGCCTGCCAAAGTAAAAGATGGGATTTCCTACAAAATCCTGACACCAGAGGAGGCTAGAGGAAAGGTACATTCACATTTAATCTAGTAGGCCCAGAAAAATCCAGCCAATGGTGACCATAAATACATTAAACATTTAAATACAGAGAGTGTTGCATATGCTTGGGCTCCAACTCAACATAGAAGCAACAACAACATACACGACATGAATACTTGAGGGAATAGAAACAATGCATATGCCACTCCCTTAAGGCATCATTTTGATTGAATTAATGTCAACTTAGTCAAACAACTGGTAGGTAATTCATGAAATTGCTGGTCATTTGGCAACCTCGACTATTGACATATTTAAGGAACACATCATGGGTGAACATGGAGAATATCTCCAATATTTTATTACTCAACACATTCTAATATCCTTGATATATATTTCTTCATATTCATTCAGTCAGCCATTCTTTCTCCAGTTCCTATCAAGCACCTATTAGGAGCACACAAATGAGGATTAAATCAGACAAGGTTCCCATCCTTATAATGATAAAAATCAAGGAAACTCTTCAAATATGTGTGAATCTCAATTTCCAGAAGCATTGTTGAGTTTGTGGTTTTGGATGCACATGGCCAAGTTGCTTCACCAACAATCAACCACACACCATCATTCATTTACACCTTTGCCAATTTGACAGACAGAATACAGTATCTCAGGGTTATTTTAGTTGTGTGTTTTTTTAATTACTAACTAGATTAAAGATTTTTTTCTATGTTTGTCAGCTATGAAATTATTTTGAGAGTTATCTGCTATGTCCTTTACTCATTTTTCTATTTATATCCTTTTATATACTCTACACACTTTTCAGTTGGGTTTTTCCCTTCATGATTAAATAATTTTTAATGTTAAAGAAATAAACCCTGGAGAAACCAAGATGGCAGCATAGGAAAACACCTGAACTTGCTGCCTCACACAACAACTTCAAAACTACAACTAAAAAACAAAATGGACATCATCCAGAACCATAGGAAAGCTGACTAGAAGAGAAGAGAAAAGCACACTGAGACTCAGAGGAACTGCGGAAATAAAGTGCAGATATACAGAAGCATGGTAACTGAGTATGTGGCTGACTTTTTCAATCCACGGCGAGACACAAGCTTCCAACTGCTCTGAACTCCAGTTCCAGGTGAGACTCTAGAGACCCAGACTCACGGGAGGAGAAACTGGACTGTCTGGCAGTGGTGGAACTGACAGAAAGCCATTGCTGTTTGCTCCACCCTGAGATTCTACCCAATCCAAGCTGTGTGCAGAGGCTTTTGCATATGAATGGCCTGGTCCTTTGAAATCTAAACATACCTGACAAACTGCAGCTGAGTCAGAGAGACCCAGAACAACCAAAAGAAGGCCCAAAGCCCCATAGCAGATTGCATTGCTTCATAGCTGGGCCTCATCTGATCACTTCCAAAACCCAAACAAAAAAGAGGAATCTGCAGATCTCTCCATAGCTCCTACTGGGTGGCCTCAGGCAGAGGCTAAATTAGCACCTCCTTGGAGATCCAAGAGCCAGTGTACCCAGTGGTCAGATTAGGACCATCCAGAATACAATTCCTCAGATCCATAAGGGACACACTCAGGGGGCAGACTTAGTGAGCACCAAAGCCCACTGAGGCAAGTCTTGCCTCATAAGGGTATTTCCAGAACAGAAGTTCTCCCATCATAGACACAGCTGATCCTCAAAGCCAGTTGGCTTGGAGGTCAATTCTTCCCAGTGATACCAACAATAATCAAGGCTTAACTACAATAAGACTGTGCACACAGCCCACAAAGGGGTACACCAAGAGTGTCCACTTCAGGTTACTGGGGAGGCCGAGCCACTGTGCCCTATAGGACACCTAGCACACAAAACCACTCTATAAACTCAGAGAAGCAGCCAAAATTCAGAGACAAAGAAACAGGTCACAAATGAAAGAAATGGAGGAAAGCAAATGACTGGATATGGAGTTCAAAATCACAGTTATAAGGTTTTTCAAGCATTTTCTAGAAAAGGCAGATAAATTTAACAAGACCCTGGAGGATATGAAAAAGGATCAACTAGAAATTAAGCATACACTGACTTAAATAAAAAATAATATACAGAGATCCAACAGCAGACTAGAGGATCTCAAAAATCACGTTAAATATTTGAAATACAAAGAACCAAAAAACACCCAACCAGAAAAGAAAAAAGAATCCAAAAATATGAAAATAGTTTAAGGAGCCTCTGGAACAACTTCAAGCATACCAACATCAGAATTATGGGGGTGCCAGAAGAAGAGCGAGAGCAAGATACTGAAAACCTATTTGAAGAAATGATGACTGAAAACTTCCCCTACCTGGTGAAAGAAATAGACTTATAAGTCCAGGAAACACAGAGAACCCCAAACAAAAGGAATCCAAAGAGGACCACACCAAGACACATCATAATTAAAATGCCAAGAGAAAAAGACAGAGAATATTAAAAGCAGCAAGAGAAAAACAGTTAGTTACCTACAAGGGAGCACCCATATGATTGTCAGCTGATTTGTTAACAGAAACTATGCAGGCCAGATGGAGTGGCAAGAAATATTCAAAGTGATGAACAGCAAGAACTTAAAACCAAGATTGCTCTACCCAGCAAAACTATCATTCAGAATTGAAGGTCAGATAAAGAGCTTCACAGATAAAAAAAAATGCTAAAAGAGTTCATCACCACCAAACCAGTATTATATGAAATGCTGAAAGGTATTTTAAGAAGAGGAAGAAGAATAAAAAGATAAAGATAAAAATTATGAACAACAAATACATTATCTATCAACAAGTGAATCTAAAAATCAAGTGAATAAAAAATCTGATGAACAAAATAAACTTGTGAATATAATAAAATCAGGGGCATGAAAGGGATTGGACTGACAATTCTCAGGGGGAAACAGGTGTGGGGGTTTGGGAAGAGATTGGACAAAAATCGTACACCTATGGATGAGGACAGTTGGGGAGGTAAGGGCAGAGGGTGAGGTGGGAACCGGGTGGAGGGGAGGTATGGGGGGGGGGGGGAGAAGAACAATTGTAATAATTGAACAATAAAGATTTATTTTTTAAAAAAGAAAGAAATAAACCCTGCTAAACATAACTAATCCTCAGGGAAATACAAATCAAAACCATAATGAGATATCACCTCAAACCCATTGGAATGGCTGTTAACAAAAGACAAAATGCTGATTAGGATGTGGAGAACAGGGAATCCTGTATTATTGTTGATGGGAATGTAAACTGGTACAACCAACGTGGAAAACAGTATAGAGGAATTGAAACAGATCTAGGAATTAAAATAGGATTACCATATGATCCAGCAATCCCACTTCTAGGTATATACCCAAAGGAAATGAAACCATTATCTTGAAGAGATACCTATACTACAGTGTTCATTACAGCATTATTCACAATAGCTAAAGTATAGAAACAATGTAAGTGTTCATCAATGAATGAGTGGACCAAGAAAATATAGTGTCTATGTATATGTGTGTATAGCTATAGATATTATTCAGCCCTAAAAAGGAAAGAAATCCTGCCATTTGCACCATCATGTGTTAACCTGAAGGTCATTATGCTAAGGGAAATAAGCCAGACAAAGACAAATATTGTGTAGCATCACTTATATGAGGAATCTTTTTTTTTTTTATTTACAGAAACAGAGGGGAGAAAAATGGTTACCACGGCCTGGGATTTGGAGAAAATTAAGGGCAATTACTAAAGAATACAAACTTTCAGGTAAAGGATGAATAAGTCTGAGGATTTAACATATAATGTGGTTGCTATAGTAAATAACACAGTATTGTATAATTGAAATGTATTTATTAAAATAACACAAAAAATATAAATAAAAATGTAAAAATAAATTAACCCCTTTGTCACTAAGCAATTCTGTAAGGTTGTGGTTTCTCATTATTTTCTTTAAGAGATCTTGGATGCACTGAATTTTATTTAACTCAAATATAATTGTCTTGATAGTTGCTTCTGTTGTTGGTAACATGTCTAGAGACCTTCACATCCCCAAAATTATGTGTTTTAAATGTTTATCCATATTCTCTCCTTGTTTAAATCTTTAACTCATCCAGGATTTTGATATGAGACAGAATCTAGTTATATTTTTCTCCAAATTCAACCAGTTGCCTGAGTTTTCTTTAAACTTGCCAAATGTTTCTACTGGTGTCCGGAGACACAGCCCAAATGGGGCCTCAATCGGCAATCCAAAGCATCAAATGACCGCCAATGGAATGACCGCAAGGCAATAAACAGGTTCCATCAGAAATTATCGAGGAGAGAGCCAAATATTTTCCCTCTGAGAGTATTATGTTTTTAAAGTGTATTTTGTCTCAAAGCGATAGCAGGGGGGACAAGTGCTATTAGAAGAAAATCGGAGAAAGATTTATTCTGATCCAGTGGTCAAGAAAAGTGAACACTAGATGGGACATAAATGGTACAAATGTTAGGTGAAACTGAACAGTTGATTCTTGTTTTGAAAGATCAAGAATAACTTTTCTCATAAAATTACATAAATTTGAATTTATTCAGATGGCAACTCTCTGTGCCAGGACAAATGTCCATGACCTTTCCATGGGTTAGACTTCTGACAGCCTCGTCAAGTTGCCAACTTCCTCCACTTGGAAGCTTCCCTGGGCCTAGAAAACATGGACCATGGATGCTCCATTGCTGCCCTGGTTGGAGGCAGAAAGATGGACTTAATGTCCTGAGCTTCCTACAGCCAGGTCTTCAGATGCCCATCTCCCAGACTGTCCTTCTTTTGTTTGTTTATTTCTTGTTTTCAAAAAATGATGGTCCAGTTCGCTCCAGATATAGTCTCCCCTGCCTTCTTCTATTCCTCAAATGTTTAATAAGCATTTTCTACATGGCAAGCACTGTTAGACCATCAAGATACTGTGATAGGCAAGACAGACAGAGCCTCATGGGCCTCAGAGTCTAGAACGGGATTGGCCATCTGCAGCCTGCAGGCCAAATCGACCCCACTGCATATTTCCACAAAGTCCAAGAGCTAAAAATGGTCGTTACATCCTCCGATGTATCTTTAAGTCAAAAGGAGAATATTTGATTACGCTTAACAATTATATGGATTTCAAATTTCTGTGTTCACAAATAAAGCCCTGGAGCACAGCCACATCCACTCATTTACATCTTGTCCAACTGGAGTTGAATCATTGTGACAGAGGCTGTATGGCCACAAAGCTTAAAATACTTTCTATCGGGCCCTTTACTGAAAAAGTGTGCTGTTTAGAAGGCAGACTAAACAGGAAAATAGGATGATTACAGACTGAGGGAGACACTCGGGAGGACATCATTGGGGTGAGAGGCAGGGAGGCACTGGTGCCAGGACATCAGGGAAAGGCATCACTGGGGAGACATATTTGAACTGAGACTCCAGTGAGGAAAAAAATTAGCTTCTGAAGGGACACAGGGTGTGTGTCGGGGTGGGGGGGGGGGGATTCCAGGCAGTAGAAGTAGTAAAGAAAGAGATACTGAGGCAGAAAGAGTCAAAAGCAGCATGTGCTGGGGCAAGTGGGAATAGGAGGTAGGGAGGCCCAGGGGATGGGATGGGATGGGATGGGATGGGATGGGATGGGATGGGATGGGATGGGATGGGATGGGATGAGATGAGATGAGATGAGATGAGATGAGATGAGATGAGATGAGATGAGATGAGATGTCAGGCAAGACCTGATCACTCCAATCACAGGAGAAAGACTAGAAGCAGAGGGTAGCTGATTGCTCCAGAGGCTCTGAGAGAAACGAAGGTGGCTCAGACCAAAGTGGTTACATGGAAAAATAGATACCAGAAAGAGTCAAGATATTCAGGGGTGGGCAAAAGTCTGTTTATAGTTGTGAGTGCATGAAACAGAGCTTATTCTTGTATGATTTATATATTACTGTATTTTACAATAATAATAATTATTATTATTACTACTAACCTGCTTTTGCCCACCCCCTGTATTTGGAATGTGAAGCCCACAAAATCTAGTGCTGGGTTGGATGTGGGGAAAGGAAAGAGTCAAGGGTGGGGCCCAGATGGGATGTACAACTCAAACTAGGCAGTTTACTGCACCATCACTAAGCTGAGGGGGGAAGAGGGGAGAGGAGGGGACTGGGAGTGACCGTTTGTGGAGTAGGGGAAGGAAAAGAGACCTAGTCTTAGATGAGATGCCCAAGAAAGATGTCTGCGATTCAGGGGAAAAGTTGGGGACAGAGACAGAAAACCTGACCAGCCCACCCTTTGAGGTTTTATGTTTACAGCGACTCACCCTGAAGCTCCTGCTCAGGATTTGGCCATTCTCTGCCACAGGCCAAGGGGCTTCAAGGACCAACAGCAGCCCTATGCTCCCAGCATGCCCCCTCTTCTCTCCTCCCCCCAACATCCCAGCCAGAAGAACGCTCTGAGCACATCCACTTGACCATCTGACAAACATTTATGAGCATTTTTCTAGTCTTATTATCTCCTGGAGTCACACATGTCAGTCACTGCCTACCATCCCTGGGCATGAAGCGGGCTTCCTGGAGGGAAGACACGCTTTCATTACAACAGGTCACCACACTTCATTATCGGGCCCATGAAAAATGTGGCCTGCTGGACTCCAAGTACATCTGGCCTGTGAAAATCTACCTCCCGCTCTCAGGGGGAGAGCTCGGCTTGGAAATGCCAGGGTGGGTAGGTTGACAAGAAGGCTCTGTGCACTTCTGCAGGCATCTCGACTCATTGGGGTCACTGCAAACCATCAGCAAGGTCACCTCTCAGGCAACACTGGCACGGGCTCCCACCGCCTTGGCAAGCCCCATCTTGTAAGTATGCAGGCGTAAAATTACTCCCTTTGCACCCCCGAGGTCCCCTCTGAGTTCTTCCAGGCTGCGAGGACCTCCCCAAGTCAGTTCGACAGAAGTGGTTACCGGCCCCCTGGTGCAGGAGGCCAAGTGCAGACTCCAGGCACTCAATAGCCACCCCCACGCCACGGCCTAAAGTAAAGACATTTCAAGGACAAGTGAAACCGTCCAGTGACTGTCTTGACAAAATGTAGGGTTTTGTGCAAACGTGCGCTGCAATGGAAATACCACAAGCTCCATACTGTCAGTGGCTGCTGTGAGGGCGAGTGAGGCCACACACACACACACACACACACACACACACACAAAGGGGTGAGCACCATGCCTGGACACAGCAACCCCCTATTTACTGAGCACCTCCTACGTGCCAGGTACAATTCCAAGTGCTGTGATCCTTCTTAGCAACCTGCTGGCCTGGTGCTATTATCCCACTTTTCAGGCAAGCAAACTGTAGTAAGCCACTTGCCCCGACTGCTCAGCTGGGAGCTGGTGAAGCCAGGATTCCACCCATGTGGTCCAGCCCCAGACGCCTGAGCTCTTCCTTGCCAAGCTCTGCTCCTGTCTGCACCTGACCTCAGTGCTATAGTAGAGCCAGCACCTGCGGGCACCACTGGCATGCCTCTACCACTCAGCAAGGAGTCCTTGGCAACAGCTGTGGGATGCGCAGGAAAAGGGGCCACATGTTAGAAGGTCATTCTGTGCCGGGAGGCGGGAAGCAGTCATTCCAGGGCTGACAGCACTGAACGCATCCCAGCCGGGCAAGGTCCCAATAGCCCAGGGGCCAGCGAGAAAAGGCCTGGATCCCCATTCTTGCGATCCATCTTCAGGTGAATCCATTGGGGAAAAGGCCAGTTGGGTGGGCTTTGTGGTGTGGCCAAAGTCTGGGGAGGGCCCTACCTTTGCAGATTCTGCAGAAGCCAGTGTCACCGCATTGGAAGGGCTGTGCCCAGTCCAGCCCTCCACAGCCCAGCAGCGGGCAGGGCTTCACCGTGAGTGGCCTCTGTGTGCTCCGAAGCTACAGGACCAGCATCATTTGGAGCCACTGAGCTTGCCTACCACATCTGTGTCCTGTGTCTTCTTTCTGGTGGCTTCCCCCTCCTTCTGAGCTGGGTGATGTTACAGCTGTCCCTCTAGCCTAGCTCATGCCCTGTGCTCATCTGTGTGCTTCAGAGAACTAACCCACAGAGAAAGGCAGGAAGAAAGGGGTCCAGACCATAGATTTGCACTTTTCTGACTTTATTTTTCCCTTCTGGTTTCCTTACTAAGACTGAAGGGTAATCCATTTGGGTAACAGTTCTCTCTACTCCAATCTCCCCATCACAGAGCATGTGTGAGCACAGCCCAACAGCTCCTCGTCCAGGATGCACAGAGGAGGGGTGATCCGGGTACAGATGGGTCAGTGGGCATCTCCTGAGTCACATGGGACTTTAAGCCAGATGAACCACTAGGCCTGCTGCCCGTGCTAAGGTGCTATGCTTCCCAGGGCCTCAGCTGGAGTGCGGAGGGTGGAATCAGCATCCCTCTCATGAATGAGGCATGTGCCAGGCCTAATAGTTAAGCCCTACAACTGCACACACAACTCATTGAATCCCTACAGTAATCTTATGTGGAAGGTCCAAGGATTATTCCTATTAGAGGGATGAGGAAACTAAGTCACAGAGAGGTTGAGTAACTGATCCAAGGTCACACAGGTTGTTTATAGCAGAGCTGAGATCTGAGCCCAAGCGGACAGGCTCCAGAATCTGTGCTCTTTAAACTCTAGGCTGTGCAGCCTGGCACAGTGATTCAAAATGATGAAGTGATCTGCCCATAAGATAGAGGGATGGAGAGAAGAGAGAGAGATAGAAACATCAATGATGAGAGAAAATTATCTAATGGCTGCCTTCTTTCCACTCCGCAATGAGAATTGAGCCCAGAACCCGGGCATGTGCTAGGACCTGAAATTGAACTGTGACCTCCTAGTTCATAGGTCAATGTTCAACCACTGAGTCACACTAGTAGGGCCCACCTTTGACCTTAACAACAAACCACAATAGGCTAGAGCTCAGAGTCAACTGGTGTGATCCACCACTGCACTGGACAGCCAGTCCCTTCCCAGCCTCCCAACTGTCCAAGGGCACTCTTCCCTCTCCCCCTAAGCCATGGGGCCTCTTGCTTCCAGACCTTCAAGCCCCCTGGCCTTCAGCCTGGTACACACACCTTCTCCTGTGCCCAGATGACTCCTGCTCATCATTCCATACTAAACAGAAACCTCCCTTTCCAAACCTGGCTTGTGTGCCCTCTTATATGAACACATATGAAACCCAAAACCCCCACGTCTACCTCTAATGCTGCTGGAGATGGCATGTGCTGTGCCCTGGCAGACAGTCAGTGCCCAGAGAAAAGAGCTGGTGTCTTCACTTGGCATGCAACAGCATCTCAACAAGTTCCTAGTGGCAGCAATGTAAGGGGCGTGTGGAGCTTATAGCTGCACTAGCGTACCGAGGGCAAGGGACTCATGGGGCCTTCTTTCGGCTCCTGTAGGGTATCAGCACTCTCACATCACTGTGCCTTTGGATGTGCTCTGCCCACAGCTTAAACACTCTCTAATGTTCTTTCTCTTAGTCCCCTGTCCCCAACACTGGGTGGAGTTGCCCTGTTTTAAGCTCTCATAGTCCCGTGTGCTTTTCCTTTAAAGCAGGAATTCCCAAAGTGTGATTCCTGGGAGGTCCCCAAGACCCTTTCAGGGAGTCCACGCGATCAAAAATACTTTTATAAACCACTAATCATTCATTACGGTACACCTGGAACTAAAATAATGTTGTGTGTCAATTACATCTCAATTAAAAAAATACAAATCTTAGTAGGTACTCAATAAATATTCAGAAAATGAGTGAACAAAGCCTTCCTGAAGGGTCTGAGGGTCAACCCGTGTGCCCGAGGCAAGTCTCATCTCCTCAAGGGCAGCTCTAAAGGCCACACGTGGGCAGGGGCTGCTGCACGCTCCTCCTCGAGGAAAGAGCAGGAGGAGAAGGAGCAGAGGCAACCCCTCCCCTGAGCAGGGTGCCCCTGGCAAAGCCTTCAGGCCCAAAAAGGCGCTATAAAAGTGCGACTTCCCATTTGGCTCTGCATTTTTCCACTTTCTTGCAAATGCATCTGGAACCCATTAGAAAGGGGTCAGACTGGTTTGGAAACGTCTGGGTAATACTGGACATGGGAGGCGGGGCTGGAAACCTGTGGGGAAGAGCATGACTCCCCAACAGAGTTCATGGTGAAGGCCGACTGCTGCTGCTGCCACCAGCCCAAGACAGCTCCAGGCCTCCCCTCGCCTCTCCCACTCTCGCCCTACCTGTCTGGAGGCCTCTGGCTCCACCTCCAACCCTCACACACCCCCTTCAGAGTGGCTTTGTATGGAGACAGCCCTCCCCCATCATCCTCCTATTGGCTTTCCTGACCCAAACCATGGGCTCAGCCCAGGCCCTTCCATGAATAAAAATGGTATTGACAGTAATCGTAGCCCATACGTTTTTCCCATCTATTGGGCCCTCGTGACCCAGGTAGAGAGCTTTACACACAGTCACTCTTCCTGCCTTTGAATAAACCATCAAGTCATGTATTTCTGTTGCCACTTCACAGATCAGGAAACACAAACCCAGAATTATCCAGCACCCAATTTTATTTAACCCCATCCCACATTCATACCCCAGGAACAGAAAGGAACCGTCTAGTAGCTGATTCCTTGCTCCTGGATGGAGGAGCTACCCACAGCCAGGAGGCGCCTGGGAGCAGAGGGAATGCCCACGGGGACCTGGGCACCTGTGCTGCCCAGCTCCTGTTTTACATGGACCTCCTCCACCCTCAGCTGTAGCCAATTCAGTTCTAGTTCCCAAATTAAATTGCCAGCACCATCCCCAGGAGTTACCAGGATGTGAGCAGGTAACCCACTTCCTCAACCCCCCACGCCCCAGAAGACAGGAGTACTGCAGAATAATTTTCTCAAAATAAGTCCCTTTGCTCAGACGATCCCTGAGAAAACCAGGCTTGATGTTGAATTCCGGGCTCAGAGGCCAGCCCAGCCCAGCCCACAGGCTCAGCATTGGAGAGCAGGAGGCCCCGGGGGCTGCCTGGCCATGGCTCTGGGCGGGGGATGCACAGCCTTCAAACCCTGCAGGACCTTCAGAGGGGAAACCTGGAAAAAGGGCGCTGCTGCTAGCACCTTCTCATAGGCAGGTTGCAAGGATGGAATAATATTTCACCTGCGCTGGTCCATACAGCAGCCACCGCCAGCCGCGACTATCAGAACGTGGCTCATCTGAATCCAGAAGTCTTGTGTGAAATGCACTTCGGGTCTCCAAGGTGTAGCACAGGAAAAACATGGATATCTCAGTTACGTTGTTCATATTGATTTCCTGTGGCAACGATAAATAGCTTTGATATATCAGGTGAACTAAATTATCAAAATTCAGTTCACCTTCTTTTCGCTGTTTTTAATGGGCTACTGCAGTGTTTCCCAACCTTCTCTCATGATGAGAATCACCTGGTGGAGTTGTTAAAACACAGATTCCTGAATCCCAACTAAGAAGTGCTAAACTAGAATTTTTGGGAACATATAGGTAAAATTGCATACCTAACTTAGTGCTCTGTATATAAAATCTGTCTTAGAGCACTAGTTAGGTATACAATTTTACCTATATGTTCCCAAAAATTCTAGTTTAGCACTTCTTAGTTGGGATTCAGGAATCTGTGTTTTAACAACTCCACCAGGTGATTCTCATCATGAGAGAAGGTTGGGAAACACTGGGCTACTGGATGATTTTTGACTTACACAGGTGATTAACATTACGTTTCGACCTGACAGCCGGGCCCCAGAGAGAAAGCATGGTCACCCCCAAAGTCCAGGCCTGGGCACAGCCACCCTGGCGCTTCTTCCTCCCTCTAGGGCCTCCCTGCTGCTCAGTCACCAGCTCACCTCCCTCCCCTTTGAAGCCCGCCCCTTCCTCGCTCCAGAACACCCAGGGCTCCCATTACAGTTCCTATCAGCCCTAAGCCCCCCTCCCAGCCTCTCAGGCTGCTCTGACTGATTCACTGGCCCTGTCACCTAGCTAGCGACCCTGGAGGCCACCTCCAGCCTCCTTTCATCCCTCTGCCTTCCTGGCACAGCCATGGGGCCCGGGTAGGGAAAGCACTCCCTCCTGCGCCACCCTTCCTCGTTTGTGGTCATTACCTCAGAAGTCTGCACATAATTGCTCCTTCCCCTCCTCTTTAATGAGCTCCTGGCTCCCTGGGTGCAGGGGGCATGGGCCCAGACTTGCCCTTCCACTGGAGCTGGCTGCCGCCCGGCCACACCCTCCCCACCTGTGTTCATGCCAACAGGTGTGGGCCCACGGAGCCCAGGCTCTCAGCCCGAGCTGCTTACCTGTGAGGAAGTGACAGGGACTGGATGCTCCCTGCTCCAGGGACCTTCTCCCAAGGAGCTCCTTGCTGGCAGTGATCGCCCAGCCTGCCCTTCCTCCAGGAAGTTAGGCTCCACCTCCTGTGGAAGCCCCTCCCACCTCCCCAGACTTCCTTCCCATCCACTCAGTGAGCCCACCCGTCTGCTCTTAGGAACCCCCAAAAACTGTCCTGGAATGCAGAAGGAAGGCCCTGTTGTTTGCATCTTGTCCAGGCCTGTGAAGAGCGAGCCCTTCTTTAAGATTCTCCCGGAGCTGAGTTCAAGCTATGGTACTTTTCCATGTCCTGCCTCTCCCCTTCAATATTCCATCAGAACTCTTCCCCTTGTCATTGAAATTTTTTTAAGGCATGTTGCAAGGATGGAATAATATTTCACCATCTGGTTGTATCATAATGTATTTAATAACATCTCCATTGTTGAAATTTAGGTCATTTCTAATCGCACGCTACCATAAATACTGATGCGATGAACATGCTGTGGCATACACTTTTGTTCCCCTACCTGGCCCTGAGCATTTTCTTACAATGGATTCCTAGAGGCAGGATTACTGAGCTTGACTACATGAGCCCTGGTATGACTCAGGAGCCACACTGACTGGCATATATATATGTAAATACCTGTCTCACCCCATACTTACCAGCATTGGGTATTATCTCTTTTTAATCGTTTGATAATATATTATGCTACTTCTTTATGCATTACTTCAAATGCTAGTGAGGAATAATCAGCACAGGTTTAGATGATGTGGCTCTGTCAAAAACTAGTAGGAGAAATGTTCTACTGAATTTGACATCAGCTGGAATTAAATATTTGTTTTTGAGAAATGCAGTATGATTATGTTTAACCTAATGCAGAGGCTAGAACAGCCCAGTTTTATGGAACAAGTAAGCAAAAGGGGAAGCAAATTCCAGTATTTGAGTGGTTCCAAGTAACATGTTCTTAACATGCAATACCATATGCCATCTTAAACCCCACAAAGGAGTATTAGTCCAAGTTCTGTAGATATGCAGACTGAGACTCAGAGAGGGTTTGGAAGTGACCTAGGTCACTCAAGCAGTAGCTGTGCAGCCAGGACTCAAACCCAAGTCTTTGTGCTCTAGGCTTGGAAGTAAAGGTGGCTTAATCTGAAGGTCAGTTCTCTTATATAGAATAAATTAGCCCCACACCATCTGCTTATTTTACTAAATTCTTCAGCAAACTTTTTCCCATGGGAGGGAAAAACCTCATTTAACAGTCACCTAAATTATCTTCTACTGAAAATCTAAATAACCTAACACATTTGCATTTGTGATATCCCTCAAAATGTAAATGTAAGAAAACAAAGCAAAACAAAACAAAAGCTCTAGCTCAGTTGATTTCATTGATTGGAGTGTCATCCAGTGCACCAAAAGGATGCAGGTTCGATTCCCAGCCAGGGCACACATGGGAGACAACTGATGTGTGTTTCTTTCTCCTTTCTCTGTCTCTTCCTCTCTCTTCTTCTCTAGAAAAAATAAACAGTAAACAGGTGAAGCTAAGATTAAATAAATAAGTAAATAAATAAATAAATAAATAAATGCCCAGCAAAGGATGAATATGTGTTAATGAGGAATTCTATTCACAGAGAACTAAAAACAAAACAAAAATGCCACGTTTTAGAGTTGTAAATGGTTTGTGAAACCTCTTGGTGCTATGCTGCACAGACAGAATTATTTACAATATGCCAAATATACAAAACCCTGGCCTGGAGAAAATAAAAATCAATTTCTCAGAACTGATTGGGTAGCACAAATTTCAGTTCTGTTTTGTACTTTGAAGTTACATTCAGAAGATGGAAAGCACTGATTATAGGTGGGAAAGTGGGGCATTGGCGGTGGTGTTTCAGGAAGGAAGCGAGAGGAAGCTCAGTGAAGAATGGAACAGATCAATCAATGACACTGACTTTCATATGTTTCACCACCTATTTTGAAAAAAATCAGTCAAGGAAAAAAGATGATAATCCATTTTCTCATTTTTTCATAAAGTGAGTGCCTTAGACAGGGCACTTAGGTATATTCCTGCCTAGTGTGAGCAGGACTTTTCTTTTGGCAATCAAGCCTGTCTGTCTGTTTGCCTTTCCTCCCTCCTCTCCCTCTTCAACTTCTCTACTACGAATTGCAAATAGAAAATAGCATTTTGATATAAAGCCAAAAATCTTCAACATAATTTGAAAGCTCTTAGAGGAGTGTATGAATAATTGTCCATTTTGTATCCAGAAAAATTTCCATTCAAGATTGATGGTCAAATAAGAAATTTTTAATAAAATAAAAACTGAGACAATTCTCACCAACTCACTAAAGGAACTTCTAAAAGCTATACTTCCAGGCACTGGGGAAAAAGCATTGAAATCGCAGGAAGTCTAAGAGACAAGATGCTGGCAAATGTGTTAGAAAATCTAAACTAACATTGACTATGTAAAACAATTACAGAGTCTATTTTGGGGTTTCAAACAACTAATATATTAGTTAAATAAGAGCATATATACTAGGAGGAGGAAATGGAATTATGATCTAAGAACCTCACATTGTTTGAGAAAAGTATCAAGATCCTGATTTATAAGCATAAATATTTAGGTAATCTAGGGTATCCACTTTTTTAAATTACACAGATATGTAGCTTCAAAAAAAAAAAAAGGAAGGAAAATGGAATGAGAAAACAATAATCCAATAAGAACAAGAAAGGCAGATAAACAGAAAAAAGAAAGAGCAGAAAAAATACAAGGCTCAAAATACGTCAATAATCATAATCAACCTAGTAAACTAAACTTTTCAAACTAAAAAAAAAAAATCCAACTCTCAATATTTAAAATAACACTTAAAGCCTAAGGACTCAGAGCAGTTCAATAAAAGGATTGAAAGAGAGATAAATACCAACCAAAAAAAAAAAAAAATGTAGGCATATCAATGCCACACCCAATAGACTTGGAGGTGCAAATCATTATTAAGAACAATATGTAATAAAATTTCCCAATTGTAAAAATGAGATCAAGTGAGGAAATAAGTGAGATGTCATCAATTTACTTTGCCCCTTAAACACATCCACAGGAAGGGAGCTCTCAAACCCGAGGGGCAAACTCACCCATCGGCTAAGCATGCGTCGCATCTGGGAGCACGTGATGTCTTGCCACCTGCCTCAAGCAGAAAGCTCTCCCCAAGCTCACCATGGCTTCATTTCCCTTAACTGCTGGCCAAGTAGACTGACTTCCAAACTACTGTGTGGCACAGTTCCTCACGTGCCCCCCGCACCCCCTCCAACTCAGTGGCCCCTTGCTTTTCCAGCCCCAGGTGAGAAACCTAAAAGGCCACAGATGCTCTGTGTCAAATAAGCTTCTTTCAATTCTCCCTCTTCCCCAAGCCCCACCATGGGGGTCTTACTGAAATTCTTTCTTCGTTCATGTATTCAACACATCTGCATACTTACTAGGTGCTGAGCATCCCAGGTACACAGGGAAAAACCCCAGAGGCCCTAGTGTGACTCAGGAGCTGTTTCTATCACCTCCTGGGAGGGCAGTGTGTGGCACCCATTGACAAGCTGCTGAAAAGTCCTCCACCCCTGGAAACCACGATACCTGAGCTTTAAGTGTGAAGGTAGCCCACAGAGACCCTTTTCCACAGTTCTTGCAAAAGAAGTCATTATACATGTGTCAACCATTATTTTATGTATCTATTTTATATGTAAAAATGGCCTTTAATTATTGCAAAAGAAACTCGTGTTCATCATAGAAATATTAGAACATGAAGATGAATAAAATTAAAAACTGACTCTGCCATTTAGAGAGAATTACCGTGAAAACTTTGGGGTACTGCTGTTCAGACTTTCTTTCCATTTGCACACACATACATGAATAGTGTTGTCCTTTCACTTCCCTTATGAAATGGAACATTGAGTCTGAGGGCAAGAAGAAGATCAAGACCATTGGATATCAAAAAGCACCCCTTAAAAGTCACAAGTTCCTAGGATTAACTATCCATTTTTCACTGAAAGTTGCAAAATCAACAGGACTCTAAATAGCTAGAGAAATGCTTTCAAATGATTTCCCCCAACAGAAAAGAAAACATAGCTCTTTGTATCAGTTATCTATGACTGTATGACAAACGCTCCCCCCATCCCTCCTCCCCCCCACCTCCGCAAGATGTCATAAAAGAAAGCAATGAAAATGGCACCGTACCCTCACAGGAGATGTGTCTGAACTCATCAGAATGGTCTCCTCTTTCTCTCTCTCTCTCTCTCTCTCTCTCTCTCTCTCTCTCTCTCTCTCTCTCTCTAATTTTGGCAAGAACACTTAACATGAAATCGACCCTCTTACCAAATTTTAAGTCTACAGTCCAGTATATTGTTTGCTCTAGGTGCAATGTTGTGCCTCGGATCTCTAGAATCTTAGTCTCCCATGACTGAAGCTTTATACCCATTGAACAGTAATTCCCAGACTCCCCCTTCCTCCAATCCCCTGACAGCCACGATTCTACTCTCCGCTGCTAGGAGTTGGCCTAGGATGGATTTCTCGGGGCTAATGTCACTCAGTCTAATGTCCTCCAGTGTCCTCCATATGACAACATCTGACAGGATCTTCTTTTTAATTTAAGGCTGAATAATACTCCATTGCATGCACACTCCGCATTTACTTTATTCTTTCATCCATTGAGGACCGTTCTAGGTTGTTCCCATATGGTGACTCTTGTAAGCAATGCTGCAAGGAGCATGGGAGAACGGGGATCTCGTCCTGCTCCCGATTTCAGGTCTTTGGCTCCATAGATCCAGAAGTGATATTGCTGGATCCTATGGTGACTCTAGGAATCCAGACCCCAGGAGTTAGGCTTGAGCCAATTGTGCTGATTATGCAATGGGCAACAGGTGGGTGAGTCGAGCCTCTCCCTTTGGGTCTCGCATTCGTTTTGATAACAAGATGACTGGGAATACAGGCCAGGAGAGCAGAGAGTGTGGGTTAGGGACACAGGTTTCCAGATGGCCCCTTCCTTCTCCCCTGAGGAGCCTAGAAAAATACAGATTCCCAGGACTCACTCCAAGCACAGGGCATCTGAAAATCCAAGGGAGAATCCGGGAATCTGCACTCTATGTCTATCCTAGTGGATTCTACAGCTCCGTCACACAGGGCAGACTCATGAATTTCTGCCCTCAGATCCTCAAAGCCACCCTGCTGGCTGGAGGCGATCCTTGGAGTCCAGGACTCATCTCAACGTCTTCCAACAAGTTTGTGTCTGGTTTACTGCAGCTGGAGCTAGACTCTGTGACTGCAGTTAAAAAGAACCTTGACTAATGCGGCCCAGACCGAGGGCACCCGGAGCGTCTGACACATTGCAGCTGTCCATTTGCATTCTGTCGTCTTTGCTGTTCTTGCGTTTTACCTGCCTCTCTGTGCCTGTTTCCCCAGGTTTGGACACTATGTACAAGAAAAGGGATCTCCAGAAAAAGACAGCTGATCTGCGAGTTTCAGACTCTAAACTCTGGGGAGTGTGCTCTAGGGAAGGTACTTTTCTGCTTTACTTCCACCCCCTATTTTTTTAAAATATATTTTATTGATTTTTTTTATAGAGAAGAAGAGAGAGGGATAGAGAGTTAGAAACATCGATGAGAGAGAATCATCGCTCAGCTGCCTCTTGCACACCCCCTACTGGGGATGTGCCCACAACCAAGGTACATGCCCTTGACCTGAATCAAACCCGGGACCTTTCAGTCCACAGGCTGACACTCTATCCACTGAGCCAAACCGGTTTCGGCTTCAACCCCCTATTGACCACAGGTGCTGTGCTATCGCAGGGTATGGAGGCCACTGAGCAGGCAGTTGCTGGGCCAGAGCTTCTGGGAGAACTGCCCTCACGTGGGAAAGTTCCATAGCTTCTATCACTTCAGAGATGTGGCCACTGAAAGGTGGCCAGTGCAAGGGAGGAACGGAATCATTAATTTTATCCTCACAGACTCAAATTCCAACAGTCAGTTGTGGTTAATGGCTCCTGGGTTCCACAGTGCCGTTCTAGATGCTTCTCCTAATCCGTTATGCAAGGCAGAAACTCCAGCTCAGTCTTACAGATGGGGAAAATGACATGCCTGAGGTCACCGAGGGAGACACGGCCAGGATTCAAACCCATATTCAACCCACCATGAACTGCTTGCTGCACATACAACCCCCCCCACACACACACACACACATACACACAGTGTGTAAAACATTGATAGGGTATAAAATAAAAAATTAAAATTAAAATTAAAAAAACAACAACTGAACATCCTATCACTGAGACTTCGGCTCTGTTTTAGTTACAAAACCAAAACAAAAAGGAAAGCCACGAAGCGGGACACACACTATCAATTCCGCCTAACCATGCCTGTAGACGCAGGCCAACAGCTTTGGCTTCCTCCTCCCGCCGTCCTGGCTCAGCCCGGCCTTGTGGTCGAGTGTGTTTCATAGCAGGCCGAGACTGCAGTGATCTCCGCCTCCAAGAACAAAAGTGATCGCGGGGTGAAGAGGGAAGCGGGCCAACAGGCTGTCCCTCGGGGCTCCTGGGGTGGACACCATGTCCCACAAGCCCACCCAGGCCTTCCAGACCCACACCGGTGAGCAGGGGACCCCATGCGGCCCCGGGCAGCGTCCCCAGCTGCCTCCTCCACTCGCTGCACCCCAGGAGGGGGAACTCCCTTTCTAACAGTTACGGTCAGCCATTGAAATCACATTACCCTGTAAGTGGATCTACAAATTGTCAGCCTTAATGAAATTTAGGAGGAAGCAGTGGGAGAGGTGAAAACACTTAGGACTGGTTTCTTGGGTTTCGAGACCCAAATTCAAGTGGTTTCAATGTGCTTGGGTGCGGGTTCTCTGCCAGAGGCTCCCCGGGAACTCACGTTATCTTCCCCTGGTTTGCCTTGACTGCACCACGTCACGACCTCCATGGAGCTCCTCGAGGCAGGAGAGGATCTTACTCATTACTCCACCGCACCAAAGGCCTGGCACTCAGGCGCACTGGGGAAATGTGGGAGGAAAGAGTAAGAGCTGGCAGCCCTGAGCACAGCCTGAATCATGAGAGTCCGAGGGGCCCTGGGAAAGGAAATCTACCTCCTCCGAGATGCCAGACATCCCTCACTGGACAGTGGGGGGCAGGGAAGAGGGCGTCATAATTGCCCCTTTCAGTCCATTCCTCCAGGAAACATACTCAAGAGAATGTGCTGAACCCCCTAGTGGATTCACTAATGGCTTATCTGCCCCTGTATAATGTATCAGGCCCCTCTCTCCAGAGCAGAAGGCTTGTGGATTAGGATAATGATATAATAGCTTCCATTTATGGAGTGGTTGCCATGTTCTTACACTGCACACTTTCCTGTGTAATCCACACCAAACCCCTGCACAGTGGACCGGGTTCACTCCTTTGATGGATGAGGAAATAGAAGCTCAGAGGGTCAAGGAAGTTGCCCAAGATTGTGCTGGTGTTTCTGATTCCAAAGCCCATACTCTTTTTGTTCCCCACCCCCCACTGCCATGCTGGATGGGGAACCTGGACCGGAAGTGTTGGGCATGTGGGCGTGTACAGGACACAGCAGAGTTTTCCCTACATCACCCTATTCCTGGCCCAAAGCAGCATGATATTTTATTGCCAAATATCAGGGCTCAGGGTCCTATTCTCCTCCTCAATACAGCATCAATTTCTTGGGACACAATATTGCTGGACAGGAAATCAAACTCATTAATGTGACCCTGCCCAAACCATTAAGCATGTGTCTCCAGGAAAGAGGCCCAGGGAAGAGAAGGGATTTTCCTGAAGTCACACAACAAAGTGGTGGCCAACATAGAGCCAGAATTCAGGCAGAGAGAGTCCTGTTGGGCTGGTCAAAAATTCGGATCTGGGATCCTCCCCGCCCTGGTCCATGTGCAGAAGCAAGCCTGGCCTGACCCCCGCCCCCTGGCGGGGGGGGGGGGGGGGGGGTTCTCCAATGACACAGTTTCAGGACTTAGAGGAGGAGCTCTGAGGTGGTCTCAACTCGAAAACTAGGACAAGTGACTGTGGGTCAGAAATGGAATATTAGGTTTCTCCCATTTCCAGCCTTCATTTTTGTCCTCCCCGCAACCCTGGAACACGATGGCCTAGTGCAGTGGTCAGCAAACCGCGGCTCGAGAGCCACATGCGGCTCTTTGGCCCCTTGAGTGTGGCTCTTCCACAAAATACCACGGCCTGGGCGAGTCTATTTTGAAGTGGCGGCGTTAGAAGAAGTTTAAGTTTAAAAAATGTGGCTCTCAAAAGAAATTTCAATCACTGTACTGTTGATATTTGGCTCTGCTGATTAATGAGTTTGCGGACCACTGACCTAGTGGATGAAAACAAGGGCTTTCTAATCAGACACCTGGCTTTGCTTCTTACCAGCTCTGAGTTTGGGAAAAGATATTGATCTTCTGGGGCTTCTCTTTCTTCTGTAAAACGGAAAGAGAACCCCTTCTTTATATTGGATGAGACGAGATGAAACAAAATAATATAATGAAAAACACCCCAGTACATGCAAGTGCTTGGTAAATGGGAGCACTTGTTAATAAATCTGTGTTTCTAGTTGCATGGGTCTTGTTATTTTCACTTTATAGGTGAGGAAACTGAATCCCAAAAGGAAGCTCGGAGGCTTGCCCAAAAGGCACAGCTTGCTACCCACAGGAAGCAAAATGGGGTGAAGGGTGTGCCTGGAATTCAGGAGCCCGGGCTGCTCTTCCCAACCTCAGAAACTTACTCCATACAGTGGAGGTGAGTCCTCAGCTTGCTGGTGTCATAGGTCTCTCCTAAGACGTGGGAAAGCGCTCCTCAGAGTTTCCCAGTGGCGAGGGAGGATTTGGCATGTCTGAACTAAGTCTCAGTCCATCTTCTGACTCCCCACCCTCTGCTTCTTAGCCTCAACCCGATCAAGAACCTTCAGGAGCCCCCTTCCAGTGCATCCAAGGGAGTGAACTGCAATTTGCTGAACAGGGAGGCTCATGAATCATTGAAGGCTGGTGAGGGAAATGTGACTGGTTTCTCCCAGACCAGCAATCACCACCATCATCTACAGCTGTTTGAGTGCCTCCTCAGTCCTCACCATCACCCTATAACATGATCAGATCCTCATGATACACAGGAGAATACGGAATGAGCGCAGAGAGGTACGTACTTGGACAAAAGATACATAACCCATAAGAACAAAGCTTGGAGCCAGGTTTTCTTGCCTTCGAATTCTTTGTCCTACCCTCTGATCCATGTTGACGGTAGGTTTTGGGAGTGGGAGAAGCGTTTCCTCCTGCAGGTGCTGTCACAGGAGGGAGGAGAGGCTGGGTGCAACTCAGGCCTGTGGAATCTTTCCTGTACTACTTCTCCCACCCCTTCCTAGCCCCCTTTGCAATGTGACTGCCAGTCCTGTCCTTGAGAGATGGAGTCTACCTTTCTACCTCTTTGAATATGGGCTCTTCTTGGGCTGGTTTTCACCAGTAGAAGGCGGTGGGAGTGATATGGTAAACATTCTGACTTCAGGCCTCAAGAGGCCCTGAAGCTTCCAATCGTGCCTTCATGGAGTGTGCTGTCCCAAAAGATTAGAACCCGACAAGAGAAAGGCCCAGCCAATGGCCAGAATCAACCACTGACCTGTGAGCGAAGCCACGTAGCATCATCATCCAGCCCCTATCTGCCAGGTCCCAAGTGACGGCATCAGAACAACGCACTCCCCAGACCTCCTCCCCCACGTAACTCAGCCCAAACTGTTGACCCACAGGATTATAAGCAATTACAACAGTTATTGTTTTAAGCCACTTAGTTTTTGTTACTTGACAAAAGACAGCTGATCAAGTGACCTAATTTCTCCCAGCCTTGGTTTCCTCATCTGGAAATAATGCTCACATTCTTGTTGATAACTTTGTTATGAAGAATAATGTGAGATGAAGCCTGTGAGTCATGGAGAAGTGGTTCTGGCATTAAGGTTCGCCCTTGGCAGCTCTGGTTAGGGCCTCGGGGCAAGTGACGCGAGGTGAGCCCTTCTGTGGGTAAGGCCGTGTGTACGGAGAGGGAAGCCCTGGAACAAGAGCATGAGGTCGAGTTTAGAAGAAATCACACTGGCAGAGCAGAGGTGGGCTTCTGGCTAGAATTGTCTCAGTAACAGGGACCTTAAGCTGTCCTGAGTTAGGCAGGAAGCCCAGGATTGCAGGGGTTTTAAGCCAAGGCAAAGCAATGCCCAAATGTCCCCAAGATCATGGATGCCTTCAGGAATTAGGAACTAAGGGACTGAGGATACAAGTGTGTCTGCAAGTTCATTTAGGTGGATCCTGAACATGTCCCATCCCTGCTGAATAACTTCCCACGGCTCCCCATTCCTCAAAGGGGGTGATTAGGACCATCTTGACTGCAGCCCGGACTGCAATGCACCCCACCTCACCCCCCACTTTCTGCTTCGCTTTCACATTCCAGCAGACCTCTGGGGAAGGACTACATCCTCTCCTACCTCTTGGCCTTTGCATAAGCTGTGCCCTATTTCTTAAATGCTATTGCCTACCCACCACACACGCCCGCCCCCCCCCCCCCCCCCCCCCGCACCCTCACACACACACTTAACCTAGACAACCTCTACTTGTCTTTAAAAGCTCAGCTAAAACACCACTTTCTCTGGGGAGCATCCTTGATTCCCCAAGCGTGGGTTTGGCTCTCCTCTCCAGGGCTAAGGTGGCACCCCACCCTTCCCCATTGTGATGGCTGGTTACTCCAGAAGGGCAGGGACCCTGGTTGCTTTGCTCACCTCTGTAACTCCAACACCTAAATTAGTGCCCAGAACACAGCAGGTAGTCATTAAATACCCTTCCTACTCTTTAAATGGTAAATCAGTAAATGAGGTTGGATGAAAAGGCAACAACAACAGAAAGAAAATCAGAGGCTCAGAGAAGGAAGAGACTTACAAGAGACCTTCCAATCTGTTCATCCTCTGAGTAGGGGACCCTCCCCTTCCCCTCCCCCCGCCCCCCCCACCTGTGTACCTGTGTGTGTGGAAACTCAGTGCTGGCCCTGGGCCTCACTATGGGAGCATGGCAGGTGGACTGAAGTGCCCGGAGAAGCAGTGTGTTGGGTAAAAGAACTAAGTGCTGCATCATATTCCAAAATGCCAGTGACTTGAGCTCGAAAAAGTTCATAAGTTAGTCAAAGGAAGGAGTTTCTGGTTAACTCACAGCTTTCTTCCGGTGGTGAGTGAAAGACTCACATTTCTCCCATATTATGGCTCCATCAACCCCTCACACTTCAGAGTCCTCTGCTCCTGGCCAACTGAGAACTCACCACAGCTCCAAAACTGACATGACTTCCGGTCACCTTCCAATGATAGAAACCACTCATGGGGCCATACCTGGATGCAAGGGAGCCTGGGAGATGTAGTCTTTGGTTAGGCAGCCATCTTCGAGTGTGAACGCACAATAATAAAAGGAGATCCTGAATTTTGGGTGAACAAATGGGCTCTTGGGTTAGGTTAATGCTCTCCAAACTTGCTTTTTTTCCTCTATAATATGAATGTAACATGATTATCTCAGAAGATTCTCGGGAAGCTAACTTAAGTGGGTGAAAGATAAAACCCTTAGCAAGTACCAGATGCATGATAGTGCTTATCAAATATTACCTTCCCATCCCACTTTCCTTTTAACTAGTGGAAATGAGATTTGTCTGAAGGTGTTGATCATCTCTGCTTTTCATATCTTCCTCTTTTCCTCTTTCAGCCCTTTTCTGGTTTTCCTCCCTTTCTTTCTCATTCCCACCTCTGTAGTACCTTTATCTTTTAAAATATATATTTGAGTTAATTTTAGAAAGAGAGAAACATCCATGGGCTGCCTCCTGCAACCCCGGCATATGCCCTGACTGGTGTATGGGACGGTGCTCAACCCTCTGAGCCACACCGGCTGGGCCTTTGTAGTATTTTAATACCTCGGGACTTCGCGACTGCCTCCGAGCACCTCCTTTGCCATCCCCATCACCCAGGATGCAAAGTGGATTAACTGCCACTTGGGGCCAGCCCCTCATTAGCGAGAGGAGCAATGCCAGCTTTCTAGACGGGACAAGTTACCAAGCTGCACCCCATCCTCTCTGCAGCCATAAAAAAGGCAAGCCAGACAGCTCTTGACCTCATCCCCACACACCTGCCAGAGAGAGGGGAGCTCCATGCCAGGGCTCCCAGATTTGCCCGGAGGATAATAACAAGTGTTAAATGAACAGGAGTCAAAACATTCCAAAGCACCATGCGTTCAGAAGCAGCAGCCTCCTTCCCTGCCGATCTTTGATTTTAGCGCTGCCAATATGCTAATGCACAGCATGCATCTCTCAGCGCCGCCATGATCCCCCTTCATCCTTTCCCAAGCTTGTTTGGCAGGGAAACTCCTCCTGTTGAGCATCCCCTGGGCCTGTGAGTGATGGGATTGCAGCTCAATAACGAAGATGACAGAACGGAGCGCATCTTCACTTAGCTGTGTGGCAACAGGCCCGCTAGGAAAATTTATTACTGTATGTTTATTTTTTTTAACACTTATTCCCCCTCTTACATTGCTATGATTGCTAGGCTTCAGAGCCCCTTTCAGGTTATGTCCGATGCAAGAATAGTGGTGGGGCTGATGGAAATGGATGTTTTTATTCGCTCATTAAATATTTATCAAGTTCCTGTGATGTGCCAGACGTTTCTTTACAGCGAGAGACTAATTTTTATTTATTTTACTTCTCTGTTTTAATCTCAAAGGCTAGCTTATGAACACAGACCCTTTAGTTTAGGCCAAGGGTTTGAACCAGGGTGATTCTGCCCCCCAGGGGACATCCAGCAAGGCCTGGAGACCTATGTTGTTGTCACAGATGGGGAGGATGCTATTGGCATCCAGTGGATAGAAACCCAGGCTATTGCTAAACATCCCATAATGCACTTGACAGCTCTTCAAAACAACGAATTACCAAGCCCCGGACGTCAGCAGTGGTGAGGTTGAAACTCGGACTCGGGGGGAAAAACATCTTTAACAGCCATCGCAAGTGCATGAGCCTGCCGGGGTCAGCTCAGTGGCACAAATGGCTCCCTCATCCGACATACTCTGCCCTGTCTCAAAGGGTCAATGCTGCCTGGACCAGCCGATGGCTGCCCCTGAATACTCAGGATGCAATGCACTCAGGTGGCCAGCTCTCCCCGGTTTTCAAACCAGGAATCCACATCTGAAAGTGAAAATACTGACCTTTTCTCTGCTGGCAGCTCATTGGAGTACTTTTAATACTTTGCCAGTCAAACAGAATACATCTGGAAATGTGATGTAGACAGGCCACAAGTTTGCAACCTCCCGGAACCCTTGGGGTGCCTTCCTAGCATTGAGCTAACCACGGCTGGGTATGTTAAACAACGCCGGCCCACATTTCCTGGGTTTGGTCTTCAGACTGATTCTAGCCTTCCTAGCTAACATTTAGTGAGCGCTTACCGGGGACCAGAACCTCCTCAAAGCATTCAAAACACGCTAACTCATTTTATCTTTAAAACCCAGGGGGCAGGTGCGGTGTTCTCTCCCGTTTTAAAGACAAATGTGCTCAGAGAGGCTACACAATTTTCCCAAGGTAACACAGCAAATGGCAGTCCCGGGATTTGCCCCCAGGCAGTCTGGCTCCAGAGCCTGTTATTGATTGCTAAGCCAATCTGCCTGTGAAAGATGCTACATCTCCGTATTCTACACGGGGACACTTGCAAGGGACACGCACCCCTGGCTTGTCAGCCAACTAGGCAAGTAGCAGTCCACCACTGGGGTTCACCTGCATTCTCCGGGGTGCACAGACCTCAGTCCCTCCATCTAAAGCAGTGGCTCTCCGCTGGGGGTGATTCTGCTCCTTGGGGCATGTTCTGCAATGTCTGGAGACATTTCTGGTTGTCACAAATGGGGGGCACTACTGGCATCTAGTGGGTAGAGACTAGAGATGCCGCTAAAAACCACACAGGACCAACCCCCACAACAAAGAATTACCCAGCCCCCAGTGCCAATGGTTCTGAGGCTGAGCAGCTCATCTAATCAAAACACCTGGCTGGAAACTCCTGCAACAAGAGGCCACCTGCAGAATATTCCAGGTGGTTCTGTCCGTTTCTCTAGAACCTTCTTTTTTCTCCCCACATCATTTTCTCCTTTTGCCCTCAAATGTCATCATCATCTCATGTCACTGTGCTAAATGTCCACACTGAGTAAAAATCTCCTAACACAACTCCTCTATGTCAGCAACAGCAGAACACATAAGACATGGAAAGATTAGCAAAAGCCAACAGGAAAATGAGCATTAAAATACAAAGTAAATCCTGGAGATTCGACCATAATTATCAACTACACGCCTGGAATGTGAATGTTCTCGTCTGGCGGCCCCAAACCATAATTGTGCTCCGTGCCCACACGCGTCAAACTCCGATGGCCACGCACACCATCTCTGCTAAACACACACGTGACTGCGCCAATTTCATAAAATGATTTTTAATAGGAAAGTACAAGATACGAACAAAAATAAATAATCTTTATCTCATTTCTAGCCTAGCAAATTGTACACTGCATAGAAAACTGGCCTAAGATGCAATTTTCCTAGCTCCTCTTTTGCTTTTGAAATACTGAGACAGCATTTGAATTAAATCTTCTTGATTCAAATGGATACATTTTTGTCTTTAAAAAATCATACCCAAGCTTTCATCATCCCATATCCATTTTTTTTTAAGTTGGCTAACAAGACGAGGTTTCCCTGAAATAAAATATCCTCCAATCATCAGATTTAAGCATAAAGTTCGTACGAACAGGTAAATTAGAGGATCCTTTTACTAAGTTGTAATTCCCGCATTGCTGAGTGTTTCCTGTTTTAAAAACTCATTTCATCATCTTACTTCCGAAATATGGAATTTGGTTTTTTACCATCCCATAGAGAAAGAAAGATTAAAAAAAAATACTTTCTAAAAAAATAAATATTTTAAAAGTACCGTTTACAGTGATAAAGCAGTATTTTAGACCTATGCCTTGGTGCATATTTGTGTTACATCCGTGCTTCAAGTTCCAAATACCTTCTCCATGTCTCTCTCTTCTTCTATTGAAACCACTCAGCCTTTGGGGGCTGTTTTTGCTAATGATCTCTTGGAGTCTGCCAATACCAAACAGCTTCTCATTCGGAGCAGTTATCCTGCGAGAGTGTCCCATTGGATCATTCCAGTGGCTTGCAGAATGGTTTGCAAAAACCAATTGAAACTTGGTATTGGCAAAATTGTCTGGGCCAAGGGTTTGGGTCGGCTTCTAAAATATATCCAGTCAAGGAGGTCAGCAGCGAACAGATAAACTGAACCAAAACTTATAGCAGTCTTCCTCTTACGTGAGTCCGTAATCACTACTTTGAACACAGCTCTGCTTGCTGCTGCCTACATATCGGGTTTTTAATATAAGGGGTTTTTTGTTGTTGTTGTTGTTAATTTTCCCTGTATTGGGAAGATCTTGAATGCATTCCAGGATGCAAAGGGAGAAAAAAAAAATATGCTGACACTCCTAAATCAAGTATATGTTTTTGCAATAAAGAACACTGGTCAATATACAACTGAGGAAAAACTGAAACAGATGTGAGGCCTAGAACCACAAGTGTTTGAATTTGCCCAGAAATGCTATTTTAAACACTCTATATGTTGGTCTACTGTTTTTTTTTGTGGAATAATGCATTCTTGGCATCCTTAAAAGGCTTCAATATGTTACAAGGTTATCCAGAAAGAAAAGGAAGAAAAAAAAAAGCGAAGGGCTAACGTATCCATCTGGGCAGCGCTGGCCAGCCTTCAGCGTGCCCCTTTGGGAAGCACAAGAACCCGTATTAATTGCACTTCACACAGCGAGCCTTTAGTTTCCCATGAGTTTTCATTCTCTGCAGACTGAGGCTTGCTTTTCACGGAATGGCTTTCAAAGGGGAACAGAGACACTCAAAAAGTCCACAGTAACTTCAACTAGCGAGGTGCAATCCTGGCAGTGGTAAACACAGAGACCCTTCCGGGGTCTGAAACGCTGGTCCTGGGGAAAAAGATGTGCCTTTCCGTCCTCCAAGATGCTCCAACAGCAACACGCTCTACAACAATTAAGTTACATGCATAATGCTAAAAGAATGCGAGCAATCCTATACCCAGCTTGGCGCCATCTGCTTGACTTTTTGAGGGACATATATAGGAAAAGAGAATTCCCCTCTTGTTCTGTTACATATAGAAATCATTTGAAGCTTCCAAATAGTTTGGCTTTTGGTAAAAAAAAAAAAAAAAAAAAAAAAAAAAAAAAAAAATTCTGCTCTTCTGTTATGCTAGCATGTAGTCACCCTAACCTCTCCCTCATAGTTTCTCAAAAAATCTCCACATGAATTATCTGAACGACAATTGAAGCCACTTACCAATATACAAGTAACATTTTATTTTATATTCTATCTTCCATTTGGCGTAAGCCTTTTGATGTTTGTTTGTTTTTTTAAACCAGTGAAATATACAAATCACGCAAGACAGAAATATGTACATTAAAAGTACAGAATAAAGGCCATAGAAGATATACATAATATCTGGATGACAAGTAGAATATTTTACATTAAATAGTTTCTTTTAAAAACTAGGATTGTTAAACTTAACTCTCTTCATAAACATGAATCGCTAAGAAGGAACAAAATCTTGTTTAGCAAATAAAAACGTCATGGTTTTTGTATAATAAAAACCAAAAAAGTGACATTTCAAACTAATTAGTGCTTTTTAACTTCAAGATCTTTTGCTTGCAGGTCACTGCAACTGAGGGGAAGTGAATATCCTTGTGCAATAAATTAAGAGCCACATATGGCTGAGGAGAGGTGAAGGCCACCGAGCCTATGATGGCTGTAAGAGATGTGTACCTTTCCAAACTCCTTAAATCCTGCAAGTCTGAGAGAACACGCTGGATGGCACTTTGTGGAAAGAGTTGTCTATGTCATGAGCTGGATTTTCCTTAGGGACTCAACTAGGTACTACAAATCTACCAGGCACCCGTTTCTGCTCTGCAGAACGAAGGAGAGAGAAATGATGACTATGCTTTCTAGTTTCGAATCTCTCTTCATTTCCAAGACTATGACGAACGAGTAATGCCCTTTCAGGAAAGTGTACAGAAATGGAGGCTGCAGAAGAGGGAAGGGGCAGGGAGGGAGAGAAAAGAAATCTTCAAACCAACACCCATGTCAGGGAGGAAGGCCTTCCGGATGCCTCAGACCCGAGGCTGCTTAGTGATGCTCACGGTGGCATCACACCAGGGCCACTGCCCACGCTAAACTCGAAAACCCCTTGTTAGAATCCCAATGGGTCGCAACAAAGGACAACCATGTTCTAGACCGAGAAACAACCCGGGAGGAACGTGTAATTCTAAACCACTGGCTGCACTGATATAATAATATTTATATTTATATATACATATGTATGTATATATGCGTGTGTGTGTGTTATGTACAAGAGACTGAGATATCAGGCACCATTAGACCACATTTCTCCCCTCCCTTATACATCCAACTGCTCAGGTCCAGTAGGAACAGTTTTAGGGTTCGCCTTCAGTGTCCTAGGAAAAGCTCCAGTGCAGAGCCTACACACAGGACACCCTGCAACACCCCTGTGGACTCCATCAGCCAAGGAATGTCATGAAAACATGAAACTACGGCTCCTTGGAATCCAAGTTTTTTTGGGGGGGAAAATCCCTAAGTAGCAACTGTTTTGCAAGCAGAGCTCCTAATGGTTTGTTTCCTATCCTGCAACCCATGGGGACCCAGTGGAGCTGCCTTTGGACACGGAATGGCCTCACCTCCTCAGCGGGGCGAGGAGGGCACAGGCTGGGCTCGGGGTCAAGTGGGAGGTGGGTCGGGTCTCCCTCTTCCCCTGCAAACAGGCGCTCTGCTCTGGTGCAGCGCTGAGCGGCATTCAGTTACCTTGGTGTTTGGGCGGAAGGTCTGTGAATGGAATCCATTTATTATTTTGATTATTATCATTTATTAACCAAGTGTCCCTAAGAAAATTACAGTATATTTTCCTTTAGATTCAAGCCAACCTCCCCCGCCCCCTCTCCAAACAAAACGCCTACAACCCAGAGTCATTCGGGGGATGCTTTCCCAATCTGATAACCTAATTCCTGTAACAGCTTCAAATCAGTCTTTATATAGGAGTTTTTAAGGTTTTTTTTCTTCCCCCTTTCTGAGGCTTTCCTCCCTGCTCCCAAGTTTCAGTAGCTGTTAGAACGGGACCATCTGTGCATGGAATGTCGGAGAAGCATGAGATCCATGATAGACTTTTTTTTTTTTTTTCTTTGAGGGAAATGAGATTCTCGCTCTTATGTTTTAAATCACCATTTTGACAATGTTTCAGGCTGGTAGCCCCTGGAGAGAGGGGAGGGGGCCTCATTCTGCTTGCTTGTGTGTTTATTTCTCAAGACCTTTCACCAGAGCATTTTGGTCACTGAGGCTGAGTGGAGCACAGACTTGGGCCAACCCCTTCCAGCTGGACGCTCCCTGCCCTGCCCAACCCCGAGGCTGACAGAAAAAAACATATTTCCTTTGCCCTCTGGATGTGCACACAGCTAAGTCAGGGTCTGTGTTATCTCCCCCTCCTCCGACACCGTCAAAAGAAGTCTTACCTTTTCAAAAAGATCCACAAAATAAATATTTTCTTGGTTCCCACCCTCCATTACTGCCAAATAATAATTATAATATTAATAATAAACCACAGAGTTCTTAGATGGGAACAGGGAAAAAAAATGCTTCCGGTTGCAATTCTCGGGGGGGGGGGGGGGGGGGGAATAGAACAATATTAAAAAAAAAAAAAAAAAGAATCACTGTACTTTCTATAAATAAGTGGGTCCTGGGAACGGGGCTGGGTGGCAGGCAAGCGAGCGGCGGGCGCCCACTATTTGCACACGAACTGGTCCACGATCTCCGTGCACTTCTTGCACTTGACGTAGCAGCACCAGTGGAACTTGCAGTGGCAGCGCTCGGTCTGCACGGTCTTGAACTGGTCGTAGCCGCGGCCGCAGCACATGAGCTCGCAGCCGTCCATGCCCTCGGATGTCTTGTTGCACAGGCGGCCCTGGGTGCCCAGCGAGCCCGTGCTCTCGTTGCGCACGCAGTAGTCGGGGCTGGGGTCGATGTACACCAGGTCCTGCGTGGTGGGCGAGTTGAAGCGGCTGTTCACCTGCACCAGCTTGCCCCGCCCGTTGAGCCGCATGGCCGCCGCGCTGTCGTACTTCTCCTTCAGGGCGTCGCCCACCTTGCGGAAGTCGGCCAGCTGCAGCCAGCACGTCTTGAGGCTGCAGGAGCCGGACACCCCGTGGCACTTGCAGGCCACGTCGGCCAGGTTGTACACTGTCTGTGGGGACAAGGGACAGTCAGTTTACAGACGCGTGGAGGAGGGAGGCCGGGCACAGGCAGGGCTCTGTGATCAAAGCTCCCCTCCACCTTCTAGCGGGAGCCACGGCGCCCCCTAACCTAGAGGCGCGGCTGCTTCCTCCTCATTCTCCACTACCCAAAGTCTGTGTTGCTTTCTTTAAAACTGGGGTGGGGACCCTTTCTTCTGCTATGGGCCATGTGGCTATGTATTATAACATCACCGGCAGGCTATACAACAGTGTCCACTGCTCTATTTGGTCAAACACTGAGTTAATTTACCCCTCGCAGGGCCAGAGCGAAGGATTCTGGGGGCCTTAGCCGGCCCCTGGGCCCGGACTTTCCCCACCCCTGTTCTAAACAGTCAACAACATAAATACGTTCTTAGCCCCTCGTTATTACACATCATCATCATAAACAACTACAGCTCTTTAATGTGAGCAGGAAACATGGGTCCCGTTGCCTCTGTTTTGTCAGGGAAACAACATGAGCAGCAACGAATGCAGCCTGAACAAGGCTCTTCCCGGAGCTGGTGCGCAGCTCTTTATCTGCGCCACCTGGACTAATCCCCACCACCGGCCCACGAGGGCAGGGCCATGACCTCTCCCATTTCACAGGGGAGGAAAACGAGGCCCAGAGAGGTGAGTTGCTTATGGGAAGCAGGGGTCCCAGGATTTGAACCTAGGCAGTTGGGCTCCAAAGCTCATGCTCAGTGGCTTGCCTTTGGGTACCCAGCTGATGAAGGGGTACGGCTGGGAGGGGTCCGGCCCAGGTGGGATTAGGGCTCAGACCTTGGCTCACTGTGACTATTCGTGCCGTGTACCACGCATTGGAGGAAGATCCTGTCCATGCTTTTCTTTCCTGATCACACAGGCTGGGTGAGATGGTGACACAGGGGCACAGAGAGGGGAAGTGGGAGAATGGAGCCCGGATCTCAGATCTTCTCCCTCCTGCTTCCCAAACCATCCTTACCCCCCTCCCTCCACTGCCTAGGCTAAGGGCACCCTCCTGACCCGGGCAGACCTGGGTTCTCTCCTGCCGCTGCCTCTGAATTCAAGCTACGGGCGTCCCCTCTCGGAGCCTCCACTTCCCATGTGTGTAGGGGGCTCACCAGCCTCACAGCTCTGTCGTCAGGATAAAATTAGCGGGTGCACGGAAAGTACGCAACGGGCAGGGGGGACGCAGTAAATCTGGTCTTTCTCCAGGGTAACAAGGGCATTGCATCGCGGCCCTTCCCAATCGCCTTGGCCTCGGGTCTGGCCTCAGAGCACCGTGCCCAGCAGTCTGGGAGGTGGCGGCTGCCTATTTATAGCCCTGATGGCCCACAGTGCTGAACCCGTTATTCTCCAGAGTCCAAGTGCTGTTGGCAGGAGCCTGGAGGCTGGAGTGAGTGAGAAGGCTGCTTCCACCCGGCCACGACCTTCCTCCAGGGGGTCTGCAGGGGCTTTCTTAAAAAGGGGGCCAGAGCATATCCCCTGGGCATAAAGAGGTTCAGGTGCAGCTAGTCTAAGGAAGGGTTTTGCAAACATATTTAACCTTCACTCCCCCATGAGGAAAATAAAAGGCTATGTCCTGAGGAGATGCTAACAGGGTTTCCTGGCCCAGGGTCCAAATTCCCACCCCCACCCCCACCATCCTGGAGAAAAGCTGTCTTCTGTGTAACCTCATCCGCCAGGATGCATGCTCAGCTCACTGCTTGCATTAGAAAGCTTATGGCAGGGGGAGAATCCCTCGATATTAAAAAAAAATGCATTAGTTAAGTGAAATTATAACATTAAAGGTACTTTTCCAATTCTGCAAAATTCCCTCCCTTCACTTGGAAATCCCTTGGCCTGTTCTCCTTGGTTGCTAAGCCCCTGAGGACTTTCGGACATAGGAGAAGCATAGGGAATCTTCAAAGAGGATGAAAGCACTCAATATGGGCAGAACGGCAGCCACATCTTTGTCCCAAGGGCATGTCCTGTCTGAGGTGCTGGGCCCCGAGAGAGTCAAGGTGTGTGTCTCTGATGAGCACCAGGTCAGGGTCTCTGGGCTCCCAGATCTCTCTGGTTGACATGCCTGTGGCACAGCCTTGGGTGGGCCACCCTGGGGAGGGAGAGTTCAGACACCCTACGGTGGACAACCTGAAGCAGGAGGGGCCACATTCCCTCTGGAGCAATTATCTGACCCCTCAGGGCAGCACAGGCAGAAATCTGCGGAGTTCATCAAATCTGAGTAGACAGGATAGCTGGAATGGTCTATGACTTCTACTTCTAATGTTTAATATTTACCAAGCACTATACTACTGGCCAGCACTAAAGGAAGATCTTCAGTGGAACCAGAGGAAGTTGTTATTTTGTAGGTAAGAGAGAGTCGCGCACCTGCTACGTGACCCCCGTGACTTCCACCTGCTACGTGACCCCCGTTAGTGCTCAAGATAACTCCGAGCTAATGCCATGGCTTTTAACAAATGTGGAAGTGTGGCAACTGAGGCTCAGAAACAGGAAGGTTCAGGATTTTAGATTTCACCGTTTCCAAAAGCTATCTCCCTTCATCCCTAAGCCGTGATGCATGAGTTCAATTAAGAAAAAAGAAAAAAGAAAAAAAAGCACAAAGCACCTGGTTTATATCTCACTCCATCAATTCTCTTCCACAGCCATGAAGTGTTTCTCTAGGCCTCAGTTTCCCAATCTCTAAAATGGGGGTATGCAGCCAAAGGGTCCTAAGGCTCCTTCCTTCCTTCCAGTTTTGGATATTTTACTTTGTGATTAACTTCCCTCCTCCTCACCCCAAAATACAGAAGGGTGAAATCTCCGACCAGAAAGTCCCTGGCACCTACCTTTCCCAGGGGCTCTGTGAAAAAAAAATAATGACCCTGGTTTTCGATGCTGCCAAAGAGAAGTTTTCACCCCTTCATTTTAGAGCAGCCATTAAGTGCCATGTGCTTCCCCGCAGGGAAAAAGGGGTCCTTTTAACTATTGTGGACAAGCATTTCATGTCCCCACCAGCAGTGGAAGGAGGGAGCAGAATGGGGACACTCAGGAGGGCTTACAGATTCGGTCTCCTCTGGATACTTCTGAGTGGCTCTCTCATCCCTCCAGAGGCACCCACAATTGGCCTGATGATCAGACTAGAAAAAGGCTGTAGTTTTCCTATAAAAGTGCGCTCTCTCTCTCTCTCTCTCTCTCTCTCTCTCTCTCTCTCTCTCTCCCTCCCTCTCCCTCTCCCTCTCCCTCTCCCTCTCCCTCTCCCTCTCTCTCTCTCTCTCCCTCTCTCCCTCTCTCTAAGCTTTCAGTACATCAAGCTTGCTCTAATGACATAGGGAAGAGAAAGAAAGGGAAGTCCTGAGACTGGGATGAGGGTTTCTGAGCTGGGCACTTACTGGATAAAGAACTCCCTCTCCCCAAGGTAAGCCCAGCCACAGACCTGTGCCGGGGGAGGGCAAACACTGCTAACTCTTTTACTTCCAAGCTGGGCTGGCCTGTGGTCCTGGGGATCAGTTAAAGGGGCAGACAAAGCTCTTCCTCAGGCTCCTGCAGAAGCACCTTGGCTGGAGGGGACCCAGGTAGCACTGACCCCCACTGTGCCCCTCTCCAGAGAGGCCTGAGATCTTGGGGTGGGGGTTGGGGAGTGGGAGAGAGCAGGAGGAAGGGGAAGAGGAAAAAAGACCAACAGGGAGAGAGGGAAGGAGACCAGAAAAGACAGAAAGGGGGTTGGAGACAGACGGGAAAACAGAGATGCAGAGTGACAAGAGACAGGAACCCATAGAGAGGCAGAGGGAGGGGCAGAGAGGCCAGAAGAGGCCCAGCTTGGTTGGGGGGCGTGGACCCCACGGGCGGGCACTCACCCTGCGGCCGGCCTCGTTGTTGTGCAGGTTCATGAGGATGCGCGCGCTCTCGTAGGAGCCTTTGGCGTGGATGCGCTCCCGCTCGCGCGCGTCCACGAACTCCTTGGCGAAGCGGTAGCCGTAGTCGATGTTGTCGCCGCAGCCGCCCCACAGCCAGTCCCGGGGCAGGTCCTTGGGGCGCGCGGCGCGGCTGCAGCCGCAGGTGGACAGCTCGCCCTCGCGGCAGGCGCGGCTCATGGCGTTCACCACCCCCGCGGCGCTCACCGCGTACGTGAAGGCCGTCTCGCGGCTGCCTGCGGGCGAGGACGGGGTCACCGGGGCTGCGGGGGTGTCCCAAACTCACTACAGCCCCCCCACTCCCCGCAGCACCCCCACTCCCCGCAGCACCCCCACTCTCCGCAGCACCCCCACTCCCCGCAGCACCCCCCACTCCCCGTAGCACCCCCCACTCCCCGCAGCACTCCCACTCCCCGCAGCACTCCCACTCCCCGCAGCCCCCCCACTCCCCGCAGCACCCCCACTCCCCGCAGCCCCCCCACTCCCCGCAGCACCCCCACTCCCCGCAGCACCCCCACTCCCTGCAGCAACCCACTCCCCGCAGCACCCCCACTCCCCGCAGCCCCCGGCCTGGAGGATGTGGGCAGGGATGATGCTGCGTAGATGCTAGTACAGGTGCTGCTCCTGGACAGGGACCATGGAGCGTCCCATCCCATACTCTCAGGCCCCGCCCCCCCTTGCCCGCTGATTCCCCCCAAATAATAACAAATAACAATACGTCCCTGAGCTCTTGCCTTTCAGAGCCAAAGGCGGGATTCTAGGCAGTGCTGGCCTGATTTTCTCTCCAACCCTTTTTTAAAAAATATTGGAAACTTCTTATTTCCAAAAATGCACAAGAAAGGAGTCATTGAGGGGGAACTCAGAATCTGGGTAGACTTCCTCACATGTATTTTAGTGTTTGTATTATTTTCACGTGGCGGGCGCGTGGCAGCTGCCAGGCTCGGGGCCTCGGAAAGTTTGAGGCCCCCGGGGGGATGGCAGCCACAGCGGCAGCCCCTGCAGCAGCCACCCTGCGGCCGCCGGTTCTAGCTCCAGTCCCCTCCTCCTGCTGCTTGTCGCCTGTCCCAGGATGAGGCTCTCCAGGGGTCCTCAAACTTTTTAAAGTGGGGGCCAGATCACGGTCCCTCAGAGAGCTGGAGGGCCGGACTATATGAACTACTAATTCCTACTGTAACACCTCGGCTGCGCTCACTGCCCAAAAAACCTGGCGGGCCGGATCAGACTCCTCTGTGGGCCGCATGTGGCCCGTGGGCCGTAGTTTGAAGACGCCTGCAAGGGACATTGTTCAAACCCATCCCCAGCCGGTTCTCATGGAGCCACTTCTCTTTGAATCCCACACTGCCTTGACTGATGCTTCTCATGGAGGTGAGTGTCTACTATGAAAACAGCCTGCCACCCCATGCCTCAGTGTTAGAATATGACAGCAAGAAGGCAAAAGCGCAATCTCCTGGGGGAAGACAAAAAAAAAAAGCTTCTTCCTCCCCAAGTCTTGTAATGAATATACAAACCTGAAACTGGTTTCCCCTTCCCCAAAGCTGGTAAACACTGCCTCCATCCCCTGTGAAACAGGGGCCCTGTTTGTCAGGAGAAGAATGGAGGTCATCATCTCCACTTGTGCGTGAGGACATTTCTATGCCTCACAGAAGCCACTTCAAAAAAAAGCTGTACTATGAGGGAGAAAGGGTTAACACCAGCAGGCCAGCTGAAGCTGGGTCTGGGGGAGGGGGGATGGGGATGAGGGAGGCTCACTTTCCTCAACTATAAAATCAGAGTATTGAACTAAAAACCCAGGGGGAGCCCCCTCTGACACTAGAATCCCTGTATCAGAATCAGTTTCTCCCCACACAGCAAGTGCTGGCTGACTGTTTTGTGAGGAGCAGAGAGGGGTGGCCGTACAACTCAGCCCCAAGCAGAAGGGTCCCTCTGCAGGGGGACGGCTGTGCCAATTGAAGGACCCATCCTTTTCCTGGGACGTCTGCTCCCACTGGATCCATGGCCATTTCTGACCCCACCCCCACCCCTTCCAGGAATGGCGATGGTTCCCATTTACCACAGACCTTCCCTCCCACATTTTAAAAAATGAATAACTTGAGGCGTGTGCTGGTGGTTGGCGGGAGGATCCAGAAAGTTCCTGTGGGGTGTGACATCTATCTTGCTGGAATTAGTGAGGCAGAGAGCATGGGAGGGAGTGGAGAGAACTGAGGAGGGGAGATAGATCCTGGGGAGTTATTTAAGGATGAGCACAGAATGCAGAAAACGCTGTGGCCCTGGCTGGGAGGCTGATGGAATAAAGAGGTAGCTAGAGGACGAGGAGATAAACAATCCTTCAGAGATAGGGAAAATCAGACCCTGTCTTGTGAGTACACTAAGCATAAAAGGTCTTTTATACCAAACACAATCATGCTGCTTGTTTCAGAAGTCTATCTTGAGCATTTCCTTTTTTTTTCTTTTTCTTTTTTTTTCTTTTTTTGCCCCATAATACGAACCTGGTCGAAGTCTCTGCGCTAACTGGTCACCGCAGGGGAAAAGGTGGGTTTGAAAGGGGCTCTTTGGCGAATAGCCTGTGGCTACCGTCCTCCTGGATGGAATGCTGCTGCTTCTCCTGGCTTTCCCGCCCTGTGAACCCACCTCCCCTCCCAGCCTCACACTCCTTAAAAATGGTGCCTTCCTGATGTGGCTTTTCACAGCGTGGAGACAAAGAAGGGACTGAGACAAAGGCTGGGAGAAAGGGGGGCTTGATGAAAAATGAGCAAGTTCCCCAAAGGAAGAGCGGCCTGGCCCTTCCCCAGGCGATTGTGTACAGTGCCTCCCGGGCCATTGGTACCCTAGAAAAATGAGTTGGGGAGGGGGGTGGAAGTGGCAGCCCTGGGTTTCTCAGACACGGGCCCCATCACAGGGTCAGATTCTCACGGACAAGAATTGCTCTCCAGGGCGCGCGCGCACACATGTGCACACACACACACACACACACACACACCTTTCATTCTTACAGGTGTTCTGAACTTCCCCTCCCAAGGTACCCCTAAAGGGAAAAGGGAAAACAAAGTCACTTTCCCACTGATGGGTTTGGGTCTATGTTCCTCTTCCACCAAAAACTATTCTGTTTTTTCTTCTCTCCAAATATACTTTAAATTTGAGGGAGGGAGGGAGGGAGGGAGGGAGGGAGGGAGGGAGAAAAGAGAAGAGAAGAGAAGAGAAGAGAAGAGAAGAGAAGAGAAGAGAAGAGAAGAGAAGAGAAGAGAAGAGAAGAGAAGAGAGAGGAGGGAGGAGAGAGAGAGAGAGAGAGAGAGAGAGAGAGAGAGAGAGAGAGAGCGCGCGCGCGCGCGCGCGCGCGCGCGCGCGCGCGCTAGCTCTCTGTTGGTGCTCCAACACAAGCCACCCAGCAGCAGCTTTCTGCCCTGAGACCCCAGGCACCTGGGGAACTGTTGGCAAGGGAGACACGGGGCACTTCCCAGAACAGCAGCTGACTGGGAGATCCTATCTAGGAGGGCTCCCTCAGAGGCCGTCCCACCCACTTCCCCTGGACCCAGACAGACAGTACCATGCAGCCAGGACCAGAGAATGTACTCGCACAGGACAATTAAATATAGGCCTTTGTACCAAGGGTTCTGCTTGTTCCCCGAGGAAGCAGGCTTTTTGAATCTTGGACCACATTTTAAATAAATCTCCAGCAGAACTCAAATCCACTTAGCAAATGATAGCTTATTCTGAACATGTTGGCCCAAAACAGGCTGCATATGAAGACAAGGAGAGGACCTTAAATCAAAGCTGTGTTCCAGGGCCTACATAGAAAAACAGTTCCAACTGCTGTTTCCCTGACTGGTTACCATCAGAGGGGTGTGATTTTTTTTTTTTTTTTTATTTTTTTTTTTGCTAACTCATATTCTTGAGAAAAAGTGGCCCCACGGTAGGAGTGGAAGGCAGTCCAGGGGCGCTCTATAAGCAGATATAAGGGGTTGGGAGAAGGCTGACAGCAGGCCATTCTGCTATCACTTTAAAAAGAAGTGTTTAGTTCGCCCACAATATCCAAATGCAAGGGAACGGAATCTCCACCACACCCCCTTACCTACAGAAGGCAGCCTATATTCAGGGAAGACTGTGTCTCTGAGACTGCACTCCTAACTCCTGATCCAGCATATACATTAGCACATTTTAATCATTAACAGGAAGGACAAAGCCTAGGAGACTCTGCAGGCTGGGGCTTCAGACCATTTTCCCATTCAATTAGAGGACTGGCTTCCAGACCTGTATTATTTTAGTTTATGAAGCCGCTTGGCTCAAACACCCACCGACAACTCTTTTTTGTTCTCAATGAATGCACTTTTCAGGGTTTTTGAAAAAAAGCATTTTAGCCATCCGTGACGGATATTAAGCCAACTTTTTATCTTCAGGCAGTATAAACAGTTAATTGCTTTGATAGATGGCTTCTTATTTTAGGAGTTACTGCAGTCATATTAATTATAAGGGCTTGTTTTGCATACAAGAAAAGAGGCCTAAAATATTCACACCAGAAAACGCACACGGGACCTGGTCTGTCAGACAGTATGAAACCAAACTAGAGGCAAGCCCATGTTTCCAATTCTTTGCCCTTTGTCCAGTTTTAATGCCACTACCTCCCTGAATGGAACAAGTTCAACAACATATTTAAAATGAAGAATCGGATTGTGAGTGATACAATTAAACGTTCTTTTTTTTTTGAAGTTGCTAGGTTGAGGTCTGAATGAAGGATGTGCTTTTATATCAATTGCCAAAATCGCAAATGTGAATGGGACCATTTCTAATGAAAGTTCTTTCAGGGACTAAAAGGAAAGCCTTTAACCTATAGATCTCTATAGCCTCAGGGACTATCTATATTAGGAAAATCAGAACCTGATTCATTTCCAACACATTCTGAAAGGAATGACAACTTTTAGTTTGCTGCTTGGGCCATTTGACTTGCGGCTTAAGTTAGAAAACTATTAACAGTTAAAAGAGTTTTGGAGCTTAAGCGAGTTTCTACTTTTGAGAAACCAAAATAAGTGCGCTGCTTCTGTTGCAACCAAAATGTTTCTTAGAGAAATTACACGTTCAGAAAAAAATAATGGTGTCTTAGATGCTCCCCTCCTGATTGGGTGACGGAAGTCCAGAAGGTTAAAAAAAAAAAGGAGTGTGGGAAAAGGAATGAACGCAGGTAGCAATAAGGAAATAAGGGCACAAATCCCCAAGCCACTATTCTGCTGTAAGATTCCCTGGGGATCAGGCTGCTCAGTAAACACAAAGGGCTTTTTCCAGGAAAAAGGTTTATATATATATTTAAAAATAGGTGACGTGGTCTCCTACCTATCTGCATAACCCTGCCAAACACGGAGGTGTTGTCCACAGTGCTGCAGTTCCACCGCCGGTGCCTGAACTGGTACTGGCATTCCTTGATGCCCGTCTTCGCGCCTTCGCCAATGTACTGCATGTGGTCCTGGTACAAGTGGCAGAGCTTCTTCTGTCCTTGAGAGAGTCCTGCCAGCTGGCTGCAGAGAGGCTGCGCTCCTATGATATATACTTCTGACATCTGAACAGGGTTATTCATACCTAGCGACCTGGGAAGGGGTGGGGGGGGAGATGTGCCTTTAAGATTTACGTGAACTCTCGAGGTGGGCCCCCAGAAAGCATGTCAGCAAGACATAGGTCTAAGCACACAGATGCTTTTCTCTCCTGCTTGTCCTCATGACAAAGTATGAGAAGGGCCTCATAAGACTCCTCTGTTTCAGCTCTACTCAGAAAACGGAGGTATTGTGTAGTCCCCATCCCGCCATCTGGCCCCTCCGAGGTTTTACCTCCCCTTTTTGCCCCCACGCCTGCCGTCTACCTGAACCAGTGTTTCCCAAACCCACTCAGAAAGGAGGTAAACAGCGGTTTCAGGGACACATCTCCGACCTCAGAGAGAGTGACTCACTCACGTTGCCTCACAAATCGGACTGATCTGCCTTGGAAAAAAAAAAGTACGAGTGCCAAGGAAAGGAGACACAATTAGACACGGGTGGCAGCTAGCAGTTCCTTGGGACTGATGGAAGAACAGTGGGACAAGTATATAGTCCGGGAAAAACTCCACCTCATTCTGGACAGCTTAAAAGGGCTCCTTATATATGATTGTGAAGGACCCAAGGCAGGGTATCCAGTGAACAGCAGTCATGTTTGACAGTCAGAAAAACACTGCTCATTCACAGGGAAAAATATCCAGAGCGCCTTCAGAAATAATCCTCTGGAAAGACTGCAGCCTGTCGGCGAGGGCCCTGCCAGAGAGAAACCTCTCACTCAGGGACATGGGACTACTTCAAGTTCACCTTTTCCTGACCGAATCTCGAGCCAAGTACTTCAGCTGTCTTCCTAGAACTCTCCCTGCAGTAGACCCTGAAGGTTCCTAACCTCTAGGGTCAGAAAAATAAAAGGTGGAACTCACTTTTACTACAAGTAAAATGTCTAGCTAGGCTCCCAGTGAGGAGAGCAATGACCTTTAGTCCCCTTTTATTCTGCAATGTCCTATGAGCACACATCTGAACATGGGCCTCACAGAAACAGGTCTCGGTTTTTAAGCTCTGATTCCCTAGGGAACTAAAGATCAGCTTTACAATATTAGCCACTTGAAAGAAAATCCCTATTCAAAAATACATGTAAATAAAAAAAATGAATAGGTGTCTTAGATAAATGCAGCCAAATTCATGTTTTAGCTTTAAATATGGCAGCAGCATACACATGTATACTTAAAAAAATAAAATAAAATAATAAAAGATGCACATAGAATGAACTTACCACCAAGAATTGGCTTCTATTACAACCTGGGCGAAGGAGAAAAATATGGCCAAAGCCATGAGGAAGAACGTGGGAGACATGGCACTTCCAGCCGACCCCAGAGCAACTCCCGGCCTTGATATTCCAGTGGGCTTCTGGAGAGAGAAGAAAGGAGCAGATGTTTATTGCCTCCCAGATAATTCTCAAGCACACAAGTTTAAACAACGGGAAGCATCCGGGCCTCTCTTAGGTTGACTGCGGATGGACTGCGCCTCTCCTCCGTGTGAGCTGTTTGATGAGAAGATACAGGCAGTTTCTTTCTTTCTTCCCCCCCCCCCCAAATTAATCCACCCACGCAACCTCACCAGGAAATCTGATTTCTCTGGGCTCCTGCGCGCGGGGCACGAACATGTCTCACTGCTGTTGAGTCAAAGCCCGGGTGCCAGGCGCTGCCTCCTTCCTGCTCGCCCGCTGCTGGTGTCCCGCACTCCCTCGCCCCCCTCCAGTCCCCACAGCGCCGGGTCCCTCCGTGGGAATTCACTGGGGACCCCGCCGCCGCCGCCCCTCAAGTCCTCCCTCTCCCCGACCTGGGCTGAGCAACAAGTGGAGCCGGAATTCATTCCAAGGGCGAGGGCAGCGCGGAGGAGAGTGGAGCGGAGCGCGCCGCGGCGGCCGGGAGGGAGGAGGCGGGGTGGCCGGCGCGGGGGTGGGGGTGGGGGTGGGGGCAGGACGCGGGAGGGAAGGGCAGGGGGTGGGGGGCGAGGCCCGGGGGAGCGGCGCGCGAGAAAGTGCCCAGCTGGGAACTGCAGCTCGGAATTAACATCGTATGTTTCCTAATCAGTTTACGGGCCGCTTTGGGCGAAGCCACTTCCAGAAGGGGGGTAGGGATGGGGGCGGAGGGGGGGCAGCCTGGTTTTCCTCTGGACGCTCCTCAGCCAGATTGGAGCTGGAGGAAGGAGATGTGGGGCACAGGAATCAATGGGGGGGGGAGACACAGATCTGCTCCCCCAACCAAGGAATCCAGAAAGCAGGGCGCTCCCTGGGGCTCAGCGGGCTCTAGCATCAGGATGCACCAAAAGGAAAGAGGGATCTGGGTCCCTTTGTACTGGGACAGGACCCCTTCCCTGCTCTCCCCACATCCTCCTCCAAGTTCTTTTCCTCTCTCCCTCCGACCTCACTCCGGGCGGCTGCCTAGGGGCAGGGGGAAAGGGAGCCGAGGGGCACTCCAGCTTCCTCTGGTCCCGGGCTGGCTTTGTCCGCCGCTTCGCCATCGCGGCACCGGGAGCCCGGCCTGTGAACACCGCCACCCCGCCCTCCAGACCCAACTAAGACTCGGCTGGGTCCGTTCTGAACGGCGAGGGCGCAGCGGAGGCCAGAGCTGCTTCCATCCAGGGAGCCCCCCGACGGCGGCAGAGACAGCGCAGGCCCGCGCCGCCGCGGAGACCCGGACTCCAGGGCGCACGGGGCCTGGCGGCGAAGGTTCCAGGCTTCCAGAATGTCGGGGCAGAGGCGGCCTCCGAAGCTTCGGCTGCCCTTCCTCCTTCCTCCCCACCGGTGACTTCTCCACCTGCAGGCGGATGTGGGGCAGGGCGGCGGCGGCTGCGGGTGGGAGGAGCAGGTTTCCAGAGTCCCTTTTCCATCTCTGATCAGTGTAACCCGGACGCGCTTCGCCTCCCGCCACTCCCCCGGGGACCCCCTTCCCCAGGAAAAGGCTCGGGGAGCCTCTTTCAGGAGACAAAGGGGCCTGGCCAGGACCCTTCGCCACAGAAGGGACTAAGGGGACCTAGGCAGCTTTGGGAACAGGAAGATGCTCAGAAGCTCGCCCAAGGCCTTTCCTGGCCAGCCGGCCGCCCCTCTGGCCCGGACACCTGGGGAGGGGGGGTGCTTCTTGGAGAGGAAATGCTTATGTGGGCCCCAGTGCCCGCTACCGGGGCCCCAGCGCCCGTGGCACAGGGGTCCCCAAAGCGCTTCTAAGCTGGGGGCGCATCCCAGAGAGGAGGAAGCCTGGGTTTCCCCGGCCGTGGAGAGAAGTCTCCCCTCCCCACCCCCACCCCCGCCCGGAGTGTCAGGTTTCCGCCGGGGGAGGGGGTGGGCTGCGCTGGCTGCCTTCGCGCGGCCCCTGATGCGGAGCCGGCTCTCCCTCCCCACAGGCAGGCGGCCGAGGCCGCGCACACGCGCTCCGGCACAATCACACTCACACGCACGCTCGGCCATGCACTCACACGCGTGCACACACATGCACGGACTCCGGTGTGTGCCTCCCAGACGGCGGCGCTGGTCGCCGCGGGCCCCGCGCACTTTCCCGGGCCTGCGCCTCCCGCCGGGCGGGGCGCGCGGGGCGGGGCGCGGGCGGCGGAGAAATTGATAACAGATTCGGCGGATTACAGGGGATCTCTTTGTTAGAGGGGAAGCCACACAAACCGAGCCCACTCCCGGCCGCCGACGACCCCAGGAAAAGTCCACCTAATCCAGAGCTGGGGCCAAAGGGTAGTGTGGTCCCTGGGTCTCCCTCTGCAAGCCGGGTCTCCCCAGCGCCAGGCTGGGGGTTCAGCCAAAGGTATCTCCAAGGGGATCCGCTGGAGAGCCGGGCGAGTCGCGTCGCCACTTAACCCCGCGTGCGCTTGCCCGGAAACACCTTGGCCCTCTTCCCCATCCCAACCCCGAGCAACCCAGAGAAGGCCCCACGAGTTTGAACTATTTAAGGAACCTACCGCGAACTCCCTAATACATACATACATACATACATACATACATACATACATACATCGCCTCTGTTTGGTAAACACCCCGCCTTGTTTACGAGGAGCTCTGATCCGAAAAGACAGCACCAAAGGAGACCTCTCCGGAGGTGACCCGAGCGAGGGTGAATCCAAACTTCTAGGCAGAATGGACTAAAGGTTTTCAAAAGCTTTTCGGAGCCCGGGAAAGCTGGCTTTGCAGGGACCTCGGAACCTGTTCCCCGTGTGGGATGGGTTGGAGAGTTTCAAGCGCAGGAGGGGGGAGGAGGTTGGGGGGTGAGAGCGTTAGCGCGCCCTTGTTTCCAGCCCAGAGCAGCTCATCCAGGGGGCTGCTCGTCCTGTCCCTCCTCCAAAGCTTCCGCGTTAGATTAAAGGTGTTCCTAACCCTTCTTGTCCATTGCGTTGCGGGCGTGGAGTGATAGGAGGTGACAGAGGGGAAACCATCAAGCTGTTTGGAAAACGTGCCACGGAAAAAGCACCGCAGAGCACTCGCAAACCTTCCAGAGCCCTTCGCCCTCCGCCCCCTAAAAAGAAAGTCCACAAAGGCAGAGCGAACAACCCGGACCCTGGCTCCTCCGTCTGGGCATGCCCTTCCACCCGGCTCTTTGCCTCCAGCTCCCCACCCCCACCCCCACCCCCGCCCGCAAGTCTCTGGAAGTGGAAAGGGAGTGGATGAGGGAGACCAACTTGGAGGAAGTGAGTTTGACCTGGACTCGCGGTGTGAAAGGGGTAGGACACTCCAAGAATCACAGCGCTTGGTGGGAAGTAAGCCTTGTTTTTCCCCATTGCGATCTCTCCCCAAAGCAAGGAGAAAGATGGAGAACACTGCGGGAGGAAAGCTGGATTGTTGTGCTGGGCTGTCCTGCTTCAGGAACGCCAAGAGGAGTGGGAGGGGAGGGGAGGATGAGCCGGTCAAGGCTGATAGGAGGTCCGCTCTGGGGGAGCAAACAAGGAGCCAGTGCTCCCCCATGCCTCCAGCCTGGCTGCAGGGATGTATCCAAAGCGCTGTGGCGGGGTGGGGGGGGGGAGGGCTTTTGGAGCCCAAATCCTTGCAGGTAACGTGAGCAGCCTGTGCTCGCCCTGAGGCAAAGCCAACAGCAGGTTCAGTAGCAAAGGGTCTCCAAGGGAGGAATAGTAGCCAAGCCCCTAGTTCTGTCTGTTCCCTGCCCTCCGCCTTCCACCCCTGGGACAAGGCTCTCAGACCGACCGCAACCCCCTCCACACACACACACACACACACCCCACTCCTACCTTCTCACACGGAATGTCTAACTCTCAGCAGGGGCTCTCAACTTTATCCAGAGGAAGAGCAGAGTCCGGTGGCAGGAGAGAGAAAATGAAACATCAGTTCAACCCCCGCCGCCACCTCCCTTCGGAGGCAGATTCCTCTGCGCTTTTTAATAGACAAGAAACTGAGGCCCAGAGAGAGCAACACTTGTCCTCGATTACGGAGAAAACTGGCTAGAGCGCCAAGAAGACCAGACCCGAGGCCTCCTAGAGGGCAAGGCTCTCCCTCCAGCCAGCGCCTTGGAGAAGAGGTACCCACTCAGGCTCCACCCGCCCTGGAGCCCGGTTCGCTGGGTCGTGCCCTTGGCCTCTTGCGCATCGCGGGGGCGGCGCAGGGCGGCGGGCCCTCGGGGGGCCCCGGCGCGGCCCTCCCCGGAGAGGGTGGGCAAGAGTGCGCGCCGCCAGAGGTGGGAGCTGCTGCGAACCCACTCGCCCCACGGAACTGGAACGGAGGTGTCCTACCTCGAGGCGGCCAACAGGGGGCAGCCGGCACCGCGCGGCGGGGAAGAAAGACTGCGGGCAGAGCCGAGCTCCAGGCGCGCGGCGCTAACCCCTTGTGCACTGGAGCGCTCCAAGGAGGGGAGGGGAATGGCAGGAGCGCCTTGGGTCGGCCTTTCCGAGGGAAGGGAGGGCGGGTTCTCCTTTGTGGGGCGGTGCGGGATCGGCCGAGGCTACTCTACCCAAGAAGACGCAAAAACAACGGACCTTTTTCCTTCTCCCACACACGCAGGACACAACCTCACACGCTCGGACACACAATCCTGCTGCCTCTCCCTCCATCGCCGGCGCGCTCTCGGCATTGCCCTCTCGGAACCCCCCCGGGCTGCGGCCGTCCGTCTAGAAACGGAGTCTCCGCGTCTGGCCTTGCGGAGAGCGTTAGCGGCGGGGCAGGGGCCCGGGAGGTGCGATCGCACCGCTGGCTACAGGCGCCTTCCAAACAGCGAGGTGTCCATGTAAAGAAAGGCGAGAAGAGAAGGGGCCTCGCGCCGGAGGACTAGGTTTAGAAAGTAAAACAAGGCCGCGGGGGTCTCCCGGGTAGCGGGTTTAAAAATAAATAAATAAATAACCTTTGGGGGAGGGAGAATTTGCTTGCTTTTAGGAAACCTCCTCATTCCAACTTCAACCTTATTTTCTAGAAAACTGAACATGGGAGAGATCACACACACAAAAATGGGAAGGATGGGAGCTTGGAGGGCAGAGAGAGAGGAAAAGGGACTTGAAAAGGAGCAAGTTGGATAGCAGGAAAGAGATGTGAACTTTTCTTAAAAGTGAACTCTCGGTGACCCTCGGAGTGTGTGACTCGGCTTTCACATACAACTGACAATTAAAACAAACAAGGGCTCACAAACTGCCCCCCGCCGGCTCTCCCCCAGCGCGGACGCCCAAATGCTTCCAAATGGCCCGGCGGGGTCCGCGCAGGGGGCCTGGGCGCGCTCTCCCCGCGGACCGGGATGAGAGCCGCAGCCGGCCCTCCCCGCGCTCGCCCCGCCGCCCAGTGCCCGGCTCCCCCGGTGGCGGCTAATCATGCTAATAACGCGACCCTGCTCCCCAAGCCGGGGTGCGCACTGGCCCCCCGCCAGCCACTCTTAAAGGCACAGGGCCTGCATGCAGCACCAGGGCTCCCTGGCCAGGACGGGCTCTGCAGCCTGGCCTCCGGCTGCAGAGGGCGAGGGGTGCGCTTCTCCGGAGCAGCTGGCCCCCTAGTCCGGCTGCCCAGCCTCTCCACCAAGGAGGCCACTTCCCCTTCCCGAGCCCTGGCCCACACACCTCCTCGGTGCCCGCGCCGTGGGCACTTGGCAAATATTTGTTGAATTGAATCATGATCCTGTGACTGAAATACACATAGTAAAGTACACTCGAGTTTCTCAGGGCCAAAGGGGAGCTGAGTCGTCTGTGAACCGCACTGTTTTCTGCCTTGGCTCTTGCCAGCCTTTTCTCCAAAAGTCGAAAAGGTTTGCAGAATGCTTGGTGAGACCAGAAGAGGTCTCGGGGAGACAGAAGTAGTGAGCAAGGAGTGTGTGTGTGTGTTGGGGGGGGGGGGGGGGCCGAAGAATAGGGGTCCCCGCCAGCCCCGCGGGAGGGAGTTCTAGTCTCTGGAGGCGAAAGGAGAAAGGGAGGAATAGGAAGAGGTAGGTGGGGTTTGGGGAGGAGGGGGATTCAGTTAACTTCCATAAGAAAAAAAAAAAAAAGGAAAGGTAAAAAAAAAAAAAAAAAAGGTGGCGATGGAGCATCGGAGGAGCAAAGAACACCTACCTTCATGGCGAGGGGGAGGGGGCTCGAAGAGGAAGTCGCCACCGGAGCCAGGGCAGCGGAGAAATCCAAGCGGGGCGGCCGATTAAGCCCGGGGGGCCGATCCGACGCCGAGCTGCGGGCTCCCTCTGGGCGCGTCCCGCAGGCGCGGAGAGTCGGGGCCGGAGCGGTTCCTGGAGCCCGGGTCCGGGGGCCCGAGCCTGGGCGGCGCTGGGGTGCGCCCGGGGTCCGAGGGGGCGCGGGAGCCCGGCGGCCCGCGGCAGAGACAGGGCCGGGCCGGGGCGCAGCGAGGGAGCCGCGGGTCCGGCGAGGGCGCGCAGGCGACTGCTCCGCGGCGAGGCGCTCCCTCTCCAACGTCCATCAGCGACGGCGGTAATTAGGGCTTTCCAACCCCAAATGTGGGCGTGATTGTGCAAAAGACTTTACAACAAATAATAAAAAAAAATTCTTCACAAGAGGGTTTAAAAAAAATGCCCCGCTACTCAACTATGGCCTGAGGCGAAAGGGGGGGGGGGTGATCCGCGCGCCCAGGTGCCCCCGGTTCATTCACACCACGGATTCTGCAAACTCCGGGCGGCTCACGCCCTCCTGGTCTCCAGCTCCTCCTCTCCGAGTCTGTGGCCGAAAAGTCTGCTTCCAGGCGCTGATCCTGGGGCCGCGAGTGTGCGGACGTCTGTGTACACACAGACACACACAGACACACACCCAAACACACTCACACACACACTCACACACTCCGCAGCGCTGGAGCCCCAGCACAATCAGGCGCGCACGGTTTTCTCTCCGGGAGATGCCTCTGAGAACGCACCAGTCGCCATCCGAGCTGCTGCAAGAGTCAGCGCCAACTTTTGTCCTTTCATTTTAGGGTTTGGCAGAAAAGGGAGCGCAGACATGGGTAGCCGTTCCCCCCGGACGTTCGTTCTGCCTGTGCGGTGCGGTGGTTTCGGGGGGCGATCGCCCCCAGGGGAGACACGGGCGGCTCTCCCCTCCCCACCCCCTTCTTTCTCTCTTCGGGTGAATCCCCCCCTTGATCCCCCGCCTTTTCCAGGGCGAAGAGCGATGCGGAGCGAGGGCACCGAGGGCGTGGGGCTGGGGAGGGCGCGGGGCTCCGCGGCGGCCGATCAGCTCCGGAGGTCCATGGCCGGCGCCCGGGCCCGAGGGGCGGGAGAGCGGGCGGCGGGCGGGCGAGGGCCCCGCGGCGGCGGCGGCGGCGGCGGCGGGAGGCGCTGGCTCGGAGGGGCCGCTCGGAGCCGGGCTCGGGGAGGCGGCGGCGTCGTCGGTCGCGGGGCGCACGGCAGCCCTTCCCCACGATCGCGATGGATCCTGAGCCCCGCAGGCAGGCAGGCTGACCGGCCGCCGCGACCGCGTCCCCCCCACCCGCCCCCGGCCCTTCTGGCCAACTGCCGCGCTCTCTCCCTCCCACTCCGCACTCCTTTCCCCTGCTGTTCTCGAAGAAGAAGAAGAAGAAAAAAAAATTTTTTTTTTAAGTTGCAGAACCAAAGGCTGCTGAAAAGAGAGAGGGGGAATGGGGGGGGGGGGCGGGTAGGGGGAGAGAAAAAACTCAACTTTGCCTATGCGCATGCGTGCTGAGGCCGGCCTATGACAAACTCCGCAGGATTTTTAAAGCCATACCACGGGCTGGGGTGCAGGGGGGCGGGATGCAATCCCTGCTCGAGCCCCCTTCTCCGGGCTCCCCATCCCCCAGGCATCTGCTGAGAGAGAGAGGTCCGCTCTGCGGCCGCCTTCTGCCTGCAGCCTTCTCTCCTCTCTTCACTCCTTCCACCCCCAAGGAGCTGCAGGAGGCTGAACCCCAACTTCCCGGGCTGGACGCTTGGGCTTGCCTGTCCCAGGCCGCTTCCAAGGGGGCTGCTGCCCTGGCACTGAACCTCTTGAAGGATTTCCTCTGCATTTTTGCCCTTGAGGGGGGAGTGGGGTCCCTGAGACAGGGGTCCGGGCTGGAAAATCGGGTAGGTAGGCACAGGCATCCTGCTACACTCCCAGGGTAGTAGATTTGGGTGCTTGGGAGCGAGATCCAGCATCTGCCTAGGATGCTGGAGCATCCTGATGGGATGCCCGGTCTTGCCAGGTGGATCTTGGTGAGGTGAGCGTCCTATGGTGAGAAAGAAGCCTGCGAAGTTCAGCAGAACTGGGTTCGGGGCACTGGGGCTCTGAGTTCTTCCAGACACCTGGGCTCAGGCAGGGCAGGGTTGGTGGATGAATGACCCCCACTTTAAGGCCTCCAAACAATGCCTCACACTGGAGCACAATTCTTGTTCTCAGTCCTCCCCATTCTCCAGACATTCCCGGTGGAAATCACACACACACACACACACACACACACACACACACACCTCAATTTCAGTCATCTGTGTGTGTGTGGCATGCACTTGACCTAGGAGCAAAATCCATAGCCAGGGGTACTTGAGGTAGTGGCTGCTTTGTTTTTCTAGTTCCCTGCCCTCGTCCTACCCCTGGCTGATCACCCCAGCCTGTGCAGGGAGAGATTCTGGTGACCCAGCTACACTCCTGGCTGGCCCTACCTGCTCCTTACTTGTCTCTGCTGACTGGGCCCCTCCATAGCCCTGGCCCAGGGCCACCCTGGCCTCCCTTACTGGGCACATCACAATGTCAAGTGTGGGCTTTCCACCAACTGCCAGAGATGCCCTTGCTCCCAGGGGCTGGCTCTCTTTCTCCAGGGAAGAGGGAGCCCAAGGTTATCAGAGATCCCCCAGGGGACCTCCCTCCACCTCCTGAGTCTGCTTTCCTCTCATTCTCTCTAGGCCTTCACCGCTTAACCAGCAGGTGGATATCTTCCAGTTTTCCAGTCTTTCCTGAAATCTGCCCATGGCAGATGAGGGCTAAGCAAGAGGGCTCTGTGCCTGGCAAATCCATCCTCTCCAGGCGCTCTCCCCACTCTGTTTTGCCCAGCCACTGCCACCTGGGGTTCTCCTGGCTGGAGAAGCTCGGTGGCTCTGGGCAGGCACCGCAGAGGATGCCCCTAGAATCCATTCCTTGGACCCAGTTCATGGGCAGAGACACTGAGAGGTGGCAGGAAATGAACTGGTTAAGAACTCAGCTCCCAGAGGGTGCTGAGTGCCTGCAGGTAGCGCGCTCAGAGGATCCTGTTCCTAAGGAGGAAAGGGCCCTTCCTGTCAGAATGTGCTCCATTCCTGCAATCAGCCCCGAAACGCTGGCTCCCGAGCTGCGGACCTTTATGATTCCCTCTGATTCTGAATTATCTAGATAACTTTTCTGTTTCTTTCCAGTTGCCTTTGCTTGTTTGTGTTTACACAACCCCAACAGTTTTATTTCCTGCTTTGTTCCTTCCCTTGGTGAAGGTGGGGTGAGATAGTGGTTACGAGTTTGAACTCTGACATCTGCAGTTCCAATCTCCTGTCCCTTACATCCCAGCTGTGAAAGCTTGGACAAGTCCTTCAGCCTCCAGGTGCCTCAGAGCCCCCTTAAACATACACAACAACAGCAGCAACACAACAGACCAAACCAGGGGAAGACAATGACCTGTCACACAGCAAAGAAGAGCAGAAAGACAATGACCTCGCTGGTAGGGAAGCAGTGACAATGCAAAGGAAGATCTTGAAAATCGGGGATGTGGGGAGCACGAATGGGCGTGATCATGAAACACGTAGGGTGGGTCGGGCACGAACACCTGCTCTTCTACAGAAAGCAGCTCTGACAACAGACATTTCTGCCACTCCTTTGATGGCAAAACTAGACCTCACGTGACAAGGCCATTGATAGTCTCAATTTATCCCAGTTGGCGTGAAGCAATATGAACAGTGTTGGATTACTGGGTCCTTCCCCAGACTTCGAGGAGGCTGTCTGCAAACAAAACCATCATATGCCCTATTTTATCTTTCAAGAAAAAAATTCCAAAATTTCTGACAATCCTATCGACCCCCAGGACTTCAGGCGGAGGGTTGTGAGCCTGATCTGATGATAGGAATCGAGGGCGTGCTGAGAGGACACCGTGAGAATGGACTGAGCTCCGTGGCTGTGTGTTCACGGCTGTGGCCCCCATGCCTGGCACTTAGTAGCTGCGCAATAATATTGGTTGAATGACCAAATAAATGCATGCCTGGATGCAAAGGTTATTTCCAGAGAAAAATGTCAACGGGAACCAACAGGAAACCCACTTTGACCCTTCAGTCAGGGTGGGTGGGGGGCGTATGGGGCAGCAGGCTACTCTAGAAAGCCAGGCTCAGTTGTAAAGCTCCTTCCAAGATGGGCCTTGACTGCTTTGGCCAGGCAATGGACAGTGCGAAGGAGGGGAATCCATCCTCTCCATCTCCATCCCCAGAGGCTCTCTTCCGCAGATCTCCAGTCCTTGGATCCCCACCTTTCCCCACAGGCACCTCGTGTGTATCTGGGTGTATGTCCACAGATTGAGTCATCTGCAGACACACTAGCAAGGCATCACCACGCTCCCCTCATTAAAAATGCTTCTGAGTCTGTGGAACCAATAAATCAATATTTTTGGCTGCTCTCCCAACAGGGTTATTTCACAAAACAGAGTGCAAGATAAGGAATTTATGAACCATCTCATCCCTGTGCCGCCGTTCCCAGTGGGAGAAAGCAGAGCCGGGGTTGACATTCTGGGAAAATCTCGCCCCCCCACCCCCTCCTTTTATGCCAGGCAAATAATATTTTATGGCCCTGGGTTTTTATGGTGGTGTTTTAATGATCCGCTGTAGAAAGCGGGTTTTCTCTCCAGTCGCTAGAATTTGTCAAGAAGGGCTGGAGGCCATAAAAGAGGGACGGGCCCCAGGGACAAACAGGCTCCATCTTCTGAAATAAACTAATAAAGAGTCCCAACATGTTTACTCCTTCACCTCAGAGTCAAGACCAGCCAGGCGGCCTGGGAGGAGCCCCCAGAGGAAGCCCTAAAGGGGACAAAGAGGCCGGAAGGGGGTCAGGGCTTCCTCGCCACCACATGGCCACAGTCAAAGCAATACGGTCACATTGTGTTCTCACCGGCCACTGGCCTGGGAGGCACAGAGGCTCCCTGCGGTTCCGGGACATTTTTGGACACTGACTCAAGGAGGCTCCTTGGAAATCTCAAACGCTCCTGGCACTAGGCCTAATCACGGTGACCTCCTAACTCAGAGCCCTCTTTATTTGTATAGTCAAGTGCTTCGGGGGTGGGGGAAGGAGGAGGGCCTGCATGGATACTGGATTTTTTATTTTTAATTTTTTTTTAGTTTTAAGTAATTTCAAAGTCCAACCAAACTGACTCTGAACCCCAGCTCTGCCTCATGCTGACTGAGTGACCCTAGCGGGGTCACGTCTCCATATCAGTCTTGATTTCTCCACCTGTGAGGTAGAGTACATAGGGGTCTAACAATTGAGGTAACATTCAGAAGGCCCTGGTGCAGCCTCCGCTCATGACAGCGGCTGCTCTAATTATTTCAACACAAGGCATGTTTGTCCTTGGGTCCTGGGCGAAATTCTGAGACAGATGAGTTGCCTGAGGAGGGAGGAGGCAAGGGTCCCAGGAAAAATGGAGGGAAACGTGGGAGGCAGTTATAAGATTATCTGCCATGTCTGCGTGAAAGAATTCGGTAAGGATGAGGCCAATCAGCGCTGAGATAATAATGAGTATTACCTCCAAATAAGAATCGCTGGTAACATTTACTGAGTTCTCACTATGTCCTGGAGGCCAGCTACTGTGTATACTCTTCATGTCATTGCTGTGTTTCATGCCTGCTCCTTCATAGGGTAAATCCTATTATTATTTGCACAATGTGGAGAAAAGGAAAGGTTCAAAGAGATCACAGTTTCTAAAAGTTCAAGGTTTCTCTGCTCAAACCCAAGAGTTAGAACCCTGGTTCTCCGACTCTAAGTAACAGAGGCTCAGCTCCCATCCTTTATCTACTTACTCGAGTCCCGGTACATGGATTCTTGCACCAGTCAGGTCCCTCGGCCTGGCCTGTGAAGATAGGACCAAAACCAGCCCAGTGCAAGAATTCGTGCATGGGGCCTCAGTATGCATATAAGATCTTTGGTTAATCTCTTCCTGCTCTCCTCCCTCCCCCTTCCCTCTGAAATTCATTATTCTGTTCCATGTTTCCATGCCTGTGCTTTGAGCATCTGCCCCCTGGTGATCAGTGCACATCATAGCTACCGGTCGAACAGTCCCTTAGGCTTTTATATGTATAGATGACTGCAGACAAAACTATTTTGTAAAAGGTGTTTCTCTGGCTCCCAAATGCGCCCACACTTTCCCCTTGGCCTCTCCTACACAAGACTGGCAGTAAGAGGAAAGCATCTTTCTTGAAAGCTCTGATTTACTCCAGGAAGCACCAAGCATGACACCCACCAGAATTGGCCCCACCAGGGAAGCCTGATTCAAGCCCCGTTCTGTGAGGCTGTCAAAGATTTGTCCTGACTTCACTAAGTTTCTTACCACGAAGCTATGACTTCCCTGCCCTCATTCCACCACCACCGTCAGGAACCACAGCTTCCATACTGAGCCACCCACCTGGATTCTGACCTTGTCTGGGCAGTGTCCTTTGAATTCCCTGCTCTCTTAAAAAAGGGCTTGGTCTGGTTCTCCAGGGTTAGCCCTGATAAGGACAGGGGTCTCTCTCCCTGTGCAGCTCAGATCACGTCATTCCTCTGCTAAACATCCTTCAAGGTCTCCCCAGTGTACCCGATAAAGCCCAAACAAGCCACTTGCCTGCAAGGCTCCTCAGAACGCGTCCTTTGCCTCTGTGGCTCCCTCTGCCTGCAAAGCTGTTCTTCTGATCTGGGCTCCCTCACTCCATCAGGTCAGCACCTCAAAGTACATACTAACTTAATGCAGCCCCCGTCTCCCTGCCAATGACTCTGTTTCATTCTCCTTTTTCATCCCAATCTAAAAAAATCTTATTTGCACGCATGTTTATTTATTAGAGGCCTGATGCACAAAATTTGCTTCAGAGTAGGCCTTCCTTCCCCCTGTTGCTGGCACAGGCTTCCCTCTGGCACCTGGGTCCTGGGCTTCCCTTTGTCCAGAAGGTCAACTGGAAGGACATCGGGAAGGTTGTACAGCTGTCAGGTCTAATTAGCATATTATGCTTTTATTATTATAGATTTGTTTGTTTTATTTTTCCTCTCCTAAAAAGGGGCCAGGGTTACACCTTTCTTGTTCAAAGTTATCACCTCCAGTGACTGGCACAGAGAAAATGCTCAGAATGAATGAATGGATGATCATGCCCATAGCCAGATAATGGCTAAGCAAGGGTTTGAACTTTGGCACTTTGACTCTAAATAACTTAACCACTGTACTTTATTTACCGATAAATAAAGACAACACTTTCCCAAAAGGTGCTTCCCTGGATCCCAGAATGTGTCCACACTTCCCCCCGGCCTCTCCCACACGAGGCTTACCTTAAGTGGACAGGGGCTGATAAGAGAAATAGTTTTCCTCTGAAGAAAGACAGTATCCCATTCCTCTCCCCTCCTGTCATGTTGTGTGTTTTTTTTTTTTTTTTTTCTGAGAAGTTGTTTTCCCTTCACTGGCCTTTTCTTACAAAATGGTCAGTCTTGTCAGTTCCATATTTTATGTGGACCACTGGGCATCTAGGTGCTAGGTTTAGGATATCAATTTACCATTTTGGGGGAACACAAGCCCCTTTACTTACAGGAAAGAAGCTTTCTTATCTGAGGGACAGAAAAAAAATGCTGGGGTTTTTATGCTGTCCTATTTTATTGATTGTTTACCATTTTCAATATCATGTGCCTAAATCTGTGTACCAGGATTTAAAAAGCTGTGTCAGGTATTCTCAATAATTACTTCTGTTTCCAAGCAACCCATTATACAGCCATCTCCTTTGGGGATGTAAGAGCAGGCTTTTAAAAACTTTAGTTAAGTTCCTTTTCTAGGAGAATCCAGAAAACTGTAGAATTTCCCCCAAATGTTGGACTTACACTTTGAATCCAGCTGGCAAAAAGGATAAGATGCCATTAGAAAGCAGCTGGGTAAAGCACTCATTTGTTTCTAACTAGATTCTAAAATAGATCAAATCGATCCCTTTCAAACAGGAAGTAAGGACAGTCCTCCTTGCATGACCTGGAAAGCCTACCTGGAGAACACGTTTGAATGAGTGCCACGATGGACTCACCCTAAGAGAAAAGAGACATCTCAAAACCAAGTAAGAATGTGAACATCCCTTCTGGTCAATTTCAGCTATGAGACACTAAATTTTTAATATCAAACCAATAAGTGAGAAACATTTTAAGTAAGAGAGTTGCAGAATAGCCAAATAAAAAGGCCAGAGTTTAGCTATCTAGTCAATTACTTGGTCTGCCTGACACCAAACTGTGCACAAGAAGCTGATGGCATTTTTAAACTTCTCAAGAATGTCCTGACATCATAACAATTTCACGTCTTATTGAATTTTCACTGGAGTGACTCTAATAGGACATCACTCTTCTATGCAAATAGCCTCAGCCTGCTTAAAAGGGACCACAAATAATTCTAAATAGCAGAATTAAATCCCAATTCTTTTTAATGTTGCATAGTTTGCTGCGATAATCATCAATGCTCAGTAAAGTGACACTGTTATGATTTCCCAAACCTGTCTCAATAAATCAGTGAATTTTGGATAAAGGGTTTGTTTGGTTTTTTCCTTCTCCACCCAGTTAAACCCCTGATTCGCTGTTCTGTAAGTGTCCATTAAGGTCCAGTGACAATTCATTGACTTTGAAAAGCACGAGGAACACTCCCAGGGAAAAAGATCCCAATGTCACTGGACGTATTTAAAGTAAGTGGTTTTGACTTAAGCAAAGATTTCTACTTAACCCAGAAGAAAAGCAGTCATTCCTTGGAAATACCACAGAATTGAGAAGAGTGAAATGAATGATGGCGAAGGATTAAATTCACCTATTCCAGCCTGTACATATATCTACTGAGTATATACAGGAACACGATGGCTCCACTCACGTGTCATTTGTGGACAGCCCTCTTCTTCTCAACCCAGGAGCATGATCCTCTCAGTCATGCAGATATGTCATAACAGAGATTAGTCGGCACATAAGCGACATCCCTTCCTCATTCTGCACGCTCCTTGCAAGGATGTTTGAACATATCTCTTTGCTATTTAAAATGGGATTCAGTCCATATGATAACAGCATCTATTTCAAAATTCAACAACAGAAAACAGAAACAAATCATAAATTTTGAGAGTCTGTTTATTGGGACTGAGTTATAGCTAGAGGAAATAAAGAGCAGTTTAAACACATGGAGGAAAAAGCACATGAAAAGTAATAGCTGTAAGCTTAACTGATAGGCTACTCATTCATTCATTCATTCATTCATTCATTCATTGCATTGTTTGCTCATTCAACAAATATCCATGGATCATATACTATGGATCATCAACCAGTCATTTAATAAGCATTATGGTACACCTATTCATTCCTCAAATTAGTATTGTATATACTGGAACACGCTGGCTTTTTCATTTTAGTCAACAGAGAATTATTGAGCACGTACTGGTGCTAGACCTGAATAGGCTTCACAAGAAAGTCCCACATGGATGAGTGAGATGGAAGCCCCCAAGACATCTTTGTCCTGGATGTTACATTCTGGATGTTACTGCTGCTGGCTCAAGGTCACATCCTGGATGTTACTACTGTGGCCTCTTGGTTCAGTGGATTTAGAACAGAACTTAAAGGGCTTCAGAACCAAGTTCAACATTAGGGATTTCTCCCTGTGCTGGCTAGCCACCCTAGAAGCCCATGAGTGTTCAGCAAGAGAGAAGGGTTGCCTCAGAAGAATCATTTGCATATTGCCATATGCCTGATGCCGTGGTCACATGGCATCTTTTTACTTATTGTTTTGAACCTAGCTGTGCAGTCTCATAATGGTACATTCTTCTGTTTGTTTCCAAACATCACTGTTTGTGATGGAGAGTTTTCACTTGGGCCATTAAACAGTGAACATGTGTTTGAATGGTGTCTCCCCCAAGACAGGTGAGTGAGTCACAGGTGGTTCATCTGTTTCTTCCTTTTTTTATGTTAAATTTTCCTCAATTACCTGCTATGTGCCAGGAATTATGTAGACATGGAGATGCAGAGATGAAGGAGTCATGGCTCCTGCTCTCAAGGGCTCACAGTGAAGCAGGCCATCCAGGCACGTGTAATAATGATGTGCAGTGTGATTTTTATTAATGCCACACAATGAGTGTGTGTGAGTCCCAGCAATAGAGGAAAAGCAGGCCTGTTATTAAAGAAAGAAGATACAGGACTGTGTCAGCTCTGGAGACAGGGCACCGCATCTGAATGCTTAGAGCTGTTGCAAGTCCAGTGCTATTCTCCTTCCTCTGGTAGGAGCACCAAATTATCCTTTGAGGTTTCACCTACGCTCGCCTAACAGGCCACGTGATATAGCAAGGCTGGCTTCATCCCATGAGTCAAGAATATGAGCATGTGACTCAGGCTTGGCCAATCAGAGGAGAGTCATGTGACACAGATCAGTTTTTTTGTTTTGGCTATAGTAGGATAGAGGAACCAATTTTCCTTTGAGGACACTAACCTGGTTGGCTGTACATGTCAAGTTTCTGGGTGAGGGATTGGGAAGGACCACATTGTATAAGCAATGTTTGAAGTGAAGGCAACAAAAATAAGCAGAGCCCCCCAAATGGAGGGGAAAAGATACATGGGTCTTCTGACTTTGTTGGAGCCCTTGGATGAGGCCCATATTAACCACCCTTGCCAGTCTTCCATGAAATCAGTCTGCATTGGTTTTATCACTTTCAATTCAAAGAGTTTTGACAATATACAGCATTTACTTGCTGCAGAAAATTAATATTTAACTAAAAGAGGCAAAGTTGGGTATTGGGTTAAATGGCAGATAACCTGTTCCCTGCTGGGTTTAGACCAGGCCTCCGAGAGGAAAGGAGATGTGATCTGAGACCATCCTCAGTTACTGTGAGACAGAGCATCTAGTCAGGCCAGGAAGAAACCAATAGGAGTGAACATTCAAGTATGAATGCGGTGGAGTGGGAGGAGTGTCCATTGGCAAATCAAGCAGGGATTTGGGGAGCACTCTGAGGATATGAGGTCCAAGCCAGGAAGAGAGTAGGTGAGGGGCTGGTTTCTCTTGGAGACAAAACACTCGGAAGCTGGGTGAGGTATGATGCAGCCCATGACCTGCTTCTACATCTATGGGACAACTGGCTTGCACATATTGGAGACTGTCAGTGGGAGAGTCAGCAACTACCTTGTAAAAGTAGACTCTTGAATGCTGTGGTCTCTTGATACTATTTCATTGGGAAACATAACTCAATAATTTAAATAAATTAAATCCATTAGGGTTGACTTTGAAACTTAAAATCCAAATATTCAGGGGAGGGGGAGGGGAAAAAAAAGACCTTAGATTCACTATGCCCATTAGGGAAATAATATTAAATAACTACATTTTCAATGTGGATTCATCAATTATTCCACAAAAAAAAAAAAAATACTTCCTGTAAGTTCGTGTGCCTGGCACTGTGCTATGAGAAAGACTACAGAGGTGAGCAAGGCTTGGATGATGTTCTTGCCCTGATGATGCTAACACACCTTCCCTGCCTCAGAGATCTCCCTCTTCCCTGGTAGTGAATATGTTCATTCATTTAGTCATCCATCCCATGGCTATTTATTTGCACCAACTTGTATAAATATACACATTTATCTAACAAAGTAAAAGCTAAAATAGCAGAACGTTTCAGGAAATAGCTATCCTTTCAGGTTAAATTAATTGTTTGGTAAACTGAGAATGTAAAAATTAACATGCAAAACCCCTGCTGTGCTTCTAAAACTCCCATTTCATTACCTTCATTAAAAATGGAAAACCTGCTCATTTCTTCTTCAGTAAATACTTGGGTAAACCTGTGTGACACAGTCTTCAAAGAGTCGGCACTCTGGTGCAGTGGTTAGAGCAGTGGTTCTCAATCTTCCTATTTGTACTTTTTCTACTGTTATGATTCATAATGTAAATATCTGTGTTTTCTGATGGTTTTAGGTGACCCTGCTATAGAGCCTGAGAGAGCCGGGTTCCGGGAAAGCACAAGGCCTGATGCATTAAGAGTGGGCTGATTAAGGGCTTGTACTCACTGACTCCTCGCTGTGCTGGGGAATACATGACTCACTGTTAACAGAGGTGATGTTTCCTGAGAGCCTACTGTGTGCGGGACACATGGTAAGCATTTCACCTGAAGGTCCTGCTCCCAAGGCCCTGAAGCACATGGCGGGGGGAAGAGGTTTGCTCAGGGTCCCCCAGCCAGGGGTTGGCAGAGACAGAACTCAGCACAAGTTTATTTTACCCCCAGTGTACAAGTCAATCTCTGTATGACTGGAGCAGAAAATCCCGGGGGATGCGTCATTCCCTGTGACCATCAGAGCTCTGTGGACTGCTTAGAGGAGGAGGATTGGTTTACCTCAGAAGTTCCAGATGATTGCCCCCACACAGGAGAACCTGAGATCTCCCAGTCATGCAAAGGTCTGCTGTCAAAGGCTTCCAATCCTTCGTTATAAGGCAGCAAAGAGCCTCCATCTAACGGCCCCATTCAATGCAGCCCTTCTTCGCTTCGGTTCTACAACAGTCCCGGCCAGAATTGCAAAAAAGTGGTAGAACTTTTCCTCTGGAGAATTTTCTAGGACCTTACAAACATGACCCCATTAATCCACTCAATACCCGGATGAGATAGGTAGTTGGAAGTTATTATTATTGCCACTTTCAAGATAGAGAACCCGAAGCCAAGAGAGATTAAGCAATTAGTCCAAGGTCAAATGGTGAGCTAAAGACAGACCTGGACATGAAACAATTATCTTGAGAAATTTGACTCAAATGCACAAACTGATTGGCTAGTTTCCCACCACGTGCTACCATCCGGGTAGGTGCTCTCCGGGCGATAGGACTGGCTTTTCAGCGAGATTCCTGCAGCTGCATCGGACTGGATTTGTATGGAGTGTGTCAATACCAATGTTCAGACTGACATCAGATTTTTCCAAAATATCGTCTGAAGGAAAATACAGCTCTTAGCTCCAAATGTAGTATCCATTTTACCTCGCTCAGCTACATTTATTCATACCTGTGAGCACAGTTTGGGAGGATAAAGGGTGAACTGTTCTACCGTGAACTCCTCCTTCTGCTTTCTTTTCTTTGGAGACAATCTGGGGCACATGGGAAGGTTTAGGGGCATCTTGTCATTTACTCAGATGTTGAGACTAAGGAAAGATGACCATAAACTATCCCTGAACTGTACAAAATCTGGACTCCAACTACTCACCTTTGAGCTTCCCATCACCCTTCAGTCAAATACCCTTACTCTTTTGAACTGTACGCTTTGACACCTGGTGAAATGTATGAACGAGAGTTGGGAAAGGGAAGACTTCCTGGTGAGTCTGGAGGAACTCATGCTTTGAGCTAACAATTCCAAGGGCACATGCACAGAAACACGGCATACTGGACAAAATGCCACTAACGATGCCTCTCCTCCAACTTTGGAAAAGGCCCTGCCCCTCCAAACACCTGGAGCAAATTTTCATTTCTCTCTGCCCACAGGAGTCTTTGGTTATTTAAAGTCAACTGCTCCATTATCTGTATTGACTGGTTTGGGGCAACATGAGATATACAATGTTGGAAGGAAAATAAGGCCCATCTCATGAACTCGGTAAGGAGGGCATCTACCCTCTCAGAAATGCCACGTGCCATGCTCTGGGCTTGTTCCCTAAGAATTCAGTCATCACTTTTGGACCTGTTGAATCCTGGCTTCTTCAACTAGTTAAATCACACTCGTGGGCAAGTTTTTCTGCCATGACTTGACAATTTCTGCACATCCAGGAGATTTGGAAGATGCTAAGAAATTCCAGTGACGTCCCCTAACACAGCTCCACCTGCTCCACCTTTCCTCAGCCCCCTTGGTCCTGTGCTGATGTGGACAGCTCCTTCCAGAAACAAACTCTAACTCAAGCCTATGCCAGGAATGTTAGGTTGCTAAATGCCCAGACACTGCTGTGGGGGCAGGAAGGGGCAGAGATTAAGCTTATCCATTTTCTTCTTTCCAAAAATCAACACTTTTCGGGGAATCCAAAGGCAGTTCCTTCTCTGTAACGCACTTCCACCTCCTTTCTCATAAACTGAAAACATGATGCTCAGAATCTGAAGCATCTTCAATCAGAGTGTGCGGTCCAAGCCCAACATCTAGCAAAGGACTGTCTTGAGTATTTCCAACTGAAGTGATGGTGTCTTAATATGTCCAAAAGTTCTAGTTTGTTGCTGTCTTGGGAAATTTGCATGGAGCCCATTAAGCTGCCCTGTTTGGAGGCTGGTGAATAGCATGGCATCATTTGCAAACAACCATGCTGTAAATAAACTATGAAAGGCAGCTGCCTTACCCAAGGAACACTAAAGACTCAGGCCATGGGTTTTGGCCACAGGCAAGGGCATCGATTCCCAACCAACCCCTGGCTGATTCTAATGTCTCCTTCCTCCAGACTGTGCGGCATTTGGGAGGAAGGGGGAAATGGGCCTGCCCAATGCAAAGGCTCCCGGTGGCGCATTGCCACGTGGGTATTGGTGCTTTTTCTGTTTTTCTCACCAGGCACACATCTCTTATCATACAAGTTGAGCAGGTCTTTCCTGCATTTTAAGAAGCCCGTGCTTTATTGTCCAAAACCCTTGCTCTTGAGTGCATGTGTTTTGTGGAAGCACAAGTGGTAATTACACAAGTCTTTCCTTCCCTGTCATTGGCAACAGTCACCAGGGAAATTTACAGCCCCCAATATCCAGATCTGGAAACTGGTTATTAAACGTGGTCGAGGAAAACCCTGACGTGGCAAATGGCCTCCGAGCAAGCAGCAGCTCGGCAGCAGTGCTTGGGGGAGTGGCTGGGAGTCAGCAAGGGACCGTCAGTTTTGTTTCATTGAACATTTTTTTTTTACATTTTATTTTTTAATATATTTTATTGATTTTTTACAGAGAGGAAGGGAGAGAGCTAGAGAGCTAGAAACATCGATGAGAGAGTGTCATCGATCAGCTGCCTCCTGCACACCCCCTACTGGGGATGTGCCTGCAACCAATGTACATGCCCCTAACTGGAATCGAACCTGGGACCCTTCGGTCTGCAGACCGACGCTCTACCACTGAGCCAAACCGGTTTTGGCTCATTGAACATTTTTGCTGTTTATCATAATGTTAGCACTACTTATCTTTGTCATTTCCATTTGTTTAGATCATAGGGGTGTCGAACTCAATCAGAGAAGGGGCCAAAATCTAAAATCCAGCCTAAATCGAGGGCTGATTGGTTTACTGAACAGTCATAAACTGTCATTGTGATGGAAACGCAGCAGAGTGCAGTGATGACAGCACGGTGTGGGCCACATTGCAAGGCCTGGCGGGACGGATTTGGCCCGCGGGCCTTGTGTTTGACACATGTGGTTTAGAATATATTATGTGGCTGGCATTACATTAAGTCGCCACTTGATCCTTGGGTTTTTTTTTTTTGTTTGTTTTGTTTTGTTTTTTACAATCTCCTGGGAATGTTTTTATAATTTTAAGATGAAGAAAGAAACAGAGAGGCCACGTAACCAGCCCAAGGTCTTTGGTCTGGGACTTGGTAGAGTCAGGGTTTAACACCTCCAGAAGCTTTGAACTCAGGTATGATCAAAAGTCAGGCAGGAACATACCTGGTGAAGCTGCCCAGGAGTAGCCTTTCAGGGAAATGGCAAGTGTTTCTAATACCTCCCCAGGCTCCCAGACTCCACGCTTTCCTCTGCTGTCCTGCCAAAACATTTGGAGGCCTAGTGGCAAGAAATGTCTGAAGCCTGAATTCATCCCACTAGCCCTTGAGTTCCAGTCTCTTTAATTTGAAATTTGATTCATGCTTAATGGCATTTAAAAAAATCTCAGGATGCCTTAGTGCAGGCGTCTTCAAACTGCGGCCCGCAGAGGAGTCTGATCTGGCCCGCCAGGTTTTTGGGCAGTGAGCGCAGCCGAGGTGTTACAGTAGGAATTAGTAGTCATATAGTCCGGCCCTCCAGCTCTCTGAGGGACCGTGATCTGGCCCCCACTTTAAAAAGTTTGAGGACCCCTGCTAGTGGATAGAGCGTTTTGGCTCAGTGGATAGAGTGTTGGCCTGTGGTCTAAAGGGTCCTGGGTTCGATCCCAGTCAAGGGCACGTACCTCAGTTGCAGGGTCCTCTGGCCCAAGCCCTGCCCAGGGTGCGTGCAGGAGGCAACCAATGGATTTGTTTCTCTCACACCAATGTTTCTCTCCCTCTTTCCTTCTCTTCCACTCTCTCTAAAAATCAATGGAAAAATATCCTCATGTGAGGATTAAAATATCAGGATAACCTTTTAAAATTAGATATAACATACAGAGAGAAAAGTCAAGTCTTGAAACTATCATTTGATGAATTTTCCAGAACTGAACAAAGCCATGTAACCAACTTCCTGGCAGAAGCATCACAATAGTGCCAGCATCCTCGACACTCTCTGCGCCTTTCCCAGGCATTCACATCCAGAAGGTTAGCCACTGTCCTCACTTCTAACCCCACAGATGAACTTGGTCTGCTTCTGGGCCCTGTATGCATAGAATTATATAGTATATCCTCTTGTGTCCACCGGCTTTCACCTAACTTCATGGGAGATCCATCCATGTTGTGGCATGTGGCAACAGTCTTCTCAAATCTGTTGGTTGATCCTTTCACATTGATATGTTATCCCTGAGTGCCTAAGGAGGAAGAGTTCCTTCTCTGAACACAAGTTCTAGAAAATAAAATAAGTCATTCTGGGACCTTGTTAGAGCTATGAAAGGACATTGATAGTTAACAGATTTTCCTAAATATTTTCTCATTTTTCGCCTCTCACAGCCCATGTCAGGTGGTTAGGAGACATAATTCCCATTGGTTAGATTGAGAAACAGAGGGCGCCTGCAGGTGTGCGAGCGCATGCAGTTATACAATTGAGATTGCAGCTGAGGTGCCTTGATTGCCAATGTGACGCTGAACGCACACCGTGGTGCTCCTCTCTGGGCCAGAAGGCCTTTCAAAGGAAAAATAAACTGGTCCCTAAGGTTGTTTGCCGTGTGCATTCAACGTTTCCCTCCTCAGAATTCACTTTCTTTCTTATTTCGGGATCCCCCTTTCCCCTTCTTGATCCCAAGATTGAGGGGTCCATTCCTAGCAGCGAAGAGCACATGACTCCGCTCCTTGGCAGAGAAACATAGGTTGTGGGGTCTCACAGGCAATCTTGAGGGAGCTCAGGAATACATTACCATAAAGGGTGCAAAAACCAAGAAAAAAGAGTGAGAAGTCATTTCAGTTTCTGGAACAAGCCACACCCCAAATCCACTACCTCTAAACTATTTATTGCATGAAGCCATGCATGTATATACTTATTTTTGCTCAAAGTATCTTGTGTTATTTTTTTTTTAATTCTTTTCTCCTAAAGAATTGGGTGGGAGGGGCTTACAAAATAAAAAAACCCTGAAAGATACAGTTATCTAAATCCTCCCATTTCTCCTCCCCAATTCAAGGAGCCATAGTCCAGTGAGTGGCAGCTATGTAGACGTGGAGGTTTTGTCTTGAATTTATGCAAAGTTGCTCTCCTGAGTTCTCCCCAAGTGAAGTCACTGTGTTGACACAGACAACGTCTGTTTTGAAACCATAGAAATGTTGGCTTTGCCTTGTACTCGGGAAAGGGTCTACACCACCCACATCGACCATTCCTGCCATAGATGCTCATGTAACCTAGCCCGGGAGGGCAAGACCAACGGAGGCAAAGATTTTGTCAAGGGGTAGGGGAAGCTCGTCCAAACAACAGAGCTCAAGGAGTCTTCGTCCAAAGGCTTTTGGAATTTCTTGCTCTCTAGCCAGTGTATCATCTAAACTCTCCACAGAGTGACAGAGATTTATTCATCCCTCTCTGCACGTTAGAAGCCCATCATGGGGTGGGGGGAGGAAGAGAAACTGCAGTGGAGACTCCTGACAACATGCCTCAGCCAGGTGATCAAGGCCAGGACTCATGCTGAGAGTGCCTGCGCCTGAGATGACGTGGCGAGAAGGGTGCTTTACCGCTGTGGTCCTCCGCCCGTAAACCAAGCCCCAGTCTAATCACAAGAAAAAGATCAGACAAATCCCAGAAGATGGGCCACCTGTGATAAGCCAGGCTTAGAAAAGACAGACATGAGAAGGAAAGCTGGGTCTCGATGGGACACTGCCTCTCTGATGGAGGGACAGCGCCACGGAAGTACAAGCCATGTCTTTATTTCATAGCAGATGCCACGAGCGTGGTCAAGATGTTTCCAACCTTCTCGTAGGTTTCAATCCTACTCAGTTACACGCACCTGACCAAGCTTTGTTTACGTGCGGCCTGTATCACTCAGGCACGTGGGGCCATGTGTTCCGACCTTAGGCTCCAGCTCACAACTCCAGCTGTTGGCTATCATTGTGCTGGGAGGGCTCTGCACTCTAAGCTGGGACTTGCACGTGGCCATGAGAGGACTGTGTCCTCTCATTAGTCCGAGGCTTGAACCTGTCCAAACTCTTTAGCCGCTCTCCACAGGCGGGTACCAGCGGGATCTGAACCCCAGTCCCATATGTCCCCTCCCATCTGAACTGGGGCCCAATGCATCCCCAAAGCAGAGGAGCTTGTGGAGCCCTAGGTCCAAAACCTGACTCCACCACAGACCATCTAGGGCAGTGGTCGGCAAACCGCGGTTCACGAGCCGCAGTTTAGCTGCTCTGTTGACGAATGAGTTTGCCGACCACTGATCTAGTGGAACTTGGTGAGACATGTAAGCTCCCCGGGCTCCCGCTTCCTTGTCTGTGAGAATAATAGTTCCTACCTCCTGGGGTTACGTTGAGGATAAATGAATTCACATAATCACAGCACTTACCGTAACGCTGGTACTATGGACATCCTCCGTAAACGCCCTCTGTGGCTGGTCGTCTCTGTGGCCCCCACTCTCCTCACTGTCGAATGTGGGGCCTGGCAGTGCCCACCTCCGGGGACTGTTGTCAGGAATAAATGAGCTGATGCACATTAGTCCTCGATGCTGTGGTCTGGCTTCTAGCAAATGCTCCCGTTCAGTCACGTTTGCCCATTTTACTTATTAGAGTAGGATTATTCATATGGATCAGTCCTTCCAAGAATTAGAATGTCTCTCCAGTCGTTTAAAACAGCAGTTCATAGGTACTAGGAGTAGTCAAGGTTGATTTACAAGGTCAGAGCCTTGGGTGCACCCAAATCAAATCTGTTTGGTAGGACTAGCTATTGCTTCCGCCTGCTCAGCGATCTCCTAGAAGACCACCCATTTCCAGCTTTGGAAACTGCCCCTCCCACATGCATTAGGCCTGTCAATCACTAGGCCTCACCCTCCCAGCTCCCTTAATAAGATGATTGGATGCCTGACCCAAGTGAGCCAGTGAGAGTCTCTTTAGGGGCTGACAGGGATGCTGGGGAGAGAGGGGCTCTCCTCTGAAACCCAAAGCTGATGGGAGTCAACTGTGCCACCAAGAGAGGAGAACCTAGCAGAGTGGCATGGAGGCCCTGAGTGGTGCAGAGGACACAGAGAGAAGAGGAGGAATGGAGAGAGAGGAGAGGGGCAGAGGGGGAGAGATGAAAAGGGAAGCACTGAGAGAGACAGGCAGAAAGGAAAGAGGAAGGGATATGGGAGGGAAGAAGGGAGATCCCGTCAATGACTCCATTTTTTAACATGAACCTCTAGATCAGGCGTCCTCAAACTTTTTAAAGTGGGGGCCAGATCACGGTCCCTCAGAGAGCTGGAGGGCCGGACTATATGAACTACTAATTCCTACTGTAACACCTCGGCTGCGCTCACTGCCCAAAAAACCTGGCGGGCCGGATCAGACTCCTCTGCGGGTCGCATGTGGCCCGAGGGCCGTAGTTTGAAGATGCCTGCGAGATCCAGCTAGAAAAAAGGGAAATTTATGCCTTGGCTGTTCATTACTTCCCTTTTCCTTTTTTTAAAAAAATTTTTTCTTCAAGTCTATAGGTTCTTCAAAGGGGGGCCCAAGAAAATTAGAAACCACCACAACTGGAGCATTTATTAGAGATGGAACGAACTCACTTCAGAAAGAAACAAAGTTTATTTGATGAATATAAATAAGGCGATCAGCACAAAGTACTTCTCATACACATGGTAACAAAGTTATGAACTGTACAGACCTTGTACTTCTACTAGACACGAGGTTACAATGACTGGCTAATACATGCCCACTGGTAGTTTCTGAGGGTTCCTTAGTTTTGTTTATTTATTTATTTCATATCGAAGTCCATAATCACATGGTCAATATCACAACCCACATGCCACTCACTTGAAGAAATATTACAAGAAGCACTATCGAACGAGGGTCTCTGGGAAGTAGATACACTGATCCCTGGCAGCATTCAAACGCCACTCGACACAAAAACTTCTCTGATAGAACTCATGTCAACGTGTTGGAGGTCTCGTCATAAATTCTGTTTGAAAAGTAAATTGAAACCCGCTTTCAGATGAAAGTTGACACGCTGTTCACGTGCATACTGGATACACAAAAATCATTAAGTACAAAAATTGAGACTGTACATGGAAATCAAATCGGGCATAAAGGACAAGTCTGCTTTTGCACAAAGCAAGGAGACCAACTTCTCCCAAATGGTAGCCTCAGCTTCTCTTTTTTTCCAACTTCATTAGGATTGGGGGGAGGGCCTGCTAAGGTTCGTGCAAAGGAAAGAGCTTCCCGACATCACAGTGTTTGTTGTAAACCCAGAGACTTATTTTCATGTGAAAAGGGAAATGTTTTGTAACCCCCCAAACACCAGGAATATTACAAGAAATGGGAAAAGATGCCATGCTAGAAAAATTAAAATTTTCAGGGACTCAAGGACATGTCCCCATTAATGTAGGCTCAATCATATCGTTAATTAACAAAAGTGGGGCAAAAAAATGATCCCCCAAACAAGAGCTGTGACAAAATTGGCACATACTTAGAAAGAGCGAACTCTACACGTTTGGTTGCCTTTTCCGTCGTGGGCTTCCTGCTTCCTACTTCAAGTTCCCAGTTACAGAGCTCAGGCCGGGACTTGGCTGTGAGAGCCAGCGAGGACCTCCCTGGTGAGGGCATCCAGGCTGGTCACGGGGGCAGGTCTGTGGCCTGGCTGCTCTGTGCAACATCGCGTGAACACGTGCTAAATACACTTGCGAAGAACTAACTCTGCTCACGTTTCCAATCTAGACCTACATCCCTTTGGTAAAGGACAGACTTTTTAAACATGATTGTAATTGGATGGTTGATGCAACACGGAAGCGTTACGGAGCTCACTATACTTACAAGGACGAAGCCAGAAGCAACACACCTGCTTGAATCTGTGACTCCCTAGTGCCCCGAGAATGAGCAGTGCAACCCAGTCACATCTTTCCTGACAGACGGGGCAGCCTGTCTTTTAAATATCTCTATGGCTCACGGGAGAGGTCCAGTTAAGTTGCACCAACATTTGAAAAAGTAATAAAAACGACTAAGTTCAATGCATCGGTTTAGAATCCTTTTCACAGCAGCAAAGAAAGACAACTATATTTATTAAGGCCACTCATGCTTAAATTCACTGTTTGTCCTTTAAAAATGCAGATTTTAATCTTCCACTTTGCATACACGTGGAAGGGTTTCTTCCATTGACAAAAAAAAAAAAAAAAAAAAAAAAAAAGGATCAATACAAGAGCTGCACATGTTTGCCAGACTTGGTCATGAGCTTTATGAAGTTATAACACTTTATTATTGTTTTTTTTTTATCTTCAGAGGAAACAGGAGGAGTTTAATTCTCCTTAGTACCATGTCACTGTATGTAAAAGACCTCAAAATTTGGTCTCTTTCCCTGGCGTGTGCTTTAAAGAACGACTGTCCGCACAAACGTGTGTAGAGCTATATACAGATACACAGCTTTTGTGATTAGTTCTCATTCATCAATGTTTTCATGTTGGATGCTGAAAATGCTTTGGAATCCATGTTGGAGACCTTTATTTTTATTTTTTTGAAAAATTGAGAAATGACACTTCCTTTTCAGAAGATCTAAGCTTACACTGTTTGCACAGCATTTGGATCTTGAAACATGAATGAGTCCCAGCTTCTTCATGAAGACCTGCGTGTACGGGAATACTAGTAAAAGCCGGAGGCTAGGCCACGCCCCAGCCACGGGGGGGGGGGCGGGGTGTGTGTGTGGGGGGGGGGAACATGTGGCCCACCGCACAGAAATGTGCGGGTGCCTCAGGCTTTTGCCACTCTCCAGTACGGCGACAGGGCAGATAAAATCATGAATGACCAGTTTAGATGCGCCATGCATTGTCAGAGACACACACCACATTCTCATAAGGCGATTTCTTGGCAAGTATTAGTGGTTTAAAAAATTGATTTCATTTCCAACCTGGCCCAGAGGTAACTACTGGTTTACACCATCAAAATGTGGTTCTTCGAACAGCAGATTAAAGAAAGAGAGGAGGGTACAGGCTCACCATTTTTTGGTGTTTTGGTTTCTTTGTCAAACACTCCATGCACCTTGAGATACGAACACTGCCAACACCACTCACGCACAGGACTCATCCTTTTTGAGAACCTAATGCATTCCGAACAACCTCTCAGGCTGGACAGGCAGAAGAGCTGGAGATGAAGCTTGTTGTCCAACAGAAGCTGCATCCACAGTTAGTAAGATCCCATGGAGTTGAAATTTATCCAATGAGGTTGACGTAACAAATAAAAAGTTACCAAATCATGATGTTCAGAAGAGATGATCACATAGTTAATGCCCAAATCCTGACAAAAAATAAAAATAAAAAATAAAAATAATCATAATAATAATAATAATAATAATAAAATGGAGGATCTACCCTTTTCCTCCTCTGCCACTTCCTTCCTTTCCAACATATGGAACGACATGGGATGCTGACGGGAAGATCGGGCGGAACGGAACCGAGCTCGGCGATGGAGGGGAGACTCCTTTCCAGTCCTGACGTGCATTCCACATGGTGATGGACGGGGGCGTGAGCCGCACGGCGATGGATTATCAGGATATTGCTGCGGAGCTGCGATTTCCCTTTAGTCAGCCCTTCTGATAGCTGCAACAGAAAGCACATCACTTAGCATCCCGGGGACTGGCCGTGATATCGGAGGCCATCCTGCCCGGGGCTCCCCAACCCCCACCCCTGCACTGACCCTCCTCCACTCTCTAGGGTTGGGGTTGGTTGCAATTGGTAAGGAGAGGGGTTAGCAATGAGGAGGAAGCATATAGGAAGGATAAAGTGAACAGAAAATTAAATTGTATCCTGCAAACACATCTGAGGAAGAGCCCCTTTCAAAACATGTTGCCAAAATCGGTTTGGCGCAATGGATAGAGCATCGGCCTGCAGACTGAAAGGCCCTGGGTTCGATTCTGGTCAAGGGCATGTACCTGGGTTGCGGGCACATCCCCAGTAGGAGGTGTGCAAGTGGCAGCTGATCAATGATTCTCTCCCATTGATGTTTCTATTGTAATTCTCTATCCCTCTCCTTTCCTCTTTGTAAAAAATCAATAAAATAGATATTTAAAAAAAACCAAAACATGTCACATGTAGGTCTCAGCTATCTCCTGATAAGCAAAAATAAACGGAAAGGAAACATTTCAGTGGTTACTTCGATGTGATCAAATTATGTGCCAATTTTTCTCTCTCTACACGTGTCTACAATGAGAATGGTCTTTTTTGTTTTGCTATTTTTGTAGCAGGATTTTATAGAGATTAGAGAGTTAAAGATGGTTAAGACCCCAGAAAACTTAACATTCACTTGCAAACCATGTGCAACCACTTAAAAGAACACTGGACTCGGAGATTCCGCATCCAGGGAGAGAGCCAGGACCCATACACCAGTGTGCATAGCAGCATTCTTCACAAAAGGTGGAAACCACTTGCAAGTGTCCATCAACAGATGAATGGCTGAACGGAAAGTGGTAATGTGGGAGACTGTTTGGCCCCAAGAGGCAAAGAAGTTCTGACACATGCTACAGCATGGATGGACCTTGAAGACATGCTAAGAGAAATGAGCCTGCACCAAAGGATAGATACTGTATGATTCTACTCCAGTGAAATATCCGGAAGAGACAAAGTCACAGACGCAGAAAATAGAGGAGAGGGTCCCCAAGGCTCCGGGGGAGGGGCTGGAGGGGCTGTTGCTGAGTGGGTAGAGGTTTTTGGTTTTGGGTGATAAGAAAGTGCTGGAGAGGGATGGTAGCGTTGGTTGTACAGCTCAGCATGTGTACTTAATGCTACTGAATTGCTCACTTTCAATTGGTTAAAATGGTACATTCTATGTATTTTTTTTTTTTTACCACAATAAAAACACATTTTAAAAAAGAATATTGAGCCCAGCTGACGTGGTTGAGCATCGACCTATGAACCAGGAGTTTGATTTCCATTCAGGGCACATGCCCGGGTTGTGGGATCGATCCCTAGTGCCAATCAATGATTTTCTCTCTCCCTCTCCCTCTCCCTAACTTTCTGAAATCAATTAAATTTTTTTTTAAATAATATTGACATCTCCTTAAATAGAGCAGAATGTGGCAGAGTTGGCCTTCATCCCCAGATTTCAAGGCCTGTGTGTAAGCTGACACCCAGCCCTAAACGCCACCTGCCACCATGCGCTGGCACCGCTCATGCCCCCGAGCAGGTATCCAGAGAACCCCAGCTTTTCTCACTGTCCCCGGGAGAGGCCTGAGTGTGGGCTGCACCGCAGCCGGGGAAGCAGCAGCGCAGGAGGGAGAGGAGAGGACCCTTCAGATGACGGCTTTCTTCCCCGCCGATGCTCAGCTTTGTGTGCCGGCCTCATTATCATTCACATATGGCCTTTGAATACTTCGGGAGTTTCCGGGCATATGGCAATAGTGCAGCTATCTGGGGAATATGGCGGGGCGGGGAGAGATCAAACAGGCGCACACACTCACACACGTGTGAGCCATTCTTTATCCGCGGCCCGGGCTGTCTGATTCGGTGGTGGATGCGCGGTGCTTCTCGGGCCACGCACGCTGACTAATGAGCGCACCAGAGAGGCCCGTGTCCGCCCAGGTAGGCCGCCACTCCCAGCCACCACCACACAGTGCTAATGAGGTATGTGGCTTGGATGAACTCTGCTCATTCAGACTCTGAGGAGTTCGGTGTAACCCTTCTGGTTAAGAAACTTGAATCAGAGAAAGAAAAAAGAAAAAATGACTTTTGCAGAGCCAGAAAGCGAGGGAGTTCCTAGAGCAGATCGTATTACTCATTCTGGCACATAAAGTCTCTGCAAACTCCGTATGAAAATTGTAAGTCAGAGCACGCTTTCGGCTCCGTGAGCTGTGCATAGCTCTAATTCTTTTGTGCATTAAGCATTTCTTAATCATCCCTTTAAAAGGCTGACCGATACGTTAAAAGGGCAGGTGATTAAAAGGTAGAGAGAAACCCGAAGTCGCACGAAAATGCACCGCTCGTATCTAACTGACGGGGAAGCGAGTGAAAGATAATCACAGTGAATGGCCGATGTCCTTGATGTTTTTCCAAGATAAAGTAGCAAAGGACAATCATTTATTCAGTTGAGAGGAGATGTCCAGCTGCGTAACGGGTCACAGGGCAAAGCACAGTGCCGTGCAACCGCCGTGCAGTGTTCAGGGTGCAGCCTGTGCTGCGGAGAAGAGGGGTCTCCCGCAGTGCTGCGCCGCCTTCTATCAGACAGCCTGCTGGCCAGGAGGCCTAAATGGAAAAGCTCCAGTGACATCGCCAGCAGCTGGACACGCCGATGATCCCTGGTTGAAGGACAAACGTGCAAGATGTTAAAAGGAGATGGCCGAAACCGGTTTGGCTCAGTGGATAGAGCGTAGGTCTGCGGACTGAAAGGTCCCAGGTTCGATTCCGGTCAAGGGCATGTACATTGGTTGCAGGCACATCCCCGGTAGGGGGTGTGCAGGAGGCAGCTGGTTGATGTTTCTCTCTCATTAATGTTTCTAGCTCTCTATCCTTCTCTCTTCCTCTCTATAAATAATAAAATAATTTAAAAAATAAAAGGAGATGAACTGGGCAGCCACCCACCGAGAGGCAATCTCTGGCCAGACTCCCTCACCTGGAGGGCCACACAGGCCCAACCTGTCCCCTCATATCCTCTTTTGCAGCGCCCAACTCTGCACTCTCCTCTGTGCAGCTGGTGGTGCTATTTCCATAATGGCACCGACTTCGTCTTCATCTCAGGGGCACAGCCCTCATTTCCAATTCCGTTGCCTGGGGATGGAGGATGGAGGGTGGACTTGGACCATGCGGGCAGGGGCCACCTGGCCCCTCTCTCTCCAGCACCATCTCCATGTCCCACCTCTGCCCAGCCTGCATCTACAGGCCTAACGCTTCCCCTTCTCCCGCCTCACAACCCTTCCTTTCTGTCTGACATGCTTTGACGCCAATCCTTGAACGGACCCACCTCTACTTTTGCGTCCATCTCAGTTTAGGTGTCACGTCTTCCCCAGAGGCCTTTCCTGACCCTCGGGAGGGTAGGATGCAGCACAGGAAGTCTCGCACATGCTGCACTGGCCCCTGCTGCTGACTTGTCTAGACTTTTATTGACCAACATGACAGCCATTGGCCACGTGTGGCAACTCCACCCTGGGACTATGGCAGTCCAAACTACTGCCATGTGCTGTAAGTGTAACACCGCGCAGGGTTTGGAAGATTTAATATGAAGTTAGTTTTTAATACTGATTTTGAGTGAATGTAAATCAACATACTAAATTTTAGCTTTAGTATGAATATCACTTTTTTGTGACAATTTCATGTTAAAATGGCATTTTGGATGTACTGGATCCAAGTAAATACATTATTATAATTCATTGTACCCCTTATTACTCCTGTTGATGTGGCTGTTGTTTTGTGGCTCAGATGTGGCTTGCATTATATTGCTATTGACAGCACTGGTCTGGGCTCGGCAAGGGCAAGGGCAGGCTGGCCTGGCTCAGTTAGGGTCCCCTGAGCCTTTCACAGTTCATGGACCGGAACAAGCTGATTCCCTCTTCCTTCCCCACAAATCAGAGAGCGCCCAGAGTAGGCAGAATCCTAACATCACCCCCTGGCCAAAGACTCCCTGCTCTTTCCCTGGCATCCGGACTCTGAACATCCCACAGCAGATCATGCCACCTGATAAATGTAATGAAGGCTGCTAATCACTCGGCTAAATTAAAGAGAGGTGATCTGAGGGGCCTCCTTTAATCACAGGGGCCCTGTGGTAGCAGAGACATGTCTCGCCTTGGTAGCAGAAGGCAAAGTCAGAGCCTTTCCCGGGGGGACATGCTGTGCTGAGATGGAGGAAGCCACGAGGCCAGGACCAGAGCATGTCCTGCAGGAGCCGAGGGCATCCCCGCCGCCCACAGCCGGCGAGGAAACAGGACCTCAGTCCAGCCACCACAAGGAACTGAGTTCTGCCAACAACCTGCATGGGCGTGGAGGCGGGCACTTCCCTTCAGCCTCCAGGTTCAAGTCCACCTGGCTAACACCTTGACTTTCACTTCATGAGACCAAGGAGACAGCCCAGGGGGCCTTGGCTGGTCTTCTGACCTGCAGAACTGTCAGATAGCCCGTGGGCATTCTTTGAAGCCCCTCACTTTGTGGTGATGTTGTGATGCAGCAGCAAAAAGCTAGCGTAGCTCTTTACTGTATTGGACAATGCGCGTGGCGCCAGGGACATAATGGCAAAAAAGACAAAATCTCTGCCCCCACGAGCTTGTATTTTCGGGAGGAAGATAGATAACAAATAGATGCACAGATAAATAAAAGCACAGATATTTTAAAAACTTGTGACTTGAAGGAAATGAATAGAGAGGGATGCTTAGGATTTATTCAGCGACTACATGACATCATGAGGTAGCTATCTATTTCATTACATGGAGAGTTAGCCACCATTGTTTCAGATTACAATTCTACTGGTATAGTTCAATCTTGAATCATCAACACACATAGACACTTGCAAGTGTAGGTAGACAGTATAGTTAATAATGATCGCTGGGTGGTGTTTTTAAATTTCCTTTTTTAAATTGTTATTGTTGTTGTTGCACTGTTTGGATATTTTAAACCAAGAATGTGTGACTGGAGTTGCAGGAAAATAGAAAGCAATTTCCATTGTGAAAAAGCTTGACTTGGCTCTTCTGAAGGGAGCCCTGCAGTTGGTGTTCTGGGTGGGGGTGGAGGTGAGGGTTCATGTGGGTATAGGGTTGCATGTGGGGGTGGGGGTGCATGTGGGAGTGGGGGTGCATGTGGGTGTGGGGGGGGTGCGCGTGGGGGTAGGGGTGAGCTGAGCCCAGCAGTGAGATTCCGCCCCCGGCCCAGCGCCCCCAGGAGAGCAGGCTATAAATGTGTGGTGTCTCACAAATATGCCTTCAGACTGTTTTTCTTTGGAATAAAGACACCTGCCCGATTATGGCTTTCTTCTCCTGGCCATTCAGTAGTGATTTGCAGAAACAGGCCGGGAGAAAGGGGTCTTTGGTAAACACGGAGGGGTTAAAGGGGAAACTGTTTAATAACAGTAGTAAAACGCGGGCTATTTTTGACATCTGGGTTAATGTCCATTACGCTCCATGTGCTTTCCAAATGTGTGCGCTGTGCCCCAGGTACAAAAACAGACACCCATTCACTGTGGCCCGGGCGCCCCGACCCCGCACATGGTGCCCACATAAAAGCGAGCCCCGGATGGGCTCATTAACGGGGCGCTGAGGAGGCTCGCCCTGGCGCTGGGGCGGCGGGCACTGTGCAGAGCCGCTCCGCTAAGTGACTCTGCGCACAGGAAAACCCAACAGAGTTGTTTCTGCTTAAAAAAAAAAAAAAAAAAAAAATCTATAACTACATCTGTGTTATTACTTAACATCTTTTAAAACGGGCCGGAATGGGTTTCCCATTTTCCTCATGAAGATTTATTTATTATTGTTGTGATCAAAGTGGCAACAAATTATGTTAAATCATTTAATTTTCTTGATAGGAGCAACCACCTTGAAGCCATAATTCAAAAATATGAGTGGAGAGCAGCGTTTTACCTTGCGAGTGGCCTCCTACAGCTCCACAGGGCAATAAAATGTAACACTTCAGAGCCCCCTGCTTGGGGGCGGGGCGGCCCGGCAGGCCTGGGCTCTGAATTGCAAACTGCTGTTTGGGATGAGAGCTGGAGGGTGGGCAGCTGAGGGACTCCAGACTTCATCTTTGGTTTCTGTCTGCTGGCGCAACTACTCACAGCATTTTATTTATTAATTTATAGTTTTTAAAATTTTTATTTATTGATGAGAGAGAGAGGGAGAGAGAGAGAGAAATAGAGAAAGGGAGAGGAGAGAGGAGAGAGAGAGAAAAAGAGAGAGAGAGAGAAATAGAGAGAGAGAAATAGAGAAAGGGAGAGGAGAGAGAAGGGGGGGAGAAAGAGAGAGAAATAGAAAAAGGGAGAGGAGAGGGGGAGGGGAAGAGAGAGAGAGTGAAACATGGATTTGTTTTTCGGCTTATTTATGCAATTGTTGATTGACTCTTACATGTGCCGGGATGGGGGATGGAACCCACAACCTTGCAGTATTTGGATGACACTCTAACCAACTGAGCTACCAGACCAGGGCCACCACAGTATTTTAAAGGCAGGAAATCAGATGGGCACACACTGCCGTGTCCTTGGGATTTATTTTTGACATCACTGTGGTCAGAATTACTCGTGGCTAATGCTTAGTGCATGCTCCCTGCCATGGCTTTTGTGCAGATGCTTTTGTGCAGCTGGACGACACCATGACACCAGCCTTGTTGCTGATCTGGGAACTGGAGCTTAAGGGAACCGAATGCTTTGGGTCAAATTCCCACCTTCCCGGCATCTGACTGAACCCACATCTCCTCCATCCAGAGCCCATTCTACCACGAGGGTTCTTGAAGCCTCGGTCTTCCATGTTTTTTCCACAAAAGTACATTTTTTTAAAAGCCATGATATTTTGTAAGCTCTCCACAACACCTGCCGCATTTAATTAATATTTTTCTTTAAAATACCTTTTCTAAAAACTGAAATTTCCTTTTTAAGGAAGATTTACTTAATACCAGAATGGTGCCAATAGACTAGACATTCTAATAATCGCACAGCTACTGAGATGAAAGTGCTTGCCCACCTAACACCTAAAACCACCCCCTGCGGGTGTGCAGCGCCCTGCCTGCCCTGGGCCCTGCCTCAGAGACTGTGCCCCTGCCCAGCGGCGACCTTCTCCAGAGGGCTGCACCTGGCACGTGTCAGCTGGGCTTGCCCAGAACTTGGGCCACCAGCCACCCCAGCAGCACCTCAGGAGACCGTTTTGGCTCAGCAAGTATGGACCAGGCTCTTTCCTTCCCAAAGACAGAGGCAGCGGAAGTGAAAATCAGAAGTCTGCCAGCCAACATCAGCCTTAGGTGCTCGTGTAACTTTAAAAACCTTGGTTGAGAGGAAATGTGCTTTCAGTTGTAATTTTTTTTCTTAAAATAACACCTTCTTTAGCCTGAGAGACGGCCCACAAGCCAAAGGTGTTTGTCATTCTACCCTCAGGTTTCTCAGTCTTGGTCCTGTGGACCCTTAGGGCTGGACGGTTCTTCGCTGTGGATGCTGGCCTGTGCATGACAGGATGTGTAGCAGCATCCCTGACCTCTGCTCATTAGATGCCCGTACCCTCACCCCTTGCCCAATCATGACAAGAAAAACTGTCTCCAAATATTGACAAATATTGCCGAAACCGGTTTGACTCAGTGGATAGACTCGCACATGTGTCAAACACAAGGCCCGCGGGCCAAATCCGTCCCGCCAGGCCTTGCAATGTGGCCCGCACCGCGCTGTCATCACTGCACTCAGCTGCGTTTCCATCACAATGACAGTTTATGACTGTTCAGTAAACCATTCGGCCCGCGATTTAGGCTGGATTTTAGATTTTGGCCCCTTCTCTGATTGAGTTCGACACCCCTAGGATAGAGTGTCAGCCTGCGGACTGAAAGGTCCCAGGTTCTATTCTGGGCAAGGGCATGTACCTGGGTTGCGGGCACATCCCCTGTGGGAGGTGTGCAGGAGGCAGCTGATCGATGTTTCTCTCTCATCAATGTTTCTAACTCTATCTCTCTCCCTTCCTCTCTGTAAAAAATCAATAAAATATATTTTTAAAAAATATTGACAAATATCCCCTGTGGGACAAAATCACACCCAGTGGAGAACCATTGTTCTAATCTATTTTTTTTGTCTTTGATCGATTGGGCTGTTTTAAATATAATTATATTTTAATAAGATGTATTTGCATACATGCCTCTACCAACCTGTGTAAGATATAAATAATTTGCAGACAGAAAGCTCAATGTCTAAGCTGCCATCATATTATTTCAGACACGGCTGCAGAGATTTAAATGTCCTGTGGAAACAGTTACAACCTAAGCAATAAAAACAATAAAAATGTACAACGCATCTGACATAAAATAGAAATGCCACAATCCTGAGATAGCAAGACACCTAAGACACTTGCTGAGCTAAGTGAAAAGGTAAAATCTAGTTTAAATTTATAGCATTCCTTCAGTGTCCCTCCAGGAGTTTGGCATGTTGCCAGGGTTCCTTGTTAAAAATTTGTTAAACGTGTTTGGCATTAATGCAAACACAAAGTGGTCATTTGTTACAAATTCTATTGGAATGCATTCATTTAAGGCAATGAAGTAGTTACTAGAGAAGAAAAAAAAATGTTCATTAAGTACATTTTAAAAATACAATGATGTATGCAGTGTGTAACTGTGGCGCCCTCGTGGCTATATAAATCGCTGACAGAATAACCACACATTGTGTTTAGTTTGAAATTGGAATCTTTTAAACATAACTGATAGAACAAAAACTGGTTTTGTTTGTTGTCAAAACCGATGTTAGTCTTTCTTTTCTGAACTAGTTAAAATAACCGAAAGTTTGGCATTCAATTTCTAACATCTCAAATCGGTGAAACGTATAGGTTAAAATAATGCTCTGGGAATCTTTTGGGGGTGGGGGGTGGAGGTGTGCAGCGGATGACACGGGAGACAGAGCTGATTCAACAAACACCTGCGCCCCAGAGAGGGCAACATGGCCGAGTCATCGGGGAGAGCCAACGGGAGAACCCCACTCGGGCGGGCCCACACCTCAGCCCCTCATCTGTTGTCTTGGGTTATTAGGTGACCTGCAGAGGGAAACCGCCTGCTTTCATCGCGTAGACAATGGACTCCTTTGAGCAAATATCCTAAACCTGGTGCACAGAACGTCCACCTTCCTGGCCCACCCTGAGTCCACACAAAGGAATTATTGCTGAGTCATGGTGACTCCTCAGCCCCCATGGGTTGAGACTCAAGGGTTCTGAGCTCAGCTTTGGGAGAAAGGGGACCATCTGACATCACCACAGGGCCCCTAGCTACTTGCTAAAAGCCGATCCTCAAGGTGAATAGGAAACTCACACGTCACAAGACCACTCAGAAATACCTCACAGCTTTCTCCTGACCCATCCTGCCCCATTCAGACACACTTCTTGCCCTGAGAATGTCCGGGTAATAAAATCCCAGTGGTTTGGGAGCCCCCAGCCCAAATCCCAGGGCCCCTGAGCCTCTCGTAGGCAGGCCTCTTCCGCCATCTGAGGTGTGCATGGCCAGGCTGCCCCGGAAGGGGATGGATGCAGGGTCTCTGGGTTCCAAGCTCTTGAAAACATTCTCTAGTTCAAGGGTAGAAACCTTCTCCAGTCAGACTTAGCCAACACCTCGCACCCTGCACGTGGCCTGGCGGAGCCTGCCCTTTCCCTGCACAAATGCCACACAGAACCAAGAAGCAAGGAGCCGAAGACCAGGGAGAACATACTTAGCTCCGGAAGCAACAGGATACAAACGGTAAGAAACACACCTGCACACTGCAGAGCACGCCCTGGTGTTCCTGCAAACTCATTAGTCAACAGAGCCAAGTATCAACAGGACAACGATTGAAAATTACTTTGGAGAGCCAAATTTTTAAAACTTAAACTTCTTCTAATGCCACTTCTTCAAAATAGACTGGCCCAGGCCATAGTATTTTGTGGAAGAGCCACACTCAAGGGGCCGAAGAACTGATGTGGCTCGCGAGCTGCAGTTTGCCGACCACGGCACCAGGAGAGGGGTGGGCTCTCTTTGAGAAAAGGGATACAGAAATAGTTGGCTGTTCCAAACGTGACGAAAGCATACGGCCCCATGAACCCATGGATAGGGCCTTGCCTTTGTCTTGGAAAAGGTCTGTGTGCTTGAGGGGTTCGAGGTGTAAGCCTCATTAGCTTCACGACAAACCTGTCTGCCTGAAATTAAAGCTGATTTTGGAGACAGCATTTTCATATTCAAATGAGAATAACTGAGACCCATTTCAGTTCCCTTAACTGGAAACCATTCAGTGCTAAGATGAGCGTGCCAGACAAGGGCGTCTCTGAGGCCTGGGTGCTAAGCAAGCTTCCTGGGTGAGAGCGAGATGCCCCTCCTGGGAAAAGGAGCCGAATGCGAGACACAAAGGCACAATCTGACATCTCAGATCTGCCGACCAGAAGTGACTGGGGGGACAAGTGTTTACAACAGGATCTTCCTCGAGCCAATAAGGGCAATTAGTCCCCAGGATTCGAAGGCGCCCTTCCGGCCTCACCTCGCTCTGGCTCTTGGTGGAATGCCATTTACTCTTGGGCCAGGGACTAATTAGGGGTCTCTTTTGAAGATCAAGGTTTTGCGATCCCTGCTTCTTAATAACATGGTTTGCCTGTCGGCCACCTGGGTCCAGGCGAGACCTCCCTTTCCCCCCTCCCCACACAACAGGCACTGCCTCAGGCCAGGAGCAAGTGTGGGCAGGAAAGCACACATCCAGGCGGGGAGCGATTTAACCTCTTCCCCACCGAGGTCCTGCATGCAGCCCGGGGTCGGCTGGGCTGCCTGGAAATGGAGGCAGTTGGCCTGGCTCCTCAGGCGGGGCTGGCGGGCTGCAGAGAAGCCGAGGGCAAGGTGCAAACGCCAGGCAGCTGCTCTCTTGAACGGAAGAGAGGCAGGAAGGCCACTTTTCCAGACGAGCGGTAAGTCAAGGGGCTCTCTCCCTTCGCTTCTTCACCTTGGGCCGTTTCCAGAGCGAATGTGAAATGTGACTGGCTAAGGAAGGCTGCGGGCAGAGGGGGAGGACACTCAAGTGCACCTCTGGAGCCCGGGCGTACCTGGCGCCAGCCTCTGTGGCCCTCTCGTCAGGGCCATGGCCTTGCTGTAAGGAGGCTGGGCTGGCTGCTATGCTCTTTAAGACATGGAGGCGAGGGCAGGGGGAGTGTGGGGGTGCAGGCCAAAACAGCAGGAAAAGTAAGCTGCAAAGAATTAAAGTTGTAACAGCTTGGGCAAAGTACAAACAGCCAGCGAGGTCGGTCCTCTGGCTGTTGACACGCTCTGGCCTGGGTCGGTTGTGGTCACTAAACCCATTAGCGCGCCGATGTGGCAACAGCGAATGCAGCAAGTTCAATGTGTTTCTGTTTAATTTCTAAATGCTGGGTGCACGCCGGCAACGATGGCCGGGGAAGGCAGGCAACCTCGCTGCCATAAACACAGTCATCATTGTCAGCAATCTGAAAATCATTTTTTAAACTATTTATTTCTGGCAGATGGGGGCTGCACGGAGTTTTGCATTTGATTAGCTGTGCTTTAATTTTAACATGCTTCAAACTTTTGTGTGTGTGTGTGTTTTCTAAGCAACCAACAGATCAGAGTTTCCTGCAACAAAAGGAACTGGCCTTCCTGGGGGAGGAGGCGGAGACTCCCCTGGTAGGTGGGGAGGGAAAAGGAAAATGTACAAACTCAAGCCGGCAACCAGCTGAGGGAAGGCAGGCTCCTTAGAGAATCCAGAGCCTCTGGGTCCTGTAAGCCCCAATTCACACACACCTGAGAACAAAGGAGTGGAGAAAGCAAACCCATTTTGCTCTGGAGAAGTGGACGTGAAAAGTGTTCTTAAAGGGACACAAAGACTAATTCCGTTTAGTTTTATATTGTCTTCGAACCATGTTTTTTAAAAGCATGAGAATCAATCTTTCTTTCCTTCTTCCCTCTCTTCTCTTCCTCCCACTATGTTTAAAGCCAGGAACCATGCTAAGTCCTCGGGACTGTGGTTGAATGAGACAGGCACTAGCTCTGGCTTTATGGAATACATGTCTAGTGAGCATGGAGGACAGGGATTGGGAACCTTTTTTCTGCCGAGGGCCATTTGGATATTGGTAACATCAGTCCCAGGCCACGCAAAATTATCAACAATTAGCCTGCTATATCTGGCCAAACATTTAACTAATTCATCCCTAATGTCTTTGTAGGGCCAGGCCAAATGGTTTAGTGCACATGTGTCAAACACAAGGCCCTCGGGCCAAATCCGTCCCGCCAGGCCTTGCAATGTGGCCCGCACCGCGCAGTCATCACTGCACTCCACTGCGTTTCCATCACAATGACAGTTTATGACTGTTCAGTAAACCATTCGGCCCGCGATTTAGGCTGGATTTTAGATTTTGGCCCCTTCTCTGATTGAATTCGACACCCCTAGTTTAGTGGGTCTTGTATATCCATAGGCTGGACGTTCCCCACCCTGATGTAGGACATTACATTCAACAAATAATTAACCTGCACATGCGATTAATTCGTTAGAATTGTGCTAAGTTCTGAGGAGAAGAAAGACCTGAACACCAACTCTTTTGTTTTATGGCATCCAGTCCTTACCCTCCGAAGAGGTCGCTATTATTAGCCCATTAGGTCGCTCCAGAAATAGGCACAGAGAGTTCAAGACAGACACTCAAAGTCACACAGCTAGTATGTGGTGGGACCAGGGTATGATCCCAACACACTGAGAAGTCAAACTTCCAGCTTATGGGAACACATTAGGGGCCTGGTCTGACAGGAGGGTTGGAAAGAATTTCCAAGGCAGTAACATCTCTGATGGTGTACAATGCCTACTGGACAAGAATCTCCCTTCCTCCCCCTCCTCTTCCTCCTCCTCCTCCCCCCTTCCCTTCCACCTTCTCCTCCTCCTGCTCTTCTTTTGCACAGTGCTAATTGAAAAGTAAGTCTGAGGATTTCTACGCATTCCTAGAGTTTTGTCCAGACTCTCCCCTTTCAAACGGGCTTTTAGCCTGTGCTTTGTGTCTTTCACCATGAGCTCACCTACAGCCTCCTTCAAAAGCCTCCACTTCAGAGCATCAAGGCGCATGCATCCTCCTTCCCCTCCAAGAGTCTGCACTGTGGCCTTCCAGCTTCACGGTATTTGGGATGATTAATCACTTTTAAATATGAAAAAAATTAACATGTCTGAGGCATTCTTCTCCGCTGTCAAACGTTTCGCTATAACTTAGATCCAGAAGGTCTCCTTTTCCCAGGGATTCCGAGGCAATACATTTTCTGTTGAAAATCCAACGGCAGAAATCCCATCCAGAAGCCCCAAGCAATATATCTTAACATCTTAATTTCATTTAGGAGGAATGCCGTGATTGATCATGCATCATCCTGAGATTGAGGGAACTATCTGGAGGATTCCAATCTATTGCTTCTATCCGACTGATGGGATATTCACATGTCTTCTGGCTGCAGGAGGCCTTTGGGGTCCAAGCTGTCTTTGAAGGAGTGGGATGCTAAAGAGATTATCGAGGGAGGGTCTGCCTTTACCGGCAAAGTGTAACGCCAAGGCTGGGCTTGCTCAGAATCAGAGCCTCCCCTGGCGATGACCAGGAGGTCTGCTGCCGGGTTACCCCCACGCCTCCATCCCTGCGCATGGAACCTCGCGCTCCTGCCCTCACCTTTTCACAGGTAGCCTGCGGAGGCCTGGGAAAAACCTTGACATGAAATCTACTTGGCTCCTCCTCCAGGAGAGTTCTACCCTGTTTCCCCGAAAATAAGACAGGGCCTTAATTTTTTCTACCAAAGTTGCGCTAGGTCGTGTTTTCAGGGGATGTCTTATCTTTCCATGTGCTAGGTCTTATTTTCGGAGGATGTCTTATTTTCAGGGAAACACGGTAGTTAGCCTAAAGCTGTGCTGTAAAAAAGGAAATTGTACTGCGGTATGCACACAATGACACCTTCCCGGGTCAGGTGGCCAGGCCATAGGCATTCTGGCTGCCATCTTGGTTTCCATACAGGACATTATGATAACCTCTTCTTGTTGGGAAGGGTTGCTTGCTCAGCAGCATAACTGGCCCGAATGATACAGAATACGATTCTTGGAGTGCCTATGGTACCACTGCTCTTGTGAGAGACGTGTGGGTGAAAGCAGGCAGCAAACACATAGTCCTCAAACCCAAGTGTCTATCTCCTAATGGTAGATCCCAGTTAAGTACTTAGCCTGTGTGTTACATAGTTAGATTTCAAGAAATACTCACAGAGGAAGATGCCTCTCAAATGGCAACCAATCTCTGCAAACATGCACAGATTTTCCTCATGAAGCCCACTGACACCAAAACCGGTTTGGCTCAGTGGTAGAGCGTCGGTCTGCGGACTGAACGGTCCCAGGTTCGATTCCGGTCAAGGGCATATACGTTGGTTGTGAGCATATCCCTGATAGGGGGTGTGTAAGAGGCAGCTGGTCAATGTTCCTCTCTCATCGATGATCCTAGCTCTCTATCTCTCTCCCTTCCTCTTTGTAAAAAATCAATAAAATATATTAAAAAAAAAAAAGAAGAAGCCCACTGACTAATGGATCACCTTAACGGGACACAATGATGTTCCCTCCCAAGAATGGGACTTGGAGAAAAGCAGAGATCATTTCTAAGGGAATCTAAGGCCAGTCACACTGGCCCAGTGCTATTGTAAAAAGCAGGCTTGCCCTCTGGACTGGGTTTACATGTAAATTCCATGCTGCAGTCTGTATTTGCTGGTCTGCAGGAAGCACAGGGCCCCCCAGTCATATATCCAGCTCCTGCTTAGGGATATAAGCGAGCTCGGTAATGTTCATAGGGAATGGAGGCTCCACGTGTAACTGAGGGAGTAGCCACGGGCCGTCAGATTGACCCACTCTCCCATCTGTTAGGACAGTGGTCGGCAAACTGCGGCTCGAGAGCCACATTCGGCTCTTTGGCCCCTTGAGCGTGGCTCTTCCACAAAATACTATGGCCTGGAGTAGTCTATTTTGAAGAAGTAGCATTAGAAGAAGTTTAAGTTTAAAAATTTGGCTCTCAAAAGAAATGTCAATAGTTGTTTTGTTGGTATTTGGCTCTGTTGCCGACCATAGTGAGGTTCCTAGCTATCACCAATGCTTCCAACTCAGGTGTGGAGGCGCCCTCAGAGGAAATGCCTGTGCTTCTTTTGTCAGTGGTCACTTGGGAGATTAAAGAGGGGAAAACACATTTTCATAATTCATAACTGACTGGAAGTTTCCCTATTAGATCCCCAGGTCCTGGCAGAGGGTTAGCTTAACTCTTTTAAGACGGACCTGGCCTCTAGGACTGAGGACTAGGAAATGCCTTGGGGAAGAACTGGGCCAGAGATCAAGGAGCTAGGGCATGACCAAGTGGCCACCTGAGGCATGCTATCAGTAGGTTCCCGAGGCCCCCTGGGAGCCACTTCCAAAGCCCAATGCGGGAGGACTGCCTATTTCTCTAGAATCACCATGTGACCCAGGACACACAGGGTTTCGGCTTTGCGGCAGAGGACGTCCTCAGGACCCAGAACCTCTGATATTTTCCTCTTGTTAGAGTTAACAACACACACACACACACACACACCACGCCCAGAGTGGTTACGTATCCTGCCCAAAGACGCATCTAAACTAGCAGAAGCTAAACCAGGTCAGAGGCAGTTCAGTTGTTCCATTTAAAGAAGTGTAGGGATGAGAAAGGACTGTCCCAAGGTCACTTAGGGAAGAGGTGACCAGTGTAAGGATGGGGCCATTCCTTACCTTGACCCAGTGAGCTTCCTGGCCATGGCCCTGGGCTGCATTTCCAGACTCTTCCAAACCAGGGCTCTCACTGGGATGGGGGCGGGGTTTCTGGAAGAACTCCCATGGATTGGCAGAAGCTTCTCTTTCCCTGGATCAGGGGCCAGTGCTGCCCAGACCCTCTGCGAGCAAGGCTATCAGAAATCAGCAGAGAGAGGTCAAGGGCACCTCACTCCTAGGCCTGGGGAAGGCTGGCTGGCATGGGAGGGGGCAGCTGGGACTCAGACCCAGGTGTCCCTACCTCTCACCATGGCAGGGAGCCAGCTCCAGCCTGCAGCCCAGCTGGGTGGCAGTCCAAATTTAGGCACCACCTGACTTCTGCACTGGCTCAGAGTCACCCAAGAATGGATGGGAGGGATGACGCTGCCCACCTGCGAGGGTTGCCACGAGACAGGGACTGACAGGAGCTCTGCACGTGAACACCCATCACTTCCCCACTCCCGGGTAGATGAGCTCCAGTAAATCATTTAACCTCTGAGCTTCATTTCATCTACAAGGAGAGGGTAATGTGCTAACCTGGCCGGGAGGCGGAGAAGATAAACTACAGTGAGCTGAGCCTGTAAAGCAGAGCAGCACAAACACAGGAACATGCAATAGGTGTTCAATGACCATAGTTTTTATCACTCCTTCTCTACAGTAGCCCAGTCAGAGCGGGGCATCAGGACCGGCTTGGTCCAGAGTGCAGAAAGCACCAGCCTCGGGTCTTGAGAGAGCACATCTCAGGGGCCTGGAAGGAAAAGAGGCAAAAGAACCCACACCTTCCCCCCAAAAACTGCAAATTCCATGCATCTGACCCGCGGCGCGTCCGGCAGCCGGCCACCTTGGCAGCCCTCCTCCCTCTCTGGGCCCTTCCTGTTGGCAGGGCCCACCCGCCTCCCAAAGCCCCAGCCGGGGTTTTTCACGGCTCCAGCTGTTAGATAAACTTTCAAGGATATTTCTGTGGCAGGTACAAACCTGGACAGGAAGCCTCCGGAAGAAACCCTAAATTAATTATATGTCAACATTTAAGCCACAAGAAGGAGCAGTTGTCATAAATTTTGGGGAGGTTAGAATCCAATTTTAGTTGTAAATGTGAGCAAGCTCACTGACTCACTTGTGAGCGGTGCCAACAAAATGATATATTTTACATTCTTTCACAGCTTGTTTTGGCAAAACACAATGAAAAAAAAGGGGGGGGGGGATTACCGTTTTTTTTTATTCTTCAGTGGGCCAAAATTCAATCATGCAAAAGAGCTACACACACATACATGCCAAAGCAGAAGAAGTTAGCTCAGTTTACCCCCTTTCCCCATTGCCATCCGTCTTGATTGAGAAGGCGGGGGTTGGGGGAGAAGGGGCTGAAAACTCAACAGGAAGCCACAGGTCTGCAGTCCCTTTCAGCATGGCCCAAGGCTGGGAGCTGCTGACATTGAGAGCAAAGCAAGATGGCCTCAGGCTGCCCTCCTGTTTTACCCCAGCCCTGACCAAACTCTGGCATAGCAACAGTCCCCCTGGAGCACACTTCCCTGAGCGCTGGTTCCCAGTTGGATTTGGTGGCAGGTGTCACTGGCAGAAAGGCAGAAAAAAAAAAATCTTCAATTTTCACAAAATTAGGAAGGCAGCTAAGCTCCTGTTATCCCTTTTGCTTTCTGCTTACTTTCTTTTTATCCAATCAATTATTCAATTCAAAAAGCACTCATTTTTGCTGGCCATGAGCTGGGACTGTGAGGGGAGTAGGATACAGACCCCGATCTTAAAGTGCGGCAGCCAAGTCAGCACCATGATGGGGCAGAGACACAGCTGCCACTCAGTGATGTGAGAGTACCACGGGCGGGTGGGGAGGCAGAACCGGGAGCCGGGCACCTGCTCACGTGTCAGTGAGGCTCAGCAAGGACTCCTCCCAGGAGCTGCCTTCTGGGCTGAGAAGTGAGGAATAGGAGGGGTTAGCAGAGGAAGAGGGGAGGGAAGAGCTTTCTGACCAGAGGAGCAGCTGATATAAAGGCCTGAAACATTCAGAACTGGAGAGAGGCCTCCTCAGCAAGCTGCCAGCGAGGAGGGCGGCTGAGTGCAGAATGTGAACAGGGAAATGGCAGCCACGGGGCAACAGGAAGCGAGGTCCGGCCACATGGGACTTTGTGGCTACATGGAGAAGACTGGACCCTTCCCTGAGGCGGTGGGATAGCACCAAAGAGGAGTGATGAGGCCACGGTGATTGGAGCAACACGGAGGCTGGATGGAGGCAGTTGAGGCTGTGAGGCCATGCATAACCTTACCTCACGGGACAGACAACCCATGGGTGGATGTAGGTTGAAATGTATCCCCTACAAAGATACTCAAGGCCTAACGCCTAGTCCCCGTGAATGTGTCCTTATTTGGAAAGCTTTTACAGATATAATCAAATTAAGATGAGGTTATACTGGATTAGGTTGGACAATGACCCATGTCCATGTAAGAAGAGGGAAACTTGGACACAGGGAGAATGCCATGTGGCAGTGGAGGCAGAGATTGGAGTGGTACCTCACAAGTCAAGGAACACTAGGGGTTACCGACAACCTAGGAGCTAGGAAGAGGCAAGGAAGGATCCCTCCTAGAGCCTGAGAAGAGAGGATGGCCCTGCTGATGCCTTCATTCTGGACTTCTGGACAGCAGGACTATGGGGAATGCATCACTGATGTCTTAAGCCACCCTGTCCATGGCACGTTGTTACAGTAGCCCCAGTGAGGAGGCAGGGTGGGCTGCTGTGTCATCACTCCCCCCTCACCCCACAACAACGACACAAGCTGCCTGTTCGCTGACACAGCGGGGTCATCTGAGATCAAGGAGCATCGCCACTGGACGCTGGCTCCCTGGGACCCACCTGGTTGAGCAACCACTGCTCATGGACCTCTCCCAAGGGTGGCCAAGCGTGAGAGCTAGCCCCAGAAGTCAATATTTGTCCACAGGCAACAGTTGTGTTTGCATTATGGAAGCCCCAACAGGTTGTTTTTGTTTTCCAGAAATTTCCGTCTGTGTGGTCTTCAAGCCATGGAGAGACCTTGTCCTGAGGAGACCCCTGAAGATGAGTCAGGAGGAACGCAAGTCCCAAGCAGTAAGCAGGTTCTGGCAGGCAGCAGCTCAGGAAGTGTGGGGACTGGCCCCAGGGCTGTGAGCTTCGGGGGGCCTTGCAGACAATCCCTCCACTTGTGCTGCTGGTGGGCTGGACTTCCGCATGCAGCTCAGCTCAGCCTCCCGGCTGGCCCTCGTGCTGACCCGCTGCTCCCAGCTGGAAGCACTAATGTCATCCGCTTCCTGGGGACACCAGCTGACACAGCTGATGGGACTGAGGGCCAGCAGACGCACACACAGCCCCACGGCCCCTGCCGCCCTGGTTCTGCCTGAGGGGGATGGGGGCTCAGAAGGCACCTGCAGGGTCACTCGGTGTCTGGCAAGAGGAGGGGCTCACTACACCAACAAGTAAATGAATGAGGACCATGGGCTGTTTACTCCAACTGAACTGAGTTCAATCCTGGTCTGGCTCACGGGTAGCTGTGCAACCCTGAACAAGGGATTGTATGTTTCTGGGCCTCAACTGCCTCACCTGTGAGATGGAGATGTTAAAAATATAGAGGTACTGGGAGGGTTAAACGAGATTATACACACACGTGCTTAATGGAATGCCTGACAGAAATCGGTGCTCAATGGATACTAGCCATCATGATTGTCATTATGTTTCTTCATGGAATCATGGACCAATATAACAGAAGTGCCGATATTTGCCAGCTCGAGACCCAAAGGGTGGGGGAGAGAAGAAACGGGGCAGGGATCCTCCTAAGAACTGTTTGCAAACTCCCTCTATTGCCTTGGCCACCGCTGGCTGTTGTGACAACTCTATGACATTGGTCAAGGCTGTCACCTCCACTTCCTGTAAGAGAATCTGAAGTTCCCGGCAATGAACTCAGGCAAATGCTTCCTAGTGTTGTGGAAAACAAGACCCAAACGCAGTCTTCCCATCACATCCGGACAGAGCACAGAGGCTCAAGGACTCTTTCCTGAATGAATGAATGAATGAATGAGACCCAATTTCAAAATGACCTTCAGGAATAGGCAGGGACACAAGGGCTGAAGAAGCTAAGATGGAAGCACCCGTAGACCTGTGGGCACCCTTTCTGTGTGGGTTTGTGCAAGTCAGCACCCTTCTCTGAGCCCTGTCCTGAAATCTCATGGAGTTCTCAGACCCTAGGAGAAGGTGATAAAGAGGAACCAGAAGTCACTGACAAGCAGTCATTTAGTTTCTGGAGCCTCAGTTTCCCCATCTGCCCATGGGTGAGCACCAGGTTTGCTCTGAGGCTCCACCGTGATCCATACATAAAAGGGCTCTGCTCTACCAGCAGGGCTGATATTAAAAAGGATGAAGCAAAATATGATGGCAGGTTGGAAAAGAGAAGCGGAAGGAAATGGCCCAAGATAAGAATGCATTAATATTAACCAACAGGTTTCCTCAGAACAGAAAGCAATGAAACAATAATTTTAGGGAAACAAAACCCAGCCTTGGGAAAGCCTGCCAGAGGGAGCGGAAATGAAGGCACAACCAAGTGGCCCTTGGCTTACCTATCTGGAAAACACAAGATAAAAAAGATTCTTTGTAAACCAATATTTGTAAAAGCCCCACTGGGCTTTTTGCCTGCACAGACTGCCTATTATCTTGGCAAAGGATGAAAACAAGTGACTTCTTATTTAAAACAAGCATGAGGCAAATTCTGGTAATGGCTATTGCACCATCATGAGCTACCATTTACTGAACACCTACTATGTGCTGGGCACCGTGCCAGGAGCTGTGCACAGCTACTTTATTTGGGAAATTATTTTAGCACTCTTCCAAGTCAATCAGACATATAGTCATATGTTTTTATAAATTTGTTAAACAGCTATTTCTTAACATGTTCAGTATGTACCGAATATGGCACTGTTTGGTTCACATATGATGATAAACAAGGTGTGGTCCCTTTCTGTAAGTCAAGATTTCTCAATGGCAGAAGTTCTCTAATTCTGGGGCCAATACTACTACTACTACTACTACTACTACTACTACTACTACTTCTTCTTCTTCTTCTTCTTTTTTTAAAAATATATTTTATTGATTTTTTACCGAGAGGAAGAGAGAGGGACAGAGAGTTAGAAACATCGATGAGAGAGAATCATTGATCAGCTGCCTCTTGCACACCTCCTACTGGGGATGTGCCCGCAACCAAGGTGCATGCCCTTGACCGGAATCCAACCTGGGACCTTTCAGTCTGCAGGCTGACGCTCTATCCACTGAGCCAAACCAGTTTTGGCGCCAATACTTCTTTGTTTGATAATTCTTTGTCATGAGGGAGTGTGCTGTGAATTGTAGAAGGTTTAGCAGCATCCCTGGCCTCTACTCACATGGATACCAGTAGCATCCTAGTTTGATGACCGAAATTGCCTCCAGATTTGGCCCCCTCCCTGGGTATAGGAGTGGGGGGACAGTTCCTAGTTGAGAACCACTGCCTTAACTAAAAAGATGCAGGAAGTGAATCTCAGAGAGGCAAAGTCCCAGGCTGCCCCACTAGAAGAGCGTCATAGCAAAGGCAGAGCCAGAGCTGAGTTTTGGCAGGAACATGACTTTGTCTCTGCATGCAGAGATAGGGAGGTGGGCATTCCCAGGCCAGAACCACCATGATCTTTCTTATTTACTATCGGTGCATGTCCACCCTTCAGCTCTACCTGTGCATTTGTTGGCTTTTTCTCTCCCTGTCTGCTAGATCACATCACAAACACTTAATTCTTCCACTTTGGAGAAAACTCTAGGTAACCCACATTCTCCATCCAAGACATCCTTGAGTACTGCCAGGAACATAGATCAGTTCTCCAGGGAGCCCCCTGGATGGCCCTTTGGAACACAGTGCACGTTAGATTCCTTAACAGTAACCCAGTGGGGGTGCGCAGAGAGTCATAGAGAATTTTCAGACTTCAAAGTTTGTGTCTGTTCCAAGAGTAGCCTAACCTTTGCAAAGGTTACTCGGCAAATACATGCGAGTTAAGAATTCCCTGGGAGAATGTCTGCCAGTATCCTAAGCCTACATTCATATCTAATTTATAATCTCCCTGGAAAAAAATGGGTTCCTTTTACAAGGAGCTCACATTACCCCTGGTCTGGCATGGTGCAGAGGAGTGACAGGTGCAATTTATGTGAATAATCACTGCAATCAGCTTTGCTTAAGAAGCAACCAAGGACTTATCTCCAGAGAGAGAGCAACACAACAGTCAACCGTCGCTCTCCAGAATGCTTCCAAGGCTACTGGTCACTACTGGCCCAGTTTAAAGCAACCTTCGGAGAGCGGTCGCCAACTGGTGGTCCAAGGACCACTGGTGGTCCGCGAGGTTTGAAAGGCTGGCGACCGCTGGTTCAGAGGACTCAGCAGAAGTAACGCAGCTGTCTATTGAGATCTCGGATCCCTGGCCTGGGAGAGTAGCATTCTAGTTCCAACCTTTCCATGAACTCATCATGTCACTTTGGGACAAGACTTCCCCCTTCACTGAGCCTCGATTTCCTCATCTGTAAAGTGAGGTCACTGGACCAGATGAGAACAAAAGATTTGTCTTGGCTTTAAGCATTTCACCATTTCCCACTGATTTGCCAGAAGTGTCCCTCTTCTCCATGGTAGCCTATAGCCTGGGAATTCCTCAGGGGAAGGACTATGGAGATGATGACATTGATAATAATATCTCAGGGCAGACATTCCTTGAATGAATGACTCAGCAGCCAATGTGTGTGGGAGTGGTTTTCCTGCAATTTGAGAATGGAGCTGCTGCCTCTGCCATATTATTTGATCCCAAACCAAGGATAACTTACTCTGGGGCATGAGGATTTACAGGCTTGTGAAAACCATCGTGTGGACCAGGGGTTGGCAAGTTAGTAAAGGGTCAGAGAGCATATACTTTAGGCTTTGTGGGTCTTATAGTCTCTGTCACAACTAACTCTCTTCTGCAATTGTGGCATGAAGGCAGCCCTAGACAGTAAGTAAATGAATGGGTGTGGCTGTGATCCAATAAAACAAAAATAGGTGGCAGGCTGGATTTGGCCATGCTGTCCTCGATTGGTCCCCGTGTGTGGCCAAAGCCTCTGACATGTGTCCTCTCCATCTCGATCGGCCCTTGGTGCCCTGGGAGTGGAGCACAGCACAGCCATCTCCTGAAATATCTGCAATAATAACAGCCTCCTTGCTCCCTCCGCTCACCTCCCTGGGCTCCGAGCTACCAGCATCTCCTTACAAGAGCCCAAGATGAGTGGCATCAAAAGCCACCCTGTCTCCCTGCATTAGGCTGGGGCCTCGAGAGCAGGGGAGTGAGATGGAAAGGATGGATAGAAGGGAGCACCCATGCTTGGCTTATCTTCCCTAGAAAATCAGACCCAAGTGTTATTAAAGGAGTGATGATACCCAGTTACTGCAGGCAGAGGTTGCAGGTGGGGTGGGCTCTGCTCCTGCCAGGACACCTTTCTAGCTCACACGTGAGCAGAGTTTGGATTCTAACGGGACTCCAAAGGGATAGTTTGATTGTGAGGTCATCACATGGGGCTCCAGAGCCCAGGTGACCTTTGAAGTCTGCTCAGGGAACCTCAGTATGTTGCATTTCTGAGTTGATCCCTGCTCTGATTTTTTACAAGTCTCTTTGCCCTTGCATTCCTTTGACTAGATTTTCACCTCGATAGAGGGGCACAGGCGAGGGGAGGGGAGCCAGGGCGGGAACCACTGTAAGTGCATAATCCACCCTGGGGGCCATGGCCTGCTACTCCTCGGGCTGGACGTGCTAGCCAGGGTATATATTTTTAAATATATATATATTTTTTTATTTTTTACAGAGAGGAAGGGAGAGTTATACAGAGCTAGAAACATTGATGAGAGAATCATCGACCAGCTGCCTCCTGCACAGCCCCCCACCGGGGATGTGCCCGCAACCAATGTACATGCCCTTGACCGGAATCGAACCTGGGACCCTTCAGTCCACAGACCGACGCTCTATCCACTAAGCCAAACTGGTTTCGGCGTAGCCAGGGTATCTTTAAGGAGCACTGACTCTCCAGAATGCAAGACTCCCATCGCTTACCAACACAATTTGGAATTAATTGATACAACCCTCGAGTTGCAAGCAGGAAGCCTTGCCAAAGCAAGCACAGTGTTTCCCATCTTGTAAAGCAGCCACCGGGAGTAGCTTCTAGGGAAAGGAAGCCGATCCCTCCACATGACAAGCCACCCCTCCCTTGCCCCTTGAACATGAATGTGTTTGCTCAGCCCACGGCCTGCCCCTCATGTGCATTCGCGTCGCTGCTGACATTTTTCATAGTAATGACTCTCCACTTCCTGCAAGCAGAATGTCAGAGCGCGGCGAGGTCCCCAAAGATGCTCGGTTCCCTTTAAGAAGATGATAAAGGGGGGCCTGGCGTATAACCACACGCACAAATCACCCACGCTCACGATCTAGTCGGGAAAGGAGGAAATTCTCCCCCTGATTTCAACCTGCTGACGGGAACGCTCAGCCAGGCCCCTGCTTCCCGCTCTTGGATAGAAACCGCTTCCCCTGCCTTTCCTAGAAAGCCTGGCTTTCCCCGAGCCACCGGCCACACAGGACACAATGCCCCTCTTCTCTCTTTCTCCGGCACCAACGTATTGAAAGAGTCTTAAGGCACAAAGCAAACCTGCGGGGCTCCGCTCACTTGTTGAATGAGAGGCTTGGAAATTTCACAGTCATTAAACAAGCTTGTAAAAGGGTTGGCAAATAAAGCGCAGGGCACTGTCCTCCGGCTGCAGCCTCTGCATGCTGATGTCCCATATGCATCCAGGGCTGCTTCAGCCCAAGAGCCCTGGGCCATTCCGGAGCCCTGCTTGGGCCCAGACCCCTCCATGGCAGCTCTTGATCTCTAGGGGGTTAAAAGACAGTTGGGGCCATTGCAAAGTAACTGTGACTTCCGGGAGCTGCCACATGAATGGAAGGACCACAGGGCTAGTGTCTAGTCATTACTGGACCTGCGTCCCTGTCCCAGCTTCAACATGAACACATAGGGCGGCCGGGATTGAATTGCTCAACTTTTTAATGTGTTGATCCGGGCGGGCCCCTCCAGTTGTCCTGGTCACTTCCTCTGACTCAAGGACCGACCTAATATCATTACTTTCCCTTTATCATAGGGGTGTCGAACTCAATCAGAGAAGGGGCCAAAATCTAAAATCCAGCCTAAATTGCGGGCCGAATGGTTTACTGAACAGTCATAAACTGACATTGTGATGGAAACGCAGCGGAGTGCAGTGATGACAGCGCGGTGTGGGCCACATTGCAAGGCCTGGCGGGACGGATTTGGCCCGAGGGCCTTGTGTTTGACACATGTGCTTTATCATGACAGACATCACCTGCCATAGGGTGTCCTCTTATGTCCTAGACATGAGCTAGTGCTGAGGATAGAAGTCAGTAAGACCCATCCCTGCCCTCAAACAGACAAGCCAACAAACCTTTCTGTCTACTCTCTCAAGTGTGATAAGACGATGATGCTTACACAAGCACAAACCAAACACCAAGAACTCATCAGCTCTCCCCAGGTTCCTTTTAGAATGTGCTCTTCTCATCCTACTTTGAGATATTGGACCAAGGACCTAACAGGCCCAGGCACAGGGTCACACAGGGGTTGAGTGATGGAGCCAGGACCAAACTTGGCCTGCCTGTGGGTCCCTCCCAAGCTGCACTTCCTCCTCAGGGACACAGAGGTGATCTGCATGCCCTCCTCTCCTGAGGGTGCTCTCAGGTCACCAATGCACCTTTGCATTCATTCCAGAACATTTTACTGAACCCCCACAGGTGCCAGGTGCTGAGGTTATGGGGGCCCTGCTCTCACAGGGCTCACCATGGAGCAGGAAAGACGCCACACACACACACCTGACACCTTTCTTCCCAGTGCAGAGGATTGGCCATCAGGGGACAGAGACCGAAGTGGGCCAGCCTCCTAGGCATGGAGGCTGAGGCTATGGTCAAGCAGCGCCTCCAGCGATTCTGCAAGCTCAGGTGAGGGCGGGGCCGAGGGGGAAGCATGGGACCGGAGATTCTACCCAGGCTCAGGACTCCTCAGATGTCCTCCATCCCCCCTCTTTGTCCTTACTGATAAGGGCAGTGTTCATGGGAGTCCTATTAGGAACCACACTGGTCCAGTGTTCTGGGCCAGGCATCAGGCTGAGCACAGCTGTGTATTTTGATACTTAACCCTCACCACCACCCTTTTTGGTGGGTGACCATATTCCCATCCCAATCCCGATCCTACTCTCTGTATGTGTGTTATCAAGAGAGGGCAAAGGAACCAAAGAGTAAAAGATAGGCGGTAAGGCGAGAAGTTGGAGGAGAGGGGAATAGAGAGGAGACCCAGAGGCAGTTCCCACTCTTTGCCTGGTGTGCAGAGCAGCTAACAATACAAAGAAGTGTGTGACCCTCTTGGGAGGAGGTGTCTCTCAGGACCTGGTCCTGCTTACCCTGGATGCTCATTTGCCCAAATTCCCTCCAGGACAGCTCTGAATTGTCTCTCTTCTATGTTTTGAGGTTCCTTTTTTACAATTTCCTAGGAAGTTGTAAAAAAGTTCTGTATGATTTTGTTAATGTACAGAAGGTGAAACCCTGAGAGGGTAGGTCACCCAGTGGGTGAGTGGTGGTGCAGTGAGCTGGTCAAGAATATGGCCTTGCCCTGGCTGGCGTGGCTCAGTTGGTCAGGCATCTTCCATGCGCCAAAAGGTTGCTGGTTCAATTCCTTATCAGGGCATATGCGTAGTAGGGGGTGTACAGGAGGCGGCCAATTGATGCTCTAATCTCACATTGATGTTTCTCTCTCTTCCTCTCCCTTTCTCTCTCAAAATCAATAAAAACCTTTGTTTAAAAAAGAATGTTGCCTCTATAAGCAAAGGCACTGGGTTTGAACCCCAGCTCTGCCACTTTCCAGGTGCCTTAGGCAAATTACACTGTCAAAGCCCAGTTTCTTCCTCCTCTGTACCTACAGAGGATGCACTGGGTCGGTGGGAGGATTTGCTGAAAATCTGAACTAGAGAACTTATCACAGAACCTGGCACAAAGTCATAGCTCAACAGACAGTAGCAGCTACAATTTCTAGTCTCATTCAAATGCTTGCTCTTGTTCTTAGAGTCAGGCTATAACCTTAGGTTAGTGCCAAACAATGACGTGAGGTCCCCAGTCCTTTGAGAACCAGGACCCAAACAGAATAGTGTGGCCTCCAAGGCTTTGGAGAGAAAACAGTTGGACATCATGGTCAGGGGAAGACATAAGGGTGAAAATGTGCGTGTCCCCAAGGAAGCCAGCGACTGCTGTCCAGCCTCTGAGTCAGCCTGGGGGACGCGTGGCTTTAACTCACCCCAGCGCTTTGAGACTGTAGCTTCATCATGGGTGATGTTGGCACATGAATGGGGCTGTCCACACCCTCTCCAGGCCCTTGACCGGGGAAAGGGTTGGGACCATCTCCCCCATCCCACAGCCTCTCCATCCCCTGTTATTAAAACAATAGCTTAAAGCCCCAAATTCCAATCCATTGTCCCCAGAGTGGCCAGAGTGAACTTACTAAAACGTGAGAGCCATGAAGCCCTCTCTTGTGTAAGAGCCTGTAGCACTCCCCACTGTTCTTAGGAGAAAGGCCTGAGGCCAATTCACCCACTTCCTTCCTGTCCCAGCTGCCTCCACTCTGCTCTGGCCTCTTCTTTCCTTAGCGCCTGACAGGCTACCACTCACCCTCCAGGTCTCAGGGTAGACAGTGGCTCCTCCTCCTGAGTCCCTGGTCTGAGCCAGGTGATCCTCAGCCCTATTCCCAAGGCCCCCGTCCCCTCCTCCCCCTTCCTGGCACTTCCCACATGTATCTGCCTGGTCTTCCCAGCCCCACTGAGAGCTCTTGGGGACAGGGACCGGTCTGCACAGCCCACCACTGCATCCTAGCACTGTGCGCAATGCACAGATGTGCTCACTAAATATTTGTTGATTGACTAAGCTGCCTTGTTGTAGGGTTTGGGGTAAGGTCTTATGGAATCCAAATGTATCAGTCTTTGTCTGAGGCGCTAAAGTCATAAATGGACATATTGTGAAATATAGAAAATGCAAGAAGTTTATGCTAGTAGGAATGAATCTGAGCCTCCTGCCTCCCGTGAAGGGGCCACAAGGGTGTGGGCAATGGCTGGAGGCAGGCCCTCCATTGCTCCGGCAGCTGCTGCTGGCTCCCTCCCCTTCTGCCCAGTGCCTCAGCCCTACCGGAAGGGACTGTGAAACCTCAAGCTTTTTGCCTTGAAATTAGAGGCATCTAAACCTGTAGCTTAAGAACTTTTGCCACATGTAATTATTGACCTGAGACATCAGTCACCTTCAAAAATTCTGCGCTGACAGAGGGCAAAAGAAAAGCGTCTAGAATATCAAAAGGTAAAGCAAGGGTCCAGATTAAAAAGGGAGATGCTAGCATGGCGTTTCCCCAGCCCTAGCCTTTAATTGACTCCAGTCTCTGGGAGCACCTCGGCCTCCTTTGTCAGCCTGCTGGGAGGAGGGCTCCCCACAGGGAAGTCGCTGCAGACCAGTGTGCCGGCAGTCACATGTCCCCGAGGAATCTCCCCTCCCTGCCATGCCGGTGCCACCAGCAATCAACGTCTAGAGTGACATGCGCTGAAAGAATGCTTGGAGAGGCTGGGACAGGTTTGGAGCTTGGAGGTGGAGGGCAGTTTCGCTGAGGAGCGGTATCAGAAGGTGAAATGCCAGTCCCGAGACCCCGTGAAGTCTGGGCCAAGGGAAGGTTCGGGTTAGACTGCATTTGTCATTCAAAGGTCAGTTGAGCAGACTTCCTAGTTGGCTCATTCCTTCAGGCTCTGGCTTACCAGTGTGTGACGTGATTTTAGAGACCATCATTTTAGAGCAGAGGCATATTTTACATAGAACGAGGGCCCTTCCTCTCACACAGGCTGCACCTGCAGTTGGGTGAGCCTCCAGTTCAATAGGGATGCAGGTTGGGACTCTTTCAGAGCTCAAAAGAATTAGAAAGACAAAGCAGAGTACTTCCCGCAGAAAGCCTTAGAGACCTAAATCCTGATGCTTCTGAAGGAGAACACAGGCTGTGGGGACAGACTTCACCATCTCTTTCTGTTGTTATGCTTCATTCGCATTTTACTTTTCTACAAAGGAGCGCCCCCACTCCAAACAAACCAATGGGTTTTTGAACCTTAAATGCAGCCCTGCCCGTTAGTCTAGCACCATGGTCGGCAAACTGTGGCTCCCGAGCCACATGCGGCTCTTTGGCCCTTTGAGTGTGGGTCTTCCACAAAATACCACCGCCTGGGCGAGTTTATTTTGAAGCAGTGGCGTTAGAAGAAGTTTAAGTTTTAAAAAGTTGGCTCTCAGAAGAAATTTCAATCGTTGTACTGTTGATATTTGGCTCTGTTGACGAATGAGTTTGCCGACCACGGGTCTAGCAGAACACTGCATGCCCCTCTTAAATTGTGGGGGAGCCCTGACACCTTGGGCGTGTCTCTCGGGTAGGTGTGTAGGAGGCAGTAGGGAGAAGATGCCATGTATGACCAGCCTATCAAATCCTTGGAGTTCATTTAGTATAAAATCAGGTATCCAAAGGAATGTCAAGCAGTGAAATCTAAATCCTAATTAAAATTTGTTTAGTGAACTCAGACAGACCATCATCTCTTTCTCTCTGGGTTTCTGTCCCTCGCTCTTTCTTTTTTCTGAATTCCCTACCAAACCGTGGGACTGCTGGGCAAAACCCAACTCTCCTCCGGTTGCTGGGCTGTGCTTATTAAATGTGGATGAATGTCAATGTCACCCAGCTCATTAATAATTGATTTCCAGCCCTGTCTCTATTTGCAGAGCAGAAGCCACTTACACAGTCTATTATTCCAACTCTGTGTGAGGGTCACGGGGCCAAAGAGGTTCCACCAGGGGTAACCTTTGTTGACAGCAATCACCATGGCAACCCCACACATCTCCAGCCCCAACTCAGATGCCCCAGAAGTTGCGGAGTCCTGCCTCGCACTGGGGACGGGGCTGGAGTTTGTGGAACTAAACAGCAATGTGAGCAACTCTGCTGGCAAACTGGGATTTTTCTCTTTCAATTTTTTTATCTTTGTCAAGCACAGTTAACAAACACTTTTGGAAACCTTCACAGAAAAGGGCATTTTCAGATTTTAAAAAACAAAACCCTGTTTTTCTTTCTGTCTTCTCAGGCAAAAAAAAAAAAAAAAAAAAAAAAAAAAAAAGACAAAGTAAACCCCCTCTGGCTGCTTTTAGGTCATTTTAAGTCAATGAAACCTATCTAATCCTGGAATAACCGAGTGTTTCTTTTCCACCGACCAAAGGCTGCAAGCTTAGACGGGAAGAATTACTGTTTTGCTTTTAACCACCTATTAATATTTTGTCCTACCAGCCATGCTTCCTCTATCCCTCTACCTCTTCTTTGAAGATTTCCCCACTAAATTAATGTTTAACAATTAAATGAAGCCAGAAGAGAGTTTTGAAAGATCCACACAATTACGGATTGGGTGGGCAGGCAAAGCCTTTAATTTAAGTGGGAAATGTTTCCCAAATTACGGCCTGAGACCTCACAGCTAATTACATAATTTTCTGCATCTGAAAAAACATAAGCTGAGAAAACGCAAACAGAATCACACTGATAATGAGAGAGAAAAACCTGGAAGTGGGTCCATCTATTATTTTAGAAAACAGAGCTACTAGGCATATTGAGGAAGAGTGAAAGAAAAGCAGCCCAGAGCTAGAACTCCGAGGGGAGGGTGAGATGGGCTAGCCATGTCTGTCAAGTTGAGGCAGGGCACCTGACTTAACCAGGCTTGTGGCCAAATCCATTGGAGAGATAGTGTGTACTTCATCTACACTTGGAGATGTTCCAAGGCACATTTCCATATTTGAGGTTCTAATAAGTCCTGTAATAAAACAACATTTTATTTCATTCAGCATTGGCCACATTGATGTGATTTTCTAAAAAGAACACTTAAGTGATGTTTATTGAGATAAATTAAAGATACTTAAAAATACTTATTTTTAATAAATAATACTATTTAATACATCCCTGGGAAATTTGTGTGTGTGTGTGTGTGTGTGTTTAAGTAAAATTTTTATGGTTCTGTGGGACCTGTAGTTCTCAGAATACACTCTCAGAAACACTGATGGAGGCCCATACCTTATAAATAAAGATACTGAGGCCCAGAAAGAGGAAAGGATTTGCTCAGATCCCAAGGGCATCTTAGGGGTCTTGGAGGAAGAGGAGGGTGGGTGGCTGCCTTCCCAGCCAGTGCCCTGTAGATTGGCTCTCACTGATGCCCTACCCGAGAGATGAGACTATAGCATCAAGACATAGGCCGGATGGCCTTCAAGTCCATGATCAGGGAAAGTCAGTGTGCCTTTCTGCAGCATCTTTAAAAGATGGCACTTTAGAAGTGGGGAGGCAGGATGCACTTGGGGTGATGTGCACCTGGGAGACGGGTGCCATTCATCAGAGGAGGGGCCCCATGAGCACTCATGCCACTCCCTGCACACTTTTCTCTTCTGCTCTGGCTGATGCTGGCTCCCTGTGGTAGGAATACGCCAGACAGCGCTAGGCGTGGGTTGGTGCCATTTAAGGCTTATCCTTGCTACAAAATACGAGCACTGAGGAGGCTGGGGACTTGGGGTAAGAGGTAGCCACCCGGGAGAGGAAAATATAAGAGTTAATGAAAGTGTGGCCTCAGAGGTGCTGTTTGAGCGCAGGACGTGCCTTCTTATCTGAGGGCTTAGATTTCCCATCTGTAAGACGAGGGAGGTGAAGCCCCGTATCTGGAAGGTGCCTCCCAGCTTTAACATTCTTTATCCTATTCTCCTGGGAGTGACACTCAAAGCCACAGTCACACAAAGGCTGTGCCAATGAATGGCTGCTTTTAAAGTCAAAATCCTCTTCTCTGGGAAAGAATCCTCTTTGTTCTTGTAAAGAGCAAGGTCAGTTCAGACCAGCACCCCACAGACCAAATGCTTATGCAAAGCTCACGCTGTTTCTGGGAGGCACCTTGGCCCATCCTGGGAGGGGCTGGCTGCTCCTCGCTCCCGGGGACTGGGAGACTTCAGATAACAGCTTCTCTTCTTAGAGTCTGGCTCCCACTCCCTACCAAGAAAGCAAGAGGTGCAGATATGCAGAAGCCAATAAATATATACAGAATGATATATCTACAATTTTCCTTGGGAGGGAATTTCAGAAACTCAGGTAAGTTAGGTCCTTTGCAAGTTTGGGTTCGGCTCAGGTCTCCCTCCCGACCAAAAGTCCCCGTTCCCGAAATGCTATCTGATAGAAAACAACTTCATTTAGGACATCAAGCGGTGAAGTCATCAACTTTTGAAAAATATCAACCTCCCAGACCACCATCTGTTATGCAAGCCACATGCAATGTACAAGGTTGCTAATTTTTTTGGCCAGAGCTTCAGATTCCATGCTTTTAAAAATTAAGATGACAAACAACTTACTTTTACAGACTTTCCGCCAGCCAAAAATACTCCTGCTCCCCCTCAGGTCCCAGCGAAACCACAGCTGGGGTGAGAGTCAGGCCAGGTGCTGGCTGGGGTTTGGACCCTGCCTCCCCACCCATAAGAGCCCTGGTGGTGGGGAATCTGAAGGGTAAGCGGTGCCTCTGCATTGTAAATAAAAGGTAGGCATGGCTATTCCCATTCTTGGTTCTTATCTGGCCTTTGCATCTATTATCTCTGGGAAGAAACATTCACAAGACAGTTTAATGATTCATCAAGGGGAGCTTTCACATCTTTATGTTGCCGTCTCCAACATGAGAATTGGACATTTCTCAGCACATACCATCGACAGAATGCAAGAATTGTGCAGCTAAGTGTCTACACAGAAGGGGCTGTCTCAAAAACCAGACAAAGACTCTCGTTAGATTCCAGATAATAATCCAAGCAGGAATGTTTGTGCCCTGATTTGTTTCACAAACATTGGAAATAGACAGGTCAATGTGCTCATGCGCCAAGCCAATGCTGTTTGAATCAGCCCAGTCCCAAACACAAGAAGTCGAGAGGGTAGCCTTGAGAGACTTTTAACGGTTTCCTCAATGTTTGTGCCAAGTTACCCCTTGCTGAGCACCTACCATTCTGTAGGCATGGTGAAAAGCAATGACAAATACCAACTTTATTCCTCACTTTAATCCTGCTTAAGTCAATACTTTAGAGCCCATCTTATAGTTGGGGAAATTGAGAGTCAGAAAACCTAATTTATCCAAGATCACAAGGCTTGTATATGATGGAGCCAGCTTCTCTCCCCTACAGCCTGCAGGAGACATCAATTCTGGATCATTTCAGTACAGCTAAACAGGGGCCACCACTCTCTTTGCGCCTTTACCGCTAAAATGAAGGCTGGAAGAGTGCATCAAAGAGGGGACACTGCCGAAGATGGCAAATAGGTCTCATCTAAGAGTGCTCATCTAGAGTGCTCATCCAGTGCACTCTATTCACCATGGCTCAGTGAAAAGAGAGCTGGGAGATATTGGTGCCTCCAGCCATGAGAGAGAAGAGTAATGGCATCTGTAGCAAATATTTTCTGACTCCTAACTATAGGTGATATCAGGACCAAAATTCTCTCTCTCTCTCTCTCTCTCTCTCTCTCTCTCTCTCTCTCTCTCCCCTTGAAAACATGATACTCCGTGACTCCATGACATATCACCAAACTACTTCCCCAGGGACTTACTCTAGCAGTGACATAGCCAAGATCAGAGGGGGGAAAAAGATGGTGCACCCAAATCATTTTCTCACTTGCCCCTTCTCACTGATAGCTGCTATGGGCCACCTTTTTCATCCAAATTGTTGTCAACTTCAAGGGGACCTACACCTTGTCTAACAGCAGACCAGATATCCCTTCCCTGACACCAAAAGGAATGTTCAAAGACTTCTTCAACTCTTCTAATGGATTCTACTGTGGCCAGTATTTATCTTCCTTTCGCATCCTATTTCCATCCAGAAAGGCAGCTGGTCTTCCTACTCAATCACATACAGTGACTCTCGGCTTCTGTCCCTTAGGAAAAACCCTCTAGAGCAGTGGTTCTCAACCTTTCTAATGCCTCGACCCTTTAATACAGTTCCTCATGTTGTGGTGACTCCAAAAATTACAGTTATGAAGTAGCAACAAAAATAATTTTATGGTTGGGGGTCGGTCACCACAACATGAAGAACTGTATTAAAGGGTTGTGGCATTAGAAAGGTTGAGAACCTCTGCGCTAGAGGGGTCCCTCCTGAGCTTTGGCCACTGGGTGGTCTCCTAGGTCCCTTATAAAGTACCTATATCCCCAGTTACTAGTGTACTTTGCCAGCTGGAGAGGGTCCCCCCTCTCCGGGCCTGCCTTGCTGACTTCCTGCGCCTGCTGTGTCTAATCTGTCCTTCCATCTGTCCCTGAACTCCATCAGACCTCCGTCTCTGGGAGGAATGGGGGAGCAAGGCTGAGAAAACAACAGAGGTTGATGAGGAGCTGTTTGGGAGGAGAGAAATAGCAAAGGGCTGTCCACGCGTAAGCAGTCAAAAATCTGAACTCTGAAGGAGAGCTGCACGGAGACAGGGTTCATATCAGCCAGAAACATCGAAGGCCAGAGCTTAGACTAATAGGAAGAAATAAAAGATGGGAATGCTTCGGCCGGACATCAAGAAAAACATCCTGATGAAAAGGGAAGGCTCCCATGTGGGGGACGTTCTCGTAAAGATGAGTGAGTGGCCAGGTCACCTCTGTGCTCCCCGCCTCAGCTCCAGTGCGGTATAAACAAGACCGCCCTGCCTTGGCGGGCTGGGGGCTGGCCTCTCTCCAGCTTCCCTTCCCTTGGAGAAGACCAGGATGGTGGGGCAGGTAGGTGATGCAGCCTGAGGCCAATTTTGGTTGAAAGAGTCAAGGAGGCACTTCAGCTAAATAGAGAAAAACAGGAGTTTGGGGGAAGGACATTGCTGGTCCAGAGGGCCTGGAGAAACATGGGACTGAGGACTATGTGGAAAGATGCTGCTGGTCCGGAGGGCCTGGAGGGGCATCAGGACTGGGGACTCTGAGGAAGGATGCAGCTGGTCCAGAGCGCATGGAGAGGCATCAGGACTGAGGACTGTGGGGAATGACATCGCTGGGCCAGAGGGCCTGAAGGGGCATCAGGACTAAGGACTGTGGGGCAGGATGCTGCTGGACCAGGGGGCCTGGAGAAGTGCCAGGAATGGGGCTAGCATGAAACTATTCTCTGTTGCTGTGTCTCTGTGCCTTTTGAATGTCCCTGCTGACCCAGTTCTGGTGCCTCACTTTTTCTGCAACCTCTTAACTTTAGCTTGCACATCATGGCTGCCCTGGCCTCTCTTGCCTCGCCAACCTTTCAGCCTTACTTCTCACTGCGAATCCACTCTCTCTCCTCAATTCATATGCCCAAGGACAAGAACCTGACTGGCCCACTTTATCGGTTTCTGGAAAGCCAGTTTGCAGGTCACTATCCCTGTGATAAGGTGGTCAACCCTCATCCAGTCAGCAATGGGATAAGGCTGGGCGGTGGGGTCTACACAAGACTGTCTACAGAGCAGGAACTACGGGCAGGGAAGAGGCTTCTTTAGTAAGTGACTTGGGCCTTTGGTTACCACCAGACCAGTCTGGGACTCTCGGTCCTTCAAGCCCCAGGATTCAGCCTCCTCATTAGATCCAGACCCCCTCCTGAGCTCCAAGGCTTTCTGGCTTGAGCTGGGCTAGTGCTCAGCAGATGGGAAAGAGGCCACCTTCCCACTCACACATCTGGCCTGGTGACCAGCTACTGGGTTTATTGGGCCTCAACGACTGTCTTTTATCAGTGACGGATGTGCCATTTGTTCCCCTCCCCCTGCCCAATTCTGCCACATCCACCCTTTGCTTCTGGCTGTGAAGAGGTCAGTCCTTCCCCACCTACCAGGTCCCCGTCTCCCCCTACCCCCATACCAGCCCCTCTATGAATTGTCCCTTAGGGGTTGTTTTCTTCTCACTATCAGAGTCATTCGGGTACATCTGAATTTCAAAATGGTTGCCAAATGCTGGCTCCTTGCTTGATATTCCGTAAATTTGTTCAATAAGTCATTTTAAAGTCAAGCAACCACTTCTGAGACCCTTACTGGGGCAAGGAGATTGACGTAAGGAGTGGGGGGAGACAATGCAATAATGATCATCACTCAACACAACAATGTACAAAGCATCTTAGTGCTGTGGCTATGCCCAGACCTGATCCTCAAAGGACCCTAGGAGATAGGACTCATTGTTATTTCCATCAAGCAAATGACGAGATACATCTCAGGAAGTGCAACTGCCTTGCCCAAGGCTGGGATTAGTTCCAGACGTTACATTGGACATCCACGCTAGTCTTTACGACAGGTATATACTTTTGTGGTTGTCATTGCCATATTCAAGCCACACAGTACAGGATAGCTCCTGCTTTTCTGGTCCATTGTATTGCACCTTCTTTTGTATTGCTGGTTTCACTTTTATGGCTATCGGAGTGCTTCCTCCAAAGGACTTCTCCTCTCTCACCTCACCAGTCACCAAGTCCGGCTGCTTTCATCTTCAGAATGTCTCTGGGAAGTGGTGCCTATTTCTCATCCTCACTGTCAGAGCTGCCACATCTCTGTCCTAGACTCCCACATAGCTTCCTCACAGGGCTCCTGTCCTCCAGTCTCCCACCCTCTCCATGCACACTCCAAACTCCAGATCCTATTCTGTGACTGCTGGGGAGGAACCAGGAGGGCATGGTGAGAAGCAGGAAGCCGGAGGACATGCTGTGGGCACGGATGTCCCGCTGCATTTCTGCAAAGCAGTGAAGGCTCGGGCTGCGTGCCTGTGGGCAGGTGGACAGGTCACAGAGAGCACCAGGCCTGAGCATCAGAGGAGCAGGACATCCTGTCGATGGGAGTGCCAAGGACAACTTTCTCCCACTGGCAACTCTCTTCCCCAGGGAACACTCGGCATCAGCAAGTCGCTGCCTCCAGGAGAGAGTTTCTGTGTGTCATGTGGAGCAGAAACAGTACAGAGAATGGGATAAAGAGGAGGTGTCCCATGGAGAATGGCAGATGAGAGATGGACTCATGCCTGCGGCACCGAGGTAGGACCCTCTAGGCAGGGCCCTCCTGTCATTCTGTAAGAGCAGGGCTGGGGAGCTGGGAGCCCCCTGTTCCTGGAGGAATCCATGGGGCAGGGGAGCTAGAGAACCCCATTTAGGGGGCCATGTGTCTCCTCATCCCATTTCCAGTGCCTTCCTTAAGGTCTCTGAGCACACACAGCGGCCCTCATAATTTGTTCAGAAGAGGATGGAGAGAAGGAAGGTAGAGCAGGAAGTGGGGACCCAGGGGGCTGGAGCCAGGCAGCACTAGGGAAGGTGGTAGGAGCAGCATCTGAGGAGCACCCTCAGATGGGGGTGGGGGCTCCATTGTTGATTAATGTAATGAAAACAAGAATAACAAAGCAGCAGGTACTCAGAGCCCAGGGGGCTGTGCAGGGTGCTTCCTGGTCTCAGGGCTGCTCCTTCCAGACCAGGCTGGCACCTCTGCCAGAGCACCCTTTCCTCACCTCTGCCCAGGCTCTGCTCTAGGTAACAGTAAGGCTGCTCCTCACTCCCACCCCCGCCCTTCTTCTGGGCTGCATTTTCCTCCATTACCTGCACCACCTTCTGACATTGGGACATCATTTCTTTATTTCTCATCCTTACTGTCTGTCTCCTCCACGAGATTCCAGGCCCCACGAGGGCAGGGATGTTAGGCCGTTTTGGTCACTGCTATATCTGGCCCAGACGTCTCTCAATAAACATTTTAGAATGAATCTTACTTAACCGTCGCAATGACACTCATCAAGCCAGGTGTTGGGGCTCTTCCCATTACCTTGATGAGGGAACTGAGGCTCAGTGGGGGTTCGGACCAGCTAAGCACAGACAGCCAGGGAGCCATGAGAGAGGAAAGTATGTGTGTGCCCAGGTCTCTGAAACCCCGGGAGCAGTCTCCCCACCCCCAGCTCTGTCACTCCAACTATATGGGACATGAGGACTTTGGGCTGGATTGTTTCTGAGACTCTCTCTCCTGAGGCCTAGGAGCCAGTTTGAGTCCGTACTTTCTTCCTCAGAGGAGGTGGACCCACAGGTGGTTGGGGCGCTCCCAATGGCATCAGGGTTTGAGTCCCGTGTTTTCCATTCAGTAATGGGGACACTTCTCCACATCTCTGAGCCTCTGTTCCTTCTACTACCAAAGGGACTGAGGGTGCATGTCTGTCGGAGAGTCAGGAGGTGGTCGGACACAGGCAGAGGGCTCTGGGTGCCTGGCACCAAGCCAAAGCTAACTGTTCCTATCTCGGTCATTCTGCTGCCACCCGGGACCCTTGCCCCACTCACCGGGCCCTGTTTCTGTCCAGTCCCCCACCACGGACCGTCCTGGGGTGGGGGAGCACCCCGGCTTGCCTACACTCTAGGTCTGCCTGGTCCCGAGGGCTCAGTGTCCGAGAGGCAGGGCAGGGCCCAGCGGCTGTGCTTGCTGCCGGCAAATGTTCCCGGAGCCTTGTTTTTTGTTCTGTTGCTGGGCCATTTGTTTTTATAGCTTATCGTTCCTGCAGGGGGGCTTTGAAAGGCTGCCATTGCTCCAATGGATGTTTCCGGTTCGCCTCCATCAAGCCCCCTTTAATGAAAACCAGTTTAAGGTCTTCTTTCTCATAAAATGTCTCATTGTTGCCCCAGCAGCTCCTCTTTGGAAATAATGAAGATGAACGCTCCCTCCGGGGGTAGCACACCAACCCTTCCGCGGCGAGAGAGCCTAGCTCAGTCCCCAGGAACTTCCCGAGACTGAGGAAGGAGGAGGAAGGAGGAAGGAGGAAGGAGAAACACAGGCAGCGCAGCCTGCACCTGGAGCAGGCCTGGAGGCCGGATGCCACAGGCGCTGGGCATGGGGCTCGGGTTCTTGTCAAGCCAATGGGATGGTCAGACCAAAGGCTTGTGCTATGGAAAGAGGTCTCCTCTAAGCCCCTCTGCAAGCATGTGAGTCACACACAGCGTTGGGTTCCTTGGGGCATGTGAGTCACACACAGCGTTGGGTTCGTTGGGGCTCAGCTGGAAAAGACGCCAGTCCTCCTGGGTCCCCGCCCAGAGCTTTCTGCTCTGGAGGAGTGGGCGAGATGAGGACCTTCAGGTTGGCGAGGCCTCGGCCAGGATGGGAGGCCTGAGGAGGACTGATGAGTCTGCAGTGGGGCCAGGGAAGCAGCTCATGGCCAATTTCACAGACAGCAGGAGGCCCCGTCTGAATACAAATGCAGGACTTCAGATGCACGTGCCTGACCACCCGGGCACTCCCACAGGAGACCACGTGGGGAGGGCCCCGCACAGCACAGCAGCGCCTCCTGGACAGACACCCATTTTCCTCCTTTCGGTTACCCTTGTGCTAGTAAGTCATTAGGAAGTAAGCTGCCCATCAATAGCTTGGTTAATCTTTTCAGGAGATAAAGGGGTTAAATATTGTTGACTGACTTGGGTTCTTGGCATAAGTGACGTGGACTTTTCTCCCTTAACTGTGTCTGCACACTTACTCCTGACTTTCCCGTCCCTCCATCTGCACATCGGCGCCCTTCTCCTCTGGGAAAGCCAAGAACAGAAAAGAAATGGCCACGAGGGAGCCTCACTAGTGTGCCAGCCAGGAGGTGACAGTGGGGCTGAGCCGGGAGTGAAGGCACCCCGACTCTCTCTGTGCCAAGCCTCGAATCCAAAAGCTGTGTGTCCTTTGATGGGTCACGTGGCCTCTCTGGGGTCAGCGTCCCTGTTGCTAAGTGAGGAAATCGGTTGAGACTAGGGTCACACACACGTATGTGCTTACTTGGGCACCAGTGGTCCCATCCTGGACGTGGGAAGGACAGTGGGAAGCTGAGAGAGTGTCTCACCTCCTACAGGGCAGCCGCCGCTCCATCCCAGCCAAGGCCACTTCTCAGAAATGGAGATCCCCAGGGGCCAGACTGTCTATTTCTCAAGAGAAACTAAAAAAAAACCTCGATTTTTTTAATATGAGCCACCAAATTCTTAAATCTTGGCAATAAGATCACACGTTTAAGACACAATGCATTCAGGCCAAAATAAATAAACAAACAAACAAACAAATAAATAAATAATCCATTTGTTGATCTCTAACGTGGTCCTGGGTTTAAACTCTATGATCCACACTTACTTGTTGTAAAATAGAGATCTCAATTTGGTCGCGCAAGACAGGAGCTGGGGCCTGGGTTCCCCACTATTGCCTGGGGGTTGGATCTCTTTGTCTGGGAAATGGGAATGTGATGTCTGGCCTGCCTCCAGTCTCCAGCGTGGCCCGACTGTCAAATGGAGTCCCCTTTGCAAAAGGGCTCAGTGCAGGGTAGAGTGTCAGGCCCCGGTTATCCTCATTATCCAAAGTTATTCTCCTTACCGCGGGGGACCCGGGCCTAACCCTGGAGCTCAGCAGCCGCCTCGGAGGCTGCACTCCCAGCGCAGAATGCCTGAGACAATGTGGGAGCCAGATGCGCATCCAACACCGCCTTACCTTTCCCCCCCTGCGCTTTTGTAACGTTTCAAAGTCATTCCACATTCGTGAGCTCTGATGTCACTAAACAGCTGCCCTGCCAGGCCCTGAGGTCAGGTACGCTTGCATTCCAGATGGGGAAACTGAGGCTCGGAGGTAAGGGTGCCTGGGCCGAGGGCCCAGAGGAAGTAAGTGGCATGAGATGGAGGTCCTTCGGGCTGCTGCCTGCTGGCCATGCTTTTTGGGGGGCCAGCCGCTTACAGATCATGCACCTTTCTAAATCCAGGCTCCATGCACGGGCCCTGGCCTAGGCCAGCAGCAAGACAGCTGAAGAAGGTTGGCAAAGACTGCTTTTCCTGGCAGTAAGAACAATGGCAAAAGCAGCAGCTACTTCTAGCCACTATCCACACACACACACACACACACACACACACACACACACACAGTTAGTATGGTAGAAAACCTTTTCCATGGCATTTTACTGTCACTCAACAGCTTCCCTGCAAGGCCCCTTAGGTCAGGTACTCTTACATTCCAGATGGGGAAACTGAGGCTCAGATAAGGGTGACCAGCCTCAATAACAAGGGTGGGCCTCATCCAATCAGTTGAAGGCCCGAATGGGACACAGACTGACCTCCCCTGAGCAAGAAAGAATTCTGCCTGTGTCTTCAGCCTAAGGGCCTCTAATCAGATTTTAAACTCACTCTGTGACCTCACTGGCCTCATGCGCCTGCTCCCTCCCCAGGCCTTCTTGCTTCCTTGCCTCCTTCCCTCTGCTTTCAGGGCTCTGCTCCATCTGTTCCCCCGAAGTTCAAGCATCACTGCCTTCAGGGTGCTTTCCTTGAAGACCCCACTCTTGGCTCTGAACTCTCCTAGAATTATGGTCTTTACATCAAACTCTTTAATCCAGTTTGTGCGTATACGTTTGGGAGTGTGATGATCCCACTTAGTTCGATCTCCTCCACAGAAATCAAGTTGTTCAAGGGTAGGGGGTCTCATCACTTTGCATCCAGTTTCATAACTACAATATGAGGGCTGGTGGACAGTGAATACTTGTTGGATCAGTGCTTAAAGAACTAGGTGAATTACATTATACCCATCGCCTCATTCAATTCTCTCCAAACTCCACGAAATAGTGCTATGAATGGTTCCTTGTTGCAGGCGGGGAGCCTGAGAGTGAGTCTGGAAGGTCAGTCATTTGCCCAGAGTAACACCTCTGGTAGGATGAGGACAGGATTTGGCCACAGGTCCACCTGCTTTCCAAATGTCCAAGCCCACACTACTCAACAAAACAAGACAATGAGCCTCTGTATAGCCACAGGGCTCCAGAGGAACAGAGCTGACCAGGAGTGTGTGTGCAGAGATTGATATAGATAAGCAGAGAGATAGACAGAAAGACCTCTTTTAAGGACTTTTCTCACATGATGATGGAGGCTTGGAGTTTAAAATCTGATGGCAGAGGCTAATAGGCTGGAGACTCAGGCAGAATTCCTTTTTGCTCAGGGGAGGTCGGTCTGTGTTCCATTAAGGCCTTCAACTGGTTAGATGAGGCCCACCCTTGTTATTGAGGACAATCTGCTTTATTCAGAGTCCACTTATTTAAATGTTCATCTCACCACCACCACCACCCACCTCCCCCCCTCCCCCAAAAAAAAGAAAAAGAAAAAGAAAATAACAAAAGCAAAAATCACCACCTTCACAGAAACATCCAGAACAATGTCGGAAAATACATGGGCACCATGGTCCAGTCACGTTGACACATAAAATTAAGCATCGCAATCTCCCTGTGCCCATCCCTATCCATTGTTATCAAGAAGTGGCTACACTTGCTTCACGTCCCCTCCCTCCCCCCTTCCTCTTCTCCCTCGTCTCCTACTTTTCCTTCTTCTTTGTCTTCTTTTTTTCCTGTTGGTGAAGGATTTTGAAACATACCCCCTGGTCCTGTATCTGTATACCCCAATCTACGGTTGCCCTCAAGCCTACCCAGCTTCAGTGCATGCCCATGTTCTCTGCACCTGTCTGGGAGGAATCGGGCCTCTCTCAATACGGAGAAAAGACGTCATGGTGCTCGGGGCCCAGTCTCCACAGCCTGAAAGCGGGGCTCTGATGTGTGCACAGTTTCCACGGTCTTAACAAGTCCGCACACAAGTTGACCTTGGCCAGGAGTGGGCTTGGGGGCAGGTCTCAAGGCTTGCCCCTTCCACTCCAGAAGATCCCTCTCTGAGTTTCCACAGCCACACATTGTTCTCATGCTCACATTACACGGTCCTGCTCCCCCATCCGTTTATTGCTTTCTCCTCCCTCTTCCTCCCCCTCATTCTCCTTTCCTGGCTTTGAGGAGTCTGGACGTTTGCACACTAGAGAAAGGGACCCATTTAATCTACCATTTTTACAAGCTTTGTAAACAAGGTACAGTGACTGAATCATGGAAAAATGCATTTTATGTGAAAAAGTTCATTATATGACTTTGTTCTATTAAAATACCCTGGTGGAACCTACCCCACCCCCAAAATTGAGAGAGAGGGAGAGAGGGAAAGGGAGAGGGAGAGAGAGAGGAGCAAGGGACCTCTGGCAATGTCTCATGGGCATGTATGTCCCATAATGCCTCATCCACAGCCATATTTCTGTAACTATAGAAACACTCCAGGGGAGTTTTCCTCTAGGCAGAAGATACAGGGGCTTATTTTTTGTTGCTTTCTAAGAATCTCTTCCTTAAGAAATTATTTTTTAATTGTCAGACAGATTTAGGAACTAAGGTTAAAAAGCGACCAACTGAATGAATTCTTGTATTGAGTGGTTGAATAGTTTGCAATCATTCCTCTACTTTAGTGTCATTTGTTTTGACTTTTGTAACTTAATAATTCTGTGTTGTTATGATTGTGGGCCTTCCAGATTTTTTCTGTTTTTCCTATGAAGATAACAATGGCAAGTTATTAAAATGCACCGAGCGTGGTGCTGAACGCCCCACATTAATAATTCTGCTTAATCCTCCCGAGAACCCGATGAGGACACAGGACACGGGGTTAAGTAACTGGTCACAGCTAGAAAAGGATGGTGCCCGGACTCAAACCTCACAGCCAGGCCTCTGCAGCATTTATAGTCTAATCTTCTAAGTTAAAAAAAAAAAAAAATGAGGACAGGAAACCAAAATATACTCATAGTCATAGGGTTGTCTTTTTAAGAGATAGGACTCTGGATGACATTTAGTTTCTGCTTTAAAGTTATTAGCATTTTCATGAACCTGAGGGGGGGTCACAGGGTGTGGTGAAGAATTAAAGGAAACAGACAAGAGAACATGGCTGTTCTCAGATGGAGAGACCGTGACAAGCCTGCAAGCGGAGTCTTCACTTTATAGTCGGATCCCAGGAGGCAAAGCAAGGGCGTGGTCAAGATGTGTCCAACGTTCTCCCCAGTTTCGAATCAACTTAATCACACGCACCTGAGAGCCCCGTCAGGCTTTGTTTTGGCAGCACTTCCCTCACCTCCCGCAGCCCACATCACTCCGCCACCTGGGACCACGAGTTCAGACCTTAAGGTCAAGCTTACAGCCACACCCTTTGCTATAATTGCGCAGGTCCAAGCCGGGACCCGCACGTGGCTTTGCCACGAGAGGACCGTGCCCTCTCAGTCCGAGGCTTGAACCTGTCCAAACGCTGTAGCCACTCTCCACAGTTTCAGATTTTCTGAATCTGAAATCATGGCAGAGGGATATTATCAACTGTTTTTGCGGAGGAAATCATGTAATCCAGCCTCGCCTTTGGCAGGGAAGGCTGAATGTCTTCCCAGAAGCGCCTCAATCGTTCCCAGCGGAGAGAACACGAAGTATGCCTGCGTCTGTTCATGGAGCGAGAGTTCAGCCCTCTGGACCGGGCTGAGCCAGCTGTCCCCTCCTCACCTGTGACCCTGTGGGTGCGCTCCTCCCTCTCCTTCCTGAGCCCTTCCATCTGGAAGATGGGACTGGCCTCCTGAAGGACACTCTGGCTGGACACTCCTCTGACCTCTTCGATTGCTTATGAAACAACTTAGGTGGCCTCTTGACCACCAAACATTCAAAATCACTGCTGCAGGAGAGCTGGCCGTCACCTCATCAGGAGGAAAGAGTCTCAGGCACTTCCCACCCTTTTATTATGGTTTTGAAGCCAGAGGTTCAGAGCGGGGCCTGATGGGAGGAGAGGGGCCTCTCAGGGCTGCGGGGCTGACACAGGCCTGAGTTCAGGGGACACCGAATGGAGGACACCCTCTCCCAGGTAGGAAGCATCTCGGGCTGCTGTGATGGTCTGTCTTCTCCCGCTCCGGCCTGGGCAGCCTTGGAATCTCATCAGTGCAACACAAAGGCACTTGCAGGCTGCATGGCTGTGATTTCCCCCCGCTGCTTCCCAGGAAGCTGGGCTTCCACACATGTGCTCCGTACCGCAGGCCGCCCTTGTTCTCAACCAGGACGTAGGGCTGCGCCAGGGGCACGGCCAGCCTCCTCTCGGACAGCCTGGGTTCTCAAGGCCCGCAAACATCGCTCGGGGAGGTGGGAGGGAGGCCCAAGGAAGGCTGCAGCTCGCTACTCTGCCTCTAAGCCTGTAGCTCCCATTGCCCTGGGAAGGAAGGGAGCCTGTGAGGGGGCCCCCGAGCCGACCCAGAGCCTGGCCCCCAGAGGGAACCTTCACTGGTGACTCTGCGGGTCCCACTCCCCGCCACCACAGCAGCCACCACACCAGCCACCACAACAGCCACCTTGGGGAAGTCGGTACCAGGCGCCACGGAAAACAGTCACCACGCCGGCACAAATAACGGGATTAATCCTAATAATCGGAGACCCGCCGCCCTTGCTAACAGGACCGAAAAGGGCATTTGTTTCTAATTAAACACCAAAACCCTAAACCTTTCAACTCTGCATCCACAACTACTGTAAATGTTTATGAAAAACGGGAAATTCTCCTTTAATTCAAACCATGCCAGCAATGCGTTTTCATTGTCTCCACCGGTGCAGAAACCCTATCAGCTCCAGCTTGAGCACATCTGAGCTTTAAATTAAGGAAGGAGCGGGCATGCGCGCAGAGCGGGGCAGGGCAGGGCCCGGGAGAGCAAGCCCGTCCCCTCCCCTCCGCCAGGCGCTCCGACGTGTCCCAGGCAGAAGCCAGAGCGCCTCCCGGAAAGAGAAGTGGGTACGGGAGGTGCTAACATTTTGAGGGGAGGGTTAGGCTTCCCGGCCAAATGGTTGTGAGTGCAAGTCCCAGAACCCGGTCACCTTCGGACCACCTGGGTGACCCCGGGCCACGTGGCCCACACTTCCTAGTCTTGGGGTCTCCAAGGATCAGAGTGATGCCTGAGAGGAAGCCCTCAGCACAGCAGCCAGCAGACCGAGCCAGCGGTGCCTGTGGGCTTCCTCTGCACCTCATCAGTAAATACCTCAGAGGGGCCGAAATGTCCCCCCACCCCGCCCGCTCCATCATGGAGAACATGGGAGGGGAGGAAGGCTTCAGCAGGAGGGAGCAGTCATTCCCACATCACTGAGCCCGAGAGCCCTGGAACCGTGAAAGCCCCCCCAGCCGATCTTACTCTGCAGGTCACGGCGCCCAGACACTGTCACTGTGATGCCCACACGGGGCTGCGGAGTCCCCAGAGCAGGAAGAAGCCTGACTCTTGGATCGGAGGGTGCCAGGCCCCCCTGGAGACAAGCATTTCACATCGGTAGAGAAAGACAGAGCAAGAGAGAGCCCGGGGGACTCACGCAGCAGCATTTCCTCACTCTCCACCAGCCTTACACACTTCGGGGTTTCCTTTGCAGGTCTCTGAGAGGGAGGGTTCGGACCTAAAATCTAGGCTGAAGCATCCTTCCTCTCACTCTGGATATTCCCACGCTCACAGTGTCAGCAGCGAGTCCAACACAGGGGGGCCTTGCTGCCTTCTAGGCTGATCAAGGGGACTGGGTGTTCACCCCAGAGCCTCCAGTGACCTTACCTCCAGGATGGTAGCCCGAATTCTCATCTCCTCACTGCCTCTGTCCACATGCTCTAACCCCAGCTCCTTCCACAGAGCACGTGGCTCAGCTCAGCCAATCACGGTATCACGCACCCTGGCCCACAGTGACTCATTCAGATCCCATGAGGTGTATTAAAATTTCACTGGACTATTTTCTTTGCCAATGGACCTGAACCTGAAAGGATGATGGCTGGTCGCCCTCGTGCTGCCAGGTGGAGTCTGGGAAAGTAATCAACACGCAGAAAAGACACAGGATGGAGAGAAGTCAGGAACTCACCATAGCAATGGAGCCCCTGGACATCATTGTGCCTGAAGGTGGCTCTCAATTATCCAATTCAACAAGCAAATTCTCTCCTTTGCATATGGGATTTCTGAGCTTTTTTTTTTTTCTTTCACTCACAACCGAGAGAGTTAAAAAGAGCTGATTATGTGATGGAAAGTAGCAAAGCCCAACAGCAATATCCAACAGTTAGTGGAAGCCCACTCTGTGCTAGGCACTGTGCTAGGTACACTGATTGCAGGATATAAACTCACCCAGACCCAGAGTTCATACTCTTTCAGGGGAGAGAGACATGAGCTTGAGTGACGGAAAGACAAGAAAACGTGTGAATGCCGCGAGAGGAGGACAAACGTTCTGTGCACACACGGAGCGAGAACTTTCCTCTGGCGAAGGGCCTGCGGCAGCTGCATGGAGATGGCACTGAAGCGCCACAGGAAGAAAGTTGGGGTTTGACATGCAGAATCTGGGGTGGGAGGTAACAGGTGGCACCCCTGGAAGGGACAGTGTGAGCCAAGCTGAGGGAGACGCGTTCTGGAATGGCAGGTGTCCACACCGACAGGCAAGCAGCAGGGAGAACAGTGGGCGGACAATGGGAATGTTGTGGGCACAGCCAGGGCTGGCCTCCCTCTCAGGCACCTCTCACGTCTTTGTCTCCATCCTGCAGCAAGGCTGGCAGGAGTTCTGCCATCTTGGGCTGCCGAGGGCAAAGGTTTCTACAACAGACCGCAGCCTGCAAAGGAACCTAGCTTTTGCTTATCCTAGCCGCTGCTGGAGGGAACACTTTATGCAAGTAGTTGCCACGTGAGTTCTGCCATCTCTGAGAGCGAAACAGCTCACTCTGCACACCCCATAGGCTGCTTCCAGCTTAAAGCCGTGCTAGGTGGGCAGGAAACCCATTTGGAAGAAGTCTGAGGGGAGGAACATGCCAGTCAATGCCCTGCATGGTTTGGCACTGCCAACTGCTTCTCACTCTGCCATCCTCTTTGCTTTCTGCATTTGCTGTGGCCTCCAGCCACAGGGCCTTTGCACAAGCTGTTCCCTCTGCCTGGTTCCAGCATATCCTTCAGACCACGACTCAATTGCTACTTCTTCATGAAAGCACCCCTCCTCCCCCCAGGGCTCAATCCTCCTACTGGGTGGGTTAATGACCAGGATTTCAGAGTCAAAATGTCTCGATTTGAATCCAGCTCTGGTGTTGACTTTGCCTGTGACCTCTCTGTGCCTCTTTCCCTTCCTCTGTAACATTGGCATAATAATGGAGAGGCTCTATAATGGCAACAGTGATAACACTTGAAACCACTAGACATGAACCTTCATCATAGGACCTCAGAGCACTACCCCTCTGGCCTCTCAGCCTCTTCCCAGATGTAATTTAATATATTCATGTAATCCTTTGATTGAGATCTGTCTCTGCCAACTGACTGAAGGCCCCATGAGGCAGGGGTAATGTCTGGTCTTGCCCACTGTTACACCTTTCACACTGAGTGCACTGCTGGGCACATAGTAGGTGCTCAATAAATATTGCAGGTACGAGTGAAAGAATTCAAGTGGAAAAAAGTTTGACCCCAAATATTCGTATTATTTGCAGAGACCCTGATCTCAAGAAGTCCCTCCAAGCAACTCAGGAGTGATAAAGTTGCAAACATCTGTGGTTACAGAAGATGAGGAAAACAGGTTCCAGAAGATGCTCCCGCCACCGAATTCCCCCTAAGCAATTCATTTCCTCCTTCTCACTGGCTACAAGGCTGCGAGTGAACGTGGCCAGCCAAACAGATGCAGCACTCCGAAGTCAGCAGAAGTCCGTCTGATGTTCATCAAGTGACTATAACTGCTGCGCGAGCATCCCTCACAGTCCAGAGAAGTTGCTGTGTTTGCGACCTTTGGCCCAGATTTTAAATAATATTATGCTTTGCTCTGCAGCGCTATTGTCTGAGAGTTTACATGTTTGGGGCATGTTTTTAATATGCGCCTCGTACCACGGAATGGGCCAAACATCTCTGAAGTATGGAATGTGTTAGAGATAGAGGGGTAAACAGTGGTTTACATGCCAAACTTTTGATCCATCCTTGCTCTGCGGTCCTCCAAACGGGCGGCTCAGATGGAAATGGCCAAAAGTGGGCCTGGCCTGGCCTGCAGGGGGGACGTGAGCCTTTCCCCTGCAGAACCCCTTGCGCTGGTCCCGCAGCAAGGTCTGCAGAGGCAGATGCGCAGGGAGCACGGGCTGGAGGAGGCAGAGGCTGGAGCCTCACCTCTGGATTGACCCGTCCGCAGCACGCAGCTCCGTCTGGCACGGGTTTCCCTGCAGCAGGACTCTCCGACCCGCTTCCCTCTTGCCCCTCGCATCTGAGCCAGCCCAGCTGTGCTCACTCCACGCGTACCTCTGAGTCTGAACCACATAAATGTTTTCCTTCCCGGACTGTTTGGCCTTCTGCAAGTTTTCTACATCTTCCTTCCTTCCCTGAAGGAAACCTTTCTCCAACTCAGATTCTGATGGCTGCAGGCAGCGTCCCCGGAGCGTAGTTCTGAGCCACAGTGTCCTCTCACAGTGGCTTGCTGGGGGCGCAAGTGAAATGCATGCACCCACCCAAGGATCACACACCACCCTGAAGCCCCAGCTCCAGGCGCCCATAAAATCCAGCCCCCTCCTATTTTACCAACCCCGACTCCCACCTCTTAGGGGGTCCTCCCTCAGTAGCTTATATTAGGTCTCAATCGCCACCTGTGTAGCAACAAAGTTGTTGGAAATCAATGCTAGACATTTAAATTAGCTGCACCAGACAACACGCGTGTCCCCAGAGGCCTGGCTGATGAAATGAGGCCCACGAACGGCCCTGATGGGTGGGCCTGAGCCCTGGTGGGTGAGGTCTTCTGGGTGCAGACCAGATTCCTCCAAACTCCATCCAGAGAGGCCTCTGAGGACAACACCCTCGGTCCATCCATCAACGTCCTCCTTGCCTTTGGCCTCTCTCCACTGGGGATGACGAACAAAGAGAGAACAAGAGAGATTAATTTCTTTTTAATCCTTCCCTTCCAGCAAGGGCCTGACCCCAGACTTCGGCCTGTTTTAGCTCCGTCCCGGGCAAGGCCATATTTCATGCTGAATCATCAGTTTCTAGGGGAACAAGGCGCTCACCCCATGGGGTATGGATGGCCATCCTATCTCACAGGAGCTCCAGGGGGCTGCTCAGACATGATCTCATCCATCCCCACCCTCTGGGACAAGGGGGCGGGGGGGGGGGGCAAGGAGCCTTATCTCGGCTGGGCTGCTGAAGACACGTTAGCCCTGAGGTGAGGCACCCCCTGGAGTCATGAAGTACCAGGAGCAATGCCCACGCCACCCCTCCTCCTCTCCAGCAAACCCTCCCGGCCCAGCTCTTCTCTGCCAGGAGGTCAGCATGGTGGTGACAAATTCATCGGACCTCCAAAGCTGCCACAGGTAAATGAATGGGTGTGGCTGTGTCCCAATAAAACTTTATTTACAAAAACAGACTGTGTTTGGCTCACAAAACAGTTTTGCCAAGCTCTACCTCAGGATAAAGTGTGACAGAGGTAGAGTCCCCAGTAAAGAAATTATCTTAGGATGTCAGGCTGGATCTCACACACAACGTGGGTACTACTGACATGTGGCCCCTTAGTGGTTGTGGGGCTGTCCTGTGCATGTTTTAACAACTCCCTGGCCTCTAGACCTCAGCTGCCAAGTCCCCCCTGGGAAGTTTGATGGGAAGTTGAGAACTACTGGGTGAGTGGAGAGATCTTATGAGTCCTTAAACAGCCGTCCCTGCCCAGGGCTACTTAGCCTAGGTTTGCATACCTGAGGCAGAGGGATGCTTGATGCTTGGTACTCTCACCTGAACAACCACTCCACATGGAATCAGAATATTCAAAGGGGTGCCACAGCCCCCACTTACTGAGCTCATCCCAGAGCCCTGCTCTGCACTGCATGCCCTGCACGGGCCATCACGCCAACCCTATGCAGTGGGCACTGCTTTCATCAGGGCAAAGCCAGGTGCCCCCAAGCTACACTCGTGCAGAGTCCATGCTGGTTCTGGCAGGTGCCCAGTCTTCCTGAGGTCTCAGGCTCCTGCTCAGTGACAGGAATGATGGCAGCGCTGCCTACGAAAGGATGCTGGAAGCCAAAGAGATGGCGATGGGAGCATCAGTGCCCAAACTGCCACTGGGGCTGACGGCCTCTTTCCATAGGGAGCCACTACTTCTGGGTGGCTGCCTACCTAGCTTCCTCCTAAGTTTGCATTTTTTTTTTTGGCGGGGGGAGTTCTGGGATCCCTAAGTCCTTCTCTGGGGTTCTCTTGGGAGCCTTGGGGGGGTGGCAGTTAGCCAGATCCCAGGTCCCTGAGTGCCAGTCCCTTCACCCAGAGCACCTCTGCTTTTATCTTCTGGACACAGAGTCTCAACTTGCATTTCCTTTTGTAAAATGGGCTCAGCTGCTAAACGGGGCTAAAAACCATCACTCTGGGGCCTTCTTCACTATTTATGGGCCTTGAACCCACATGTTCTCAGGCTCACCTGAGAGACTGTCAGATATGCAGAATGTCAGGTCTCACTTCAGAGCTGCTGTGTCAAAGTCTGCATTTCCACAAGATCCCCGGGGAAGCACACGCCAGGGAAGTCCGAGAGCTGTGCTCCAGGGGCCTCTGACGCAGAAATTCACCTTATTTACCCTCCTGGGGGCTCCTTCACTGGACAAGGGACACTGCTTCAACCACGTCAATCCAAAGCCAAAGTCCAGAAATCCTTTTAACATGCACAGATTTCCGGACACGGCAACAGAGGACGAGGCCCAGGGCAGAGCACCTTGTGGGTTAAAGGTGGCCCTGAGAAGAGGAGGCCATTTGCCCTCCTGATTCTGCTCTGGCCTGGGACTGCTTTGACCAACTGAGTATGGTGAAAGGAAGCTCTGGTCCCGCCTCCACAGAATCAGCAGCTTCAGCCTTGGTTTCCTGGTGCCCTAAGCGACCACACAGGGAACGACATTACCCAGATTGGGAGCCACAGGGAGGGCTCTGCCGGGACACGGAGAAGCAGGGCCCTGTGAGACCAGTCTCCAGTGGTCCCCACCAGGCCCAAGCATGCACTGAAGCCTTCTGGGACTTCTTCCAACCCAGCCACGTGCTGAATATCCTTCGGTGTGACCTCAGTCCACACCACACGGAGCCAAACTGCCCAGCTGAGCCCTGATGGAATTTCCGAGCCACAAAATTGTGAAACATAAGAAAATGGTACTTTATGCCACTAGTGTCTGGTTAGTTTGTTATATAATAAGAGGTAACTGGAAAAATTTCAGAGAAAAAGCTATCATATGGTCAAGTCTTAGACCAATATTTGTTAGAAATATGATTAAAGAGGAAACGATTGATCAGAACCCATTGCTGTGGCAGGGTGCTTAGGCCATGGTTGAGGCAGACTGTTGACCCCTTCAGCTCTAATGTCCCCTTTCTGGGACCCTGAACCCTTTCCCCAAGCAAGACATAGGGAACCAAAGGTCAGAGGGTGTTCCTGACCGCTCCCCTATAGCTCAGGATGCAAACTTGAACAATTGGCTCATCAGCGTACCAATGGCTACAGTAAACATGACTTCATGAGTTCAGGCAGATGGGTTCAGTGACATAAACACATCCCCAGTAGAGGGTACACCAAACTATTGCTTCTTTTCTTGGAGAGAAGGAGAGAGGAGAAAAACGTTGGGTTAGAAATCAGAGATCTTGCTATTTAGAAGCAGCTCTGTCACCTTGGAAAGTGACAAGCTTTTGTTTTCGGGCAAATTCCTTTACATCCCTGATTTTTCATTTTTCCATCTGTCCATTATGGTTTCATATGAACTCAGAGGTGATCATATATAGGTCTTGGGAGTTCGTGGAAGACCCTCCGAGATGGGTTGTGCTTATGTGGGGAAGAGAGAGGTAAAAAGGAAGATTCAGCGAACCGGGGTTGGGCCCTTCAGCGTCAACTCAACTGAAGGCATTTGGCAGAATATTTAATTCGAAAATAAAAGCTAAAACCATTCTTCCTAAATCTCACCAGTCTTCATGATTTGTGAGGGTTCTTCTAGAATAGGGGTGTTGAACTCAATCAGAGAAGGGGCCAAAATCTAAAATCCAACCTAAATCGCGGGCCGAATGGTTTACTGAACAGTCATAAACTGTCATTGTGATGGAAATGCAGTGGAGTGCAGTGATGACAGCGCGGTGCGGGCCACATTGCAAGGCCTGGCGGGACGGATTTGGCCCGCGGGCCGTGTGTTTGACACATGTGTTCTAGAATCCTCATCCTGAAATTCCTGGCTCACCATTTCGAGGGGGTGTGGTGTGGCCACTGCACCTTTACCAAAGGTAGGCACAGTGGACCACTCTCCTTTTTTCTTGCACAGAATCCTCCACCTTCTTCTAAAAACAGCACCCAGATGTGGGGGAAGGAAGCCACCCACCCTCCATCCCCAGTCTGTGCCCAATCGAAGAGGAAGCACGTGACCAGACATGGTCAACCAAAATGCAGCATCCTCTTGGCTATGGCATATTTTTTCAGCAATAGATGGCACAGGTCCCAGCTCACCCCAATGAGAGTTTGCCCTGGACTTTCCCTGGAACTGCTAGGAAAGTAGCCATCTCTTCATAGAGTTATTGGATGCCAGCCTGGTGCTGCCAGCAGCCCATCTTGCCACCTCAGTGTGAAAGCCAGCTGAAGAAGGCACCCAACCCAGAGGAGAGCAGAACCAGGAGATGGAGAGGAGCATTATCTTGATAACATCCTATGGGCTTCTGGACGCAGCTGTATCTGAAGTCAATCAGCCCTGGATCTTATGGTTTATTTAATCTGAAAAATGCTCCCTCCCCACCTTCCTTATTTAATTTTATTTATTTAAAAAATATATATATACTTTATTGATTTTTCACAGAGAGGAAGCAAGAGGGATAGAGAGCTAGAAACATCAATGAGAGAGATACATCGACCAGCTGCTCCTGCACACCTCCCACCGGGGATGTGCCTGCAACCAAGGTACATGCCCTTGACTAGAATCAAACCTGGGACCTTTCAGTCTGCAGGCCGACGCTCTACCACTGAGCCAAACCAGTTTCGGCCCCACCTTCCTTTTAAATTAAGCCATTTGAGTTGGCTATTTGTCTCTTGAAACCCAGAGTCTCAACTAACAGAGTACATATATATCGCTTAACTGAGTCTGCGGATGTCATATGAGAGAAGTGTAAGTGTGCTGTATGTCCTGCCTGTGGAGAAAGCAGCCGCCCAGGCTGGTGGTGAGAGGTTAGGTGACACTGACGAATACCCAGCTCACGAGCCTGGTTGCCCTCCATCCCTTTTGTCCCATTTCTTCCCAGCTGCACCTTCAGTTACCGAGCTCATCTTTCTCCAGCCAAGATATCCCAAATGACATGCTATTGAAGGACATTTCTGTCCATGCTTATACCTGCATTTAAAATTTTTTGTACTGTTTAAAAAAAAAATGATCATGATGTGATAGCAAATGAATGTTGGCAAATTACCAACTGACAGGCGTAAAATTTTATGAACATGCACATTCCAAAGGAATGTGGAAATAAGCCATCTACTGTAGTCCAGTTTGGCAGAAATATTACAAAAATATAAGTTTGGCATATATTGTAATTCATTTAAAGATGCTTAAAAATACATCCATCAACCTTGCACGGAAGGTCAAAGAAACATATGAATCCCAAATAAACAGTAACCGATGTACAAGGAAATGGCCTGAATCTCAGGCCCGGATGCCAGAGAGACTGCACACATGTGAAGAGGCTTGTTTGGAAGGCTGAGCTTCTAAAACCTTCATCGACATTTAGAAAAGAAATAATTATGACTTCTTAGCACTAAGTAGGATCCCCCCTAAATGGCCATCTGAATTCTGCTCCTCAGAAAGAATTTTGCTAACGGATTGCTGAGTTCCACCCTTAGAGTCTACATTTTTTACTTCAAGGACCTTATCTGTAAAAGAGGAGAAAAAGAGCACAATAGATTGCTCTTGCATGTGTGGTACCCGGATCCCCTCCACCTAATCATGTACCCAGAGGGGCTTACCCAGCCCGAGGATGGATTCTTCACTGGGACCTGGCTAATCAAAGTATTTAACCCCAAGTCATGGTGATGGGTTCAAGCATGGTAAGTAGCCCAGGTGAGTCTTCCAAAAGACCCTAAGACGAGAGAGAAAGAGAGGGAGGGAAGGAGGGAGGGAGGGAGGGAGGGAGGGAGGGAGGGAGGGAGGGAGGGAGAGAGAGAGAGAGAGAGAGAGAGAGAGAGAGAGAGAGAGAGAGCGCGAGAGCTCTTTTATTCCAGAATCCAGAGCAGAAAGGACCGTGAGATTTGAGGAAATTGCTACTTTTCCCCCAGCCTTCTGTAGAAGAAGGAAGGGAATGAGGCCAACATACTGAGAGAAGCAAAGAGGAGAGATAAATGCAACACGGGTGGGATTATATCAGATAAGTGAAGAGAGAGAGAGAGAGAGAGAGAGAGAGAGAGAGAGAGAGAGAGAGAGAGAGAGAGAGAGAGAGAGAGAGAGAGAACCTGAGATCCAGCTGTGCAGGCATACAGAATCACCCTTGCCTGGACTTCTCAGGAACGTTAGCCAATAAAGATTCTTTTCAGCTCCAGCCAGTTGGAGCTGGGCTCCTGCCACTTGGAACTGAACTAATTTTGACTGATACACTTACCCACAATATTTGCAGCATGATCAAAACCATAAAAAAGTTGGATACAGGAGAAGGATGACACGGGTCTTACTTCAAAGGAACTCACAATCTAATTGCGCTCAGTTTGGTAATGGTTTGCTGAGCATCTACTCTGTTCCAAGGCTGTTTGAGGTGCAGGGTGATCCTAAGATGCATATGACACAGGCCTCCTCCTAAAGGATCTCCCAGGGGAGCCAAGAGGTGGAGAAACCTGTGGCTATTTGGGGCCACGAAGGCACCGTTCTGCTCCTGAAGAACCGAGGCCAAGTCTAGGGAAAGAAGGAAGGCTTGGGGGATATGGAGTAGAGTGTTTTAGTACAGTGGGGAAATAATTCCAGAAAGATGCTTCCTCCATAGTTTCTAATCTCCCAAGTGTATGTGGTCTATATTTGTACACATTTTAACCACTTGTGAAACTGGGGTGCGTCTCATAAAATTGCTTCAGTGCTTGAGTCTCAGCCTCCCCAACTGTCACGTGGGAATAACAATATCCACGTGCAGGATTCTGGTGACAGAATCACTGCTGGTTGTCCACCTACTAAGTGTTAGACATTCTCTTTACTCAAAGGCCCTCTGACTCTGAAATAGACACGTGGTGACTACAATAATGGCTGTATTTCCCAGCCTCTCTTACAGCTGTGTGGGACCGCTTGTCTAAATTCTGATGGACAAAATATAGGCAAAAGGGTTATTTATATACAATGCCTAGGATGTGTCCGCAGGGGGAGAAGGAGGGTCCTTTCCTTCATCCCTCTTCATCCCAGTTGCCCAGAATATAGCCCTGAAGGCTGGGCTTGAGTGGCCATTTTGCATCCGAAGGCAAAACCTGTCCTGGGACAGGGATCAGCAAATGTTTTCCTTTCGGGGTCAGATAGTAAGTAGTTTGGGCTTTGCGGGCCATATGTTCTTCGTGGCAGCTACTCAGCTCTGTTGTAGTGAGAATGCAGGCATAGACAATACGTAAATAAATGAGCGTGGCCGCGTTCCAATAACACTTTATTTACAAAAACAGGCGGTGGGCTGCGGGCCAGCTTGCTAGGATGAAAGAGCAGCAAGTTAAAGAAACCAGGGTCCCTGATGACATCATGACACCCCTTACCTGCACGCGGGCTGCCTCTGACCAGACTTACTTTATATGAGAAAAAAATAAATTTCATGATTGTTTTAGAATGTCTGTCATTCTAAGCCAAACCTAATTCTAACTAACATAGTTGTTTAAGGAATGAATAAATGGTGCACGTAAAAGATTCAGGATCAACATTAAAAGACAAGTGGATACTGAATAAAATGGGTATTTCATAATAATAACCAGATAGCTCTGTTCCAAAGAGCTTTAACCCACCTCCAAGCTGAGGGCTCCGTGGGAAGACAGGGGAGGAGTGCGGGCCACAGGCATTGTGGGCGGATTAACCCTTTCTGCCCTGGCGGTGCTCTCTGTTCCGCGGGGGTCAGGGAATGCACTCTCCTCTGCTCTCCCCAGCTGGGGATCCTTCCCGGCCCGCTGAGATGCTGCCACCAGGACGACAATAAACCACTCAGACAAGAAAAAGTGCCCCAGTAGATTAAACATAATAAAAAAGATGTGACTGCTTAGGCCGTGTAAGCTCACTGGGTTAGAGCGCCCAAGCTTGGCCGTAAGTCACCCTCTGGCAACTGAAACCACATGAAGCACAGTGTTGAAAACTTGCTAAATCATTTGTCACTCAAAGGCTTTTAAAATAAAATCCTTTCAGAAATAATCATTGGATTTCAGACTCTGAACCGCGGGGCTGCCCTGAGCTGGATGTAAATGCTCAGCCTTCACGGGCACGTTCAACAGCGACTGGAATCAGGGCCAGGCAAAGACGTGCTGTCGAGTTTCAAATCCCAAAATACACTCCTTTCGAATTCCAAATTTTTTCCTCCCTATGAGTCAAATGAAATTATTGCAACCCGTGGGGAGGCAGAGGGCTCTATGTCTGGGGAAATGTCCTGGTGCTGAGCTTTCTGGCTCTGGATTTAGGTTTGGTTTTTGCTCCATGAAATGAACTTCCTACTGTGTGTCAAGAGCATCTGCTCTATTCTGACTGTGCGGGTTGAAAACCTGACTTCATCACTTACCAACTGTGAGATTTCTCATCTTCAAAATGGGTAACATGGAGAATTAAATTCACTCATTCACTCATTGTAAAAAAAAAAAAAAAAAAAAAAAAAAGTTTTGAGTACCTATTATGCCCCAGGTACTATGATATGTGCAAGAACAAAGTAATCAAATGCCATGGGTGTATTATGCAAAGTAGTAATTATTCAATTAAGACTTGTTATTATTATGCTAATAATCCATTCACATAATATATATTAGACCACATTCTAGGTGCTAGAAATCCAGAAAGAAATGAAAGAAGTCCTTCTTCTCATAGTACTTGCATATGAGTGTGGAAATCAGACAATATATAAGCACATAGCCTAGCCCAGTGGTCAGCTCGAGACCACATGTGGCTCTTTGGCCCCTTGAGTGTGGCTCTTCCACACTCAAGGGGCCAATCAATTACTAAGTATGTGTGAGTGCGCACATACTTAGTGATTGAAACTTCGTGGGCCATGCGCAGAAGTCTGTTTTCCACTCTCAAAAGAAATTTCAGTTATTGTACTGTTGTTATTTGGCTCTGTTGACTAATGAGTTTTCTGACCACTGGCCTAGCCCATGTGGCTCAGTTCGTTAGGTGCATTAAAAGGTTGCTGGTTCAATTCCTGGTTGGGGCACATGTCTGGGTTGTGGACTGATGTAGGAGGCATGCAGGAGGTAGACAATCAATGTTTTGTTCTCACATTGATGTTTCTCTCTCCCTTCCTCTCTCTTTAAAAAAAGCAATGATATATGATATATAATATATAATACAAGATCTTTTCCTATGGTTATAACTGCCATGAAGACACCTGGCTGTGGTTATATGATTAAGTGTAACCAATGACAGTGTGGGCAGGGGGCACTCCAGGCAGTGGGCTGGGCGTGTGCAAAGACCCTAAAGCCAGAAAGAGCTTGCTGCGTGTGATGAACAGACAAAAGACTAATTAAGCAAAGGGAAAGGTGGTCATAAGTGCAGTTGAAGAAGTGGGCAAGTCCCCCATTATGTGGGACTGGGAAGCCCTGAAAAATGTTTTGGATTTTATCCAAATGGAGCAAGATCCATTGAAGGATTTAAATCTGATTTCCTCTTAACAATCTGGTCTTTATGAATGCATAGAGATGGGGTAGAAAGAGGATGTGGACCAGCTGGAAGATGATGGACTGGTGGTAAATGGTGAGATGGTAAGAAATGGGCAGTGTGAGGCCTGGCATACTGGGTGCAGGAGGTGAAAGAAAAGGAAGAGATAATAATGATTCCATGGTTTTTCAGGAGGACTAGATCTGGAACGAGGGTGAGAAGACACTGAGAGGGAGATTTCCCAGTGTGGTCTGGAGACCTGTTCTGGGCTTTCGAGTCATCACCCATGGATGGAAGATGAAGCCAGGGGGGCGGATGAGGTCACTCTGGTGATTAGTGGATCAACAGACAGCAGCCTGGAAAATCTCCTTCCGGCCTTTTCACTCACAACTGTTTTATCGCTATCTGGTGAGTTTCACTCCTGGTGATGGCTTCCCTCTTTGGGCCCTTCTAATCTGTTTCCTTTTAGAAGGTGGCTGTTTTCAGTGGTTTTTCATTTCTTTCTCTGGACTAATTTTATTGCTCATAGCCTTCTCTTCAGCTGCCTTGGCAGGGAGATGCTGTATATTAAAATAGTTATTATTTTATTTTATAGCCCAGTCCAATCTATATTCAGCTCATTACAAGTCTATGGGCCCCACTAGCCAAGTACATTTCATAACGGTGAGCTCTTCTTGAGAGGGAAATCTCATGTTCCCTTGGTATCTCCCAGAAGGCCATCTTCTAAGTTGTGATGAGTCTCATGTGGACATAAGAGGCCCACAGTTTGGGTCAGTTCTATTCAAGCCATTGTTCTGATTCAATGAAGCAAAGCTTATAAAGCTGGAACCCATGAGGTCTACGCTCAGAGTGTCAAGAAGGTGAGAGAAGAATCACCCAGCAAACAATGGTTAGGAGGCATCTCAAAATGAACGTTTTCCACACCTCCATCCTGACCATCACCAACCGTCCCCTCCTGTAATCTTCTCTGTAGTGCGTGGTGGCAACTCCATTTTCCAGCGGCTCAGGCAAAAACGTTGGAGCCTTCACTGATTTATGTCTTTCCCACTCCACATCAAATCTTTCAGCAGATACTGTCATTTCTCTCTTCAGAGCACATCGAAAATCCAACCACTTCCCTTTGCCTCTACTGTCACCACTTTGGTCCAAATCCTCAACATTTCTTTTCTGAAAAAAATTTTTTTAGACTAACCTTACTGCCGCTGCCTCTATCCTGTCTCTTCTAAAGCCAGCCAGAGAATTTCCATCAAAATGAAGTCAGATCATGACAAACTCTGCCCCAAACCTTCCAATGACTTGCCTTCTCACTCACAGCAAAAGCAGGAATCCTTACTGTGGCCTATGAGGTCTACACAGCCTGGCTTTCTCCCCTCTCTCCCTCACCCTCCTGCTGCCCTCCCAATGCTCACCACACTCATATTGAGAGTCATGAGCACATGGCAGACATACACCCACCTCAGGGCCTTTGCATGTACTGTTCCCAGCAGCAAAGCTTAATCCCTCACCTCCTTCAAGTCTTTACTCAAATTTGACATTCTCACCAAGGCCTTCCTAAGTATCCCTGTCTACAACTGCAATTGTCCTGCATGTTTCATAGCTTCTGCATTTGTGGCTCTACTTCTTTATGATATGAAGCAGAAGCACTTATTATCAACAGACATCTCACATATTTATCTTTTTCAAATGGGTTGGCTTCCTGAACTGGGATATAAGCACATGGATTTTTATTTTGTTGGCTGCTGTACCTCTAGTGCCTGGCATACAGTAGGTGGCTCAAAACAACCTTGGTTGAATAAATAAATTAACTAAAAGACTCTCTTTAAAAATTAAAGTTTTTTTTTTTTTTTTTTGGATTGTCTTTGCTACTAGGAAGGGCATGGATCACATATAAGTCAGGACACACCACGCTGTGCTGCAGACACACACCCACCTCAGGGCCTCTGCGTGTACTGTCCCCAGCAGCAAAGCTCACTCCCTCACCTCCTTCAAGTCTTCACTCAGATTTGACATTCTCACTGAGACCTTCCAAAGTATCCCTGTCTATAATTGCAACTGTCTTGAACACGTCATAGCTTCTGCATTTGTGGCTCTATTCTACTTCTTCATGAAATGAAGCAGAAGTACTTATCATCAATAGACATCTCACATATTTATCTTTTTCAAATGGCCTGGCTTCCTGAACTTGGATATAAGCACATGGATTTTTATTTTGTTGGTTGCTGTATCTTGAGTAGGTGCTCAAAACAACCTTAGTTGAATAAACAAATTAACTAAAAAACCCTCTTTAAAAGTTAAAGTTTTTTTTTATTGGATTGTCTTTGCTACTAGGAAGGGCCCTGATCACATATAAGTTAGGACACACCACACTGTGCTGCAGTGACAAACCAATTGAAATCTCAGTGGCTTTTCACAGCAGAGTTTATTCTTCCTTCATGCTACGTGTCTACTGTGGGCCATCATGGGGTCCTGCCTGTGATGGTGACTTGGGCCCCATTCTGGCACATGCTCCCTCAGTCAGGAAGGCAGGAGGAAAGGGGCAAGATGAATCACAAGAGGCCTAAAAGCTTCCGCCCAGAGTGATACACATTTCATTGGTCAGGGCAAGACACAAGCGTAAGGCTGACTTTAGGAGGAAGAGAGGAGGAATCCTGTCTGGTGCCCAAAGTGAGAGTGGGAAGGACCCAAATGACCACCCAGTGCAGAGGGCACAGTAAAATCCCCTCCGTCTGCATTTACTTCCCCCATTCCCTACACATTTCCCAGTTCTTCCTGCCTCATCCCCAAAGCTCCTCCAACACACAACTCTCCTTTTTTCTCCAAGGACACCCCTCTCCAGCCCTAACTCTTCCCCTGGACACGCACACATCATTGCCCAGATTTTGCATCGCAGAAGCCAAGTGCTGGATTCAGCAGGGACGGCCTCCCCAGAAGGTGAGCCTGGTGACTCAGCTGGCAAAGCCAAGACCCTTTCAGGAGGCTGGCTGAAGGGCAGGTCTGGAAAAGCTCACGTTATTAAACTTTGTCCAGTAGCTCGGGCCCATGGCACCCTGCCCATGAGCCAGAGCATAGTGCTGGCTGATTTCCACATGGCTGACACCAGAATCTTAAAGGGATTGAGGAAGATCCAGCCTTTTGGCACTCTGTGTCTTAAAATACATACATACATATATATCTATATATCTATATATATATATCACTCAAGATTATTTTTATTTTTTAAATGCATGGAACTTGTGATGGCTAACCAGAATATTTAAGCAGCAGAAATATCAATTTCCTTTCTTTTTCCTTTTAATAGATATATTACTATGTCAATAACTTTGTGAATGCTTAAATCTTCATTTGCCATTTTACACATTTCTACTGAGTATCAACTCCATTACATAGTGAAGAAGACAAGGATCCTTGCCTTCAGGAGATGAAATTCTTTCAGAGGTGAGAGTGAACAAGTGAGTAGATGGTAAGTGATATGGCAAAAGCAGAGGTGAAGCCGAGGAAAGGGCTGGAATATGGGGGGAGGCAGATCTGTTGACCCAGGCCATGGCAAGCACAGTGGGCCTGCAGGGAGATCATGGCACACTCTCAGGTCACCTGCGGCCCAAGCAAACAGAACGGAAAACCAGTGTCCCAGGGACGCGGTGGGTGGCTCTCATCGCCCCCTCCCCGAGGGACCACTTCTGTTTCTTATCCCCTTCTCTGCAGAGTGATGAAAAAAGGCCTGGGATCTCCATTTTCCTCACCTTTCATTCATCTCTCCTTGGGACCATTCCAGGAACTTCTGGGTAATGTGATTGAGGGAGAGGGGCTAGAAGTTGCCTCTGGACCCACTTCAAGAAATGCGTCTGAAACCCCAGAATTCATCTCACTTCAGTGAGCAGGCACCCTTGTCTCCAAGGAACCAGAGCAGGCAGCAACTTTCCAACCTATCTGATTAAACAAACATACAAGAAGACCACATTTGGCTGCAACAAAAGATTCTAACTCCCTCCATGATGACGGGGCCAAATCTGAAGAGGGGATCTGCACTCATTCCAATAACCTGTTAGAGTTCAGTGGCTGAGAAATCTGAGGAACAAGCCGGGCCCCGGCATGGCAGGGGCAGGGAGGGAGCCCGCGCTCCCTCTGCCAACGACGGGGAGGAAAAAATTTTAACGAGGGCGAGATAAGAGCCAGACGTGTGGAAATATTTCTCTTTGAGGATATTCTTTGTACCAATTACTCTTCAAAGATATCACGTTAGCGTTTTTGGCACAACTTGACAATTAAATTAGACGAATGGTTTTCAATGTTTTTGCATCTGATGGGCCTGAAACTCTTCTTAACATTGACATGCTCGGCCTGTCACACACGTTTTAAGAACTTTGGCAAGTCGTATAAACACTGATTTCAATTAAGTAAAAAAAAAAAAAAAATCTAAAAAACATTTCACCATTCATCTTATTTTTAAAATGACAAGTAATTAATTGGGCTTGATTATCATTATGTGGTGGCCGAAGTTTTGGGATAGAAAGAACACAACTGATACATTTCTCCGTGGTGCTTCCCAAGATGGCACTGCTTCCTGTACTCATTGCTTCTCCTCTCCTCCCCTCCCCTCCCCTCCCCTCCTTTTCTGTCCTCTCTTTACAAAGGTCCATGGTGCCCCGAGTCACCCCTCTTTCCATTTCATGCTCCAAAATAGTTCCCACTGGTGTGTTTGGTCCCGACCCCATCGCAGGAGGAGGATCCTGGGGTGAACATTGGAAGGAGAATATGAACCTCAGCTGGAGGAAGAGCAAGTCCCAGGTCTTCTGTACCTGGGGGTACAGTTTCCTGGCTGCTGATGTGACAATGTCACTGGACAAGATGATGATGTCCAGGCTGGTTCAAAGGGCCTGGGTTGAGAAGGTGCATGTGGACAGGGGGCAAGGTGGGGCCACAGCAGCCGCGAGACGCAGGCACTGGGAGAGGTGGTGACTCCGCAGGACATCTCTGCTAGGAGTTCAAGGAGCTCTGACCACATCCTCAAACGCATCACTACCCACCCTGGGGAAGAACAGATGGCCTGCAGTCTGATAAGCCATCGAGGCAGGGATGTGATAAGGAAGTTCAAGGAGAAATCTGAAGCCCTGGAGCGTCCTTTTTCTTCTCTGACTTCCCCTCACTTCCTGCCTTTCCCCTTGCATAAGTCCTTCTTTCCTTCTGACTCCTGACATGCCCCATTCTCAACCAGGTTAGTCAGTGTGACCAACACCACTAAAGAGCAGCAGTGCTCCATCTGCACACCCACTGTCTGGGCAGAGGTGCTTCCGGGCCATCGTGATAATTGCTGTGAAAAACCCCACAGAAGCTTCCTCTTACCCTCTTCCATCGCTCAGTGCATTTTATCATGATCAGTTATCTGATGCCTTGTTCCTCACTGGATGGAAAATTTCATGAGGACAGGGATCAGGTCTGTTTTGTGCAGACCATGTACCCCCTCAAGCCCCCAGAGCTGAGCTGCATTAAACATGCTCTTTTATTTGGATGTTTTGATATCGGTGCCTTATGACCCTAGGGGAACTGCTCATCCCAGGGTTAGCCAATACCTAGAGATAGAAAACGACTTGTGTTCCTTTCACATGCGACCAACTAACCCAAGTCCATGCCCCCCAAAGACCTCCTTTATGGGGCATTCATAGGGCTCTTATATTCCAAGCCTATTCGCCGCAGGGCCAGACGCCGGACAACTCTAGACAGCTCCTACCTACCCAGAGCCTGCCCGAACTATTCAAACTCGCCAATCCTTCCTTTCCTTTCCTGTAGAAACCACAATATAACCTCTTGCTACCCCTCCCCTACTCCTACGACCACTCAGCTAATCCTGGGGCTTCCCCCTGTGGCCCCTCAGGAATCGCATGCCTCCTCTTCTTAGGAACTGTGAGTTGCCAATTATTATTTTTTAAATGACAGCTGCCTCCTGATCTGTTGGTTTCACCAGACCTCCATAACAGTATAGCTTGCATTTTAAAACACTAGCACAGTGCCTGACACATAGTAGGTATCAATTAATAATTTCAGGGGGGGGGGGAGGGGGCACTGACTAAATAAATAAGTAGATGACTCTTTTTGAATCTTCCTCCAGAAGTTAAAGTCCACAAAAATTCCTGTCTATTGTTTCCTCAGACTTCCTCACAAGATAATGTCAACACCAGGCCACCCACCTCGGCCAAAATTCAGCCGGTCCCTCCCAAGGCAGGGAGTACTGTTCTTCCGGCCATCTGCAGGGCCTGTGTGGCTCAAGGAGGCAAGCCTGAGGGTGTTGCTGAAGGGAGATGCTGTTGGGACCTTGAAGGGCTGTCTCTGGCTGCCTGTCACTGTGAGACATTCCAGCCTGTAAGGAGAAGAAGGACCTCAGCCAGGAAGCCTTGCCTTTTAAGGTTCCATCCTGGCAGCACTTCAGGAACAGCCAGAAAGCAGCCTGGGGCCAGGCAAGCTTTGTCACCCACTTATGTGTACCTGGGCCACTGCCTCCAGCTAGAAAACCACTCCCCACAGCAAGAGGCAAGGGTATCTGAAGTGAGAATGTGGTTGTTGAGGGGACACAATGCCCAGCAATTAATTAGCTTTCCTTAAGCTTATCCCCAATCGTCTCCCATAAATGCTGTGTGGCATCAGAAAGAAAGGATTAAAGCAATTCCATGCTGCAGTAACACCAGAGACCATTTTTGATCCCTGAAGATATTTGGAATTTTCTAGAAAATAATAGGTAATGTTAATGGAGCAGTTGCTGCATGCCAGGCACCAGAATGAGCACTTTGTATGGGTGACAACCAAACCTCACAATAATCCTGCAAAGGGGTCTCACTACCCCATTTCCAGATGGGAACATGGAGTCTAACTGGGGTCAAAGGACTTGCCCAAGGTCACACAGTGAGGGGGCCAGGTTTAAGCTGGAGACATCTAGCTTTAAAGTTTGTCCAGTACCCTGTGAGACCCCCTTCAAACAGCCAAATTCTATTGAATGTTAAAAGTGGGTGACTTCTCAGAGCCTCAGTTTCTCTCTCTCTACTGTTCCCCATTAAGGGGCTTTTTATCATCTATTATTCTGACTCAACAAGTGGCATGTCCACGCACTGCAGATTTTCCTAGCTGAGGAAGCTGAGAGCTGTTTGAAGCCCGGTGTAGTCTGTGTGACTGTGAGCAAGTTGCTTAACTTCCCTGAGACATATACATAGGAATACTATAGCGGCAAAGGTATGTGCTATACCTTCAAGAGGATGTGACCCCAGAACCCAATCACTTTCTAAGTATTTGCCACCTATACCACCTCCTTCCTCAGCAGTATTCCTGTCTCAAATTATTTCTGAGACGTTATGGAATTACAGATTATGGCACATATAGGTTTAGATAAGAGGTTTAGGGCTTGATGTTGAACAGATTGAATCTTATATCTAGTACTTAACAGGGAATATTTAGCTTTTTCTGTGCCTCAGTTACAGAAAATGGACACTGGCAATGGTCATTGTTCCATAGACTCATCTGAGAATTAAAAAAAAATATATTTTTATTGATTTTAGAGAGGAAGGGAAAATGAGAAAGAGATTGAAACATCAATGATGAGAGAGAACCATTGATCAGCTGCCTCCTGCATGCCCCATACTAGGGATCGAGCCCACAACCCGGGCATGTGCCCTGGCTGGGAATCGAACGGTGACCTCCTGGTTCATAGGTCAATGTTCAACCTCTGAGCCAAGCCAGCCAGGCTGAGAATTGCCTGAGGCATTTTGCATGGAGCTGGGCAACAAACAGTAAGCACTTCATAAATGTTGGCCATTAATATGATTTTTATGACTGCACTTCATGCTGACTCTATTCTTTGCATGCCTCCTACATCAAGAATGATGATGTGAAGAGCAATAAATGCAAGGGCAGTCAGCATGGTGGGGTCCACAGCAGCCATCTGGCAGTGAGCTGGAAGGCAGTGCAGAGCCAATGTCATGGCTAGTTGGAGACAGGCTGTAAAAGGGAAGACCGGCAGCCAAGCTGGGTGACCCACTGCACTACCCCCATTGCAGTCCCTCAGAACTGCTATTATTTCTTCCTCCATTTGCTCAGCCAATATCTGTCTGTCTTGTCTGTCTGTCCCTCGGTCATCTGCTTGCCGGTCAACTGCCTGGCCCTTCTCAAGTCCATGTGTCCCTACCTTATCTTCACCCTGTGGGCACATACCTCAGGCACTGGCAAAGCCTACAGTAGGCCATCAGCCTAAGTAAAATCCATCCTGTCTACAAACTCTTTTGGAGTGAACTGGAGCCAGGAAATCCATAGTCCTAATGTGCACTGTTATCCTATCTTTAAACTTTTCTGAAATGAGAATAGTTTACATTTGATGAGAGCACCTGATATGGGGTTTCTTCTTATTATCAAAGAGCTGCTAATAAATGGGAGGGGCATTTAGAATTGAGGATATATATTTGTTTGTCTTTGCATTCTGTGAAGAGATTAAATATTGTCCTGCTAGGGCTGGTAGTAGTGATGATTATCATTATTACCATTCTTGGCAGCTACGTTGTGTTGAGTTCTTACAAGGGCCCAAGGCTTTACATGTGATATTTTTAATCCTCATAAATCGAGCTCTGAAGTGTAGGTTCTGTTATTTCCACTTGACCAATGACCATAGAGGTGAAGTGACTATCCCAGGCTTCATAACCGTATGGCCAAAGGGCTTGAGTTTGAACTTAGGCCCACTTGGATCCCAGATTTCTCTTATTTCATCTACACCATTTGGTAGTTACTGTTTGCCTCTCAAATCCCTCATCAAAGTTTTGATAGGGTCTTCCTTTGCCAAAGTCCCCTAAAGGAACATTGCAATAAAATAAACATTTATCTCCCAAGTAATCTGGCCAATGCATGAACCTAAACAAAAGGAGGCAGAGAATAGATTGGTCCTTTGGTGATGAGGCCTCCACCTCTAGATAATGTCTGAGAGGAGAAAGATGCCCCTGTTGGGATACCAGGTAAGAGTCCTGTGGCCTGGGGTGAATCACTGGGCCTCTCTGAGCTTCCACTGGCTCTGTATTCGGCAAGTGTGCCATGAGAACTAGAGTCTCATTGAGCCATTGGGGGATTCCAGATGTTTGCAGGGGACCCACCTAGGAGAGCTCAAAGGATGGTGGCTCTGGTGCCACAACTGTCCCTTCGCCATGACTGTCCCCTCAAGCTTCAAAGTCCCATAACTTCTCCTCAGAGAGTCAGAGCCCAGATTAACTATCACCAGTCCCCATCAGACACAAGTCACAATGGGACCTCTGTTTCCGTGGGGCCAGTTTTAAGACCTTCACTGATGCCCACTGCCACACAATCACCCACTGTCCTCCATAGGGAAACCACAAATGAAAGGAGTGGCAACTTGGGGGTCCCTCGTGTGAACTACTGGCTCACAGGGGATCTATCTCCCTATCCCTTTCCTGGTCTGGGCAGCCCAGGGTTCTTCTGGTGGACAAAGCACAATGGACTAACTGGGGTCCTGTGCTGGGTCCAAATCTCTGCTTCCTCACTCTGACTAGCCTATGTGACGGCTGGAAATCATGCAACCTCAAATTACCACATCTGCTATAAGAATTCTTTGGAGAGAATGTACATGTATTAAGTACACACTGATGTCACCACTGTTCTGATGCTCCCCAATAAGGATGCCACACCTGGGTCCTGGCCCCAGAGGCCTCCACCCACCTCCACCCCCACCATGCGTTGGCTGAAGAGCTTTTCTAGCCCCATTAGGGGCCGAGGGCGAAGCAAGGAGAAGGAGCATGGGCGCCCTCAGAACATTTCCAGACTAAATTCTAACCCTAAGGCCCTTAGTTGAAAAAGTCAAGCTTTAGAGGATGATCAGAATAGCAAGAGCAGCCAGGCTGTGCTGGAACTGTGCTCAGCCCTGGGCTGTGCATTCCACATGTCTGATTGCATTTAATCCTGACTGAAAATGCGCACACCGGTACTCATACTTGTCCATCTGACAGAGGAGCAAGCTGAGACTCAGAAAAGCTCCTGAGTCTGCTTAAGGTCACATGGCTAGTTAATAACAGCCAGAATTCAAGCCCAGGTCTGGGGATGGGGGGGTCTCAAGGCCCATACCTTCACCGCTATAGAGCCCTACTCTAATATACAGACATTGATGGAGTCCCTGCCATGCACCAGGAACTACTGGCTATTTACACTCATTACCATATTTAATATCCTGCACGAGTGCCCTTGATGCAGCATTTCCCCTCATCACCAAATTGCTGTTACTAAACGGAATGGGGCATTTTAAAATGGAGGGAATAGACTAATTTGTCTGCCAAAACTTTGTAGACTTAAAACCCTTCGAGGGAGAGATACATAATTTTACAGACGAGGAAACTGAGACTCGGAGCAGGGAAGGGACATGCCCAAGGGCAATGATACACCAGGGCTGGAACCCAGGCGTGCTGGGCTCCCAGCCGGGGCCCTTGAGGCATGCTGTATGTTGCCACCCTGGGGCTTCTCCCAGTATCCAGCGCAGAAACAAGAGCAGGAGCAGGAGCAGGAGCGGAGGAGCTTGCCTTTCCAACTCTGAGCCAATATGGGAGGTAGAGGACCGGCTTTGAAGAAAGCCTACCACCTTGCAGTCCTCCCACTGGCTGAGCACCCTGTCAGTCACGCTACAGCCTCCGCTCTGTGCTGCTGACCTCTTCCTGGCTCTTAGCTCTCAGCTCCTGTCCTATGAACCTTGTTGGAAAATTGTAGCTCCCACGTGGTAACACATGTTAGCAACACAGCAGCATGAGAGGCTCAGGCCAGAATCTTCTGGCAGGGGTGGTGGTGGTGGGGGTGGGGGGGAGAGGGCAGGGGAAGGTATGCCACACCCTCAGGACCCCTGGCCTTTCCTGAGCCCCGTTGGAGTCTAGGACCAAGGCTCTGGTCTCTCTCCAGAGGAGGGGCTTGCCACACTTGGTCCTAGACAGGTGGGTGATAAAAGATCAAAAGGCGAGCTCAGGCTTCTGGCTTGCCATCCGCCTCTGTCTGCCCTCCCCGGAGCTGCCCTCCAGGCCTCAGAGGCCCAGAGCAGCCCCTCTCCACCGGCCATCTTCTCTTTCACAATGATTAAAAAAATCCCCTCCTGCTCTTAATTGCATGCTGTGTGTTCAGATTTCCTGAAGTTCATGAACTGCTGTGAAATTTAAGACAAGTCTGCCTTCCCGCTGCATTGCTACTTTTTAATTCTGAATTCCATCCACCCTCCCTGGGAAAAAAAGGAGAAGAAAAAAAAGTCAAGCTGATTCAAAGAAAGTGCATGCCAGTTGAAAGGAGAAAGCCAGTCCCAAATAATGTTACTAAAAGAGCAGTGAGAGACAGGGTACAAATAATGAGGTTATATCTTCATAAAGTCCCTTTATTTATGATTCCCAAGGCATTGGAGGACAGGGTCCCAACTAATCATCTGCACCCAGTGGTTGCCCCCATTGCTCAGGGTGCTCCATAGACACGGGATCCCATGTTCGAGGACCTTTGAGGTGAGTTGGGGGACAGCATAAGTTAGAGGAATTTTATAGCAGGAGAAAGAGATGCCAAAACCCTAAAATCTTCCTCATCATCCCCTGACGGGTCAGGCTAAACCTCAAGCAGAGCCCAGGTTCGCACCGTACTCCTGGCCTGGGAGAAGAACCCACTGGGCGGTAGCCATAGGCCTTCAAAAGATGCTCTGTAATAACGAAGACCATGTCTGGGAGCTTTGTGGGGCCTCCACAGTTCTGTGTAAGAGGAAGAGCACCCCTCCAAAGCCACTGGGTGAAAGGAAAGGGGAGAGATTGGATAGGCTCATGATCGGCAGACTGCAGCTCGCGATTGTCATGCTGCTCTTTGGTCCCTTGAGTGTGGCTCTTCCACAAAATACCATGGCCTGGGCGAGTCTATTTTGAAGAAGTGGCGTTAAAAGTTTAAGTTTAAAAAATTTGGCTCTCAAAAGAAATTTCAATCATTGCACTGTTGATATTTGGTTCTGTTGACTAATGAGCTTGCCGACCACTGGGCCAGGACATCATAGCAGGAATTGGGGATCGAAAATTCTAAGAGCTTTCTCAAGGCAGGCATTTACGAGGGCCTTGCTGGGTGTGAGGCAGGGGAGATGGGGAGACAAAGGAGGTGAGGTCTCCCTCAGAGAGCTCACCATCACCTGAGGAGAGCACAAGTGGGTCAACAGCAGGCTCTAACCAGGGAGTGTGTGCCGAGTGCTGTGGCAGGGATGCAGGAGGTCTGCCCACGTAGATCCTCCTCTGAGTCACCAGCATCTCTCATCTGACTTCTGCTGTAGTTAACAACTGGTTTCCTGCAGCCCCACTTGCCACGACACAGCCAGAGAGTGGGAAAAACAATACAGAGCCACTCCCCTGTATCAAAGTCCTCACTGCTGTATGCAGGCTCCACAGATCTGCCGCTGCCCCTCTTCCAGATCTCTTCTCCTACCATTCCCTTCCTAGATCATTATCCCTAACTCTGCCAGGGGCCTTCTTTGTTCCAGGAAAACCCTTGCCTCAATTGTTCCCACAGTCAGCATCCTCTAATTGCTCAGAAAGGCCTTCACTCAGCTTCTTATAGGCAATAGCCTGAGCAAGTCTCTCTTTATCATGTCACCCTGTTTTAATTCCTTCAAGGCAGTTGTTCCTATCTGAACTACTTATTCTCCCTGAATTTGTTAACTGATATATCGCCAGTCTCCCTGTATCAGTTAGCTATTGCTGAGTAACAAAATACCCCCCTCCTCACCCCTAAAAGTCAGCATCTTAAAATAGCAACAATATATTACTTTCATGAGTCTACAGGTCAACTGGGAGGTTCATCTATTTTTTTAGTGAGTTTCTCATATGTCTACAGGGGTTAGTCAGTTGGTTCTAATGATCTTGGCTGGGCACTCTCACAGGGTTGGAGGTTGGCTGGCTGTGACCTGGTCTAAGTGTCTTGGCTGAGACAGCTCAGCTGTGCTGTACATAGCCTCTATTCTACCAGCAGGCTAGTGTGGGCTTGTTTCCATGTAGCTACAGTTGAGAGAGAAAGAGAGAAAGAGAGAGAGAGAGAAAGGGGGGGAGGATTCACAGGAGTTAACAAGGCTTAAGCTCAGAACTGGCATACTGGCATTTCCACTGCATTTTGATGGCCAAAGAAACTCTCAAGACTCGTCCAAATTCAAGAGGAGGCAAAACAGAATTCCACCTTTTCACCAGAGAAGCTGCAAACCACATTGTAGAGGGTGTGGATATATGGATCCTGAAGAAATGGAGACATTTTCACAGTCAATCTACCACAGTCTCCTTCTCCAATGTAAGTCCCACAAGAGGGAAGACCTCAGCGAGCACTTGCCATGCACCACACACAGCTTTAACCACTCCCTTACACAGTATACATAACTCATGGTCTGTGTTTGGTGTGTTTGTCAATTTCTTTAAAAATGGCACAAACCCCTTCGCAGCACTGGATTCTGGGACAAGGTGGTGTTCCGGGCGAGACAAGTTACAACAGGCATCTGCTGCAGGGGGCTGTGCTGCGCTGGGAGATGTATTTGCCCCATGGGATATCAAAATCCACGTAATAACAGGTCATGTTATAATGAGGTTTCGCTGCACATGCTTGCTCTCAATTTAGACAGCAGGGCCTGCCAGGTCTTCCTCCAGCTGCTGGCTTCAGACCTCTCTTTCCAGAAGGATAAGAACTACCTGTCAAAATGCAAAGCTCCAACAATGAAATATACAGCGCATGCTGTGGGAAAGCCCTCGGTTTACTTCCACAGGCTACAGCTGGTGTGCGCGGCCGAGATGATTCATTCCTCCACCCAGCACAAGTCCATCTACAGGGTCTCCCCAACAGAACACATCCTCGGCCTTTCACAGGCTGTGCTTTCCACTCGTGATTTAACCTCCTCTGCGTCGAAGAGCAGCGGACTCGGCAGACTCGTGCTGGAAAAGGAGGCTCCTTCCTGAATTGCTCTCTCTTCCAAGGCAATATACTGTGACATTTCTAGGAAACCAGAACTTCTTTTAAATCCTGCCTCAAGTATCTACACATTCCACACTAAGCTGCGATGCTTAATTTAATATCTCCACCGCAGGGCTCACGTTTTACACAATAGAGCCTGCAGCCTGAGGGACCCAGAAAGAGAATGCAGAAGGTGATACAGTAGTTCCGGACGATTGTACATAAGATGAGGCAAAAAAGAGACCAAAAAGCAAGAAGGGTTTTTGCCACAACTGTCAAAAGTGAATGTAAATGGCACTTCAGAGCAACCCCGGGGTCATCTTTTCTCCCAGGGAAGCTGGGATTGTACCGGGTTCCACTTCTGAGGGGTGGGTGCCGCCAGAGGCTAAAGAATAAAGACATCACTAAGCTGAAAACCTGAGAGAAAGACACAATTTCTGCCACACAAAAAAAGTAGCAAAGGCTTTTCAATGTCAGAAATTCTAATGGAAGAAAAGACAGAGGAAGGAGACTGAAAGATGCCAAGTTCATTTCCTTTGGAAGTCACTGCCTGCACCCGGGGCCCTCGGATTGTCACCTATTCTCAGGAGAGCCTCAAACTCATTTTTCCAAATCCACGGTGCTCATGGCTTTCAGAAGGGCTGGCTGGAGTGGAACCGAGAGCATGGCAAGTGTGACGTTCTCATTTCCCTGGGCCTGAGCAGTGCTGGGAGATGAGCCTCTAGATTGATTACACACATATTCTGATCCCCATGATGCTTGTCTTCCTCACACCCACCAGGGGCATTACCGGTTCTTTCATTCATTGAATGTAGATCGAACACCCCTAATATGTGCTATGTATTGTTCTAGGCTGGCCTGCATGGGACTTCCAGATAAAATCAATAGTGAAATACAAGAGTATGTTAGATGATGATGTGTCAAATAAACTAGTGAAGGGGGTGGGATTTATTTCTAAAGAGGGTAGTTAGATGATGCCTCCCCGAATAGGTGATATTTGAACAAAGGCTTGAATGAGATGAGTAGTTATCTGGTGGAAGAGAATTCTAGGCAGAGAGAACAGGCAGGCAGCTGATTCTCATTTCAAGTGAGCTCTTGAGCAAGCCCAAACTCCTGGCTGTCTTTGTACCATATCTGTCTTCAGAACACCACATGATAGTCCTGAAGGGCTGCATGCTGAGCCTTCCCATGCCTGAAGGAGTGAATGCTGAGCCTGACCTTGAGAGTGTTTGCTAAAGCAGACGGGATAGCATAGGTAGCCTGAGTTCAAGTTTAGATTTTATTATAAACCAGCTGAGGGGTCTTGGCAAGCTATCGGGTCTAGTAATAATTAATGTCGTTTTTAAACATTCGTTTAAAATCTTGCTTGGCGTTGACTTGTATTGACATAACCTTCAAACACGTGGTATCTACAGAACGTGTGAAGTGCAATTAACAAGTTTTGCTTGAAAAAGTTTGTGTTTGGTTTGGTTTTTGTTGCAAAACTAGGGCTAAGAAGATGGCGGATGAAGAGCATATTCGGCACTGCATGCTTTACGAGTTCCAATTAGGAAGAAAAGCAAGTGAGGCTGCAAAAAACATCTGTAGTGCTCTTGGTCAAGATGCAGTTAGCGCCAGAAAATGCCAGTGTTGGTTTGAGAAATTTCGCGAGGGAAATTTTTCGTTAGATGACAAGAGTGGTCGAGGCCGTGTGTCCAATTTTGATCAAGAAGCTCTTCAAGCTCTTTTGGTGCAAAATCCTCAAATTACCCAACAAGCGCTTGCGACAACTTTAAATTGTTCACAAAAACAATTTCCAATCAACTGCGTGCACTTGGCAAAGTCCAAAAGTTTGGAAAATGGGTTCTTCATGAGTTGACCGACAACAACCGTAATCAAAGAGTCACAATTTGGAGTTCGCTCCTCTCTCGTCAAAACCGTTTGCCGTTTTTAGAGCAAATTGTTACCGGAGATGAAGAATGGGTGCTGTATGTTAATGTGAAAAGGCGGCCTCAATAGTTGGACAAAAATGAGGCTCCGCAGCCCACGCCAAAACCTGACTTGCATGTGAAAAAAGTGATGTTGTGTGTTTGGTGGAATTTTAAAGGAATTCTTCATTATGAACTTTTATCATCTAACCAAACCATTACAAGTGCAGTGTATAGTGCCCAATTGGAAAGGTTTGCCCAAGCTTTAAGAGAAAAAGAACCCGTGCTGATGAATCGGAAGGGCGTAATTCTTCACCACGATAACGCACGACCGCATACTGCAAGAATCACTGCTGAAAAACTGCGCCAGTTGGAATGGGAAGTTCTCCTTCAACCTGCATATTCTCCTGATATTGCCCCTTCCGATTACCATTTGTTTCGTTCTTTGCAAAACTTTCTTCTTGGAAAAAAATTTAATAATGAAGAATGCCTCAAAAATGCATTGACCGAATTTTTTGCATCAAAATCACAAGAATTTTACAACAGAGGGATTAAAATGCTTCCTGAGCGTTGGGCACAAGTAGTAGAAAACAACGGCAACTATATTGTTGATTAAATTTTGTTGTATTGTTTAAATAAATTCGATTTAAAAAAGTATTAGAAAACGACATTAGTAATTATTACTAGACCTAATATCTAGCATCTCTGAGCCTCAGTTTCCTTGCCTTTGACCAATCCAATGTAGTACATGGTGGATAAGAACTGAATGAAGCTTCAGAGGCAAAGCTGAATTTGAAAAAGGACTAACACTTGTGAGCTGAGTGTGCGTTACACAGGTTCCTTAACTTTTACTTTTCTCATCTGATAAATAGGACTAATAAAGGCTAACTGTAAAACTATGAGCTACCTACCCCAGAAACAGAAAATGGTAAGTACCAACTAGCTATTGTGTTATTTTCATGGTTGCTGTTATGTTATATAGACCTGAACATAATGAGACAGATATTCTTTTACTAAGATTACCCAGAGCCTTTAGAGTCAAAGCAAAATTGCCATATTCTTACCCACCAAATGCTGACCTTTAGCCTCGTTGCATTAGTGAATATGAATCTAGAGAATTCATATGTGAAATGAAGTATCTCATAGCTAATGGCTAGTTTCCAATGCAGAAGCATGCATGTGTCCTTTGTTCATTCATTCACTCATTCACTCATTCATTCATTCGCTCTGGAAAAAAGGCAAGGATGCACCACCTGATACCAGCTTCCCTAACAATTTAGTGAGTGCAATTCTGTCAGCTACTATGCCTGGTCCTAGACTGGTATCAGACAATATGCGATGGCGGAAGCTGGGAACCTGCTCAGAACAGGTGACAGCATAGCCAGGTGTATGATGGAAACATCCTGACGCTTCTACATATGGCGGGGCTCGTAGAGCTGCCTCTCCCCTCTAGTCCTCAAAGGGCAGCAGAGGGCATAGCAGTTGTCCTTGGCAGCTGGCTCACTACACTCCTTCTCTCTAGCCTCCTACCCCAGCACAGGCCCAGGGGTTGGGAGACCGAGTCCCCAAGGCTGCCTGGGCCAGAATCTGAGCTCTCCCACATATTAGTTAAGCAATTCTGAGTAAGTCACTCCACTTCCCCAAGCCTTTGGTTTTTTTATGTGTCAAAGAGTAATCATCACCGTATCCACCTCGGAGAGGACTGCAAGGATTAGAGGAGATAATGCGGGGAAAGTGTTTCTTTAATCACGCCTGGCCCTGGGAAAGGGCTCAGTAGACAGCCAGTATTATTATTGTTGGCAATCATGGGAGCCTCAGAGACCCCACAGTGTAGCTCACGCTGGAGCCAGATGACCTGGGTTTGAAACCTGGGCCTGCAACTTCCTAGTTTGCACCCCTGGGACCAGATGTTTCACTTCTTGCAGACTCAGCTTCGCCATCTGCAAAATGGGATCAATAGCAGCACCCACTTCCTGGAGCTTTGATGAAGACTCAGTGAGTTTTAACAGGCACGAAGCTCTCGAGCCATGCCTGCGTTCCATCAATGTGCACTAAAGACAGCTGCTATTGCTGTCAGCTACTCATGCCAGGTGTTCTGGGCTTCGTTCCTGGCTCTACCCCGGTGTAGCCGAGACTCAGAGGAAAGGCAATTGCCGGCCCTGTGAGGAAGCCGCACCTCTCCTACCTTCCCATGCACTCCACTCAATGCGGAGACCCCAAACACGGGGCACACTTGGGACACTCTCCACTCTCTCGCTTAAAGGAGCCAGCTATGGCCTTGCTCTTGACTGCCAAGAAGCAGCCACAGTCCACCTCTCACGGCGAAGGCTGCCTTTTCCCAGAGCCCCCAGAGTGGGGCTAGAAGGACATGTTCAAGGACAACATGAGACAGAGAGCAGCAATTCCTCATTGAGCTGGGGAGACTGACAGGGGACGCCACCTGCAAATTGGAATCACCCACAGGACACTCCCATCCGAAGAGGGAGGTGTCTAAACAAATGGCTTACTTCAAGCTGAGCAGACCTTTGATTTTATCGCCAAGTCAATAGACTAGGAAACCAGACTTGCCTGCGAACGCCCAGGGAGTTACAAATCCAAATACGGCCTTCTTTGCTGTGTCGGGAGCCTGATGTATGTCAGTCCATTTGGTGGTGGTGGGGGGTGGTGGTGGTGGAGATTGTTTGACGGGAGCTCAGGCAGAAACTGGGCGCCTTTGAGCTGCTTGTGCTGCTGAGGTCCCCGCAATCCGGTGGAGGCTTTCCTTCCCCCCAACCCATTTACTGTAAAATTCAAGTGGTGCCATTTATTCAGCCCAGATTCCCTGGCTTGTTCTGAGATAAGTGCCACCCAGTATAGTCTCCACAGGGGTCCGTGCTGTCTGCTGGGCAGCACTTAGCAGGTCAGGTAACAGCCTTAGAAAACTTCTAAAAGGGGCCTCTATTCCATTTTCTGTTTCTTCTCTGTCAGGCTCAGGGTTTTGCACCAGTGACTGTCCTCAGACATCCAGTGGCCTAGTCTCAGGCGAGGCCCCTGGGGCTCCGTTCAGCCTGGTGCTCCTCCAGCCAGCAGCTCCACAGCTCTGACCTTGGGCCCTAAATAATCCAGCTAAGGGTCCAGTTATAAAGATATGAAGAAAATTCCCAGCATGCCCTTCACCCTCACCCTTACCCCTGCAACTGCTGGGGTTCTTGACTTTACAATGCGATCTTTGTCATATGGTGCCGCTGAAACTAACCAGCAAGATTTCTACCCAAATGCCCTTGTTAGAGAGCTCTTTGAGGGGCTTCACCCCAGAAGACAACAAAACCCCAAGTCATGTTAGTTTGTTTAATTGCTCTTCCCAGTCACCCAGGTCCAGGGCAGGGCTACCGAGGGGCCTCTGTGGGTTTGAGGTTTCCCTGACCCCAGTCCTTCCTCTGTGGCCATGTGAACCACCTTCCTGATTATTAAGAACACAGAGTGACCTAGAAAAATCCCCAGGTTTCATGGAAATGAAAGATCCGCAAACAAACACAGCTGGCTTGGGCTTTGATGCCGATAAACAAAGCGAGGCAGAGCAGAACCGCAGAACGAAAATCAAAAAACCAGACTGAAAACAAGACAAGAAAATCCTTTCCCCTCAGCCTGCAGTGGTGGGAGGCAAGGCGCAAGGAAGCTTAGGGGAGAGCAGTGTTTGAGAGCAAGGCTTTCCCGAGAGGAGGCGGGGTGCCACTGGGCTGCGTCCCCGGGTCACGCACAGGCCCCCCACTGCAGGTCTGACATTCTGGCCCTGGTGCACCTGCGGTGACCCCGAGCCAGAGAAGAAACAATGATGATGGGGGCAGAGGAAGAATCAAGAGGAAACCAAGTGGGGGGTTGATATTTCCCCAAAGGGAGGGAATTGGCTAAGGGGACCTTATTTCTAAAGGAAGGCCAGTGTGCTTGGAGGAGGGAAAAGCAGGCACCCACAAGCTCTCCGAGATGCAAGCAGGGGACCTGGGGTTCTGCCCCGCAGAAGCCCTGGAAAGACCTGTGGAGTGCCTCTTGGACTGCGCAGCTCTCCCTGCCTTCCCAGTGCTGATGCCCAGCCATCCCAGGCCAGCAGGAAGGAGGATCCCAGCCACGATGCTTAGAGAAATGCTATTCATAGATCTCATGCTTCTCTGGGAAAGATTTTATAATGAAAGTGTAACTGTATGTCACTGCATTTGAAATGCAACTATTACCAAATATATCCCCCCACTCTGCGTTTACAGAAGGAAACACAGTCATGGTTGTTAGCTATTCTTAAATATCCTAATGCTTCACATGTTTGTGACACAAAATGAAGTTCCTTAGCCCGTCCCCCTCTCCCCTCTCATTTTGCTGCAGGAAAAAGAGAGACAAACTCCTGGAAAGGAGTGTTGTCACTGTATCATTTCTTCTCTTCCACAGATCACTTGATTTTGTTTATTACAATTTTTACTGTGACATATTTTAAACATGTAGGGGAAAAAAGTATTGAAAACACATATATTCCCACCATCCAGTGGAGTAAGTAAATCTTAACATTTTGCCATCTTCCCTTTAAATCATTTTTCCAGGAACAAAATATACAAATATAATTTAAGCCCCCCACATCCTTGATTTCCGTCTCCTACTTCCCCTAATCCCAAAATAAACACTAATGGAAGTTGAGAGTATTATTCCTGTGTTTGTTATACATCTTATTGAATGCCATACAGTTAGTGCTTTTGTTCTCTATGTTTCCATTCATTAATATATGTAGAATAAATCTTCAAGTTTTGAAATTTTAAAGAAATGTTATCACACTATATTTATCACCCTTACACTTGCTTCATTCATTCAGAATGATGTTTTTGCTATTTATGCATGTGAATGCAATGGGTCCCGGTGCATTTTAATGCTGTGATGTCTCCCACTGCATAGATATAACAAAACTCTAACTGATGAACATTTGGATGAACATTTTGAGAACCATCCAAATGTTTGCTAAAGCTTCACTGACAGTAATTGCATATGTCCCCCTGTACACAGATTCAAACAATTCCCTAGTGTATCTACCTAAAAGTAGAATTCTAGGTCACAGCAAATGTCCACTTCCCATGTGACTAGATTTTGCTCCCTCATGCTCGAAAGTGGCTGTCAAATCCATAACAGAGCCAGGCCATCCACGTCCCCTGAGGTCACAGTGCCTTGTCTGCTGTGCTGGGGAGAATACTGCTCAGTGGTTTCCATGTGCCAGGCCCTGGGCTAAACTCTTCACACATGTTATCCCATGGATCATCCCATGTAATCCTAGCAATGACCTTATAAAACAGCTCTTATCAACCCCATTCCACAGCCAGGAATCGCAGGGAGCCACTCACACAGGGTCAGCATGACAAGGGGAGCTGGTTGGTAATAGCAACCAGCTGTCTGGCTTCAGAACTCTTAAAAAGTAAATACTGTTGCCTTCAGACCTGCAAAAAACGCCCCCTTTCACTGACCAGACACAGGATTGGAAGCCACAGAGCAAATAAATTACCCATGGGACTAAAAACATGGTCTGCATTCCTAGCTGAACCCCGAGCCCTGACTCCTTACTCCCCACGTGTGCCTGGCACACACATCGAGGTTGTTTCCTCAATGGTTTTCCTCCAGGAACCAGCATGAAGCTCCATGCTGGTTGCGTTAATGGCTAAGGGAAGACATCCTTGTTTCTGGAGCCCGGCGGTGATGGCATTCACAGACCCCAGCCCTGCCTTCCAGGAATGGCCCTCAGGCCAGGGCCTCCCCACCATCAATCAGGGTGCCTCAGAGCACATCCGTCATGCAAACCATTTGGAGTGCTTTTCCAAGAGTGGGAACAACATCATAAAGCCTTGGCAATTGAGTCAGAACAAATGGATCCTAAAGACGACTTTCCACTTAGGCCCCAGTAAGTCGGCGGAATGTTTAAAAGACACATGAACTTCAGACGTGAAAGTAGAGAGCAAGAGGGAAATCCCTCCTCCTGATGAATCAGTTCCAGAAAAGCCCTTTCACCAGGTCCGGTCCCCATCCATCAGCATCACCCTCAGAAGATGGGAAATGTTGGCTCTCACTCTTAGCACCTCTGTGTTACTGTTGCCCATACTCTGAGTGTGGTCAGAGAAAACGGGTCTTGGGACAGAGAGCAAGAAACCTGGACTGAGGGAGATGCACATCTAAAAAGGGGGCTCCGCCTTCCCAGGCGAGATCCAGAGGTGCTGACCTCCAGGCGAGATCGCTGTGGGGCAGCAGCTGGGCCCTAGGCTTCAGTGTTATTCTCAGAAAGGCACCCTTGGGTCACCAGGGTGTCTGGGATAGTTTCAAGTTCACCCAATGGCCACCACGCCCTCCTAGAGAGTTGTAGGAAGAGAGTGGTGGACTGAACCCTGAGCTGGCACCATAACCATGGCTTGGGGTATTACAGAGGACTCTGGAGACAACAGGATCCCAATACAGAGGAAGGGCAGGCCAAGAGTTGAGCACAGATTTTGGGAACAGTTGAACTTGAGTTCAATTATTAGCTGTGTGTCTTGAGAAAGTAACTTAACATCTCTGAGGCTGTTTCTTCAATTTTGGAGGGGAGGGGGGAGTGTAATGTCATCAACTTTAGCAAGCTATTGGAATGATTTAAAAAACTAATGTGTTTAGAGCACATAGCATGGTGCTTGGCACATCGTTAACCTTGCTGCCCACTATTCTAGAGATTCTAATTTTTTTAAAAAGGCACCCTCTTCAAGACACTTTTCAGCCATCAGGCAGAAACAATTCTGCAAACCTTTAATGACAATGCAGTGAGTGGTACCCCCTGGAGTTGTGCAATGGACTTGACCAACCATAGCATTGGCCTTGCACATGTTAAGTGCTCAAGAAACAGTAACTAATTTTTATTCATTAGGATAAAAACTACCATCACCCACCGGTCTCACAGGGAGTCTTTCAGATGGAACCAGATTCTTAAAGGAGGTTGGTTGTAAAGGGTTCCCAGGACACTAGGAAGTGTGCAGAGCGCATGTGGGATTTGGGAGGGGGGTGTGCGCAGGGCCATGAAAGGTTGTCAGGCAATAGTCCCAGCAGGAGACAGGCAAGCAGAGGATTCGGAATTCTCGGGTCAGGCCCAAGAGGCAAGCCTCATCAGTCAGGGGCAAGGTGAAGGTCTGACAGCTGAGAGGTCATCCGGAGCTCAGCCTACCTCCCAGGGCTGCGCTGAGGAGCATATGGGGGCAATAATACACGTGAGAAAAAATGCCTATGAACTGCACAGCACACCGGAGGAGTTATTACTGCCTCTCACTCACCCACTTCCACTCTGCGAAACCCTCGTCCTCCCGGCAGCCATGGGCGGTCTCGCCTTCTCGAAAGCATTTATCAAAAAACCACTTTATTCATTTCTTAATCAATTATAAAGAGAGGCAACATATTTTTTAAAGACAATTTCACTTAAAAGGATACAATTGGGCAACAATTTTTAGGACAAAAATGGCCAGTGAACACATGAAAAGAAGTAAAACCTAAGTAAGGGAAATAAAATAGAAACAGTGAGACAACTTTTCACTCAACAGACTGGGAAAAAATTAAGACTGATGCTGCCCAAAGCTGACAATGTTATGGGGCAATGGGTGCTCCCCATCCTATCGGTGGGTGCATAAGGTACTTTCAAACGTTGTAGAAACCAATGTGGAAGTCTCTGTTGGAATTTAAAGAGAGTATACCCTCTGACTCAGGAGCTATATTTCCAGGAGTTGATTCCACAGACGTAAAACCACCATAATACACAGCAAAACATAAACGTCCATTTGCTGCAGCCTCCTTGGTACCAACAAAAAGACTGGAAACAACCTATTGCCCATGGAAAGGGTGTGACTGAATAAATATGGCTTTCCCACACTATGAAACAGGATGCTGGTTAAACACAGGAGGGAGGTTTACATATACTGACCTGAAGGGATGAACTCGGTGTAGCATCAGTGAACTGCAGTGACCCCAAAATGCAAATTGCGGACCACAGTCCTGTAAAAAGTATGTATTCTGGTCTGTATACACGTAACTAGGGAAATGTGTTTCAAACTGAGGGGGAAAGTGGGAAGGACAGACATCAAAATGTCAAAAGGAGGGGGTGCAGAACCCTGGCTTCCCTTTTATATCTCTATGCATAACTAGAGGAGTAGAATTGTGGTTGATTTTCACTTGTGTTTTGAGCATGTTGCAAACAATTTTTTAAAAGCACGTGCTCTTTGCTGAAACTGTTTTTAGCTCAGTGGATAGAGCATTGGCCTGGGAACTGAAAGGTCCCAGGTTTGATTCTGGTCAAGGGCATGTATTATACCTTGGTTGCGCGCACATCCCCGGTAGGGGGTGTGCAAGAAGCAGCTGATCGATGTCTCTCTCTCATTGATGTTTCTAGCTCTCCATCCCTCTCCCTTCCTCTCTGTAAAAATATCAATAAAATATATTTTTAAAAAAGCAAAAAAAAAAAAAAAAAAAAAAAAAGCACGTGCTCTTTATAGAGCAGTATTTTCATTTAACCCCTTTGTTTTGTCTCTTCTCTTCCTTAGGATTGTGTTCTCTCACACATGGCCCCTGTGTCCTTCTCTGTGAGACCTCACACTGTGATCAGGAGAGAGATCTACATCTAGATCTAGATGTAGAAGGTCTAGCAGACAGTCTCCAGACATCGGGCTGGAGTGGCACCCAGAGGTGGTTAAAAATGAATCAACATCGAGTTTACACCCTTTGTTTTCCATCACAGACACAGAGAGCTAGGGACCAGCAGAGCCTGCAGGATGTGGTTACTCATGCAGACTAGGAGCTATTCACAAAGAGAATCATCACACAAAACACAAGCGTGTGTGGTTCTGATGGAAGAAGCAGCTGACTGAGGCCCAAACCAAACATCCCCAATGATGAAAAGCGTGTCTTGGCTGGGTTCTGGGGGTCTCTCCAGCCAGGTTCACGGCCAGCACTGACCTTCTCTTTGCCAGACCATCTGTCAAACACCTCGTCTTCATTATCCTCATCCTTTCCACAGCGATGGCACAGGCCCAATTTGTCCCATTTTACCAAGAAGGAAACTGAGGCTCCAAAATGGTAATCCAGTTGCTTAAGGTCACACAGCACATAAGGGGCCGAAGAGGATTTTAAATGGAGCTATGTCTGTCTATTCCTCTGACTCATAGGTTCTAAAGAAAAGATGCCTTTCCTGTCTCAAAGGCTTTTTATAAGAAATATTTGTGGGAAAGAGCAGTGCCCAAAAAGATGCCAGCCAAAAGCGAACCTTGTGAGGAACATCACTTCAATCATGCCAGGCTGGCTGCCAATGAATGTCTGGTGAGGCTTCCCCGGGCGGTTCCAGAGTGTGGGCAGGGCAGGAAGTTAGGATGCTAAGTGACCCAGCAAAACTGGAAGGGTGGCCAGACACAGCCTTCCTAGAGCATATGACTGGCTCTCTGGTGAATCCTGTGTCCTCAGAAGCTGCCGCCAGGCCCAGGAGAACAAAAGCCACTCTTGCTGACTCAGTTGCTCGGGCCACTGTGGGCATGTCCCCAAGCCCAGGCACAAGCTTTGCTCGTTCCCTTTTTCTCATCTGTTGAAAAATACCTAATCTGTAAGCTTTTGTTTTGAAAATAAACATCCTGTAGGATTCTGCACACTCTAGGCCAATCCCTTTAGCCTTTATTGTTGCTTCCATCTCTCCCCCTCTGCCCTCTCCTTCTGAAGACATATTTTTCTTTTATTCTTTGGGGATTTGGCTGACAATCGATTTCTCCATGCTGGTGGGTCCCGGGGAAAGGTAGAAAAAGATCTTATTTAGCAGGGAGCGTGGACAATGTAGAAAGAGTGGATGAGAAGGAAAAGCTGCTTTTTTATTTAGAAACCATTTTCATCTCTTTTTGCCTTGCCTGGACCATAGCTCTGTCTATAATCACAGATCACTATATATATTTTAACATTAAAAATAAGAAATGACTAAATCATGTTGGGTCAGATTACGGAAGAAGTAGGAGCTAATTTATCTGTAAGCCAAACCAATAGATGAAGACATTAGGTGGCTAAATCTAAGCCGTTCTGTAAAGCCCTGCTAAAAGTATCTCCTTTCACTGGCCCACCAGCGGTAGTTGACATTAGTCTACTATTAGAAAGTCATTCCTTGGAATGATATTGTGCTGCTAAAATGCACATCAGAGTAATAGTCCCTCATACTTGCATAGAATACTGGGGTATTTGAAGATCTTTATCTCTCTATTAACCCATTCAAATAAATTCAATGATTACCTCCTACAATATACACCATGCAGTAGATAACAGGCTAATGATGGAATGGCAAGCAAGAAAGACATGACACCCTGTGCTATAGAAGGGCACAATAACAGAGTAACCAACTAGATAGACCAGGGACTACACTTCATGCCCTCACTCTTGAGCCTGTGCTCCTTCCACTCAACTACCTGTCACACTAATGCCTGGGTGGGATTAGACACTACATCTTTGCAACCTTCCTCACAGTGGTGCAGGTCATCCAGTGATTTATTTCCATGTAATACCATCTGAAAGCTGGCTGAGTATGGGGAGAAGGAAAGGAAAGGGCCCATGGGTGAAGTGGGAGCAGTATAGGGCTATCTGTGGAATTACAGGGTATTTATGGTACACAGAAGATCTTAGGGATAAAATCCTTCACCTGTAAGTGTAGGGGACCACACTCCACCCAAGTGAGCTATACCTGCAAGACTCACCTTGTCACAGAAGGTCAAGGTCATTCAACATGAGCCTCACAGATTACACTGTTCCTCAACCATCTGTTCACTGGGGATGTTGTGGATGCTTTTATGGGCTAATCAACTTCTCTTTTTCCCATTTTCCCAGGATTAATATCTGCTTGCTTTTGTATTTTCATACTCAGCTTCCCTTGGCTCTTTCCACTTGGTCTAAAGACTCTAAACATACACTTTATTCTCATTTATCTAAAAAAAAGTATTTTCACCCTGCAACCTCCTCTCTCTTTTCCATGTCAGTGGCCTCCATTCCCTTACCCCCCAGGTACTCCTCATCCTTCTTTCACTATCCCAGTGTCCCAATACCAAATTGATCCTTCACAGACAAAAGTACTGGTCTTGCTCAATGTTCCTCATCCTAACCATTTCTTTAATATTCAAAATTACTGACCTCCTCCCTCTACCTGGAACTTTGCCTTTCTTTGCTTCTGTGACATTACAATCAGCTTCTGCCCCAACCTCCCTGTTGGCCCTCTCTGAACTGCCTTCTCTCAGTTCCAAACTCATGTATCCAAATGACTAAAGAAAGAGAAGTTGGCAAAGAGATGGCAGAAAGATGTTCAAAGAAACAGAATAACCCCAGGACACCTAATGCCATAGATGCCAAGGAGTGAGCAAGCTTTAGGAAGGAAATGGAGGTCAAAAGGATCAAATGACTCAAAGTAACACTTCTTAGCCTTTGCAAAGACAGGTGCAGGCCTGCAAAGAAAGTTGTATGAGTGAAGTAGGCATTTGTGGTTTTCTGTCAATAATGGATTTTTATCCAAAAAGGAACTCCTAATGACTGAACGTATCCAAGTAGAAGCTGGGGAACTCTAGGGCAGGTAGTAACAGATAATTCTGCCTTTTCTTAATAAACCTCTCAGCCTTTTTCAAAGGGCTCCTAACATCCAGTTATTCCCACTACCACCACCACCATCATCTCTACCATCATCAACATCCTCACCACCACCACCATCATCTCTATTACCATTGCCTGTACCGGCAGCACTTGCATCATCATCATCATCATCATCATCATCATCTTTATCATCTTCATCACCAAATGTCATTAAATGGTCCCTTACTATGGACCAGGTTTTGTATTAAACACTTCACATATATTACTTTACTTGATGTTCATATCAACTCTGAAAAGTTAATTTATTATTTTAATTTTAAGGAAAAGAAAAACAGAGGCTCAGAAAGGTTCATTAACTCATCCACTATCACACAGGTCCTAGAAGCAGAATCCAAATGCTGATCTGCCTGACTAGGGACTTCGCCTCCCATGTTAGACTGCTTCTCTTGAAATGCAAAAGTAGACAAACCTGCCAATGACATTCAAGGAGCTAATACAGAAAAGGAAGTTCCTTTAAAAATAAGCAAGAAATGTTGCCATAAATTGCAAACTTGTTGATTCCAGGAAAGTTAACATTCCCGGCCCTTTCAGCACATGCAGTTTCCAGCTTGCTAAAATGAGAAGACTCTACATTTGTTCATGAAGAATTTGGCATCTTCTGAAAAAATGTTGAAAATATAGTGCAATGATCAGAAGATAAAAGTCTTCTCTTTTCTTATTTGCTTAGAAGGACACAGCCGTTTGAAATGTTTTCTCTGCTAATATACACAAGAGAGTGTATTAATCCAAAATCAAGATATCTGTTTAAATGTAGACCAAAAGATTGAGGTCACAAAGACATAGATATAACTTGCTTATCTTTAACAGGATACACTGAAGCTAAATAGTGGTTTAATAGCAATTTCTAACATTTTGTCTCTTAATGGACTCTGCAGGATATTTTTATATTGGAATTTTTCCTGTCCAATACTGAAGTTCTTCAAAGACTCTCTTCTCATCCTTTACCCCTTTGGGAGATGGCAAGAGGGAGCTGTGCAAAGGGGAGGGTTGGGGGGGGGGGCAGCGGGAAAAAAATCTCTTCAAGTCCTTTTCCAAAAATCTTTGGCTGAACAAAGACTTTCCCATTTAAGAGCAGGTGACAGTAAGATCTCTCTCCTAGGCAGCACATTAAGACTCTCTGCAGAAGTAAACAAATCCATTACGATGAAAGCCGGACACTCCTCGGGGCCAGGATCTAATGAAAATGTCAGTGTTTTATGCAGTTTAAAAAACTGACAATCCAACAGTTTTACAGGAGCCATTTAACGTTTATCATCACTTACAAGAGCTGAAATGCAGACAAGGAGAAGGGCAACAGAAGAGACTGCTTGCTTGGAAGCCACACTGTTACCCATAACCCATGAGGATTTTACAGTTTGTCAATGACCAGGACCCTCAAGTAACAAGGCACAGGTCTTGGCAAAGGCAAGTTGGAAATCCAAACTCCAAGATGTGATTTTCACACTGACCATGTCCTACTCTTGCAATTGCACCCGGGCCCATTAAAGAGAAAACCACTGGGAGTTAGGACACTAGAGAAAGCCGTTAAACCGACTAAAAGAGGAGCACTTAAGAGCCTGTGAGTGTTTTCCAAAATCTGTGTTAGATAATATCCACACTATGAAGAGAAGACTCATAGAATATGTAACTTCCAAATCAGTAGAGTAGAAAAGAAAAAGAAATAGAGAAAGCACAGTCAGTCCAAACAGGGCAGTAGAGGAAAGAAAAAGAAAAGGAAAACGCACCCATGATTATAAGACACACAAAATAAAAAGACAAAGTTAAGTGCAGATGGATTAATCGCAATAAACATAAACAGCTTAAATTAACTCATCAAAAGGCAGAGACACAAGATTAAAAAAAAAAAACACTTTGTTATTTATAAAATGGAAGACAAATGTTGAAAAATAAAAGGATGGAATAAAGCATAATCACACATATTAATCCAAAAGGTATTGCTACAGCAATATTAACAGATAAAATTATTTCCCTTGCCTAGAAAATCGTCCTCACTTTCCAAGGCGTATGTGTGTGTGTGTGTGTGTGTGTGTGTGTGTGTGTGTGTGAGAGAGAGAGAGAGAGAGAGAGAGAGAGACACCTCCTCAGAGAAGCCCTCTATGATTATTTTAGGTAGAATAGCTCCTCCTATCTCTATTCATTATTATACCGCTCTATCGCATTTTCTTCATGCACTGAAGAAATTACCTTGTTTGTTAGTTTACTGTTTTACTATTCCCCCCTGTCCCGAGTGAAATTCATCTGCAATCTCTCACTTCTGAAATGGAGCCTGACACATAGTAGGCACTCAATAAGCATTTGCTGGTGTCTGCCTGATAAGGCAGCCTGCAGTGCTCAGAGCCCCTCATAGAGGTAGCAATCTCTCTTCTACAACAGATCACATTACTTGAGGATTATTATTATATCTGAATAACTAACAGATGCCAAAGAAATGGTTGTTACGTAAACTATGACCTGCTGTGTGCCAGAAGAAGTCTGAAACCCCAAGAAGCCATGTGATCAGGTAAAAGCCACATCTTGTTAATGAAAGTGACTGATTCTTGCCTGGAGGGTCACTCTGGTTCCCTGCAAGTGACCACTGTACACATCCTATCACGCATGGAGACTGCAAATGAGGAGAGACGACAACTTGGAAATACTTTTCTCATCAAACTCAGTGTTTCTGTTACTGTTATATATATATAGTAGCCTTTGCCAAATTTATAAAATGAACTCAAATAACCATTTCTTATAATAACTGTATATTTATAAGAAATGCATTTTCCAATTAGAGAAACAAGGGATAGAGCTTAAAATAGTAGCTTGTTGAGTCAAAATGAGCAGTGTGACTATATTATAAGCCCAATGGTTAAAGAAGAAGGAATCACTGTGTGACTTTGGACAAGTTGCCTCAGCCTTAGATTCTATCTCTATGAAACAGTCATAAGATCAGTACCGACTTCATAGCTTGCTCTGAAGACTAATTAGATTAATTCAATGAAGCACTGGATATAGTATGTGTCCCAATGAGCCCGGTAAATGTCTCTAAGACTTCAGACTTGTGCACAGCCAGCGCAATTACTTTGCATTCGTCGTTTGCAAGATTTGCTTAAGAAACTGGTTTTCCATCATCTGCCTTCCGGAGCTCTTCCGGAGATGTAACGCTGTCATGGAATGAGTCTTAAAGCTCCTTTGAATCTGATTAAATCCATTCCTTGTTCGAGCTGAGCTAGAACAATCCTGGCCGATGCCAGATGTATCTGCTGAATGGCCTTTTTACTGAAGCTCTCAGGAAGACGAGGCTGCTGGAGGGGCAGCCAAGATGACAGCGCTGATTAGCAAAAGGGGCATATTGTCTGGCACATTCTCCTCTGACCTAACCCTCCTCCTGCCTCTGAAGGAACTATTCTAGAGTGGAAAGTTTCTACCAGACACATCTGCTCGCCAGATCTGCCCCGACACTGTAGCCACTGGTGAGAGCCATCAGGCATTCAGGGTGTGTTTTTTTTCCTTTGGGCCGGGAGCTACTTGACAAAAGCACAACCAAACTTCACGTGTATCAGGAACGACAGGAGCAGCACAATTTCAATGCGGACTCCTTTTCAAGATCAGACAATTTTGCACTGTATTTCTCTTGTCATTTGGTTCAGAAAAACACCTGATGATGAAAAGCTACTAGGAATTCAATAATGTTTTAAGATGAAGTGTTAATTTAGAAGTCTCTATACACATAATCAGAAATTGCCACACGTATATTTATGTGGCATTGTGTGGGACAGGGGTTTGGGGTATTGAGCTGTTTAGCATTGTCCATGGTCTCTGCCTTTTAGATACCAGTAGCATCCACCTCATACCTGACCTGAAACAAAAAATATCTAAGTCTCAGGGGTGAGGGGTGGGCGTAACTGCCCCCAACTGAAAATCACCATGTTCCATTCTCTCCACATTCTACCCTGCTCTAAGGGGAGTTGTTTGGCAAGGTCTGCTGGAAAAGAGTGTGTGTGTGTGTGTGGGGGGTGAATATGGGGCAAACAGTGCTTAGTTGGAATATTCACACTCAACAGGTGCAAGATTTTGATTAGGTTGATGACAGTCATGATTTTTGTCTATGCAATTATTTTGTACCTCAGAGTTGATCCTGTAAGTGGAGTTTTGAGGATAAAATGGGCCCTAGACTGTAGACCAATGTTTGGTTCCTACCCTTACCAGGAGCCAATCATGCGACCTTTTGGCAAGTCACTCCCTCCCCGGCTTCAGTTTCCCTATCAGTCTAGAAGCTCACGGGGGGGGGGGGGGGGGGGGGGGGGGGGGCACTGAGGCAGAGGATGGACAATGGAAAGAGACGTCTGCCATCCACCACCCGCTAAACACGTAATAATGGCCTCACGATGGGCAGCAGCAGCAGCAGCTAAGAGCTCAGTCACCAACACCGAGAACACATCCGTGAAATAACGCACACACTTGCATGTTATCCCAGAATATAGAGATGTAACGTATGAAGGGCGGCATGATGGATATGGGCATTAGATAGCGAAGAACCTGAGGATAACAGATGCACCAGAAGAAAAGGCTGAAGCTATGAAAAGAAGCAATAAATTCACGTAGATGGAAAACATATGTAGCAGGTTAAAAGGGCTTAGTGAACACCAGGAACATGTAAAGGAGGCAAATACTAGATATAGTCTGGCAAAAGTATTGACTTGTCCACATAAAGAAAAACACAGTTCACAAGCCTCCAGCAAGAAAATACAGGCTGCCTGCAGGAGCACCGACCTGGCTGCCCTGGGACCCAGCAGGCATAACAGTGCCTCCCACTCCCGTGCCTGAGACAAGGCAAGCGTTTGTGTCTACCACCTTCCCCACCCAAGTCCCATTTTTGTTGGTATAGATGGGATTTCACATCAACATACTTTCGGTTTTTGCACTTTACCCCTTTTATTGTACCAGCCACTTTGGCATGTGTGTTCCTTGAATGCGTGGTTTATGACTGTAGTTTGTGACGGTCAAGACCAATCCAGGAAGAGGGCCAAGAAGAGTGCCGATGGGAGCAGAACACTTGTCCCAAGTGCAGGTGAACTGGGCACAGACCACACGGAAGGCTTTCCAAAGCGCATGCGGCACAGCCTGGAGCAATTGAGTCAGAATCCCTGAGGTGGGTCTGGGGGTGGGGGTGGGGTGCCCACCTGGTTCTTATGAGAAGTTTGGGTTGGGTGGGGACTCATTGACATTGACCCTACGGATCCTGGCATGTGGAATCTGGACAGGTGACTGGAGAGGCAAACCTAGACATCATCCACGCTGCTGCTGACTACAGCCAGCCCACCACCTGACCTTCCCCGTCAGGTCCCAGGCAGGGCTGCGAGGCATGGGGAGGGGGATAAGCAATGCAGACATTAGTAAGCATAAACTGGAGAGGGCAGTTTACAGAGGATTGCTGTGGACTCTCTGGGAACACGGCCTTGTGTAGCTGGGTCACCTAATCCCTCTCCCCACCCCCAATCCAAAAAGCTAGAGTTACTGTGCTATTTGGGAGGTTTTGAGGCCCCTGTATGGGCCAGCCAAACTGGCACCCGGGCCACAGTGGTCTTGTAGGTTCTGTTTTGCATCACAGGCTCAGATTTTTCAGGTCTGCAGAAATGGTCCATTCGCTTTACTCAAAGGAACCCTCTGTCTTCTCAGAAACAGCAAAAAGAAACATAGATGCTTCAAATGACTTTCATCCTTAATTTGTTAAGTTTTGAAAAACCCCCTCAGAACACCCTGAAATTGAATTGCTCCCTGTCAGTTCTGTTCACCCAGGTTCTGTGCAGATGGCCAGTGAGCCGTGCTTGGGCCCTCCACATGGCAGAGCACATGCCCCGAGTTTCCTCCTATGTGTCTGAAGAGAAGCAGACACACTCAGAACCTGGTACCCTGGACTGTCGCTTCTGAATGACAGGAGAGAGTAGAACACTGGGCTCCTGCATATTCAGTGGGACTAGAACATGAAGGGACCCAGATGCTAAAGCTGATTTTATACCTCCTCTCTGCTATTCACGATGGATGGTGAATTTACCATGTGCCAGGCATGGTGTTTTGGTACACAGTTAAGCAGTAAGTCCTCCAGAGCTGCCTCTGCATGGGCAGATAATAGGTAGATGAATCAGGCATCGGTTCTATTTCACGTTCTTGAAACCAAGCCTCTGCACTAGAAGGGCATTTGGATTTGCAGAATCCCTTCTTTCGTTTGTCAACTATTCTGAGAGCCAGGTTTGTGCCAAGTCAGCGTGCTGGGCACTAAGAACAGTCAGAGAGCCTACCCTCAAACTGTGTTCTCGCTGGGACAGATGCAACATGGGTAGTGACGACTCCCAGTCAAGAAGGCAATGGGCAGAGACAGTTCCTTCCTTCTAGGAGCTGCTGGTCACACTCAGCAAGATTCTCAGAAGATGCTCAAATGCCTCTCCAAAAAGCCATGTTAGCTCCAGGGAATAATACATCCCCCTCCCCCCCACCTCACCCCAGTAAGATATGTTCTCAAGAAGGAGACCATAAGAGGCTCCCCCAAAAGGAGGATCTCAAAGGGGAACCAACAAAAGGAAGAGAAATACATGCCTAGGTGGCTGATGTCACACTCGGGAACCATGCACATGCTGATGACACACTTGGGCAGGGTGCATGTGCTGATGTCACACTCGGGCATGGTGTTAGTGGACACGGGGAAATCACAGTTCCTGCAGCTCACCCTGCAGGGAGACTGGGTGTTTTCACTGCAGATTTTCTGCTGTGACAGCTTCTACAGACAGAGTCCAGCTAGTAAAGGAGGTGGTGCCAGCTCCCTGGGGACACTCTCCCTTACACCCTCCCATACCATCAACCTAGACACATCCTTCAGTTCTCAAGCTGAGCCCACAGAGAGAGCCTGCCCTCCTCTCTCCTGTCCTAGCTTCCTTACCCTTCCAAGTGTGCAAATGCATTTGTGGTTGTTTGCCGAAGTTCTGGCCTGCGGGCTGTGGGCTCCTGGGGGGCAGGGGCAGGGCATGCCTGTCTTGTTCACGGCCGCCCAGGGCAGACTAGCTGAGGGCTTCCTGGCAAGTCAGGGAGCTCCGGTGCTGAGGAGACCTCTCTGGTTTCCTACAGGAACTGGACGAAGCAGGGGAAGCTGAGGCGCCAGGAGCCAGCACTTCCCACCGGCCTCCCTCCTGGATGGCTCCTCCACACCAGCCATCCCTTCTGTGCTGACCATCTCAAATGAGAGGCTCCTAAACAGCCAATAATACCCCAAACTGCATATGTGACACTCAAAAAATACTGCCTTGACTGGGAAAGAGCTGTGGGTAGTCAGAACCAAATCCAGACCCAGACCCAATCCCAAGCCATGGCTCCTGTTCTTGGCTCTACTCGTCCTAAATCCTTAAGAGACCCTCTGCCTCTATTTCAAGTTGGTTTTTCTTTGACAGATCCTATTTAAAATGTGTGTTCCCTTCTTATAAGTAAAGAAAATCTGGAGGGACCATTTTTTTCATGCTTAATACAGATCCAAACAGCTGCTTTGTTCCCAAATCACATGGCACATTTACTATCCCAAATATCAAAACTGGCATTCATCAGTAAATTCATACAGAGCGAAAGCCTAATGAACACGATTACTGTCTCCCCTAAAATTAAGTGAAGATACCAGGAACCACGCATCTGCCCCGGGGATGTGCTGGTGCCATGCAGGGGAGTTCACCCTCAGCATCTTTACTCAGCTACAGCGTGTAGCTGAGCACTGTGCCTGCAGGACCAATTTTCAAGGAGAGAAAGCAATACAAAGACATTATGCTAAGACTCAACTACATTTAATAGTTCTTTCATGACCCTTAAGTCCTCTCAGATGGCTACACTATAAGATGAGGCCACTAATATTCATTATCACATTAACATATGATCCCAATATATGGAAGCATCAATATCCTATCTAATAAAGAGAGAATATGCTAATTGACTCTCACACCATCACAAATATGGCTGTGCCCACAGCCAATAAGGAAGGGATATGCTAATTGACTGCCCCACCCTCAAATATGGCTGCACCCACAGCCACAAGATGGTGTTGCCCAGTCCCTTCAGCTCCGCCAGTGTGGTAGGCACACTGCATCGCCAGGCCTGTTCCCAGGAGGGCCCGGCTGCTCTGCATGCCTGCATCCAGAGTCTCCCACTCCCCTTAGCCCCCCAGCCACCCAGAGCTATCCCAAGGTGCAGGCAAGCCTCAGATGGCAGCTGCCCAGCCACTCAGCTGCCCAGAGCTGTCCGAGGCTTGTACTGCCAGCAGTGGCAGCAGCAGAGTTGTGATGGGGCATCACCTTCTCTTTATGGCTGGGTTGCCTCCGTACCTGAGGGCTACCGGACTATGAGAGGGGGCAGGTCAGGCTGAGGGACCCTTCCTCCAGTGCATGAATTTTCATGCACTGGGCCTCTAGTAGTAATATATTAGCCAATAGGAACATTGCTTTAGAAATATTGTGCCAAAGGGAAAAATACATCTATGACCACGCCTATTATTTAACCTTTGCAATTCTCTTTCTTGTTCTTCATCTTCCTCAACATAGATTCCTGCTGAAACCACAGTCAGTGGGGGTGTCTGGGGAGCGGAAAGGCCAGGGTGGGTGGCAGAGCGCCAGGGCAGTGAGGGAATGCACTAGCTGAGGCGGGCAGGTAGGCAGGGGATGGAGCATGCCAGGCCTTGTAAGCCTAAACCACACGTTTGCATTTATTCCTGTACAAAGGGAACTGCCTGGAGAGACTCAGGAAGTGAGTGGATGCAGTAATTCACATTTTGTAAAGGTCACTCTGCCCAACCGATGGATGATGCCCTGTGCCCTGACTGGATCACAAGCCCCTCTAAGATGGGGAGAGTGCACTCCCTTACTGTCCTCACCTCACTCTCACAGGGGTTTCACACCACCAGTTCTCTAGCTGTTGTGTGCAGCACAATCCCCTTTGGGAAGCTCTTCCAAACCCAGCTTGCTGGACGCCCCACCTGCAGAGCTTCTGATTCAGAAGGTCTGGGTGGGGCCTCAGAATCTGCATTTCTAATGAGGTCCCAAGTGATGGTCCAGGCAGGGCACTTATCCAGAGACACAGAACCATGGACAGACTGATGAATTTCAGAGGGAAGGTGGGAGTGGGGAGAGGCAGGCGGGGAAGCAGGAGAGGGAGATATTAACCAGGGAACTTGTATGCCTATATGCATAGTGCATAGACACAGACAGGCCTGGGAGAGGTGGGTGCTGGGAGAAGGGGCGGGGTCAACGGGAAAGAAAAAAAATAAAGGGGATAGCAGTAATACTTTCAACAATAAAGATAAATTTTAAAAGAAACAAAGAAAACTCCATAAGTTAAAAACAACAACAACAACACACAAATCTGTTCCCTGAGTAAGTAAATCAGTCAATGAAGGGACATTGAAGTATTTTCACCAACAAAACAATAGAAATGATCAGTGGTTTGAGTTCGACCTATGATGGCAATCATTGACTCTAATTTCCCTTCTTTTCTTAAATGAGTCCTTCACCAGGTGACAAGGGACAACACTGCACGCAGAGATACTGCCAGGGGAAATAGGTGGTGATTACACAGGATGCGACGCTTCAGACACTGCATCGCCAACTTAATTATAAATCAGATGTCACACAAAGATGCTTTTGTTTGGATGATAATTTCTGTAGGCAGTGATCGCCTGCCTCAGTCCAGAAAGGAGGTGAGATGGGAGGCATCCCTGGTGCTGTTCCAAACCAAAACGAAACGCGCTTTGCCTGGAATTCCTGGCCAAACCCACCATGGCCCATCCTGCCAGGTCAAAGTGCACAGCACTGGTGAGCACACCCACTCTAAGAGGTGTCCTGTAGCATTGCGACAACTGTGGATGGTGCAGGTGGGTTCTGAGCGTATTGGGGGAGCACTCTGTAGAGACTATGATTGTCTGACCACTCTTCTGTACACCTGAGACCAATGCAAAATAATACTGAAAGCAAACTGTAATGGAAAAATAAACTTAAATAAATAAATAAAATACACTGGGGTGGGGGGTGGAGGGGAACAAGAGGTTTTTCAAGCTCTCCTTGAAGGAACCCTCAAATGTTCCAGTGTAGATGTGTATTATGCCAAAGCAGAGATGTTACTGATGGATATAAAGTAAACAGAGACTCAGAACCAGCAGAGGAAGAAACTGCTTCAGACTGAGGAGAGACCATGATGCAAGAAGCAGGCGGACTCTGAGAGCTCCCCCTGCCCAGCACAGTGTGGCTGTGGTTGCCACATGCAAATGCCCACCCACCCAGAAATGACGATTGCAGCCCCACCGACAATGGGCAGTTCAAACGTAGGGATGGCTGGGGGTTGGGGGCTCCTTAGAAAGCCCTCTTGTGTGAGGCCTGCATGGTCATCCTATCTTATCTAATAAATAGGGAATATGCTAATTGGCCCTCTCACCATTGCAAAGATGGCAGCACCCACAACCAATAGAAGGGAATATGCTAATTGACTGCCACACCCTCAAATATGGGACGCCCACAACCACAAGATGGCTCCTGGGGGTTGGCCCAGCTTTGCCACATGCCTGCCGCCCAGTCCCCTCAGCCCTGCCAGGGTGGCAGGCATGTAACAAGGCCGGGCCCATCCCCAGGAACGCCCTGCCACTCCATGCACCTGACTCTAGACTCCCCCAGTCCCCTCAGCCCCCCATGGCTGGCCCAAGGTGCAGACAAGCCTGGGATGGCAGCTGCCCAGTTGGCTAGGGTCACCCTAGGCTCAGGTAACCAGGGCCAGCCAAGGCTTGTGCTGCCAGCAGTGGCAGCAGCAGATAGGGGCATCATCTTTCCTTCATCACTGGGTTGCCTCCTGCCCCTGAGGGCTCCCAGACTGTGAGAGGAGGCAGGCTGGGCTGAGGGACTCCCCCCTCCAGTGCATGAACTTTCATGCACTGGGCCTCTAGTAGGTTCGTATTCTGCTTAGGATAAACGCTGGTTAGACATACCCCAGAATTGTGCAGGGCTGTAATTAAACACCAAGGCATGATCCTAAACAAAATCTCATCTATTCAGTAGTTATTCAGGATCTCATGGTCTAGGAAGTTGACCTGGGAGGGGAGCTTCAAAACATCAAAAGCCAGCGAACCAAAACAAGAAAGACCATTGAAAACCATAGATGTCCAAGAGCAAATAACAAATATAATAGTCACGAAGCAGGAACCAATGAATGAACCGTACTCTATGTCCACAAAGCAAGACACAAACAGCATAAGGCCCATGTGACAATTTACCTCATGTGGATGAGGAACCTGGATTCCTGTTCATGATTCCTGGTGGGAATCATGGAACAGTCTATGAATTAAATACAAAAATAGCAATCCCTACACTCCAGGAAAAACTGCAGTGCATGTGAGCCCCCGAATCCAAGGTCAGAGGCAGATTCTCTCAGAAAGCCCGTTCCCCACGACATGTGCAGTTACCCACCTCCAAAAGGGTACAAGTAAACACTGGACCTGCTCTGGCGTTACACTGCCATGGCTCCTCCCGCTGGCTCCCTCCTCTTCTTCTTTAAGACAGGTAAAGGTGGATCTCTTGAAGGAACTGGGGGCTCCCACTCTAGGCAAAGGTTGGACAGGTGATCAATGTACAGCATGAGATTGGACTGTGCCTCCGTGCCTCCAACAGAGCTGGATCATCTGGGGCAATGAAAATTATAAGCAACAAGAGAGTGGTATTAACAGCAAGAGTTGGGAAGCCCACACAGCATAAACCACGATGCTCTATGACACCCAGCGACCATGCCTCTCCTAATTCAGTCATTCCAAACATACTCATCAAGCACTGTGCCAGGCCCCGGGGATATAGGAGGGACAGATGTGTTATTGATATAAACACAAGCCCGGTCCTCATGGAGCTCATGGGCCATTTTGAACAAGGAAATAAGCAATGAAAGGACAAAGGAACTTAGAGGGAGTATAAAGCAAAGGCAGCTAACCCAGACTGGTGGTCAATGATCATGGAAGGCTTCCTGGAAGAAGTGACATGTAACACGGAACCCAGAGGGCCCATTTAGTTAGCCAGACAAGTCTGGGGTGTGTTCAAGAGTCTGAGACGGTGCAAGAATCTGAGATGAGAAAGCGTGGCTGGTGTGAGGGGCTGAAAACCCTTTGTTCTCAGCCATTCTCCAGCCTGTAATCCTCCACCCAACCAGAGCGCCAGGCCTGGGGTCTGCAGCTCATCACAGGCTGGTCCTCCAATCCTCATAATCCCATCTTGTTTCAACCTCTTCAGTTCGGATCTCAGGAAAGGAAAGAACTTAGAAAATAGTTCTAGAAGAAGATAGACAAACAACCACAATGCGGAGTTGAACACTATAGAATGGACTCCACCATCTGCTTTCTGCACATCATCATGGCGGGTGAATGACCTGCTATGCTCATTCCAGGCAGTCCGAACAAGGCCCTGGGCTGCACTTCAGCTTCTTCCCTTTGGCTCTCACTTTGCCCATCCCTTTCCTCCAAGTCCCCAGGAAATCGCAGAGGGAGCACTTGCCCACTCTCCCCCCTCTCGCAGGACACCTCTCCTGTGCTTGATGCCAAGAAGGTAACCCAGAAAGCTGATGAAGCCAATCTTGTCAGGGGCCTCCATGCAGGAGGACACAGGAAAATAAACAAAATACCCGTGAAACTCCCAGTGGCTTGAGTAGCTTGAGCTGCCTTTGCATGAAGGAGACCACAGAAGGGGATGGTTTAAGACACGGCCATCAGTACGCTGTCATTTTACCAAAATGCACAGTCCAAAGTAGCTTCCCTTTACATTTTCACATAATCATATTCAAGTCATGTGAACACGGAGAGAAACAAGACCCTCACTTCGAAAACGCAGAGCACACAGCTATTTTTCAGACAAAGAAAGGATGTCTTTTTTAACCGATGACAACACAAATTTGTTTAGGTTTTCCCTCCACTAAGCAAGTAAGCAATTAGTTTTTTTCCAATAAAAATATCCCCGTGCATGTGCAAACACCAGAGGCAATCATATAATTACCCTGCCCAATCAGATTCAATTGCTGACAGTTGAGTTCCCACTGCTCATTAACTTCAGATCACAATGGGGTCTTTACGGAAGCCCTTTCCCGTCTCTTTACAAAGGTCCCTGTGATGCTGTGAGCAGTCCCAGCACTACCTCATGTAGGATAATCATCCCAAAATGGCCAGGGCCAAGGCCAGCCTACTCTGACTTTCCTCTGAAAAAATAAAAAGAGAAACTCGAAGAAAGACTGGCTCAAACACCCTGGCTTCATTTGGGGATCCCACTTCTAAATATAATAGTAACCTTTCACCCCCACACTTTAAGTGCCGTAATTATATAATTAAAACCAATTATGTCATTTAACAGAGACTTTTTCAAGATCCACAGCAAGCCAATTACCTCACTCATTGACCTCAGAAGATTTCCCTCACTGACCTGCAACAATGAGGATTGGGATAAATTTAGACCCCGGCTTCCGAAGTGACAGCCATGGACCAGCTGGGTGGGTTGTAGCTGGTTTAGATTCTTCTGGATTCCATAAGCTGAACTGAATTCATTGGCATCTAAAACAACTACTTGTGTGCACTTGGTTTTCAGAACCATCCTAACAGCATTACTATTTCCATGATGCAAATTATAAAAAGCAGGCAGGGAGAGAGTTGTGGGGTTATCTCAAACTATGCAACCAGTTCACGGCAAAGCCAGGCATTAAGGACAAAGTCAGGGCAAGGATTTGAGTCTGCAGAATCCAAAGCCTCTTTATAGCAAGTAGTGTGTGTATGGGGGTGTCTGTGGGGTATGTGTTTATTGTCCTGGGCATCCATTCCTCCTATTTTGATGATCTCGCCCCAATTTTCTTTAAGGCAACACATCTGTCCCACTTCCAGCACAGATGGGTGACCAGAGGCTCAGGGGTCTCACCTCAGCTTCGGTCAGTCGGATCCTAGCATCCCCCTGGCCACAGCATTGGTCAGGGATGAACAAATGACCCAATCAACACCAATGAGAGACACTGCGACTTTGCTGAGAATCCTGGGAAAGAGTCACCCTCTTCCTCAGGGGGCTTGTATGCGAGAGGAGGTGAGATCGGCTGGTTGAGCAGCCACAGAGTGAGGAAGAATGGAGCCGAGAGACACAGAGAGAAACGGGTTCCAAGAAACTCCCTGAATCCCTTCGTGTGGACAGCAGCAAGCAGCATTTAGAACATGGGCAGCATACAGAGAGAGCACCACCACCTAGAGCTCCACTGCAGGGACGGAATTCATTGACCAGGCTCTGAGTCCTGCCCCCTGCTCACCACACAGTCACATTCCTCCTATTTCTGAGTTATTTAAAGAACATACCATTTTATGGGCAAGAGGAAGCATTTTAATCTGCAAAATGATTTTTATCGCAAACTAAACATCCTTGTAATTTTTTGGTCCTCTCTTTGGTCAAAGTTGTCTCTCCTTGGAGCTGAGACAGCTGTTGGTGCGGAGAAGGCCTGCCTCGACCTTGCACTTTGCCCTGCTCAGTGGTACTCTTCTCCTCTCCCATTCCTGGATCCATATGGGATGTAAGACACCAGAGTGTGTGTACTCATTAAAATGGAGCGCTTTCTTTCTTCATTCCCAGGCCTTGAGGAAAAAGAACAAGAATTCTCTAACGCAAGATTTGCAACCTTGGCTCTATTGAAGTTGTAACTGCCTTATAGGATGTGCAGTGGAGTCCTCTGGCCTCTACACACCAGAGGCCAGTAGCACCCCTCTCCCTGAGTTGGGACAACTAGAAGTGTCTCTCACATTGTCAAATGTCAAGGAGTCTGGCCCAGATCACCTCTGGTTGAGACCCACTGCTTTAATAGGACATTTGAGGTCTGTATTGGATTTGCTTCGCAGCATCTTTGAAAAATAAAAGTTCCGCCGAAACTGGTTTGGCTCAGTGGATAGAGAGTCGGCCTGTGGACTGAAAGGTCCCCTGCGGCCTGAAGGGTCCCAGGTTCGATTCCGGTCAAGGGCATGTACATTGGTTGCAGGCACATCCCCAGTGGGGGGTGTGCAGGAGGCAGCTGTTCGATGTTTCTCTCTCATCCATATTTCTAGCTCTCTATTCCTCTCCCTTCCTCTCTGTGAAAAAAATCAATAAAAAATATATATTTTTTAAAATTCCCTGTAGTGCTGTGGTGTCTTCTATTTAAAGTGCAAGGAGTGAGAGAACCACACCCTCACTAGAACTTTACAAGAGCATGTGGGGTACCCACGGAGGAGCACTGAAGGAACAGGAGCTTCCACTATGGCAGCACTGCTTTCCATGGGGTCTCTGAAGCCTAAAGACCAGGAAGTGGAAAAGGAGAAAGTTAGAAGAGAAGAACAGGCATTGATAGTGAGAGAGTTCCAAAGTGGACATTTTGAATTCTCATTTCCACAGGAAAGACAATGAAACCTTAAGACTGTCGCTGGGTTTCCAGGATTCAGTTTCACCCATGGGTGGAAGAGGCTGGAGTCAAACAGAAGTGACCTTCCAGTAAAGACCAAAAACTCACTCCACAGAGAAAAAGCCCAAAATGGTAAGGCCTCACTTATTTGGACAAATGTGGATAAAGACACTTAAAATAAGCAAAATTTAAGGATTTATAGATATTTCACAAAGGAAAGCCATTTACTTTCTTTGCAGGGCTCCTTCCTTTGAGAAGGGAAGATAAACTTCACTTAATTAGCATATGCATTGGCTAGCCTTCAGGAAGGCCTTTGAATTGGTTTGTCCTCATCAGTGAGCTAATTAGTTATATCTTCACCCAGGCAGCTCCCAGGAACTCCACAGGCTCTGCTTCAAGGCACAGACTTGTGCACCACCACACCCTGATGAAGTCTGTCTGAAGAATCAGGTGAGTTAATGTGTGAAGACTGGTCTTTGGTGGGGCTTCACTGGACAATGTTTGGGTTCTAGCAATTTCCCTCACCAGAAGTTCCAAAGCCCTGGGGTGGGAGATCTGACTTAGGGAAGTTAAGAAGATCAGAGTTAGGTTAGCACAGCTTCCTCAGTTCCCAGGCAGCTCCCTTCCAGCCAGTCGACACCCTGTTCTGGCTGCCCCGTCCTCTGGCCCTGCATTCTCCAACCACTCTCATTTCTCTCCTGCAACCAGTGAAATCTGGCTGCTAGGGTGTGACTATGTCTAAAATGGAGAAAGAGCAAGAACAAAGGAGTCTCTGAGGAGACTTGGCCCTCTTCCCATTGTTATTTCAGGCTTATTAATTTTTGTTTTGGTGAAGAGGTAATGTTTAAAACAAACAATAACAGAAAAATAGAAGTATCCATCTGGAGGCTCTGTAGAGGTCAACTGGGACTCTTACAAGCTGAATAATTAGCTGTTCTTTGTAGAATTTAGTAAGAAAACTGAAGGAGCTAGTCCTCAACTCTTGATACATAGAGAATGAGTTTCCCAGGGCATCTTCCTATGGCTAAACATCCCCAGGCCACTCTGCTGGTTACTCATTCTGTGATAAAAGAGAAGAGCAGCCCCCTGCCAGTCCAGCTAGCACTGAAGCCACAGGGTGGGGTCAGGGTGTTTTGATGGAAGTGCCTCCTGACTGAGCCCACCCCACTACCCACTTACTTTTTTATTCTGAGTTGCAGACTAATTTGAGGATATGATAAAATGCACTTTTTGAGGATATGATAAAAACCATAAATCCACTCCTCAGAATAAAGCAGGAAAGTGCCTAGATCAAATCATGCACAAACCCTAATCAAAGACCAAAGCAAAATTAAGCAAGTAAATCAGTATTTGTATCCAATGCACTTTTTGGGAGCACTGTAAGTAGACATGCGTATCAACTCTAAGCTTTCTGGGTTCAAAGATGACTAGAACCTGGTTCCAGTGAGAGTTTAGATTGAGAACTAAAGCTGCAGAAACATCCTGAAGAATTCTGGGCCCGATTGCTGTTTCTCAGCAAGCCTAGGCCTTGGGTCCTCCTTAGGTTACGTGCTGCATTTGCCTTGAAAGGCTAAGACAGTGAATGTACTTGTTAAACTTGTTAACTTAATCAGAACTTTGGGGGCACAAATTATAAGGAAATAATTTTTAACCCTTTGAAAGCTCACAACCCCCCTTGACAAAATAGGATAAAAGTTACAAACTTTCTCCATAGAAAAATGCATTTTCCATAGAATGATTTTGCGCCTTTTTTTTGGGGGGGGGAGGGGGCAGGTGTCAAAAATTCTGTGCCATTGGAAGGGTCTAAGAACTCCACAAGGGCGTGGGCAAGTTGACTAAAGCCATCCCGAATCAAGCTTTTCTTTTCTTTTTCTTCCATCCGAGTGGGAAGGGAGGGGTCGGTGTGATGGGAAAGGAACTGGGGAAGGCAAGGACACTCAAACTTCAGGGGTGAGAACTATAACAACTCACGGAACGCCACGGGCTCCGGGTTCATTGTCTGTAACATGAACAGATCAACCAAGTCTGTTTTCACAGGTTATATTGCTCATGTGGATCTAACTGGCAGGGATCCGAGAAGGGCCTTTTCAGAACCTGGAGCACTGTTTGAGGTTTTGTATCAAATCAGTTTCAAACCCACGGGATTAAACCGTCCCCAAAGTCATCAAGGTTCTAAGTCATCAGATTATCTGACAGCAGGGTCTACAGAACAGAGGTCAGGAGACAGCTGGGGAGAAGCTGGGGGTTCTTCTTGGAGCCCAAGGGGAAAGGCATTTATGTGGCTGGGACATCATGAAGGACAGCCTGGTCCTTCCCTCTGCAGTTCTGCACCGGTCTTCCCTCCTTTGTGCTGCTCTCCTTCCTTCATGTGGAAAACACAAACACTGCCCAGTTTTCTTTGGCAAAATAATAGTTTTTTCCAATTCCATGAACTTAATGTAATTAATATCCTATTGGGTAATAAAGATACCCAATGATCTCTTATATCATTATATTATAACGCACAAATTACAGTAGTACTCCAAATGGATAAAGGACACGGATGCCCAGCTCTGTGCTTTAAAAATAGTATCATTTTTTTGTGTGTGTGTGTGCCTTGCAGCACTTACAGAGTAGGTCCCAGGAGCATCATGCCCATTTTTCAGAAGAGAAAACTGAGGGGGGAAAGTTAAGTAACTTATACAACTCACCCTGCTAGCCAAGGACAAAAAGGGATATCAAGTCCTAATGTCTACACTCATGGCCACTCTATTATGATGAAGAGATTATTTATGCAACTATGCCTTTAACAAGACAAGGTTTTATTCATTTATTTTCTCTCAAAAACAAATAATCTCCCACTTTAAGCAGATCTACCATGTGCATATTTATCTCCTCAAAGGAAAAGAGATTATTGAAGTTTGGTCTTTTTATCTTATCCACCCTTGGTCCTTGAAACAGCACAAGAAATGTGTACAGGCTGTTATTATTTGTTGTCATAAGATAGTAGTGACATGCTGGGCAAAGCATGCTGGGAAGGAATGCTCAGGACTCTTGTGTTAAGACTTTTCTCTTTTAAACAGAGCTTGTTAAGTCACAGACAAAGTTGACAAATTTCATGGCTTAGTCATGGCTAACATATCAGATTTCACGGTTTGACGGAGATTAACAAGAAAATCATATTAGAGTTACAACTATTAGTAGATTCTTAGATATTTGGTAAGGAAACTCCAAGCTCTCCAAACTCTCCGAACTCCACTGCCCACTGCCCACCGCAGGCATCTCCCCCCCCCCCCCCAAAGCTTCGGTGAATCCAGGGAGAGCAAGTGAGACCCTCTAGTGCCCTCAGCCCCCTCCAGGCTCCTTCCCTCAGCGGTGAGCTGGTGCCTGACGGGCTCCAGGGACAGGTCTAGCCTCTGTGGAATAAAGCAAGGTTTAGCCCTTCCTTATGACTCAATCCCTAAGAGTGCTGGGAGAAAAACTCACACACACCCTGTCTGTCCATGGCACAGGCAGCGTGTCCTACCATCGCACGCACTACGGAGAGGAATGAAGGAATGCAGTTGTAGAAACTAAGATATTTTCGGTAAAAATTAAGTCTTCACTTGCTGGGGAGGAGGCAGTTCAGCAGAGGCCTTGTTAAAAGGAGTGGCATGCAAGCCGACTTCAAAAAGCCTGCTGCCTGCCCAGCCATTTGGCCCGAGGGCTCTGCATATCCTCTTTCAGGTAGGAGCCCCACTAGCCTGTCAACTTTGCATAAAAGACAGCCAATTTGTCAGCCATTTGCTTTAATTCTCTTCCCCAGTCTCCCTCATGATAAACTCCCAGTACCTTCTGGTCTTCAATATCATATATCTGACTGGAGGATGGAAATTCACTGGCGGCTGGGACCGGTTTCCTCCCCCGGCGACCCTCCTGGGTCTTATAGGATGTCCTTAATCAGAACCACATTCCCGGGCGAGAGGAAGTCCTTGCACAGACACTATGGCAAATTAGTTTCAGAACCTGGAGGTCAGGTTGGGAATAAAAGCTGCAGTTATCTATTGTGTTTTCTTTAGTTGAGACAATTAAGGCGGGTGCCTGGCGCGCAGGGAAACAAAGACCCGGGAAGTAGCAGCCCCTTAGGAAGGCGAGGCATGGACTGCGGAGCCCCACAGGCAGCTGTGGAAACGGAGAGACTCCTGCTCCAGGCATCTGGACTGGAGCAAGGGTTTTCTCATTTACCCAGAGAGGCCTGTGTAGTTCAGCAGCACCCTAGGTTGGTGAAAGAAAAGCAACTTAAGGTACGACAAGTTTAGTAAAAAAAATAAGAGTTGTCAACTAACTGTGTATGCATACACATACATACAAATCTCTCTATATATTGCAATACATATGACTGTTAGGTAAAAAAAACATATTTAATCATAATAACAGTAATAAAAGCTACCATTTATGATGTTCTTATGTGACAGGCACTGTGCTAAAGACTCTCCATGCGCTGTTCCATTGATGCTCTCAACACACTAGCAAGGCAAGGACTATTGTTCCTATTTTACTGATGAAAAACCCCTTCAGTTAGCCAGAGAGTTAACCATCGAGCCATTGTCTGAACCCTGAACTGGGGTTTGGAACCACTGGGGCCTGGGCCTTCTCAGCAGTTCCAAGGTGTCTCTGGGAAGAAATACAAATTTCCTGGTGGGTGGGGATGAGCCATACATGACTTCACTAACACGCGGGTGTGAAAGAGCTCTGCCTCCAAGGCTGGGGGTCGGGGGTGAGAAAAGCAAGACCTTGTTGCAGAGACCGGAGACCCACCTCCTTGCCAGCTCTGCCCGGGACTAGCCTGCCTGGGGACGCAAAGACACAGGAGGGCCAGGGCTTAGTGGAAATCTCCCAGCCAATTTCAAAAGGACAGCCTGCCCCTCTCATGAATGGAACTGCCCTGGAGATTGGAGGCCAGACACATTTGCAGTGTGCCTCTGCCCTAACTAACACCGTGGGGGCAGCGGACAATTACAAAAGGAATGAACTTTTTCATCAAAAGCCCTCCCATAAAACCATTTCCCAGGAAATGTAACACAGCATGGAGCTAGCCGGCTGCAATTTTCCACCAACAATGAGCATCGTGGGGCACAGGTACTATATTTAAACGGTTTTCCTCCAGCTTTTTGGCAAGACTCCCTCTCAAGGAGACTCGGGGTTGGGCTGAGGTCTCTCTCCTTCCCCTCCAGCCAGCGGGATTGGAATGTTTAATACAGCCCTGTGTCTTCCACACCCATGTGTAAAACGCCAATAAACAAGCCGGCAAAGACCTGCAGGCCTAATTGCCTTTTAACTCCACCAAGATGATAAACTCCCAGAGCAAGGGAGGAAAGACTCCCAGGGATTTAACAAGTTTATCTGCCTGCCACTTGAACATTTTCTGTCTGCCTACACTTCAGTGAATTCGCCAATAAAAGGATAAAAGGGCCCCGAACCTCAGACCCCTCAATGGCCCAAAAGCCCCAGATTCAAAACGTATGGCCAGCAAAAACCAACCCAATAACGGGACCCTGTTTCACGTGTTTGTGAGGTCTGCAGCCGGTAGAGCGGGGCCGCCTGCCCGTTTCTAGCACCCGCCGTTTCCTGTTTATTGACCACGGCCTACAAATCTTCATCGACAATAAAGAAGACTGTTCTCACAAGGAAACTGGGAAAAGCAAGTCATCCAGAAACCTCTAAAATTCAGGTCAGGGGACTGTACCAACCAGAGAGAAGCCATGTGGGTCCCGGCGGTGAGGAGTGAAATGTGATCAGTGATGTGATGAGCATCCAGTTCACTGGGGAGGGACATTTTTCATCTTTCCCTCCCTGAACTGCCATTCAGGGTCAGCATTCGAGTTGTTTTTTTTTGCTCTGCACCCTGCCACCCAGAAGAGCAATCCTGAGAACTCTGTCCCAGTTGGAATTAAACTGGAAAAGCAAAGTAAAACAAAACCAAAAGACTTGGGGGCAGCACAGCAAGATGGTGCCATTCAAGACATAGACATGGGGTGAATGGGCCTCACCGCTCTGGGCTACCTCAGGATATTTATCAGCATAAATGTGCTCCTTCCTTTGTGGGGATTTATTCTAAAGAAATGATAGGATAAGTGCATAATGGTAAAGCTCCAGGAGCTACAGCATTCTAACAGGAAACATTTTAAAAGCACTAAATGCTCACCATTAAGGACTGGTTAAGTAACACAAATCTGCTATCTATGCTCTGCAGTTACAAAAATGATACCGGGGGTATATATCAATTAGTGTGGAAAGGTGTCCAACATACAATGTTAAGTTCAAAAAGCAAGTTTTAAAGGCATTTATAATATGGCACCACTTTTATTAAAGAGCCTAGATATAGGTAAAAGACTAGGAAGACACATAAGCTCATCAAAATCTCAATATTTGTAGATAGTGGAATTCTGCAAAGACATTGTGGTATTTAAATTTTTTAGTAATAAAAATGTATTTCCTTTAAAATCAATGAGAGCACTAAAGCTAAAATATAAACTATCTCATCACCACCACCACCACCACCACCACCATCATCACCACTCTCTTGATCAACTGGAAGAGAATCACAATTCAAATAACTTATGGAAAGAAAGATCCAGCTTTCCTTTCTCAAAGAACATTAAAAGATTAGATCTTGATTTATTGGCACATATACTGGTTGTTTAAGTGTACTGTCCGGTGGGTTGAGAATGAATGGTGAAACTCTAAGTGGGCTCAAAATTCCAAAGGGTATGTTTCCCAAGGTGGCCCAGGCCTCTCTTTTTCCTCAAATCAGGATACAAATGCTGAGAGCTCCTCTATTAAGCCGACCTGTTCCACTTAATAAAACAAGAGCAGCCCTCGAGTAGGGTGCTTGCCAAATGAAAAATCTGAAGCACTATTTTTCTATTAAAATCTCGTCCATGTTTTTCCTATTGGAACCTGGAAACTGGACAAATTCTGAAGGAATCCAAAGGAATTTCTTTCGAAAGGAATTCTGTTAACACCAAAAGCTCCCCGAGCACTGCACAAAGCAAATGCTAGGCTGCATTACGCTGAGATGTAAAAGCAGGGGTTCAAACCCAAAATGACCCCAGAAGGCAGAATGTGTCCTTCGCACAGGCTTAGTGTGTATCGGGGCTTATGCGTCTGTACACTGATCCCCATGCATTTCTGCATCTCCCTGCTTCATAATTTCATAATCAGTTCCAGATTTTTTATTCCTCTCAACAGTGTAAGGCATGGAATTCTGGATTGGGGAGATGCAAGGTTTAAGGGTATGGAAGTACAGTAGAAAGTATGATAAAAATAAAACCAAAACTGAAGTTTTGTTTTGTATCCACTGAAAAAGAACAGATTGAATGCACACCTCGGGACTCATTAGAGACGCTGTCTGGACATTGGATACATATTAGAACATGGACACATGTGCAAGCATTTCATGGGTAAAACTGTTAGAACATGGACTCATATGCAAGTACTAGAACATGGACACATATGTAAAAATTCCATGTGTGTAACAGTCTTCTTGGGGGAGTCCTCACCAATGACTGGAGCTATGGGAAGCCGCCTATGTGCTGTAACGCATCAACGAGAGGTCCGACTGCCAAAGCACTCTAATGCTTCTCTCAAAATTCAGAACTCCGTCCCTGAGAAACAGAGTATGAAAGGTCAGGCTAATCCAGGGTAAATTCGTCTCTCCAGTTCAAAGGCACTGGCCTCTCTATGGGTTCCAACTGGAGGTTTCTTGGAAGGATTGTTCTCAAATTCGTTAGAGAAATGTCACTGACTTCACAGACATTGTCATTAAATAGATAACCTGAGCTCTTCATTGCCCTGCAAGATGACTGTTCACCTTTGAAGCTCTGCAAATTGGGATTAAGCTGGCTGCTTGCCTTTCACCCGGAAGATGACTCCGCGCCATGGATTCCTGCGCCCTGGGCAATCACCTGGTCAATCCAGGATATCAAACGGATCGCTTCAACGTGTCTCTTTCCAAATGCACAAGTGGGTTGGCTTGGTTATGCTTGTTGCTTTGGATGCAATAGTACTGCTGGATATGAATGCCCTCCCTCAGTAAGAATCTTCACAGAACTTTATAGCGTTTTATAAAACCCAAATCTAATTTTCAAGTACATGGAATTATTCAATGCGTCTGTTCCTTATTCAAAGGCCCAGAGGCTGAGGCATCTCATCAGACCCTGGCGGGCTCTTCGGAACAGCATTTCCTTGCTTTTCCCAATGACTCTGCACATTCCAGAGGGGGCTCGGTATAAACAAACACCCCGGCCTTCGGCTTCACCCTCTAACCCCACCGCCTGCTTCCTGCGCATCCCCTAATCTAAAACATCTCCTCTTCGCAGGTATATGGTCTTGGATTTGTCACGGTGAACGGAGACTTTACAAGACCAATAAAATGACAGCTGCGAGGGGGGACGAGGTGGCTTTTACCGGCTCTGAAACACCACTGCCTTTAACTCCCAGGGATCAGGAACTTGAAAGCACTGGGATTCACTTAGCTCTGTGTTTGTCATAAAGTTAAGGCTAATCAGATTTCCCCCAGCTTGCAGCCCTATCTTAAATCCCCAAGCTTCTCCTCTGCAAACTTCACTGATGGGAGATGTGATTATGCCTTCTCAGGCCGTAAATTCTAATATTTGCAACATAACTGTTGTCATTTAGGTCAATTAAGATGCTTTTACTGGCTCCAAACAACCACCTATGGGTCCTGCCCAATACCCTGGCGGTGGTTTATGACTCCAGGGTGATTGTATCTCTTAGGGATATGAAAGATGGCTGCATGGAAATGATCACGAGGCCCTTGAAGCATGTGCCCCATGCTACAGTCAACCCGTGCCCATTTCCAATCCATATATCCCTGGAAGCTCAGAGCCCTTCCTCAGCCATAAAAGACACTGTGGGATCTAAGATTCCCCTTACAGTTGGTTTCTTTGATCACCTTTTCTCTCCCAGTGACCTGGGAAGGGAGATACTGCCTGAGACACTCCGTGATAAAATTCCCCTGGGATGGGCTGGCCAGACCCAGCCGGGAAGCGGGAAGCGCCAGACTTTGGCACGTACGCATTATACCCCTAAGGACAAGCGGGTTTACTTTCCCCTGGGGCAGACCGCTTCCTCGTGACAGGCAGAATAGGCTGACTGAGAAGAAAGAATGGAATATATTTGGGGATTCCAAATAGACAGGTTGCAGCTTCTTTTCCCTGGAAGAATATCTCTTATTTGTCACCATCTTCCTCAAGCTGTTTCTTCTTTCAACAAGGCCCCAGGACCCCCACTACATCCCAGGCCCTGTGCTAGGTGGGGATACAGAGATCCAGGAATTCCAGAGCTAGCTGCAGACACAGAGGCACGTGAATAACTAAAACACAAAGTGCTCACAGACACAAGGAAGTCCTTTACAGCCGATGCTGAAAGCACTGAGAAGTGGCATGTCCACGTTTGCATGGGAGGGAGGTGGTCAGGGAAGGTTCCTTGGGAAAAAGGATTCCTAGCCTGGAGCTTAGAAAATTCATGAGCCCGGTCAGTGTGGCTCAGTGGATGAGCGTCGACCTATGAACCAGGAGGTCATGATTCGATTCCCAGTCAGGGCACATGCCAGGCTGTGGGCTCCATTCCCAGTAAGGGGGTATATAGGAGGCCAATCGATGATTCTCTCTCCCTCTCCTTCTTCCTTCCTCTCTGAAATCAATAAAAAATATATATTTTTTAAAAAGATAAAATGCAGGAGACAGCTGGACCCACTGGAGGAGAAGAGCATTGCCAGCAAGGAGAACAAGAGCAAAGCATATTCTTTCCCAGAACGGGTGCGAATGCAAGCAGGCGGGTGTTCCGGGGCTTCCATACCTGCAGGCTGTGGAGAACTGAGGCTGGAAAGGAGAGCCAGGCTAGACCTAGTAGTGCTTTGCATTCATGCTCCATAAGCTATTGCCTTTCCTGTTCAAAGGAGACCTGGCATAATGGCACCCTTTTCACAAAACCAAGTGATACAGTTGAGGAGGAACTTTTTCTTTTTCCCACACTAATATGTTTGCCCCGTGCCTCCAGGAGCAGTTAGCATGGTACAATCCTCCAGTCTAACTTGACTGACATAACTCTTCAAACCTCCGGTCACACCTCCCTTGGTAGAGGACACTTTGCTTTTGATTACTATTTGCAGAAGCCAGGTAAAATATTCCAAGTTCTACCTGGCCAAGGCTCAGCCTTTGGATGAGTCAGAAATGTGGAAGAGGAGGAGGGGTGACCTCAGCATGCAGTGTGATTTTGAGGTGCACAGAGACACATCTTGAGTCTTAAGATTTAAAGGGCTTTTATGAATTGGATTTTTTCCTTGTATTTCTGATTTTGATAATTTGGTTGGATTTGGCCAGAAACAACCAAAGGGCACAACATCACTCGGTAACAGGCAAGAACCGGTGTGACAACTGTGCTCCGGCAACAGCCATTGAAAGCCTGCTGTTGGGAAAGTGCAAGCTATCAGCAATGTCCCGAAATTAGAAGCTTAAATGGACTGCAGGGACCCAGGGTCAGAGAGTGACCGTGTGACCCAGGCACTCACAAGTGTCTCAAAACGATCCAATCTGTAGCCCATTTTCAAGAGTTGCAGTTTTTGCTGCTGTTGAAAATTTAAAATACTTGACTTTGTTTGTTTCTGCATAATATCTACCTTGTTCCAAAATGGATTAAGGTACCTCATACCCAATAGAAGAGACTCTTATTACCGGAGAAGGGAGGAGTGAGGGTTTGAGTCAGGCTCCCCCCCCCTCCCCTCCCCTCCCCCAAATGCAAAGATCCGACTTGTTCCAAGTGGGACTTGGATAGTGCTGATGAAATTTGTAAAGCTTTTCTAAAATAGAATATTCTGACTTAACACATAATTCTCCAGGTGCTGAGTGACAGGGGAGGGGCCGAGAACCCATTTCTAGAGGAAGTCTGGGAACCACGAGCTTCATTAGCTGCCTAAAAATCTCAGCTAAAGAATTCACGCTCACTCATTTGTTCTCTATGCCCAGAAGGGCATTTACTGGTGTCTGACCCTCAGGGCAGTGCCAGGCAGCACAGTGCAGTATGGCCGCACTGGCTCTACCATTGATTGGCATTTCAGTTTCAGCATTTGGGCAAGTCACCTGATCTTTCAATTCCTCAGTTTCTCCATCTGGATATGTAATTAACAGTAGTCATCACCTAAGAAGATTATTGTGAAGAGTTATAAGAGTTAATACAGGTAGACAGTGCTTGCTGCATTTTAAATGCTCAATAAATATTAGCTATAATGACTTCTGGACCTCCGTTAAGTACAGAGAGTACAAAAGAAATAAAGAGCATTACTTTGTCATAAGGAACTTATAGTCTATTATACATGGAAACAAAGCCACCATAAAGGAAACCATTGTGATCAAGAAAAGGAAATTCTGGGGTAAATTAAGTTAGGACTCTAAGAGCCCCCGGAGGTCAGGAGAGAGAGATAATGACATTTACAAAATTTAGAAGGGGCTGGCTCCAATAGGTGGTTTAGACAGAAAATAGGGCATTTCAGATAATGGCAAACAATGGGCATGGAGACATGGAAAAAGAAATAAACAGTGTATATTTTTAGAAGAGGAAAAAACACCTCATTATCTGGGAATAGTGGAAAATCCATAAAAACTGCCCAGGGGACCTTTGGGAGGAATAAGGGGACAGGGCAGCGGGTTTGAGCCTCATGAGGTTGAAAATAGGAGGTGCTGCCATCTGTCCTCAGAGAGGGACGCAGAGGAGGTGGCGCTGCAGGGAAACCTGGCTGAGGCTTGCAGGTTAGATGAGCTGGGAGAGCTCTGACTCAGGGAAACCACGGAGAGGCCCCTGGATGGGTGAGGTGATATGGCCCACACCAGACCAGTGCTGAGAGGACAGACAGAAAGGGGAGGCAGGGAGAAGGACCACTGGCCTTGGCCAGTGACCAGACATCTAACCCAGAGGTATGAATGCACAGGACCTGGGGTTCCATGGCAGGGGTCTGAGGCCCAGCACTGCTGCTCAGCAGGCCTGAGCTCAGGGCACCGGCTCAGTGTGAGTTCAGCTTCTGCCTTTGCACAATGCATGCAAGTGCTGACTTCACATGAAAGACTCCTGGCTCATCCCCAAGTGGTCAAAACATGGTAACCATCTCTTTGGTGTTGGTGTAAAAAGGAAAGAAAAGAACACGAAGCAAAAAAACAGACGTTCTTCTAAGCCACTGCCTGAGACCCAGGCCTGGTCGCTTCCTGGAGACCTCATTAACGCTTAACATCAGCCATTCAATGCCTCAGAGACAAACAGGTGTCCGAATGAACGAAGACTCCTTTATTGTAGCTCTTCAACACATACCGAACTCACACTCCTGTCCGTCTTGACATGGAAACCACGTCTTTCCGAAAATATCAGACCAAAAGAACATGGCGATAAGTTTGCTTCCTTTAAAAGAAATAGCCCAAGATTAAAAAGGTAAGTACTTTGTACTTTATTTCACAAGAAGAGGGAGGAAAAGGGATGACACATTGTGCCAGTGATTACCTGCCCGCTTTAAGCCCTGTCAGCAACACAAAGACTTAAACCGGAGTTAAATCCCGGGCCCATTATCCCTCTAAGCCCGCGTGTTAACTCCGGGACGGAGAGGCTTGTCTGCATTTCTGCGGGAGGTTCGCAGTGGGTTCAGAAAACGTTTAAAGAGGAGCCCTATTATCTGAGGTAGGTGTGCCCTGAAGAATCTAAACTGAATGTGCTTTTGTTTTAGTTCCTGACAATGTTTTTCATCCACCTAAGTTCCCTAAGTTCAACTTGCACAATGCAAATTGTAGAGGTGGGTTGTGTTCAACCTAATCAGCCTGGAATGAGATGCCAAGGAAGCAGGTCACACAGGGAAATGAAATTCTTCATCAGCATGCCCTTTCGACCCTCGCACCAGTGTCCTTGATGGCCCTGTGTGTGCCAGCCTTCGCTTCTCTGGTAAAGACGTGAGGTATTTGAAAACAAAGTTTTGAGAAAAGCCACAAAATCAAAGAAGAACAGGCAAAACGACCTGCTGCTGATTAGAGCTGATAATCAGCTCTGGTGGTCACCAAGGGAAGCACTTGTGACCCTTCCAGGAACCAGTAGGAGAGAAATGAGAGAGGAATGTCCCCGTTTCTACTAAAGCATATCCCCTGAGGAAGGGCCCCTCCAGTCCACAGACTCTCCTGAACAATTTTTGCTCATGCCTGAGCAATTATTTTTTCCATCGTTTATACATGCAACTGACTAATACTATGACATAAATGAGCTTTTACAAGCCAGCCCTGCTTCCTTAATGAATAGCCCAAGCCAGCGATTGCTTTGATTGCGAAGGAAATAAATGGCTTCTCAAGGTCCGTTGGATAAGGTGGCACTAGAAAAGGAACCCCTCAGATGCATAGAACAGAAGACTTGCTACTGCTCCCCAGAGGCATAAAGCCCAAGGAGAAATACCTTTAGCTACCACGGAAGTTCCACAAATACTCATAATGTGTTGCCTGTGCATAAGAGCACAGATTGTAGGTTCTATGCGTCATGTAAGACCCACGTGCTCTGGGGCAAGTCACAGCTCTGAGTTTCAGTTCCTAGTCTTTAAAATGGAGCCAATATTTACCTACTTCACAGGACAGCATACACGTCTCCGGACTAATGCCCACGAAGCATTTAGATTTCGCCTGACATGTGAGAATCATTCTGGAATATTAGCTATTGCTATTAATGTAAAATCCAGAAAAGCACAGCCTTTACCCACTGGACAGTGTTGTGACTCAGGCCTAGCAGTAAATTCTTTTCCGTGGAGAAATCCTTCCTGAATGAGACAGGAACAAATCAAAATTGGGCTTCAGCTCCATAATAATGATGGGTCAACTGTTTTTTAAGAAAATTCTCTTTTCTCTGGCTCTATTTCACAATCATCTTTAGCCCAGGAACTCAGACTGGCCATACGGGTGATCCAGTATTGTCACTTCAATACATTAAATTCTTTAAATGTGTAGATAGATAAGAGTAGAGGGAAGACAATTGGGACCAAGGAGCTACCCAGGCCCTTGAAAACCTTTCAGTTTAACTGCCTCATAGTGAAGACACCAGGGAGAAAATGCCTTGTCTTGAGACACAGGTCATGAGAGGAACAGAGGAAGGACTAGAATCCTCAATCCAAGATTTTCTGGCCACTGCCACTTTTCATTAAGAGATGAGCTGCCCTTTGGAGGTCTAGTAGGAATTAACTGTAAAATCACGTGGACTTGGCGCCATTGTTTTTGGTGGTGAGGAAGATGGTGGGGCCATATTTTAGCTACTGATTCAGTTCTTTGGTTACTACTGTATTCAAGCTTGCTTTCTATTTTGTTTTGCGTCAGTTTTGGAAATATTTATCTTGTCAGAAAACTGCTTATTGTATCTGGTTTTTAAAATGTATTGGCATGCCTGGCTGGTGTGGCTCAATGGTTGAGCACTGATTCATGAACCAAGAGGTCACTGGTTCAGTTCCTGGTCAAGGCACATGCCTGGGTTCCAGGCTTGATACTCCCTCCCCACACCTCGGTAAGGGGCATACAGGAGGCAGCCAATCGATGTTTCTCTCTCATTGATGTTTCTATCTCTTTCTCTCTCCCTTTTTCTCTCTAAAATCAATAAAAATATATTTTAAAAATAAAATGTATTGGCACAGTTATTCATAACACCTTTTATAATAAAAGTATCCATATTAAATCTATAGTTGTCCCTGGTTTTCTTCCTAATAAAGCATTTTGTATCTTCTCTACTTTCTCTGGTTTATTAAGCCTAGATGAAGGTTAGACTATGGAAGGCACATACAATGGCACTTGCTGCCACAATGGAAACCTCCCATCATCTACTTTGTACAATATGGATGGACCTGCCCTGTCTACTGGCTATCAGCTCAAGTGACTCCTTCAAATAAGACCAAGACTGAGGAACTCAAGTTAAAATATAATTTAAATTCATTTAAATTTAAATAGTTACATGTGGTTGCCACCTTGGATCTTTTAAAAACTCAGGTTCTTTTTCAGCTTTTTTGGTGGATCGGGTCTTATTATTTATTATTGTTGTTTTCAATTTTATTTATGTATGCCTTTGGCTTTGACAAAAAAATGTCCTTCCTTTCACTTTGTTTACTCTGTTTTTATGAAGACCAGTCATTCGTCAAGAAACAGACTTGGGCAGCGTTCTTTCAAGGCCCGAATTCCTTCTTCTTTGGACTCGAGTCCCAAAGGCTTGGTAGGAAAGGTCCGTGAAAAGGTGATTGAAGAGAGAAGATGAAAAGCTAGAGGCCTCCCAGATGAAAGCCAAGCCTGAAACCTGGCTGTTAAGAATATTTTCTCTCCTCCGAAAAAATGAATGAGCTGAATCCAATGTGACACTGAAGGAAAATGAAAATGCTTGACGAGCAGGTTGTGGACCTGAACTCCCATGTAACTGGATTCCTCCTTGGGACTTAAGGCTCCGACACACGATCCTTTGTGGAGAGGGTCCTGCCAGCCCTGCTGAAATCTGGACACCACGGGCCTTTTTATTTGGGGAATTTTTAATATAAATGGAGTTGAGAACCAGGAACTTAGCTCTCTGGGGGTTTCTGCCATTTGGGACGAAGAGGTGGGGATAGAAGCAACAGGAAAAAGAAGCAGATGAACTACTGTAAAGGGACAAGAAAAAACCTCCCTCTGCCTGGAGGGAGCCGGTCTCCAGGCCTGGAGATGAGAGCCCCCACCATAAAGCAAGAATTCATTACACTTCCTGTCCCCCCGGCCCCACAAGAGCGGGAGCCAGCATGCAATATGTATTGTGAAGCTCGGTATCAGAAGGGATGCCAGGGCGGGGGTGACGGCGAGGCCGCAGCTCCCAGAGACTACCAGAGCCACTGAACGATGAACTCTGGAAGCCTTGGTCCGCTGCTGCTTTGATGCCTGGGGTTGGGAGGAATGGAGAGGCTTACTCCAAAGGGACTCTAAAATGCCAGAGATAAAGGGAATGGACCTGTGGAGAGCATTTCAAGGAAAGTTAGTCTCCCATTTGAAGTTTTCCTGGTGATTCTACTACAGTAATTCAAGACTTCTTAGAAGATTCCTTGCCTCTTGCTACTTTGGATCATACTCTAAATGGCCAAAGAATCCTAAATACTCACGTTATGTAATTATACCCAGAAAGCTACAGACCCGTGTATTAGCTGTTCCATGATAATTTATCTCATTAAATAACCAATTACAGTTCCAGGCAGTGGGCCAGGGGCTGGGCTCACAATGGTAGCCCGTTTAGATAAAGGTACTTCTCATGAATGGATATTCTACCGAAGACAGGCAGACATGTTCGCAAATAAATAACATAATTCACATGGTGACAAGTGCTATCAAGAGTACAAAACCGAGGAATGTGATAGGGAGGGCCGGGAGGGCAGGGGGAACGTCAGATGGTGTGGTCAGATAGGGACACTTCCAACAGTCACAGCCTAGCTGAGACCCACATGAAGAGAAGGCACTAGTCTTACACAGGGAGCAGGGAATAGGTTCCAGGCCCAGGAGACAGCAGGCTCAGAGGTCCTGGGGTGAAAGTACAGTTGGGATGTTGGGGGACGGAAAGAGAGCCAGGGTTCCAGGAATGCAGTGAACCAAGGAATGTGGACAAGAAGGAGATACAGGGGCCAGACCAGAGGGTCTCTCAAGAGCCAAAGTAAGGGCTGTGGATTAATCAAGGCTCATGAAGTATTTAGGGCCACTCTCCTAGCACACTTTGTGAGCTAAGACAATTCTTATCTTCCTTAGTGCCTCCAAGTAGAGTAGACCTTGATCTGGGCAAGTTTTCCTCAAAGAAAGGGCAGATCACATTGGTGCTTTGCACTCAATTAGTTGGGCAAGAAACCAAGTTCTTCCAAGAACTCTCCACGTTCTCTGACCGCCAAAGACACTAGTATCGGGGCTTCACAGAACTCAGGGGCCTCCCTGGTGGGCTCACGGTCAACTGGGGGAGTCCCGAGATCCTTGGCAATCATCCCTGCTTCTGCCTCTGGGTTTTGCACAAAAGATTTTTTCTCTCCCTCTGCCACTGGGAAAAGTACATAAAAATAGGTGTGCCACTTGAAAATTAAACAAAGAGTAAGTCTCCAGGCCAGCTGGGCTGCGATCTAGATAAAACTGGAGAATCTAACAGTGGGAAGTCACGTAACATAAAAATAAGAAAGCAAGAAAGAATCGTGGCAGTAATGATCGGTTTGGAAAAAAAAAAAAAAAAAAAAAAAAAAAAAAAAGAGAGAGAGAGAGAGAGATGGAAAGAATTTGGAAGGTAACAACTTCCAGATGGTCCTGGTGGTGAAGATAGCTATATATAGAGAAAGAGGGGCTAATTAGTTCCTGGGCCGAGGCCCCAGTTTCTGTTAAGTGAGTGATTGTCTTGTGGTGGTTTAGTTCAATACTAGGGGACACACACCACATCGCGAGCAAATTAAGTATTTGGGTGCTTTTTGTTTTTTTTCCTCTCTTTCTCAGGCAATAGGAATTGCCCAACCTTAATATAATTAATTAAGACTCGATGAATGTTTAATTTAGTTCTGGTGCTTGTACCGGGGACACAATGGGCTCTTTGTTTTGGTCAAGGCTCCTAAATATTGGAAAAAGGGAGACAGGCAGAAAGAGAGCAAGGGTTGTCAACAGCTTTTCCCCAAATGCTCGGATGCACAAGTTGGTTTCCAAACGTAACAGCCAATTCCATGAAGCCCAGGAGAATGCCCTCGAAAGAGGCTGCGGGCCTTCCAGGAGAAGAGGAAAAATATTGCCTCACGCCTCTGGGTTGGCACTGAAAGTTACAAGCTAGTCTTTCAAACACCCTCTCCCAAACTCTCACTCTGCCAAGTAAATGGACCATCTTTACAGTGCATGCTCAACTACAATCTCACTTGGTTTCTTCCTGTTTTTGAGTCAGGAGCTCTTGGCAGCAAAAAGGTTTGAGAAAATGTGGGCGGTAGGAAGCCTGGTTGGAATGCTCCTTCCAGAATACTCTGACCGAATGGGCGGCTTTGGGCCACCAACTATCAACTGACAGGCGGCTGGACAGCCACGTGGGTTTTTTTTATCACAGTTGAATCCACACTATTGGCTCCTGAGAGAATTCCACAAAGAACAACAATAACAACATTAAAAAGCGCTTCTGTTATTTACTGTGTGTCTACTGTGCGTCAGCCCTGAGTGTGGTGTTCCATGTAGATTATCTCATTTAACTTTCGCAACAAGGTTGAGCGGTCAGGGTTCTTATCATCTCCCTACGGAACACATGTGGAAGCTGAAGCTTTGAGATGTTAAGTCCTTTGCCCAAGATCTCATAGTGAGTGGAGGATCTGGGATTGCAACCAAAGAAGCTTGATCCTGGAGTCTGCACTAGCTCTTGCTCACGCCTGATACTCGCTGAGTGAACTCCTGCTGGGTGGATGAGTTAGAGGGATTGCCAAACAGCTGGCTCTCTCTATGCACACCAGCAGAGGAAGGCTGGACATCTAAGCTAGAGGGCAAACATGTGCTGTGTGCCATTTACATACCAACTTGCAAGTGGTGAGAACTACTGATGAATCCACAGAACAATGGCTTCCCATCCTGGTCAAATTGGACCAGAAAATTAACTGGTTGGAGAAGAGAAGCATATGAGGCTCAAGTCACTTTTTCCCTGGAATCTGGTCCTGATCACTCTTAATCCACTTGGAAGGCTGTCAGGCTCTGGGAGACAGGGTGAGATGGAGATAAGGAAGCAAGGATTATTGTTCCAAATTCCTATCTCTTCTTTCTCTTAAGACTGGTTTCAGTGAAAGCCCAAGGGGTGACCAAAAGACAACTGATTTGGCTGTGTTAATTGTCTCCAAGCCTCACCCTGTACTATGAGACCTTTGGTAGCCTGAGGTGATGATTGCAGTCAACCTAGAACTTGAAGTCTACTCAGAAGATGTAGCTCATCTAAAGTATCGTTACATTTTACAATTTAGAGCTGGTAGATCTCTTGGGAATAATTTAGACCAATATCTTCTTAATTCTAATTACCACCACCTATAGCCAAGACCCTCAATACCATTCTGTGGAAGAAAGAAGCAGAAGAAAGGAAGTTGGTTTCTAAGAAATTAAATGACTTATGAAGGGTCACCAGATTAGCAGCAACATCAGGACAAGAACAGAAGTATCCAAATTCCTAGTTGTGGCCTTTCCATTATAGCATCCTGAAAATCTACAAATCATATGTCCATCTATACATCCAGTAAGAGAATCCTTATTGCTTACTTTCTGCTAGGCATTGGAAAGTGCAATGATGATCAACTCTCTTCTTTTATGGGCTTTAAGAAAAGGAACCAATTCCTGTACATTGCCTGGCCTAGAGAAGCCCTCAATAAATGTTTGCTGCAGAGAAGGTATTCCATAATATTTGTTGAATGAAAGAATGAATGGATGGATGGATGGGTGGATGAGTGGATGAATAAATGGATCAACCAATCTAATCAATCAGCAAGTAAAGGAACAAATAGAAGTGAGTCCAGCATAATCTTCACCACTGGGCTTTAAGAACACTAAGCAATAGGGTCTGTGGAGGAATTGCTCCTTCACGTGACCTTTCCTATGGGGTCTTGTATTAGTTCAGGAGCAAAGATCTCAGGACTCTGGAATCAGAAAGACTTACATTAGAATCCTTCTCTGCCATTAACACATCAGGTTCTCTTGGACAAATCAGTATTTTGTCTTCTCCGACTCTTGGTTTTTAAGAGGGCAAAATAATAGCACCTTCCTACCTTCCTTGTTAGGCTGCTGGGGAATGTAGAACTTGGTCAAGTAAAATGCTCAATAAAATACAAGCAATTCCTACCAGGAGTTCCTATCAGTCCTTACTAAAAGCGTTCCTATTTTATCCATCCATTCATTTCTGTATCAGCACTTCCTATTTACCAGGCATTATCTTCACACTCTGAAAATATAAACACCCTCAATCTTCAGAACAACCCTCCAAGTCAGGTGATATTATCTCTCATTTTACAGACAAGGAAAACAAAGAGCAAAGAGGATAAATGACGTGGCAAAGTCACATAGAAAGTGGTCTAGTTGGGATTCCCAGGGAAGCAAGCAGCCTGGCCCGGAGTCCATGCACTTGACCACCCCATGCTCCTCCCCCCAACAGTGGAAAGAGGCTCACTTCCTGTCCCCTGAAAACATGAATGGTCTTTTCACCACTATTCCCACGTGATTGGAAACTCAGGGACTGTAAGTTTCAAGAAATCAGTTCCTTATGCTTTTAAAATAGTGTGATCACCAAAATGGCCACATGAGGCCGGTGAGGAAGAGGAGTGAGAGGTTTAGCAACACCAGGCTCTTGGCGACTGGACACGTACCACCTCAGCCAGGCACAACACCAGCTGTGCCAGTGTGCTTTCTCATACACAATACAGCTGGGTTGGTCTGCGCCTCGATATGGTGCCAAGGAAAGCACAAGCTGTCCAGATAATGCTGTTGGCATTTCTGTCCTTGGAAGGCCCAGTCCCTTCTGAATTCTTTCTTACACACTAATTCTTCATCATCATAATCATATTTATAGGAATGATAAAAATAATAGTCTTTACATCTTAGCATGATAAGCCAGAAATTTCATGTTAGCCTTATGACAAGCCCATGAGTTAGATGTTGCTGTCCACATTTTAAAACAGCCTGGTGTGGCTCAGTGGTTGAATGTTGACCTCTGTACCAGAGGTCACAGCTCAATTTCCAGTCAGGGCACATGTCTGGGTTGCGGGCTCAGTCCCTATTGGGGGGCATGCAGAAGGCAGCCAATTAATGATTCTCTCTGTAAAAAAATAAAATAAAATAAACATTAAAAAAAAAGATATACAGAGAGCTTCCTTTATGTCTCTATCTATCCATCTGCTCAGCCTCTGGCATGCCAGGACTGTGCCTGGCACCGGGGCTATGCAGACAAGCAAAACCAACTGCCTGCTTTCATAAAGGTTAATTAACTAAATTCCACAAATTGTGGTAACATGACACAGGATATGAGGAGTAGGAAGGACAGGAGAGCACAGAGGAAGGGGACCGGTCCAGGCTGGGTCCAGGGAAATTTCTCTGGGGGAAAGCGAGGAGGGCATGGGTTGGAATGAACTGGGTCAAGGAGGTGGAGGTATAGATGGTACAACATGGAATGACCCAGGCCAGGGACAGAGCATGTGCACAGGCTCGATGGGAAAGAGAATCATGAGACCTCCCCAGAGGGCCCTTCCCTGCCTGCCCCATGGTTAAGCAGCTGGTCCGGCTGCGAGTGCAGCGTGGCCAGGTCGCTCCTTCCACCACACAAGTCTGCCTGCCCTTTCTATAGCGCACAGTCTCTTGACCCTCTCGTGACGGTATTTTTAGAAATTACACAGTGACAAAAAGGATCAGGAACACATTATCCTTTGAAAATAAAATATAAAATAATATTTTATCAGTCATACCAAATCTACATATATCTGAAAAATAGTCAACTGTACTATAGTATTTCTTTATCAATCCAGTGGACAGACTGGCACACTTCAGATTTTATAAACTAGCTCCATTCCCTCGCCCACAGGTTCTGATAATGCAGAAGCCATTGGCTGGCAGATGTGTCTCCCCCTGCTGGGCTGTGAGCTCCTTCGGGGCTGCTCCTGACTTCAGTGCTTTGCATGTAGTAGGTGTTTAACTTAACATGTGCTGGTGCAGCAGATACACACGTGGGCACTCAGTGGCCTATCACTCATTCAACGAGTATTTATTGAGTGCCAAGCACTGGTCTAGAACCCGGGACTGCAGCGGTGAAAAAAAAAGGGGGGGGTGAGGTTTCTCCCCTTTTGGAGCTTACATTCTACCGAGTCCACAAAGAATTAATCATTCATTTCTCCTTTGACCCTTTATGCAAAAGCAAAACTAAACCTTAAATGATTTTGTCCTTGAGCTTTTTTAATTAAAATGAAGATAATTCAGATACACATCTCTCGAGTCCCCTTTCCTTGGTGACTAAGGACCTCACCATGAAATATACCACACGTGGGGTCAAAGGTCTCAGATGGGAAAGGCCACGTGCTCGACCCGCCTCCCACGTGGCCCATTAGAGGCTTCATCTGTGTTCCCAGACCAGGCTCCCCTTCAGGCGTGGTGAGTATGTCAGCATTTATCAAATGCAACAGAGATCTCTGCCAGCTTAGCACAAAGGGCCTGCTCCCTCCTCTCCCCAGGTATGTGGTTTTTATAGGGGATCCGAATGGGTGGCTAGGAATTCAGGTCATGACTGCTCCAGACATGCAAGCGGTTCATAAGAATCTGCTCCTGCCCTAAGTAACAGGGAGAAGCTGAGGTAATTTATTTTCTTTAAATATTCCATTTTATGTATCCATGCCTTCTTACAGGGTAACCAATCCACAGACTGCCTGGAAGCTAGTTGGGATGTATGTACACCATACATCCACATCCTATTTATTGGGACCAGCTTGCTCCATTTCTACAATCCTGTCTGAATTCTACCTATTAAATATTGTCAGTCCCGGCTGTAACCTAATCCTGGCCGAGCTTCACATGCAAGATGTAATCTTGACAAGCCATTTGGAATCTCTTCTTTAAAAAAAAAAAAAAAAAGAGTAAAAGCCAGCATTCTTCCAGAGGAATGAATCAGTCAGATAAAAATGTCTACAGGAGAAGCCTAATCAGTTCACATGAGAACTTGTCAGGAGAACCTCGATTTGGACTGTGCGATTACACCGTCCCCATAAATTGTCATTAACAGGAAGCGTTGTCCATTCAGCTAAGATGCTCCTCTTATTTCCAGTTAGAAGCTCGGGTTTGCATTTCTCGGATGGGGGTACTGGCAAAAGCCACCGCTAGAATGAGCATCAAAAACAAATGTCACTTTTGCTCCCCGATAAGGGTTCATTTTTAACCTGCAGGATGGCACTCTTCTTTCTCTCTCCATGGTGTGGGGAGTTCTGAAAAGGAAATCTTGCCTCACTTTATTCTTTCTTTCTTTTTTTTTTTTCTTTTCTTTCTTTCTTTCTTTCTTTCCTTCTTTCTTCTTTCTTTCCTTCCTTCCTTCCTTCCTTCCTTCCTTCCTTCCTTCCTTCCTTCCTTCCTTCCTTCCTTCCTTTCTTTCTTTCTTTCTTTCTTTCTTTCTTTCTTTCTTTCTTTCTTTCTTTCTTTCTTTCTTTCTTTCTTTCTTTCTTTCTAAACATCCTTTCTCTGACCTCTTATCCAGATAGTCACCGGCTGATTATTTTAAAGATATGTTAATATTTAGACAAATCCTCCAAGATCTCTTTCAGGTTGGAACAGGAAATGCTTTATGTCATTTTAATGTTTATCAACATTAGTGGTGAAATCATATCATTACAAGGGAAAACATTTTCAGATGATTTTTTTTTTATATCATTTGAAGCAATTAGTGTGTGAGCTCAGGACAGGGCACAGGGAAGAGCCATCTCAACAGGGGCTCTGCCAGGTCAGTAGTGACTCCATTCCCGCATCGTGTTAAATATCAGGAGTTTCCGTCAGCAATTTGTGAAATAAATTGTTGTCAGCATGTTTATCTTTCCTTCCTTCTCACAGCATTCCATACTAACGGGGGTGGATATGGATTTGACTCTAATGTGATTCTAATCCTGGTTCTGCCACTTGCTGGCAGCATGACCTTGGGAAAGTCACTGGGCCTCCTCCAGCCTCCACTTCATCATCCGCAAAATGGGACAATGACATCATGGACTCACACAGCTGTTACAGGGATTGGGCACAGCACCTGCGACATTCTGTGGGCCTAACACAATGTGTAGAGCACCTGAGAAGAATACTTATTTGTTCAACAAATGGATTGATGAATGAACCTATTCCTACCAAAACTATAATGTTCTAGATCAGTGGTAGGCAAGCTTTTCCCGCAAAGGGCCAGAGAATAAATTTGTAAGGTTCTGGGGGCCATATGGTCTCTGTCACAATTACCCAACTCTGGGAAGTAGCATGAAACCAGCCACAGACAGTAAACAAATGGGCGTGGCTGCATGCCAATGAAACTTGATTTGCGGAGGCAGGCAGGGGACTGGATGTGGCCTGCATGCCACAGTCTGCAGACCCGTGTTCTAAAGGCCTAGCCTGCGAATGACAAACCAGACTAATGCTCAAAATGAGGGCTCAGCCATGACTTACCAGCCCAGTGTTAGGTCAAGTCACTCAAAAGGAAGTAGGAGGCAGTGAGGAGTCAGTCCCCTCCAGCTTCACTCCAAACATTTGTTGGTCCCATCACACTCTCCCTCCCCATGGTCTGAACCCTTCAGTTACCCAGATATGCAGGGGTCCTTCCAGACATCTGGCGACTCTCCATCCTGTACACCAACCTGTCCCACCCAATTCCTCCTTGGGAGCAGGCCTGTGGTGAGGCCCTGGCAGGTCAAAGGCCCTACTGTAATGCACCCCCTTCTTTTCCTACTCAAACCAATGATGACCCTCTTTTGTCCCAAATCCTCAGAGCTAGAGAAGGGAACTTTCTTGTCCACACCCAGGCAAAGAAATGGAAAGGATGGGCCACAGATGCCAGATGCTGAAAGCAGGGCTAGAGCCTTGTTGAGGTAACATTTCTACGTGCTGAGTGCCTCCTGTGTCCCAGTCACTGCTGAGAGTCTCCGACCGCCTACCCTCAACCCCTGGTTCAGAGGGAGAACGAGGAGCTCAGAAAGCATGGATGAATTGCCCAAAAGCACAGGCTGGGCACAGGAACTGGCACCCAAGCAGGACAGACCGACTCAAAAGCCCAAGATATGAAAAACTACTCTCTGCTCATGAGTACAGTGCCAGCTCTAACCCACTGAGTTCTCGCTGGAGCAGGCTTTCAAAGTCAGTCCGATATGCAAGCATTTTACTTACTGATACCTTCACTCCATTTTCCAAATTTCTCCCACTAGATTGTACATTGGAAAGAAACTGATCTGGCATATCGGCACAGTTCCTGGCACATTGTTCATCACACATTTGCAGCATTAGAATAATAAGGAGAACCTTAGATAGTAGTTGCTACTATTAGAATTTCATGGGAGGAGTCTCATGGGCTGAGAACTTGACATTATCTCCACAAACCCTCCAAATCCACAAGTTATTTGTCCCAATTTATGGATGCTAAAACTAAGGTTCTGAAAGATTAACCCTTCTAGCTCAAGGTCAGAAAGCTAACAAGTGGCAGAAGCAATAACTGAACCCAGGCTCTTCACCCAGATTCCTCTTACTCCATTCAGTTCCCCCCACACAATGATTGCCCTTGTCCCAAGCCAGACAGTGAGCCCCTTGGCCCAGGGCCTGTTCCCTCCATAACAAAAAGTCATCTTTTCCCTTTCTCCCTGACCATGTTTGTTTCTAGTGTCTGAGAGTTGCCTTCACCTATAAAATCAGGATAATTTTCCATTGTCAACATACATCCTAACCTCCTCCATGGGGTTTTTGTGAGAATTAACTCCATTTGCAGCTATTAATTAAGTTGTTAAAAGTACAAGTAGCCTTTTCTCCATTTTTACATGGGCTTCTCAAATGGTTAATGCTGACTTCTTTCTTGGTGCAAACACAAAGAGCTCATAACTTTTCAATGGATTATGAAAGTTCTCCCCGCAGGGGCTCTGCAAGGCAGTCATCACTGGGCATAGCTCTGACCTGACGTCAGTGAGTTCAGTCCTTCCCGTGCTAATGGTGGTTCTTAATAATATTATTGGAATTATTATTACCTTCAATTAAAAGGTTGGCCATGAATGACTTACGACTTCAGAGAGATTCCCCAAAGAATCATGCTGGCCTTTGCTGTCCTTTTGCCAAAGGGCTCCATAAGAACGGGCACCAGAGTCCTCGCCCATCCCCCCAGTAAATATATTAATTAATAAATACACTGCATTCAAATATTTTATGATTTTTGGCTGGTTACCAGCTTTTAAATTGACTTCCTTAAAGGTGGATAGGGCTGGCTAATCACTACCACTTTGTTTTGAAAACTAAAAGGAAGTCAGGAAAACTTTAATTTTTTTTTTCTTCATTTTTACTCACCAAACAATATTAACCGTGCAGCTGCAGCCTTCACAGAAAGGCCCACCTCTTTTCTTGCTGGAGACAGGGAAGCACAGGAGTGAGTGTCAAAGACACTATGGTGAATGTCCCTGGGGAAAGCACTGCCTGTCACACCCCCCTGGACACTCCCCGAGGCCTGGAGAACTCTTCATTGGGTCCAGGGTCGGGGAGCTTATCTGACACCAAATGAGCTTACAGCTGGAGGTCGTTCTCAACAAAAAAGCTGAAACATGTAGGTGAAGCCAAAGGAGGACTTTGGCTGTGTCTAGCATGGGCACATGTCACCCAGGTCTAGGCACCAGCACAGAAACACTTCCTTCAGCTTTGGAGTAGTGTTAGCATCCCCTCAGCCCAAATGCACAGAGAGGAGAATAATTTCAAGGATATGGGGACAAACAGTGGGGACCCAGATGCAGAATTTCACCGGAGGAATCTCAGTGTCCAGGAAAGATGGTGAATTATCCCCAGGAGAGAGAGCCGGGAAGCTGGGGTGCCCACAGAAGGGAGAGAAAGCACAAGCTGCGGCCAGAGAGGAAGATGCTGGGACACAATGTCTGGTTTATCATAAACACATAAACGCTTGTTAGACTGATGAACAAGTGAATGAATGACTGGGAGAGACCTGACAACCTGCTGGGCCTGGAAGCTCTGCAGACTTATCTCAGCATCAGCCGAGAAAGATTATCTATCTGTGTGCTGCATGTACGCTAATCTCAACACATAGTCAAGAATGTGCTCCTTTGCTTTCAACCCAACCAAACCCAAGCCAATCAACTTGCATACATTTATGGTACTTTTGTTCTTGTGGGGCGTGTGTGTGTGTGTGTGTGTGTGTGTGTGTGTGTGTGTGTTTAATCTTTGTTTCGAATAAAATATTTGCTTAATCCCCTGGGCTGCCCAGGAGTTTATCAAGAGCAGGGAGAGGTGTTTTGACCCGTGGGGGCAGGCTGGGAGAAGTGGCCCATCACTGGTGATCAGGTCCACCCACAGAGGGTGGAGCCCCAAGGACAGCTATGCCAAACCAGGAGGAAGTGACTCTGGGAGGGCTTCCCTAGGACAGCTTGGTGATAAAAGATGTCAGGATTCACCCAGCTTGTCTGGCTCAGTGGTTGAGCATTGAACTATGAACCAGGAGGACTCAAGCCTGGTTGCAGGCTTGATTCAGTGTGGGGTGTGCAGGAGGCAGCTCAATGACTGTCTCATTCTTTCTCTCCCACTTCCTCTCTATTAATTAATTAAAAAAAAAAAAAAATATATATATATATATATATATATATATATATATATATATATATATATATTTTTTTTTTTTTTTTTTTAAAGATGCCAGGACTCACAAGTAAATCCCCTGGCTGCCTTTTCCCTCCCTGGGGGATGAAATCCATGGCTGTGTTGGTGCAGCCAAGTCCCAGTCTCGATTCTCCGTCTGTATCCTTCGTGACTAATATAGCCTCCTGCTTGCTTCCTTGATAGCCAGTTCTTGTCCATCCATCCTTGTCAAGGAATGGGATTCCAGATTTTTCACCAAGACTCTTGGTGAAATGGCCTTGCAGCCTGTTCCTGTCCAAGTTTCTGTGTGTTCTCGACACATATTATTGCTTTCCCAAACAGAAACCTCCTAAACAGCTTGACCTGCCCTAACTTGCTAGAGTTGACTGTACCCAGTGAGGTCTCCAACTTTAGGCAAATCTATACTAATAAAAAGGTAATATGCTAATTAGATCAGACATCTTCTGGATGTCCTTCTTGGCCAAGCCGGGGGTGTGGCTAGCCAGCAAACCATCTACAGCCCCTCACCCAAGAGAGCCCTGCCCTAAGTGGGTACCCCCACCCCAATCAGGGGCATGGCCGCCCTGCAAACCACCCAGGCCCCTCACCCAGGCTGGCACCAACCCCAGTGAGGACCCCCACCCTGATCATGGGTGGGGCCAGCCTGAAAACCCTGTGGCCCTTGCCCTGGCGGCCCCGCCGCCAGCAGGGACTCCCCACCCCAATCTGGGGCCCCCTTCAGGGCAGGCTAGTTGGACCCCACCCGTGCAGTAGGCCTCTATCCTATATAATAAAAGGGTAATATGCAAAATTGACCCTAATGGTAGAATGACCAGAACCACCGCTGGACCAGTCACTATGAGGTACACTAACCATCTCTCTATCCCCTCCCCCCATCATCAGGCACCAATCACCCGAAAGTGAATGGAGAACCAGGGGTGGGTGGGGGATAGGGCCGGCTATGGGCAGCTGGGAAAGATGGCCCTGATCGCAGGCCAGGCCTAGGGACACACAAATTTCATGTGCCGGGCTTCTAGTATGTCTGTAAGTCTAGCCAGAGACCTGTAGCTTGTGGCCTCCTTCTGAGATTGGCCAAGGAACTTTCCTCCCATAGGAATTGAGAAAGAGGGATTCCAACAGAATGAAACAGTCCTTGAAATGGTGGTGGGGACGTGCAGGCTATGGCAAGAGTATAATGAAGGTGGAGGAAGTTGGATGACAGAAGAGAAGAATGCATGAGAAACAGACAAACATCCTGGCTTTCCCCTCTCCAGACCCAGTCCTGTGCAGCTCAACTTTCTGTAGGCTTTTAACAAATATCTGCAGGAGACACCCTTCTGCCTGCTCATCCTTCAGTGCAGTTTATTTTTGTAGCAGTATCTTAATTTTGATCCTGCAGAGAATCATACTTTGCCCATTGTCAGCCTCTGGTTACCAGACCCATGAAACAGGCTAAATTAATAAAATATCCTACTTCTTAGCTCCATGGTGACTGGTTCATGGATGGGACTGTGGCAAAAGTTGGTGCAATGAGTTTCCCTGGGAGACTTCTGCTGAAACTATTAGAGAGCAGGCTCCCATGCTTCTGGGGCATCTCTATTATCTATATATATAAAACCCTAATATGCAAATAGACTGAAAGGTGAAACAATCAAACAACAACCAGTTGCTATGACGTGTGCTGACCACTAGGGAGTGCACAAAACATGGCAGGCATTAGCTGCTGTGGGATGGTGGAGCAGGTGAGTGGGGATGCCAGACCAAGGCAGGGTGCTGGTTGCTGTCATTGGGGTGGTTACTGAAAATTCTTTGCTCCTGTGTGCTGTGGTCCAGTCCAGCACTCGAACCTGCTGTGGTGCTGGCCCCACTTACACCCACTGCCAGCACCAGAGCCACTGCTCGCATGTGCTGCCAGTGCCTGCTGACAGCCCTGATTGCCCTCAGGGCTTCTCCACCTCCCCCTGCTCCTGAGGGGTGATGAGGCAGCAGCTGCTGCGTGTGCCTGATGGTGCCAACCCTGCTGGCACCCACTGCTGGCGCTGGCCCCAATTGCACCATGCCATCAGTGGGTGTGAGTGGAGCTAGTACAGTCAGCATGTGAGAGCAGTAGTGGCAGTAGGAGCAGACCTGCTGGCAGACAGGGGACCAGGGGCCATGGTGGGAAGGGTGGGGCAGGGGTGCAGAGGATAGGCTGAGACTTGCCCCTGGGCCCACTGCAGACTTGTGACCCACAGTTCCTTTCAAGGTGCATGAATTTGTGCACTTGACCCCTAGTCATATAAATATATAGGGATGTCAGCAGCTGTTTTTCTATCTTATGGGGAACCTTTTGGTAGAATTCTGTTAAAGAATAAAATATCTTTAGGAGAAAGCAAAGCCAAAAGGTGGTGAGTGGCAGAGTCCTAATCCCCTGGATCCAGTGATGCCATTACACCTTGACTCTTCAGACATAAGAGCCAATACAACATTCCCTCCCCTTTAAAAACTAGTTTGAGTTGCTGCCAGAGTCCTGACTACATCGAATCCTCTTGGATGCAGACAGCCTGGATAGGGCACTGTCTTAGCATCACAGAAACCTTCCCTCTCAGTCCTGCCCCTTTCCCTTCCACTACTTCTCAGGAAAAGGTGTTAAAAGAAGAGCAGATATTTCTGCCTTCCACTACCATGGTACCCTTGTAAGCTCCACACTCCCTATCTAGCCAACTTTCCTACACATCTTGCTATCTCATTACATTTCTCAGTCTGATTCAAGTAGTCTTATATGTCTTCTGAGAGCATAAAAGGATCATGAGGGATACTTTATGGTGAAGAATAGAAGTGCTGCCCCTTACTTCCACCCAAATTCCACTGTCCAGAATGGAGTTGCACTTTGGAGAAATGGAGTCTTCCCTTATCCCCAGGAAGAAGCAGCAGTGCAGGTGAGTAGCTGCTCACTGCTGCCCTGAAACCCACTGGCCCACAGCAGGCCGTCGCTGTTCATTGAATGAATAACCAATGAGGAACATGTAGAGCTGGGGTTTGTGGGAGATTCAGATTCCTTCTCTCACACTCAGGGAAAGAGGAAAATACGTGGGACCATCTCACACACTCAGGGAAAGAGGAAAACACTGGTGAGCACTTTCTCTTAAGAGGAGCCTGCTAAGTTCTATGGCTGCACCTCAGTCCTTCTGCAGACCAAAGCTTAACTGATTTATTTTGTTTTCTACTCTGTTATGAGCTCTTTTTGTAACTATGTTGTACCATTCCTACACCATCCCAGTGTGCCAGAGAGCCTGTCTGGTGCGGGGAAGAAAGGAAGGGAGAGGGGAGTTTGCTTGTCACTCATCGCGTATGGAATTAGAGGTGTTTGACTCTTAGGAGTCAGCAGTTTAGAAATAGATGAGGCTCAACATTTTCCTTGACTGGAAAAAAGATATTTTTACCCTGAAAGTCACATACATACAGGAGCATGTATGCCTGTATATGCTTACAAAGAAAGTAATTATGAAATCTTGTTGCCACGTGATTTACCTGGGTTTCTATTTTCATGATAAAATATGGCATAGAGCCGAAATCAGTTTGGCTCAGTGGAAAGAGTGTCTGTCTGCAGACTGAAAGGTCCCAGGTTAGATTCTGGTCAAGGGCATGTACCTTGGTTGTGGGCACATCCCCAGTAGGGGGTGTGCAGGAGGCAGCTGATCCATGTTTCTCTTTCATCGATGTTTCTAATTATCTCTCTCCCTTCCTTTCTATAAAAAATCAATAAAAATATGGCATAAAAATGTACTTTGGAAAATTCTAGAGAAATTTTCCTGCAGTGTTGGTCCACTTGTGCTGGTGGGTGAGGCTCTGCACACACGTGCTGCTCACATTGTTATGGTCAGTCAACAAGTGCACACGTTAAGCAAGAGGTTGTTTTTGTCATGGGTATAAGACAGGTCTGAATGACAAAGTTTTTCTGCTTTTCCCTCCCATCAACAGACGTCTTTCAGTTACAGATTAAGCACTTCAGCCTTTTATTTTTATTTATTAATAATTTTCCCCAAAGTGACCCTCCCCCTTTTAATGGATTACCTTCTTGTAAAGTTAAATTTTTAAATTTCTCCCTAAATATCTTTTAGATCAACAAAGAGATCAATATTACATGTATATTGTAATTTGATATAGGCAACTATTTTCCGATAGGATCAAGGTGTTTTGTTTGAAGGGATATTACGGTATCAGATAAAGTTTTATCAAGGCAAATAATGGGATTAGTGCTCAGACTGAGAATGAGACTTTTTAAATACTTTCAAAACACATCCTTGACAACTACTTTGGTACTGCTATTTCTTAGATGATTAAGATGATTTCTCAAAATCTTATTCTGCCTTGAGGTAATCATTATGAGCATCAATCATCTTGTGGATTCAAAATTCTGGTAAATGCAATGTTAGATAAAAGAGGGTCTCTGAAGCTGGTTCTCAGATATGATTCTCTGATCAAGGCACTTGCAACTATACCAGCAAGCTGAATTTTACCGGACTGGGAGGGATTTGCACACATATTCCTTATTGGAGCTACAATCTTGAGCAAGTGTCTCAACCTCTCTGTGCTTCCCTATCTTCATCTGCAAAATGAAGATCACAATACTTCCTACCTCTTATGTTTATCGGGAAGATCACACAAGTTAATACACAGAAGATACTTAATAGAGTACTTGGCAATAGGGTCAGCTTTATTGCTGTGATTATTTACTCATTAATTTTCACCACGTTATAGGGCAGGCTGATCTTTCTAGAAATTTGTGGCTGCCATTCATAGTAAAATTAGATTTCAGTCACCATCTAATATTGAAAATAAAATATTTAGAAAAAAGTGAGTGTTAAATTTTCAATAAAACGGGACTCAGAATTATGAATGCAAAGCAGTTTTTACTATAAATATTAGGTCTCCGGGTTTCAAGATATGTGGAAACAATAATGAAAGCCAAACTCACTAATGCCCTCCAGACTCTGGGATGCTAGGGTAAGCGAGAAAGTGACTGTGCACATACAATGATAAAGGGGCCTTTGTGGGCAGGATGAAGGGGGTCAAAGAGATGTCAAAAGTAGGGTGGAGTGTGAGTGGGCAGCATGGCCTCATGCACAGGCTTAAGACCCAGGCCAGGCAACCTGTGTTAGAGCATCTGTGAGCTGCCAACAGGTCGGTTGATTTTGGCAGGTCAGTTAAGTCACAGCACCTCCATTTTAGCATCTATAAAATGAGAAGAATAATAACACCTCCTCTCTCTTCAGTCTAAAATGAAAAAAATGAAGAATGGGGAGCACTTCAAAAGTGAAGAGTTATATGTGTAATTGTTTTACCACAAGTATGCATTTCCTGTGCAATAAGGAAAGACTTTGTAAAAGTTACTTATGAAGAAAAAAAGTTAGTATAGTATGTGACCATATAGAGTTGACTTAATGTTATAGAAAAAGTGAGGGTTACACATTGGGAAACCCCAGTGTTTGAAATGCAAGAGTAGGCACTTGAGAGCATTTCCTAACTTTTCTCAATGCTCAGTGTTTCCATATGTTAAAATTAGGATAAGCCCTAGCTGTTTTGGCTCAGGGAACAGAGCATTGCCCTGCAGAATGAAGGGTCCCAGGTTTGATTCCAGTCAAGGACACATGCCTGGGTTATGGTCTTGCATGCAGGAAGCAGCTGATTAATGTTTCTCTCCTCACTGATATTTCTATCTCCCTCTCCCTTCCTCTCTGAAATTAATAAAAAATATATTATAAAAATTAACACAATGCCACATACCCCTAGGATCACAATTAGCAACAACAATAACAACAACAACAAAAGAAACCAAGATATAAACTGCTCTGGCTCTTAGTCAGAGTGTGTGTGTGTGTGTGTGTGTGTGTGTGTGTGTGTGTGTGAAATAAATAGTATATGATTGGGAGTCAGGGGTACAGATCAAAGGTGGTTTATATCTATGATCTTATATCTATGATCCATGGATAGACATCAAAAGGGTGGGTGAACCCCTTAAAATTTGTTTTGTGCATTTTCTGGAGAAAGACTCTCCAGTTATCATGTTCCCTATCCAAGGGGTCCAGAACCTTGAGTAGATTACACATTGCCAGTGTAGACAAGGAGGTAGTTACGCTGATGGATACTTGCTTCCCAAATTGCCCACTACTCCTAATCCAGAGCACATGAACAGTGGTCATCTGGAGCAAATACACCAGTTACTCCTCATTGAAGGAAAACTGGGCCCTGGAGAAGTACACCCCTTTGCCAAGGATCAAAACATCATAGATTTGGGACTTTATCTATAAAAATGAGACTGAAATTTTTGGAAATGTGTGTGTGTGTGTGTGTGTGTGTGTGATTTTTAAAAAATAAAACATGGGTTACAATTTCAACAACTCACTAGTTTCTAGAAAATAGGTGTTGATTTACTTGGCCTATTTTGTGTTAACCTGGTTGTATGAGTGCATGATATGACAGCCTTCACTTTCATCAGCACAGTCATTAAGAAAGAGCATGACATTCACAAAACTATGGAATTTCATACCGCTTTCCCAAGGATCTGTCATGAGCCTCTAACATCCAATCATTCACTTGGAAGCCCCATCTCTCTTTAATGGATAACAAGTTGTCTTCATTTGGTAATGAATTTGCATGCGACACAAACTAAATTTCCAACATCAACTTGATAAACTCATCGGGAGTCAGGGGTAAAGATCAAAATTTGAAAACTTTGCAACTTCATTTTGTAAGCAATGCATATTTTCACTGTATTCTTGGGTGCTGTATCATTCAGAAAAGACAGATTCACATAGAATTGACTCTCAACATAGTGGGAGGCCCAGCATGAAATAGGGAAGGTGTCTAAGTGAGACTAACTTCATAGGTGGTCAATTAATTCCTGAATGTTTTCATGTTATGACAACTTTGGCTTTTCTGCAAACTTTGAACCACCAGCCTCTGAGAGTGAATTTTCCGATAAGGAGAAACCATATGAAATTAGTACAGACTGGCACTAGGTCGGTACAGGGACAATGGCCCCCCTCGGTGCCTTCTCCCATCGTTGCCGAGGCTGGGGCGGGGGAAGGATACAGTGTGTGTTAGTGCACCTGAGGATCAGTCCACGCACTCCAGTCTGGTGGGAATGAGGCCCACATTCCAAACCAACTTCACAACCCGCCTCTCTGTTAATAACAGCTCGTTTTGATGTCGGGGAGTGCCTGTCCTGCACTTCTGTGAGAGGAGAGTTCCACTTATTGTGCTTTGGATAGCAAGGTGGGCCTGGGTCTCTCTCTTGCGTATCGGTTTGCAGAAAGTAATTGCCCCGCGATTCTTAATCCAACCCCTTCACGCATTCCTTTCTGAGTTGTTCCTGTTTGTCATGTCTGAGCTGTCACCTGGGTGCTGACCTTCCTTTGCTAAAGCCCATTCAAGAAGCGTTTGTATCCTTTGAGATGTCTGGGGCAAAGATGGACTGTTTTGACTGACCTGGCAAAACATACACAGATCATCTTTTCCCCAAGTACTGGCGTGTTACTTCCCAAAGAAAATCAATTTTTAAAATAAAATAGTAAAATTTAGACTCATGACTTTTTTTTTTTTGGGGGGGGGGTTATTATTTTGTAAAAATAACCTAAAAAATAATAACATTTGTTCTTTTTAACTAAAATCTTCTGTGCCAGATAGTGTGCTAAGCATTTTTTATGCACAATCCATTTTAATCCTGATAATAACTCTCCAGTGAGTTTTGTTTTCCCCAAGTGAATGGAAATTTCATAAGGGCAGGTAGGTTTGTTTTTTTTCTTTCTTGCTGCATCCATGGTGCCTAGAACGGTGCCTGGTAGAGTAGGCACCCAACCAATATTTGCTGATTAATGAAGTATTCTCCCTTTTCAGAATGGGAAACAGAGGCACTATGAGGCCACTTGTAAGCACTGTGCCCTAAGCCACAGAGGCCATAAGTGACAAATGATACCTTAAACACAACCTAATGCTAAAATTTACACCTGAAGATAGACTCCCTCCATCCAAGACACACACAGACACCCATACATTCACACTCCAATTCGCGCGCGCGCGCGCACACACACACACACACACACACACACACACACACACACACAGGCTGCCCCAGCTCATCTGCTTCCTCTGTCTTCTGCTCAGCTCAGCACTGGTCCATTCCTGAAGGACCCCCCTCCCCGGTCCCCCAACTTGTCCTCCTCCAACAACAGTCTCCGAGGACCCTTCTGGGGCACTGTTCACCAGCATTTGGTGACCGCCCTGCCCAGTTCTCATCCTCATGCTATCCCCCCAGCCCCCCAAAGTCTTGTTAATTATAACCACCACACAGTCTACACCCGCCCGGGAGAGAGGCTGTTTGGCAGCAGCTGGGAAAGCTGAACTAAGTTATTTGGGGATTAATCCGCTGCTGAATGTAGTCTTACAAGTATAGCTTTGGGAGGAAAAAAAAAAAAAGATAAAAGGAGCTAATGCTGTTCATATAAATGTGAACTTATATACAACACAGACACAGGCACACCCACAAGTAACTTTGACTAAGAGTTAAAATATGATTATCAAAGGATAAGAAGGACTTACAACTGTAATGTAAAACATTAAGAAATACGTCCCGGCTCTCTGTGCTCTGCAGGGATACGAGTGTGCTCCGAGCCAAGGAGAGGGGGAAAAAAGAGAGATAGCAAATTGAAATATCTTTAGGTAGACTTAAATATAGCTTCGGAGATTATAATTCAGATCAAGGCTAGAGCTCCATTTCAACATTCCTTTACTGCTAGTAATATAACAAAGGCCTGCAAATTGGGAGGTACGTCTGCTGGGGAAGAGATGCTTATCTGATCTCAGCCCATCTTTCTTCATGTTTCAATCCCGAACAGCTGCCCTCCGCTTGGTGAGAATCCCAGCAGTGGCACATAAAACTCAGCAGGCTGGGAGCCTGGCTGAGTCAGCCAGCCCAGCCGCCTCGCCCTGCGGTGTGCGAGGGGTGGATGGATGTGGGCTCCCGGCAGGAAGTTCCGGCGGCTGCTGGCAGGTAGCTGCCATGCCCCATAATTACACAGTGCCCCCTATACCCTGATGGGGGGGGGGGGTGGTAGGAAGACAGAGAGAGATAATGAGGCCCTAAGAAGGTGGTGGCCCAGGGCCAAGCATGCTTCTAGAAGCTGGGGTAAGAGAGGGGTGTTCATTTATTCATTCATTTGTTCATTCATTCATTTGTTCATTCATTCATTCATTTAAATATCTATGGAGCCAGTGCAGTACAATGATCAAATGCACAAGCTTGGGGGACAGACTAAAGTGGGACTTCCAGCCTCCCCATGAACCGGCTGGAGACTTGTGGAAAGTTACTAAGCCTGACCAAGCGTCAGTGTCCTTGTCTGCATAGAAGCAATGACACAGAGTCCACACCTCATAGGGCTGCTGAGGTGCTACCAGTTAGTGTGGGCAAATCTCTTCCTACACCGCCTGGCTCACAGTAAGTGCTCAACAAATAGCAGACATTAGCATGATGGGAACAGTCACGTGGAAGGCATTAGGGACACATCACACGGGATCCTGCCTCCTAGGCCACCTTGAGACAGTGTCCAGGGGAAGTTCCCAGGGAGAAGGAGGGACCACAGGGCCAGGAGTTTGTCTATCAAAAGAGCATCACGTGTCGGAGACCTGGCTGCTGCGGCCCAGGCACCAGGCAGAGGCCAGAGCACACAAAGGGCTCCCAGTGGCTCCGACACCCAGAGCCCTGTCTGTCCTCAGGCTTCTCCGGGAGGCAGCCTTTGTGGTCACTGGAAGGGAGCAGCAGAGAGGGGTGAAAGTGGGCAGGGGAGGGGACACAGGAACAAGACTCCAAACAACCTGCCGCTCTGAACCACTGATGAGGAGAGTGGACCAGAGACACGGAGGGAGGCTCCCTTTGACCTCAGTGTCTCAGGACCTCAGGCTTATCTCCGAGATCCGTTCCCTGAGAGTCTCCTGGGGAGCACGGGTTTGAGAGGTGTGCCCCCTCAGGACATTCCAGCGCCAAGTGCATCACTACATCTGTGACAGGCATCAGACTGTTTCCCTCTTGGAGCCTGGCAGGGCTCGGCAGCACACAGTAAAGGCTCTGAGAAGTCCTGCAATAAATAATCTGTTTGACTTAGTTTGGTTCAAAATGATTCCAAGTAACTTTTTAATAAGGCCTATGTCCCACTCTCATTTCAGACCCCAAAGACTGCAGGTCCAGACCTCAGGCTCATAGTCAGGGCACCCCTAACCCTAAATCCTAGCCCTGGTGAGCAGCCCTTTGCCTTCTCCTTTCCTCCTGCAGCCAGGGCACCCGTGCCCGTGCTGCTGCTCCTTGGAGTAGGTGGTGACAATACTGACACTTCTGTCAAGCAGAAGTCATTCAAGGTGACTGCCTGTTCACACACTACTAAAAACAAACCATAAAAGCCCTCTCTGAGATGCCTGATGGGGAACAGATTTTAAATGCAAGTCGTGGGAAGATATGCTTGTGGCTTAGGAGACAGAGGAGGTAGGCAGGGCAAACACTTAGGATTCGGAGTCCGGGCCAAGCCCTTGCACTGCCCAGGCCGGCCACACGTGTTGACTCTCTGAGCCTCAGTTTCCTTATGGTTAAACAAAAGGATTGCTTTCTCTTTTAGTTCTGCCTGTCTACATTTCTAGAAGCCTGGTGGAACCCACGTGGACTGCCTGGCATTCTGGGAGTCCACCCACCTCTGCAACTCCCATCCCTACCCGGGCGACGCTTATGCTTCCCTGCCTCCTCACTCCTGCTGCACGGCACTCTCCTGCTCAACAACCTCCCACGGAGCCTAGTTCTTTAAGAAGGGCATTCAGTCTACTGACCCCAGACAGCCTGCCCTGTGCAAACCGCTGCTGCCCACCTGTCCAACTTCTCCCACCGCCTTCCGCCATCCACCACCCGGGCCTCCTCTGTGCTGGCTCCTTCTCAGCCCCGGCTCACATCCCACATCAGACCATTCCATCTGAGGCCACGTCCTCACCCTTAGGCTTGTCCACCACATCACCTCATCTGCTCCTTTGCATGTATCGCTATCTAGAATCATCTTATTCACTCATTTATTCACCCATTTCATTTCTGACCCCTCCCAAGAGAATGTAAAGTCCCCAAGGGCAGAGTCTATGTACAGCTATATTTTTACTGCTTGTTTAGCCACCACAAAGACAGGCAAGAAGTAAATTTCAATGGAATGAATGAATAAATGAATGAATGAATGAATGAATGCAGGATCAAGTACAACCCTGCTTATCCCTTCAAGACCCAGGTCAAATAAATCTATTGGAATTATCCTGGTAGAACTGAAAAGCCACCCTCTTTATAGTCCCAGATCCGTTGTCTGGGTCTCTCAGAGGACACTGAATGCGACACTGCCCTCACCACCTGGAGGGCAGGGACCTGTGTGTGCCATTCTCTAAGTCCCTGGACGTTGCTGGAGGCTGGCCACGCAGGCCCAGTGCACAGAATATTAATGGAATGTTCTTCTAGAACCAAGTGTCTCTTCCTATTCACACAACCAGAGGTCTGCTGCCTCTCCAAAGAAGATCAATCACAGGAGGCTTAAAGGTCACCTTTAAAATGTTTATGTGTGTCCCCCATGAGGAAGACCTGGAAGTCACATGATCAGTGGAAGCCTTGAATCCTGGGTTCTAGACTCAGGCCTTGCCTAGGAACCTTGAGTCCCTTCTCACCTCCCTGAACCTTCCTTATCGCTTTATCATATGGAATGGATTGAAAAGCATGGAGCCTGACTACCCTCTGGCCCTCACCTGTGTGACAATGAGGCTCAGCCCTCCATATTCCCCCTCTGACAGCCCATCCACAAGCTGGGATAAGGGCTCCGTCTGATAAGGGTAGCCCAGCAAGTATTTGGCCAAGAAAATCTTACACTAAGAGAAACCAGGAGATCATCCTTTGTGCTCTAACTGACATTTCAATTCAGACTCCATCTGCCAAGGACCAAGCAGAGTGCTTTTCATATCTGTTCAAGATTTCAGACTTTTCACAGATTGCAACGGAAGTCAGAAATCACAGCGGCTCGCAACCCCATTGCATTTCACTGTACCCAGCCTCGCAGGTCAGCTTCAAAGCCTGCATGGTCGGCGAATGTCCCTGCCGGCCTGGAAAAGCTCTCCGGTCTCCCCCAATCAGTACCTTCGGTCCGGGAGACCACAGCGCTGAGCAGTGAGCGCGCTGCTTCCCGCTCCTGTGAGCAGTTTCGGGGCGCGGAGCCTGCCTTCTCTCAGAGTCTGCGGGCCGTCGCTAATTTGTATGACAGCTTCAATGTAAATAGGACACATCTGCTTGGGTTAAAAAAATAGCCCCTCGCCGTAAAGGGCAGTGTACTGTGTTTATTTATCATCTACAACTGGAAATCGGGTTCTGTTTCTGGTCTAGAACAGATGATGGTTTGCGACAACCTCTGAGGTGTTTTGGAATCGCTTTAGTTGACTATTGACTTTAAAAATAATTTTACACTCATTTTATTTTCCATGATTCTTTCTCCACTGCCTGGCTGGGGGAAGACAATGAGCATGTGGAAAGGGGATATTTACGTCGATCTCATGTATCCCACACCTGCCCGCTGCCAGCTGTCTGCTGGTGAGCACGCTCCTCTTCCTACGACTAACAACCCCTGTTTGCTGGGCAAGTACTTAGTGCCAGGCAAAGGCCCCTACATTTTCTCTCCTTTGTTGCCGTCAATGACACAAGGACATGCTTGTCACCATTGGCTCTGAGAAATGAGGGAACTGAGACCCAGAGAGAGTTAAGCACACTAAGACTGTAAGCACCAAAGTTGGTATCTGAGCCCACGGCCTATATTCCTAATCAGCTGTAATATCTTGCAGGAGTCTCACACTTAGCTACTGAGCTGGGCTGCCAGTCAAGGAATGCATACAAGCCTAACATTAAATCTTGGCTGCTGAATGAAGGAATTCTTTCAAGACAAGTAACTCAGGTATAGAAGTGACATCTAGTTTTACATAGACAATTATCTATCTTAAATGTTATTACACTTTACACATACACATATTATATATATATATATATATATATATATATATATATATCCTATATATCTGTACATACATATATCCAAAAATCATATATATAATGTATAAAATCACTATTTATGTAATCATTTTTTCTGACTTCTTCAATTCTTCACTTTAATTATATTGAATTCAATAGGTAAAATAATAAAAGATTACTCCTGCTGGAAATAATAACATGAGCCATCAGCTGGCAGCATTTTCGATTGCTCACCACAGGCTGGCAAGTTTGGAAGCACTCCGGGAAGTCCCCTTGAAAAGTGTAACAAATTACTGTAATCTATCAGAAGAGCACCACAAACAGCAACAAGGGCTATACTGGTGTGGAAAGATGTCCCAAATCCGTGAAGTGTAAAAGGGGGTAATTTACATACTACAAGTTCCTTCCTTCCTTCCTTTCTTCTTTTCCTCCCTTCCTCCCTCCCTCCCTCCCATCCTTACCCAAGGATGCTTTATTGACTTTAAAGAGAGGAAGGGGGGAGAGAGAGAGACTTTGATGTGAGAGAGAAACATCCATCTGTTGCCTCCCGTACACACCCACCACAGCTATATGCACTGACCAGGAGTCAAACCCGCAACCTTTTGTGTATGGGACGATACCCCAACAAACTGAGCTGGGGCAACAAGCTCATTTCTTGTAAAAACGTGTTGTGTTTGTGTGTGTGCAGATTCTGGAAGAATCTCTGGGAGGACAAAGAGGGGCTGGATTGGGGGGCGTTGAAGAGGGACCTTTCATTTTCACTTCATGAATCTCCAGCCTGTCTTTTTATGAGCATATACCTTTACTTTTAAAAAAGCAATAAAGGTGACATTTACACACATGCCCAGCCCACTGACAGTGGCAGCCCGTACCACTGTGAGCCTCTGAGGTGACTCTGCCATTGAAGCCACATCTGCTTTTCCGGGTTACCTGCCCACTGGCTGTAGCTCTACCTTGAAAAGCCACTCTGTCTCAGGCCTCGGGACTGGCTGAGCTGCAGACACACACAGAGCATCTTGCTGTGAGATTTTCGGTCATCCAGGTCTCCCTCCTCAACCTGACTACCTCCCCCCGTGGCCTCACCCTCTGCATGTAGCAAAGGACAACACAGGTGGAAACTGTTCCCACGACAAGGGTGTGGCCTTGGCTATCCTGATGAGGAAGGTTTGCTACTGCCCAGCTGGCCGCTAGGAGATCAGGAGGAACACACAGATCTCAGCACATGTGCTGAGCAACCCTCCAGGCTTGGTTCCGCCTTGGCCCCTGGCCTGTCCAGCGAGCAGCCACGCTGCGCTGACACACTAGAATGAAAAACTCACACGCCTGGCTTTTCAGAAGGCGCGCTGCCTGGCCAGGCTGCAGGACGCACGTCGGGTGCTGGGTGGCAGCACCTGCCAATCAAACGATGTTTCCATGTGAGCCTCCTTCCCCCCAAACTTGGAGAATGTGGTTTTCAGTCTGACTTCCATGTTTCAGGGCTGAAGTTTCAAGGACGCATCTGGACAAAATATGCTTTCCGTATAGGCCAACAATTTATTTATTTATTGCTTATGACATTGTACTTGGCAGCTAAGGAGATATAAAACAATTTGAACCACTCTGCAGAAAACGGTTGCAGAGTTGCCACTGGAGACCCCGGTGGAAGATAATGGGGGAGAACGGAATCTCGTAGATCTTTCTGTAATTGACAGGCAGATCCTCGAGAGGCGAGCGCGGTGAGCAGGCATTCCTGTCAGGAGCTCACATCTCTTTCCAGCCTCAACTCCTGCTTTGGCACAAGCGGGAGACCAGAGCCATGTGTTGGAAGCCTATTCTGATGGGACAAATGAAGCCAGGGTGAAGGTCTTTGCCATCCACCCCGATTTGCGGGGATGGAGGGGACATTTGAAGGGTCTCTTTCACTCTTGCTGGTGCAGTGGCTGGCACTGGCAGCTTCCTTCTGCCTCTCTCACACTGCCTCTCTGGGTGTCCCACCCTCCTCCAACTGCTGACCATGGCCTGTCGCTGCCCGAGGGCTTCTCGGGTCCCAGGGCCCACCCTGCACTGGCTCCTGGAGCAGCTCTCAGCCAGCAACTGACAGGTGGTGTGCACACATGCCCAGTTCCTCACCTTCGAGCAGGTGACTCTGTGGCACGTGTCTGACACTGATAGCCCTCTGCGGTGACTTGAAAACACCCCTTTATTGGCCTACCCATCCCTGTCCCACTCGCCTGTCCCACGCCCTATGATGTTTTCTGGGGTCCCATCCTAAATAACCTGCTTGTACTGCATCTTTGGTGTGGGACCTGCTCCCAGGAAGACCCAAACTCAGCCCCTCAAATCCTGTGCAGCTTTTAAGGCAGAGATGGTAAAGCAAGCTCCAAGGCAGTTGCAGTTACGTAGGCTGGTTGTCTGATCTGCTGAGTCTTTAAAAGAATTTAAATTAGTTGCTCTCATGTAAAAATGGGATATTTCACAAAGAAATCGAGAGCACAGGCTTTGGAGCCTTAGTAGACCACACCCATAGCCTAGCTCTTCAGTGACTAGCTATTTTTTAATTCTTATTCTATTGGATGTATTTCTTAATCTTCTCGGGTCTAGGTTTCCTCCTCTGAAAGTGCAAGTAATTCAAAGGTCTGCTCAAAGGATCAAATAACGTAATGTCCGTAAAGCCCTGAGGAGTGTCTGACAATGGGAAATGTCCAATAAACGGAACGATAATTATGGCTGTGATTATATCATGCAGTGTGTCTCCTGCAGCTCCGAGGTATAGCTCCCATCATAGATCTCAAATAATTGCTAAATTGACTTGAACCAGGACTCAATAATGAACACAATTTCTATTCACCAGGACTCAAACCAGCTTACTAAAAAAGACATTTGTTAGTTCTTGTAACTGAATTATTCAGGACTAGTCTGGCTATAGGCAAGATTGATTCAGGAAATCAAACAACAATCCCAAGGATCTGTCTTTGCTTCTCTCTCTCTCTCTCTCTCTCTCTCTCTCTCTCTCTCTCTCTCTCCCTCCCTCCCTCCCTCCCTCCCTCCCTCCCTCTCTCCTTCCCTCCCCCCCTCTCCTTTTTACATCCTTCTCAGGCAGGCCTCTCCTCATGCTATGGCACTTGCTCAGGAAAATCTCCCTTCCTTGCTGCAGAGCCAAAGTCATAAGAAACGGGCTGAAGGCCCATCACTGTGCAAGTGGATCTGAGTGGTCCTGACCCATCAGCCTGTGTCAGGGCTCAGCCGTGAAGTCATAGCAGCCACAGGTGTTTAACCAAGCACATGCCACTAAGCCCCAGGCTCGCTGGCTCATCCCAGAGCCCAGTCCCAGCTGACTAGCAGTCCTGATGTGAAATGTCAATACCAAGAGTCAAGAGCCCTGTTCAGACATCACAGGGCCTGAGGGCACAGGAGGTGGGCAGAGGATAGGTGCACTGACCCCTCCCGGGGCCCACAGAGCACCCTGCACTGCACCGTCGATGGGAAAGGCATTCTTCTCTGCAGAAAACAAGGGCCGGGGACAGAAAGAGAACGTTTGAAACTGCTGTTTTGTTAAGGGATCAGGACTTTGTTTTCCTAAAAGCTTTTATCCTTCTGTCAGCATATTCCAAACAATCCGAAGGCATCATCTGCTCAGAAGTCCCCACACCATCCACACGGCGCTCGGCCCCAGGCAGCTGAGGAAGATGTGCTTCCTGGCTGATCCCCTCCTCCTCAGGCCTCCACACACTACGGACTTAATCCTCTCTCACCTCTACAGACCACAGCTCGGGCCTGTCAGCCAGAATGATATTTGGATGATGATTCAGCCAAGGCAAGCCTGGCTGTCATCCTAGACTCCCTTTTCCCTCCACGCTGCCACCAAATCCCTTTGACTCTTCCCCAGATATCCATGGAATCTCGCTGCCTTTCTCCATCCTTAATCTCACTCTCCTTTACACATACACATTCTCTAGCCTCCCAATGGTTTCCTTCACCCCCTTCTAACTCTTCCACCAGAGAGAGCTCTCTAAAGCACCCACATCTGATCATGTATGATTAGCTCCCCCTGCTCCCCATTGCTTTTCAAGTTATATATAATAAAGTTCAGTCCCCTTAAAATGGTAGAAAGCCTTTCTAACCTCAGTCTCTACTGATATCTTCAGCCTGATCCTTTGTCATTCTGCCGCTTTGCCTTCTATACTACAGTTCAAGTTATGGACAATGCATGTTTCCAGAACAGACCTCCATTATGGCATTCCTCCATCGGGAACAGTCTCATATGTATCTGGCTAACTTCTACTTTTCCTCTAGGCCCCAGTTTAGGGCCACTACCTCTGGTTTCTAAATGTGTGGTTGGCATTTCTTCCACATATTTTCATGGCATCCAGTACCTTCTCCACCACAGCATTTCTCATACCAGCCTGCAATTGTTTTCTTATCCATTCTTCTTTTTCTAACCTGGAAGATTCATGGAACTCATCTTATTCATCAATGTATCTTTAGCTTCCAATGCAAACTCTGGTCCATGAGAAGCTCAGTACATATTTGTTTAATGTTTGAATATGTGAGTGAATACATGCAAGAAGGAGTCTGTTGCATGCTCAGACTTTGCATTGACTGAGTTTGAGGTCACACTTTCTATACAGACAACTGAGATCGCACACTTCCCTTCCCAGATAAACTGTCAATTATGCCCCACACTTGCTCCACTTGATACCCCTTTTGGCTCCTTATGTTTATGTTCAAGGTATAAAAATGTCTCCAGCACAACTTACACCTCTGGAATTGAGTGGCTGGTGCAGGGAAGAGAGTGCAATCTCTGATACAATCTAGAGCAAGTGGGACCTCCAAGGACTTGAAGAGAAATATAAAAGTGTGCATTATGCTTTGGCTTGAAGAACCTGGGGGCAGGGGAGAGGAGTCTCTTGTTTCCTTGACCATCCAACTTTGATTTTTTTCCTCCTTGCTCAGCATCTGACAGGATAGGATTCCAAGGGCACCAAAACAAGGTCAGGGGGCCTTTATGTGACAAAAGGCATTCCTGGATGTGAACGTTTAGCAAGCGTTTAAATATCAGTGATTTAGCCCCATATTTTATGGGGGGAGGGGTGTTACAGTGGTGCACTGCGAAACAGTGTTGATGTGAACAGACTTGGGTGTATGCCTCATAGGTACGGTTTGAGTCCTAGCCCTGCCATGTATAAGCCATGTGGCCCCTGCCTACGGTCCTAAGCTCTCTTAAGCTTGGTCTCTCATCTGTAAAATGTAGATGATGATAAAAGCATCAATCTTTGTAGGGCTACTGTAAAGAATAAGGCAGCCAATGCACCTAATGCACCGATCACAGCACCTCTCACATCTGAGCTCTTCTTCATATTAGAACATTGGTCCCCACCCTACTTCAGAGGCTAGGGAGCAAGCAATGCACCAGCCTGCCCTGCGGGATCATTTCTGCTGTTCAACGCATAGGTGTCAGTTCATAGAGGCTGGTTTTCTATTGTTGCCATGAAAAGTCATCACATGTTTAGTAATTTTTTGATCTCTCTGCCCTGGGTCCCCCAAGACCAAAGCCAATGTTTTGGCAGGTGGCAGTCTTTCCTGGCCCCTGGGGATGAACCCACCTCCAAGCTCACTGGAGTCCGTGGCAGCATCCAGTTCCTTGGAGCTGCAGGACTTTCCCTGTGGACTGTTGACTGGAGGTCTCAGCGTCAGGAGGTCTCTTGCATTCTCTGGCTCGTTGACCCTTCCTCCACCTTCAAAAGCCTCTGCTTACATAGTGTCCCTCTGACCTCCCCTTCCGCCTCCCCTCCCATCCCTCTTTCCTATTCCTCCATAGGTCTCTGACGCTCCTGCTTCCCTCTTCCACTCCAAAGGCCTATTTCATTACACTGGGTCTGCCTGCATAATCCAGGATACGCTCATTAGAAACCTTAACTCACCCCATGCCTAGCTTAGGTTTGACTCCCCGGGGATGGGAGTCTTGGGGAGACATCTTTGAAATTCTGCCCACCACACGCAGTTAGTTACACTTGAAAACCTGCAGCAACATTCAAGTCAACAGAGCACACTCACCAGGTTCTAAGTTTTGACTATTTTGTAGATTTGGCTTAGCAGGGAAGAAAAACATGAAAAAGTTACTTTCAAAAGCAATGACCACCCTTTCCTAACAGACTCATCTTCTGTTCACTGTGGAGGTGTGAAGCCATTTATCAGGGAAACTCCCCTGATTCCTTTCGTTTCCACTTTCTGCTCAGTGAAGTCCATACCATTTTAAGGCATTTAAATATTGTAACTCTAAGGTTTTTATCTACGAGGCTCAGCTCCAACTTTCAAAAATCTGAGCCAGCAGTGTCCAAACATGGAAGGCTCTCAGGCAATCCTGAGTTATTCCAACAGGACAGCGTGGGCCCAGAAACTCGAGACGCAGGTTGGAATACATTTGCCAGTTGGCAATGAATCCTGTTCTCATCAGTTTATCAAATCCATCTGATGCAGAAAATTAAAACTCTTGAGTCTGTAATCTACAGCAGTACTGGCACATCTGCTCAAAGACATGTACACAACACTATTTACTGCAGTCTTATTTGTCATAGCAAAAAATGGAAAATAATATAAACATCCACTGACTGTGGGTAGTTAAATGAACCTTGGCAGGGGAACACCATGGAATACTCCTCTAGCTATTAGAAAAGAATGAGGTAGACTCAAATACTAAAATGGAAGGTTTACCAAGATATGCTGTTAAGTGAAAAAATGCAAAGCACAGAAGCATCAGTATAGCATGATCCCATGTGCGCTACAAAGGACACTTATAAACGTGCATGTATTTGTAAGCACATCTATATTGTTCTGGGGAGAAGTGTGCGGTTGGGGCGCAGAGGGAAAGGGACATTTGGGTCTCACATTGTTTACTTCATTGTCTTACAGTGAGAACTAAATCATGAATTAACTGTAGAATAAATAATACACGGGACATACCACCGAGAAAGATCTTATTTGAAAGCGATTCATAATTTAAAGTCTACCAATGTGCTACAGTGAACAACTTGTGAACATCTCAGCTGACACTGCCATGTAGAGCTAAGCATAACACAGGCTAGACAAGAGAGGGCTATTTGTCCTCTAGTTTCTGAATGACTGTGGCATTCCACAGACCTGGCACATTATACTTGTAGAATAAAACTATTGGCACACTATTTAATTTGGGAAAGTATGGTGTCTGTCTTTGGTGAATTAAAGCAAGCATACTAACATCGTGATGGATACAAGATTCAACCCAGTCTCCAGAATGGATGGACAGAAGGGAAGTAGTTTCTGTTACAGAATACAGGCAAGGAGGGTTTGAAATATAGACAATCCTGCTCTACCTTAAAACAGAACAAAATAAGCCCCTGAAAAACAGATCCTAAAAACTGGACTTCAATCCCATGCAGCCCAGTGGAAAAAAAGCTCTTATACAGAGCAGCTCCGAGCAGCCAGAGAAGGAGGAAGGGGCTCAGAGGAGGGGAAGCTCCCCACAGCTCTGCCCCTCCATCAGTGGAATCAGGGGCTGGAATACATGACTGCTAAGCTGCCTTTCAGGGTCAACCTTCTGGCAATCTGTAAGTGGCTGCTCAGGTGGCCCAGTGGCCTCAAAGGAGCTGGAACCAGTTCTCTGAGCTTCAAAGGAACAGAGAGCCTCGGGTTTGCATGTCAAATGTCAGAGTAAACCTAAGCCCCGGCCCCCACCTCCTCTGCAGATCACCTGTCAGGGGCTGAGCTGCAAGAGGAGTGATGGTAGCCCCTCCATTTCCAAGGGCGAGCTTGGAAGAGAGGCAGAAAGTGGTGAAACAAGCCATCCGCACATCAGCATACAACTGCATTGTCTGTAGCTCTCTCAGGCCCCTTTCTACTCCGAAAGCCACAACTGCACTTTGGATGTACCAACAGTAAATAAGGGACTACGCAAATAAATACAAAAAGCAAACACGAGGACTCCGGGCCCGGGAAGGCAGGGAACCCCGTTTCCAGAGCTGCGTGTTCCTTCTCAGCTGCTATTGGTCTGTTTCTGCCAATAACCGAGACACATGCTGTAGTGTGACGATCCTGTGAACCATGAGCTTGTTTTTAAATTGTACCAGATGTGCATCCACTCACTCAAGCCTTGTGTTTTCATCCAATTTTTATGTTTTGATGATGTACACTCTTGCCACTCAAAGTGCGGTCCACACACCAGCAAGCATTAACCTCGCCTGGGAGGAGGGTTGCCAGATAAAACAGAGGAAATTCAAAGTTAACTGGGCAAGCCAGCTTTTTCCTCTCCCTCTCTCCGTCTGGCAAGCCTACCTGGGAGCTTGTCAGAAATGCAGACTCTCCCGCTCCACCCAGACCTGAGGACTCAGATCTGCCTTTCATAGGCTTCCCGGTGGTTGTAAAATTCAAGAGGCACCCTCTCCTGGATTCCCGCGATGTTAACTTTTTACGTTGAGGCAGATTCTGAGCTCAAGTCTCCACCGAATGCAGATGAAAAGAGTGATCCGTCAACAACCACTTCGGCTTGTGTGTCTCCCCCATCGGAGAGTTTCATAATGTGTTCTGTGTGCAGGGGGGGTGTCATTCCACCTGGGCACACAGGGCCTCCCACTTTGCACCGCTGATCAGCCAGAGCGGCCCTGGGAGGGGAGGCCAGGCTGTGTTAATTGCTTGCTGGGTGGTGGGGAGGAGGGGCGGGGTTACCATTGCGCCTTTGATCAGGAGGGAGAAGTAATGGTTTTACTTACATCCTGCTTTGTCTCCACACAGGCCCAGCGCCCGGGATCCATTTCAGGCTCTCTCTTTCTTCCTAGTGTTCCCTTACTGCCTACACACTGCAGCCTCGGGCCTGGGGGAGGGGGGAGGGAAGAAGGGGTGGGGGGATAGGGGGCACACCAGACGCTCTTTGTGGTACACCCACATGACAGCCTTCAAAATGGAAACAATATTTAAGGTAAACCTGAAAGATCAAGTCTGCTCAGATCTCACAACACAGGGAGCTTTGGAAACACGGCAGCAGGCCTGCGTTTGAAGGGGAGAGGCGAGGCCCCATTACCAGCCCGAATCCCATGTGGGAATCAGCATTCCCCTTTATTCCTTAGGAATAATAAGGATCATAATAATGCACCCAAACAGAACCATTGTCTTTACAATCACATCCCTCTTTAATCTGCACAATCAGATGGGGTTGAAGGTGTAGGAGGCGGTCATCGTAGACAAGGTCCAACCAAGTAGAGACGATGTAAAAGTAAAATAAAACCAAGACACTTCCTTTGACTGGCACAATCTCTGACTCCTAAAACAGTGCTCTTTCCCCTGCTCATAGAGGTTCATGGATTTGGTCACCCCACACTGCTCAGACCTCAACAACCCCTCCTGAGACTTCAGAGCTGGAAGAAACCTTTTTAAAAAGATGCAGAGAATCCTGTTATAAGTTCAGTTGTGCCTCCTCAAATTTTATGTTGAAGTCCCAGCCCCCAGTACCTCAGAATGGAAAACAAGGTCATTCACATGCAATTCCGTAAGATGGAGACCCTAATCCACCATAAATGCCATCCGTGTAAAAACAAGGGATCTGGACACAGACACACCCACGCAGGGCGGACCCCACGTGAAGACAAAGACAGAGACTGGGGTCTCGCATCCACAAGCAGAGAAATGCCAAGGCTTCCAGCCAACTAACAGGAGCTGAGGAGGGGCAAGAACTGGATTCTCTCTCACAGCCCTCAGAAGAGACCAACCCTGCCGACCTCTAGACGTCTAGCTTCCGGAGCTGTGGGACAATCAATTTCTGTTGTTTAAGCCACTCCGTGGGTGACACTTCGCTGCAGCAGCCCTAGCACACTAATACGTACAAAGCTTAAGGTGGGAAGAATCTATTGTGTGCCCCGATTCATGGCCCCCTCCCACTGAGTCTGGGAGGTAGGAATGAGAAATGAAGCTGAGGCTCACAGAGGCTGAGGCGCTCAAATGGAGATGACACAGCTAGCAGGTGGCTAAACTGGATTGATGCCTGGGCAGTCTGAGTTCAGATCCTGTCTTCTTAACCACAAACATCGCAGCCTCGGGTGGAGTGGCCAGGACAACCGATTAGCATCTCCTGAGCCCTCTCTGTAAACCTGCCAGGCACTTTTAGTAACATCACACAACCACGAGGTTTCGCAGAGGAGAAAACAGAGGCAACGAGGTTAAATGACTGGCCCGAGGTCACACAGCCCATCAGTGGAATAGAGGTTTGAAGAAGGTTTGTTCAACCACAAACTCAGATTTTTCTGGGTTCTCAGTGGTAGGTGTGTGTCCCTTCCCATATCAGCATCTCTCTCTATGTCACTGGCAGCTAAAGGTGTTTCTGAATCTCTACCTGCCACACTAATGCACACACCAGCCTTTCAGACATTCGTTTCCTCCCCACCTCTATGAGAAAGCATCGCTTCCCCCAAGTGGCGCAGAAAGTAGGTTCATGCGGCAAAGTCTATGAAATTGCTTCAGTCTGTGGGTCAAACTCTGATAATGCCCTAAGTCAGTTCCAGGAATTTTCCAGGGCCACACACGGAGAGCGTATCTGGGTGTGGAACAGAGCTTCTCAACCAGGGGCAATCCTGCCCCTCTGGGGACCTTCATTCACCATTGCTGGAGGCATTTCTGGTTGTTACACCTGAGAGCAGGGATGCTACTGGTCTCTAATGGCAGATGCCAGGGGTGCTGTAACATCCTGAAATGCACGTATGCACAGCACAGACGTGTCCAGCCCCAAATGTCAATAACGGTGAGGTTGAGAAATCCTGTCTCGGAGTGTGCCCAGAAGAGACAAACTGCCCACGTGTGAATTCCAGCTCCATGGCTCACTATTCCACAACCTACGGCAATTTACTTAAACTCTCCAGGGTAACGAGTTCTTATCTCCAAAACGAGACTCATAGTCCCCACACCGTGCCTGACACAGTGTCACCCTCAGGATAGTTACCAAAGCTGGGAGCGAGGCACCTGGCCACGGGCTCCACTAGCTGCTGCTCAGTTGTCCCAGCTGCAACTTTAGCTGAGGTCGGCGTCCTCGGTTTATGAATGGCTGCCTTAGGCACTTAGCACATGCACAAAAGGCAAGGTACAATGTACAATACAAGGAAACTCTTGTTTCAAAGCAAAATCATGCAAAAGAAATAATTTAGGCCATCCCTCTCTAAAACCTTTTTAAAAATATTTAAGAGGGAATCTTTTGGAATCTTTTCCAAGGTCTCCATTTACCTATGCCACTGGCATTTACACAGTGCTTACCGCAGGCCAGACACGGCATGCTTTGGTGGAATTAATCCTCAAAACAGCCTCAGTGCGATGGGCACTTCCTTTCCTTGTCCTTTTTAAAACAAAACCACTTCTCCTGAAGCATCAGAACCCAAGATCAATCAATGCCTTGTTAAGTTTTCATTCTAAATTACTGTTCTCCTTATTACATTATAGCTATAGTCTTCTAATGGTTTCCCCAACCCTCCCCAGGAGCACTGAAACTTTAGCAACGTGACAGGCCTTGTGGTTCAGCTTGGACAGCCAACACATGGCTTAACATGGACAAGTATGCATTATACAGTATGTACAATCCATAATCAATCAGATATATTACCACTCTTTGATTTCTCAACCCTGAGACAGCTGACTTATGAATTCTTGGAACTTACCCCACTTGGGGAGAGACTTTGGTGTGTGGTTTTAGGAGCTGGGAGGGAAGAGCCCTTTGCCACATGGCGGCCACATCACACTGAAACAAGAGCAAGGCATGGTGGTGAAAGACAAACGTGGGCTCCAGCCTGGACCCTCCACCTCCCAGCCCTATGACCTCGGGGCGTGACTTAGTCTCTTCTCTGTAAAGTGGGACACCACAGACCTACATGCTGAGGTAGAACAAGACTAACCAGAGTTACATAAAGAAGGAAAAGACATTCGATTATGGCCGCTCTCCATCTCTGCTCCTTGTCTTGACTGGGATTCCATGGCCATAAGACTCCATTGGCATCTGTTAACTGACCACAACCCCATATTTAAATGTCATGGTGTCACTTTCCTATCTTCTTTTAGTTCCTTTGTGCATTACCCGTCTTGGCTCCTGACCCTGGTGTTCAGGCCTCATCATACAGCCCTATGACAGCCAACCGAACTGCCTGTGCTAACCTTCTGCTATCCAGAATGAACAGCAATGTGGGTCATGCAAGGTCAAGTTGCCCTGGGCTAAAGTGCAGAGTCCTTGGACTCTTCTTGGAGCCTCATATTGACAGATAATTAAGAATAGGTCTGACTTGGGTAAAATGACTCAGGAGAGCAGGGCCTATTTCTGTTCAACTGCTGTGGAATTGTACACAGTAGATATTCGAGAAATATTTGTTGAACTAATTGCTAAACGGGTGAGCATTAGTGAAGTGCTACATAATGAGGTATGTGGCGCTCTTCCCTCCCAGTGTCTTCTTTCATTTCTTTTCAAATAATCGGAATAATTTGTAGGCAGGAGCACGAGAGCTTAGCTTTTAATCTCATCAACAAAGAACTTTCCAAAGAGGAGACATTCCTTTGGCCTGGGTTGTTGGCATTTCAGATGTAATTACATTTTTCACCCTAAAATTTCCCAACAAGATTAAGCGTCACACACAAAGTTTCCTTAACCCTCTACTCAAAAGTTTGCAAAGGAGCTCTGCCCACTTTTCACGGGCGTTCTGAGAGATGCCAGCTGCCGGCAACCATGAAACATGAAACACAAAGGCCTCGTAATCCCTTGGACCAGCGCCGCCTGCGCAGCTCTGCAGGCCTCTCTAAGAACACACCGGGGCCCACAAGTGTGTACACGCTTTTCTGCAGAAAGAAAGAAAGATGCAACCTTGCCTTTCTCAACAAGCTGTTTCTAATATTTCCTTTATCTGCTCCGGATCAGACAAGATAAAATTGTACACATATCTAAGCAGAAAGGCAGCGTTAGCATTTCTTTGTACTGTCACTTGCTTTATGGCCTCTGTGGGAGTTCCTCCTGACTTCACATCATGGTGACGGTTCTGGTAACAGCTGAGAAGTTTTAAGCTCCTCCGGGTACCTGATTCCAATTGGCTGTTCACCATACTAGTTTATTGGGACTGTATACGGAGGGCTTTTGAATTTGTGGGTGCGGATTTTTTTGGGGCCTAGGCTGTTTGCTGGCTGCTATGAAAGTTAGGTCCAACCCATTCTGTGAAGGGGGCTTTTGGTCCAAAGCATGAGAACCCCAAAGAGACCGACTGCATTTATTTCTTTGAGGACGTGAATCCACATAAAGTAGTGACAGTGGTCAGACTGGTGCTCAGTGGCCCCTCAACCCCCACCCCATCTCAGGAGACAGTCACTGACCAAACGTTTAGATCTTTATAATGACCAGCAGATACTTGATAAATAATTCCAGAAATCCTGATGCTGCAAGACTGTCAGAGGTGGTCAGTGAAGAAGGTATCAAAGGAGGGGATAGTGGGATGAAAACAAAACAACACGGGCCAGTATTTATTGAATGCTGAGACTCTGTACCAGCCCTGGGCTGGCATGTTGAGTCATTATCCTATTTGATTTCCACCAGAACCCACACTTTGCACATGAGAACACTGAGGCTCAGAGAGACTCAAAGTCACACAGCTACTAAGGGACAGATCTGGGAGGCAAGGCTCCCACCCTCGCTCCATGAACTCCCACGTGCAAGATGGACATTTTACACATGAGAAAGGAAAGGACGAGAGGAGGAAGATGAGGTGAAAGAAGGTGTGAGGAGAAGGGGAGAAGTGAAACATCCCGAAATGGAGAGGAAGCAAATGGAGCCCTTGTTGGCTGCCTTTATGGTTTTGGAAAACATGAATCTGTCATCAAATCTATTGCAAATGTTTATGCGTTGCTATTGGCCTGGAGCAGTATTTTCTGTTTCACCTGTGAAATGTCTGCCCACACAGATGGGTGATACACATGGGGCTCAGTGTGCTATCAGGCCTCACTGCCCTGCTGCCGGCTGTACTGTGCTGAGCGCGGTGCGAGGCTGAGAGCATGCCCCATGCTGCCTAGCCAGAGCCACTCAGCGGCCACTGCAGTCCAGAAGCAGCAAAAGGCAGCAAAGAAACCAGTGGACATGGCCATGCTCCAATATGAATCATACTGATAGACAAAGAAATTGGAATTTCATAAAATATTTCACAAAATAACCTTTTGATGGTTTTCCCAAAAGTTTAAAAAGATAAAGAGACTTGTAGCTTGTAGGGTGTACAAAAGCCACTGGGGGTGAACAGGTCGGCCACGGTTTGCACAGCTGATCTCTGCCTGAGGGCCCGGCCTATCAAAGGCTCTGCGAAGGCCTGCAATGGAGAAACCGACTTCATTCTGCTTAATCCAGATGCTTCCAAACGTATTTGAACACAGAATGCTTTCATTACAATTTTTAAAAACTAGTGTCTCATCCAATACCATCAGCTCTCTAAGGAGCATCTTAAGGGAATTACTACTACAGGGGAAGGAGCAATTGACCAAGAGTAAGATGTTTAAATTCATGTCCTACCTTCCATATCCTATCTCTATATCTCTGGAAAAACCTCAACAGTTGGATTCTCACTGAAAAAAACATAATCCTCATCAAGGACATGTTTTTCATTGATTTGAGAGAGAGAGAGAGAGAGAGAGAGAGAGAGAGAGAGAGAGAAACAGTGATCAGTTGCCTCCCAAACGAGCCTCAGGGATTGAACCCACAACCTGGGTATGTGCCCTGACTAGGAATTGAACCTGCCACCTTTCAGTGTATGGGGATGATGCTCCAACCAACTGAGCAACACTGGCTAGGATGCGACCTCACTTTTTTACATTATAGAAAGGCTTGGTGCTACCTGCCTTCCACCTCATAGAGCTTAGGGGGGATCAGATGAAAATAAGGAACGGACAAGGGTATTTTCTCTGAACTGCTAAGGGAGCTGTGAGTGACACAGAAGTGGGAGAGGCAGCAGTGTCAGCCCTCAGCGCCTTGAGGACATTCCCAGTGATGGTGGACTGGCACAGAGCTACATGCTGGTGCTGAGGGCTTCCCCTCAGCTGTCCCTGCCCTCAGTGCTTGTGGCATGGCAGTGACCAGCTCACCCTTCCCTGTGCCCAGTCCCTGCCCAAGCTGAGAGGCCACCAAGGAGAGGTGCCCAGTTACATAAAGCTCCCCGGGGCCTCCAGGAGCGGGAGTCCGAGCCTCCAACCAGGTGCTCGCGCTCACCCACCAAGCGTGGAAATGGCTTAACAGTCTGGCCTCGGCAAACACGTCCGTGCATTCGCAATTTTCACAAATAATAACAGGGAGGAAATTCCTCCGGCGTGTCCGGGCTTGCACCCTCACCCACAGTCACCGCCTTATCTGCTGTATCGGGTTGCACAGAGTCCCCGCCTGTTGTGTAAGGAGGGACAGGAGCGCTCTGGGCTCTGAACACTTCCTCGTTCTCCCTCGCTGTCCTCTGCATCCCCTCAGAGGGAAGGACGGCTCTTTCCTGCCATTGGTCCCACTGCACGGCCTGCAGGCTCCGCTGAGCTTGGGAGCTGCTGGCGGAGATGCTGCTGGCTGGGCCTGTCATTGAGTCATTTCTCTCCGGGGAGAAAACAGAAGTGCTTTCATTCCCTGGTGTGTCACCTGCCTGCAGACAAAGAGGGCGTGAAGGCTTTCCTCTAATGTGCTTTCATCCTATCCCCAAGCCAGTGCCGGCGCCAGGGATACAACAAGCACATGAGTAAACCATACGTGCACCCAACAGCGGCCACAGAATGCTGTACCTGCAGACCCTCGCCAGGACCCAACCCCAGGGCCAGGGGACTCCCCCTTTTAGTCACAGAGGGCTTTAATTACAGAGACTCATCTCCAATAATGCAGTGACATCAGAGGTCAAAGGGCACTGAAAGAAGAATGATGCCAGGATCAGCAGGGCTGCTAATCACACCCGCTGACTCCGGGCAGCCACAGGCACCCGCTCCCTTGCCCACACCTGAGCAGGAAACAAGCAACCTCACATGGGCCAAGAGCAGTCGCACTGGGGCAGCGTTTGCCGCTCCCACCCTCCCCAAGGGCTGTTCTGTGACTGCCCCAGCCTGGCCAGGCTCCCCGACGGGCCAGGGCAGAGCAGACATCAAAATTACACACAGATGTCAGTATGTCAGCATGGAAAGACAGTCATGGGGCACTGAATAAATAACAACAGTAACAGCCTTGAGCTTAGGCCAGCACATCAGAGTGGTAGAAGCGTCCCTGGTCAGTGTGTCTAATTGGTCAGAGCAGCGGCCAGCACACCCAAGGGTTGCAGGTTCAATCCCTGGTCAAGGGCACATACCTTGGTTGCAGCCAATTAATGTTTCTCTCTCACATTGACGCCTCTCTCTCTCTCTTTCTCATCCCTCCCTTCTACTCTCTCTAAAAATCAATGGGGAAAAATATCCTCAGGTGAGATTAAAAAAAAAGAAAAAAAAAAAGAAAGAAAGCAGCAGTGGTGGAACCAGTATGGGAACTGGGTCTGCGTGACTCCAGAGCCTGGTGCTCTCCACCCACTCAGCACCAGAAACCAGGCAAAGTCGGAGTCTGTGAGTCAAGTATATATTGGCACGACCATCTCCGTATAGGAACATGTGCTTTAAAATGGCATTTTCTCTGAATGAGATATGTTTTTTCTTGACTCCTCATCAAACTTTCTAAGTTTCCTAGAAAAAGTAATAAATGGGGGAAATGAAGCATTAGCTGTAACATTTAGGTTTCCCGGTGAAAGTGGTATCTGTGATAGTCATTTCAGATCTTGTCCTGTGTTTTCCTCTGAAGGAGGAAGGTACAGTGTACACAGAGGGCTCTTTAGCCACATATGGGCTTTTGCCTTTTCATTCTGGGTCTAACAGGTTTCACTGAGAAATGATCTTCCCTCAAAGAGATGATGACACGCTTCCTTCTGTGTCATCCCAGCAGCTCTGTTATCAAGCCCTGGGTGTGCAGAGTGACCAGGCGCTAAGGAGATGCTTGGAGAAGGACTGGGTCCTCAGCTGCCCAAGACCTGCGACCACAGTCATTACTGGAGGAGCCTGACTCTTGAGGACACACAGTGGGGTCACAAAGAGCCCAGCTGGCCTTCAGGCTCTGGAAAGCTCCTGCAGACGGAAAGAAACCACAGGCAGGGCTGTTCTTTAAGCACGGAAGCATCCCAGAGATCCTGTCACCACGGGAACAGCCCTGTGTGCTGCAAGACAAGTGTGGCCCAGTGTAAGAGCTGCAGGGGAGAGCTGGGCAGCCTAGACCAGGACCTGGCAGATGTTTTCTGTTGTTGTGTGCTGCTAATCCCAGCATTTGCATTATATTTTTCTGGAAAACATAGCTAGAGGGAATGCATATTCCTGTCCCCAAAGCTCTGATAGGCACATTCCTAGGAACGGGGCCTTTGGCCACCCCTGGCAGAATGAGATTGTAGGACTGATTTCCTGGGGTCACCTGATAGCCAGGTGGGCCTGCAAGCTCCCTGAAGAGGTCATCTTACCTGGGAAGGCATAGATGGGGAAGCCCTGAGGATAGAGTTAAGAGGCATCTGGGTGTGACCAATGGCCTCCAGACAATTGATGCCTCAGTGGCAGAGAGGAATACAGCCATTCCAGTTGGTGGTGGCCTTAAATGCACACTCTTACTCCGGATGCTGCTGTCTGGGTTTCCATTTTGTTGAGGTGACGGAGATGGTTGGAAAGAGACAGAGCAGACTTCCTCTCTCTGTAACACCGAGAAAGTTCTGGCTCAGCTTGTTAACATCATCCACCAATGGATGGCTTCCCAAAGCTGGCCTCTGAGAGTGTCTACTCTTGGGCCACTGGTCTAGAAAGGAGAAGTGAGCCTTCGCCAACCCACATTTACATGTCCCAGGAGGCATCTCTCATGCGCTCCCTGAAAAGGCCTTGCTGCCAGTTGGAATGCTGGGAATGAGGAGTTGTGAATCAACACCTGACACTCAACAGTGTCCTGACATCACTTAGTGGTTGGGTTCTTTAAAAACCCTCCCATCTTCCTGGTCACGGTGTGGATCCTCTGGAAAAGAGGGTGCATAACCTTGTGATGTCCCAAGAGAAAGGACATAGGTTACGGGCGGGATTGCCACAGTGGGTGACGCATGTCCCGGCACCTGCTCGCATCCAGACAGCGTGACCTCCCATTGGTGCTGTCTTCTCCCTGCTCTCACCCATGGCCGATGTCCTGGAGTCTGCTTGGCTTACTATTTTTCTTTTAGCTTTCAGTTTTCCATCCTCCTCCCACCCAGAGCTATCTGATTAATTCTCACCAGATGTGAGTGTCTGGACTTCAGATTTGTTATTTTCCCTCCATGTTCCTAACCTTCTTTGGGCCATTTGTGTGATTCCTCTGACCTCGCTAGTGTTTGCAACACCTCCCAAATTAGTGTCACCTGCGACATGACGTTCCCTCACATGTCCTTTTCTCCCCTTTACAGATCATTAGCAAAGAGGTTAAGCGGGACCAGACCAGCACCGCAGTGTAGAGCAATGACAAAGGGATGGGGGAGGCTGGGCTGCTCCCCGGCCGCCAGCCCTGGCACGGGGAGGACCCGATGCGATGCAACAGCCCTCTCCAGACTCCTCCCGCCTCTGGTCCACTTTCATTTATCACCGCTATTTGTTTATGAGTTCCCAGCTGGCTCTCAGGTCCTGAGAGTGTGGTCCCATCCAAGCCAGCATGCAGTGCTTTGCCAGGTAACTCTTCCAAGCTCCAGAAAAATCAAACCAGAACTTATTTACTGTTCTTAAATCAGCTTAAACGCTTCTACCCAGCACTGAGACCATGGGACTTGAGAGCAGAAAGCGGTGGACTGAGACATTAATATTATTCTTTTCTCTCTTCCAATTCATCAGCTCACATTGTTTATTAAAATTTTGTTGGCTTTTCACTAGATTTTATTTATTTATTTGTTTTTTTGTTTGTTTATTTTGCCAAAAGAAACTCTCTGCTAGAGATACAGACTAATCTGAGGTCTCCAGGTATCAAGTCTGCCTTTGCTATCCCCAGGTGTCATAAAATTAAAGGAGACTGAAGAGGGTGTGCTTTTAGGTTACACATGCTTGCTTGCTCTATCTATCTATCTATCTATCTATCTATCTATCTATCTATTCATCCATCTATCCATCTTTCATCTTCACCCAAAGACATTGTTTCCAATGATTTTTAAAGAGAGTGGAATAGAGGGAGGGAGGAAGAGTGAGGGGGGGAGGGAGGGAGGGAAAGGGAGGGAAGGAAGGAAAAGGAGGGAGGGAGGGCAAAGGAGGGAGGGAGAAAGAAAGAGAGAGAGAGAACAATTGGAGAGAGTCACATCAATCAGTTGCATTGGGGATTGAACCTGCAGCCCAGGTACATTTCCTTGACTAGGAATTGAACCCACAACCTTTCAGTGTGTGGGCTGATGCTCTAACCACTGAGAAACACCAACCATGGCAGGATACACCTACTTTAAACCTGCTAGAAATTACGTAGCTGGCTTATGTAATTATGGTCCTAGGAATAAATTTCGCCTTTTAATTTTTCCTCCTTCTGACTTTTCTCTTACATCAAAGCCTCTCTACCACCCTTCCCCTCCTCCATATTAAGATGCAAATATACAGATACCTTCCAGAAACAGCACAAGTTTGAACTGCACAGGTCCACTTACGTGAGCCCCAGTGGGACTCCACGGATGCAGAGGCCGCCTGTATGCATTGTTCTGCGCCATCTTACATAGGGAACTTGAGCATTCTCGGATGTGGGTATCCACAGGGGGTCCTGGGCCAATCCCCATGGACACCAAAGGACAACTGTAAAGTCCTGGGGGTGTCAAAACTTGTACGTAGATTTTTAACTGTGTGGGGAGTCAGCTACCCTCATCCCTACTTTACACAAGGGTCCACTGTACATTCAGAATTTCAAGATTGGTAGCCATTCATTATAAGCAGCCAAAATCTCACAAGGCTGCCCCTTAATTGACAGAATTCTTGATTCCTAGGTAGTTCAGGGGGTGCAAGAGCCAGTGGTGCTGTTCTTCTCTCTTGGTCCTTTACAACCTCCTACAACTTCAGGAACATGGGTTTTTATAGAAAACTATGCCCCACACATCTCCGCAACACATGACTGCTGATCTTCCTTTGCCATCTTTGATGCTCAAGCTCTCTCCTTTCCTTTGAGAGTCAGAGGAGCTGCACACTCTTGACGTTAGGCTTCATCTTTGCTGTAAACTCAACAGCCTGTATGTCACTGAAGGGAGAGGCCAGAGAGACCCTCCTTCCTCCTCCTCACCCCCCTGTGGGCAAACAGGCAAATGGAAAACAGGGCAAGTAAAGTCTGCCTCTCCCTCGGCCAGGCCAACTGGACACAGAGGGAAAACTGCACTCTGGATTCCTCCCTGGGCCCCACCCTCTAGCAACGGCCTGCTCCGGCTTTGACCCCCATGGCCAAGATCTAGAGGCATTGTCCTTTCGATGTTGTCCTTTCTCTTACCTCCCCGCCCAAGTGCTCCTGGCTTCCTTTCCTAGTCCCATCTCCAGATTATCCATTTGTTTGCCTCTCCCCGACGGATACCCGAGTCAGCACCATCAGTTCTCTCATAAACGATGGAGCAGCTCCTACTTCTGCTCTTCTTGCCATGGCCGTTCATCTTCTACAAAACAGCCAGGGTTTCTACAACATCCATCAAATCATGGCGTGTCCCTGCTTAAAAGCCAATGATTCCCTTTTCTTTTTCATTTTTCTTACTAAAACCAAACTGTTTCCCTTGGTCTACATGATCTGACCTCTTCCCACTCCTTCATCTTCACCTACTGCCTTATTCTTTACCCAGAGTCATAGTCTGCAAGCTCTTTCAGACCATAAAGCTCTTTCCACCTCCAGCCCTTTGCACATCTGCTGGGACCATCTCCTGGGTGGTCCACATCCTGGCAGAGACACCTCCTGGCCCTCCTCCTTTCAGAGCCAACATAACACTCATTTCCTTGGAGAGATGCTCTATGAGCAACCTTTTGGAAGTAGGTTCCTTTGGTTAATCTCAATATCTTTCTGTCTTCCATGAAAGCAATGATAAAAATGTATAACTATTCCACTCATATTTTTAATTCTATGTGATCTGTTTTCCTCAACCACATTGTAAGATTCACAGAGTAGCAATCACATCTTCTTCATCATTGCTTTCTCACTACCTAAACAAGAATTTAGCCATTTGATGCAAGAGTGGATGAGGAAGTAAAAATGATTGACTGGATGAGTAAATAAATGAAAGAGAAGTCTCAGTAAACAATGGCAGGAAGAGGAGATGCTTAGTCATAGGAGGTTTAGGCTGAATTAAAAGCAGGAGGGGTAAAGGAAAGCCTCCACTCTGCAGACAAGTCAGGACTTTGGTGGAGAGGACTAAGAGCCTGGCTTCTACCGAGACTTCCCTCACAGCCACTGGATTCCTCTTGGCCCAGGGCAAGCGCAGGCCCAGTGTCTAGACCCTGTCTACGAAGGGAAAGCAAGAAAGCATCAACTTTCAGGCCACAATAACACACACTTCGTCCCAGTTCTCCCTGCGGGGAGGCACACAGGGGGTTCCCAGCCTCTAGCACTGCTCCTGGGTGCGCAAAACCCCTTCCGGGCCAAGCGCTCTGTGCCACACGCTTGCCCTCAGTCACATGGGCCATGTGCTGGTGGCACGGAGCTACCATTTTTCATTTTGAACAGGATGCATCTACTGGCATGACAGCCCCATGCCAAAACTTGTTAATGCCCACATCTGTATTTTAAGGGACCAGGACAGAAAAATTTGCATGTGTTTTCAATCTAAAATGACGTTTTCCTTTCTAGTGATTTAAGAAATAAAAATGACCGTGTGGTCTATGTCCACCCAATTATGAGAATTCACAGTGAAAGCTGGAACGTTCAAATGTCAAGGCCTACGCCGCACTAGGTCTCACAAGGTGACTTGGTTTGGTCCCTCACTGCCCCACCTCATAAATGTTCATCACCACGGTGCTTTTGGGGGGCCAAGGAAAGTGCTTCCATTCAATGGTCATGAAGAGTTATTTGTTCACACAAATAATCCCCACTCAAGTGGATTTTCCCAAATTAAAGTCATGGAGAATTAAATAGCTGCTTTCCCATATTTTGCAAAGCAAGACAGAAAAGGCAGTGAGGGTTCTAGGATCACCCCCCCCCCTCCCACTCAGAAGTCGGGGGCAGAGGACAGTGTTTGAATATGCATCTCGGGGAGGCCCAAGTGGGCAACAACATGCCGGAAATGTGATGCCCTGGGCTCTCTGTAGGAAAATCATGACAGTAAGCAGGCCAGAGGTCAATTCCAGCCTTCAGAAAAGAGGAGTAGAGATGAGCCAATAGGGCGGGGAATAGAGAGAATTTGGAGGTAGATTATATAGTGGGTCCACGCAGCACCGACTATGTAATTAAGAGGACCCAGTGCAAAATGAGATTGTGGGCCCCCTTGGTCAAACATTAAGAATTTCCCAGCGGTGACTGTTTCACAGCAGTGATCGTGCTGCCTCTCTGAGCTGGGGTTCTGTGGACCACATGGGTGACACGCAGATAACGCCCAGGTGGGGTGTGAGGTTGGGGTGGGGGAGGGAGGCCAGCTCTAGGGGCTGTCAGAGCTCCTTAGAAAAGCAAACTTTCCCCAGTCCACTTTGCTCTCGGAAAACAGCACCCCCAATGATCACAGTGAGAGAAATAAATCATGTCTCAGCCCAAAGTGGCAAAAAGGGGAAGGGCTGGCAGGGTGGCTACACTAATTCCGATTTGTTGTCATTTTTGGAGCTACTTTTCCTAAATTATGATTCATTTTAGCACCAAAACACCAGCTACTTCAGATACTATTATAAGTATATTGCTGATGCTTGAGCAAAGTAACGTCTTGTAATGTTTCTTTTATAAGAGCCATAAATCACAATATTCAAAACAGTGAATTTTTAATGTGCCACTATTATCCATCCTCAGCTGTAAATGTAACATCTCCTCGGGCCCCACAGATTGTAATGTGACTCAGAACGCGCAGCGGCTGTTCAAAATAGAAGGTTCCCCAGCAACTCATTACTTCAGTCCCTCAGATACAGTTTTAAAAGCCCGAAGTTATCTGAGTAAACTTGTTTAAGGGAGCCATAAAGAAAGATAAGTAGTTTTCCTCAGAAGCCTATAAAGTTTATTACAACATATTTAAGGGGGATTACATATTGACTAATTTTCCGAAGACAGTAGTTTTCTGGGGCTCAGGGCGTTGGGGGAAGGACATTCATGAGCAGAGCTAGGTCTTCCATGGGCTTTGGCACGAGTTTCCCCCTGAGGATGACAGCACAGGTCCCATCTCAGGGGATGGCAGGGTGCATGCCATGAATCTTACGAAAGAGCAATAAAAATCTTTACGATTCAGGAAAGACAGAAATGCAGCCTCAGGCCCTAACCTCTGTGATGCAGAAGCAGCCGTGTCATAGAAATGCTGCAAGAAGGACCCACACTTCTCACTCCAACCCCCCAAACTCTAGAGCCTTCCTCTGCCTACTCCATCTATGCAGATTTTTAATATTAAAAAACCGTTCCTTCCCATTTAATATTGTTTTAGGTCAATTTATTCTTTTTAATTTATGTTTTTTGTTTTTTGTTTTATTGATTCAGAGAGGAAAGGAGAAGGACACAGAGAGAGAAACATCAATGATGAGAGAGAATCATTGATTGGCTGCCTCCGGCATGGCCCCCATTGGGGATCCAGCCCAAATCCGGGCATGTGATCTGACCAGGAATGGAACCATAACCTACTGGTTCATAAGTTGACATTCAACCTCTGAGCCATGCCGGCTAAGCCAGTTTATTCTTTTATTAGCTTTTCTAGATGCGTAAATGTGATATTTCTCTTAAAATTTTCCCTAGATACAGGGAGAATTTCTCTGGTTTCACCAAGTACTCATACCAACAAGCTTCCCTTTGGAGCCACTTTGCATGGAAAAGACACAATTCTGGTACCATTCTCCCCTTCACCCAGGAAAAGGAGAAGCAAGAAAGAAGGTTCTATTGGCGGCAAAAAGATCCAGAAGGTGTTAACATCTCTATTTCCCAGAAAGCTATTGTGTCTGCCTTTCCAGCGTTTCCCGCAGGACCAGAGGAAGTGGCCTGACTCATTGGTGGGACCTAAGATAGCTTCAAAACAAGCAATGAAACACACCCATAGGCAAAACACAACAGATTTGTTTTAAAACTCACCCCAAGCCCCACTATGAAACAGGGAGCAAGACTTAAGGAAGGGACGCCTGGTAAGTAGAGGCAGAGAATTGTCTCTGTAATCACAGACCCTGTGGTGCTCCAGCCCTGTGACAGTTCATGTTTGTCCCGGAAAACAAACTAACATTCAGTACTCTTTGACCATAAAAAGATCACCATGGTACACAGCCTACCATAGTCCATGTCACCATAGGTATATGCAACTCCAGGGAGCTGTGGCTTGGTGTAAAGCAGCCTGCTGTGTTCTGGAGAGATGTGAGTCCCAGCAATAAATGTCACTAGAGTTCAATGTTCAGTTTATAACTGTGGCGATACATGCACCACCATTCCATTATAAGGCATATAGGACGGAAATAGAGGGTGGGTTCTTCACAGCTAAAAGCCAACCTTTAAAAGAGCAAAACATCCTAAAAAATGCAATGCGTGAAATTTATAATGCAAAGCTCCATAGAAGTGCAATTGTAAAGAGGCAACAGATATGGCACTAATGAGACCTGTCAACATTAATATTTCTATTCTAATTCATTCAGAGAGGTCCAGTTACCCATCCACCATTACTATGCCTTGATCCTGGTGTTCTCTTCAGAACTGCCAGAGAAGAGGTAGCACAATCCATCAAATGGGTTTCTTAAAGATGACAATTTCAGATCCATAAAAATGTATTTAATTTTGTTTTCATTATTCCTTGTCAGACATTTCACACAACCAGAGAGATGTGAGAGTCACACCACCCTGGCAGATCTGGCAAAAGCCAACAGTGCTGGAGAATTGTGACAATTTCTGAGCCCATGGCCATGCTTTTAAAAGGTGTGTATGGATTCTAGCAAAGGCAGAGTTTACATCTTAAATAACACAGAAACATTGGAATCGTGCTTGACCCAGCCCCATCAAGGCAGAGCAATCACGTGGTTTCAGGGTGGCAGGGGGTGAGGGTGGGGTGGGTAGAAAGGAGAGGGCTCTCAGGGATGGTCACAGAACACAGAAGCAAACACAGGGCATGGTCACAGACATCAGCAAGCATGATCAATCACGCACACAACACAACACCAGAATGCAATCTTTTAAAGAAAAACAATATAAAAGATGGTTTCTCACCCCTCAAACAAAACTGGAACTTTGGTTTACAGGCCCGGCTATGCCCATATGCCCTCCTCGTCATCCTGCGGCCGGCCCGGGGAGGTGCACGGAGAGGGGGGGAGCACGGAATGAAAGAAGAGAAGGTTAGTTACACCGTGATGCCCTGGAAAAGCACACCAATCTTCACTTTACTTTTTTACCTGAAAGCACCAGGAAAAAAAAGAAGAAAAAAAAAGAAAACACCCCATAGTAACTTTAGTTCCACATCACCGACTTGTCAAATACATAACTCAGTTTTGTATCTATGGCAACCCCCCACAAAAACATTCCGCCCACCCAGCTCTGACTCTGTGTCAAGATTGGATTAGGAGATTAAAATTAGTCTACATTAGCAGGTGATTATTTTTTGGGAAGGCACACCATCGGAATTGCATATGCCTAAGAAGCAGATTAAACCTGTTAAGTAATCAGAGAAGTAATTACAGGCATCAAATACCCTTAATTTCTCCTAAGCATAAAGTATCAATAAAGGCTGGAGAAGAATTTTTTATTTAAAGGATCTACTTGGGTGGAACCACTTTGGTAGCATGTGATAGTTCACACTGGCTCAGACCTGCTGGGGACTCCGTTCCTCAGGTTCTGTTTTGCTCTCAGCATGAAAGAGGATGTACACGCCACGGAATGATGATCCATTTGCAACCAAATAAGTTTCAAAGAGAAGAGTATGCTTCCAATTCAGCACAATGCTTACGGAAAGGCAATGGTATTTAACTCAAAACTGTATTCAACTGTGGATGAATGGAAACTTATTTGGTCTGAATTCTTGTTGTTGAAAACATTTCCAGGATGGCTCTGGCCACTTTCCCCACTTAGTGAAGTGGCAGATAGGCAGGGGAGTTTCATCTTTGAAGACAGAAGTGTATTCACAATAAGACCAGCATCACAAGCTCTATTTTGAACAAGAGTGTTCTCTGAAATTTCCCTACAGCAGTAACTGCCGGGCTCAAGGATTGAGAGTGTAGACGACCCAGTGGTTAAACTCCTGTCCTGCATGTACTTTGGGGAGCTGTGTCTTTTAACAGGTCCCTGATGAAACCAGGTTTTGCCAGGGCATGCTTCTTGGTTTTAAAACCCAGGACTAGGGGAAAAAAATAATTTGGAATATTTTCTCACTATTTGGAAACTTACTGCGTTGAATCACATGAAAATGCCAATATTTGGCCATTTCTGATCTAGAAAAACAGCAATTTCATACAGTTCAATCTAACCTTGCCAATAGGCAAAGGTATTGTGCATCTATTAAAATATTTAAATCTGTGGTCTTGAACTGAATTTAATATAATTTATGTCCTCTGTATTTCTTATTTTATTTTATGTATTTCAAAATATTACTTGAAGAAGAGGTCCAGAGAGTTCACCAGATTGCCAAAATGGTCAATGGACCATAAAGGGTTAAGAATCCCCACCTGATATGAGTCTATTAGGAGATTTGCACTCAGTCAGAACAGCATAATTTGGTATGGATTTGCACTGGACAATTTAGATAGGAATATTCTGGTAAAAAAAAAAAAAAAAAAGGTATAGTTGATAATTTTTGGCTGGATCTTCTCATGTAAAATTGACCTTGCTTGTCACTGTGCAGTCTAATAACTCTTGACCAAAAAAATTCCCTTTTTTCTACATAACTTGAGAAAAGTGTGTTTTTACATTAATTAAATGTTCTTTCAGTTCCTGGGGAAATGCAAAGTCCAGCTCCCTTTTTTATGCTAATGAAGAAGGGAAACTATACAGCACCTACAAATGGGTTGCCAGGGGTCTAGCAACCCCTTGAACTTCACTGCAGAACCTGTGGGGATGTGTGGAAGTGTAGTTCCCTGGATGGAGGCTTTCATCACAAGGTTCCTGAGTCCAGGTGTTACTGCTATAGGGAAATTTCAGGCCCAAAGAGATGCAGCCATTTGCCAAAGTCAGAAAAAGCCACGCTTTCCCTCTAAGGCAGCCTGCAGCCTCTCCTGAAGGCTCCTCAAAGACTCTACATCATTCTCCTTGCAGAGCAGTTCATTTCATTTTGCATTTAAAATCCAAGAGCATGTATACATTCAGTTTGTTTCAAATCCATCCCCACAAGGTTTCAAATTTTTTTAAAAAAGAAGAAAAGAATAAAAGAGGAAAGCCACTGTCACCAAAATCGACCGCTATTTTCTTAACAGTGAAATGTGGTCGAATGCAAATCACTTTTAGCAAATTAAATACATTAAAAAGTGGTAATTAATTATGATTGAATGAGACAGGAGTTGTAGCTTGAAAATATACACTGCCAATATCACTACTGTGCCTCGTCCACCGTAGGGATAAAAAGGAGCTCCCAGATGTCGAGGGTTATTAAAAACCAGATGTTGAGATCGACGTCTTGTACGCCGGTGAATAAAGTAAAGAAATATGACAGTCCAATATAAACTTTGCTAACATTTAACATGGCAGAAATGTGGATAAATTCCTTTACTGAACTTGCAATATTATGCTTTTTTTCCCCCCTCAAGTTTTTAGCGTCTAAGGTTTAAAGTTTTTTTTTTTTTAAAGAAAATACAAAGGGAAGCAGTGGCCATTTCTGCTCTCTCTAATCTTCAAAGCTTCAACGTGAATTGACCCTAATCACCGAGTCATCTGGGTCAGAGCGAGTGTCTGCTCGGGGAATAAAAAAGAAAACGCAGGAGCTAATCAGAGAGGAAGCACCAAGGGGTTCCAAATGCTCGCAGCTGTTAGACTCCTGCACGGCCTGCATCTCGGGATGAAATATTAATTCGCTCAGCAACCTTACGGTACAGAAATGTAAATTCAGGGACCAAAAATAAGAAACAGATAGGTATCGCTTGATCGCTAACTTTATGCCCAGTTGTCTAGCAGCACTTGGGGTTTTAAAGCGTTGCCCCAGGAGAGTCTGTCCCCTCTCCTCGCACTGGTTGCTCCAGATGCTGCCTGTGTCTGCTCTCTTGTGTGTCCTTCCTGAGTGACGGCTATGGCAGGAGCTGCCAGAGTTTCCGGATGGAAAGAGAGTCTCTAGTCCATCAGTCATCCAAGCGCCTTTGTCCACAGCATCTGGGATGGAAACATCCAAGGTGGGTGGGAGCCCAGATCGCAGTGACCACACAACAGCAAATTTTGAAGGGAGAGGAAGCTTAACTATCAAATAACCTCCGGATGTGTATCTATGGCTCCAGAGGTGAAATGAGGCCTTGATGGCCATCCTGCAGTCCCAAACGCTGGGCCCTAAAGGGATTCTCTAAATTCTGAGATAAAACAAAATTCCTCACCAGATGGGCCACTCAAGATCTAAGGGCAAAGGACTGAGTCATCGCTGACAGGACAGGAGACTCACCATTATGGGGAGCATTTATTAGCCCCAGAAAAAAGAAAGAAAGAAAGAAAGAAAAAAAAAGCTTGGGAAGGAACTCTGTAATCTGGCATGATGAACAGCCTGGTGTAAACCTTTAAATGGTATCTATTTTGAAGCTTTAGGTGCAACCAGCAGGCAAGCACCAGCCATCACTGGATATTTCAAAAAACAAAAAACAAAAAAACCACAAAGACCCAAATAAACAAACCCTGGCAATCCTTTTTGACTTGATAGCCAGCCTTTTTTCCCCCTGAAATCAGAGGATGATGTTCCTGTTGGGGACCTTACTGTGTCACAACTGTTCTATCTGGAAATGAGAGTGAAATTATGGCAGTATCAGCCCACTGCTCCTCTGAGAAGTCAGCCACTATTTCTGTCAGGAGGAGATGGGAAGAGATGCAAGGAGAGTGTCCTGGTTGTAACAGGGACAGTCACTAGGCCCGCCCCTACCCCCAGTTCAATTCAGGGCTTCTCTGACATTTCCTGAAAATGAAAAAACCCAGGTCTCGGCAGACTTCAGCTGCATGAGTCATGAAAGCAGGACCATGGTGAGGGATTTATGCTGTGTCCTGCACCTGGGTAGGACCAACCCCTCATGGCATATCCAACTAAAGGTGTGGCCAGAGCTGGGGAAGACAGGTGCATGTGAAAAGGGAAACAGGAGTCCTGGGACTCTTCAGGGCACTAGTAAGTTTTCCCTTAGGGTCAAGTTCAAACCTTCCCTTTGAAGACCTCCCATTTATGTCTGCTACCTCTCCTGCCTCCTAGAATGCCTAGCCCTTGGATGGGTGCCTTTGTTCAGGTGATGAGGTCAGGAATGGCCATGACCTCTTACAGGATTTGTATTTATTACAGCGTCTGGGGCCCATTTGCAGACAAAGTTCCCCCAAATAATAGGAAAATCCCTTCCAGGTTTAAATACCTGATGGATGTTCTGTTGAAATATAACTGTTACCTTATCTCTGACCTGGACTAGAAATGAGCCAGCAGGTATCAGAACCTGATCCAGGTTAGAGGCCTTGTGAGAGCTTTCTGTGCTGCTTCCCTGAGTCTCACTGCAGCCCAAGGGCAGGCTCTCCGTACAAACATGGAAAGGAAGGCTCAGGAAGAAAGTTCTGGTAGCTTGTGACCAGACACCTGGAGCTGTGGAGCCAGGGTCAGATGCCAGTCTGTCTGACCACAAAGGTCTACCCTCTCTTAGATGGGGGCTGTGAAGATTGAGAAAGAAGAACTCATTTTGACCTCGGCCATTTGCTGGTTCTCTGGGCTCAGCTCTCAAGTACTTCGTGCTCTGTAGGTTTCTCTCCAAGCTGTGGAAGGTTCGGTTGGAATTGGACACTAGGACTTAGGGTGGGTCCCTCTGGCTCTTGGAAGAAAGGGCACATGACTGCTTAAATGGGCATGTCATTTAAGCATCCAGAGGTGCTTCCTCAATTTTTGGACCATCTTTATGGGGCAACTGAGTTTTCTATTTCCTTCAAGCAAAGCTATTCTGACAAACCAGGGTTTGGTGCACGGTGCCAGCTCCCTCAGGTGAAAGATAGCAGAGGCCCAGCTGAGGTGAGAAGGCCAGAGGGTTCTATGTTGGCCAACAATACCATTCCAGAGCCCAAAGTCAATATCTGCTCCACGCTAAGCCACTGCCAGCTAGTCATAAAGAGGGGTAGCGGTGGACACAGGCTTTACTTTCGCTCCCCTGTCCATCAGTCATTAGCGCTGGGTTTTGTTAAACACAGTGAATGTTATGTTTTCACCATGAGTCTGGTTCTGCCATTTCTTGGCTGGAGGGCAAACAAATCCTCAGGCTCCTTGACCGTGGCTGCCTTAAGAAAGAACATGGGAGCCGAAACCAGTTTGGCTCAGTGGATAGAGTGTCAGTCTGCGGATTGAGGGGTCCCAGGTTCGATTTCGGTCAAGGGCATGTACATTGATTGCGGGCACATCCCTAGTGGCGGGTGTGCAGGAGGCAGCTGGTCGATGATTCTCTCTCATCGATGTTTCTAACTCTATCCCTCTCCCTTCCTTTCTGTAAAAAAAAAAAAATAAAAATAAAAATCAATAATATATATATATATATATATATATATATATATATATATATATGAACATGGGATCATATCCTGACTTGACACATCATTAGACTGCCAGGTGAGTTAAATTGGAAAATATAAATTAAAGCACTTTGTGGACTTTACAAGCCTATATGAATATAACTGGATACACCACCCCTGATGGTAGCATTTGATAATTTGTTACTATCATAACAAGCTATTTGATTTTGTACTATGGTCAAGGGCAAAAGGGTGTGTGAGAAAAGACTCTGGTGCTGTATAAATCCATCCTTAGACATTTGAGCATCACTGGGCTGTGTGATGCTAGAGTTTATTCAGATCATTGTTTAGAAGCTGAAGCAATCTTTTGAATGCTGTTGTTCTGCAAGTGAGGCAGCTTTCCGAATCTGAGTGTGTGCAGGGTACATTCGAGAATGTTTCCAATTTCCCTTCCTTGGCTGTTCCGTTATCTTCGGAGTGTGGCGAGCGCCTGGAGTGTGTGAGCCAAACATGATCCTTATTACATCAGTTCCAGAGAAGAAGAGAGGCAACAGTGTTTAGCAATAGAAAATGGATTTCCCTGCTTTCAGATGTTTCAGGGTTGGTCACCTCCTGTCAATGGGGGAGCTGGGGCTCCGCCTCAGAGACAAATGCGAGTGGATTAGAGCAGCGAGTTGAAAAGGAATCAGGCCGCCGATGTTGCCAAGAGGAGCTACACCTACAAGCTGGGGAGAGCAGACTGTGTCTGAACACCCTGCTGATTCAAAAGATGCTGCAACAAATCTCTTAATGAGACTCTAATACTGCAAACAGGGTTTGAAACTAAGAGGAATCAGTAAAAAGGGGGAGAAAACTTTACCCCAAACAGAGTAAGACTAGAATTGTCAATAGGCTCAAATCTCCTGTAAGGAAATGTCCTTTAACAAGAGGAGCCTCACGCATTAAGCAGCTCTGCCTCTTTCCCATCGGTGATGGCCCTACCTGGCAGGTTTATCAAATCGTGCCCGCCTGTGCTTACAGGTTAGGAATTAACATCACGCCCAGATTAAAGAGGTTTGGCAAGGACCTGCCAGTCTGCAAAGCCAGCCTCCCACAGGCTGTGTCACCCCGCCCGCCTGAATCCTCTGCTGTGGCTTGTCATGGTTGGGTGAGCATGTAACTGCTCCAGAGGAAGGAGCGGCTAAATAGCTCTCACAGCAGCTCCGACATTTGTCCTCATTTCCTTCTCTCCCTGTGGCCTCCCAGAAAGCCAGGCAGGGCCGCTCCAGAGTTCCCGCTCTTATACGCGGGCAAACAAATGCCTGCCGCCTCTTTCCCAATGCTCAGAATCACATACGCCTTCTGGCTTGTGTCTGAGTAGCTTTGGGGATGCTTAGTAGTCTTGGAGGCATAAAGGAAAAAGTAACATCTGAGTTACCTTTCTATTTCAAGTACTTAAAAAAATGTGTTGCGTTGGAAATGCAGCATATTCCCATCAACTCTATGATTAAAAAAAAGTCTCGGAAAAGGGGCAAGAAATAGGAAAACAACAACTTAGTGTGGTGATGGATGTTAACTAAACTTATTCTGCTGATCATCTCACAATATCTGCACATATCAAATCATTATGCTGTAAAACTAAAACCAATTCAATGTTAAATGTCAAGTATAAATTACATTTACAAAAATTAATTAGCCCTGGCTAGTTTGGCTCAGTGGATAGAGCTTCAGCCTTGTAGACTGAAGGGTCGCAGGTTCAATTCTGGTCAAGGGCACACGCCCGGGTTTCGGGTTGGATCCCCAGTAGGGGATTTGCAAGAGGCAGCCAATCAGTGATTCTCTCTCATCATTGATGTTTCTATCTTTCTTTCCCTCTCCCTTCTTTTCTGAAATCAATACCAAATTTAAAAAAAAAAAAAATTGATTTTTTTAAAGGAAAGAAAACAGGCAAATGGCTCACAATATTTATTTCAGAATGTACCCAGGATATCTTGGGTTCTAGTTGACAGGACTGGCCCAGAATCGGAACAGGTGACATCTCTGAACGCTTCTCCCATCCGTAAGCATCAGCCCGACAAGAGGTCTCTTCACGGGCTTTTTAATTTGGCATCTGCCCATGAAGCTAAAGCCCAAGGCATCTTCTAAGAAGTGGGTCAGGAAATTAGATTTGCAATGCAAAAACAAACAAACAAAAAACCCCCAAACAAAAACAAACCCTATTGTCCCGTTGTCTCTGAATCTGGCAAGCTTCAGCTATCCTAGTTTGGATGGGAAATGGATATTAAAAGCCTAACACATGTAATTTTTCTTATTAGGTTACTAGCATGGGGAGCTAACATTTTCTGGGTGTGTTGTTTTTTCTTTTCCAGTTGTCCTGTAATGATACTGTAGTAAGCTCTGATACGTGGTAAGTTTTCTTACATGCAGGAAATGTGAAAATGTATTTACACATATACACACATATATATGTATATATAATGTATATTCAAACATGCACTCCGGGGAAGTGAGGGAGAGAAATTCCTAGTTAAACATGATCTTGAGAAATTCTTCCATATGTGGAAAAGCCCTCAGTTCATCTGACATATAGCGATACATACATATACACACTCAGGACACTGTGTATACATTTATCCCACATTCATTTAACCTCAAAACATAAAATAAATTTTTTTCTTCCCGAAGCAAAAGCTAGGCATAACCACTCTATATACAGAATCCATCTTCTGGGGGGCCACGGAGCAAGCGAAACCCCTCGTCTGCTTGTTAGAATTCACAGGGCTGCACTTTGGCTAATCTGCGGTGCCCAGAGAGCAGGGCATCCATCACAGGCCCAGCCCAGGGGCCAAGGGTGGGTGTGGAACTAGGCCTGGAGCTGGCTTACTGAGAAGTAATGGGGTCCTGGGAGGGGCTGCTGTGACCCCTTCATTTTCCTGTGGACCTGAAATTCCACCAACACTTTGTTGACCAAACATAAAATGCAGGCCCCTGGGAGGAGGAGAAAAGCAAGGAAGTGGTTTACCTCACAGTCTGGGGCCAAAAAATACATGGGGCTTGCAAATATAGTCAGTCAACTCCAGCCAGAGACCCTGATTGAGGGGATGGCTGGGAACCCCCTGGTCTGGCAATGCTCTGCAGGACACTGACAAATTCTACCTGAGAGAAAGTACCGGGACTCAGGTGTGTGTGTGCAGTGTGGACAAGGGAGGCAGAGAGAGAGGGTAAGAACCCTGAGTTGACTTGACCTTCTGGCTCTTTTGCCTGTGGGAAGCGGGGAGAGGGTCTCAAAGCCAAGGTAACCAGGGAGAGGTGTGGGAAGCCACACTGTGTCTGGCACAAGGACAACAGAAATAGAGAAGAATAAAGGGTACAGGTGAAATGGGGGTGGGAGGAAGAGTGAGAGGAATAAAGTCACAGAACAGACAAATGGAAACAAAGAAAATAAAACTGAGGCAAATGAAAAGAGAACTGAGATGACATTTTAATTCCACTTTGAAAAACAGAAGAAACAGGATTAGCATTTACTATAACTTAACGGGAAAGAGAAAAGCATATTTGCACTAGAGCAGTGTTTCCCAAAGTGTGGTACGGGTACCCCCAGGGGTACGGGAAGTTTGCTGGAGGTATGCGTTGCACCGGAGTTTAGTGGGGATATGCACTGCACCGTGCTCAGCTGTGCCTAATTTTACGTTCTCATGAGTACGAGGGGTAGTCAGCATTATGAAAATTATAGAAGGGGTACAAATATGTCAAAAGTTTGGGAAACACTGCACTAGCGGAAAAGTTGCTATTACAGCCATACGACCATATTAATACATTTGGTTGCACAAATGCATACTGCATACTTACATACATCAGAGAGGCTGGCCACCAGTGCACAGAACCCAGGGACTCATTTGGGGCCTGTGATTTTCTGGGTGTGACCTTGGATAATAGACAACCTCTCTGAGCTCCAGGGTTTTGTGTGGTTTTGTTTGTTTGTTTGTTTTGTGGTTTTTTGTTTTGTTTTGTTTTTTATTTGGAAATCCGTTTCTTTACCTTGGAGAAATTTCCATCTGCCCTTCCTAGTTCCCAGAGGTGCTGAGGAAACAATGTACTCAGCTGACATTTATGCTGTATTATATGCCAGACAGGTGTGAATGTGCTTTGTAATATGAAAAAAAAAAAGCATGAATAACATATCAATTGTCAATTTAAAAAATACCATGCCTTCATGCTCCCAGACTTTAGTTCTTCCTTAGAAGTAGGATTTCTGAAGTAAAATGTGAAATGTAACTTTTAATTGGGGTCCAAAAATCTCCCGGTAGCGAATGTGTGTGGAGCTTCCCAACTCCCCTCAGGGAGCATCTGATTCGGAGGAAGGAGAGAGGAGAAGTGAATTCTGGACTTGTACGTGACCACATGCCAGGGGCTCCCAACCAGAAATGTTTAAGTTCTTTGCCAGGTAGGGCATTAGACTCAGAGAGGCAGATGCTTTAGCAAGTGGAAGTGACACTGAGACCCAGGACCTTAAAGGCACAATCTCCAACCCAAAATCCAACCACAGAAATGCAAGTCTTGGACCCTGGCATTGTGTGTTGGCTGGAGTGTGGGTTCCCTCTGAGGGTATGTTTGTTTGTTTTTTTATCTACAGGTTATCTCATACCTGGGAGCCACTGGAAAGAAATGAATGAAATATGACTTTTTTTTGGAACAATGAAAATCATATGATGCCTGGAAAAAAAGACTTAACCTCATAGATGAGGCAAGGAAAGATACCACAGACAGGAACAGGTGATACTGATGACGACAGGTACACAGGGCATTGAGAAGCCGAGTTCCCACTTAGCTTTTTTAAAATCAGTAGTGGCACCTTCACTAAAAATAAAATCCCTGTGTCCCAGCCTGTTCCAGTGACCCTTTGGTCCTTACTGCTTCTCAAAGCTCACCAGCAGTGTCACAGGAAATACTTGCTGTCTGCCCTTGTGCTCACTACTTGGTTGGAAGGACTTTCTGCAGGCATTCCTGGGATTGTGTGGCTGTTCTACTTGGACATATTCAATGACTATGGCCATCCTGGGGGTCACAGGGCCCACTGATGGTTAACTGCTCCTTTCTTGGCCACTGGACTGCTACAGCCTCCTGATTCCTCTTACATGTCCTCCAAACCCTCCTTCCCCTCATCACACTCATTCCAAATCCCCGAGGGGCTGCGCACTTATTATTATCCTTGCTTTCCTGGGTCCTCATCCATAGAGTGGCTTCCTTAGTTCAGCCCTATTGGGCTTTGGGTGGAATAACACAGATGTTAAACCTTTGAAAAAGGCATCCCAGGAAATAAGTGAAAGGGGCACACTCATTTTCTGCTATGCAAAGCAGAGGGGAAATTGCTTCAAAACTCCACCTTAAGATGAAAAACACTGCTGGAAACTAGATCAGCCATGTTTTAAACTGGATAGTCTCCTTCTTCACCTGATACTCTGAGAACAGTATTTCTCAGAGCACAGATGTTACTAGAAAAGAAAAAACAAGATTCTATGATCAAATAAATCCGGGAAGTGCTGGATTAAATAAAATTGGAGAGCTTTCTTTCTTATATGACTTTTTCGATCCTTTGATCTGCTAATTGCACCAAGATTCTCCAAGATTGAGTTATAATACGCAGCACTTTCCCGAAATCCTCTGCCCACTGAATCTCTGTTTCAAGACTTTCCTCGTGGGACTAATGTTCCAAAGTTACTTTGGGAAATGCTAGTCTAGACTTACAACCCTTGGATTCAGTTTCTCCCGAGGAGAAAGCAAAACCATAGTGAAGGAGAGAGGGACAGGGAAGAAATGGAAAAAGAATCTAATTCTGCTAACCTGGCAATACTTAAATTGAATTTCCTGAGGAAAAATGAATTTCTCTGGAAAAGTAGCAAAGTGACTGACTGTTTATAGTTCTTCATTTTCATGTTCTGATCTCTTAATAAATCTCAGAAGATAATGTCAACATTTGCAGGCCCCCTTCCCGAAGACAGTGACAGTCAACCTTCGGGGCACAGGAAAATCAGGGCTACAAGATTGATGGGAAAAGAACTGGGAATCCTGGAAGTGATATCTTCCTGTTAAGTTAGTTCAATGAACATGGGTCCATTATGGACATTTAGTTCAAATCTCATTCATATTATCCATTATTTAGACTCCAGTTTTGTCATACACTGATATAGGTCTGTCACATTCTCTAGAGAAGTAACTCCAATCATGCATATTAGCATATATGCTTACATAATTATATGTAGAGTTCATAATCAATTGGGACAGGCTTCCCAGACTTTTAAGACTGTTACACTCTGCCCTAACTGGTTTGGCTCAGTGGATAGAGCATTGTCCTGCAGAATGAAAGGTTTGATTACGGTCAAGTGCATATACCTTGCTTACAAGCACATCCCCAGTAGGAGGCAGCTGATCAATGTTTCTCTCTCATTGATGTTTCTAACTCTCTATTCCTCTCCCTTCCTCCCTGTAAAAAATCAATAAAAATATATTTTAAAAAGGGACTGTTACACTCTGGGACTTGGATTTATAACAATGCATATATTGATATAAGAGTTTTTGATGATTCTGAATCTCAGATCTTCAGTATCGAGAGTCATTTCCCTAGACCTCTCAGCTAGTCAAAAAGGGCATCATTGTCACTGGAGTCAGCCTCCTCATACAGGTCCTTGCTTAATTCTCCTCTTCTAACTGAAAATGTGCAACAAAGGAGCCTACTGCTTTGCTGACTCATCTTCTTACCAGTAGCAATGAGAAAGGTGTGTCAGAAGTCCTGATGACATGCCACAGCCACACTCCTCAAGGGATGCTAGCTCTTCTGGAAAGGGCCCCCAACCCCGAGCCATGATTCTGCCCTATGACAACCTCTCATGTCAATGGACAAACATAAAAGGGTCAGCCAAGCAAGCAAGTACTCCAGTTTTTGATTAAAGACCTCTGGAAAAGTAGCAAGAGATAAGCTTTTGTAAGAAATATCATTCATAAGGCAGATAAATGCCCTGCTGGTATTGGGACATATTAGCATACATATCTCCATGATGAAACAAGCCTGTTTGCTATCCTATCAGGTCCTTGTGCAATCAACTCCCCCAGTTTGGCTCCAAATTCTTCTTTATGCCCCTATGGTGCTTTCTACTCCTGTCTTTCTGGGGAGAAGCCATGTGGACTTTTAGCACCAAATCAAGCCTCACATTCACCCCACATGGGGGAAGGTTGAGGAGCAAAGTTAGGGACCAGGAATCAGAATGAAGAGAAGTGATTAGCAGGATGCCAGTTACACTGGGGCAGGGGAGGTGGTGGTGGTTGTGAGGGATGAGAAATGAAGAAATAAAACCAAATCAAACTAAAGCCACAGTCATATAAGATAATGACACAAAAATAATATCCCTTTTCACTTTGCTGGTCTCCAAATTGAGAACCATTTCTAGCTAATGAAATGTGCTCGTGCCTTTCTGTACTTGGCCTCAGAAACTGACATGTCCTGTGTGTGAACACCTTCTGCAGGTGTTCTGAAAAAGACATTCCAAAATAACACACCAGTAGACACCGAGTCAGCAATAGTACTTATCCATGTATCCATGAAAGACAAAAAGAGGAGAGGAAAGAACATGCATAACATAAACAAGAACAGACAAAGCCTTGAGGTGTCTGAGGGCAAATAATTCCCAGTACAAGGGTGGGGCCAAGCTTGGATTGGGGGTAGGGGGTTTCTGGTTTGAGCTACCTCACTACAAGCCCTAGAGAGCTCTTTTTATGTTGTAGACTATACAAATGGCTCCCCCTGGAGTTGTGCTCATGGTAAAATATATAGGAGACTTGTAATCTTAACTTCTCTTTTGGGATGCTAGTGGTATGAAGTGAGAATAAAACAGATCCATCTGGGGATTTAAAAAAAGCTTTAGGAGCATAGTAAGCACCCTTTCCTCCAACAAACAATAAAAAAAACTCTTCACATAGGTCATTCCAACAAGATCACCCCTCACATATTCAGAAATACAGAACAAAAGCATTCATATTTAACAAGATGCTTCTATCCCATTACTTCTGTCTAGGTCCCTCTTGAAATTACCATCTCAGTTATTCCAGGATCATAAAGAAAAGGTCCTAATACAATGAAGGCGGGAATACTGCTAACATGGACTCTATCATCCTGCTAGCCTGTATCAAATTTAATCATTTCCATGAAACTCACCTTCAAGAATTTTAATACTGAATGCTGTAAATAGTTTTTGCATTTGGTGGGTGAATGCAAAATAGTTTTAAAAAATCACAGGAGATTCTTGTGTTTGTCAATCCATCTTTTCACTTGCTTTACTGAGTCAAGGGAGGGTCCAAGTCAAAGAAACCAGATCCCCTTGACGTCATTGGGTGTGTTGTTTAGCCCCACCGCTACTTTGCATCACTAAGGAATTTTCTAGGAAAGTGCTCAGCAAACTCAAGGCCTCTCTGGTTGCCAAGATCCTGGAAACAAAGTGCTTTCTCTTAAAACTGAAAAGGACATTCCAAAGTAACCCACCAGTAGATACGGAGCTGGCAACAGACTGCCTATCTATGAAAGAAGAAAGGAGAGCAGGCAAGAAAATGCATAACATAAACAAGAACAGACAAAACCTTGAAGAGGAAGGAGAAAGGAAAACATTTAGATTCCTTGAGTGATGGAAATAAATACCAAAGCTATTAGTTTCAGTTCAAAGAACGTATCACTTTATGCTGTTTATTATTTCTCGAGGATGATTTATTTTATCTTAAAATATCCAAAGGGTAGAAGGGGTCCTGGAGGTAAGTATGAGGAAACTGACCTGGTCGGGAGAGGGCCTGTGATTGGAATGCTGCGACCTCCCAGGAGACCGGTGGTGGTGGTGGTGGTGGTGGTGGTGGTGGTAGTGGTGATCCTCGTCATAGTTGTCTGCCATCAGCTTCATCCTGTTCTGCGTCTGTTCAGAGCAAAAGCCAGGGAAGACTGTCAGGAGCAAGAAGCCCAGCCAAAGACACCCAGGGCAGCCTTATAGCACCTAGAGGGCTCCCTTTGCTCCTAATCCACAAGTTTTCATTTGTAGGCACATTGAGACTTTAGAAGGAAAGCATCACGCTTTGGTGAAAGAGGCTTTGCCACACCCTTGATGCTGCTTGGACTTTGAATCTACATTTGTAGATGTAACTGTACTTTCCCAAGTGGTTTAAAGGGGGAAGGATGGACTCATCCAAAGGTGCTTTGTTTTACATTGTCAAGCGATCACAGAGACCCAGAGTAAGCTTGCCACCATCGACTGCCAACAATCACATCCTATGCTCTAGACTAGAGCAAGCAAGACAAGGAAGCCCTGCATGAGAAGATGGGAGAGGACTGGGTAGAGACACGGAACCACAGACAAACAATGGTTTTGCAGGACAAGGCAGGAAATCCACGGGAGAACTGCCAAATGCAAAAACACTAATGGAGATGGTTTGTTGCCTTGATGACTTCTGGCGAAAGAGTACTCTGTGGGAGTTTTAACTGATAGAGCTTTGGGGGGAAATTGAGCAAAAGGGACAGAGTCCATGGAGAAGAGCTGACCACTGAAATTTACTTCCCACTATGACTGGCACAGGGGGCAAGCCACAGGTGTCACAGCTAAACCCCAGGGCCATAGAATTGTTTTCGTGTCTTGTTCCACTATGCAGGGCAATAACATACCAGCGAAGAATTGACCTAACAGGGTCACAGAATCTAGAATAATGCTTAAAAGGCAAATAAAATCATTCAACCCGGAAAGCTTATAAAGATGGGTTTAGAGATAAGGCTAACTGGATTCAAGTCCTGTTGCACTTCTCTGCTGGTTTATTTCAGTTAACTATTTCTAAGACTCAATTTCTTCAACTCTAAAATGGAAGGGAGAGTGCCTCCCTCTCTATGATGAACCTGGCACAATACAGGCTTGCAATGAAAGGAAAATGCTGTTGTTACTTATTTTTTAAAAATATATTTTTTATTGATCTTTACAGAGAGAGAGGAAGGGAGAGGGAGAGAAAAAGAGAAAACCATCAGTTGCCTTCTGCCTGTTTACACTGAGGATGGAGCACATAACCCTGGCATGTGCCCTGACTGGGAATCGAACTAGCAACCTTTAGGTGCACAGGATGACGCCCAAGCAACTGAGCCGCACTGGCCAAGGCACCATTTCTCCTTTTTGATCCGTGTTTTCTCTGTCTGAGACACCTCCCACAGACATCTTCCCTCACCTCTAACCTGTGTGTTTAGCTAACTCACAGCCTTTTCCTGACCCCAATCTGGAGGCCAGGTGATGTGTGCCTCTTACTAAACACCACTCTGCACCCACAGACTTATCTATCCGTCTATTGGCAGCAGCTGTTTCTCTCGTCTGCCTCTCCCCAGAATCCAGCCGAGGGTCTACCAGGGGTCCTCAAACTTTTTAAAGTGGGGGCCAGATCACGGTCCCTCAGAGAGCTGGAGGGCCGGACTATATGAACTACTAATTCCTACTGTAACACCTCGGCTGCGCTCACTGCCCAAAAAACCTGGCGGGCCAGATCAGACTCCTCTGCGGGCCGCATGTGGCCCACGGGCCGTAGTTTGAAGACGCCTGGTAGACAGTGTATTCTATGCCTGTTGCTGCAGTGCCTGACTGAAGGAAAGGAGGGGCCGTGACTCTGAGGGGTGCTGCCGTTCTAGAGGCACGCTGCACCCTTGTTTCAGCCAGAGGAGGTCACTGAGAGGGGAGGCTCGCTCATGAATCACGTAACAATCTCCCTGGTAGCTCGAGATGACGACCAGCCATCAGCACTTTAGGAGAGCTGGACGTCAGAGGCTGGCAGGACCTCCAACCAGTGGGAATTTTATTATGTGATATAAATAATGCTCTGATAATAATTCTGGACCTCACACAGTGTATTCTTGCAGTATTTTCCACCCACAATCTAACTTACCCTCAAAACTTTCCTGGGACATATTATTACTCTCTCCCTCTGCAGCTAGAAAATTAAGGCATGGATTTCAAACCCCAGAGCCTCTTTCTTGACATAGGGCTGGGAGGTTTTCTGGGTCCTCCAATTCTGAATCGTTAGGCTTTTCCCCTTGCCCCGCTGTTAGCAAAAATGGCAAACAGCTGAACAGGTAGAAACCACTTCCCATAAATGCTTCGATTCTGTTAAGTCTTGGAAACACCTCACATCCCAGTTCTACCTGCCAAAAAATGTCTCATGATTCACTCATTCCATTTTTTAAAACGTGTTCAATATTTGAATGGCCCCAGAGTAGATGTAAAAAAAAAAAAAAAAAAAAAAGCATTGTATGGATAAAATCAATAAAATTAGAGGGAAAGATCCACCTAGCAATTACATTAAAAATCCCAGGAAACCTTTGGCAGCTGATAGCATGTCTGTCCTTCACTCACCCCCTGACAGTATCAGAAGACCCAATGGACAAGGTATATCTTGTGAGAAACAGGTCAGTTGCCGACTAAGTCCTGAGATCTCCCTGATGTCCCTTATTTGGCCAACCCTGGTACAAGAGATGTGGAAATTCAGTGCTCACACCTAAAATTCCAGTATTGTCAGGAGCCTGTTACCTTTGAACTTGTGAACTAATAAATCTGGAATTGTGTCTTCCAATAGAATTCCGGGGTCTGAAGGGAGTTATAAAATCTGCTCTGGCCAATAAGGAAGGGACTTGCCCAAGAATGAACGATGGAGCCTAAATGAACAAATAATAATGGCTATTGTAAATATCATAACGTTCTTACCCGTTGGGGAAGCTCCTGTGATTTTATGAGATTATTTTCTTACCAGTGACAAGCCTAAAGTTCCCTACCTTTGAACTGTATCCCATAAAAGAATGTACAAGCTAAACAAGATGCTATATGCAGCCCTAAATGTGTCTGCTGAAATGAGGTGTTGGAGAGTAGGCATGTCATGGGATAAAGACTGTAAATGAATGATGTCATCTTTCCAATTTGGTGCTGAAATATAAATAAACCACATTGTTCATGTGAATACCAGATCTGGGGGAAATGTACACAGAGCAATTGTGAGCGGAAGAGGCTCCTTTTGATTAGTCTGGGCTGAAAGAGAAGAGTGTGAAACGGAGATGAAAATGAGAGTTTGGCCTGATACTCTAGACTGCTTTTATTTATCTTGCTTGTAACATATCCCCTAAACTGTGAGCGATTTCTTACAGGCTGGTTGCTAGTTTTCCTTCTATAAGAAAGTTTGACCAATCCTGCTTGCTTAATGTCAGATTGGAAAGAAACCTCCTTTAATTTTTTAAATCTACGCTCCCTATCCTCATTACTACCCAACTGTATTTGTTTCCTAATACACCAATAATGGTCGGGAAGGATAGGAAGCTATGAAGAAGACTCCCGAAAAACTGATGGGGAGTAGAACAAACAAACAAAGAAAAAAAGACTGAAGAAAATTATAGCAAGCTTTGGTACAAGGGAATTACTCACTCAAATACCTTCAGACACGTTTACTGGGCGATTCCACGCATAGTGGTTCATATTCCTGTAGCCATCAGCTAACACGAGGTGCCTACCACAAAGCCTTAAACAGTAAATCTGGGCAGTCACAATTGCATTCCCAGGAAAGCTAATATAAAGTTGGAGAGGGTAGCTTCTCCCCGCTCTGCACTTGGGAACTCATGGACTCACTTAGCAATCCACTGAAGCCCGTTTTTATTTCCTTCCCAATGTCTACCAAATGGCTGACCTGACACTTTTGCTTTTGGCTAACAGTGTTTTATTGGTTTTACGATATTATGTCATGGCTGCTGAGACCAATCTAATCAGATTTCATTTTCTACTTCCCTTTCCTTCCAGGCACCACCTTATTTCTCCAGGGCAATAGGATCCTAACAGCTCTCCTGCTGTACTCTTGCCTTCCATGGAGCACAATCTGGAGCCAGAGTGACCTCAGACCCACTGGCTTTAAGCTTCTCACAGGCTCCCACGGCCACAGGAAAAGAGCCTGGCTCCTCCGCAGCTTACAAGGCTCTTGGGAGGTGACTGCCTTTCACTTCCCAGCCTCACCGCTCATCTCCTCTCCCCGGCCCTGGGACATGTGGTCTCTGCTCTGTAATGCCGCCATCCTCTACCTTTACTGACTTATACCCTTCAGTTCTGCTCTTAGCTTTGACAGCATCACTTCCAGCAATGCCTTCCCCAAACCTGCCTCCAAAAGGAGTGCTCACCCACTGCCTTCCCAGAATCCTTAGCCCTCCTTCAACCTCTCACTCATCACAGCACTTACCTCAATGAATGGTAAATAATCATATGCTTTCTTGGCTTCCTCCACCACCAGGCTGAAAATCTCTGGAGGCAAACACTATGTCCGAATTACCCTTGTACTCAACATCTAGCCCAGAGTCAGGTGTATTAGTAGTAATATATGTGTGCTGAATAGATGTAGGAATGAATGAATGAAAGAATGAATGAATGAATGGAAAGAGAATAGGCTACTCTAGAACAAATGAAAGAAAAAATACATAATTATGGCCTATGATGGGCCAGTTGACTAGGTAACCCTCCATGTGACAGCTTAACTTTCCCTGTTGTATATTTGTTTTTGATTGCTGTTGTTCTTGGACATGGGGAGAGCAAGATAAATGTTCTTTTTCAAGAAATATTCCATTCTTTAGTAAAATGAATTCAGTGAGATAATCCATGATGTCCCGGGTTTTTTGCCTCATGAATAATAAAGGGGTTGGAGGTGTTATGGGTTAACTTCCTTACTATACCCTAGCCTCTGAAAAAGCAGAGGCCACTAGAATACTTTTGTTAGCACCAAAGTCAACCATGAAAAACTGAAACTTTCTCCATTAACAAAAATCCTTATGAACACCATCTGTGAAAAGGTGCCATATATTCCATCTCTCTTGACATTTCTGAAGAGTTTATCCAAGGAGCCCTTGAAACAGAATGAAAATCCTTGATTGACTAGTAATAGACTCAATAGCTTAATGACAATATGTAGCTATAAAAGTGTAATATTAAAACTGCCTTTAAAAATATTTTAGCAAGGTGGCAATAACAAACTATGCTTTGATCAGTCATCTGGATCAAGTTAACAATAAAACCTTCATGAATGTGGTTTTAAATAAGAAAAAATATAAGATCTGTTGCTATGGGATATGTAGATAATACCATAGAATAGCAATTACACTTTATTCTATCAGGTTTTCTTTTCTCCCTCTTTCTTTCCAGAAATATCCAAAATAGCACTGACCTATTCTACTGATTTTATTATTGCTAATTCAAAGCAAGGTCAACAGCTCTTGTCTCTGAGTAAAAGATGGAGAAACCAGATAACATGTGACAATGAGGAAGGGAGGGATTTCCCGAACATCACCAGGCCCATAGGGCAAAGAATCACAACAGAGTGGGCCCGGGTCACTCTTAGAGGATAAAGTGGGAGGGTCACTCTTAGAGGATAAAGTGGGAGGGTCACTCTTAGAGGATAAAGTGGGAGGGTCACTCTTAGAGGATAAAGTGGGAGGGTCACTCTTAGAGGATAAAGTGGGAGGGTCACTCTTAGAGGATAAAGTGGGAAGGTCACTCTTAGAGGATAAAGTGGGAGGCTACAGCAGCTATCAGGAGAATATGCTGCATTGGGGACTATATGAGAGCAGGAATCAGTAATGGAAAAGATTCTACTGAGGACCCTGCGCAGAAATTCATTCAACACTCACTGAACTTCTGCAACCACGAAGATAAGTGCCATGTGTGCCAGGCTAAGTGCTTGACCAGTATGCTTTCGTCAAATCCTTGCCTTTGAGGTAGCCATTCTTATAAGGAAACCAAACCCATGATCAGCTAGTAAGGTAAAGGGCAGGACTTAAATCCAGGTTTCTTTTTTTTTTTAAAATATATTTTATTGATTTTGTACAGAGAGGAAGAGAGAGAGATAGAGAGTTAGAAACATCGATGAGAGAGTCATCAATCAGCTGCCTCTTGCACACCCCCTACTGGGGATATGCCCGCAACAAAGGTACATGCCCTTGACCTGAATCGAACCCGGGACCTTTCAGTCCCCAAGCCGATGCTCTATCCATTGAGCCAAACCGGTTTCGGCTTAAATCCAGGTTTCTGACTGCATGGTCCTACAGAGTGATATGAATAATCAGAGGACTGACTACAACACGATATGGGAAGGAAATCAAGAGGGACGGGACTGTTTTGCATCAGGGGTGGGGAATGTCTGGCCCGTGGGCCATATAAGGACCGCAAAAACATTTGGTATGGCCCTGTCAAGGCAACCGAAGGAGGGACTCGAAATTCAATAAATCTAGGAGCTTTTTTGATAGCAACTTAAATTTATATTAAGCAAATGATGTTATAAATATCCAAATGGCCGTTGGCAGAAAAAGGGTTCCTCACCCCTAGTTTACATGAATGTCCAGAGGCAGGAGGAATCCCCTCCTAGCTGAGGATAGGGGATTCAGATAAGTCTCCATGGGTCAGGTGCCCCGTAAGCTAAGATTTGAAAGTTGGCGTGGATATGGGCATAAGGAAAAGTGGGCTGGGGAGATTCCATGGTAAACTCACCTTCTAATCGCCTTGAAAGAAAACACAGGTCAATATGGGGGTGGGGGGGTGCATACGCTGCATTCTTCATTGCTTTTATTGGATGTGGAAAGAGTAGAAAACATATTTGAGATAATTCACTTCTCAAAAGAACTGAAAAACTTGGGTCATTTTGGAAGGAATTTAGGACAGCCATAGCCATATACTCATGTGCTCACACTTGTCAAACTATGACATTTCTGGGGAAAATGCACCAGTCTCTTGACATTTACGCTTTCACAGATATCTACACAATCCACTGCTTCTACATCAGCCCCGTTTCAAAAATTCATCTGACCTCTCCAAGTCATTCAGCCGATCAGCCCTACAACCAAACCGAACATTGATGAAACTCTGCCTCCCAGCTTTGTTGAAGGCACCTCCCTAAGTCCTTATTTATAGACAGAAAATTAGTACTGGTAGGTCACCAAGGAGGGTCCAGCTGCTATTTTTGTACCTACTCTTTATGTAGCCTTATTTTATTTTAATTGTTACAGAGAATGTCAGTGCCTCTCCACAGCCCCTTGTTCTACCCTGGAGGCTACCTGCAGCTTGAACAGAGACTCTCACTGAACTTTTGCAACCACGATGTGCTGCTGTCTTTCCACCTCAGCACCCTACATCTCTCTCTGCCCGAGGTCTTCCTCAGGCCCCAGATGCAGGCTTGGCTGGGAACAGGGTGGACCAGAAGTGCAGGGGAGCTCATGTCCTCAGAACAACTCTCAATCTGTGAGGGAGGGAGGTAAGGAATAAGTAACCAGCATCCTCGCACCTAATGGGACAACACTACAGAATGTTCTGGGATGTCCCACTAGGTCCTCAGCAGGGCGCAGCCTGTTGGCAATAACAGAAAACTGCCTACAGTGTTCCTTCTTTTGACCTTTACCCTTCCCTGTCTCACTTCTTCATTTTTTCACCTTGCTTCTTGGGACCACTACCCAAATAAACCACCTGCTCCAAATTGCTGTCTCTGGGTTTGTTTTTGTGGGAATCCCAGCTCAAACCCTTGTTGAATGATGGAAAGCCTGTGCCTAACTTTTGTATGGGACTAACGTTCCTGTGACTACAAGCCTTTCCATGCTCAGCTCTGAGATTTCCCATCACCTACAGAGACAGATCTATCGCTTTCCTTAGGGAAGTGACGTGGGCCTGGCACTAACTCTTTTTCTGGCAAATATTCTCTCTGAGGCTCAAAATGAACCACTTTTCCATGAGTCTCTGCCCCTGGAACAGGGGTAAATGGGAGAGGTAGGGCAGAGTGTCTTTAACATGAACCAAGCTCCATATGGACAGATGCTGCTCTGCTGTTCTTATTCCTGACTTCACATTTTGTGGAAGTTTCCTTCCTTCCTTCCTTCCTTCCTTCCTTCCTTCCTTCCTTCCTTCCTTCCTTCCTTCCTTCCTTCCTTCCTCCCTCCCTCCCTCCCTCCCTTCCTCCCTCCCTTCCTTCTCTGATAAAATCAGGGGAAATAAATTTTTCTGGTAAACAACTACCTACTGCCACTTTAGAAACCTGAGGGAGTCCACAGGGAGTGGCGGACAACGCCTGTCGCCAGGGGCATCACCACTTCTGTTGTGCGATCGGCCAGTGCAAACCGTGGGGAGAGAGTTATTTATAGAGAAAATTCTATGTACTCTGCCCATTAGTGTGGAGATTGGGATCCCGAACAGTGGCAGAAAGAAGACTGGCATTGTGAGAGGGAGCAACCTGCAAACATTAATGATAACAACCAATGCTTGCCTAGCCCTTCATCCTGTCATCCCAGGGGTCAGTCCCACCAACTCTGTGATGTAGGCTGGAGGGCTATAGTCGGAATCTTTAATAGCTGCTATGACAGGCAGAAACTCCTAAGAACTAAGAGTGACTCAAAAATATCTGCCCTGAATATCAGCCCTACACAGAGGCTGTTATTATCCCCAATGTAGAGATGAAGAAACTGAGGCTTGGAAAGACTAAGAAACATGCCAAAGATCACACTCCTAGCAGATTTGGGACTATCATTCCAAATCTTCCCAATTAATCACTGCGCTCTGCTGCTCAGATCCATAAAGACTAACCCCTTTTAAAATGAAGATTGACTGGAAATGGGCCCTGACTCTCTGGACAGTGACCTCAGTCAGAGCTGAGAAGAGAAGCAGTTCACTTTGATTTTAAAATGAGACGTGAAAAGGATGGAACTCAGAAACATTATAAATCTTGATCAAGTCCCAAGGGAGTCAAAGTTGGTGACCTCTCCTAATACAAACTCAGTCGTCATTATCTACCATCCATGTTCACTTTGAATGCTCCAACCAACGAGGCAGTTTCGAACACATCAGCAATCACAGACAGATAATGACTTTCTAATATCCTGCACACCTCATGCTGGTGGGGTCTGGGGGAAGGGAAGGCCCCAGAAGTTTCCACCCCAGAGTTACTCAGTTAAGCATAGGTCTGTTTAATTAAGTAGTGGGCAGCACATGCTATACTTAGCTTTTAAAACACTTGTAAAGTCCTCTTCATTCATTTATCTTACTTGTCACTGACAAGCTCTTCAAGGACTGTAACAGTATGCAGAGCATGAAGAGCCTGGGTAAACAACACATATTTTATGTGGAGTCTAAACTGTTTCAACTCGGAGAGTCAATAGCGGGTTTCTGAAAAAGTCCCAGACTCTCCCTACAACCGGGGGTGCGTTCTGAGCAGGGAGCTTCAAAATCAAACCCCAATTTTTTAGCTAAAAGAGAAAAAAAGAAAGGAAAAGGAGGAGGCCAAGAAGATAGAAAAGGGGGGACTAAGGAAGGGAGAAAAAAAGAAAAGAGAGGAGGTAAGAACTCAGCTGGCATGGCTCAGTGGTTAAGCACAGTCCTATAAACCAAGAGGTCATGATTCCCAGTCAAGGCATTGTGCCCAAGTAGTGGGCCCAATCCCCAGAGTGGGGCATGCATGAGGCAGCCAACCAATGATTCTCTCCCATCACTGATGTTTCCCTCTCCTTCTCCCTCTCCCTTCCTCTCTGAAACTAATAAAAACATTTTTTTTTTTAAGAGAGGAGGTAAGAAAGAAAAAGAGAAGGCTGTTTGTAAGCATTGAAATCCAGCTCTAAAATTGGGCTGACAAGGGAAGGAAAGTTCTTCATTCCATTGGTACCTTCAACAAATGTTTACTACACTGGCCTACCCAGAGCTGGTATCACCAAATCATCTCCTCAAACAACAAATTAAAACAAAATAAAACGCAGCAGGATATGGCTGCTGGACACTGACCGTATGGATGCCTATTCAATGGAGAACTTAAAGCGGTTGGTAGCCCAGCAGCACCTCCGGAAGGGGCAGAGAGAGTCAAGGCAAGGAAGAGACATGTCCACATACCTGGATTGATTCACAGGGAGTAAATGGACTTTTAATAGCTATGGATTGACTATGCAATGTATTTGAATAAATTAGAATGAGCATGTCTGAGAATGCATAGAAAGTATGTCATAGGGCATGGAAAGCATTGTGACGGTAGTTCTCGAAATGACGGAAGCTTGAAACACTCATCAGAAGAAAAGAACTAAGCAACTGGGAATGGCCTTGCAAACAGCAGAGACTGGACATTCAGACCAGCCCAGCGAGCATGAATGGGCCTGAGCTGGAACTGTCCGAGGCCTGGAGGACATTCTCCCTCTGGGGCTGCGACCTCAGCAGGGAAATGGGGCCAGTGAAACCTGGGCCGGCTCCAGTTCTGAAGCTGAGTGGAAGGGCACAAATCCAAGGCCTCCTCGGCACCTCACCTCCCTCAAAACAAACAAATGACAACAAAAGCGGGAGAGACAGGAGGGTGTGAGCAATGCAAAACATGTGGTGGGGCTGCTGGCTCTGCAGCGCACTGAGAGAACCCAAGGGAGAGGGGCGGTGAGACCATGAGCAGTGCTTTGGCAGGAAGGAGGGGGCCTGGCAGCTGGGGGAGTGAGAGGCAGACAGGAGAGACAGCTTGGGCCCTGGACAGAGAACAAACCCCTCTCCCAGCTGCTTTCACACTTGGGTGAAACAATTGGAGAAAATGTAAACACTCTCATTAGTCCTTTTCCAATCAGCTGAAAAACAAATGGGAAGAGAGAAATGGCAGTGGAGTGTCCCAAATACCAAATCTATGAAACATTCCCCCAGGCGTCTATCTACCTTCTCCTTGGGCTGCTGGCCCTGCTGTCCTCCCTGTGTTTGGATTTCTGTGCCTTTATTGGCTTTAAATGGGATAATGTAGGACCAGTTGAGTTCTACAGGGAAGGAAAGTCTGCTCACATATTCCACTCTTGATGAAAGATCTCCATGAACCCTCCAGAGACACACAAACAAGAGGGATATATTATATCATTTACTACTTCTCCTGTGAAAACTCACCCCAAGAAGAGGCAAAGTGGGACTCGGGTGTGGGGAGCTGACAGAAATCCAAGTGTCAGAAAGGATGAAATTACTTTCCAATTCTATCTGGAAATGCCCAGTGTGTTGAATCACACTGCTTTTTTACCCCTTCCCAACATATCAGATTAAATTCATCAATGAATACATATTGAAAATCAATTTCTCTTGGTTACCTGCTTGAGGTAGACTCCAAAAAGCCTCATTTCCTATGGCCCTGCAGTTGAAACAGCGTTAAGTACAAAACATCCAAATGAATTTACATTTGAATCTGCACAAAAACAGATATGAAAGTATATCACTAGTGTTTCTTCAAAGCACTAGGAGAAATTGAAGTTATTTTCTCAAAGACTCCTGAGGATTTCAGGGGCTATCTCAAGTTTCTCTCCTACAAATGAGGATTGGCTAGACTGACCCAGATGCACACCGTGTTGGTTCTAGGCCACACCGTAAAGCAATGAATCCAAGCTCCCTATTTCACAGAGAGCCTGAGGCTCCAAGGGGCTGAAGGTTGGTCACAAAACCCAGGAGAAAGCCCCAGATACCTGCCGATGAATCAGGCCTGGCCCTCCCCTGCCCAGTGCTATCTTCCCATTGGATTGGCATGCGCAGACAAGTCCACCTGCCCACGACCAGGAACACCATCCCACCTCATGTCTTCCGCATCGCATTCCAAAGCACTGTGGTATTCATTTCCATGCTTGCAGTCTGAACAGCATCAAACACCTAATCATTTTGGTCTCAATGCCTACAGATAAGTTACGGAATTTTCCATTTTCTTTCAGATAGAAGCCTTGGTTCTCTAGCAGAAGTACTGAGTTAGCTTTATGTTTCTTCTTCTTTCTATTAACACCAATAAGTTTTTCATTCTAAAAAGTCTACATCCTATCTTAAATAGTACAAAATATTAAATAGTACAAAAGACTTTCTTTAAGAAAAAAACTTATCCCCTTCCTTCCTTCCCAATAGCCAGTCTCATTGTTAAGATTTTCTCCTGGTCTTTCTGGAAAATTTTATGCATAATGCAAGCATAGACAACAAATAACCTTTAAAAATGAAATGTCTAATATGTCTCAGACATCTTTTCATGACAAGATCATGTTTGACTGCCCATTTTTAATGGCGACATATTATTCCAGTCTATGCATATATTCTTTATTTACAAATCTTCTGATGTACTAAAATAGTGGGCAGGAAACTTTATTTTTTGTTGATTTTAGAGAGAGGGAGAAAGAGAAAAACACTGATTTGTTGTTTCACTTATTTATGCATTCATTGGTTGTATGTGCCCTCTCTGAGGATTGAACCCACAACCTTGGCATATTGGAGTGATGTTCTAAACAGTTAAACTAACTGGTGAGGGCCACTTTGTTTGTTTTGTTCCAAGATGTATCCCAAGCACCTAAAACATTGTCTGGCACATTGTTAATGTCTATTGAATGAATGAATGAATGAATGAATGAATGAATGAATGAATAAATGAGTGACTGAGTGAATGAATGTGGGCACTTAGGTCATTTCCAATTTTTCATTATTCCAACAATGCTTCAGAGAACACTTTCCCAAAGGAAAGCTTTGCCTGTCCTCATGAACTTGTTTTCAACAAGGATGGATGCTTAAACATATAATAGCTGTTTCAATAATGTGCTAAATAAAGAGATTTGGGAGAGATCCCTGGAATAGAGTATACATATTTTAAAATTTGAAAGATATCACCAAGTTTCCCTTCAAAAATGTTGGCCAACCTCCAGTCTGCGCCTCTTCCCTTATACTGTGCCAACACGGATCTTTTCAAATTCTTTAATCTTTCAAAAATCCGGTCCATGGAACACTGCACCCCATTCACATTTCCCCGACTATAACTGGAGGCTGAGTACCATTTCAGTCATTTGTTGGCCATTTCCATTTCACTATCTGTGAGTCTCCTTTAATGTCCCTTAGTCCATCTGGGAGGGGGCAGGCGTGGGAGGCTTTTTTTATGACTGTGTGTGAGAATAATTGTATAGATGAAGAGAGCAGTGAGCTGCTTTGGGGAAGCGGAGAACCTGAGTAAAAGTGGGAAGAGAGCAAGTGAAAGCAGGCTAAGTGGAAACAGGAAAATGTGCACACACTGGATAGATTTGAAGAGGCCACGATCAACGGAACACATTAACATCTGACGTGTTCACTGCAGCAGGAGAGAGAAGGGAGGAGCCGGAGCTGGTTGGTGCGCAGGGATGCCACAGAGCCAGCCCCTTCCTTTTGTGCCACAGCCCCAGCAGGTGGTGGTTCTAGGTGAACCATTGGCAGGAGAAGAAAAATTATGCTTTACTTCTCTGCAAAGGTTTTCGTTTTTTTCCAAAGCCTGGGTCATTCTAGGGAGAGTACTGAGCATGTAAATGCCACTCACTATGCGTGTGTTGGTGGAAAGAACCTAGTGCAGCCTTCTTACCCAAACAGGACGTCCTGTGCAGCTGTCCCAGAGGACGCAGGATCACAGGAGAAAAACTTAACCACTTAAGAGACACACATTAAATGGCTTAAATGGGATGGCCCCTAACTGGCATATTTTGAGCTTTGGCTGCAATTTCAGTCTACCTGCCCTAATTCTGCCTTGTTGGAGGTGCCCAGGTTTTGAGACATTGAAGTACAGCTATGCCCATGGTCTCAAGCTTATCTAGCCTAACTGTTGTATCCTCTTGACTGGTCCTTCTCCACTTCTAGTTCCCACTCTGGACCCCATCACATGTGGGGTCATCGCAATGTGTCAGGGCTTCTCTTAGAGAGTAATTCCATGAATAGGGTCTGAATGCAGACCTTTACATGTATTCTTCCCTGCACTAAACACAACTTTACAATAATTAACATTGTCCAACACTGCATTAATTTCTTAGCATCTGCTGTGCCACGATACTTGTTGTTAGATTTTCAATTAATTAAATGCATCACCTGGTGGCCAGTTTCCCTGCCACACACACCAGAATTTTAAGTTTAAATTTCATTCTTTTTCTTACTGCATATTTACTTTAGACTTATCTTAACAAACCTGGGTTTATAGTTCCATTCTGCTGAGGTATTTCTCAGTTCTAATTGTTTTGTAACCTCCGCTTTGAAGCATCACACTTTCAAAGGCTGCATATACAGTTGACCTTTGAACAACACGGGTTAGAACGGCATGGGTTCACTTATATGCCGATCCACACACCCCCCTCCCCCCATAAATATACAGGCGTCCCTCCATTTCTCTGGGCTTGGTATCCATGAATTCAACCAACTGAGAATCGAAAAGAGTGTTTTCCATTCACGGTTGGAAATACCAGGATGCAGAGCGTCAGCTGTGTGCATCCTTCTACACCATTTTATTCAAGGGACTTCAGCATCCTCCCGTCTTGTTATTTGTGGGGGTCCTGGAACCAATCCCCTGCGGATACTGTGGGAGATGTGGCTAAGTTTTTAAGGGAGCCAAAATTCTACACAGATTTTCTACTGCTCTGGGGTCAGCACCGCTAACATCTGTGCTGTGCACCTGTAATCGGGTCTGTGCTCATTTTGGAAGGACAGAGCACAGTGCCCCTGGCGACCTCCTCAAGAGGTGACTGGATTCCCTAGTCAACCTGCTGGGATGGAGGTGTCAATCCACTATAAACCCATCCCGCTGGACCGCCATTCAGTCCTCATTTCTCTGTTTGGTAAAAAAGATAAAGGAATAAAAAATCAGTGTGTGTTGCCGAAACCAGTTTGGCTCAGTGGATAGAGCATTGGCCTGCAGACTGAAAGGTCCCGGGTTCAATTCTAGTCAATGGCCTGTACCTTGGTTGCGGGCACATCTCCAGTAGGGGGTCTGCAGGAGGCAGCTGATCCATGTTTCTCTCTCATCAATGTTTCTGGCTCTCTATCCCTCTCTCTTCCTCTCTGTAAAAAATCAAATATATATATATATATATATATATATATATATATATGAATGCAAAAGTAGGTTATAAAAAAAATCCATGTGTGGGGGAGTTTGTTATGTGAGATGCTTCGCTGAGGCGCTGGTGCCTGTGCCTCCGCTGCCGTTCCCTGCCCTGTCCTATATTAACCTTATGAAAAACAAAGTGAGTTCAGCGTTGCTTAATTTTATTGAACAAATAGAAGATCCCGGCAACTGCTGATTTTATTGCAACTTCATGAATGCACTTGCCAGTTAGACATTGAGAGGCAAAGTTCTGGAGGCAGGTACAATTCAGAAAAGCTAAGAAGATAGAAAGTTAATTTCCCTATTCTTCAGGTGCTTTCATCCTGTCGGCAGGATTGTGAGTTGGAATAAGTTTTCTCAAGGGCAGTTTGGCATTATGTACTAAATCCAAACTATGCACACCCTGCAGTCCAGCAATCTCCTCCTGGAAAGAAAGCTGGGCAGGTACACAGGGATGAAAAAGATAAAAAGATATTCACTGAAATGCCGATCCCAGTAGCAATTAATAAGAAGAAAATAAAATGTCCTTACATCTGGATTTTATTTAACAACTATCCATTATTCAGATAAATAAAATCCCCAGAAGCCATTTGAGCGTGATAGATATTTTGCTCTGGCCGGGTGGCTCAGTTGGTTGGGCATCGACTGAAAAGTCTGACAGTTTGATTCCCAGTCAGGACACAATCTCTAGTAGGGGGTGTGCAGGAGGCAGCAGATCAATGTTTCACTCTTACGTTAATATTTTTCTCTCTCTCTCCTTCTCTTTTCCTCACTCTCTAAAACAGGAAAAATCAATTAAAAAATCTTAAAAAAAGAGTGATGGATATTTATATTTATTAGTAGGAAAAAGTATCACATATAATTCCTGGAAGTAGTAGATGATAGTAAAACATGTTCATACAAAATAACATAAATAAATACACATAAATATATATAAATATCTACACACACACACACGTATGTATACATGCATACATGAATATGTGAGAAAGACCCAGAAAGATGAACACAAAATGTTGATGGCTATTGCTGGGTGCTTGGATTTCATGGAATTTACATTCTCCTTTATTCCTTTCCACATTTCTTGAATAGTCAATAAAAGGAAATAAAAACAAAACACTAAAAAATGTTCTTGGCTCCATATATAAAAACTCTGAGCTAAAGATTAGTCCTGAAATCAAAAGGAAATGGTGTTGAAATCCTTTCCGTTCAGGGCAGAGACTCCTGAGACCGGCCTTCGGGTCTTTCATGTTGACCTGCCGCAGCCCAGGGTGGAACGAACCCTGCTCTAAGGCCACAGCTCTCCTCTCTCCAGCTTGATCCTCTAAAGTCCTTGTTACTCTGAACAACCAGCATCACCATCTCTCTCCAGCCTAGCGAGCTAACACAGTAACTTCTTCCTCCAGAAGAGGCAGTGAACAAACCTGGGCCCTTTCAAATCCGGAGGAATGCGAGTGCCTCGCACGGCAGTGAGAGCCGTGGCTGTGGCTGTGCACCACAGCTGGATGGAAACGGAGAGGCTCCCAAGTCCCTGTCAGGCTCAGAACCAATACATCGGTGCCAAGTTCAAGTCCTCCCCCAGGAGCCTCAGGGCCCTCAGCTGGATCAAGTCACTGTCCATCTGAGTTTTGCATCATGGGCCAAAGATTGGGAGTATCTCTTGGCTGGGTCTTTTCAAGTCGAGAGAGTTAATAGTACAGCTTCAAGTTCAGGAAATATCTTGTAATAATACAGTGTTTGCAGTAATGTATAGGCTAAAGTCATGCAAAAAATATTTGTCTCATTCCCACACACTGAACTTGGTAATTATATAGGAGTTTGGACATTAAGGACCCAGACATAAAGGAGTAGGTTAAAAGCATAATTATGGCTCAGAAACAGCATGTGCCTGGGGACATTTCAGGCCTACTCCACAAAATAAGAAAATAGAAAATAGCACCCAAAATCAAATGGTAGTCTCTCTCTCTCTCTCTCTCTCTCTCTCTCTCTCTCTCTCTCTCGGAAATAACCCATTAAAAGAATAATGCAGCATAATGATTATTTAAGAGTAGACATGAGTTGGAAACTGGTAGCAAATAGGGCCTTCAGTTCTGGAATTTTGGCATTAGTGGCCCAAAGGACTTCTGAGTTCCTGAAGCTTTCCGGGCACTATTTGAAATTCGGGCTACAGAGGAAAGACTGCAGATGCCCACGTCTCACAGACGGTATAATTGAAGGAAGCTGTTATTTCACCCTCAGTATGGCCAAGGTGGAGGTACATTAATGAAAGGCCTAGATCATCCCTGACCAACTGCTCTCAAATATGCAGAAAACAAGAACAAGCCTCAAGAGGTGCCCACGACTCAGCCGACCCAGGGCAAGCTGCACGAGCAGAGATGACCTAGCCACCAAATCTCAGAAGCCATTATGTCATTCATAAAACATGCTGGTTCTAACTTGCTTCATGTTGACAGTTGTCATATCATACTCTCCCTGAATACACAGTGGCTCCCTGTGGTCTGTGCTTCAGAGAGAAACAGTTCAGTCGCCAGGCAAGGCCAACCTCTACCTTTCCTTCTGAACAATCTACCCCCTTCCAGCCTCCTTCATAAAAACTCTCCCCAAACATGGCCTGTCTGTAACCCCATGTGCACACAGATCCATCTCTATCCTAGCCAGAAAGGATCCCTCCCTACTAAACCAGGCCTTACAGCGTCCATCACAGCTGGGCTCAAAATGGATCCCATTAAGATAAATTCTATAACTGAAAGTGTCCTGGAGAGTGAGGAAAACTAGAAGTGGGATCAGAGGGCCCAGGTCAAATGGTCAAAGCTAGGCCACTTTCCAGCTGTTTAACGACCCCCAAACTATTATTCAACCACTCTGGTTTTGTGCACGGGGCATCTGCATGCTGCTGAATATCAAGGGAGGAGCTCTAGGTACCTGAGCACAGTCTGTGGCTTCCGATTCCTTTTTATAGCCCTGGAATGCCTGGGCCAGGGCTCGGACCCTCTTTGTGACCAACAGGGTCTGTTGACCAACTGTCTCTCTTACCGGTTATCACTGTGTGCCCTGTGCTGACAGGCTTATCTCTACTCCAGCCCTCACCCTGCTACATGGTCCTGTGACCACCTTTTCTTGTCACAATTGCAGCCCAAAGACACCCCAATTCTTGTTATTTATTTCTAGTTGACATTTCTGAATTGCAAGGCCATATATATATATATATATATATATATATATATATATATATAGAGAGAGAGAGAGAGAGAGAGAGAGAGAGACAGAGAGAGAGACAGAGAGAGAGACAGAGAGAGCAGGCATTTGGTGACACAATGATTTCCACCTTTGGAGGTTGATCACTTCCTACATTAGATCAATGCCTCCGAAATTCGGGGCTATCAATCAGATCCACTGACTTTTGGTGTTTCTCCCCTGAGATTCTGAGCATACATTGGAAAGGCTGGCCCTGGAGTTGGTGTTTAATGAAAATGGGGAAGAACCACACCGGGCCATTCAAACCACTGCCAGGTCTAGCTGCAGTTGCTATAACTATTTTGAAAATTAAGATACATGTAAATTGCTTTTGAGAATTTTGCCATGGGATAGCCAGAAACACTAGAGAGAACTGGACGTTAAAATAATAATCTCTATCCTCTTTACTATTCTTCCATTCCTCCCGCCCCCCCATCTCATTTGCAGCCTTCCTTCTTCCTCTCTGAATGGATAGGGCACAGCACTAAGCCTTTTGGAGTTCCGTGCCGGGGATCACTAAAGCGGAGGAAGGGTCCCTGTTTGTCACCCTCCCCTCTCAGTAGCCCTTGCTGATCAGAAAAGGATTCCTTCTACCTCCTTTTTACCTTTTCTCTCTTCCTCCTCGGCAATGGGGACCTTTCATGCCTATAAAGATTGTGGTGAAGTGGGGATGAAAACCAGCATGAGACGGACCAGCTCTGCCCCTGAATGAGTGTGTGGTCTTTGGTTGGTTTGTTCCAGAAGCTCTTTCTTTGTGATTTCAGCAGTGTGAGAGGTCTGAGAAACACCCTCACACCTGGCAATCCACCCGGAGGATATTGCTTTACCTGAAGGAAGAGACCCCTGCATTCCCAGAACTTTCCTTTGCAGTCTCTGAGATCCACAGAAAACAAAACATAATAATTAAACAAACAATTGAATCAACAAATGAACACTGGAAGTGACACCCAAGACTTAACTTCAGCTGGTCCAAGGTAAGGAGAATAGCCTCCTACAAATCAATCAACAGGCTGAGCAGATGCTGTGCCGCTTCCTTGATCCCTATCTGGATTCCCAGAGTTCCACGGAACATTCCAGAAGTAATTTGGCTTTCGTGAGCGGTGCACAGGGGCTAATGTTTTTCAACAGAATTTCATAAGGAGACAGGGGGATGATTTGGGGCCCAGCTCTCGGCAGAAGCTGAACATTAGGAGTGGCTAAGAGGGGAGAACTGAGCTTTTTATATGAGCGCTCTTGTGAAAACCACCCCAGAGATGAAAAATCACCTGCCCGAACCTCCCGGAGAAGTAATGGTGGATCTGCCCAAGAGGATTCCTGCTCATAAAACTGCAAAACAGACCTGTTAATGCAAACCTGCAATTATGACCAGAACTTAAATCTCACTTAAATAATTTTGCGGCTATAACACAACTGATGAATAACCCCTCACCTGATCAGACTTGTCAAGCTTAACAAAATTTGAGTTCCCTAAAGGTGACTACTGGGCATGCATGACTGACAGCCAAACTGTGTGGGAGGCTACAAAAAAAAACGGAGAACAGGACAACAGTTTTCTACCCAAGCAATTGAAAAGACAAGACAATGATTTTCAAGGAAAAACTGGGGGGGGGGGGGGGGGGGGGATATCTATAGTCAAGAAGATTTTTGGACTTAATTCCAGAAATGGAAGCAAAAGGACAGGATGTGCCCAAGGTCATGTGTATGTGTATGTGGGTGACCCAGGAACGGAATGTGGAATGCCTGACTTCTAGCCAACACCTAGCCCTTCCGCTTGGAGGAAGGAGGACTGAGAAGGATGCTCAGTGAATGCTTGGGGCTGTACCTGCATCCTCGCTGACTCTTTCATGCTCAGAGGAGTTATTATTAAACTAAAGCATCACACATCACTCTAAAATTTTCCTCAGAGAGAAATTCTAGCTTTTGACTTCCTCAATTCTCTTGGTCTTGCTCAGAACATTAATATTTGTTGGACAGCTTGTTTTTTTTGTGTGTGTTTTTTTTTTTTAAGTGGGAAGATATTTCAAAAATCAAATATTCTGGTTTGTTTCAAAGAATATGTTCTCAGCTAAAGTCATGTTTTCTTCCTGTGGGGGTGAGCTACAGTTGGCCACGATTCACCAAAGTTTCCACCAGCTAACAATAAAAAATGATGTCCCATTCTCAAGAAATTAAAAAAAAAAAAAATTACAGGAAAGTTGTGCATTTCCGTTCCAGTCCCAAAAGACAATCTGAAGATGTGGTCAACATGCCAAATTAAGCCATGTGAATTTATCCATATCTAATAAGGATTAGCAAATGTCACGACATGGAACATGGTCTTGACATAATTTATATTTCAATCTCTAAGGCGCTGGGTTCAGAGTGGTCTCATTCCAGCCCAGACCTAGGAGGAGAGGTGTCTTTGGAGAGTCCCATCATGTGTGTGACAAGCAGGAGGGCTCTTCATGTGAAAAAAGAAGGTTTTTTTGACACAGAAACAGCACCCTCACAACCAGAATATGGTGACTGAACTTAAAGAACTAACCACCCAAGGGAGATGCAGGCGTTTCTCCCCTCCCGCCCAAGATAACTGTTCTGGAAGCTGCAGAACTGGTGATGGAAGCCGCTCTGCCTCTTGCCAAAGCTGGGTGTCCACCTGCAACTTGAAATGCTTTGGAAACAAGTCTACGTTACATATTTGGAGCGAGGAAGATTAAGACTCCTGAACTTTGAGCTAGCCAGCTCTGATTGGGTCTCCTCCACCCCATTTCTCATCCATCCTTGCCAAAAGCACAAAGAGGCAACTGGGACTTTTGCTCAGAGTATCTGCTATTAAGATAAATCAGCAACACTTAAGTGTCTTTGGTTCATAAAAAATAGTCCCCTGGAGATGGCTCTTCCCCTCCAAAATATCAGCTTTTCGTTTCCCTGCCTCACCGAGGATTGCGTCACGGGAAGGCTCAGGAACGCAGCTCTCCCTGCAAGCCCGGCTCATCTGGGAAACCTCAGAAGACCCTGGCCCCAGCAGACCCCCCAGGAGTCTGGACAAGCAAGACTGGGGCTGGGAGGTCTGGACGCTTCTTTCCTGGAAGGAGGCTTTCTGAACCCACTCTGAACTGGGTTCTTTCAAGGCAGTGTTTGTACCTTCTTCACTATTTATTTTTCTCCCAGGATAAATCAGGGCCTGGCTCCCAGAGAAGCAGCAGAGGGGGGCCTGTTTATGAACATTGCCAGTCAAGTTCTTTCTTCTTTGGTCTGGGGAACAAGTCCTGTAGAGCAGGTTTGTGTCAATGGATTGTCACCAGAGACAGTTTGGGACCATCACTCCTCAAAGCAAGGTGCTACCCACTGGGGAACAATAAGATGGCCCTGTCCTTGCACCTCAGAACTCAGGTCAACCTCCTGCACACTTGTGTAGCCCTCAGGGTAGATGCTTCATGATAATGCTTTTCTGTGAGTCAAGTAGAAAACATCATACCCATTTTACAGGAAGGCACATTGACCAGCCACCATCATATACTAATAAGTGGAGATCAGTCAGGATTCATTACTTGAGCAAACTTCAGAGCCTTCCTTCCTCCCTGTCACCTTTTACGATCTAGCATTCTCAGATACTCCCTGGTGGAAAAGATGGCAACTTCACTGCAATGGGAAAAGAAACGGGCTCAGGGTGTGACTACTACAGGCAGATGCGCTGAGCATCTTTCTGGACCACTCACCAGCTCTGTGGCTTGGTTTGTGAGGATTGTAAGAAAACAACCAAACTATAAAATTGTGCTTAGAATATAATCCCTTCAAGACATGATAGCTGTGTTAATGTCCTATTGAACAAGGCACCCCCCCTCCTACTCCACGGCAGGCTCCAGGAAAGCAAACACTGCCATTTGCTTGAGCATCCTCAAAGTCCTTGGTGTAGATCAAGTACTCGACATACTACCTGTGAATAGGCTGGAATGGTCTGTGACTATGAAAACTAAAGGAGCTTAGAATTCTCTTAGCCCACTTCCTTCATTTCACAAATGGGGAAACTGAGTCTGTGAGACAGAAGCAAAACGAGGTACCCACGGTTTCTTTGTGTGTTGGGTCAGAGTTGAGCTGGAACTCTGACCCCAGATCCATTCTCAGACTCCGCCAGGGCTTCCCCAGTGAGGTGGGCTGCCTTGCTTTGTTTTAACATGTAACATCCTACTTTCTACATGGCTGCTTGTGTCAGACACTGGGCCCCCAAACCAAAGAAGACTGACAAGAGAAACTCTGTCTGGCCTTGTGGCCCACACACCTGCTTCCTACCCTGGCACCCAAAAGGGCTTTGGCACACCCAATACAGCCCAAAGCAATAGGGTGTCTGGCTGGCGTCTGAGCTGGGTTTGTCATTTTATAGTGCTGGACCATAAGAGAGAGGAAATAAACCAGCCTCAAGATGATCAGTGAATCGGAGGTTTCTGGGCATAAGAACCCCCCTGGACTGAAACCTTCTGAGTTGCCATTTGAGTTCAGTGGATTTTCATTGTTTTCTGAAATGACAGCCTCTCTGTCCCGTCTGAACTTGTAACCTCTTTGCATAATCCCGTTCCCAGACTGTGTCAAAGATCACCCGAGTACAGATTTGCTAGCTGTGTCTGAACAGGCATTTTCCAATGGCCTATCAGGGCAGAGATAAGAGTGGCTTTTTGGTCCTTGTGTGTTTATTTTATTGTTTTAATACATGCATCTAAACATTGGTGTTGTGGGGTTCTGGCTCCCCCACCTTGTCAGCTCAGCAACTGCACTTGGGACTGGGACCTGAGGACAGATTACCGCTCTCCTGGCTAGTCTGTCTGTCCTCACAAGGACTACCTTCCTACACAGTGCTCCACCAGGCTCATTCCCCCCACATCTTTGCTCACATGTCCCTTTCTCAGGGGGAGTCCCAGGGACATCCCATTCAAAATTACTTCCAAGACACTTCACAGATCAGTTAAATTTCCCCTCACACAATTGATTGCTATCCATCACACCAGGTATTTGATACCATTGTTTCTCACATGTTTCTCATAGAATGCTCCCTTGGGACAGGGATATGTTCATTGCTATATCCCCAGTGTCTAGACAGTAGATGGCACATAGTATATACTCAATAAAGATTTTCAGAATGGATTGCTCATTTTCCCCCATGCCTACTCCCCTAAGAAGTTGTAAAAATCTCCATCTGATGCTCTTTCAGCTTACTGACCATTTACATTCTGTGTAGTAATACTCTGTCCCAAATCTGAGTGATATCTTATCAGACTATATCTTCAATGAGATTAAACACAAATAGGTGGCATTTATGTAAAAATTTACAAATGTCAAGCACTTTGTAGGAAAAAGCTATTTCTTAGTTCTCTAAAATCCTCAAAATGCCCATAACTCCAATATTTAAACTCTGGGGCATTAATCCTAAGAAAAATAATGAAAAAAATATTTATGCACTGAGATGTTTATCAAATGTGATCATAAAGGTGAAAAACTAGGAATTAACTGAAATCACAACAAAGAGAAGAATGATAAAATTAATTATGGCAATGATGGAAGTCATACAACCAAGATATATATTTTTGAAGACTTTAAAGGATGTGGGAAAATGCACACCACATTAAATGTTTATAAGGCTAAAAAATCTTTATTATGCAGTATGTCATGTCTTTATGTAAATATGTATATAGACAACGGAATGTAGGAAACTATAAATCTTAATGACAGTTACTTCTGAGTGGCGGGGATATGGGGGATTTTAGTGTTTTATTTACATTTTCCTAAGATTCTTTAATGAACACATATTATTTTTATAATAAAGCAATTATTTATATGCTTTCAATTATGAAAAACTATCATTTACATAATAAGGATGGTTAAAATTAAGTCCTTTTTGTTTTTTTAATATAGTTCATTATTATGGGTTGAATTAAAAAAAATAAAACAAGAGTAAACATGAGAGATTCTGGAACTTTTAACTCTGCCATTAGCATATTACAGAGATGGAAAAAAATAAAAATAAAAAAGTGGCATCTTCCCCAAAAGAATATGGAGCTGAATAAGAGTAAAGAAAGATTTGCCCTAGCTGGTTTGGCTCAATGGATAGAGCATCGGCCTGTCCACCAAAGGGTCTTGGGTTCGATTCAGGTCAAGGGCACATATGTTGATTGTAGGCTCCTCCCTGGCCCTGGTCAGGGTGAGTGCAGGAGACAACCAATAGATGTGTTTCTCCCACATTGATGTTTTTCTCTGTCTTTCCCTCTCTTCCACTCTCTCTAAAAATCAGTGGAAAAATGTCCTCAGGTGAGGAATAACCAAAAAAAGAAAAAAGAAAAAGGAAAAAGATAAACTACTTGCGATGTTAAATTATGTGTTTGAGAACTACCTTCCTCTAATGAAAAATCCTTTTCCTGTTAAATTATTACGAGAGAGAGAGAGAGAGAGAGAGAGAGAGAGAGAGAGAGAGAGAGAAAGAGAGAGAGAGAGAGAATTGTGAAACTGGGTTTGCAACTCTGCTGATCAACAACAAAATCCCTCTGATTTGAACACAGCTATTCAAGGGCCAGGATAAAGGGAAGAGGGAGGGAGAAAGGACTTCTCTTTCATTTTGAAATTCAGCATTAGGAAGACACAAGGGCAGGAAGTCGGATCTTTTTTCAATTCATTTGAAATGATAAGGTGAAGACAGCCTGTTAGGACTTTTAATTATATGATGAGAGGAAAGAAAGGAGGGAGAGAAAGAAAGGGACCAGGAAAAACCTGTTTTTATGTGTTCAATGATGAAGAAAAAGATGGAAAAACTAAAGGGAAAAATGACTTTTAAGCAGATATCTTGAGAATGAAATATAAAGGTTCCAAGAAGCAAGTGCCAACATTTCATGCTGGAAAACAGGAAATGCAGCAGGAGGATCAGCTCCCAGCCCTTCTCCCCAAGGCAGCTGGAATGCCTGGCGATGCAGGAAGAGATAAGTCTCTCTCCCCAGCCTGCACATGTGACCTCAGGTCATGGCAGGAGCCTCGGGGCCCTGGCGAGGGGCTGGGAAGGAGGTGTGCTCCGGATCACAGAATAAAGCCTTCTTCTTATGCTACCTTTTAGCCCCATTTCATTGGGGCTACCACCTGAACAGGGTATTGCCCCAACTTGGGAGCATCTGCTGAGAAGAGCATGGGAGAGCTTTTGAGTGAGACACCTCCCCTCACTGTTTGTGGCATCAATTCCTGGACCTCAGTTTCCTCATCTCTGAAATGGGATTAATTACATCTACTTTACCGAGATGGTAGGTTTGAGACGAAGTATTTAAAATCCCTGCCTGTGGTCAGGTGTGTAGTAAGAGTTTAAAAAATCGTTAGACCCTCCCACTCTAAAATGTGAATAGCAAAACTATCATGAGGAGCAAGAACACTGGACATGTTACACCCACACTTGTAGCTATGCCTGTCTAAGGTCTCCCACCCTAAATCTACCCCGTGTAACAGTGGGGCCCCTCTCTTTCCAGAGTGAGATGGCTCTGGTGGTGGACATCTTGGGAACCTTCCCGATACACACTCTGTGCCTTGTTGGTAGATCTGAATGTTCTCGGAGGCAGTCATGAACAGGTTAACGTGGAGGGGATTTCAAACATGTCTAATCCAATAAGAGGCCTGGTAAAACATGCGTTATCACTTAAAGAATAAATGTTTAAAAATAGAGCACAGATGTGAAATTTGAATAAAAAAAAAAGAGAGAGAGAGAGAGAGAAAGAGAGACAGCGCGTGAGAGATCTTCTTGGCACTTGTCCGCCCTTCTCTGTTTTGGTCACCTTCAGCTAAGCCTGCTATTCCGATGTGTTCTGCCAACTGCTGGATGCTGTGGGGGCGCCTCAAATCACTGGAGCGAAGTTGGCAAGTCGCTCAGTAGCTTAAAAGTCAGACCCACCTCACCCTTTTTTGCAGTTCTGAAAGCAGGACAGCACAATGGTAACATTGGTCTTTTCAAAAATTTCACTTAAAATGGTATGCTTGAAGAGCAAAGAGTAAGTTCTTCTAAAACTAGCACCATTTAGACTAGGGTTCTTGAAAACGTAAGAGACCGTGTCACAGTTCCACAGAAAGATAGGCTATGGATTGCCAATCATAAAATTCATAATACCTACTTGTATTCCCTGAGCCCTGCGACGCAAAGACTTCTGAAAGCTGGTAACATTTCTGCAATCCCCGAGGCTCAAGAGCAAAGCCAACACCTCCTTCTATAGCCAGGAGTGCCCAGCGCAGTCCCACCAAAGGTGCTCAGGGAAGAGAACATGGTAGGTTTTAAAACATGGCTTCATTCGATTGATAGTCTCAGAAAGTAGTCCACAGGGGTCAGCCTGATGTTTTGGGAAGAAGCACTCCTATAGGGATTTGGGAAACATGGAATTGCAGAGAAAATTCTCTGCCTCTGACATCTTTTGAGTATTATTTTATGGAGCAACTAGTCAACTGAACGGATTCCCTGAGCAGCCTGGAGTAAGTAAGGAGTGTCCTCAAGCTAAGAGAGCAGACAAGTGTCCTGACCAATGACTCGGACACTCTGGACACTCAGAGGACACTGTTTTCAGTAGCACGGAGTACCTTTACCTCCATGAGAAAGCCCTGTCCCTGGCCTACCCTGGAGAGATGTAAGTATTTCTGTTTGCAAAGGGGATTCTCTGTAACATACTGTAAATATCCTTGGCATTGAAGGCAATGATAAATAGAGATGTGGCTAGATTTTACCAGTGGGACATGAAAAGCTTAACCCAAAGTGAGTCTGCAGTGAAAACCAATGCATTTGCATTTCAGCAATTCGATCTGGGCAGGTCTGTGATGCATTACAATGCTGGGATCGAATCAAGCTTTTCTGGAGCTCATCCAAGGACAACACGAGGCTATGGGAACCCTACTGCATGGAGTTCCTCCACTGCTGTTTAATTGTGCTCACCCCCTGACTATCAGCGAAATTCAAAGTCATCTGCATACAATGCCGTGGGCTAGTCAATAGGAAGCACAAACGTGGTGTGGCCTCCAGTAGAGGGGGAAAGAAATGCCAGACCAACCATCCCACTGGGGAGCTCCCACCTCCCCTGACAGGATGGTTCTACCTCTGCCAAGATCCAGTTTTGACTAGGATCACACCCTTACCCACCAGCTGTCGTGAGCACTTTCAGGGTCAGCTCTGCCTTCTCCTTTTCTTGGCCACACCTGTCTGGATAATTCTTGGAGCCAGTCTTATGACCTCTGGACAACTTGGTGGTGGTGGTGGTGGTGGGGTGTGGGTAGGAGACTCTGCCCAAATAGATTTCACTATGTAGACCTGACTTAGCCTCCAGAATGTTGACCTGGACATACGATTTTTTTTTTCCTCTGAAAAGTCTGGGGGAAAACACAGAGAACCAGTGGCCTAGTCTCCTGGTCTTAACACTTTCCTGATACCAACTGACCAGCGTATTTACTGGTAGCCAAACTCAATGCCCAAAACTGGCAGGGAAGGAAAAAGAAAAGCAAGTACAATTTATCTCTGATCACAAAAGTATTCTAACCAGTTCTGAGAAATAAGCTGGTTCTAATTTGAACTAAACAACAGTGTCTGGCCCTCATTTTAAAAAAGCATTTTCATCAAGGATGTGCGTATCACTCCTTCCACACACAGGGGAGCATTTGGGAATAAGGCTTAGGGGGTAAGATTTAGTTTTAAGCTTTCTTCAAACACCCTTTAGCAGCAGGAAAATGCAATGATTTCAGAATTAATTATATTGGTGTCAGTCCTTTCTGCAAGAGTGGAGGAAGAGCTGGAGGGATTGGATCCAAGACACAAAAGAAGGAAAGATGGGTAATTTTTAATAATATTTTTAGAACGACTCTCCCCAGAACAAGAATGCAAACAAACAAAAAACTTCACTCTTTCTCAATTGAGACCTCTCCAAAATCTGCAAAAATCTGGAAGCCAGATTTTTTTTTTTTTTTTTTTTTTAAGGTGGAGTAAAAGCATCAGAGGTGTGTGCTTGTGAAGAAATGGGATTGGGAAGAAGAGAACAGATAGTCTTATCTGTCTACAAGAAACTATGATTAATGCTTTATCTTTTTTTTTTTTTTTATGCAACCCCTAACCGAAAGTTAACCTGTACTGCTCTCTTACCTTTCCACTGTGCTCAGCCTACAACTGACGTTGGCGTCAACACGTGAAGAGTATCATAAAGATTCTTTTGTTGTTAGGCATAGTTGGAATTTCTGAGCTCATTTCATATCACCTTCTCTGGCTCTCCTGACAGATGCTTAACTGAGTGCAGGTATTTTCTAGGCAAACTGATTTATGAGATGCTCAGTTTTCAGGGATAAGATGGAAGGGCTCCCTTCGTAAAAGTAATCTCTGCCACATCCGGAAACTCACTGACAGTTTAGTCAAGAAGAACCCCCCAAATTGGAGAGGATTTGAACTAGAATATGATGAAGGAATTAAGAGAAAAGGTTGAAAATGGTCATGATTGCAAATAATTCCTATGAAAAAAGGTGTTTCTCTAAAGTGTCTTATGACATGGTAAGAAAGGACACGCACCATTCTGTGGTCATCATTTGGCAAACGGGTCTCATCTCTCCTAGGACTCCTATAGGTTGGTGGTGGTGTCTGCCTAGAATACTGGGATAAGAAGAATTATGCAGTTAACTCTTGTTAAAAGTCATGATTGATCAATGATGTCTCTTTTAAAAAAAATAAATAAGTTGCCCTGGAAATTCATTCATTCATTTATTTATACATTTCACAAATAATTGCTAAGTGCCCACTATATGCTAGCAATTGTGCTAGGCCTGTGGATAAATGGTCAGCAGAAAAAGTCATGGGTCCTCATGATGTTCATAAACTAGCAGGGTGAATAATTACTACTTAAGTACTCACAGAAACAAATGCAAAATTGTTTCTATTTTAGTGTAATTAAGTGATGTACATACACTATAGGAATGCCCCACTGGGGGTTTGATCCAATTGAGAAAGTCCGAGAAGGCTTCCCTGGAAAAGTGATGTTGAGCTGAGATGGAGAGGATGAAGGGGCATTGACTAGGTGAGAAAACAAAGGAAATGTGTGCCAGGCAGAGGGAATCACATGTGCCAAGCAGAGAGCCCATGAGTCTGAATTTGCCTTTATCCCAACAGCGAAGCAAGCCAGGGAAGGTTTTTCAGACGTGAGGGCTAGAGGGTGCTAAGTATCACAAAATGTATCTTTAGATAAGATCATGTTTCTGTGGAGTGAGGTCTGAGAGCCTCCGGCTTGTCCTGGAGGCTGGTTGCATTTCTCCAAGGCACAGCCATCACCTGAGCAGGCCAGGGCTTTGTGGTGGCCAGTACTGTCCACCTGCCAGCCTCCTATAGCACACAGTGTGCAGGATTGTGGAATACAGCGGTGTGTTGTTGAGACTGCCAGAAAGTCTAGGAGGGCATTTTGTCCTAGGGCCTGTTCCTACTGTATTTGAAAATCTCATCAGCGAGACAAGATACTCTGGCTTTAGCTCTTTGTGGCTCCAAAGAAAGTGGCAGTACTCCTTCTTCCCCTTCCCCTTCCCCTTCCCCTTCCCCTTCCCCTTCCCCTTCCCCTTCCCCTTCCCCTTCCCCTTCCCCTTCCCCTTCCCCTTCTTCTTCTTCTTCTTCTTATTCTTCTTCTTATTATTATTTTAATCTTTGCCAAAAGATATGCCCTTTTTATTGATTTTAGAGTGATAGGAAAGGGAAGGAGAGAGAGATAGAGAAGAACATGATACATTGATGTGAAAGAGAAACATCAATTGGCTGCCTTCTGCACTCATTCCAATCTGGGATCAAAACCACAACCGGGGTATATACCCTGAACATGAATCAAACCATGGCATTTTGGTGTACAGGAGGAATTTCCAACCACCTGAGCCTCACCAGCCAGGGTGTGGCAATGTTTTTTAAAATGCAAACTGAGCTCTGGGATTCCTTGGAGGCTGGAGCTGGGGCTGGGGGATTTGGAGAGTAGGCTCAGTTGGGCAGCCTTAAACAGAGCTCTCTGAGTGGTACCCAAAAGTGACTCCCCCCTGTTTTAAGGTTGCATGGCTGGTGAATTCTGCTTTCTAACTGCAGGAATTATCTGCTCCAAAATATACCACACTTAGAAGATTTTGCACTGGCTATTCTCTCTGCCAGAACACTCTTCCCCTAGACAGCCACAGGGCTCACTCTCTCACCCCCTTCCAGTCTTTGCCCAAATGACTCCTTCCCAAGGAGGCTCACCCTGTCTACCATATTTTGCAGTGTCACCAGCCCATCGGTCCTACTCTGGAATGCCTGTTCTCCCTTAAACTGGTCTGTACTCTTCTTTTTCTATAATATAATTTACTTGTTAATTATGTTCATGATTTATTGCTTTTCTCCCCACTACCCATTAAAAAATGAAACTCCATGAGAATGGGGACTTTATTTTGTCACTGAGGTATTCCAGAAATGCCTAGCATGTTAACACAGAAAACACCCGTAATGAATAGCTGCTGAGTGGAAGTCCAGTGTGGCGCTTGGTCTGGCCAAGCTACCCACCTCTGCTCATTCTCGTGCCCCTGGGCAGCTTGGGAGGCGCAGGCTGATGCATTGGAAATAGGCTCCTCTGATGGCTTCTGTGAGGGGACTAATCCATGGCCCACAGTGTTGCCATAGGGAGGGAGTATTTAGCCAGCTAAAAGCAAAGCACTGGCACTCCGACAGCAGTGGGGCACAACCCTGTACTGCTAGGTATGAGAGGTATGATGGTAGTTAAGTCAGCTGGTCTCTCAGAGCCTTGGTTTGATGAACTCAAAAATGAGGGTGATGCTTTTCTCATTGGGGCAGGTAAAATAAATAAATATATATATATGTATGAATCCCCAGCACTTGGCACAGACTTGGCACATATAGGTATGCGATGCATTGGTTGGTTGATTATGAGGAAAATGTGAGATAATGTTTGTAAACTCACATATACATAAAGTACTTGTGGCATGTGGACATTCATTCACACAATAAATAGTTCCAAATCTTACTATGTGCTCCGCAAAGGGCAATAACTATGGGGATTATTGTAGGAGCTATTCATCTCCAGTCGCTGGGAATGCCATGAGCAGTGCAGAGACCTGCATGAGATGAAACAAACTCAAAAGGCAGTCTGAAGAGGGTGACACCTCGTGACTCAGTCTGCCTCAGCATGCTTGCAGAACATCAGGCAGATGAATACCCACATCCATGGCTTTCTCTCCAGTTAGCCTGGATGCCTAAAACAGCTCTACTCACTCAAGCCAGTCACACAGGTGATGATAACTGAGGTCTGGGACCTTCCCTCCCATAGACATCTTATGGATGTCTATGTGGGCTGGATACACAAACCAAGTAAATTTACTAATAAGCTTGTTCAGTCCATGCCGGAAGCTGAGGTCTAGAATTCCTGACTTGCCTGCACACTGCTCCCCAAGAGCCTGTTTTTGAGGGTTGGGAGGACACCTATATGCTCTTTCTCCCACAGTTCCACAGTATTTTCTCCTAACTGTGCTCTATGAGTGGTGACTCCCAGACATGTAAAAAGCAGCGACAATGAGGTCAAAACCAAGCTGTCTCTGAGGGTTGGTAGTGATAAAACCAGTTATTATTAGCAGTAGTAATAGCAAGAACATCTCACAAATAAGTAGCACCTGTTATGTGCTAGTCATACACAAAGCACTTCTATATTCATTACATCTCACAACAACCCATTGCATTAGGTTATTAGCCCAGTTTACAGATGAGAAAACTGAAGTGCAGGGAGTTTTAGTATCTTGCCAGGATTGCTCAGGTAACAAGAGCTAGAAGCCAGATTCACTCCAGATAGCACTTGCAAGATCCATTTATGGTTGTGTGGCAAAGGGTCTGTTCAGGCATCACAGAGTGCCCAGCTATAAAGCCTGAGCACAGCACCCGACCTTTTTGGACCTCTTCTTGGTAAGAGCATCAGTCCTTCAGTTGTGTTGGGAGCTCATGAGTGTATGTGTGTAAAGCTCTCAGATCCATTCCTGGAGCATGATAAGAGCCAAAAGTATTAGGAATTACTGATGTGATTCAAGAGCCGAAGTCTAAGAGCTCTGGGCAGAACCCACTCCTGGTGAATGGCTGGAGAACATTCTTAAGTGGGGATTTGGGCATCTAAATCCAGGTTTACAAAGGTAAGGGGATCTCACACTTTCTGCAATTCCCTTCTGCTTGCCACTCTGAATTCTTTCCTGAACCTGGTGGGGCATGTGTGGACGGACTCAGGTGGGCCACCCCAAACCAAACCCGAGCTCTGTTGCTTAAAGCTGTATGTCCTGGGCTGGTTCTTCCACACTCAGAATCTCAGGTATGCTCCTAGAAAAGGGATGTAATCCTGGTACCCACACCACAGGGCTACTGAGAGGATGGTAAGACAGCATCCTCTGGACACTGGACACATCCTGGCATAGAGTAAACACTCAGTAAAAAGAGGGTGCTTCATGCGCAAATGGATCATTATTCTTAGAATCATTACCATTTATAAGAATACAAACATGGATGTGCTCTTCCTTGCTCTGTGGCAGGGAGGGTGTGTGTGTGGGGGGGGGGGGGGGGGCGCAGTTTTCAAACCTACACCACCGAGGAGCCCATCCTCCTCCTTTGCTGCCTCTTTCCCCACAACAGCTTTTCAGACCTGCCTCAGCCCAGGAAGGAGCCTAATTCTGCATGGCTGGGGTTTCCCAAATGTGCCCCACAACACCCAAAACCAAGCCTGTCGTGAAGAATGAAGGCTTTGTGTGGTTTCTCAAGAGCACACTTAAGGCCTACACTCAACCCTTCCAGGAATCCTATGCTCAGAATCATGCATTTCCATGATAGTGAGCAAGAAACAAAGGAGCCTTAAAAAAACCCGTATTGGGAAAAGCACGGGGATATATGGGAGGGGAGAAGGAGGGCAGGATCTAAGAGACAGAAAGATAAACCTCGTCCGCTATGCCTGACAGGAGGCCTCTGGCAGCCTTAGCTCTGCAGTGATGCAGGACCATTTCAGAGGGGCTGGCCCTGTAGGGGGCGCAGCAAGTCTGGAACCCTGGGCAAATGTGTAATAAATGAAGTTACATTACAAATTAACACATAATGCTATCATTTATGGTTCCAGACTTCCTGGCTACCAAGTCCTGGAAATCACCAGAAGAGGTGAAGGTCAAGATAGGATGTGGCTCTCGCGCACCCCCACCCTCCATGGCGGGGCAAGTGTCTCCTTAGCCACTGACTGACCTGAGACCTTTGGATCATGTGTGCATCGTAGCTGGACCCGTGGTACTTGGCCGTAATATCTGGGCTGTAGCAAGCATCACAAGTGCATGGTATGTTCGAGCTCAGGGGCTGTTTCCTAGGTCTATAAACCTGTGGGAGAAAGCTACAATGGTTAGGTGCAGGAGGGGAGGATGCAGGCGCACGGGGAAGGAGCTAGGAGAAATTAAAGAAGGAGGCTCATCTTGACTTTCTGTGGCCAAGTGGGTGAACACCCCAGTGTAGAAGATGCACAGCCCCAAACAAGAGGTCCGATGGAAGCGGCCCCCGAGCCCCGGGGCCAGCACTAGCAAGGCATGCCGCTCTGTGGAATGACCCCCATGACTGGCAGTGCCTGGGACCCTCCCTCTGCAGGAGAAGGTGCCCAGGCATGGTGGTGGTCCCTCTCGTTCGGCAAGGCAGCCCCATGAGAAATGGCCTCTGGTTCAGGGCCAAAGGATGCCTTTTCCTTCCGGATGAGGAAGGGTTGGCCCAATTGTGAGGAGAAGGGACGTAAGCCTTTGAGCTTCCCTTCCATTCACCTTGCACCTTGTGCTCAGCCCAGATCAGCCTAGCAGGCAGCGGGCCAGTCCTGGGGGCTGACATCAATGTGGACACACTCCATGTGGCAGCCACCTTGTGAGACCACAGAGCATTGAGCCATAAGTTGCTAGGTTTCATAATGAAGCTAGGATCTGAGTGAACATTTGAACCATTGCTTCCAAAAGCTCCCGAGTTATACAGAGGAGAAACAATGCCTGAAGAGTTCAGGGATGACTTTGCAACATGCTTCAGGTGCAATTACTTCCATGGAAGCCACTTCCAGAAGACCGTCCAGAAAGCAAACAATTTTTTTTTTTTTTGCACAAATTAGGACTTTGTCCCTCCTTCCTTTTCCCTCAGAAGAAGTACAGTGGCCTAGTGAGGAGGAAAATCAGGGTAATGAGGTCAACAGGTGATAAAAAAAATATTAGACTAAATACTGGTCCGGGAGGACTCCAAGCATAGCCTGGCGGTGCCAGGGGCTGGGAGATGTCCCTCGGCCAAAAGGTCCAGGAGGAAACGGTTAAAGAGCCAAGGCTGGAAGTGTGGTGAGAAAGAAATCTAAAGAACTGGATGAGGGAAGTTATTTATAGGCCCAGAGAGTGAGCAAGACAGAAGATAACGGGTCCAATGGGAGAGAATGTGCCCAGAATTTAATTAGTAGTTCCTAGGATTTAGTCAGAAGTCACACAAAGTCCACTGGAAGGAAGAGAGCTGAGAGCTATTTCTGGGGAGATGAGGCTAACACAAAAGAAAGGAAAACAGCGCCGGTTGCAAACCACACAAGGCCAGGCACATGCAGCCCACACGGAGAAGCAGTAAGATGGTGTTCCAGTGACAACTCAGGTCATTTTGCTCCTACCTGCTTTCAGCTGCTTGCGCCTGCAGGATGGACATGGGAAAATGAAGAGCTGCTAAACCCACAGGAAGCACCCAGCGGCTCAAACCCAGCAAAACACACCTGACGGGCAGGAGGCCCCACCTGCTGCTTTAGCTGGTGCACCAGTCGGTCTTTCTCCCGCTTGAGGGCCATCACTTCATCCTGCGTCTTTTTCTTTTTGGAGGCAGACAGTTCCAGCAGGGCGATGTTTGCATCTTTCTCACTGATTGCCGCAAGCAGCGCTTCCTGTCTGGTAAGATAAAAATTATTGTGATGATTTGTATAAAGTGGGGGAAAACACCGTTTGTCATTTATAACCAAAAAGAGCCACGGAGTATTGTCTCAATGAGAAGGAATTATGGATAATGCTTAAGACAAACTAATTCCTTGACTCTCAGAATAGACAAAGTTGTGTGGGTCAGAATTCCTGAGACCACACACTGTATCCTCTAAGAGAGGTGACTTTCAATGGCTTCGCAGCTATAACAGCATATAAGAAATGGAGGGAGTCCATATGAACATTTGCTTTTAAAACACCTTCATCCATCTACCCATTTACCCATCAAGTCATTCATCAATATGCCTGTCCATCTTTCCTTCCATCCATCCATCTCTCTAACCATCCATCCATCCATCCATTTATCCATCTATCCATCCATCCATCCATCCATCCATCCATCCATCCATCCATTAGCCAGGTAATGTTCTAAGCCAACCAAACAAAACTGGGCAGCAAGTTCAGTATCAATTATAATATTTTCCTGTATGCTTTCTTTTTGAAGGCAGGCAGAGATATTTACTAGGGTTCCCTTCCCATTTTCAATGCAATTAGTGAGGTTTTCTTGTCATTCCACCAAAAATCATTTCTTCCTCAGTATTCCATATCTCAGTAATCACAGCACCATCTACCAGGTAGCCCAAGCCCCAAACCTAAAGTCGTCCTTGATTTCTTTCCTTCTTTCTCTACCCAGAACCAATCAACAACCTCATACATTCCTTATCTAAACTAATCTACTGGTAGGAAATGTTTCCCAACCACCAGCATCTATTCACATTGCTCATTCACAAGTCTCCCTGGTATGGATGGAGGCCAAATAATCTTTAAAAACATTTTAAGTCCGGGTTCCATCACCCGGTTGCATGAAAAATCCATTGCATCACTCATTAGACTTCACATCCAGAGCCTTTACTGATGCCTGCAACTCGTTACACCAACTGGCCCTAACCACCTCTGTGAGGTCATCTTTTTCCATTTCTCCCTCCTCAATCATTAGGCTCCAGCACATTTTGTTCCTGAACTCTTTTCTAGTCCTTGAAAATGTTACACTTGTTCTCACCTCATAAGCTTTGTCTTGCCATTGCCTCTGGCTGGAATGGCCTCACCTCGCAGCTCCCTATCCCTCAGGTTTCAGCTCCAATGTATCCACTTCAGACAAGCCATTTCCCGCTGCTCTCCTTGGCAGTGTCTCTCCACCTGACACCTTGTGCCCAAGCCGCTGGCCGTCTACATTACCCTGGCATTTTTTGTTTTGTTTTATACAACTCTTTACTAAATGAAAGGATCTTAGATATTGATGATTTTTCTCTGCTTGACACTCCATGAAAGGGGAAGCTTCTTGGTCTTAGGCACCCTAGTTCTCCAGCTTCTGGCAGAGCACATAGTATATGTCTAAAATGTTTGCTCAAGCAATAGAGAAGTTCACTTTATACTTCTCAAAAACATTGACAACGACATGTACAACTCTTTTCACGTAAAAATAAAGACAATGAGTTTACTCCTGACTACTCTCTGGTCACTGCTTATTCAGAAAAGTGTTAAAAGTTGACTCCTCTAATTTTAACAGTCCAATTTTATTGCAACAACCATTGCAGATTTTAATCTGGAATTTTCTGGGACCATTATTAACTAGGAAATGGTTCCTCTGGTGGGTTTTATTTAGTTCTCCTTTCCACTGAGGGAAGTCTTGTCACAGCCATTGTGTCACAATCCCTTTCCCTTCCTCTTTGTAAAAAAAAAAAAAAAAAAAAAAAAAAAAAAAAAAAAAAAATCAATAAAAGATATAAAAAAAAAATGTCAGGAGATATCTCCACTTTCCAGAAGAAAACCAGTACAGGCTGGACTATGAATAGCAGCATTAATATCTAGCTTTACACAGCCAGTCTCTTTCTGGGTAGCATCCTAAGACAACAGACATGCTTGTTGCTGATGGCCGATGCATATTTATACATAACTCCAAGCTGAAGAGTCTGCATGGACTTCAAATCTCTACTCCAACCTAGCTACAACACACCCAAGGTGACTGCAATATTTCACCACACTCTGCCCCAAATGAAAATGTTCAAGTGAAATTTTTCAATGGAAAAAAACCTTTAAAATCATTGGGAAAATTGGGAGTTGATAGCAAATCATGCTACATCCCTATAACTCACTCTTTACAGCTACAAACACACATGTAAAATGTTGATGAAAAATAACTTAATATGTGAAAACAGTTGTTTGTTGAGAGACAATTCTCCATGAGTCTCCTATTTTTTGCACACTCTTCATGAGCATAGGCACTATCTTCTTTTCTCACATTTTTTAAAGGATGTTTGTATAATAAATAACCTTGGAAGATAGAGGTGGTGTATCTGTTAGGATCAAAGACTAGCCATGCTTACAGCCCTGTATAATAGTGTCTCCTTCCAGCATAAAGGGCAGGCATGTTGCTGCCCATTATAAAAGAATTGGGCTCCCTAAGATCAGGGTTGCCCTCCTTTAATGCAACCCACTGCAGGTGTAGTTGTTCATCTGGCCCATCTACTTTGCCTTCATGAAACTTGGGGAATGGAGAATTGACATAAATATGCTAATGTTGCTGTCTTCACCTTGAGCAATAAAGTCCTTTTTCTCTGACCTAAAAGTCTTTGGTTTGCTGCCTGCATCCATGATAGTGAACCAGGCTGACCACTTAGCATACCATAGGGAAAACCTCAGACCCTTCACAGTTCTTGACATGCAAATATCTACAGAATAAGATCCCAAAACATAAAATTCTATTCCCAGAAAAAACAAAAACAGGAAGAAAATGCCAACAGTCTTTTTCTCATAGTGGTAAAATGAATAGGCTATTTTTAATTTTTTTCTGTATGCACCCTTTTTGCATAGTTCTTCCTTTCCACAAAGTCTAAAAAACTGTAAATGAAACTTACAAACTTTCAGTCACCAAGTAAACTACAGGAACATGCTTCAAATACTTGGCAGATGTAAAATTTGCTCATTTTAAAATCAAAGCATTTATGTTTTCTTTGCCCTTTGGCTCTATATGCACAGGTGAGTGCCTACACACATCCTCTCATACATTTCACACATGTCTGGTACAGTCCACATCATTCCCACTAGGACAGCTGCAACAATCTTCCAGGCAGGCTCCCTATGTCCACCTCTATATTCCTAGTCCGATGGCCCCTTTAAACCCATTTTTCTCTTTCAGGTCAAAATTCAGAATCATATAATTTTAATAAGTTAAAAGTCATCATTAACCTAAAGAATGAGCCTTCTAAACTCCGTTTGCCCTATAATCCCATAATTTAGTATTTTCAGAATGTAACATATATTTCCCCTCTTATAATACTATCAAAAGTTCCAATACATTAATTTCTAATATCAAATTTTTATTGATCATATAAAAACATATCAATTCCTAACTCTTTACAGATGTTATTACTAAATACAGCCCCAAATCTAGCCACATTGAAATCATTTTTATAAAAGTACACTTAAAAACACTCATCAATATTAATATAAATATAAAATAATCAATTTTGTTCTTCATAATCTTTTCCTCAGTGTCCTTTTTATTTTGTTTTATTTTGTCTGCTTTTATAAGTAACAAGTCTACTTAGATTGATAGAACTCTGTATAAAATTAGTGTAAGAAGGATTACATCTATTTTGAAACCCTCATTTAAATATTGACCTTTATTAATGAAAAATTACCCTAAAATACCTTGATTGAACTATACATTTAATAATTTTAGTCTATTTAAAATCAAAGAGTAATTGCCAGAAGGTAATAAAAGTATATAGAACTAGACAAAGATGATATTTTCATACTTAGAATGAATTTATGATGCTTTTAAAGCTATGTCTGGCCATTACCTATTTCTACAGAAATGCCAGGTAGAGCAAACTCTTAATTCTAGGGTATCAGAATCAACATATTAATTTTTTTAAGAAATAAGCTTTATAAAATAAATTTTTAAGAACTATCAAGATGATGCATTTTAACTAATAATTTAGATCACTGAGAGCTAATTCTGCAGCTATGGACTTTCATTAGCTCTGCTTTAAATGTCAGGGTGTTTTTTGTTTGTTTGTTTGTTTGTTTGTTTTTAGGTTGAGGATTTCTGAACATCATATTCTATACCTTTACAATTCCCATAGCCTCTTAGCTGATACATACTTAGAGCATCTAATAATGAAGACTTTACTGAAAAAAATACTGAGGTCTATTTTGAGAAAATAGCAAACACTGGAATAAATTAAGAAATGTAAATCGAATCTTCCTGCTTTTCCTTTTTCCAACAGGGATTGTGATCCAGCCTTTCCCATATTGGGAAAATAAAAGAGGTGCTGTGTCAAAAGACATGAGGGACAGGGCACTTGGATATAAACTGGAAACACAAAGAAAAATCCTCATTCTTTTCCCCAGCAGGTGAGTCACCTTCTAGATCCAAGGCCAGATGGACATCACTTCAGAAATTGTTACTGTTGCGTTGACCTGAAGAAAGTGTCCCATGAGCCTGAAATCGCGTTCAGCACTTAATCTGCCCTCTTTGCTTATTCACAGACAATGCAGAGAGAACATACATACTCATCTTTAGAGTTAGTGAGGTTTAGGATATGCCAAAGGCTTGCCACCTTATCCTTAGAAACTGCAATGTTCCAGTGCACAACTACTGAGGTGATCTGGCTATGCCCCCAAAGGCAGCTTAAAATATAAAAAGGGAGCCTCAAAACGCTAGGAAGGAAGATAAGATAATGCAAAGAGAAATAAATCTATAACAGCCTGCTGAATGCCAAGCTAAGAAAGCGGACCATGGACAGCATTTTATCAAAGTGCAGCCTAAACAAATGTCAAGGGGAATAATTTCTTTAACAAATATGGGCAACAATGGAGTGAAACAGGGGGCAATTCTGTGCCCTTGCGTGCATTTAGTCAGGGCTAACAATGGATAAAAATATGTGCATGGACACATTTAATAACCCTAAACTGTCATTCAGTTTGTAGGAGGTAGTCAAGATATAGCTAATAAAACACCAAAAAAAAAAAATGGTTTTAGCCACTCTGGGAAAAAAATCCTCTATGGAATAAAACAAAAGAGGGCTGAAAGGTGGCTCCCTTAAGATAAATGCCTTCTTTTGAGTGTTGGCTGTGGTTAACCTTCTCAAAGAGAACTCCAGAATCCGGATGGTAATACATAGCTACTTCACTTATCACAGTCAATTTAAAAGGGAGCTTTATAAACATTTCTATTTCACTCCCTGTTGCTGTCTTTCTATTAATGATGACTTGGAGGGGGGGCATCTAAAATTAATTTTCTAAGTTGTAAATGAGGCAGGCTAATTAGGAAGTTATAAATTGGTTGGGGGGAGAGACATTAGCACATTTTTTTTTTTTCTGGTGGGATTTTGTTTTAGTTAGCTGACCCATCTTTAGGAACACATTCAATTACAAAAGCAGATGCTTAAAAAAACGCACTCCATTAAGAAATGTTTGGATAATGACATACGAGAGAGAACCTACATTATGTATGGTGCTCAGCCCACAGTCATGTTCTAATCATACTGTGGGGGGGAAAAAAATTCCGCTCAATCAACTTTGCCAGTTAATTACTGTTTTCTTTCCCTCATGACCCTGAATCTTCAAGCATAAGTTCAGTAGGAGGTGACTTAAGACAGCTGGTGACGAAAGATCCTGTTCAAAACAGCCTCGGCCTCACCCCTGAAGTGAGGGTAGGTGAAGGTTTGCTGCGATCAACCCTGGAGAAAGATGCTCATTTGCCTACAGTTTCAAAGCGGCATTTTCACATGGCATCTTGAGAACGAAAAGGCTTTCGATATCAATTCATATCAACACTCCCCACCAGTAAAACGATGCATTGTGCATGCCGGGGGGGGGGGGGGGGGCGACGGGGGGGGGGGGGCATGGGTCATGCAGAAAGCGAAGCCGCTCACCTAAGGTGGGGCCCACGGGGGAGATGCGGTGGAACAATCAGGAGTCTGAGCAAGGACAAAGAACAGGCCAGACTTGTAAAGGCCAGGCTTTGGCAGCCCAGACTTCTTAATGCGGTTTGTTCTCTGTCGCCCACCTAAAACTGACCTCAAGAAATAGTTTACTCCAATTACGCAGAACTTTGTCTTTGAAATCTAATAGCACATGACTGGAATTTCCTCACACGGGGGCCAGAGAGTCCTGTGGAAGCTCTTTGCTCCATGCACTAGCCCTGGCAAGACTCAGGGAGGCAGCTAGCCCACCCTAGGGTTCCTCTCAGTGCAACTGGAACCAGAAGCTGGGAAAGGCCTTCAGGGCACTAAGATGCAAACGCTAGTGCCCCTTGGCATTCTGCTGGTGAGAGTGAGGCCCAGAGGGAAAGGCCCCAGGCGGGAGGAGGTTAAGTGCCAGGAAGAGCCACTGCTCCATCCTGAAGTGCTCTCTCCGTTCCTATCCCTTAGGTGAATTGATGGAGAGACAATGAGAGATGAAGGGACCACTGCCCAGGTCCTGGCAGAGGACATGTGCAAGGTAGTATTGTTACTGTGTGCCTGATCACCAAAAAACTTAATTTTAAAAATAGAGGAAGACAAAATACTTCTTTTGATTATGTTAGCCTATATGATTTCTGCTTAATTTAACTACACAAGTAAAATATCATTCAAGACCTAAGACAGTTTGGCTTAATGCACAGAGCATCAGCTTTTGGACTAAAGGCTCCTGGGTTCAAATCTGGCCAAGGGCACATGCTCAGATTGTGGGTTTGATCCCCAGTCTGGGGCATGCAGGAGGCAGCCGATCAATGATTCTCTTTTGTCATTGATGCTTTTTTGTTTTTGTTTTTGTTTTATCTCTCTCTCCCTCTCCCTTCCTCTCTGAAAGCAAATTTTATATAATTTATATATAATAAAAGCAAATGCATAACATGCCAATTAGACTGGATGTCCTTCCAGATGACCTTCCGGATGAAGCAGGGGCTGCCAAGGGAAGCCCAGGTCCTATGTGCCAGAGGGAAGCTGGTGAAGGAAGCTCTACACTTGCATGAGTTTGTACATCAGGCCCCTAGTACATATATATGTATCATTCAAGTCCGTCCTTAAGAGAAAAAGGTCCTTGTTTAGTGTCTCAGCATTGGAGTTGAATATACCTAGGATTGAATCTCTACCGGACTCCCCTCTGTAAATGTAAATGTGCTAGTGGGTCTCTTAATTTAAAGACAGACTCTCAGAGAAGCCTATGAAGTTGGTTTCTGTGAAGCTGCACATTTGACTTTCATGAGCTGATGTCTGTTATGCAAACAAACTTAAAGAAGAAAACAGAATTGCGTGTGAAGAAGAATCTGTCTATCATAAAAGCATCCCCTACCAGCCAGGTCCAACTTGGTCAATAGCTGTTCAACATTATTCCATCCCAAACTGCTAGGGAAGACCACTGGCAGAAGTGGGCAAGGCATGATTTCATGCAATATGGGAAATGGAAACATGTCCTAAAAGGTGACCCTTTAAAAATCAAGATCAAGTGCAAAATCTAACCAAAATCAAACAACTTCAAAACAAAAATTCTTCCATTATAAAAAAAACTTTTTAAAAAAGTTGGTGAATTTGGAAGGCAGGGAGGGCAAGTGAAATGAAGGGGCTCCGTGATCCATCAGCAAACCTGGCTTCGGGGTGTGCTGTGGTGATGCACATTCATTCTTGTTAATTCCTGCTCAGTGATGGAAGGCTTCCCTGTTGACCAGTGAACTGCCAAGGTAGCTGTCTATGTAAAACACACCCAGCAGCCAGACTGCCTGGGAGGGTTATTGATGATTGATAATAAGAAACCAAGCACATCTGGGCTTCACTGGGAACCGGAGCTTTGCCCAGCATTCCCCTAACTAAACCTACTGGCCATGGATAATCAGTTAGTGTCAGACTTGCCACATCACATTAAATTTTTCATTGGAAATGAACAACTGCCAGAGAATAGGTCACTGACTTGAAGGTTTAGCTCCAAGCCATTTGATCAATTATTTTTTTTTCTTATTGGTGAGATGAATGTGCATGTATGCATGTGTGTGTTTAAGATTCCAAAAGAGAGTATATTTTAATTTTCTCTCTAGTATAGATTGAGGCGACTAAGATTCGCTAGTAAGTCTCTGCACAGAACAGCAAATTGCCCTCCTGTATCTTGAACTAAAAATTGCCCCTCTTAATTTGACATTTTTGTGCTAAATCAAACCTCCCTTTGTTTATGTTTACATGAAATAGAATATTGCCATCGGCTAAATTATAATGAAAAACACAAGAGATTGTCATGTCATTGCTGCAAGAGGGATATGAGCAGAAGGGGGCACATTCCAGAATTTCGTTAACACAACATTTGAAGAAAATCAAATTAGGGTTCTGTGAAGCAGATCTTTGCTGAGAGAAATAAAAAAAAAATGAGTTTGTTGGAAGCAGCTCCTCTGAGCGAGTTCCTGCGAAGTAGGCTTCTAGGAGGGGTAGGACGGCTCGACACTGCTAACCAGATTTCCATGGACCTGACTCTGTTCTTCCTGGCTGTGCCTGCCACAGAACTGAACCACAATCCCAGGAAACCAACAGGAGTCTCCCTTTGGGATGCTGATGGCTTTCTGAGCACCCTGGGCCATGCAATTCTTCACCTCAGTGTCTAAGTGACTTTGAGAAGTCTAGCCTTTAGGTCTGCCATCTCGTGGCCATTGCAATAAATACCACCACTTGCTATTTTCCCCAAAATACTTACACCTCCATAATCTATATTCTAAAAAGTTGCCACAAAGGGTGCTTAGTAAACAAATGAACTTTAGCCACAGGAGGGCTCCACAAGGCAGAGGGAGCGAGGGCATTTCACATTCCAATCGCCTTTCTGCTCTAATTTTTCATTCCTGATGAAAGCCTTGATTCAAATGATCATTTGTCAAATTACTAAATAATCATTTGGTACAGGGTTGGGCCTGCTAAGAAATCGGATATGAGGTAGTAGGCATGTTTTAGGTGCCTTTTTTTTTTTTAAATGGACACATTGCTGTTTCCAAATGAGTGAGTCTCTGCATCTCTGTACTTGGCATAGACTTGCTAAGCGAATATTCAGAATAAAACAGATTATAAATGCAAAGGGGCTTATTGCTTGAAAATTAGGAAGATATGTTTTCCTGGCAGTAATTTAAAGTCCAAATGACAGAGTTCAAAAATACATACATCAACCTTCTGAAGACAAGAAGTAAGAACAAATTTGTCACAGATCCGTGTTAGAAAGAAATTGCTAAAATGCCTCAGGAAAACACACTGAGCCTGCCCAATGCGCACTCAGCACTGCTTGTTGAATGTCAACTGCTCCTGATCATCTACTCAGCAAGGCTTCCCAAATGTACCATAACCCTTACACCAGCAGGAGGTGCGAGAGCAGATTTAATGACCCTAAATTAATTTCAGTATAGAACTATACACTTTATCGTATTGTATTGCTAAGCAACTGTTTAAAAATGTTATATATATATATATATATATATATATATATATATATATATATATATATATGAAAAAAATCAGCTAGTGAATCCAGAAATGACAAGGTATATCTGTTAATTACCTGAAATTTCTGGATTCATTAAAACAGTACATGGGACACTACCAGCATGTTCCTTCTCAGAGGGAGAGGGAATGCGAAACCAGACAGCGGATGCAGAATGAAAGAGTCTGGTAAACTACCTGAACGCACTCCACATCTGGAAAGAATCGTGGGGGAACCAACCCGAGACACAATGGTATAGAAAGCAGGCTCAGATTTACAGTATGGGTGGCCTTGTGACTCATGGAAGCGAAGAAATTTCCACTCTGGGGGGAGCAGTGGCTAGAGCATTTCTGGAGTGAAATTAGGAAGTCCAGCCTGAACCAACTGAACTGTGCATGTTCCTTTGGGTGGCTGTTCACTGGCCATATAAGCAAATCAACCAGATGCACAGAGTCCAGATCTCCAGTGCCTTCAACACACATTTACTAAGCACCCACTGTATGTCAGGTCCCAGGGACAAAAGCACAAACCAAACAGGCACCACTCCTGTTTCTGTGGAGCTTATAACACAAAGGAATCCAGAGACTCTCCCAGGTCATGGGCTGGCTGATCCTACAATGATGCCCTCCCCCGCCACCCGCTCCCATCACTACCACCACACACACACACACACACACACACACACTAAAAAAGAGAAAAAAAGAAATACCCTTCTATTTCCATCAGGAACACATATCAGATCATCAGCAGTAGCATGTAAAGAAGATACTCGTGAATCCCATTTACCAATCCAAAGTCTTGGCCTACGAATCCGCACAGCATTTTCACTGATATGTATCAGATCCTGGGATAACTGATTCAAAAGCTCCCTCCCATCCCGTCCTCTTCCTTCTGAATGTCTAGTGCAAGCCAGCTGCAATCCAGAAGCTCGAACACCAATAGAAACACGAGACCTCATATTCAAAGTGGTTAGGCTGAATGATAAGTGCACTGTTTGTGTGGATCAGAAGCAATAGAATGTCAATGATTTCATACAGTTCAACCTTCCATAATAATAGCAACTTTACTGGTTTCTTTGTTTCTTTATAATATATGCCTATAGATAATTTTAATTATTTATCACTTCTATGGGTAAAGATTTAAAAAGTTGAGTTAATTTCCTCTCCACAATACCCAACTATTATCCCCCACGTACCCAAGGCTAATCACTCCAGGCAATTAACACAGGAGAGAGCCTGCTGCACAGGTCACAGGGGAAGGAGGGGTCCTAGCAGCCCGGGATGGTAACAGGGGCCCCCAGACCTGGAAAATCACTTAGTGAGACACTTCCTAGTGACCAGACTCCAACCTGACACTGATTACCACTCCCCAAGATACTGGCCTGTTGACTGATTGCTTTGAGATCAGATCATCGATCTCCCAGGACAGCCTTGAGTCTGCCCAGCCCCTCTGAGCAGCAATGGAGACCCTTCCTTTAGATTTGAACTTCAAGTCACAACACATAAGGCAGAAGTCAAAGCAGAATGGGGCTGCAGAATTTTTAAAGGTTTTTATCCCCCCGAAGTCTCATTGATGAGAGGCTCAATAAAAAAGCATTCTTGAGGACTGCAACACACTCGTGGAGCCATCGAATGTCAACCAGCGTCTTAATATCCCCCCATATCTGAAGAGACTTTACTCTGGGTAATACTGTGCTAGGTGCTATGAGGGATTATAAACTTTTCTGGTAAGGAAAGCAAATGCAAAGGAAAACTTTAATCACAAAACAAAGATAAACAATTGTTGATTAATGACTCCATTGTTAGAAGGAAGGATAAACAATTATTAATAGTTATCACTTTGTTTGTTATAGGCATATGTGAGGCCTGAGCAGAGCACATTGTTTCATTTAGTCCTCTCAAATTATCCCCCAAGGAGACAGCTGTTATTATTCCGATTGTGAAACTGAGTGAACTGATGCTGTGAGACTTAAGCAGTTTGAACAGTTGCATTGCTTTTAAATGGTGGGACAGGAATTTGGACCCAAATCTGTGTGAACTGGTCAGTTCACAATCATGCTTGGTTGGAGGAAGGAAACGACATCAGTTTGGTCTGGGATGACAGGGCTGAATGTCTCAGAGGACAGAAGAGATGGCTGGGTGTGAGGGAGGGCTGGACTGGCCGGTTGTGGAAGGGCAAGAGAGACTTCCTGGTGGGGATAAGTGTCTAAGGAGAAACTAAGAAGATTCAGACATTTAAAATTATTCCTTATTTACTATCCCTATTTTCAGCTGCATAACTTCCATGGATTAGATAAGAGACAGTGTCCAAATTAAGTACAATAGTTCCTAATGTCAACCCAAGGACTGATACTACCTTGTGCTGAAAAAATCTTCATACGCACATACACACGTACTTACACACATACACACACACACATATACACACACACACATTCATTTACACATTCATTCACATACATGAAAGCATAGGTAAATATTGTAGGAATAAGACTGCCAATAGCCTTTCTAGGTAACAGGGATTGAATAGCCTTATGTAACTTAATAGCTTAATTAGGTTGTCAAGCTTTATGTTGTTTTCATAAATATTTTTTTGTATTATTGGCCCATTATATCCAAAGTCTAGAAAGCACGCATTTGATTGCCAAATATTATTATACTTGGGGTGTGTCTGAGTAACACTTGGGCATTCCCTTTGGTTCTTCTTTTCTGAGCACAGGTGGGGATTGATTTGTCTTTTGGAAAGTGCTTGATGTTTCCCTATTGCTGAGGCTCCCAGGCAGACTGTCCCACCAATGTCATGCTGCACCCAGTTCTTCCTGCAAAGTGACCATTCCTTTGGTATCAGTATGAGATAGCCCATGTCCTTGGGACCTAGGTGGACAGTCATCTTTAATTTCACAAACAGGCCCTGTTAGGTCTTTCTGGGGCCTTCAGTGCCCAGAGAAGGAAAAGAAAAGCTGAGCTGGCCAACAGGCATCCTTAGGAGAACCACGCCTACAGGTGACCAGAGGATCCAGAGTGAAATATGACGTACTCTACCTCTCCTTCCACTGTCCCTTTTGTTGGGATGTGATGCAGTCTTTATATGGATAGAACCCGTGAATGTGGGATTAATGAGTGTCTAGGAAGCCTTGGGAATATGGTAGTTATTCCTTTAACTACCGGCTGTGAATATAGATGAGAAGTGCTCCAGGAGAAGCCTAAGATTTGAACGAGGACCTAAGAATGGAAGTCACAGGTAGTTTCAGGGCAAACGCCAGTCCAATAACAGGAAGGACTCGAGCCAAGTCACAGCTGTCAAACAATAGAGCGGGCTGCCTCGTTCCCATCTCCGAAGGCACTGGTGCAGACAACAGAAGACCGTGCTGAGCAATTCCCAGAGAAAGAATTCTCACAAACAATAAGTGGTGAGACTAAACACATGTTTTGGTTAGGTTTCTTTGAATTGCAAGTAACAGAAACTGATTCTGGCTAACTTAGCAAAGAGAGGAAGTATTAGAAGGATACTTGGATAGATCAAAGGGAAAAAAAAAAGAGCTAACAAGTGAACTTTAGGAAGGTCAGTAAGCAAGTCGCTCCAGGACGCTCATAGCAGGAAATCCCAAATTTTTCATGGGAAGACATACCATTTATGTAATAACTCTGCTACAACCTTCAGGCCTAATGTAAAAAGAATGATGTTTGACCTTCCTGGAAAGAAACAGATTGACCCAATCCAGGTTATTCAGTTATGGCCTGGGGTCCCCATCACTGGGAACCCACCCTAAATAATGAAGTCGCATTAAAAAAAAGGGGGGGGGGGGCGATAGCTATGATTTGAGGGCTATCCTAACTGGCAATTACGCTAATGATCTATAGCCTGAAGGGTCTGTTTCAGTGGTGTGCTGGAACTGGTTTTTACTGGCTAGTGAAAGTCAATTATATGCATCTCTTTCCAACTCCAGGGCAGTCTGTGCCTTGGCCATGGGAGAAGAATTTATACCATAGAAATTGGCAAACACTATCGATCAGAGTTTTCCCTTTTCATTGACCTGGTTTATCAGCACGCCATTGGCCTATTTCAAGATTGGACAGTCTTTCCAAGTCTGTTATACACCCCAGAGGACATGCCATGGATCCCAGGATAGGGAATATATAGCTAACACTCACCAGCACTTTTTCTATGCCAAACACTATTCTATAGTGCTATATTCTATAGCACTCCTATAGTAACATAACACTATGTGATACGCTATAATGTTCTAACTCCTTTATGAATATTAACTCATTCAGTCTGCACAAAAATCATATGAGGCTGGTACTATCATTTCCCCAGTTGACAGATAAGGAAATAGAGGCAGAATGGAGTAAATTGATGAAGTGGAGATTTGAACCCAGGCAGTCTATAATAAGTCCTCAAAATAAAATAGACAATGGGTAGCTGTTCTGAGTTGTGATACCTGTGACCCAGAAAAATACAAGCAACTCAACCACTTTGAACCCTCAGCTGGATTCCAATAAGAAGATCACCCCTCAGTCTCAAGGCTGATGTCAGAGAGAACGGCCAGGGATAGCTCTACAATTAGTGCTTGGATGTTCATTCCTTTCATTACCTGGGATGCTGGGAGACTGTATCCAAATCCAAAACCTACAAATCCAGGTGGATGAGAGTGGCTCATAGCATACAGGGCCAGAATCCCCCACGTGAGTGACAGCAGCATTTCAGGACTCAGTGGGAAGTGCACATCCCATCAGTGTTCCCGAATGGGCCAGGATGCCACCACCGCGATGAGAAAGGACAGACAGTCTGAACTTCCCATCTACCTCTCCCACTAGTTCTACTGGGAGGCAGACACGGAAAACTGCAAGCAGGAGCCTAATAGAAAGGTCGTCACCTGTTTGTAGATGTGTGCCTGGGACAAGTCACTTGACTTTAAGCATCTTAGCTGTAGGACCTGTGAAAATGGAAATTACGTTATCTACCCCTAAGGTCACTGAGAGCTTCAAATGAGCTGGCCCCCAGGAAAGCATCTGGTGAGCCATGTCACCACAGGGGTGAGCATTGCTCTCAGCAGTATCCCTACTCACATGGCAAGTGGGCTCTGAAGCCCGGGCTGCGACAATGCAGTTTGATTCATCTCAAAGAAAATGTGATAGGATCCCACTCTCAATTAAGCCAATCTAGCCAACCCGCTATCAAATCATCAGTCCAAGTGGCTGATGGAGCTGCAGCTGGGACAATCGGAAGTTCATGAAGGGAAAATGACCATCAGAAGGAAACACAAGCCAGCTTTCCTCTTCCAATGATGAGAAGTGAGAGAAGTGACCGTAAGCCATTGGCAGGAAAGACAACCGCTGTTTCTAAACAGACTTTAAAAATTATCCATTTTGTGTAGTGAAGGCCTGCAGGGGGCGGGTGTGTGTGTGTGTGTGTGTGTGTGTGTGTGTGTGTGCAGGGTAGAGGGTGTCAATGGAGAGAAAAGAGGACATCTGTTTCAGCAATGCAAACAAATTTAAAAAATTACTAATTCCCATAATGAGAATTTCCACAAAACGAGAACACCCACCGAAGTTTTGTTGAGTGAGTGAATGTGATTAACCCTAGCTGTGCAGCACTACCTGCTGTGTGACTTTGTGAAGTCAATCGACTCTGTGAATCTCCATTTCTTCACCCATAAAATGCAAATAATAACCTTCACTACCTGGGGCAAATGGGGATGCATTTTGGACTTGTGTTCCTGAGAATTATATGAGATAAAATATGTAAACCACTTGACACATTTAGTTGGACTCAGCAATTATTATGGTAAAAACAAGCTGTAGTTATTATGACTATTATTATTCATTTACTTCATTAATTTACTATTATTATCAGCTACAAGATAAATATGTTCAAATCACCAATTGCTAAGGGAGTAATATGAGTATTCCCAGCTGCTAGAGACAAGAAGAGAGAGCCTTTGATTTAATTATTTTTTTAACAAAAAGGAATGTTGAGTAGCGATTGTCTCAGTTTTCTGTATTTGTAAGGAAAGACTCAATATGTTCCCAGTGTTTACCATGGTCTCACAAGTCCACTTCCACACACTTAAGCAAATGTAAATTGGAGAGTGGAGATGCATTTTTCTGATAAGTGCAAGAAGAACTGCATTATAAAACTGACAGTATTCCAGCTGCCATTTCCACTCTCAATTTGGCTTTCTTTTTTTTAATCACTTCGCAACCCTTTTGAATATCCAAATCCAATATTCCAATGGATCTTCAGAGCCAAAAAGCTTTCTGCAAAGGATTAAAGAAGTAGCTAAGTGTCATGAAGAACATGAATTTGATTCCCTTGAAGGAAAAATAAAAGTTGTGGCTATTGCCAGGCTGGTGTGGCTCAGTGGTTGAGCATCAACATATGAACCAGGAGGTCAAGGTTTGATTCCAGGTCAGGTTGTGGGCTCCATCCCCAGGTTGGGGGGTGGGGGGAGGGGGAGGGAGCAGAATAATAATTCTCTCTCATCACTGATGTTTCTATCTCTATCCCTTTCTCTATGAAATCAACAAAAATAGTTTTTAAAAAGTCATGGCTATGACAGTTCCCAGTTTTTGTGTAAAGCATTTTTTTAAACTCCACAAAATTATAACAGGAAAAATATTAACAAACTTCTATGGTCAAATAAACGAAAGTCCCATCAATTTATTTGTAGTCTCTTTGAATTTCAAATAGTCACAGGTGCTAAATGTCTTTCTTTGTCTTGTTAAAGAAGTCTGAAATTCTTAGAAGTTTCTATCATAAACAGCTCAACATAAGCCAGGACAATCCTTTGCTCAAATGGAGTGAATTTAACTTCTAGCTCAAAACATGTATAAAGTATCTATTGTATAACCCACAGATTGTGATAATATAGCAAAATAACTTGTATTCTTAAATGACAGCTGCATTTTTAAAGTCACTCCTTCCTCTTAAAAAGGGAGCATGAAGGAGATGAACAGCAAATGTTCTGATATTACTCTCCACTTTTACTTTAAGTTTAAAGAACTAATTAGGAATAACATGCTCACCTAATAATTGGCTATTCATCCTCTTTTTTTTCTTTCAACTTAACCATTTCCTCAAAGATCAATCTGCACTTCATTTATTTATTTCCACATAAAGACGGCTTATAATTCGCTTAGCCCAAGTTTGAAATACTGGGTTGTCTGTAAATATGGAAGCGCCTGGAAGAAGCCCCGGTAATTGGTGCTTTTAGCCGCCCACTTAATCTTGCTTAAATTACCAGCATTCACCATGAGGAATGACCGAGAGGCACAGGTTGAGTAACCACCGGGATGGCAAATGCAGCGGGGGAGGAGGTTAATAAAGATTATTGTCAGGAATCTGAACTTGCTATTCCAAATCACGGGAACCAGCGAGTCACAAATTAAGAGCACTTGCTAACTAGAAGCGAGGTGACGGCCAACTGCGGTAGTTAAGATATTATTGCTTCTGTAAATGCTAAACTCCAGTATAAAGTAGACATGTAATCTTCAACTCCCCAAACACCCCAATTTGGCCACTAAAGATGCTGTTTTACATTTCCAAACATTTTCCCCTGTCACTACTTTTTATACTTCAGTTCTCAGGTTGTAAGTATTTGTTACTTGCAAAGAAGCCCCCTTTGAACACTGAATCACGGGAGGCATTTGTAAGGAACCACCAATGCCGCCTGCCAAACAAAAACTCCCCGCTGGTGACATGACCACCTAGTGACCTCTAAAAATGTTGTAACAATGTGAAAAATAGCTCCCTCTTGTAGGAAACAGCAATTTTTTAAATTAAACGTACATCGAACGTTCGCTTACATACAGATAAATGGTGTTCAGAGTCACCTTCTCTGTTTCCAATTTCAATCTTTTGAAACCCAGCCCAAACCTAAATAAATAAACGTTGATACTAAGAAGAAACTAAGAGCTCAAGAGCCTTGTGATTTTGCAAACAGCTTTTTTCCATTTTTGAAAATCTAAACTCCGGGCCAGACACTGAACAGGTAATGAAAAGGAACAGGCCTGGCAGTCCCTCTGTGGTTCTAAGCTGAAAACTACGTCAGGCAGAAATAAGTGGCTATAATTTGGCAGGCTTAATGTCTTTAAAAGTTTGCAGCTTGCTAGAGAGAGAGAGAAATTTTTTTTTTTTTTTTTTATAAAACAGTTATAACATTTACAAATTGAAACACAATCACTAAGCTAAAAAGCCACCTTGACATAATTTCATTATGCTCAGACTTTAAACATATTTTTATCATCTTCAAGTGTGGGTTTTGTGTGGTTTTTTTTTGTTTGTTTGTTTGTTTTTTGTTTTTGCACCTAATAAAATAGCAGGCACTGATAATTATTAAAACTGGGCACCGGGAGGCCTTTTGATGCGAACATAATCTTAGATGACTGTAATATTGGAGAATTCCATTTATACTGTTTGACATCCAAATATTCAGGGCTGGTCTCACTTTAAAAGGTGCAATGGAGCTTCCCATACACGCCCAATGGGACACGGGGAATGGGAAATTGGACTTGACAGTAAGGATTTTTGAGGCTGGGGATCACTGTTTTTCCGGTTAGCTTATCTTTCTAAAATTTCAAAATTAAAAGTCTCAAAGCACCAGGAGTACGACATGTCAAAGGCTGTTTGACTTTAATGTGTCTGTTGTTCATCCTGACATCTCCTTCTGATGAATTATTTCCAAACACTGGCCCAGGCCACGAAAAATCGGATCAGCTTGAAAGCAAAGTGGCACCAGCAACTGTTTGTTTCCAAGCCATTAAAATCCTGCGAGATCACTTGTTCTAGAAAGCGTCTAGCCCTTGCCTCTTTGGATCTCTCTCACCTAGCCCCACCCTGCACCCCGCTCCTCTCTTGGATCCGAATGCCACAAAGCAAGTGGACCTACTTTTAACTATGATTTTTTAAAAATAATAAAATGCAAAGAAGAAAGAGAAAAAAAATGCATACCCAAATCTATGTTAAAATATGCTTCTACCTTTCCAAACGTTAGCTTAAAACCCACTTTGTTTACATGTGAGCACACCGGACTTAAAACTCTGGGTGAAGTGCTCCACTCCAAACTGAAAACGATGCCCTGGAAACTAAGTGCATGTTGGCAGCCAGGAGAGGTTCATGAAGAAGAGACAGAGCTCCAAATGTTGTTTCATCTCCAAACCTTCCATGCAAAAAGCTGCATCACACTAACTTAGGCAGTTCTGAAAACGGAAGGGACTGGAATCTACGGCTGAGACAGTCTAGGGCTCTGACATGAGGGGAGCCAAGTCCTGGAGCTTGGACTACCCACTTCCAAATTATGCACACCACAAGCCCGCCGCTCACACCCAGGAAAATCACACAAACCTGTCTCCTCTTTCAAGCTTTTCCCAGAGACCCTTCTGGGATTGGTCTTGTGACAGAACCCCACAGTGGCAACAGGACCTTCAGGAATCCTTAGACTTTAAGATCCCTGCCCGCAGGGATCTAACAACTTTCTGAGTTGGATTCCCTTGTCACCCAGGACATTGCCAGCAGCACACTGTGGGCTGGCACTCAGACAATGTGGGCCATGTCTTTTGCCAAAAGAAATTCAGCCACTGAATCGAAGAAATTGTGGATTCTGGATCTTTCTACTCTTCGTCCTATGCATTGAAAGGCAAACCAACACCCTTGCAAAAAGCTCAAACTGTGTAGTAACATTTTCCAAAAAGGTTACAGTGGGTTTATGTCAGTGAATGTGAAGGGGTGAAATATATTCTTCAGCAGGGTTGCTACCAACAAATAAGGTTTATGTATACTAAAAGGGAGTCCATTTTGGAAATTCAAAACACTTGGCTTGCCAAGGTGAGGGCTAACCACCGAATTCCACCAGATAAGGTGGGTTTTATATTTTTCTTTTCTAGATTATAGACTCTGACTAATTCTTGATATTTTTAGCTCTTTGCAGTGGAATTTCAACTTGGAATACGATTTTACTCCCTAACAATTAAGCCGAACCTCAAAAGCAACTGTTTTACGACACTTCAGGCCCTCCTATCAGTGGAATTCCTCCTTTTATACCAATCCAGCAAAGCATAAATTATGAACAGTATCCTAACAGAAATAGGCTCCCAGTTGGTACACGGTTGTGCCATTTCTCCTTCTCATTTTGAAAATGACAGTCACATTGCAGTTTTAAGAAATAGCTTTCTACCATCTTTATGAATATAGGATGGCTACTTCCCCACTCCACCTACATCCCACTCCGACCTCGGACATTCCCTCCATCTCCTCCCACTCCCTGGCAGTCCGACCAGCTGGGACATTTTAGTCTCTTTCATTAAAAAAAGAAGGTTAAGGTCAAAATAAGTATGATAAACATGGTAGTGTCTATTCTCAAGACTCAAGGACGAAAAACTAAAACAACAAAAAATTGTAACATTCAAATTCACTAAGTGTATGACAAAGATTGTATTTTTCCCCCCTTGCAACATAATCATGAAGGAAGAAGGGGTTTTTGGAAAACAGCAGACTTTACCTTTAGTAAATCTAGTTTTTTAAATGAACCCAATCATTCATTTTACAGCCTGCATTCCTTAAATTTATGTTTCCAATTATGTGAGTGACTGACACTTTCAAGTTTTCCAGTTGGCTTTGGAAAGCAGCGCAAGTAAATGTACATAAAGAATATCTTCATATACTGGTACACCCACAAAGAGTAAGGGAATTGGGCTCTACTGTAACGTGTTCATCTTTGAAGTTTCAGCATTTTGGTGGAAGGTTCTTTCAAAGTGAATTCCCATGCTGTGACTTTCCACAGAACAAACTTCACTACGGGGCGTAGCTTCTTTCCTGACGATGTCAGCACCCTTCCCCGACATCAGCCCCTGCCAAACAGTAGTCCGGTGTCAAGGTTATCACATGGAAACAGACCGTGGGCTTCAGTGTCATCCTTTTCTAATCGCTGACAGAGGCACATCCACAGCACCCACAGGGCAGCGCATGGACATCAGGGAGCCTGTGACAGCCCAGGTAAATTAATGTGCCTCCCACCGCCCCACGTCAGGAGGCAGCCCGGACTCCTCAGCAACACCTTCCGAAGTCCTTTTATCTCCCCATTGCCTTCCTCCATAAAGGTAGCAGTCTACTGTCTGCAGTGTAAGCAAGTATCTCAGGTCGTAAAAAAATGGATTGGGGGCCCTTTGCAGACTCCTACCCAGTGTTTTTCATAATAGTCCCATGGATCAGTCTGTTGATAATTCTGCATACAGCTGCAGAAATGCTTTCTTCTTTACTCAGCTCAGAAACACTTGACAAATGAGGAGAAAAACTTAGTTGCTGTGCAAAACATTATTAGAGCATTTCCACATATCTGCTGGGAAGAAAAGCGAGTGAAAGGTGATGCACAATGAATACATCGCTTCACAGTCAGGGGACTGGATCACAGTAGCAGGTAAGGGCGGGAAGACTGCCCCGAGAATATCCCTACTAAATGCTCCTTCTCATCAAATCTGGCTTCACACAGTGTGTCTGCGTGAGAACGTGCCATGTAAAAGCAACTATCACATAAAATAATCCAGAAAAGACACCACTATTATTTGACACATAGAGTAAGCAAATGGCATCAGTAAACGAAGGAATGAAATACAGAAAGGGAGAGTGGTTTGGGGGTGCCTTGACTTGTTTCTGGAATAACATAGGCTAAAGAATGGGAAAAGAATGATGGCAAGTCATAAACCCGCCCCTGAGAGAGAATCGGTGGGCCCAGGGTGCACCCCGACATGCCAAATGAGGAGACCGGTGATGCAGATTACGCACCCCACAGGCTCACGATGTGATCCAGAGACTCTGCCAGCATTAAGGAAGATGCTGTGAGGATCAAACAGATAATGCACTGACACTGATAATGCAAATAAGAGAGGCTCCGCTGCTGTCACTACAGCGATTGTTCTTATTCCTGTTGTGCCTTTGCTATTATTGTTATTTATTACTGTAGCTGGGTATTCGTATTCTGTAAAGTTCAGTAAATATTTTAGGTTTTACAAGTAGGAGTGTCAGATTCCAAAAATAAAAGTACAAGAGTCCAGTGAAATTTTAATTTCAGATAAACAGCAAACATGCAGCCACTGTTTATCTGATTCTTTAATAATGGAGGTTCCTTATTTTGTCTGGCAACCTGGCTTACAGGCCATGGGTTCTCCACTGCGGCTTCTTGGTTCTGCTGTTGTGGTGTGAAAGCAGCCCTGGGAAGACATAGACAAATGGGTGTGGCTGTGTTCTAATAAAACTTTATTTACAAAAACAGATGGGATGATGGTAGGAGTTGGCTCATGGGAAACAGTTTTCCAATCCAGAACACAGTTCAAAATTGAGCCTATACTTAGTGAAATGATCAGATGTTAAAAAAAAAGGATGGACTACTCTAAACATGATAAATGGGACCTTTTTTTTTTTCATTCATAGAAACAGTATATGCCTTTGCCACTGTCTGGATACAATTCCTAGGTTTTTCCATTTGCTACGGTGTCCAGGAAAACATTTCTAACATTGCAATGCACCTACGAATGTAATTTTTGGAAACCAATTACATGTCCCCAAATCCTATCAAATATGATTGATACACACATGAATGAGATCTTGTCCCCGACTTTAAGGGTCTCTAACCCAGATCATGAGAAACCTTTTCTTTTCTTTTCTTTTTAAGTCATATTAAAGGTCATTAGTATTATAAGTTCGTTGGGTCAAGCAATCCTTCCAAGGGGCCAAGATTGGTAGAAGAAACTAAGGGGCCTCAGCTGGCTCAAACCTAAGCAGGCAATGTGGCTTATGCAGACAAATGGCATCTACTCAGGTCATTCACCTAAATGTGGCAGAAAAACATAATCCAACTGGGATGTTTAGTGAAAGAAGAAAAGGCTACAGCCCTGGCCAGAATTGCTAAGTGGGTCTCGGGTTCGAATCCCAGCCAGTGGCATGTACCTGGGTTGAAGGTTCAATGCCCAGCCCCAGGTCCAGTGCATGCGGGAAGCAACCAATCAATGTGTCTCTCACATTGATGTTTCTCTCTCTTTCCCCCTATTTATCTCTTTGCCCCTTCTAAATATTAATGGAAAAGATATCCTTGGGTGAGGATTACCAACAACAACAAATAAGACAGAAAAGAAAAAGCTACAATAAAGGGAAGCAGAAAAGAGTGGCTGAATATTCAAAGGGCTATTGTATGGGAGAGATACTCAGTTTATTCCATATAGATTCCAAGGGACCTGAATTATTTCATGTAGCTTGAAGTGGCAGAACCAGAGGCCAATTCAGTTCAACATCATAATTTTCTACTGAACAAATACTAAGGCAGCCAGCTGGAACCTGACCACAGGTAGGTTACAGTCTATCTAGCAAGATAGAGGTAAATAAATAATTAAACAGGGTATCAGGGAGGGGACTGCTGAGGAAATGGCAATATTGGGGGATTTTAGGAATGACCAGGATTTGGCCAGAGGAAAGGGTGGCAGACAGTCTGCAGGCTGATGGGAAAGCATTGGCAAGTGCTAACAGCAGAGAGGCAGCTTGGGAAGAAGTCAGTGTGTGTAGGGTGTGAGGTAGGGAATCAGAGGAAGAATTAACTGTCTTCTAGGGATGCTGATGAGACACTTCAGGGTGCAAACTAATTAGTATGTAGGTATTACTTTTACAGAATTAACATGGCCTAACTTAAGAAAGAGATGCTTACCATTGAGGGAGTGCTGCCCACCCATCGAATTCTCCCAGAAAGGAAAGAATGGACATCTTGACAGAGACTGTGGAGAGAATTCCTGCTCTCGGCAGGGGACTGCACTCATGATGAAGATATATTATGTGTGTGTCTGGCATTAAACAAACCAGATTCAGAGTCAGACTCTGCCTCCTACCAACTGGGTGACCCTGGGCTTCAGTTCTGCCATGTTTAAAGGAGGATGGTTTTATTGTTTTTGCAGGGTTGTTGTGAAATCTAGACATGATGGATGTCCAGTACCCAGCGGAACTGTCTGGCACATAAAAGGCAGTCAGTAAATAATATAGATTTTTCTGACTGTAAATTAGGGACAATTTCAAACATACAGAAAAAAAGTGGAGAAAAGTATACTAGACACCCACAAGCCCCTCACCAAGACTTCACAGCTATGCCATATTTTCCCATCTTTTATTCCTGAAATATTTTAAAGTAAACTTGTACAGCGAGGCATTTCTCTCCTACACATTAGTGTGTGCTTCTGAAAAATAAGAATGTTTTCCTATAGAAAAGCATCCAATAAAATAAAGAATAATATTATATTTAAGCCTCTCCCTTTTCTAAATGTTGGGTTTCTCATGATACAATTTTATGAAATTATTTTTTGTGAATTCACTGACTTATACACGAGACCTGCCCTATTCAATCCTTTAGAGTCACCAAAACAAGTTCCAAATGTTAACATTCTCAGAAACACTTTCCCCATTCCCTTATCCTTTTAGTTCAGAATAAGGTTTTTCAAATCTTACCTTTGAGCCCCACAATGTTCCCCAAGTTTAGAGAAAGTGTTACCTCTCTGAAAACCAACTATTCTAACTGAAATGGCCTCATAACAGATTGTGAAACACCATTGTAAATACTGGCTCCATTTACAAGCAATTTTTTTTTTCCTTCTTAGGCAATTATCACTTCCTAAGCCACTCCCTCTGTTCTGCCTGCACCACTCCTGGGGAGAGAACTGCCCTCTACCACATCCACCATGAATTTGAGTTGTGTCTACTTGTTCATGGATCCTTCTCCTTTGGACTGTATACACAGGGCCTGCATTCACAGTCTCCAAGACCTTGCCCAGAGCCTAGCTGACCAGAGCCTACTTACCCTGCCCAGAGCCTACAAGACCCTGCCCAGAGCCTACTTACCCCCCACAGTAAGTATTGGCTGAATGACTACATGAATGAGTAGATGCCTTAAGGCTCTAGTCATGCTGTTATTTCACACGTCAAGCTTTCCTAGACAGAGCAAAAGCAAACTCATATGATCTGAAAGTCTGAATTAACTGTTTCTAAACTAATGAGGTTTCCTGGTAGTATCTTAGGCAACCCTAAGACATGTTGGCAATCATTGAATGAATCCCCCTTGTACTTATTCACAAATCTCCAGAGGACTCATCTAAGACCACTAACACCCAATAAAAACGGGGCCTACAAACAGAGATGTGGGCCTTCCTTTTCCCGTTTTTTATGCGAAGAGCGTCTTCTCCACTGTGTGTAGCTGAATGTGACTCTGAACAATGGAACACAAGCCAGCCGGGCCCGTTTCTGGTGGGGCGTTTCTCCCTTTTGGCAACCCGTAGAGTTAGAACAAGGCTGCCAAATTCTAGAGTCCTTCAACTCTGGGCCAAACTGTCAATCCCAAGAGTTACCTATTAGAACAATTTCTAGGAGATGGGTTTTAATCCAACTCAAAATAGCTTCTTAGAAGTTGTCCACAGACTACTGGTTCTTCCAATGGTCATAAAAGTAAGTCTTAGTCAAGTCTCCCTACAAGTCCACATGATCTATTTCTTGCTGCTGCTTCTTTTTTGACCGAATGAAGCTGAAATTCCTAAGATAGAGAATTCAGATCAGGACACACATGTGACGGTAGTATCCTCATAAATCAAATTATGCAAAACACATGCAATTACCCACATTACCTGTTAGAAGAAGAAGAAAAAAAGGCTTTTATTTGCTTCCCAAGACACAAGAATGATCTGAAATCTACTTTTCTTGGCCGATTAAGTTGCCCATCCATTTCCAGCCCTTGGTGCCTGTTCCAGCTGGTATAGGTTCTGCAAAGGCCGATCCCAAAGGTCCCAGATTCACATTTAATCTAGAGGTAAATGCAGCAATCAATCTTGCCCAGCGTCTGAGAGAGCTATTGTTCTCCCCTCTGTGATGTAGCATGTGCAGCTATTGTTATGGCTTCCTGCCCTAATGACTCAAAATGAACATTTTTAGACAATCTAAACTGGCAAAGGCATCTTCAACAGAGGGACACTCATCAGAGAGTTGCTGTTACTTGAGGATTTTCCCTAAGGTTTAGGGAGCAGCTGTCACTGGCACTATGACATCATGCAGACAGTGCATTAATGCAAAACACTGTGCATGCTGCTTTCAATTGGGGCAGCGGTCTAGACCCCAGGTTTCAGGAAACCTTGCCGGCATCAGTACAGCTTCTATTCAGTTTGGTTTTAGTGTGTTTTGCTAAACAAAAATGATTTGGTGGCCCCACTGTCTGTTTTATTTTTCATTAATCTCAGAAAAAATTGTGAGAGGGCAGTAGAGTCAGATGTGGTCTTTGAATGACTCCAAACTAGAGAACAAATTTGCTTGGGTGCTCAGACCCCACACAGGGAGTGCCCACATTCTGCATCCTGGACACAAATGGAACTATGGGAACCTGTTGCCCAAAGAGGAGAGGCTGAATTCAAGATCCAGTCCATTCACAGCAGTGCTGAATCCTTGGTCCACGAGATGACCACTGTCGCCGAGGGCTGGCAATTGCAAAGCTGTGGACTTGGAGAGGTGGCATCTGCTCCACTTATTGCCTCCTGGCTCTCTCCCCAAGGAAGGGGAACAGAGACCCAAACAAAACACAAGAGAAAGGGGTGTAGTGTTTGGGTGGATGGCTTTAATCGAATCAACAACAGTATGAGAGCTCTCCTTGTTTAGCCTTGGAAATGACCCATCATGGCCGGGCAGTGTTGGCATTTTGAGTGGATGTGGAGGGGAGCAGACCAACGCTCACCCCAGAAATAATGAGGGTGCTGAGCAAGGTGCGGTACAAGGGCTGAGAACCCTCAAAGGAGGTTCTTAGAGGGCACTGCTCTCTCTCTGGCCCCACCTCTCAGGTCTGGCAAAGGCTGGGAAGGGTTGATGATCCTCTCAGAGCCCTCAGGCATGCTGGGAGCTGGGTATGTGCAGAACTCTGGGACTATAAGCCAGAACTCACCTTCTCTGAAAGCCCAACATATTGGGAGAAAGGGATGCCAAAAAGCATACTGTATTCCTTCTTTGCCTTCCCACCTCCTCTTCCTCAAACAAGAGACCTGAGTATGGTCACCTGCCTGTTCCCCCATATCATAGCCCAGTTCACCGCCTCCTCCTATCATGTTCTTTCCATTACCGATGTCCCACAAGTCATAGAAGCTTGGGGTTGAGAACGTCTTCATTTATTCCCTCATTCATTCAGGCACAGATACTTATTGAGTACCTACTGTGTGCCAGGACCAGTGCTGGGCATCAGAGATAAAGTGGTGAGCAAAACCAGGCACGGGTCCTGCTGCCTTCATGGAGTTATGGCTTAATAGAGGGAGGAGGGGGAGAGAGAAGGACATTAACAAGTGGGGAAGTGCTAATTAAATAGTTATATAAATAAAATGTAAACTTTGGAGTTCCAGCAGCATAATCAATTAGTATGCAGTGTTTATAAAATGTAAACTGCTAGGAGGGCTTTGGTGTTTTCATTACCAGCTTCTTCAGTTACTAACAGATCTACCAGCTCCAGAGTGGCTGGTTCCAGGGGCTATTGAAGGCCCCAGAGGCTTCAGCAAGGCAGTCCATTCCATTTTTGCTGGCCGTACTTGCCTTCAGGCCAGTGCCAGGGAAGTAAAGCAGGAAAATCCCGTGTGACAGGTGCCCAGCTCCTCTCAGTCATGCCTCCACTCTCAGCCTAGCTTTCCTTAGGATGCTCTGAACTCCCAGGAGATAAGGTAGCCCTTCATGGGTTAGACCTCAAAGGAGCATGCCTAATCAGACATGCCTGGATCCATGAAAACTCAGCTTAAACCAGGGATGGCAAATATTCTTGCTCTGATCCATGAGTGATGCCCACCAGGAATATGAGGTCGAAGAGGGTTTTAAAGCTAAGCAAGAAATGATTGCTTTGAGTGATAGGGATGCCTGCGATAGACATGAAAGTAAAATGTCCTCCCTGTGAGTGCATTCAGCCTGTGAACACACTCACTATTCATACAACAAACATTTGAGCTCCCACTATGTACCAGATGTAGAAGAATGACAAAAAGGCTAATTTACAAATCGAACACAGCTGGTATGAGCTGTAGAACTCAGTCCTTCATGTTCACTATGTCCTCAGCACCAAGCATAGTGCCTATCACAGAATTGTTGTTCTTTAACTAGTTGAATGAATGAGTAAATGAATGAGTGAGTGAATGAATGTATGAGTAGTGGGAAGAGGCTGACTTATGGATACCCAGATAGAGAAATGGGGTTATCCATGACCAGGTCAGAGGGAAGAGCACACCCAGCAGGGGAAACAATAAGAATAAAACTGTGAGGCAAGAATGACCTTAGAAAAAGTAAGTCAATGGGGCTGGAGCTTACAAGTGAGAGGGAGGTGGTTTAGGGAGGCAGGCAGCAGGCAAAGGCAGGCTGCGTGTACTAGCACTGTATGGGGCCAAAGCTATTCTTAGAATTATCATTCATTTTTATTATTGAAAAGGCTATTTCCCTTCATTTCTTTCACCTACAAATGGCCACTCATCAGAACTAAGCCCAGCACACTGGAATTGTAAAATCTGCCCAGAGGGAAAGTGCCCTGGCCTGAACCAGATCCTGCTAGGTCATCCTCATTTTCATTCTGAGCGATCCCTTTGGTTCTTCCCACTGCTCAGCCCCCAAACCTTAGTGCCTACTTTAATACCCCCTTTCATACCCAACTTCGGATCTTACAGATAAATCTAGAAGTGGGCCACCACACCCCACCTGCTGCCACCATCTGGTAGAGCTCACCAATATATCTTCCCAGATTGGTGTGAAGGCCTCCCAATTAGTCCCCCTACTTCTGCCTTTGCCCCTGAAGCCTTTGCTCAACCCAGTAGCAAATGATCCTCCTAATATATAATATTGAGCAAGAAAAACTTCACAAAGGGCTCCCCTTTTACTCAGAGTCAAGCTGAAGGCATCCTGATGCTTCCCCTCATCCTTCACCCACTTCCTCAACTTCCTTGATGGCCCCACCTCAGGATCACTGCATACACTGTTCATTCTGCCTGGAACGTTCTTTTCCCCAGATATGCATTTAGCCGGCATCTAAGCCCCTGCAACCTTTGCTCAAATCTCACCTTCTCTGTGAAGGCTTTCCTTAACTAAAACCTCCTAAACTCAACATTTCATAGTCCCTTTATTACTTTTTTTTTCCTCCTTAGCACTTAACACCATCAAAATACCATGTAAATTCAACACCATGAAATTGCCAATTTTTGAAATTGCCTGTAATATAGGCCCTATACAAATGGCAACCTCCATCATAGGGGTCAATCTGGTACTTTTATTATTTGTCTTGTTGATTGTTTCTCTCCCCTTCTAGAACATGAGAGCAGAGCTGCTGGGTTTTGTTTGCTCTAATCCCAGAACCTTAAACAAATGCTTGGTTCAAAGCTGGCACCAGTCAACAGTCAATACAAAGATGATGACTTGGTGTTTCTGTTTCAGTAAAAAATAAATAAACAAACAAATAAATAAATCAAACTGCTGACAGGTGTTTTGGGAAGAGGCAATTTTGGTTAAAAGTATCCTGGGCTCCTTGAAAGTGCACTGGGAAAAGCTCTAAGGGTATTTTTCGGTTCACTACACACTTGGGATATACTGCAAGGAACAGAGATTACAGAGGGAAAGAAGGCAGCCTCTGTATATATACTTATCCAATTTGAGATTCTTGTCATTTTATTCTCCTCTCCCCCAAATTTGGGCTGCTACCCCTGCCTGATGCCCAAAGGACTCTAACCAGAAGCCCCATAATCATAATCTTTTTGCAAAACATCCTTCTGGCCGCCCTGTTTCAGTTAAAGCAGTAATTAACCCCACAGCCTTTTGAGGCATGGAGCACCCTCTTCTAACACACTTTTAATATGACACACTCGGTCTCAAACCAGGCTGGGTGAAACATGGCCCTTACTTCAGGGAAGAAGACACAATGGGACATAACCACAAAGCTCCCAGTAATTCAAGAACCACCTAGATGGGTTGGGAAGAAAGCTCATGCAAGGAGGCTTATGTCAACATCGGTTCTTCTCGCAAGTTCATATGAATTCCACAGCCCAAGCTCAGGGCCAAGTGTGCATTTAGACTCTGGGGAAGGGAAGTTCTGGAGCTGTGGCTTGGAGCAAGACAGCAAAGTGCTCGGGGATTCCCTGACACCATGGTCCTTTGTCAATGTTAGGATGCTGCGGAACCCTCTGTGCTCGGCTCTCCTTCCCCCACCCCCCCAGACCCCCTAACCCATGCTTGGTTCTCCCAGTCCTGCTCCTTAGGTGCCCACATGGTCTCTTCACAGGCTCGGTTCCCAGATAGTGACATTGGCCCTCACTCTGCAGGCTTGGCTTTGCCAGGCCAGGCCTTGGCAGGCGCTCATCTCCCCCACCCTCTACCGTCAGCCGGGGAGCTGCCACAGGTAAACAGCACGATCTGGCTCAGCCTAATATGTTTTTCCAGTCAATTTGCTTTGTTTTCCATTTAAAAAGAAAGGCCCTCTCCAGAATATCAAGCCATTAATATTTACTAATTACTAATATTTATTTTAGTCTGGTTAAGGGAATGGCATGCTTTATACGTTTTAGAGACATAAAACACAAGCCCAATTTGGTTCTCGCCTCATTACATTTTAAATTGTTATAGGTCACTGCTTAACACCAACACTAATTCCAACTCCCTCTCTAACCAGGGAGAATGTTTCAGTTCAGGGCATTTTACGAACGTCACCACTCTCTACACAGTTGAAGCGGGATTCCGTCTTGTCTCAAAAGTCCTCACATTTGTCCTCTGTCTTTAATCTCCTTCCACAGCTTTCAACCTATCAAACTTCAGGGAGCATAACTTCTATGTCTTTAATTTATGATGCCCTCCTCCCTCTGTTACTTCCCTCTCTCCCTTCCTCTCAATAATAAAGCTGAGAGAGAGAGAAGAGAGAGAGAAATAAGTGGAGAAATGGGACACAGAGAGAAAATAATGAGAATGCCCTTCCCACACTTGACTAGAAACATCTGATCAGAAAAATACTTTCCCTTCTTGACCTTTTGACAGTCATAGTAGCAGAATATTAGTTACAAGCCCCACCCAACACTTTTCTGACACTCTGTGCCAGTTTGCAGATAATTTGCTTTGTTCTGTGTGAGGCAGGGGCATCCCGGAGGAAAAGTCTGTGTCAGTTGATTCAGATAATCCATCTGCCTTTCTGTTTTAAAGGACAGGACACAGATCCAGTCTGTGGACCAGAGAGGAAGAGGGTTAGGAAGGCAGCTCAGTGTTGGCCCCGCATCCCAGTCTCACCAGTGGATAGAGAGGGACTAAATTCTACCCCGAGACTGGGCAAGAAGAGAGTCTCCTTGCCCAGGCTCCTGCTCTGAGAACCTGCATATACAATATTATAATATCGACACCCAGCCCCCACCCCTACTGCACACACACTTTTTTCTTTGCTGACTCCTTTAAAAGTTTTTTATTGTTGAAATTTTAGTAGCTGATCAAGTAAACTGAAGTTACAAAGAGGGACACACCAGCCAAACTGGGTGTCCATTTGCCCTCCTGTCTTAGGCTCTGACTATGTCAGAAGCAGGCCTGTCTGTGTCCAGTGAGAGAGGAGAGGGTGGAAACTGAAGGAGAGGATGTCATGAAGAGGACTAAGGAGCAGACACATACTGAGGATTTAAGTCCTCAGGCACCATATGTGACGGAGAGGGAACACGGGCCTCAGTGGAAGAGAAGGCAGACACCTTCTCAGCGATGGACCAGGGATGCGGCTGAGAGGATACAACAGAATCCTAAAGGAGATGGTCCAGGGCCTCTCTAGGACCAACAACTTGGGATTCTTGAAACCCAAGGAACCTAGGAGCAAAGGGGAAGTTCTACACAAAGAATGACATGAGTCTCCGCTGTACTTCCTGAGGGACAGAGGGGCCAGTTCAGGGGCCTGCTGTGAGCCAGCTAGACCGGGGCATGCATTCTAGGAAACATGGGGTGCGGCGAGTGACCTCAGACGTCCCACTCAGGTTAGAATTGCCATCAGTATTAGTTTCAGTATTAGTGTTCATAGTAGCTTTCCTGATGTATTCCATTTGGCTGCTGGGTCTTGGAGAAATGCTGTGGACATTGGTACCTACTCAGTCACATCTTTTCTGGAATCTCCTGCAAAGATTGACTTCTTATTTACAGGCCTACGTGTCTTCCTTCTCTCTCTCCCCCGCTACCTCTCCATTCCAAAAGATAGCGGTTTCTCCCACAAAACAAATGGCCTTGTCAGGCAGAAGCACGAGGCCGCGTATGGTTCCCATCTGATGTCAGCGGTCCAGTGCCAGGGACATAGGGCTTTTGGTGGCATCTGAAGGCCCAGGCATCACCAGGGTTAACAGGGAGGCAGAAGGCACCCAGCCAGCGCAGGAAACAGCTGCCACTGCATCACAGTGAAAACGAAATTTCTTGTGGTGTGCTACAGACAGGGCTAAATGGGGGTGCCCTTAACCTACACCCCAGGACACACCCTCCAGGCCGCCTCCGAATGGAAGGCCAGCAGCAGCATCCAGCGCAGACTCCCTCCTGGAGCAGCAGGAGGAGGAGGAAGCCAGGCTTTGAGTCTAATCTGAATTTATTTATGATAGGCTTCCAGCTCCGCTGGAAATGTGGCTCATTACCCAGAAAGCCAACTTTGTGCAAGAGAATTTACAACTTGAAGACGTAATGTGATGGAGTAATCTAGATGTTGATTTATGGTAAATTTCCTACTGGCATGGATTTTTATACAGCAGGCTTAGCCAATCCCCCTAACAGACAAATAATGCTCAGCAATTATACACTATCAGGCAAACATGTTGTAATGTACACTTTTACTCTTAATCCTGTATATAAATTTTACTTCTTACACTGTGTGGTTCCCGTCCACATGCGAATTTCAGAATACTGTGCCCATTGAGTGTACTGTTTACCATGGCCAAATGCGACATAATTGACTATTTCCTATTGGAGACGATTTTTCAAAATTCAGCTTTGTAAGGTTTCTTTACTTGTGTCTTTTTGAAAGAAACAAAACTTTCAGGACATAGGACATTTCCCTGATGATGGTCTCCATCCCATTAGGTAAGATTGTTAGTGCACACTGATGGTCAATGTGGTCCTTTTTCAATGGAATAAATCAATCCAGATAAATACAAATATTTTATAATTTTAAAAAAGGGATCTTAGTACACTGCACCCATGTGTACATGAGCAAGTGCTTATGCATAAATACCCGACTACATGAAGCAAGAATGTACTAGTATGTAGCTGCACACAGGACTAAACAGTGTAGGTGTTTCTTCAATGTTGCCACTAATGGTGAGTGTGGAAGAAATCAGGTCCTCGGGAAATATGGTCTGGCAAGTCTGGCTGTTGCTAAAACTCTACTTTTAGCACTTTTACTCTCCATACAGAGTGGTCTGATGATAAGGAGGAGGGTAGAGGAGGAGGAGAAGGCTGAGGAGGAACATTTGTTGAGTGTCAACTGTGTTTCATGCACCTGGCCAGACATAATGCCAAGTAATTTTATTTCCCAATTTTATTTTCAAAATCTTGGCCTTGGGAGCACTTTTGAAAAGACATGAAATCCAGACACTATATATATGTGTATATATATATATATATATATATATATATATATACACACACACATATATATATAAAGACTGAAATTCATATAATTATAAAAGTTCTATGGAGAAAAAAAAATAAAAATGAACAAATACAATAAGAAACCAAAACAAATAGTAGCAAAAGACTTCACCTCACACAAGCAAAGGTGTAAAATAAATGACAATTAGGTAAGCACATTTCAGATAAAGAATCTATATTCAAATATGACTAAGGAAAAAGTCCAATAAATAGCTCAGCAGAAATATGGACAAAGATATGAATAGACAAATCACTGAAGAGAGACAAGCAAATGACTCATTGATGGAAAGATGTTTGCACACACCAATAACTAGGAACACACAAAAGAGAAAACAATAAAAGAAATCCTTTCTTGGGAAGATTAATCAAGAAAAAAAAGAGGGGTGGGGGAGACATCAAATAAATAATTATAGAATGACCAAAAGATAAGAGAATATAACAGATAAAGAAGAGCTTGTAAAAGGACAATGGAGATATATGTGAATAAAATGGATAACACTTTGGTAAAATAAAAATAAAATTTATCCAGGAAAAGGAAGCTAATCTACATGGACTAACACCCTTAAAAATCACAACATAAATGGAAAATGTTGTCAAATAATTATCACCAATAATGGCCCTAGAGACTGAGAGACTCTGAAACACTTTTGGTCACTTTACAGGACAGCATTTTTATACTTTCAAGAAGACCAATTTTTTGACTGCTTAAAGAGTTCTGGAAATATAGATTGCCTTACAATTTAATTTTTAAAGTGCCATAACTTGGATACATAACAGGAGAAAATGTAGGTCAATTCCATTTGCGACTATGACATAATAACCATAAGTATAATACTTACAAAGAGAACCCAGCAGCACACTAAAAGAATAATACTAATATGGCCACATGGAGTAAATTCAAAGAATGTAAGGATAGTCTAATCTTAAGAGTTCTATAAGGTAACTCATCATATTAATAAGTCACGAGAGACAAATACACACGGAATCATCTGGATTAATGCCTCTTAGTCCGGGTATACCTCAGAATCCTGGGTCTGGTTTCTAACCATGGCAAATTTTCCTGCAGTATAATTGGAGCAAGTCCTGGTCTTTTTACTTTTTAAAAATGCTCTTTGGATATTCTTACATTCTTACATGAGAACCACCTATTTAGAAAAATGCTTAAGAGACATGTGATAAAAATGAAACAATTTCTAATATAAAATCATAGGAAATTAAGAATAACAGTAGAGGTCTTAATAAGAATGATCTAATCTGAATAGTAAACATAATCATGGTGAATCACTGGCAACAGTCTCATGAAAACCAGGTACAAGACAAGGGTATCCACTCTAGTCACTAGTACTTAGTATTAATTGTTCCAGATATTCTAACTAAGCAATAAAAAGAAGGATATTAAACCATAGGTATTGTGAAAGTGAAGTCCAATTGTGATTATTTACAGTTCATATGATTATCTATTCAGAAAGTGCCAGTCAACTAAAAGAAAACTGGAACTAATAAAAATAATTCAAGAAGGTGGCAGGCTAAAGAAATTCACTAAGCTCTCCTATAACTTGGAACTGCCAGTTGAAAAAGACACTGGGTGTAGTTTTCATTCAGTATAGTCAATAGATACGTAAACCACCAATAAATAAACAAAAAAAATCAATGAGTTCCACTTTGAAAAATATCAAAGTGGGGAAAAAAATGCATCTTAGAATTAAACACACACAATAAGTAAATACAAAGAATATACAACATTTAAGAACATCTCAATCCTAACAACTACTATTTACCGAATGAGTAATATGTGCCAGTAATTTTATGGAAATGAGTGATTTACATGCATTAGTTCACTTCCTACTCAGAATTCACTCCTAGTGGGGGTATGTCAATACTAAGCTAATTTTACCCTTGCACCTTTTGCCCAAGGCCACAAAGCTAGTTAGGTGGCCTAGCCAGCCAAACTTCCCATGCTCCTGACCATATGCTCTCTGGCAAATATCTCCCCACCAGGGTCTGGGAGTATCCTGTTCAGTAGTCCTCGGTTGTGGGTCAGTAAATGATTTGCCAAGAAGCACTCATTGGGTCCAGATCTTTCCAAATCACTATTTAATAAACCTTCCTAAGTGTGGAATAGCAACAAAGGGCTATGAAGGAAACCACTGGGGAAGCACAGGGCCTGGCTTGTGGTATGTCACCCAAACACATTTGGACACTCTGTCATGGCTGTTGTTTTGGGCTCTTGCCCAAGACTTCGTATTAGACTTTAGACAAGGAAGTTTGCCTTTGCTAAGCTGAGTACTTTGTCAACGTTCAAAATAATGCCTAGGCAGCCGCAGCACAGCCCAGGAAGAGATGTCCGAAGCCGCGACATTTTGTAGAGGACATCCCACATTCACCCCCAAGTTTCAAGTTCAGACCTGCCCTTGGGAACTCTTTCCAGAGTCCTTCTTGTGAGACTGAACGCCGGAGAAGCATTGGGAAGGGAGTGAGACCCTCTATCCCCAAACCAAGGCCCTCACCACCAGCCCTTCTCTCCTGGGTAAGTGCTGAGAAAACATTCCTGGACTTCATATGGTCCTAACAGTGGTCTAGGGAAAGGGCCATTTGTTGTCTGCAAAGTTTCAAGTTTATATAATGCATTCATTGAATTTTTTTAAAAAATCCTTCTGTCATGCCTCAGCTCCTGGCTCCTTTATCTTCTTTGGAAAAGTCTGAGAAGAGAAACAGCCCTTATACATTAAAATAACAATAATAATAAAAAAGAAGGAAGAGGCATAGGAGGGGTAAAAGACCATATTGGGAATGCAGCTCTCATTCAGCTACTGCCCTGGAGAATGGGAATGGCTGACTGCAAGAGAAGGGACCTGAGGGGCCATCTCACTGCTCCTCTCTGCTCAGGCTCCCACACAGATTTACTGGGACTATCAGGCAGGGGCATCCCATATTGGTTCCCACTGTGCACCTGAGACATCCTCTCATAATCCTCACATCTTAGCTGGAATTCCTTTTCCTCCCCGCTCTCCAGGGGAGGCAGCCTACCGAGAGAAGTCTGCCTGTGTCAGGCAGACCCTCTTGCTGCGAGCAAAGACCATAAGAGCCTTACCTTAGGGTATCGCCAGCATCTTTCTGGGTTTCTTGGGTTGCCCAATCCCATTGCTTTTTCTGCTTATCCTCAGCTCCTACATCCTCACCCCTTCCGCTGCATCCTTTTGCATTTCAGCAAAAGGTACCGCTCTCTGGCTATTTAATCAAGCCAGATACCCTTGCCCTCTTCCCTTCTGACCCACCAGGTTTATCCATTTACTCACTCTGAATCAGTACTCCTCTCCATTTCCATAGAGAGGACCGCCACCATGTCACAGGTCACAACCCAAATAAACTCCTTACTTAGTATCCCACTTACATCCATTTATCCAACAAATACCCAGTCCCTACTATGTTCCAGGAATATGTCTAATCTCCGGAAACACAGCAGTAGAAAAACAAAAACAAACCCAGCAAACCAAACACATCAGGGAACATGGAGCAAGGAGTATTGCGTTACTGATAAGCAAAGGGTACATCTCCTGGAAGACGGCATAGAGGCTCTCCTGCTCCCACCCTCCCTGTACCAGGCCCTCCCTCACCCACTCCCAGCAGCCAGAGCCATCTTCTCCAGATGCAAATCAGATTAAGTGACCTTTCTACTTGAAGCATCCACTGACATTTGGAATAATGTTCATCACCACCACCACTGCCCCCCCTCCCATCAGTTTTTGTCACTGCAAATAAGATGCATCAAATGAGTATTTGACAAATACACAGTTTTACCATCACAGTGAACATTCGCTCTGTGCCTGCTGTATGCTTGGTACTCCATCTGCTTTTTTATTGCAAAATACTGAAGGAATCTGTAAGGCACACTTGTTACCTCCAGGTCATACAATCCAGTTATCGAGGCAACAACTTCTTAAGCACTTACTGTGTGCCAGGAGTTTGATGGCAAAATACAAGCAACGTTCCATTTTCCTCCTGAATTCTGTCTTCCCACAGGCTCACTCTTAGGCTTGTAATCTTCCCACAGCTATTCTTGTGCTGTTTTATGCACAGTGGGTACTCAGTAGGCATAATAAGCAGACTAACATTGTGTATGTTAGCTTGACAGCATTTTTGTTGCCAAGAGAGGTAAAATACCCCATATCTATGTCATTATGACAACAGTATCAACAACAATAAATACTGCCATTCACTGAGCACTAGATTAACTGCTTTCTTCATGTTTTCTCATTTAACGGGCACTGATTTACTCCAGCTCTATGAGGTGTGGCTATCTCATTCCCATTTTACTACAGAGTAAAGTGAGGCCCAACAGACAACAAATGGCAGAATAGGGATTGATGTCTCAGACTCCAAAGCCAGAAACAGAAAAGCGAGGATTGCCACTACACCAGAGGCCCCAGCCCCAGAACGGGGCACTTTCATGCAGTTACCCTACAGGGTCCCACACAGACAGCCCCAGTGTGCCTTCTCGTCCACAAATCACTCTCACCCAGTAGCACCTGCAGGGATGCGGTGAGTACTCATCGAAGCTTGGAATGAAGGATTTATGTTTTTACCAACGCCTGCACTCACATGGAAGAAACATATGTGCTCAATAGCAAGGAATGTGGGCTCTGCCTGGGTTCCAATGCCAGCTGGGCCACTCCCTGGTTGGGTAACCGACCCAGGCCTCAGTTTCCCCAGGGGTAAAAAGGAGTATTCCTAGTACCAGAAGGTATCTTAGCATGGTGCCGGAAATAATTGTTATTTTAAAACTATTTTATAAACAAAGGTAATTTTTCTTTTGTCTTTTAACTGTTTACATTTTTTTTAATTATTGATTTCAGAGTGGAAGGGAGAGGAAGAGAGATAAACACCAATGATGAGAGAGAATTATTGATAGGTTGCTTCCTGCACACCCTGTCCTGGGGACCGAGCCCATAATTAGACATGTGCCCTGACAGGGAACTGAACTGTGACCTCAACCAACTGAAGTGTGATGCTCAACCACTAAGCCACACCAGCCGGGCCAAATATCACTTTTCTTAATCTGACAGTCCACCTATCAGATTACATTTACTAATTCGAAACTATTTCAATTGTAAGTAATGAGAAATGTAACTTCTACCTTTTGAAATATTTTGCTCTTTGCCCTGGAATGTTAGCCCTAAAGAAAAAATATTACTGCTGACTCCACTTAAAGATATTATTATGGTCTGCAAGGTGAATTCAGAGGTAGATTGATGGCATGTTGTCAATATGCCCATCATGTAGGGTTGCCAAGGTTGGAAAGTGCCCATTCTTGAGAATGTAGTAAAAACAGTCATCTACCTTGGATGACAAAGCATAATAGCTTGACCCTACAGGTGACAACATGAAGATCACCAAACAACCAAGGCAGGGTCCCAACACTGAAGCCACAGGTAACCGCGAGGACATAGGATAATAATCAGAAAATCAGAGTCAGCTGTCCAGTATTCAACATGATTTGGCTTCGTTGGCAGTGCTATAGCTTTCACCCCTGACTGCTATAGGTTATCACATTTCATATCCTTAAATGTAAAGAATTAAGAAAAAATAACTTCACATTATTAAGATATTATCTTAAACTAAGATGTTTTCATTCTGGAGGGGGAAAGTACTGGTTATAGCAGATGAAATTTACTGTGAACAGACACACAAGGAACATGGTCTTTGGGGAGTCATTTCTCAAAGGTTCCGTAAGAGGCAGAGTCCTTTGTCTTCTGGATGTCTGCGTACGTTCTGTTTTAGAGAACTCTGACTTGTCTCTCCCGTCCTTGTGATTCTCCCTTTATATTCACAGAGGAATGGAATGAAGGCTGAGAGGAAACTGTGATTCGTTTTACAGGAGATTTAAAATTTATGGATATATCACAAAAGTTCATCATTCCCATCTTTGCTGAAAAACAAAGAGTTTCAAGGGAGTTTCTATAGAGCTTGTCAAGATTCTTCATTTCGGATACCAATTTATGGAACTGTGTAAAAAAGGCTGCCTGGTGAGGTCATAGGGCCCAAACCAGTCAGATCAACAACAGGACTCTGAGAGACTCTGAAACACTTTGTAGGAACTCATCAATTACGTCCCACGGGAAAAAGCCTCCCATGGTCTGTTCACTGTTTCAAATCCCTCTCCAAGCATGGGAGCATGATTTGGAGAGTTTTCTTCACCCTTTTTACATTTTACCGTCCTACTATTCCCTTTTCCTCCCACATTTTTATTTATTTATTTAATTAATTCATTTATTTTTTAGATTTTTGTGGATTCTACTCAGAGTAAGTCTACAGAAATCACAGTAACGTGGGTGAAAATCTTCCCTGATTTTCAAATTATGCTTCACTCATCATCCACAGGAAGCCAACTGGAAAACATCCCTTTGTCTCTCAGTATTTATCAGGAGTTAGTTCTTTGCATGTGGCTGGGGGAGTTGATGCCTAAAGCTAGAGTTTCCACAAGTGCCAATGAAGGAAAGAGTTGTTCATACAGGCTTTCATTATATATTACTTAGAATTTAATACATGTGGGTAATGCTGAATTAGAAGGAACTCTGGACAGGACAAAACTTCTGAGCCAGAAAGCATCACGAGGGATGGAGTCAGAGTACAATGCTGGGAGGAGTGCAGAGAGGGGAAAGGTCACTTCCAGCTTCCGGAAAAGACTTCTTGGAGAAGGTGTCCTTTGAGCTAGGCCTTGAAGGGATAGTAGGATTGTTATGCAGGAATAGAAAAAAAGGGCATTTGGCCTAAATAGAATGACTGAAAGAACTACCTGGAGGTGGGATCATTCAGGGTTCACAGGGAGAACCTTAAAATAGTCCCAATCAGAAGACGTTCTTAATATTTCTGCTTAGCCTTTGAGTGTTTAGAGACAGAGAGGGACTTCGTAAATTATCCACCACCATCCTTTGACTTCTCACCAAATCTCATTTCAAATTATGCTAAAAAAAAAAGGGGGGGGGGATGCTATTAAAATTGTAAAGTTTTAAGGTTTCCATCACCACTTTTTCTCTGTTTCTTTTTGTAGCCAACATCTGTCCCTCTGTGTAATTCTAAAATGGTGTCTCCTTCCTGTCTCCATGGGCAATGGTGGCTTTCCCTGTCTTTACACCAATTGTCTTTCTTCCCGTCCCAGGTACCCAATGTCCTGCCTTCCTCAACCTCAACTGTGAACCTCACGTGGCATTGAAGGGTACTGTGCCTTGTTTCAATGTAAAAGCAGTGAGATATGCCTCCTGAGATCTGTGCAGTCCACATCTTCTCATTGATGCTGCCTGGTAATGCTCTTGACTTTCAGTAATGCCTCTACTTAGGGTTGGATCCTTGTCTGGGTTTCCACAAAGCCAGCTCTGCACTACCTTCTGCTCATAGCTTGTTTGCTCCTGCACTGCTGAGTTCAGTCTGATTGTTTCTGATCATGTCTTTAACGTATCAAGGACACAAAGAATTCTAATCCTTTCCTCCAAGGTGCCAGCTACTTCTGAGTGGGTTGAGTTCCAACTCAGTGGTTTCAGTGACTTTGAAATCAGCCATGTGTTTAAAATATTGAACAAAGACTTAGATCTTGAAATGTGCATTTATCCTTTCACTTATTTTCTTAATTCATGAACTGACTACCACTTATGGATCCTGCCTGTACATCTGTTTTAAATGTGGGAATTTTTTTTTAAATTCCTTCATCATTTGAGTTAAACTCTTCATGGTATGTCACACATGGCTTGCAATATGCCAACATACAGTGGAACAATTATCTTTTCTTTTGCAAATCTGATCGAAAAGGAGCCAAGTCTTGTCCTTCTGTGGAATGTGTATGAATAGTAGTAGGGTGGAGGGGTAGGGGGACCTTTAGAGAGAGCCAGTGTCTGGTTTACCTTATATTTTGGAAGGGATTATGGAGCCCTCTACACACTGAATCTAATGCCATGGTAATTATTCAAGTGCTCTCTGGGTGCCAAGGCCCACGCCCATTGAGTTCATTCCAAAGGGACAAGAGTCTAGTCTCTGCCTTTCCATGCTAGAATTAGGCCACACAGTTAATTTCATGTATGTGACTATGAATGTGGATGTGTACATAAGGTTCTTATGTGCTGTTGCTGATTATCTGTATATATAAAAACCTAAGTGACCATTATGACCAGTCGCTATGATGATGCATTGGCCACCAGAGGGCAGACACTCAAAGTAGAGCTGTCCCCTGGTGGTCAGTGCACTCCCAGAGCCAACTTCCTCTTGAGGTTCCTCTTCCCAGCCCACCTGCCACGATGGGCCCTGATCCCTGGCCAGGCTGAGGGACCCCACCCTGTGCACGAATTCTTACACCGGGCCTCTAGTATATCCATAATTTTGAGATGCTTATTATGAATTAGGCACTATGTCAAGTATTTTGCATAAATGTCTCATTTAGCCTTCCCAATAAGTCAGTTATATTGGCTAAGTAATAACAGTTTATAGGTGTATAAACTGAGTCTTAAAAAAGTAAACATCATGTGAACCAAATTGTGTCCATTGCAAAGTTTGAGTTCTTGACCTATACATGCATTGCACTTTTGAATGTATGTAGTGAAATCAGAGTCCTGGGAAATACTGATGCCAGGTTTTGGCTGTGCTAGAACAGAGGGCAAGTTGAATGAGCCCTACCCAAGGACAATGGTAACATCTCCCTCAAGATTTTTAATAATAAAAAATGCCCCTGGCCCATATCCTAAAGGAAATGTCTATTCATCTCCAGTCCTTAGTAATGCCACATATGGATGCAACATGAATTATGGGTTTAGATAGAACCTGGTCTTAATATAAGCTCCCCTAATCACTATCTTATGACCTTAGGCAAGGTACTTAGTGTCCTTGAGCATCAATTTCCTCATCTGCGAAAAAATGAGGATATGAATAGTGTCTATTAATACCTAGTAGTTGTTATGAAAAATATGTTAGATAAAGCCCAGTTCCCAATTGCTAAAAAAATATGACTTCAAGTTTTACTGTTGTTAGCTTTGCTTAGCCATCAGATAGAGGGCTTGCTTTGGCATCTTAATTATGTCTTATGAGGCAGAATATTTAACCATTAACTTTTCATGCATTTTACCTCATATAAGATCTTTTTGTTACTAATATTTAATTTTATTTTAAATGGAAAATGGAAACAAGGGAAAAAGGAATCATCAATATCTCCAGTAAGTATACAAAGACCCAAAACAGATCTCCATTAATCATAAGAACTCACTGGAGAAATTTACTCCACATCTGACAATACCACTCCTGCAGGCTCAAAAGAGTCTCAGGGTCAAATATTCAAGAACCCATAGCTCAATCCCAAAGAAGTCTCATGCTAGTTTCTGAAACACAGAGGCTTCCTAATTCTTGGACATTTTAGTGTCTATGAAAAGAAATCCAAGTCTGGATCACATCTCTCCAGCCTTGAGAGATTTTTGATGTACACCCAACCCCCAGTCCCAAGTATTATTGACTAAGAAGCAAAAGCATATCCATTCTTGCAATCCTTTCATTATGTGAACCACACAAAATAGCCCAGTGTTTCCAGATCTTTCTACATTAGGCTTCATAACCCATTGAACCCCATTTACCTCAAATACTGCTTATGCTGAGTCTCACTACCTGCCTTCTCTCATCTGAAGCCAAGGAGAATATGGCAGGAGTTGAGTCAGCTCTAGGGATAAAGAGCCATGTATCTGCCTTAAAATATGGTCCAGAACCTCCCCTAACAATCTGAGAGTCCCTTAAACACCAGGTAGAAGCCACTCCACAAAGGGCATCTTGAATCCTGGTCGTGTACCGGGTAGGTGCCCAAGAAAGTTTTGTTTTCCCCCAGCAGGATCATTAGCTAAGTGGAAGCAATTCAAAACAACAGGAGGCAATTCAAAACAACAACAAAAGCAATACAAAAGCACCTTCATACTCTTGTCTTGTGGATTTCTGTCTTAGAAGTTATGCTCCTTAAAAATTCAGGCTTGTTCCTAATTCTCATCTGGATACACTGAGCCTGAATTCAGTCATCTGGATACACAGGAGCAATGGGCTAGGAGAGGGTCTTTTTGGGTGGCATATCAATTCTGGAGCTGGGTGGTTATCTGGAGATCTTGAACACACGCCACCTCTTCCCTGGGTCTTGGTTTCCCAGATGTAAACATACTCAGGCTAGAATGGATGGCCTAGTTACTAGTAGCTCTGTTCATGTCTCAAGTCTAAACTTTCCATTTTAATTTTTGCTTTGTTTGCAAATAAATGTATTTATTTGAGAATAACACGCACACAGAAAACTTCACATATGGTGAATGCACAGGCCCATGTATCTCACAAAATGATCACAAGTGTGTAATATTATCTATCTTCAGAAAGAGAACCAGCCAGCACCCAAAGCCTTTTGTGCACTATCTGCCCCTCCCCAACTGGGATAACCACAGTCGTGGGATCTAGCACCACAGTTTGCTCACTTGGACTTAAAAGGATGACATGTTCTTGCTTCCTTCATGCCTAGCTAGCTTCCTTCACCCAACATGTTGGTGAAATTCATCTTTGTGGTGGAGATGTGTCACAGAAGCTCACTGTAGTACACCTTTGCATAAATAATATCACCAGCTTAAGGTTTAATAGTTATGATTACTACTAGATATCCAACTTTGTCCTAACTCACAGCCCTCTGTGATTATCCTGCATCAAGAACCAGGAAAGCAGAAGACCTGCCTAGACCATCCTAGGAGAGACACTTTATTTTCTGCATCTTTGGGCCATGGATGCTGTGTTCCTTCTAAGTCCTCAGGGGCCCATGCCCATAGAAGCTGAAAGCAAAGTGTGAACAGCACCAGAATCATTTAAGCAACACCTCTGTGTGCTTGCTACTATTATACAGATAAAAACTCTGACCCATTGGCAGTTTCCAAACTAAAAAGACAATACTGATGCATAAAGAGATTAAAGACACAGGCAAGAAACCCAATACACAATCTAGTTTAGAGAAAACCCTTCCAGTGTAAATGAAAGAAAATAACATGTGCAAGAAGAATGCAAGGCATTTTGTGGGGTTACATCAGGTAAAAGTGCTATTGTTTTTCCAAACAATTAGTCTGAGAAGAACTCACAGGGAACACTGGAAGAAAAGGCACAGGCCTGTTGTAATCTGGGGATAATAAACTGGAAAGGGTTTAAAAAAAACTAGCCACATTTTTGAAAAAGGAAATAAAAGCCTTCCCACTTAATCAAATGATCAAACATTAAGGGTAATGATCCTGCGGGTGATGCTGAAAGGGTAGAGAAGTTCCAGAGCCATTGTCCACATCCCTTGACAAGGCCAGGAGACCTTGGCATCCATGTGATTTGATTTGGCAGCCAGCACTGACACTGCTGGGACGTGTCCGCCTAAAGGGAGGCTGTTCTATTGGCCAGATCTGAGGCAATGACTTAACCTCACAAGCCTGGACTATTGCAACATAATCTTAACTGAGCTTCCAGTCTCCAACTGTGACCCCTTCCCTCCATTCTCTGAGCTGAAGCCTGAAGGATGGTCCCCAAGCACAAACCTAATCTTGAAATGCCTCCATTTAAAACCCTCCCATGAGTCTCTAGTGGCCACAGGATAGAGTCCAAATTCTCCATTGGCTTTCAGTGCTCTTGGGATCTCACCTCTGCCTACCTCGCCTTGCTCACCTCTCATCACACTCCAACCATATGAACTTCTTATTGCTCCCTCCACTAGAACTCTCCCCCCCACCCCAGCCAGCCTTCACCAGGCTAATCCTGCAGCAAGGGTCTCAGGGAACTCCCCGTTTCCATGAAAGGCTTCCTTGATGGCCCCTCACTGCCATGTCCCTCCCACAACACACTAATCACGGATTGCTGTCTGGCTCTCCACTGAAGCAGCCCTGGCCAGGGCTGTACCCTCACCCCTCAGCACTCGCAGAATTTGCCAACAGTCAGTCCTATTGTGGACACCTGCAGCTCCACCTGTGGGCTTCTTCTTGGCCTGGCCTGCACATACAGAGGCTTCTGGGTGCATCCTCAGCTAATGGTGTATGAAGATGGAGGTGAGTGCTCCAGGTGTCTCCCCCTCCAGAGAAGCTACTTGTGCTCCAATCCTGTCTGAAAGCCTGATTCTGGGGAAATCCAATGGTCCTATTTCTCAGATAGATTGACAACTCAGTAACATGAGGGACTAAAGTCTCCCATTTGTCAGTGGGCATCATCAGTGCTGAACACATGCCTGGCACATAGTAAACCAATGTTTATGGGATAAAAGGGATGTGACACTCAGTGAACACTTGTCTCACTGTTGGTTTTCTATTTAAAGGCAATATGGAACCTAGCAAAAGCCACCAGCTCTGGAGTCAAAAGACCTGGGTTCAATGAAAAAAAAAAGAAAATGGACTACTCCACTTCGGATTAGTGGCCTTGGACTGGGGGGTGGATGCTGAGATGCCTGAGCCTTAGCATCTTTTCTGTCCAAAGAGGGGTCTCTTTAAGACTCACAGGGGGGATGACACAAGTGTAAACATTTCTTATTTTAGGTGTTCAGATAATTTTTCGTGACTGAATTGGGAGAAAAATATATCATCCTAGCAACCATCAATACTTGTGGTGGGAAGAGAAAGTTGATGAAAGTAGGGGCTGGGTGAACAGTTAATTTCACTTGGAGAGTAGAGGCTGACATCACTTTTTTTGAAAAATATCATTTAAATTCCAAAATAGAAGGATTAAAACAAAATAAAATAGACTTTAAAAAGTCTAGGAATAATTGCTAAACATAAATAGGCATAAAATAATATGTCTCTATCTATTTCTTTATATATATGACTTGTAATGAACTATATAATATGAACCATCTCAACATGTTTTCTTGAGTCACTGTTGACATACAATATTATGTTAGTTTCAGGTATACAACATAGTGACTAGGCAGTTATAGAACTTATGAAGTGACCACCCTGAAATTTTTAGTACCATTTTACACCACACATTGTTACAGTATCACTGACTCTAGTCTCTATGCTGTTTTATATCCCAGGGGCCAGTTTTAATAATGCGCTATTTGTACATCTTTTCCCTCCCCCCTTTTCACTTTGTTTTTCTCCTTCAATAGATTCAAAATTCCAAAACACAAATACATGCATGCTGAGAATTTCTCAGCTCAAATTAAAATCAATGCCATCTTCATAATGAGATCTTCATAAAATCAAGTATCTTCATAAATACTACTTTTATTTTTAAAGACTTGCCAAAATCTATATTAATCCACCAAACTACATACAGGATTAAATAAAATATAGGACTAAATAAAATAATATGAGTGAAAAATTAGAATCTGGTCTAAAACAATGACATTCTTAGTTGTGTCTAATATGGAACATTAATATAAAATTAATTAAACATCCTTTGACATCTTTTTAATTTAAAGGTCAACCTTTACATTAAATTTCACAGAGGAAGGAAGGAAGAGGGAAAGAGAGATAGAAACATCAATGATGAGAGAGAATCATTGATTGGCTGCCTCCTGCACACCCCCTACTGCACAAGCCCGCAACCCAGACATGTGCCCTTGACTGGAATAGAATCTGGAACCCTTCAGTCCCCAGGCCTATGCTCTATCCACTGAGCCAAAACAGCTAGGGCTAAAGGTCAACTTTTTAAAAAGATTCAAAATTTAGAAGTGTAAAGTCATTTTCCTTCCCTTCGTTTAATGACTGTGTTCTGACAGCAGGAGGAAAATGGAAAACTCTGATCCATCATCATATTGATTAGTACTCTAGATGAGTGAAAAGTATGTGGAAATTTTTACTCCAATGTTCTCAAAGTCAGTGCTTCCAGAGCTGGGCTTTCTCTCCAGACCCTCACCCACGACTGTGTATCTTATGTATCCATGCACATGGAGGACATAAAATCCATGTCAAACAAAATAAAGCAAGTTATTAAGTACAACGAAACCCCAAATCTTGGTGGAAGTCAACAGATAAACAGACTCTAACAGTAGAATAGTCTAAATACACAATGCATAATTCATGGCTAACTCAAGGCTGGGCTTGTGCAATATTTCACCAGCTTTCCATTGCAATCTTTGAGGTTAAGACTGAGTAAATTGCACTGCCTTTGCTAACTCGGGAAAACTCTAAACAATCCAAAGATGGGAACCCATCTTTTTCAATACAGAGAGCAGGCAAGAAGGCAGAGAGTGGAGAGGGAGTATTTAACTCTTGAAGCCAGACATTTAAAAAGGTGCTATGTACGAGGCTACCCACTTTCTTATTAACAGGTCACTTTATTGTTGGCAAATGTCTATCCTTTTCAGGCTATTGTGCAACTAAAATGAAGAGAGCTGGCCAACCTCCTTCACCCTACTCCACTGCTTCACCCTACACCCTACTCCTGTGCTCAGTACACAGTAGGCATTCAATAAACAGTCCTCGAAGGAAGTTCCTTTTGCTTTCCATTTGTTGTCTCCTGGATGCAGCAATGAAGTGCCCATGTGAGTATACAACGCCCAATACCAATAGTAGCAAAGACCTAAATAAAAGTCAACATCTTCATGCATATTGAGGTCGAGGCAGTATCTTATATTTATCATTTCCCCAATTGTAGGATGAGCTAACATGAGTGCACATGACGTTCTCAAAGCTGACGAAACAAAACCAAGACTTTGGCAGCTGCCCAACAGCCACAAGCAAGGCTCTGTACCGCGAATAAGCACCATATCTCCCAGAGACTAGAAAGTTGAATGGGTTGTGGGATACAGTGTAGACAACAGTGTCATTTTTGGCAACTAAGAAATAAGCGAGGGAAGACAAATGTGAAGTCATAACCAGCAGAAAGTTCATGTGCTTCCTGATGAGAGAGGCTGCCCGGCGATGCTACAAGCCTGAGCCTTGAGCTGGACATGGGTCTGTCCAGACAGCAGGACTGGTGCTGAGTTAACGGTGGATGCAATTGCATTCCTTCAGGGAACTCTGCAGGTATTTGTAATAATGGAATTAAAAAAAATGTCAAGAACAACAACAACAAAAAGGTGAGAACTTCTAGCTTAGTCTTTCTAAGCTAATGGTTTCAACCAATTGTTAATGTCTTCTTTTGAATATGTTGTGGTTGTTTCCTGATCAAAGATCCAGGTGAACATCCCAATTACAGAATGTCTATGACAGATAGCGTCTGTAGGACTGGTTTTACCTACAAAAGCCAACCAACCTCCTTCAGCCCCTCCCTGTGCTCTGTTCACATAGACATCCATGGAGCAGAAGAAATACCAGGCCTGCTGTTTTTATTCAGTGCCATGAGAAGGTTCTCCCACAGTTTACATCTTCAAAGGGGTGGTAGAAGACAAAAAGATGTATTTTGATCATTACACAAGTCATGTTTGATATGTTGACTATATAAATACAATAACAAAAAATATATAGAAGTTAATATTAAAAACAAGTAGTAAAACCTAGATGAAGCAGAATTAATCCACACTGACTCTGTTTAAAGGGATAACATTATCCCTCCTATGAATAAGCATGTAATTCAGCACATCTGTCTACACTTAACCAAATTACCAAAAACCTTACTACCTTGCTAATGAATAAAGAGAGAGGCAGACCAATAGAAAAACGTGAGTGCTAGCTCAGAACTTTCCAAACATTTAGAAGGTGGTGGTGAGTGAAACTTTTTTAATGTGTGATATACGCATTTTCCCTTGGAAATGCCTAAATGTAGAAACAGTGCCAGATCTCTGAGCACAGGCACACAAATTTGAATTTTTCTTTGGACCTTTAAAATATATATTGAAAGCAAAATCATGTACCTTTCACAATATGAAAAAAAAATCTAGTGCTCTCACAATATGTGCCTTCTCTAAGCTGCACTCAGTGTTATGGCACCAGCTTTTATTGGGGTTCTTACAGGAGACAGCTCTGCGAAAACCACATCTGCATTTGCTGGAAAGGGCTGTTGAGGGCATTATCCATTATGTGGTTCAATATTCCTATAGAAAATCACACACAAGAAACTCCTTTTAATATCTGATGCCAGGAAAATCTCTATCTCCAGGAACTAGTCTGTTTCCTCCTTTCTAATAACAAAAATGGTACAATTTATCCTGTTTCCCTTTTTGCCCTGGCTGCCAGGGAGTTCAGGGCCAAATTTGATGATCAATCATAGTAATTAAAGTGGACTTTGTGGTTAGCAGAGTTACTTCCACCAGGTTTTCAATGCTTTATTTTCAATTTGTATTTTTATTAATCATGGTGTGTGTGTGTGTGTGTGTGTGTGTATTTGCAAACATGGCCTTTATTATACTTCAAATCATTTTGGAAGACAATAGATTATGTTTACTGCATAAAAGTAAGAGATCTAAAAAGGTCAAACTATGCTTTCTCCTGGGACAAATACTTTTCATTCATAAGTGTGTGAGCATGAATATCTTGTCTTTTTCTTTGGGAATAGCCACTTTTATACACGTTAAGTGTGAGCCAATATTATTACACCCAGACAAGTTTTATTCTGTTTATGGATTATTTCTTTTTGACAAAATAATATATCTTTATTTATAGTTGATGCTTTTCAAAAAATTAACCCCATAATTCTGCAAAACATAGTTATGCTCACAGTCCTTTGCGAAGACCTTAAAGTTGGCGCTGATGGTTTGGCTGAACTTACAGAATCACTGCAGAGAATTCATTTATGTTACATTTACCAAATGTTTGAAATGGACCATCATGTCATTTTCCCTTTGCTTCAATGTTTTCTTTTTATTTTTTTCTTAAGTAATACATATAAAATTAATGGTTGATTTGCTTCAAATGGTCTATTTTCCTGCCCTGAGCCTGTTCTATTAGTCAGCTTACATTTAAACATATTTTAGTCATATGGATTTTCAACTAATAAGCAAAACACTGCCTTCCAAAAAACCTAAAAAAAAAAAGTACATTAACTTTCTTGTGTTGTTTAACAAAAAAAAAGTTCCACATTGAATTCCCAAGCTTGGGACAAACCGGAAAGATCCCATGAGTGTTTAAACCGTATTCATTTCTCTGAGCACGGGGGCTCTGCCTCCCGGATGGCACAGTGCATTCAGTCCTCCTGTCAGGAAGAATTTGGGAAGTCATTTCTCTTTAATGGTTGCCAGACCTCCTGGATAAGCGGGGGCACTTTGCTGTGCCCTGGATCTCCATGGAGAATGCAGCCTTCCTACTTACTTTCCCCTTCACCACTGTAAGAACACAGGAATCCTGCTGGCAAAAAACCGTTTTGACCCCTGAATCATAAAGCTGTACCTTAACAGTGGGATTGTTTGCAATTAAGTAACTGATCCTTTTCCTATTGAACTGGAGTCAGTTCACTTGATATGAACACCGGGCTTCTGCAAGCCCACCTCTCCACCCCCCACCTCTCACTCCCTGACAGGACTCCAAGAATAGCTGGTGGCTTTGTTCTTCAACTCTGGACACAGCCAAGAGACCAAGAGGCCACGGAGGGACGGGAGATCAGCATAGGGCCTGGGATCACGCAGACCCATCTCAGATTCAATCTGGGGTTTGCTGCTCACTAGCTACACAACTTTAGGTAAGTTACTAAATTCTGTGGAACCGAAGACTCCTCACCTGTAAGGGGTGGATACTAATAATAGTACCAGGCCTGCCTCAAAGGGTGGCTTCTTTTATTAATTAAATATTCAGAGTACCTACTATTTGCCAGGAATTATGTGAGGAACTCGGTACACAGTCAGAATATACATGGATCCTTCCCTCATAGAACTTTCAGTCTAACTGAGGAGTGAGATACTGAATAAACAAATGAGAAATAGAAATTCTGATAAGTGCTCAAGATGAAATGACAGAACTCTTTGGCAGGAAACAATGAGAAGAGGGGTGTGTGTGCATGTGTGCGGAAATGCCTTTATAGAGGGAAATCAAGGAAAGCATGTGAAGTGGGAAGTATTTAGGTTATGATCCAAAGGGTATAGTAGAAAAATCATGTGGAAGGGCATTCCAGGAGGAGGAACAGACTGTGCAAAGGCACTAAGAAGGCAAAGCCTGGCTTTTTCTTTTCCTTTTTTTTTTGAGAAAGTGATCCACTGTGTCTCTCCCCCTTTCCGCCCCCCCCCCCCCCGTGTCTTTTTTTTTCAGTGGACTATGTGGGAAGGATATCATCCAAATAGAGGTTAGTGAATATCTATGTAGATTCCACATGCAAAAGGGGGAAAAAAAAGTGATCCAGAGTTTAGAATAGATCAGGTATCAGAAAACTACTGCCTATTTCTGCAGTAAAAGTTTTATTGAAACAGCCACATCCATTTGTGTACTGTCTATGGCTACTTTCACACTACAACAGTGGAGCTAGTAGCTGGAACAAACTGGAAAATCTAAAATATTTACCCGGCCCTTTAAGAAAACGTTTGACAACTCTGAAACAGAGCAACTCTCCAATAAAATTTAAGTTAATACTGCCGAAACCGGTTTGGCTCAATGGATAGAGCGTCGGCTTGGGGACTGAAAGGTCTCGGGTTCAATTCTGGTCAAGGGCATGTACCCTGGTTGCGGGCATATCCCCAGTAGGGGGTGTGCAAGAGGCAGCTGATTGATGACTCTCTCTCATCGATGTTTCTAACTCTCTATCTCTCTCCCTTCCTCTCTGTACAAAATCAATAAAATATATATATTTTTTAAATTTAAGTTAATACTGTATGATTCCAACTATATGACATTCTGGATAAAGCAAAACTATGAAGAAAGATCAGTGGCTGCCAGAGGTTGGGGACATAGGAATAAAAATGATGAGCACAGAGAATTTTTAAATCAGCAAAACTATTCTGTATGATACTATAAGGGTGGATATATGTCATTATCAATTTATCCAAATCCAAAGAATATATAACACCAAAAATGAACCCTAATGTAAACTATGGACTATGGATGATAACAATGTGTCAATGCACATTCATCAGCTGTAACAACTTTACCACTCTGGTGGGGGATGTTGATAGTAGGGGAGACTGCACGAGTGAGGCCAGGGGCTATATGGGAATTCTCTACCACTCAAATTTGCTGTGAACCTAAAACTAAACTACAAAGAAAACCTATTTTCTTAAAACAAAATTAATATAATCAGCAGCAGCAATATGTAATTGTAGCATAAAATTGGGGGGGGGGGGGGAGAGATAGAGAATTGAAGTACATTTCTCTATAATTTAGGCCCCCAAATTTATTTTTCTTTGATTCCACATAAAATACAGTAACTCAAACTGAAGTCTCCCCTGAATTTAAAGAAATCCGAGTTTTTAACAAAATTAGAATAAATGTAATTATTATTGTTATTTTAAATATTTTTATTGATTTCAAAGAAAGGAATGGAGAGGGAGAGAGGGATATAAATATTAACGAGGAGAGAGAATCATTGATTGATTGCCTCCTGCACACCCTCTACTAGGGACCATGCCTGCAACTAAGGCCTATGTCCCAATCAGGAATCAAACTGTGACCTCCTGGTTCATGGGTCAACCCTCAACCAATGAGCAACACCAGCTTGGTTAAGTGTAATTATTAAGTCTAAAAAAAGATAAATCATCTTCTAATCAGTGATGGGGAACCCTTTTTCCTACAAAAAAACAAAACAAAACACACACACACACACACACATACACACAAAAACAAACAAACAAACAAAAAACACACCCACAGGTAAATAACAACAACAAAAAACCTTTAAAAATAATCACAGAGGAATGCTAGTCACTTACAATTAACCGGACAGCAGACTTTTCCACAGCAACTATGAAAGCCAGAAGTTAGTGGAATAATATGTTGCTGACAGAAAATAACTATCAACCTAAAATTGGGTGATACAAGGATGAAGATAAGAAGACTGGAATAGCAATGACCAATATGGGGCATAGGTAAATAATGGTAATTGTAGCTCCCACAGCCACATCAAAATTAAAACTAAAATATAGAACAACCATAATTCAGAACTACCTGAAATCTGGCTTAATGGAAGTCCTACAGCTAGAGAAGTAAAAAGGAAAGCATATCAAGACTGGTAGGAGGGGCAGAGGCATGGAAAAGGCTGGTCCAACACCAATATGTGATGTTTTTTCACTCAGGAGGAATATCACAACTGCAGAGGAGGCCCATGAGAAGCAAAGGTCCTAGCCCCACACCAGACCTCAAGCCCAGGGTTCTAGAGCTTGGGAGAGAAGTCCCTATAACTGGGTGATAAAAAACAGCAGGGATTGTGGCTGAATGACATGGAGGCTGCTGGAGTCCCAGGCAGTCCTCTTAAAGGACTGCCACACAAATTTACACAGTCCCACTCCCTCGGAGTTCCAGCACTGGGTGGTGGCATTGGGGGAACCAGGGGCATACAGAGAAGAACTGAATTGTCTGTCATTTGTGCAAGAACTCAGGGGCAGCTTTCTCCCAGACAATGGTGTTCACAGGGTCACTGTTCTTGTCCTGGGACCTCCCCCTGATGCAGAGCTGACTGGTAGCCATATCTGAGTTTCCATCAGTGTGGTTTACACTGTTTTTCTCAGCCCTGGTGATTCCCTGAGACCCTATCATATCCAACTTACAGCCCCACCCAAGCAAAAAGAAAAAAGAATCCTAAAATATGAAGACAATGTAAGGAGCCTCAGGGACAACTTTAAGCATACTAAGCATTGTGGGGGTTCCAGAAGGAAAAGAGAAAGAGCAAAATATTGAAAACCTATTTGAAGAAATAATGACAGAAAACTTCTCTTGCCTGGTGAAAGAAATAGCCGTATAAGTACAGGAAGCCCAGAGAATCCCAAACAAGAAGAACCCAAAGAGGGCCACAGCAGACACAACATAATTGAAATGCCAAAGGCTAAAAACAAAGAGAGAATATCAAAAGCAGCAAGAGAAAAGCAGTTAGTTACCTACAAGGGCACACCTATATGACTGTCAGCTGATTTCTCAACAGAAATTTTGCAGACCAGAAAGGAGTGGCAAGAAATATTCAAAATGATGAATAGGACCTATAACCAAGATTATTCTACCCAGCAAAGCTATCATTTAGAATTGAAGGTCAGATAAAGAGTTTCACAGGCAAGAAAAAGCTAAGGAGTTCATCATGACCAAACCAATACTACATAAAATGTTTAAGAGTATTCTTTAAAAAGAAGAGGAGGAGAATAATAAGAAGAAGAAATATGAACAATAAAATGGCAATAAATACATATCTATCAACAACTGAATAATCTAAAAATAAAATGCACAAAGCATCTAATGAACAAAATAAACTGATGAATAAAATAGAATCAGAGGTATGGAACAGACTGACAAGTCTCAGAAGGAAAACAGGAGAGGGGGCAGGAAGAGATTAGCCAAAGATGATATATGCCAATATGCGTTACATATGGACACAGACAACAGGGTGATGAAGGCCTGTGGCAGAGTGGGAATGTGGTGGAGAAGGGTGGTAGTGGTGGTGGGGGAGAACAAGGATATCTTTAATACTCTCAACAATAAAAGTTTTTTTTTAAATTAAAAACAAACAAACAAACAAGATCCTAAACAAACAAACAAAAAAGAATGAAGGTGAAATAAAGAGAATTTCAGAGAAACAAAATTTTAACAAATTTATCACCAATAGATCTACACTGAAGTACTTGTAAGAGCATTAATGATTTATAAGGTAAAAAGGAAAGTTTGACCTATAAAAAGAAATGGTAAACAAAGTAAATTATTTAAAAAAAAATAATTTAATGCAGCTTTGTTTAGAATTGCCTAAAATAATGCATGATTTGTTGATCAAAAAGAGAATAATTACAGTACTGGACAAGAACATGTATGTAGGAGGATAATTAACAGATTTAACATGTTTTATCACCTTTATGTTGTCTAGAAGAGGGAATTAATTGGTCATACACAGTTCAGTCATACATAGAGTCTTCTTCTCACCAGGGCTGATCCAACTATTACCACAGCCAAGTACCAAATCTGCCACAGCGAAGGCCAATTCTAAGACCTAAGTATTTGCTACCCAGGGACAGATTGATGACATTGGACTTCTCTGACTTTGAAGAGGTCATTGTGTTATTTTAAAAATAATAGAAATTTCCTATTTATGGATTGTCCTTCTCTTCTTTAGCACTTCTGCCGGGTGACAATTCCTGGACATACAAAATGCCTTACATATCACATGATAATTTATAGTATCATCTCCAACAATGGGACATATTTCACGGCAAAGAATGTGTATCAATGAGCCCAATAGCTCAAAATGCTGTTCTAGCTCAGGGAAAACACCCAAGGAGTTTGGGATACTGTCCTATAAAAAATGCAGTATATATCTTAAATCATAGGCAAATATGTAATGCCATCTCCCTCATAGTAAGAATACATGATCAGGAGTCTAAAAAAACGTGGGAGTGTTTCATTAAAACATCTAATAACTCACTAGGAGAATGTTTGCTTCCACCAAAGGACATCTTTCACCCTCTGCTACCTTATAAGACTGGTGGTAGATCAAGCTTTAGATAAGAATATGACTAAACTAACATTGCTTCAAAGTGATACGGAAGATGTGGAAGATGTGGTGACTTCACACCTCTCCTGTTTTGGGGGCATTAACTTTACACTAGAAGGAAGGGTGAGAGAAGATGCTACGAGGCCAATGGAGTAAACCATGATAGAGTTGCTCCATTTGTCCCTCTACACCCAATTCCATTCATCTCCTCTTGTTTTCTTCCCCACATCAATGCACACTGTGCCCATGGGCTTCTGGCAAAATTAAGAGATGGATATAAAAAGTGCATTTATCCCTTTGGTTCCCACCCTGTGAGTTCACTTCAGATTGCCTGCATCTCTTAACAGAAGGTTATTGTCCCTCTCAAAACAGCTTTATCTGATGCTCACTTCTTCTAGACTCTGGGAACCTCTCCTCCCCTTGTCCCTTTGGGCCTAGAAGTGGTGAGAGCCTTGGGTTCTGTATCAACTCTAACGGGTCCTCTACACCAAATCCACACCTTTAGAATGAGTCCTTTTATAAAATAAGTGTTGTTTAAATTATCTTTTATCAAATCATTTTGGTTTTGATACAATTAATAAATAATATAGAGAAAGCATTATAGCTGAGTGAATATTTAAAAGTAGAGAATACCTCATTTCAAATAAGAATAAGATATTAGATTTTCATGGTGACCTATAAAAGTTTGTTAAGAATTACTGTCCTGGTCAGTATGGTCAGTGGTTAGAGAGTCTGCTGGTAGATGAAGGGTCGTGGGTTTGATTCTCAGTCAAGGGCATGTACCTGGGTTTTGGGTTTATTCCCTTCCCTCAGTCAAGGTGAGAGCAGTAGACAACCTATCAATGTATCTCTCTCACATCTATGTCTGTCTGTCTGTCTCTCTGTGTCTGTCTGTCTCTCTCTCTCTCTTCCCCTCCCTCCTTTCCACTCGGGCTGAAAAGCGATGGCAAAAATTATCCTCATGTGAATATAAACAACAAAAGAATTATATACTTCTATCCTATATTTAAATACCTGGCCTATAAATAAAACTTTTAGGAATTTTTATATACTTAGAAAAAGTGAAGATTTTTTGGTTGAGAAAATCACTGAGTCTAAGTGATTTTTTTCGGAAGAATTAACAAAAAGTCAGGCACTTTATATGAAGAGTAACCTCCCATTGTCACAGACTCATGAAGCCACAGATAGTTTATTTCCACAAACATCTCTTGCATCACACCCTGTGGGAGCTCATAACAGCTTCAGGGTCTGGTTTCTCCTCCTGGATATACAGTGTGGCTGGCTGCTGACTATTCATCATTATGATTTCAAAGGATGAAAAGTTTGCTCATGTGGAATGTAGGTATTCTTGACCTCTGAACTCCATTGTTCTGAAGCCAGGGGAAAATATGAGAATGCTGGTGATACTAAACAAATCTGATTCAGGTCATGACTGGCTTCAAATAAAGATCAGCAACTGATTGCACAATAGTCTACACTTTCCAGTATATTATTCTCTCTAACCCTGAAATGTTGATAATTATCTGCCTACTGTTCTAAGCTGAATTTACTGCCTTTTTATTGTAATTTTAGTAAAATTAAATAATGTTTTTGTAAAACATTTTCTAATGATATTGAAAATATAAAGTAAGTGATTTTCCCCACAATCTTCCCATTTTCCACTGAAACACCAAGATTAAAATATATGTTACACATTACAAGAGTTTACTGGGAAGAATGTTAATGAAGAATGCCAACAAAACTTTATGCTAACTTCTAAAACATAATAATAAATAAGGGAATCTTCAAATCAAAAGTATTTTTAACAGATGAATATTTACTGTGAGATTGTGATAATGTTTTTGCAAGGGCATTTTTTTTTTTTTAGCACAATCCAAGGGATATTTTTGTATCTGATCCCCTTTTGATTTATCTCAGTTTAACTGCCAATATTTTTAAATTCATAATGAAACTGCACAGATCTCAACTTACAAATATTTATCTATACAGTTAACAACTGTGAACTGTGGTGGTGTGTCATACTGTAAATACAGTCCTGGAATATTGGTTCATTTTGAGAACAGATGTTGGGCCATCACCATGATGGGGCTGATTGAAGGAGACACAGTAATGATTTAGTCCTTTTCTTTCTAGCAACTTATAAAAGACATAAATAAATCCAGGGAAAGCAAAACTTGAACTTGCCCTACTCTTCATTTCTGCCATCATGGCAGACATTATTAAATGCTCCTAGAACTCTTCAGCACTCTGACTAATCAGCATCAACTGATTGTAAGGCAAGAGCAAACTATTTGCTCTGTGTTTAATTTTTGTATTCTGCAATGGTTCCTATATAGTTTTGTGTTCTTTAAAAAGAACATTTTGGCCAATGAACAGTCACCCAACTCAAGAGACAGAGAGAATAATGAGGAGTTTACTGGGTTTGCCAGGTGAACACAGTTAGCCTACCTGGTTTATCTGTCTTATCTTTTTCTTTTCTTTTCTTTTTTAAAAAAATATATTTTATTGATTTTTTACAGAGAGGAAGGGAGAGGGATAGAGAGCTAGAAACATCGATGATGAGAGAAACATCAACCAGCTGCCTCTTGCATAACCCCCACTGGGGATGTGCCCGCAGCCAATGTACATGCCCTTGACTGGAATCAAACCCAAGACCCTCAATCCGTAGGCTGATGCTCTATCCACTGAGCCAAATCAGTTTCAGCTGTCTTATCTTTTTCAATCCTCTCAGCAGCCCTCGAGAAAAACGAGGCTCAGTGAGATTAGCTCCTTGCCACATAACCTACAGTTGAGAAGTGAGAGAGACACACTCCAATCAGGAGATGTGGCGATCTCCAAGCCAGTGTGCTTAGCTCCTCTGCCACTCTGCCATCTGGTGACCAATGGAATCCAGTCACTTTCTGCAGCAGGAATGCATCTTAAAAATCAACAGCAACATCTGGCAAAATGAAGTCGCCACCATCACGCTTCCCACTGCCTCCATCAGGGTCTGCGCTATTGAGGGCAGGCACCCCCGTTCTGCGTGGACCTAGTGTCTGAAAGCACCATTTCCTGCTGCTTCCTCCAGGAGGTCTTCCCCTTGCAAGGTGATGACTTGTTGGCAATTAGGTGGATGTGATAGAGCATTATGAATGTTAAAAGCCATAGTGCCACACAATGTGACTTAGGATTTATTTACATTTAGCCCCCCACAATCATACAGGAGCAATCTTTTTATTCTCACTTGACAGGTGAAACAAATCAGGAAAGAAGAGAAGGACCCTACAAACCTTAGTTAAGCACCAACATGTCAATTCTGTTCTAGACAGGTGACATACAAGAGCTCATTTAACCTTCAGAATAGATACCAAGTATATATATATTTAAATTCTCTGTGGCAGCTTTTATTTCCATGCCATCTACTATGTGTTTAAAATATTTAATTTGTTTATTATATTTGTCCTGCCCACCTCCTTCCCCATTAGCTGCTTCATTCCATAATGGATTCAAATTTTGGTCTGTTTCGTTTACTGCTATATCCACAGTAGTGTCTGGCATAGTAGACGTACAATAAATACTGGTTGAGTAGCTGAATGGAGGCTCAATAACTTGCCTGAGGTCCACAGCTTGGAACTGAGCTCTTTGTCATCTGAAACCAAGCACCACACGAACACCCTTGTATGACTCGGGGCTAGTAGAACGATGGAAGAGGCCCACAGCGGGCAGAGGACTGGGGTTGTACAGTAAGGATATGGCTTGGCAGTGCATTTTATAGAGATTATGGCATACTTTGGTCAGGGGTATCCTGAAATTATTGCTTCTTCACAATGAAAAAAGAAATAAAGTTAGTCTAGAGATAACTCTATGACAAAATTTAGCAAATTCTCAAACTAATGGTCCTGATGGGATCATACCAGCAGGAGGCTCTACCCACTGTTCCTTCTTGTTAATTCCCTCCTAGTCTACAGCCCCTGTGTGGTTCAGATGGCTGCTATTCAACTCAATAAATACTGACTGAGGGCCACCTGAATCACCTACAAGTGGTAACTGGGAAAGCTGCATCCCTAGTCCTAAGTAACTCACAGTCTATGATGCAGAGAAAGGCAGTGAAAATTTAACATGAAGCATCATGAAACTGATAAAAGCAGCATACAGTAGGAGCATGTACAGAAGGAAAGACTGCCTATCTGAAGGCTGCATCAAGGAAGACTTCAAAAAGTACGGGGCATGTGACCTGGATGAAGAAGAAGGTCACTACCCCAAGTCGCCGCCAAGCTGAAGCAGGGAATCTCTGATTCCTGGAACACAGGCCAAACTGAGAGGTGACTGAACTCAGCCCAGTGCTTTCATTGGGCCTAAATAAGGGGTAGCATGTCTAAAGGGTCCCCTGTGTGCCAGGCACTATGCTAGGGGACATTGGACAATGTCTACAGCCATTTGTTACAACTAAGGGGATGCCATTGACATCTAGTGGGTAGAAGACAGGGAGGCTATCAATGTCTTGCAATGTACAAAACAGACCCTCACCCCACCCCCCAACAAAGAATTGTCAGGTCCAAAATGCCAACAGTAGCAAGGCTCAGAAAGCTTGGCTTAGAGCATTGAAGGCAAACAGACCTGGGCTCAGCCCCAAGTAGCCAAACGACACAAGGTGACTTAGTAGCCAGGAGGTAAACCACTTACCCTCACTGAGCATCACTGTGCTCATCAGTTAAATGGGAAAAGACAGGAGTCCTTACCTCATAACAGTTACTCTTTCATTCAGCAAACATGTCTAATGGTCCCCTACATGCCAGATGCTATGCTAGGTCCCAAAATCTTAATGCAATCCTCATCCTTATGGAGTTAGGCAAGAAAATCAGGCATAGAGAAGAGCCATAATCACAAGATGAGAGATGCTACTGCAGAGATGTGTTGGTTCTAAAGGAGCTCCAAGAAGGACCATCTACCGGAGACAAGAGGTGATGCAGCCCAGACCCCACTGCAGCCATACAAATGTTCTGTAAAGGGTCAGGCAGCAAACATGGTCAGCTTTGTGGGCTGGGACCTCTGCCACAATTACTCAGCGCTTCTCTTATAGCACAAAGTTTGTCACAATATAAAATAGGTGGGCATGGCTGTGTTCCAATAAAATTTTATTTATCAAAACAAGCAGCAAGCCCCATGTGGCCTTCAGGTCATTGTTTGCCAACATCTGTGTGAAGGGATGCAGGAGCAGTAAGATGGAAAAAGCCTGGGTTCATGAGTGATGGCAAGGAACCAAACTTCCCTGGCCAGGGCCCATTCACAATCTCGACATTAAAGAACACAATCTCTCCTTTCACAGAGCTTATATGTTCAACCCCTCAAGCAATCTGCATTATTTTCCACCCTCCTGCCCCTAGTTTGATATGATCCAAAACTGGAAATGAGGGAAGTAAAATGCTTCACCCACAGTAAGTTAAGAGAGGAAAATGGAGCCAGAGTCCATGTCTAAGCTGGAAGTACTAGAAACTTAAAAAGTATCCAGTTCAGTCTGATTTTCCCATCTCATTGGTGTGAAAACTGAGGTCCAGAGAGTTTAACCTTTCAAGATCACAAAACTAAGTTAGAAATAATGTACTTGTGTGGCTTGGGGAAGAAAAATAATGGATGTTGATATCTGTTTGAAATTAAGGAGGAAAACAACTCTACTGTCTGTTTTCCCTATTGAAAAGATACAGAGGTAAATGTGCACTTCAGTTTTTAAATCAACTTTTATAATCAAATCACAAACTCCTATGAAACTTGGAAGTAATAAAATTTCCAGAATTTTGACTGATTTCTGGAACTTATTCAGTTTTCCAGAGGGGGGAAAAAATGGAATGAGTAAGGTATTTACACATTGCTGTCAAATAATGGCAGCTGTGTCCCTCAATACAGCTCTCATTCTACGGAATCCTTTAGCTTTTGGAAATAAGATGGGGGAGGGGACTGCTAATTATGTCTGAATTGAGATGCTAAGGGGGGAGGCCTAAGCAAGATTCACCTTTCTGTTCTCAGTTTCCCCATGTCTTTGCATAGGTTCATCTCTTTTTCCCAAAGCATCTCAGTCATACCCTGAATTTAGAAAGATGAACATTCCAACACAACTCCCATGGCAGGGCCTGGGCCAGGTTGCCACTCATGGAGTCGCACATCCGGGAGCCGTCATTCCCTGTCTTCCTCAGGCTGGCACACACACTCAAATCAGGCTCCTAAACTCAATAAGTCAGCACACCTCTCAAAAGACAGAACGAGGCCCGGCTCAGTGGTTGAGCATCAACCCATGAACCAGGAGGTCGTAGCTTGATTCCCTGTCAGGGCACATGCCTGGGTTGTGGGCTCAATTCCCCAGTGTGGGCATGTAGGAGGCATCCCATCAATGATTCTCTCTCATCCTTGATGTTTCTATCTCTCTCTCCTCCTTTCCACTCCAATATCAATAAAAATATATTTTTTACAAAGACAGAACTAGGACATGAAAATGTTAGAACACCAGAGCCATGCTGTTGATTTACATTTAAGCCATAGATTTCACAGTACTTAGTGCAGACGTGTATAATATTCAGCAGCCTGGTATTCAAAAAAATATGGCTGACTGTGAAGTTCTGGGGTTGTAACCAAATACGTGGGAGCTCACCCCAGGACCATTTGTTTCTCCACACAACCAATGTATAAAAGTCCCACACTTAGCTGTCCTCCAAATAGGTTGGCATCCGTGCCTCAAATCACAGGGGTTCTGTGCTACAATATTAGCTGGAACAACTGCTGGCCAAATTTTTGATCCTCAAAACTGCAGGGGAAATGTGCCTACAAACCTTTTCAACACAATTTCAGATACACCAAATATGTGACCACCGAGGGCATCTCAGGTGGAGAACAGTTCTGCTGGCTTCTGAGCCCGGTGCCAGGGGACCGGGAAGGCTTCTAGAGCAAGGATGTTTTTCACACGGAATAATCCATGATGACAAGATTTTAAGGAGGCAATCCATCTCCTCGCAAAAATCTGTGTAACTCCCCTGCATGTCTGCAAATCATCAGGCAATAACTGTACATTTAAAAAATCTGTCTTAATAGTCTGTTCATGTGTTCATTTTCATATGCAAACATTTCTGCTCCTTTTTCTTTTTTGTTGGATTACACACACAGTTCATATCCTAAAATAAAAAACTCAAAAGGAAAAAGAAAAACAACAAACTATGATCTTTTCAACTAAAAGTAAACAATTTTTTGGACCCTTGAAAATAACTCTCCAAATATTTGTTTCTCTCGTGCACTCTCTTCCCCTCCCCTCTCTTGGGCAAACACAACATGCAGACATATGCATCCTAAAATGAATGTATATACTACACATACTAACCTGACTATTTTCACTCAGTGATATGTGCAGAATGTATTTTAATGAAAATAAATGCATATCTGTATTACCCCTTTTAATGGCTATGTGGTATTCCATTATGAGCATGTATAAACATATGTATGTGTACAACACGCCATTATTTATTTAATACGATATTTCCTTTCACAGAGCTTATATGTTCAACCATTCAAGTGATCTTCACAATATTTTCTGAGACAAATGGAATGTCTCTTTTCCCTCCCTTGTCTTCATAAATGCTTCTTTAATAAATGGGGATATTGATTAGCCAGATCCCTACATATTCATCCAATTGTTTACATGGGTTAAATTCCTAAAAGAACGGCCACAACAACAACAACAACAACAACAACTATATATATATATATATATATATATATATATATATATATATATATATATATATCTCAATATCTTAAATCTTCGAAAGCCCACAATTCCAGAATTTGGATGAGTGTTGGTCACAACTCTTCAACAGAGCTCTGTGATACAGAAATGTCTACATTTGCAGTAGCCGCTAACCTCAAGTGGTTAGTGGCTACTGCATTTGAAATGTGACAAGGACAACTCCAGAACTGATTTCTAATTTTCTTTAATTCTAATTTAATCAACCACATGATAGTGGCTACCAAAATCATCACACAGATGTTAGATCACATCTAACATCTTGAACTCTGCAGAGGGAATTTGCCATATCCACCATATTTCTGCATGTCTCTTAAGGAATCCATATACAATCTTCTTTTTTTTTTAATGTTATAGAGAAAGGAAGGGAGAAAGAAACAGCATGAACCTAGATATGTGCCCTGACTGGGCATCAAACCCACAACCTTTTGGTGTACAGGATGACGCTCCAACCAACTGAGCCTCCTGGCCAGGGCCACACACAATCTTGACATTAAAGAACACAATTTCCCCTTCCACAGAGCTTATATGTTCAACCCCTCAAGTGATCTTCACAGTATCTTCTGAGAAAAAAAAAATAAGAACATTATTTTCCACCTCCCTCCCCCTAATTTGATATAATCCAAAAATGGAAATGAGGGAGGTAAAATGCTTCACCCACAGTAAGTTAAGAGAGGAAAATGGGGCCCAAATCCATATTTTTCTGCTCTTCTTCCATTGTTCTTTGCTTATAGAATTGGCTTGTGGCCCCTGAACCTCACACATGCCAAAACCTCAACCTCTGCCAATGCTGTTCCACTGTCTGGGACACTGGTCTAGTTCTTTCCACGTTGTCTACCTACCTACACTTCATCTTCCAGAAATCAGCTCAGATGCCAGCACCCTTCTTCCAGGAACCCTTTCCTGTATGCAACCCCAAGGCCTGGGTCATGTATGTGCCCCACTCCTCAGCTCCTACAGTATTCTTCCCTCACCCCAGGCATAACACTTCCCCTCATGCTCATAATGGCCTGTTCTGCGGAGGCAGGTCATGTCACTGTTGCTCACCTCAAGACCTTCAGCAACTAGCAAAGTGCTTCCCTCATGTAGTAAGCTTCAATAAACACTTGCCAGATCAATGCATTAAAAGCATAATAGAAGGAGGAATCCCCAAAGCATGTTTGTGAGGAGAGAATATTCTAAGGTTGAAAAATAATTAATAATCAATAACTAATATAAACAAACCCATTAAACAAATACTTATTGAGTGTCTGTGATGTGCCAGACACTGTAGATTCCAGATATGGATGGTTCCATAGGGAATAAACGAGACACAACCACTGCTAATATCTGATGAAATAGATAATCAACAATGCACCCGATTAACAGTGGTGGGGAATGTGATGGAGATCAGTGGGGCAGTAAAAAAACTAGAGAAAATACCTACTTAGAAAGGGGCTAAAGGAGAATCCCTTGCATAGGGAACAACATGTACAAACTTTAGGAAAGAGGGTGGGAAAGTCAAGGAACTGACATGGGGCCAGTGCGGCTGTTGCCTAGGAGGGCAGGAAATGGAGATGAGGTTGGCCAGGTAAGCTGGGGCAGAACACACAGGGCCTTGAGGACCATGCTAAGAAGTTCTTGGTTCCCGTGCCCTCTTATCAAACCCCCAGCTCTCCCTTACTTTAACAGCTTGCAAGTGTTCCCCTGTGATCTCTGACTATTTCCTCAGAACAAACTTCCACTCCTGATGGCCAGAGTCAAGACCGGCCACTTTTGTGATTTCCTATGAGAGGCAACACTCCCATCATCAGGCCATTCACATGAGGTCCTTCCTTAGAAAACCCAGACACTTGTCTGCAAAGGAAATCTTAAGACTCCACTCTGTTTCTTCTGGCACCAGAGGTGTTTAGAAACCCCAATAACCCAGTGCCCACTGCCTGACCCTGGCTCTGAGGACACTCAACTCTATTCCATTGGGAACCCATCCTAATGTGTTTGAACCATACTCTTTTGCTTATACTTGTTCCTATGAGTAATGTCATTACATGGATATGAACTAATTAATTTAGAAAAATGAAGTTATTCAATAGATCTCAATATGAATCTTACATTTTCTTTTTCATTCAGTGGGATGTAATTACAATCTATCCAGATAATGAGTATATCTGTATAATGTATCTAATCCGTGGCTTCTCGTCACAGTAGTCTGCTCTATGTATCCCATCACATGGGCCCATCCAGGGGCTAGGACCCTGTGTTGGCCCTATTGTCCATTACGCCAACAGCTTCACAGTTCCACTAGCCACATTGTAAGTGCTCAGTAGTCACCCAGAGCTAGTGGCTCCAGACCATTCTATTGGACAGCCTGGCGTGGATGGTTGCAGAACCAGGAATATAGCTCAGGTTGCCGCATCCCATGGTTCTGTCCCACTATCCATGCTGTTTCCATGGATAGTGGGCCCCTTCCGTGGCAGCCCCTGACAGAAGCTCAGCAGACAGGAAGGTTCTTTGGCACTTCCCTGCACTGAGCTGAGAGGTCACTGGGGAGCCTGGGACAGTCTGAGGAGCTGGCCAGCTTTGGATGCTAACATACCTTTTGCTCTGCACAGAACATTTTTCTTAACAAATGAGAAACTAAGACTTATGGGAGGCAGAAATATTCAGCATGTGTAAATAGTTACATAAGAGAAAATAAAAACTTGCTACAACACCTTCAAAGAGCTGGCCTTATTATAAATGCCAAATTCTTACCATTCCTTCAAAATTATTTCCCCTATTAAACGTGAGACCCTCCATCAAAGCCACATTTGCTCGTTTAGTCAACTGCTCGCCTAGCCTTGGGCAGCGCACGCTTTTCCACGTTTTCTCATGTAACCCTCTTGGCTACTGTGAATGCTACAAAACCCACTTCAAAGCCTGCGAGAGGCAGGACAGGGTCTACTAGACCAAGAAGAAAAGATCCCGGGGAGGGGGTAAGATATGAATGCTGGAGAGGAAGACAAAAGCGTAGTTAGGACATCTTTGCAAGTGCAAGAGCATGAGCCACTTGTAGATGAAACAGAATAAAAATAAAAATAAGATTGTATCCCTGGCATCCCAATCAAATGCCTCTCCCCAGAACCTGATTATCAAGAATCCTAAAATTCAGGCGATGCCAGTTAGAAAGATGCTCATTGGTTGTTAGACATGCATCATCAAATCCTCGAGATTACTTCATTTTCTCCTTCTGATTCTCTTGACAACCCTGCAAAGTACACAAAACTATGAACAGTATGCTCATCTTGCAGGTGAGAAAACCCTGACAATGCCAGCTTGCAAAATCGCCAAAAATACGGTAACTACCAAAGATTCCCTGCTATCAATTGTGAAGTTTTTGTCATATGTTGTGGTATTTTACTTTATATTTTTCTTTCTAAAGCATGCAGCACTACCTCTTCCCTTTCAACTTAAACCTACAGTGGCCAGGCTTGAGAAAAGAAAGTCTTTCAAATCTGTAGCTTGGGCATGAAATAAATAAGAAAATAGAAAAACCTGCTGATATGGTCTATTGTTCTATCAAAGTAGTTAAGCAGCAGATGGCAGCTGGGTTGTAAATAAGAGCCACCTACCTAGGAGCCTACATGAAAGCTGGGTGAATATTAAGCTCTACTCACCTTTCTCCACGTCCCGCATGAGCGCATCTTTCCTGGCCTTCTCCTTCCCATCAGACTCACACACTGCAACCCCACACATACCTTGATCTGAGCCTGGTGAGACCTGAACAGAGAGTCCAGCTGGCATACCAGAATCCTGCACTACTAGAAACCCAGGTAGTAAAGGGGAGATGTGTGAAGCTGCCACATTTGTGGAATGTATTATGGCAACAACAAAAAACTAATATAGGAACTTCCTCCAGAAGCAGCAGGCCCTGAGACAGACTTTGACTCAAAGCTTTTAACTGGGTAGGTGATCCCCAGACACTGGTAAGAGAATGAGGCAGTGAGCCAATACGAAAAGGAAATGCATTCGTGAGCAGTTACTTCTGTGGGGGATGGAAGTGCAATCCCCCTGAACCTCTGGGAGACCTGCAGGAAGTGCCTCAGTTGCCCTCTCTGAAGGGAAAGAGTCAGCACACTGGCCCACCTGCTCCCACCTGGCCTTGGTGGGCCTGCACCCAGGGGCATTCCCTCTCCAGCCCCTTCTATAGTTCCTTCTCCCTACAGCCTCTTCCCTGGGAAAGGAAAGCCATCTGATCAATTAACCCTTGGAAAGCAGCAGAGACTGAAATCTTACTCCTTGGGTTGGCTGGGCACTTACACCATGACTTAGAGGGAATGAGGAATGTTTATCCTTCTGTTGTACAGCTCCAATGGAGGAAGTTAAGATTGTGCTGATGTGAGAGGCTTTCCCAGTCTCCCTGCTGCCTCTTCTCCGTCCCTGCCCCCTAGTACATCTGCTGGCAAGACGTGTCTAACCCAAGCCCTTCTGCAGGTGCGCCTCTCCCAGGGCCATAGCTTTGTGTGAACAGGTGGGAGCCCCATCCAGCCTGTCTGTGTGGCCTCTCTCCACACCCCTGTGTGCATCTAACCACGTGGGGCTTCTCCAGTGAAAGTCACATCCTATATAATAAAACCCTAATATGCAAATAAAATGAACGGCGGAACGACCAGTCACTATGACACACACTGACCACCAGGGGCTGGGCAGACGCTCAACGTAGGAGCTGCCCCCTGGTGGTCAGTGCACTCCCACAGGGGGAGCACCACTCTGCCAGAAGCCAGGCTCATGGCTGCAAGAGCAGTGGTGGTGGCGGCAGTCTCTCCAGCCTCCCCTCCAGTCAGGTGGTAAGGAGTAAGGGGTCCCAGACTGCGAGAGAACCCAGGCTGCAAGCTGAGGGCACCCCCCCCCCTCCCAAGTGCACAAATGTCATGCAGCAGGCCTCTAGTTATCAATAAAAAGCATTATTCTTGTTCACCAGTAATGATGACAATAAATCCAAAGGACAGGACTGAGTGTGTGGGGACATTCTGAGGATGTGGGAGACCCATGGAGGAACTGGTTTCTTAGCAGGGGCGTGATTGTGACTCTCAGATAAAATCTCACTCCCACACGATTCCATTGTTTTAAGACAATTTGAAACTCACCTTTCTTCAGATAAGGCCAAGATTGCAAAACAAGGAGCCTTTTACAGAAAGAATGAACTGTTCTACAGAACATATTGCATCTGAAAACAGTATTCCAGGAGCAAGCAGAGCAGGCCTAGGGGAGAGCCTAGTTTTCAGGAAGGGGACCTGAAAACGTGTTCTGTGTCTAGTGTGTGTGGCAGAGCAGGGAAGGTCCTGGATGAGACCCTGCTTTTCAGAAATGGCAGATTGCTCAGAATATTAATATAAGTCTCTTATACCACTTAGTACCAAATGCTTCCAGTCCTACTTCTCAAAGTTTTGTGGGAAACACCCAGTTCCCACCGAACATCCTTGTTGTTTTCTATTTTCTAGACCCTGGGTGAGACATTCTTTAGGTAATACTCATAACCATCTTCTGCTATTACTAATAAATCCATTTTACAAATGAGGAAAGTAAAGGTTCCAAAAGATCAAGTCACTTGCCTAACTAAGATCACAAAGAACTAAGATTTGAACCCAGTCTGCCCTGCTACTCTGAGCCCTGCTTCAAACATTTCCCAGATTCTAGTGTTCAGACTCGAACATGTACAGATCAGGTACCAAATGAGGTCCTGTGAGGTGAGAAATTCTCTGCATCACACCAGCCCGGACTGAGCAGTGGCATCCACACCTGGACACTTCTGGAGCTCACCTGAGAAATGGCAGTCCTTGGGCAACGTGTTATACTAAGAATACCCTGGAGTCCAATCTCATATACTTAGAGAAAAGTCAACTATTCCGAACATTGGTTGGGGCACTATTGTGCAGAGGTTAAGACCTCGGCCTTAATTCCTTTTGAGCTCAACTACTTGTTTCCACCAATTACTAGCCAAGCAGCAGGTGGAACAGAGCGATCCCAGTTTCCCCATCCGTCAAGTGGACCCATGTATAGTATCTGCTCCTGGGGCCGTGGTAAGGATCAAATGAAACCATGCCCGTGAAAAGCTCTGCACTCTGCTAACAAGCCCTCAGTGCATGTTAGTCTCATCCTTAGCGTTATCTATCACCTTATAGTTGCCCAGTTCTTTGTTTTAGTGGTGAACCTCGAGGCGCTAGGGACTCAGCAATGCCAGCGAAGGCACAAGAACTGCCCTCCAGCTTTCTCACAGGACAAAGCCCCAGACCTGGCCTCTCCTTGCTGACCTTTGGCACCAGCCATTGATGGCTTGTCACCACCTTTCTCACGGGGCACCACAGGCCTGAGGGATCGTGAGTACGGTTTAAAATCATGGTGGGACTGTCGAGTGGAATTCCTTTTTCCTTTCGGCAAAACTGCGAGGCCTTGCCGAGCTGCTCTGGAAGGACACATGCCCCGAATGTTTCCATTCATCCTAGTGACATTTGTGAAACACACACTCCTGGCTGGGGCCTCCCGGATGAACCAACCAGGTCCCTGCCCTGGAGGAAAGCACGGGGAAGTGCCCGTTATCCCGCCAGCGGAGAATAGGACCTGGAAAGAGCAAACAAACCCTTAAAACCAGAATTCAAAACCAGTGCTATCACCTCCCATGCCTAGATGGATGCCGGCGGCATAAGTCTCTTTCTGGATTAAATACTGACCAATTGTGAAGTGTTGTTACACAGATGAGATTTCTATAAAACACACAGTACAACGGTACCACGGTCGTTCTTCTTTCAAAGGAAAAGACAGGCACACAGCAGCTGATCCTCGGCTCAGATAGATCCGGGTCTCACCGCTGCCTGGCTCCTGCAGGTGCTGGCAGGTGACCTATCCCCTAGCAGCCTCATTCTCCTTATCTGCAAGATGACAATGCCACAATCACCCGCCTCAGAGGGCCGCTGTGTGTGTGGAGTATGTCAAGGAGGTTAAAACAGCACAGCACCTGGCATTCAAAAATTATTAGAAATGCTTCTTCGTATTTTTATCTATTTATTGAATTGGTTGGGGTGACATTGTTCAACATGAACATATAGGTTTTGGGGGTTGGGGGGGGTGTTTCTGTGTCACCAGATCTGTATGTTGCACCGTGTGCCCACCACCCAAAGTCAAATCTCCTTCCACACCGAATATTAGGACCCCTTTCCCCCCACCCCTCCCTTCTGGCAATCACCACACTGCTGTGTGTTCACGAGTTTCAGGTTTATAGCCCACATATGGTCCCTACCTTCCTGACTGACTTATGTCACTTAGCATAATGTTCTCAAGGCCCATCCATGTTGTTGCAAATGACACTACTAGTATTCCGTCCTTTCCTATGGCTGAGTAGTATTCTGTTGTGTATATAGCTTCTTCTTACTAAAGTGCCTCAAACTCATTAAACAGATTCACTTGCAAAAATTGAGCAAAGAAGCTGTGTACTAAAGGATTTAGAAAAGGAATGATAGGTTTCTATTTTCTAATGTAAAGTCTTCGAAGTGAACGTGCATAACTTGTCTCTGCAAATCCTTCAGTGTCTCTGTGCCCACTTGGGCCATGAGGAAGGGGTTCCTCTTTGCAGAGACCAGAATATAGTTCCAGGCTGCCATTGGCGCGGGCTGGTGTGGGTCGTCCCCTGGAAATTCACTTTCCTGCACGAACATTCAATGGTCCTCCTCTGCTGGGCACTTGGGCTTGTGGTTTGAAGTAAATGCATTCAAATAAACATCTTTTGGTGCCAGAACTGCCATAGGCACATACTTTTCCTTCGATAGTCCCGGGAAGTGGTTTGCTAAATGATTGTTCTCGATTAAAAACTCATGTGTTTTTTCAGTCCAATATGGGTCACTGCTTTGAGTGAAAGATCCCCTTGACATGGCAAAACCTCCACTTGTGACAAGCCAGTGCCAAGTATGTCTTAACCAGATGCAGCCACTGAATTCCATGTAAAATCAGATAATGATGGTTTTCCCCCCCTCTCTGCTGAGCAAATATCCTCGGCTTTTAATCAAGTCTCCATAGGAAAAACCTCTATGTAAATAACTCCACGCAGTACAATGGGTTTTAAACGATGGTTCATCTCAACTTTCCTGACCTCTGACTGTTTAATCTGAGAAGGACCTGTGCAATACCAACTCAAAATAAAGCGACTACAATATTTATTTTGGCAGATATCACGCAGATATAGCAGAAGGACATGTGGTGAGTGGAAATTCTCCACCGCACACAGAGAGAAGAGAAAGGAGAGGATCTGGAGCCCGTTTCTGTTTTCCCACTTGTGGGACAGCATCTATTGGATAATGATGATATTAGGACTGCACAGACACGTGCCGCTGTGAAATGCCGCACAGACCCCGGACTTGCACAGAGAGCGCCTGCCCTCTGCATGCCGAAAGGGTCCAACGGCAAACCTGGGGAACAGGAGCCTTTTGAGAAGGGCTGGAGCCTCAGCCTGGCTTCATTTCCTTTCTTGTGGGCACAATTTGGGTGTCTGCAGTTAATTATTTGCAGATGCATTTCTGCTGCATGCAATGGACCGAGTTCCCAATTAGGCTCTTGCAGGTGTAATTAGCAATTTCCCCCTCACTTTGAGGGGGCAAGTGGATAATTGTGCCCATGAGGTGGCAACGGTTCCTGACCAGTTTGAGCAGAACGCTCCATGGCTGGTTGCTGGCTGGGTATCTAGCTTCATGAGGTGGTGAGCTGGGCACCGAGGAATAAGCACTGGGTGTGTGTCTGGGGTCTAGAAGTCGAGTGCTGCATGGAGGGCAGGCTAGTTCTCTGGTTCTTCATGTCCCTGAGACTGCGGGGAGCCACAAGACAGCATCGAGGAACAAGGACTGCAGGTAGGTTCTCTGTGGCATATGGAAGTAACAGCCCTGGGCTGGTGACATTCTGCAGCTTTTAAAAACTAGCTCTAAGAGAGGAGGGGACCAGGACTACAGAATTAACCTTTTATAGAACAAGAAAAGTGACTCAGAGAGAAAAAGAAGTATTAACTTTGCAATAAACTTTATGCTTAGAGCACTTTCATATAAATAATTTCATGTGAGTTCACATCCTATATAATAAAGAGCTAATATGCTAATTAGATCAGACAGCGGAATGTCCTTCCAGAACAACCAGTGGACCCGGGGGAGGGGGCAATAGGCAGCCCAGTCTGTGAGGGCAGAGGCAGAGGCAGCCAGGGCTGCAAAGGCCTACTCTTGCACAAATTTTGTGCATCGGGCCTCTAGTAAAGTTATAATATTCAAATTTTTAAATAATAACACTGAGCACTTACTGTGTGAGATGTGTTTGTGTAGACGTGTGTCTTTAAGTAATGTTCTTCACAGACCACTTTAATTATTATACCCATTTTAAAGAAGATAAATTGAGACACGTGGAAATGAAGGAACAGACTCAAGGTCACAAGGCTAGTAAGGACTGGAACCAGGTCTCAAAGCCAGGCAGGCTGGCTCTAGGACATGAGCTACCTTGCATTAAAGGTGAGAAAACTTTCAAAGGAGAAGAGAGAATCAGGTAGTTAAGGATTTGCTTTGCAAGGCCCCAAATCATTCACTTATTCATTCATTTAACAATTCAAGAAGCATTGGTGAGTGCTGTGGTCCGGACACTCTGTGAGGCACCAACATACTAGAAAGAGGGAGGGTAACAGACTTCTTAGCACATATGTCAAGTAAGTGTTTTATAATCTAGAAGTTTCCCTGGCTGCCTTTTTAATGTGGGGAGGAACAACCGGGAGAGTAAGAAAGAAGGAAAGAAATAGAATGAGCAAAGGAAGGAGGGAGGAATGAAGTGATAGAGAGACGGGGGGCAAGAGCTAGAGAGAACGAAGAAAAGGGGGCAAGGAACCCTTTTAAATTAATTTGTCTTCTGAAAACAAAGCCCTTCGTGAGAGAGGGAAAGAAGTCACATTAGCCAACCGGTGTGATTATAGTGAGGAATGTGGAAGAGAAACCCTGCCATACCTCCAGATGGGTATTTCTTGTTTAACTGCAAGATCAGGTGTTCCGTGGGACTGCCAAAAATTATTCCCACATTGAAATGTGAGCGCCAGCACGGACCCAGGCTCCCTGGTCTGCGGCTGAGGAAGGGGTCAATGCCACTCAGCATTAGAGTTCTGGGCTGTCGACCCCAATGCACAGCAATGAGCTCAAAGCATCTATAGATGTGAAGGGGACAAGTGCTGCTAAGCCAAATTCCACAGACCCTTTCCCTTATTGACCAACCAACTTGATACATTCTGTCGTTTTTCCTGAAGCCCGTTTTAAGAGCATAATTACACATTTACGTATTGTTAGCATGAGAGTCTTAGACTGAAACAGGATCAGCAGTAGTGTTTCCTATCTTGCCATTAAAGATGAGAAAATTTTGTAATAATATGAACAATAAAGATTTATTAAATTTTTTTTTTCAAAGATGAGAAAACTTTCAAATGAGAAGGTAGAATCAGGTAGTTTGGTCATTCCTACGCATGACCAAAATCTAACAGAGCTCCAGAACTGGAAGAAGCCTGCCACTGCTGCCTGAGGGGCTGGTGGGCACAGTGAGAGCTGGCCCAGGTGTGCGCTGAATTCTTCCTCTGGATCTGCCATTCAATGCTCACAAGGAAAGTATGAAGGGCTGTGAATCTACAAACCTCCTAACAGCTGATATACAGAGTGTCCCCAAAAATGTATACACACTTTGAATAGTTATAAATAAAAAGGGACATTGGAATTCATAATTATTCAAAGTGAGTATACATTTTGGGGACACCCTATATATTGGGAGCCTCCAGATGCCCTGCACTGTGCAAAGCTCCTTAAGGAAACTATATGGCAATGGAGACTATTTCATATGAATCCTTTTAATCAATACGATTGGATGGGGCTTCCGGAAGGCCAGCACCTAGCCCAGTCGCACAGCTGGCGGGAGCAGGACAGAGAGAGTACACGCATGCGGATAAGTTCCCTTTGCTGCCAGCGTCCACGTGGTCTGAAAAGGATCGCTCCTTTGATGTTTTTAGGGCCTAACTTAAAAGCTTCAAACATATTTTCTTTTTGCTGAGAGGGTTTTAAGGACATTTCCACTGTAAACTTCTATTTTGCTTTACTGGTTCCATTACATAGCTGGACATTTATTCCATTGGCTTACTATGAAGCCAGGCAAGAGCACATTTTAGCTGTCATTTCTGAATTGCCCTGGGGGTTTGAACTTGGTACAGTGCATTCAGGAGATTTTGAACTTGGCGTGGTGATAGTCATCCAAAATAATTTCCTTTAAGATCCTCACTTATTCCACAAAGACTTTGAAAACAACTAACATCTAGGGCCTGCTCCTGAAATCTATGCTGTTACAACTTAATCTTCAAATCACTCCACTAGGGCCAAGACCTATTCCATCCTTTTAGTTAAATCATCCTTGGGTGGGTGGGAAGAGAGCAACCAAAGAACTTATATGCATATGTACCTAACCCATGGACACAGACAATGGGATGGTGAAGGCCCGGGGCGGGGGTAGAGGGCAGGCTATAAGGGGTCAATGGGATAAAAAAGGGGGTGTCTGTAATACTTTCAACAATAAATATTTTAAAAAATCAAATAAACTACCCTGTCTTACTATGACATGCATGGAAATAGGGGCTGAGAGACCCTTTTAGTGAGCCTGCTTGATTGTTTTTCTCCTCCTCATCGCAGACTGTCATCAGCTAAACGTTCCTGACTCGCAGGAATTGTTAACAGTCATGCTGCCCGGCATCTCCTGGGTGAACACCCCCCCCCTTCACTCACCAGTCAGACATGGCTTTGCCAGTATCCTCCTGGCCAAACTGATGAGGTCAGGTACTGTATAGTTCTTTCATTTCCGTTTTAAAAGACACAAAGGGCTCACTTGGCCTCTTTGTGCTGAGTTAGCAGACCCAAACTGAGTCCATTCTAATGAGACATTTTATGCCCACTGTAATCATAGATCTGGCCTTGTAAGAACACTGGTCATGGACCATCACCCATCTGAGTGATCTGAAGTGACCCTGGAGAGTCTTCATTTCCCAGCATTCAAGCTGGACCGACCACATGTGATGCTCTTTGAAAAATGCCAATATCCTCCCAGAGGAAGCAGCTCTTGTCTTTGTGGGCCCAGGACCCTTCACATTTTGGCAAGTGGCCTCCTTGATATGCCCTGTTGTCCTGGTGAATATCTCAAGCATGGATTCTACCATTCCTTCCCACTTCAGGGTGGGTATGTTACCCAGTCTGGGCCATAGTGCATGTCCCTTCTCCCCTTTACCCCCACCCCCAGCAAATGACTGGTTCAGTGGTTTGCTTGAAGCCCAGCAGGGTCCAATAGAAATGAAGGTGAATGGAGACTGCTGTTCACTCACTGCATGGAGAAAACCCATCACTAGCAGAGCAGGGCATGAGATTAAAAAATAAACTCTTTTGGTACAGCCACTCTGAAAACACTGCTTTTGCAATATCTGCTAAGGTTGAAAACAAATGTATCTATTATATGACCAAACCATCCTATTCCCAAGAGAAATATACATCTATGCTCACAAAGGAGACATCACAAATAGCAACACTATTTGTTATTGCCTCAATCTGGAAATGCCCATCAAATGCCAATCTAAATGCCCATCAAGAAGAGAATAAATGAATTATAATATAGCATGCCATGAAATACTGTACATCAACAAAATAGGTAAACTATTAAACCGTATATACACAACATGAATGAATCTCATAAACATATGGGATTCATTGAAATAGACACAAAGAAATAGACACAAAGCAATACATACTGCATGATCCCATTTATGTAAAGCTCAAAAAGTGAAACTAAACTATGGAGTTAAAAGTCTGGGGAGGGGTTACCCTTGGGAGGGTAGTGACTGGAGGAGTGTAAGAGGTTGATTGCTACAGTGATAATCTTATAGTTCATGATCTTAATGCTGTTTCATGGGTAAGTTGAGTTTGTATAAAGCTCCTCAAGCTGTACACTTAGGATTTGTGTTCTCATTGCATGTATGTTCACCTTAAATTAAAATTTGGGAAAACTCCCTTACTTGATAATGTTGCAACTAATAGACTTGCTACTAAAACAATCCTTCCATTTTGGGCTTTGGACTGTGTAAATGGTTACCACTTTTGGCTTTCTCAGTTCCATCTATCTTGCTCTCTTCTTTTTGCCTTTTCTCATTTCCAACAACCATGCATTGAATGCTTCAGTATGACAGGTTGAGGACACATGTGCCAGAATCTTCAGGTAATTCTCCTCATTGTTTTTGCTGGCACCTATGCACTCACATTCCACCAAAGGAGGAGCTTTATTAGGGCTAGAGAAGGGAGCTGATGATATGACCCACTAAAATTAATAAGCTTTCTTGAGGCCCACAGATGTGTAGTCCAAATGCGAAAGATGAGGCAAAAGGCATGGCAGACACTATTTACCAAACTCAGTTTATCTTCTCCCTGGATGTAGGCAGGTTGCATTTTCCAGACCTCACTGCACTTAAGGATCCATATAACTAACTTCTAGTTAATGAAGTGTGAGTGAAAATCATGTAAAAATATTAGTTTGCTAGGGCTGCCAGAACAAAGCACCATAACAAAATACCACAGCCTGCAGGGCTTAAACAATAGATATTTATTTGCTTATAGTTCTGGAGTCTAGAAGTCCAGATCAAGATGTTGGCAGATTTGGTTTTTTCAAAGACCTCTCCCCTGAGCACATTTAAAAAAAAAATCTTTATTGTTTAACTAGAGGCCCGGTGCACGCATGTGGGGGTATGGGGAGGCCCCTCAGCCCTGCCTGCACCCTCTTGCAGTCCAGGAGCCCTCATGGGGATGCCCGACTGATGGGGGGGCGGGCCTAAGCCATCAGTCAGACATCCTTAGAGCTCCTGCAACTGCCACTGCACTTGCCAGCTATGACCCCAGCTTCTGGTGCACTGACCATCAGGGGCAGCTCTTGCATTGAGCGTCTGCCCCCTGGTGGTCAGTGCACATCATAGTGACCGGTCATTCTACCATTCGGTTGATTTGTATATTAGCCTCTTATTATATAGGATGTATTACATAAGTCTCCTTTTTCCCCCACTGACCTCTCCCTGGCTGCCCCCAACCCCCAGCACACACCCTCCTCTGCCCCCCTTCCCCTCGCTGGGTGTGTCCATTGGTTATGTTCATATTCGTGCATACAAGTGCTTTGGTTGATCTCTTACTCCCTCACCTCCCCCACCCCTGCCTTCCCTCATAGTTTGGATGTATGCTGTGTCTTCACCTGGTCTTTTCTCTGTGTGCCTACATCTCTAATGTCTGTCCATCCAAATTTCTTCTAAAAAATGCCCCAATACGAATACTGGGTCAGGGCCCAAAGTAAGGACTTCATTTTAGTTTAATAACCTATTAACCCAAACAGGGCCATATTCTGAGGTATTGTGGTTAAAGCTTCAACATATGAATTGAATGGAGGGGGTGACACAATTCAGCCCATAACACTCTTTGTGATTCTCCAGGCTCTCTCACCTCCCACCAACATCCTGGTCCTCAACATCCTAGTGCTTTCAGAAGCCATAAATTGAAAATGGCCAAGCCTCCATCTTCCTAGGTTCCCATCATGATTGTGTGGGAGCAAGACCCTATTAACTTGGACCTTACTTAGACTGTTTATGTGAGAGGAAAGAAATACTGCTGTATAAGCAAGAAAGAAAGCTCTATATGTTTGAGGATTTACATGTTCAATCTATGTGTTAAAGTAGTAATTGGTTCCAATTATTATAAAGGCCAATGCATTTTTATTTTATTTTATTTTTACATTTTGCCAAGAATCAGCCAAGGTGGAATGATTAGTTATGTTGAGAGTTCTGAGGGTGCCCACAGTACTTTTATCATTTCCAGCTTTATCACAAGGTTTACTTCAGTGTTTCTCAACATGTTATAAAAGTATAGTATCCTGGGCCTCAATTCACACCTGCTAGTGAAAATCTCAGTGCATCTGGAGCCCTGCATTTTAGCAAGCCTATACAGTATGTCATTCAGATGAACACTACCATTTAGGAAGCATCACCTTATTCTGTAGCCTTCTTTCTAATTTTAAATGAACACCGAATGGGTATGGCAAAGCTGTTTTGCCTAAATGTGGTTAGATATTGAGATAAGGCTTTAGATTTTCTCCATGGAATTATTGATTGAACATGTTCATTTCTATTTCTTTGTTCTAGATAAAACAAATAATTCTTTCTTCCCTTTAATCAACACTACTTTATGATGGTTTACCACTGGATGGAGGCTACAACTAAACTACCATTTGTTTACTATTATGACTTATCTTAGTACTTTTCATTGAAATTATATTTACATGGGTAAGGAACTTCACCCAAAGAATTTTTCCTGATATCCTCATTTCAAGCCGTGAGCAGGTTTTCTTAGCTTTCAATGTCAATTTCATGTTGAGTCAGAGAAGTGAGTCACCCTGAAATATTCTTACTCCATTTTATACATGTGAGTCTTAGGATGGGGCATTTCCTACATTAGCATTGTGAGATTTTAACAGCTGTTGACAAATAAAATGGGTCCATGGTCGAAGTTATTGGGAAATAGAACATAAAAATTTATCACGTTTATTTATCTAATAAGTATATTCTGAACCTTTAAATATCCAAGAGTAGGATATATTCTGTAAAATTCCCCTGACTTAATTTGACACCAAGTGTCTGTGTATCTGTATAACTACTTATAATATTACTGTTCTTCAGAACACAACATCCATCTCAAAAATCTCTAATAATTATTACCTAACATTATATCATGCTGATTTTTATTTATTTATTTTTTTTTTACTAACATAGTTACTTCTAAATGTTTTGATATTAGGACCATAGGTACGTATAATGGTTCTTTAAGTCCTGTGATAATATAGGCCATCCCTGAAAAGATATTTAAAGAGAAAAGCTCTCCTCTACAAAACTAGTATTTTGTCAGTGGTGATATTACAGAGTCCTAAAGTTAATGCAAAATTATGTAAACTGGAAAACTGCTATATTTGCTAAAGTTAGTGTCATTAACTACTGTGTTTAATGTTTTTGTTGAAATGGCCTTCGGTGTGGGTGGCGAGATGTGCCTTCACTTTGCCCTCCTGTGCCAGGGCAGGCCTGGGTAATCCATCAGGCACTATTCTAGCACCTTCAGCCAGAGTGAGCCTCCAAAGGACTACGGGTACAGTGCTCCAGGAAGTCACTGCCAAACAAGCAGAAATGGCTCCAGCTGGCCTCTACTGCCGAGTAGTGATAATTTTCAAGAGTCTGCCAGAGTCTATTTAACTATTTAACTTTGGCAGGCTAGATAAACCTTCCCTGAACCTCAGTTCCCTCACCTGAAAAAAGAAAACATCAACAGTATGCATATAAGAGTTGCTATGAGATTAACTGAGCTAGCCCATGATATGCACACAACCAAAGGCCTGACAATACCACTGTTTAATAATTTTTTTAAAGAATAATTGATTTGTTTTTTAGAGAGAGAGAGGAAGGGGAAGAGGAAGGGAGAGTGAGAAACATCAATGTGAGAGTGCAACATCAATCTGCTGCTTCCTGCATGCTCCCTACTAGGGATGGAGCCAAAAACCTCCTGGTGCATGGGACAACACCCAACTGAGCCACAGAGGCCAGGGCTATTTAATAATTTTCATGTGCTATTTGCTCTATTAATAAACACCCTCCCCTCATTATACAAAAGGCTGACCTGAGACCCACAGAGTGTCTTAACCATGTCAAGTTACTAAGTACAAGATCCGTGATTTCCATTTCGGTTTTCTCTCTCCTATGTTCATGGTGCATAAAGTTTTTATTAAATTTATTTGTCAATTAGTAATGTACATCTTCCTATTGTAACTCTAACTACTTAGATCATTTTAGAAAGATTTAAATAGCTTTCCGATAGAAGAGCTGGTAAGGCATGTTCTGGACTGGGAAGTGATCCAACTCCTCTGCCCGCTTCTCCTTGGCGCCAATGGCTGTCAGGGAAGACCCGGCTGCAGTGAGAGGTCACCGCGAAAAGCACAGCCTGTTCCACTTTAACAGCCTCACTTTCCTTGTTACTGACAATGCCCTCCTTTACATTAGCTATGACCCCCAGATGGCTGCCTTAACAAAAGGAAGTGACACGATATAATTGTTCTGGATTCCTCGGCAACAATTCCCTCTTGGATAGGGAGCATTCCTGGCCTTATGCCAATATATTTATTTATTCCCTCCTTGTGTTAAAAAAAGAGAAAGAAATGATAAAGTCACGTGGCCAAAATTAACCCCTCCGTGCTTTTACCAGTGCTATGTCTGGTTATTCATAAAAGCCAATGCACACGTGGGTTAAGACAGGGACTGAATAATCTCTACACAAATTTAATCAGTCAGTCTATCATGGAAAAATCTTGAGCATAATATAACTCCAGTACTTCTTTTAATATGTCCATTTCCATAAAATGAGCAGACACCCTCTTTGAAAACCCTATCTTACCCTTCTCCTGGTAATGGATTCATGTGAATTCTTCATTTCTTCACCCCTAATACTGACCAAATCTGGACTTGAGATTGTGCGAAATGCCAGGCATCTTTGGGAGCCAATGACAGGACCACGAATAAAAACTCAGCTGCAGAAAGTTCCAGAATCTGTGATCAGTGCAAAGCCCCTCATGAGAAATCGTCATGTGTGACATTTACAAACCTGTTCCACGCAGAAGCAATGGTGGGAGCCACACAGCGTGGCCCGTGTTCAGTGCATCCATCACAGTGGTGGACGCGATTGAAACCAGCTGGAAAGCTGTCAGCCATTTTAAACACTCAGCTTGGATTACAGCTGTGCTACCAACTGTGACTATTTAGAAAAATCACTTAAACACTAAGAGGCATGAAAGAATAAATTCTGAACTGAACTTTGAAAGAACATGGGAGAAAACTGCATAATGGCAGGCAACATTTAACCCTTCCAATGATGCCCCCAAACTTCCATGGCTAGCCACCACAGCTGCCCTCTCTCACTGATTACAACCAAACACTCCGGACAAAACATAAAAGCAACTTCCTGAAAGTGATGTGTCAATAGCAACCTATGCATCTCTAACTGCAAGAGAAATCTTGTCTTTTTCTATAGAATTGGGGAAAGAGGCAGCTGAGCTCAAAGGAGGGCAGGGGAAATTCCCTTTCCCCCTCTTTTGTTCTCTCCCAATTTTGCCCCAGTGGAGTGGGGGGGGGGGGGTCCTAATTATAGAGCTGTGTTGGAAAGGCTGGGGCAGTTGAGAAAGAGGGCCCTGCACACGGCAGAATGTAGAGGAAATCCTGGAGAGGAGAGAATCCTTCGAAGAAGAAAATCCCGCAATTCTGTGTGTGAATCAGGAACACTACCAGGCCTGTCCCTCAGCTATGCATGTGTCATGTAGATCTAATGGAACACATGGCATGTTGGCAATGGAACTGGTATTGGAAGCCCCACTCACAGAAGCTAAAACAGAACCTGCAGTGTGAACCTAACTAGAATGACTGCCTGCTAAGCAAAAAAACCCCACAATATTCTCCAGAAGATTTTAGCAAGACCCAAAGTCTGAGCTACACAGAATTTAAAGTGTTCAGGATACTTGACATATAGAAAAACAGGAAAATGTGACCAATTTGCAAAGAACATAAGTGATAGATGCCAACACCGACATGATGGAGATTATCAGATAAAACTTTAAACCAACTAGTATAACTATTCTCCTTAAGATAAAGGTTAAACCACTTGAATGTGAGTAGAAAAATATAAATTCTCAGCAGCAATACAGATTATAAAAATGAAAGTAATTAAAAAGCATTCAATGTCCAATGGCAGAATAAAAATAACCTTGAAGATAAATCAATAGAAATCATTCAATCCAGAGAAAAAGAGGGGGGGAGGAGGGGAGGAAGGAAATATTAACACTGCCTCAGAAACAATATCAAAATGTGTTAAATTTGTGCTAGGAGAGGCCAAGAAAAAGAGGAAGAGTCTTATGCTGGGGGAAAAAAAAATGAAGTTTTTTTTTTAATGGCAGAAACTTCTGAAATTTGGTATAATATATAAATTTCAAGAAGCACAGCAAACTTCAAACAGGATTAACTCAAAGAAAAACCACAAGCAGCTACATCAAAACCAAACCACTAAAAACCAAAGATTTTTTTTTTTTAATTCTTGAAAAGAGCTAGAGAAAATGGCATGGTGTGAGGAGAGAAGAATGAGTGGGCTGGCTGTGTAGCTCTCATCAGAAATCAAGGAGAAGAGAAAACAGTGGCGCAAGTTCTTACAAGTCCTGAGAGAAAAATAGTGTGATCACTTCAGCAGAAACAGGAAGTGTCCAAATCATGAACAGGCCAGAGTTATCTGCATGGACTATTTTAACACTGCGATGTAGGTTTCAGTCAGTACAAGAAAAGGAAAAAAATGTTTAAATCACCAAAATTTAAAGGGAAAAGTGAAATTATTTTCACAGACTGCGTGATCATTTCCATAAAAATCTCAGAGAATCTTAAAAAGAAAGGTACTAGAATTGAGTGAGTTTAGCATGTATATAGAGATAAGATCAATACATAAAACATACAAAAATAAAGTGCATTTCTATGTACAATGTACAAACACCTTTTTAAAAATTATAACAGAATAATAAAGGTAAAAGAGGGATCTATCTATCAAAGAAACCCATAAGACCTTACACTCAAAATTATAAAATGTTGCTCAAAGAAATTAAAGATCTAAATAAATTTAGAGGTAGACAGTGTTTTGGATTAAAAGGCTCAATATTATGATGTCAATTCTCCCCAAATTGTTCTATAGATTCAACCCAATCCAAACCAAAATTAAGATATATTTATAGAAATTGACAATTTGGTTTTAAAACTGATAAGGTAATGCAAAGAACCAAGAATAGGCAAAGCGCTTTGAAAAAGAAGAAAAAAGATGGAAGACTTACACTATATGATCTCAACACTTCATAAAATGCTATAGTAATTGAATAGAGTGGTACTGGCATTGGCATAGATAAACAGATCAATGGAAAAGAAGAAAGTACAGAGTTCCAAACAAATCTACACAATTTATGATCAATTGATATTCCACAAGTGCAAAGGCAATTCAGTGAAGAAAGGATAAATTTTTCAAAAAATATTTCTGGCCATAGCCAGTTTGGCTCAGTGGATAGAGCATCAGCCAGAGGACTAAAGGGTCTCCAGGTCCATTCTGGCAAAGGGTAAGTATCTCATATCTCAGTTGCATGTGTGAGAGGCAACTAATCAATGTGTCTCTCTCACATTGATGTTTCTCTCTGTGTGTGAGTCTCTCCCCTTCCCTTCCACTCTTTCTAAAAATCAATGAAAAAAATATCATTGGGTGAGAATGAAAACAATTAGTCCTAGAACAATCTGATATATATATATATGCAACCCTCCACCCCCACAAAAACTAATTTTTATCCATACTTCACACCAGAACCAGAAGAGACCAGAACACTGGAAAACCAGAACAACCATTTGATTTGACATGTAGTATGGCCCTGACTGGCCCGCCCACCCAGATTGTGAGTGGAGCCAGCCTGCTGACTTCCTGTGGCCCCTCCCCGCACCAACCAACCTGATCAGCCCCAATCAGGACAGGCAGGCCAGACCCCACCAGTGCACAAATTTATGCACTGGGCCTCTAGTATACAATATTAACCCAAAAATGGATATTAGACCCAACTGTGAAACCTGAAACTATAAAATGTCTAGGAGAAAACTTATGAGAAAAATCTTTGTGTCCTTAAATTAGGCAACAATTTCTTAGCCATACTGAAAATAAAAGAAAAAAAAATGTATAGACTTATAAAAATTAAGAATATCTGCTCTTCAAAAGACAGTTAAGAGAATAAAAAGACAAAGCTACACCAGAAGACAATATTTATAAATCATACATGCAGTAAAGCAATCAAATACAGAATATATAAATAACTCTCAAAACTTAAAAATAAAGAAACAAACAACACAATACAAAACGGGAAAAAAATATTTAAAAGCATTTTGCCAAAGAATCTACAGAGGTGGCAAATAAGCACATGGAAAGAAGCTCAACTTCTTTGGTCATTAAGGAAAAAAATTAAAACCACAATTAGATGCCAATTAAAATGGCTAAATTAGGAAGACTGAGTATGCCAAGAGTTCATGAAATTTAGAAGAAGTGAAGTTTTTATATACTGATGGTTGCAAAGTAAAGTAAAGTTTTGAAAAGGGTCAGCAATTTCTTAAAAAGTCAAACATATACCACCATATGACCCAGCCCTTTCACTCTTAGGTATTTACCCTGGAGAAAAAGAAATACTTCTGCTAACAAAGACATGTACAGGAATGATCATAGTGACTTTGTTTGTAATCCCCCCAAATTGGAAACAACTCAAATGTCCAACAATAGTAAATGAATGAATACTATGCCAAGATTACTGGCATACTAGTCAGCAATCAGAAGGCATGGCCTATTGATTCGTGTACTATGGACAAGTGAAAATAAACAAGCCACAAAAGAATACATATGCATCACATAATTCTATTTATATAAAATGCTAGAAATTACAAACTAATTTATAGTAACATAAAGCAGATCAGGGCAGTGGGATGAAGGGAGAGTGGAGAGGAAGGACAGATGGATTAACAAAGAAGCATTAGGAAGTTTGGGGAAGTAAATGTCAAAATCAATAAAGTTTTACACACTAAAATACACGCAGTTTATTGTAAGTCAATCACACCCGAATAAAGTTGTTAAAATTTCAACTAATAAATTCTTAAATATAAAAAATCTGGCAGCAACCAAAACAATATAGCAGCTATATTTTACTGGGCACTTACTATGTTCCAGGTGCTACATTAAATACTTTTTATAGGTTATATCACCTAATTCTTTTAGAAACCCTAAGGCACATACTGTTAAAGGGAGCCTGAGATACAGAGAGAATATATTTGCCTGAGGTCACGTGATTAAAAAGGGGTACTGCTGGGATTTGTTCCAGAGTTGATCATCTTGTGATAATACTGTGAGGAAATTGAGATCCAGAGGAGGCCACACAGAGCTGGGGATCCTTCCTAGATCTGTCTGACTTTGGAGCCCAAGTTATTCATTGTTCATGATACTACATCCCTGTTGCAAACATCCTGACAAAGACATACTCCTCACCATATGTGACTATGAAACTTGTGCTATGAAACCTGTGCTTTCTGGCCTCCATAGTCAGCCTAGATGCAGCCCGTACTCACCCACCTTCAGTGTTCATATAGCCAACAACTCTTGCATGAGTGAAAGCTTACCAGCAACATTTTCTCGTGTTATAAAATGGAAGAAATTAAAGCTCAAAAGAAGGTTAAGGAACTTGCTGAAAACCACACAATAAACAAATAGTGGTAAAGCTGGCAGACAAACTCCCATGGACTCTCTGAAAGAGATGCTGAAAATCTGCCTGCCAGAAAATTACACCTGCTAAGACAGCCACAAGTGACTCAGAGGTGTTGAAGGGCTGCAGATGAGCTGGGACAAGCTTACAAAGGAATGTGGTTGTAGTGTTCCAAGGACACACTGTGAATGCTCAGGTCTCCTGGTCTCTGAAGACAATGCATTCCAAGTGCCTGGTCCTCTTGAAGAGTGGAAGGCCTCTACTGTTCAGCTGTCCAGCACCCCTCTTATCTCAAGGCTAACTAATTATTTTCCTTTATAATTCCCTGGAGACTGATAACTATTATTTCCCTGTCTAACACATACTTACAAATGCTTTGGTTAAATATAGGTTGCTAGGTATTGGAATCAACTTTTTTTTCTTTTCTTTTCTTTTTTTTTTTTTAGCTCAACTTTACCAAGGTCATTTGGACTCAGGATTCCATAACTAGTCCAATGATCTCAGAGAAATTAACATGTGAACTGAGTAACACAAAGAAAAATTTCTGTTTTCTCAGGTAAAGATCTGGGAAAGAACAGGTAGGATCACACGGTTTGCTGGCCTTTTCCCTGATTAATGGGAACTTCCAGAGAACAGAAGTGCGTTGAAGAGCTTAAAGAGATGAGTTCCAGCAGAAAACAAAAGCATATAAGAAAGGCAAGTAGTGAGAGACAGAAGGAGAGATCAGAGCCCATGAATAAAAATATATGACATAGTTATAAGGATCCCAAACCACATAGGACTGATAGTAGTTTTCTACTACCTGTTACCCTCTTTAAAAAAAACAACAAAAAACAAAAACAAAAACACAAATATATTTTTATTGATTTCAGAGAGGCAGGGAGAGGGAAGAGAGATAGAAACATTAATGATGAGAGAGAATCATGGATCGGATGCTTCCTGCATGCCCCCCACTGGGGATCGAGCCTGCAACCCAGGCATGTGCCTTTGATGAGAATGAAATCCGGAACCCTTCAGTATGCAGGCCAATGCTCTATCCACTGAGCCAAACCAGCCAAATCTCTTCTATAGCTATGAAATTTTAGCTGGTCTATAGACCTCAGCTAAGGATTACATTTTTCAGCTTCCCTACCATGGGCTGTGGCCATGGGACTAAGTTTTGGCCAAGCAATAAGTGTGTTAGTGATGTACACAGTATCCAGACTGTGACCTTAAAAAAAAAAAGAATTTGTTGTTCCCCTGTCAGTTATTCCACCTCTGGTGGTTAGAGCACAGACTGGAGAGAGAGAGCTAGGCAAGCCATCCAAAACCAGGAGCTGGGAACTGTCATGATTTGAGGATGGCAGAGCAATACAATCAAAGGGGCTTGGGTTCCTTTCACTGTCAATCCACCAAGATAATCCAAGGTGACCTGGACAGATTGATGTCAGGAATAAGTAAACTTCTCTTATATCACTGAACTAGATTTGAGGATCCTTTTGGTATAGCAGCCTAACCTGACTCCTAAGTAATATACCAGATCATATAAGACTGATAATTAGGATAATGATATCAAATTATTTTGATATAAAGGATGATTTAATTTTATTGCAACAAACTCTTCTGGACCCACATCCTCCAACCACAAGTTCAAGAAAAGATCAAAAGTGTGATTTGTGGTCATCAACACAGAATCTAGCAAGTGTAGTCAAGTCATAAAGCCAGCTCAATTTTCCCTTGCAGCTTCTTTCTGAAGTCTTGGGATAGTACACATTCAGTGCGGATTATTTGGGGGAGGACACTTGATGCTGAAAAGCACAATTCTTCTGTTCCCTTAATCCCACAGCAAAAATGTGTGGGCCGGATGCTTTCTGTCACACCTGTTGGCTCCTTCCTGTGCAAAGACTCTAGTTGTTACCTTAAAATCACACTGGATCGTATTAGCTCTCTCCTCCCAATTTCCTTTCCTGAAAATGTGAAGCCTCGGTAATATCACAATGAAGTATTGTAACAATATAGGGTAACAAACGTTTCCTCTGGGCTTGGTAAATTGGAATGGGGCAAGGACTGTGCATTTACACCCAATTTACTTCAGGCCATATTACCTATAGAATAACGTGTGAGTTCTCAGATAAAAGCAAATCATGAAACCAGGCCAAAGTAAATGAACATTTTTCAGTTCCTTTCAAATATTAAATACTGATATATTCCTCCAGAAATATAAAAATATACAGCAGCACGGTCCATTTTCATGCAAAATGCAGTACACACACTCTCTACCACCACTTTTGAAAGGCTGACCATGTACATTTTGTATATGTCTCCTCCCAGAATTTATACTCCTGGGTATACAAGCAACAAAAATGTGCACCGATGCCCACTCAAACACCATGAGTAGGATGTCACAGCAGCCCTATGCATGGTAGTTCCAAAATGAAAACAGCCCAAACATCCATGAAAAATAGGATGCATTTAAAAAGCAAATGGCAAATGAACATGGTATACTCAAGCAAGGGTTTACTCAATTAGAATGAAAATGGATTGACTACAAGTGCACACAACCGTATGGGTGAATCTCACAAATGAAATGTTATACAAAAGAATTCTGGGAGAAAAGAAAGCATACATTCAGATGCTAAAAGCATATATTTCACAACCACGCACAGTCTACAGTGTTAGAAATCAGAAGAGCTAATCTTGGGAGAAACATAGACTCTGAGGGTATGAACTCTTCTGCAGGGCACAGGTGTTCTGTGTTGTCAGCTAGGTGCTGGTTACATGTGTGTTCACGTGGTGAAAATTTACCAAGCTGAAATCATTTGACTTGTGCACTCTCATGCATGCATGCTGTGTATCAATTTTAAAACAATTTTAAAGGAATACATCAATCCAAAATATCAGATTTGTTATAATACCAAAAGCAAAGGAAAGGGAAAAGGCTGTTGCTACTCTCCATCTAAAACAGTAACACTAAAGAAAACTGTGAACATATCTATAAAAATGAATAGAATGGTAGAAATATCTGCTAATGATATTTGGTTTGATGCTAACAAAAGAGAACTTCAATACCAATTGTTTTACTTACTTGTAGCAATTTTCACTCTTACACCTCACCATTAAAATTACTTAGACTCTACTTTTACAATGGAAATCAAAAGATCACTTCAGAATATTTAAAATCTGGATTACTCATAGAAAATTAGAGTGTGTTAGGCTTATAATGTCCAGAACACTTGCTTAATTACTTTGCCATTTACCCTACGGACAGCAAGAGCTTTCTGCCAGTGTCCTAGTGGCAGGACAGTGACGATGTCTTTATGAGCTCTGACTGTCTTGGAAGTGAAAGTCTTCCATCTCTCTGAAAGCTCTTGTTGTGTATAAAAGAGTAAGGGTAACTCAGCCTTTAGGTGTCCAACTTAAGTTTTCTTTTTTAATATATTTTATTGATTTTACAGAGAGGAATTGAGAGGGACAGAGAGTTAGAAACGTCGATGAGAGAGATATATCGATCAGCTGCCTCTTGCACAACCCCCATTGGGGATGTGCCTGCAACCAAGGTACGTGCCCTTGACTGGAATTGAACCTGGGACTCTTCAGTCTGTAGGCCGACGCTCTATCCACTGAACCAAACCGGTTTCGGCTCCAACTTAATTTTTCAATACAGCAGCCACTAGAAGTTGTGCAAACAGAGCAAGCAGCCGATGAAGTTCAGGCTGTCTCTTAAACACACATACATTTGGCACAGCAATGTGGGCTAACACCAACCACCACTGTGAATAGAAAGGACTGAGAGAATGTCTCAGGGAAAAGGTCAGCCTCTGAACTGGAAATGATTTTCGTACAGATTTAAGTTCTGTCTATCCATCTACCCACCCACCTACCTCCCTACCTACCTATCTCAGCATTGATTCTGATTTGGGGTGGTTTGTATGATGTGTTTTGTTAGGAGAAGAGCTTTCAGAGAGATTGAAGGCTTCCACTTCCAAGATGGTCAGAGCTCATAAAGACACCGTCACTGTCCTGCCACGAGGACACTTGGCAGAAAGCTCGTGCCGTCTGCAGGGTAAATGGCAAAGCAATTAAGCAAGTGCCAGACCCACTGATTCCGACATCTAGCTGCTCTTTCAGAGGTAACAGAAGCTCTTGTTAGGTGTGAGCTAAAAGCCAGAAACCGTAAGAAATGATCAGTAGTTGTGAAAACAAGAATGTTTAAATGGCAAATGCACACATACACACACACACACACACACACACACACGCACGCACGCACGCACACGATTAGAGGAAATACACTGTAAAAAGACACATAACACATTTCAAGGAAATAACAAAATTTTCCTGCGTTTTGTGCAACCCAGAAACTCAAGTTCTACTTAGTTTGGTTCACACTATGATTATTCAAGGCATGTTAATCATTGGACTCCAGAGCTTTAGTTTTTAGATGCCTGTTCCTTATCTCTCCTGCTTAGAGGCTTAAAAATAGCTTTTATGATAGTATTTTTTAAATTTTTTTTTTGCTTTCCCTGCCAACTTAACTTTTTAAAACTCTAGGTAAGCCATCTGCTCTCATTGAAATGGGCCATAACTAAACTGCATTTTTAAAAATGACTCCACTGGATCACACAGGTATCACATCCGTGTTGGCCATGGGAGCCTGTCCTATGAAAGAGAGGACATAACACCAAAACCAGCCAGGGTCTCAGGCCCCTTGCGGAGAGCACAGTACCTTTACCGGCAATCATCTTCAGGCTTAACCTGCTCTTTGATTACGAAAGAAACGTTTAATTCTCATTTACAAACAAGCGATGGGGCAGGATGTGCTTGAAAATAATTACAGCATAAGAAAAAGTCACTTGCTAAGAATTTTCTATTTTACTGATGCCCAACATGTGGATTTTTTCATGGTAATTCAATCCCTTCCTTTTACGGAAGAGGGAAAGCTGGCCCAGGGAGCTTATCAGAACTGTTAAATGTCACACAGCTGCTTAGTGACCGAACAGGGACAAGAACAAGGTCTCAGGGCTCCAGCCATATCCCTCACGACCTCCATGCAGCCACCCAGGGCCGTTATCAAACAGCCTGCACAGAAATGTAAATAGTTCTACCAGGACCGATAGCAGAATTAGCTAAGAGAAAGGCACACTGATGCTTTTGAACCCTCCCACTTTCGTGGCCCAAGTTCCTCCACAAAAACAGGATCTCACTCTGCATTTGCTTGTGCTGAAGCCCAGTGTTTAATGTCTCACTAAATCAGAAGAAATGGATGACAGTGTAGACATTTATTTCAAAACTACTCAGTAAAATATGTCTTGCATTTTTTATCCATATTTTCCCCCCCAGTAAGTGACTGGCAAATTCATTAACCTTGACAAGATTTCTCAAACTTGGCATTCGGAACTGATCATTCCTCCTTGTGGGGCTTCTCTGGGCATTGTAGGGTGTGCAGAGCATGCCTGCCTGTGCATTATAGATGCCAGTACCCTTCCCTCCTTCCTACTCCCACCCCCTGCCTCAGTTGTGAGAACCAAAAATAAAGTCTCCAGTTATCGTCAAATGACCCCTGGGGTGCCCAGTAGTCCCTGCTTGAGGACAACGGACCTACGGAAACAGCACAAAAATTTGATGACTCAAAACAGCTGCCTGTTGTCAGACATGCACAGAAAATGTTCAGGCAACACAAATTGGCTTGATATACTTTAATCTGCTGCCATCAAACACACTCACTCTTGAAGACACTATGCTAAGTGAAATAAGCTCATCACAAAAAGGACACATACTGTAGAGTTCCACTCACGTGGTACCTACGTATGCAAATGCAGAGACAGGGAGCAGAATGCTGTTTGCCAGGGGCTGGGGAAGAGGAAATGGGGAATGCAGTTTAATGATTACAGAGTTTCAGCTGGCAAAGATGAAAGATTTCTGGAGATGGCTGGTGGTGACGAGTACACGACAATATGAATGTACTTGATGCCACAGACTGCGCACTTAAAATGCTTACAGTGGTACCTTTTATGCTATGGATATATCTTACCACAATTTTTGAAAATGTTTATTTTCATTTTTTTGTCATTGCAAGCAAAGCCTAATTCCATAAAGCTAAAGTACCTTCATATGCTTTTAAACTCTCCTACAAAGAACCCAGGGCTTTCTTTTGCTGTTTTATTTATTTATTTTGGTTTGCTTTGTTTTGAAAATAAACTCCATCGCTGAGGAATTCAAAGACCAAGAAAATCCCCCTCTTAATTCCTGGCCAGGCTTTTGTGGGCGGCGGCAGCAGCGGCAGCAGCAGCAGCAGCAGCGAGAGGGCTGAGGTGCTCTGCAGAGCAGCACACACACAGACCAGGGCGCCTGGGGAGGCCCGCTGATTTAAGAGTCTTCCCTGTGTGAAACATAGCAAGTCCAGATCCCCCCCCAGGACCCGGCCTGTGGGCCATGTCGGCCCAGAGCTCTTCCAATTGCCAGGATGCTCTTGACAAAAGACGGTCTGGCACTGAGCGGCAAGGCCATTATTTTCATTTAAACCATACATGTCATGTCCTGTTTGTGAGAAACACGTTAAACAACTCAGAAACACATTCACACTGGGCTCCAAAGTGGGATTCACATTCCTATGGGCTGGCGTACTGTAAACTGCAGGGGGAGGCTGGTGGGGTGGTGGGCTGGCTCGTCCGCCCTTGTTCTAACAGAGGGTTCCTCTCCGAAGCTCGCTGACAATGGGGCCTTCTCTTTGTTGTTTGATGTGGGTCTTACTGTTTTCTTCAAGTGCCTAAAGCATGAGCCACTTTATCCATGAGAGGCCAGAACCTTGAATTTCTTTAAGATTCTCTCTTAATAATTTTTATTTCTACTAAAAAAAAATAAAAAGAGTAAGAATTCAGCCAAGGAAATACCCCGGAGGAAGATGACTGCCCTATTTCCACCAAATTGCAAGAGCAGATGATCTGTCTACCATGACTGGAAGGCATCTTGGACATGTGAACGACCCCAATAAAACCAGAATCTGTTGTCCTGGGCCACCTTCTCACAAGACCAGCATGCATGGAAATGTACTCACCTATAACATATAAGCTGAGAAAGTAATTCACTGATGGAAGAAATAACTACCAAATGTAAAGAAACTAATTCAGTTAAGTTTAGCTGCAACTCACTCTGCCGATCTCTTATTCAGTGAATAGATAGTATTTATATGCAAACCTTCGAGAAAAGTTCATTCTCAAATATTAAAACTAGAACCCAAATCTAGGCCTTTGGCCAAGTCAAATAATAAACAGTGTGATAACTATGTCTGCTTTCATGCTGTGACATTTCTTTAGGGGAGAAGATTTATCATTTAAACTGTACATATCACATCCTGTGGAAGTTTTTTAAAAATGGAACTATTTCCTCCAAATGCTAGAGGCAGATTAACTATAAAGAAAATGTGAATCGGGGATGTGTGGGAGGGAGGGAGGGAGGGGGGCAAAAAAAATTAATAAAATATGTAAAAATAAAAAATTTAAAAAAATCACAATGCTCTAAAAAAAAAAAAAGTGAATCAAATAGAATCAAAGTCCTGTAGAAGCCATGAAGAGTATTTTTTAAAGGAACTATAGAATTAATTAGAACAAAAGTGAAGCCAGCAGAATTCCTAAAAGCCAAAATAATACCAACCAGGATTCACTGGGGAGGTGAAGACACTTCATTTCCCTTCCCTTGGGACTGTGGCTTTCCTTGTTAAATGTATCCCAAGGTTCTGCAGTCATTTAAATTTTGCTTTGGCTTTGTGTAAAGAGACATCTCTGACTCCTTCAATGCAACTGGTGAAGTGTATTAAACTTGGCCATCACCCCCAGGTGCTGTTCTCTCCTCTGGGCATGTCTGTCAAAGAGGAGAGGAGCATCCCGCCTCTGAGGAAGATGAAGACCATGGTCTTCCTGGCACGACTGAAAAAGAACTTTATCTTTGCTTTTACTACAAATCCAAGAGGATGTCCATCACAGGCAGAATGGATTCTCCTGATATTAGGTACCGGCACCAAAACTAAGCATGGGCCTGGGGTTAGTTAAGAGATCCCGGTTTGGTGTCTTTGGACTCAGCCTGGCATGCAGGGTGCTGTTTGGGTCTACCAATGCTCTTGTGACAATGAGTGACAGCGCTCTGTCATATTCCATTCAAAGGATGGTTTAAAGAAAGAAAGAGGGCCCAGGGAGAACTCTGTGGCTCATCATTCATTCTTTATCCACTAATTCATTCCACACACACACACACACACACACACACACACACACACACAGTGGTGATGAGTGCAAGCACTATTTATAGTGGTGCTGATTACTGGGGGGAGGGGTAAGGTACACCCTAGAGAAATGTAAATCTATATCCACATAAAAACTTGTACCCATATGTTCATAGCAGCATTACTCACAATAGCCAATGAATAGAAAAAGCCAGAATATCCTTCAAGTGATAAATGAATAAACAAAATGTGGCATATCAACTCAATAGAATATTATTTGGCAATAAAAAGAAATGCAGGGATACATGTTGTAAAATGCAGGAACCTTAAAAACACTATACCGCATGACAGAAGCAAAACCCAACAGTTCACAAACAGATTGTGTTTATGAGATACCAGAATCAGCAACTCCTCTGAGACAGAAAGTAGATCAGTGGTTGCTTTAGGCTGGGAAAAGAGGAGAGAGAAATGGCTGCTCAATAAGGACAGGGCCTGGTCAGGTGGCTCAGCTGGATGGAGTGTCTCCCTGTACGACAAAGGTTGCGGTTCCATTTCTGGTCAGAGTAGGTACCGGGTGGCAAATATTATTCTGTGTTGATTGTATGTGTTTTTAAAATATTTTTTAAAATAATAATATATTACGGTAAGAGGACACAGACTAGCAGTGGAGGTACTATTTTAGTTAATGTAATCAGAAATGCCTTCTCAGGGCAACGCCAACATACAAACCTGAACAACCAAATAGCTCGCTCTCTCTCTCTCTCCCTCCCTCTCCCTCTCCATTTCTCTCTTTTCCCTCAACTATACCATCATAGCCCTCATATTATTATCATCTTTTCATTGTGGCAAAATATGTATAACAAAAAAATTGTCATTTTAACTATTTTTATTTACAATATTGTGTAAGTATCACCTACTCCAAATATTTTAATTGCCTCGAATAGAAAACCTACATCCCTCTTTTAATGCTACAATGAGTTCATTAATACAGAAGACAAAGCAAGAAGAAGAACAGGCAATTTATAAAAGAAAAGGTGACTGCGGAGTGTACTTACGTCGCCGTTTGGTTCTCTCCTGTCCAATAAAAGGCAGAGGATGACACTGGCAATGACTGTGCTACACAGGCTACTCAGCCTCTGGGTCCACAGGCGGTGGAGGCTGGGGAGGCCCAGGTAGGGAGAAAGAGGTGTCTGGCAAGACTAGCCTTTTGTGAGCAAAGCCCTTCCCTCATCATGAAACATTTGTTTTTCACAGAGTTTTTGACTCCTGGGGAGAGTGAGAAATGGCTAGGCCCTCCCCCATCCACGTATTCTACAGAATGAACAGCTATCCAACCAAATCCAGATCTGAACATCCCAACTTCTGTGCCGTGAATAGCACAAAACTTCAAAACAGAGGTATTTTTCTATATCTTGACATCAAACTTTAATAAATTCATAGAACAAACAGTGTTTTGTTTTGTTTTCCACTTTAACTTGTAATATATGTACGTGTGGATACACACAGGATCACTAAACCTCTGCTTTAAGAAGGATGACAAAAAAATGCAAAGATGGCTAAAATTTTATTGGTTTGAAATAATCAGCGTTGGTTCCTATTAAACACAGCGTTCTCAGCTTTATTTTCTCATAATGTCATTCTTATTCCGGCTGCAACCTGGTTTATATATTACATGTCTTTGGTATTTGTAAGAAGGGCTTTAAATTTACAATGCTGGCAAGAGAAAAAGATTTATACGCTCTAAGACGTAAGCCTTTATTCAACATACTTAAACATACTTAAAACACTACTGATAGGAAGCTGCCATGAGGCAAATGTGTGTTCTAAGCAACTATTTGAGCAAAAATACTAAAAGGATCCCTAACCAATTTGGCTCAGTGTCCGAAGGGTCCCAGGTTTGATTCCAATCCCTCCGTTGCAGGCTCCTCCCCGGCCCCAGGTCCTGGTCGGGGTGGGTGCAGGAGGCAACCAATCAATGTGTTTCTGTCATATCAATGTTTCCGTCTCTTTTATTCTCTCTGAAGAAGCAAGGAAAAAAAATATCCTTGGGTGAGGATTAAAAGTTAAAAATACTGAAAGGAGGTTCTGATGTGTGCTGTCGAGGTACCCGGATGCTCAGAGGAAACTGAAGGTAGGAGTTGGCAGCCCAGCTGCAGCGGTAGGTGTGTCTGATCCAAAAGTATTCTGATGCCAAGGTGAGAAGGAATTTTTTGATTCAAAAAACACATCTCCCTGCTAAGCAACAATACAAAAAAATACTCTGCAGTACAACTAGGCTGAAAACACCGAAAATGCAATTCCTGCACGTTCTCCTTGAAACCACGAACACGGTAGAGCTGACCGGGCAGGTAGAATGCAGCCACCTCTCTGGGCAAGCAGGACCTATTCTCCATCGGCCCACTTACTGAAGTCCAAGTAGCCGGCCTCCTCAGCGCCCTTACCTCCCTCTGCCCAGCCCAGCTCCCCTCCTCAAGACACTGGCCTGCTCCTCCACAGCTCCACGTCCCCTCAGTGTCTGCCAGGTAGCACCCAGCAACTCTCTGTGGGGCACAGCCATGTGCTTGTCTCAGCGAGCCCTCAAACACTGCCCGCTGCCCATTCTCCTGCACTCTGGGCTCCTCACACACAGCCTCTTCATTTGGGGGCATCCTTTCTGGGCGGCTGGAGGGGGTTTGTGGGACTTCTCGGCTGGGGTTCATTGTGCTTTAGGTCTTTGGAATTACTTTGCCCATTAAATAATTCCTTTCCTTCATCTTCCCTTCTTCTTGTTCGTCCTCTTCACCCCACCCTTGGTGAAACTCTAGCCTCCTTAGAACACCTCTGCTCCTGCAGGGCGGCACGCGGCGGTGCGGCCGAGTCTGGGAGTGCAGGGGCTGCTGAAGCTGTCTTCGCCGCTGTCCCAGCCACTGGGGCAGGGGTGTAGAATGACCTTCAGTCTCCAGGCTCCCTACCAGCCAGCCCAGCCGGGCTGCTCCTAATGAATAACAAATGGGCCTTCCCGATGCATTTGCTCAGGACAAGCTGCCATTACAAGCCATTTTGTTTTTTTAGGATTGTGGTAATGTATCATCTTGCTTAGCTGGATGTCATCTCTGAGAAGGTCACCAAAGGTATGTGAGCCGTTCCCCTGAGCTTCCCTTCCACCCGCCCACACCCCCACGGCCAATCCTCCCTTAAAGGAAGGTGTAGCAAACACGGATCAAGTACTCAACATCTGTTTGAACCTAGGGGACCAGAACATCTAGGATCCCCTCTTGCGGATCAGCGATACGTGCTCCCCGTTTTTGGAAGAGAAATTCTGCAAAAGATGCTACATCTCCAGCACACAGAGAAGACAAGTCACCAGGGGCCCCCAGGGGATGGCATGGTGCCTTAAACACCGGTTTAGGGAAGGGGGGAGGGGAGTGCCCTTTAAGAGTAGAGCTTAAAAAAAAAAAAAATCAAATCTTGATTCACAGAGTAGAAAAGGTTTACTTTCCAAGCCTCCTACTATTCATCTTCATTTCACAGATATTTAAAGCATGTATTATGTTGCTATGGACAATTAGCCTTTTATCCAATTTTACTTGAGAATTTAATTCTCCCACCCGAAGGTTTTAATTATACCCTCAGCCCCGTACTTAGGCTCGGTTCCTGCAGCTGGAAATCTGCCCCAGTGATGTTATAACCTTGTTAATGTAACAAAAGAGGAGTTTACTTAAAACTGGACTGACTATGGACTTAAGCCAAATTTACTTGAAAGAGGAAAGAGTCTGTCAAAAATCCTATAGTAAACACGGCAAAGCAGTTCTTTCATAGCCTTCCCTTAATTCATAGCGACAAGCAATTTACATGTAAGTGGATTCATATGCTCTACCAAGAGGCCGTCTCTCTCTAAACCGGGTGGTGTGCTCTCCCCGCTCCTGCAACTCCCCCCCACTTTCTTTTCTTTCCTCCCTTTCATTTTCCCCCCAACTCTTTCTTGGTATGTGGAATAGGCCATTCTCCTCAGTGGAAGAGCATAAATCCACAATGTTTTAATCACCCCCAAGCACAATTAGGGCCTCTAAACATTTACCAAGCCAGTCGCTCTGAATAAAGGCAGCTGAGATCCTGAAAGCCACTCTTAGACCTGACTGTTGTCCTGTCAAACCCGCACTTCCTATTCCGTTGATGCCTGCTTAGAAACTCCCTGCTAAGGAGGAGAGAGTGTGAGCCTTGGGTAGTTGTTGCTGATCAAATACCAGAGCCCACGTTTCTTCTCTGTTGCCAAAATCCTGCAGGGCTTCTTACCTTCTACTGTTAATTAGATTACCTTTTTCCATCCACACACTAACAGAAAACATGCATTAGACTAAACAAGATATGACAACAAGGAAGGGCTGGAGAGAGAGCCTTCTGAGAAAGCATTAAAGAAAAACATCACTCTTAATATCACTGGATAAAGGGGGGAAAAGGGGGAGGGGGCCGCAGGTAATTTCAGCCTGCAGAAGGGGAAATCCCTAACATTTTAGAAGCAAAAATCAAAAAATTAATTGCCCCCAAGTAGAAAGCCGGGCCGGGGTTTGCTTTAGTTACATTATTTTCAACTATGCTCTTTGACAAAATCCATCCATAGCAAACAACTGGCCAGCACTCAAGTTTCTTTCATGCACATTGAAAATTTAATTAGTTCTAACTAGATCAAAAGTTGTTTCCCCCCCCTTTGGCATGTATCTGTATCATTTCTGTGCTGTTTGGAAGCTGCTAGACATCAAAGGCAGATCCATCATTCCTGGGGATCCTCCACTCCTCGGAGGCCATTTCCATCCACCTCTCCTTGCATGCTACCGGACCTCCAGGCAGCCAGGGGCCACTCTGGCGGGGATAGGGGTGGGCTGCCCCTGGGACAAGCACAGAGCTCCTTCTCACTCGGAGCAGCACCCAGCACCAGTGACCTGACTGTTCCTGAGATGCCCCTGGACAATCCCAAATAAGCCACTGCCACGTGCAATCAAGACGAGTCCCCCAAGACTCAGAACCCCTTAAACATAGGGTGGGGCAAAAGGCAGTTTACAGTTGTTCATATGGAAAATAATACAATAATTAAGAAACAATAATATAGCCCTAACCAGTTTGGCTCAGTGGATAGAGCGTCGACCTGCGGACTGAAGGGTCCCAGGTTCGATTCCGGTCAAGGGCATGCACCTTGGTTGCAGGCACATACCCAGTAGGGAGTGTGTAGGATCAGCTGATCCTATGCTGATCAATGTTTCTCACTGTCTATCCCTCTCCCTTCCTTTCTGTAAAAAATCAATAATATAAGAACAAACTGTTTCACATACAACTCCAAATCTCCTCTTGTCCCAGCCTGGATATGCTAAGATTGAGAGATTCCAGAACCTAGCGTGCTTTAGTCCATGGCATGGAGACCTACTTCACCTACTCCAAAGTTACCCTAACTTTTTTGGCCTTTTAAAATTCATTCTTAGTTCTCTAGTTCTAAGCTTAGAACTGGGTGAGCAAATGACTGGGCCAGTTCACTATCCACGGAGAGCTTTCTACTCACAGGAAAGCTTGGAGACCATAAAGGCACAGGCAGAAGGCAAGGGCGAGCACCGCAGGCCTGCTCCACATTAAGCCACGTTAGCTGTGTGCTTTAGGGCAAGTTTACTTATTTAGCTGCTCTCGGCCTCAGTTTCCATCTTTGCGACCTGGGAAGAACAGCTTCCTCATCAGGAGTAAGATGGAAGTCACCGAGCCTGTGCCATGTCCTGCAGGCTGACCATGCCTGTAGGTCACCCTCAGGAGCTGCTGGACACTGTACTCTAATCAAAGGAACCACCACCACTTTCAGAGGACATAGTTGTAGTGTTGCCTGCTCTGGCTTTTAACTACAAAGGTAACATTGTTCTAAGATCCATTTTCGTATGATATACCGTGTGCCTGGAACTGAACTAGGAGCTATTTCCATAGACTACATTTTCCTTCGTCAGAAGAGCAAGCTCTGTTGGCTCCACATTCTGGCTACTTCTTCACCCACTCAGAGTCCCTGGCACATGTGTGGGAGAAATTGTGTAACCCATATGAGGCAAATGAGTAGCAAAAGTCCTTGGAGAAGCTGTCCCTTCCCATTAAAAAAAGATGTCCGGCCCTGGCCGGGTAGCTCAGTTGGTTAGAGTATCATCAAAGTTGTGGGTTTGATCCCCGGGTTAGAGCACATACAAGAATCAATCAATAAATACATAAATAAATGGAACAACAAATCAATGTTTCTCATTCCCTCTCTCTCATCAATAAAAATAATAATAATAAGATATCCCTCTCTTCAGGTAAAGTTGTTTGGTGCTTATCCTTCCTTCTGCTAGGATGCAGAGGTGATTCCTGAAAATTGCAGCAGCAATTTTGCAAAATAAAGACAAAAGCTGGCCATGACAAAGGATAAAATAGTTTGGCAAAAGTAAAATACCCTACACACTAGGACTGTCCGCCTCCCGACTTATTGTTATGTAAGAAAACATATTTTTCAACGTGGGGGTTTTCAGTTGGAACAGGCAAGCATATCCCTAGCTGATACCTTCCCTGACCTCTCTGTCGCCCAGAAGAGATGGCTCCGGGGAAGACAGCATTTCTGGACGCCCTGTAGGTCCGTCTGGGCCTGTTTAAGAAAGGACTGGATGGCAACTTGAGACGCACAATGTCTGCCGCCCAAACCCATCACACTTCCCCTCTGCAGCCTCACCACAGGCTGCAGGATCACACAGCACAATTACTAAATCGTGGTTTTATCACTGTCTGTGATATTTTGGCTTCCCTCGGGTTCCAAAATATTATGTTTAAAAATCTCCTTACTTGCCCTTGGTTGTGTTCCAAAAAGAAAAGACATTACTGGCGCGCATGGGCCTTCCTAAGAAGCACTGACAAGAGTACATCTTGAAGCAAGCACATTAATGGGTGTCCTTTAAACCCTCTCCTTCCCATTTTCCCATTAGAGCCTCCTTAATTTAGCACCCCAGGATTCTGCCTAAATTACCTTCTTAGCTGGGATTAGGGGAGCAAAGGGAGACCACAGGGCCCTGACCCTGACAGTTCAAATTGTCAGCGCCAGGAGACTGACACTTTTCTCCCCACTAATCCCGCGCTGCGTGGCACGGTCTCAATTTCGAAGAAATCCAAATGCTTATGCACTTAGCCAATCCCGGAGCGCTTCAGATAAACTCAGTGCTGAGTAAGTGAGGCATTTATGGATCTTGAATATCTCTGCTTGCTTGATGCCAGGGCCTCAATATTTTGATAAAGTGATGACAAGAAGAACACAGAGAACAAAAAGTAAGAGCAACAAAAATACTATAAGTACTGTACATGGAAAAAGTAGGAGTTGCTGGAATTTATTTTATATATTAGAGAACGAATGTACGTCCATAATGCAATTTCAAAAATGTAGATTTTGGAAGCCAGGTTGGTTTTCCTTCCCTTTTTTGAGGAAAGTGAAGCAGATTTGGATTCAGAATATTCAAGGGCAATTTCTAAAAGCCACTTTGAATTGTCTTCCTTCTGAATTTGCCAAAAAGTACACTGAAGAGGACTTTAAAACCCTGCCTGTTGCAACATGGTCAAATAAAAGTATAATACATCTACATTTTCTAATAGCCACATTAAAAATGTAGAAGTAACAAGTGAAATTAATATTTTTATTTAGCCCAATATATCCAAAATGTTTTAATATAGTTAATATAAAATTATTTTATACTAAATTTTTATCCATTATTTTCATACTAACATAATTTATATTATTTTTTCATACTAAGTTTTTTATATCAGGCATGCATTTTATACTCACAATTCACCTTAGTTTGGACTAACCCCATTTCAAATGCTCAATACCCACATAAAGTTCATACCTACTGTATGAACACTGCATGGCACTGGTTCATAATACCAATCCTGCACATACACACATACTCACATAGTCAGTGGCACAAAGGCTGTCAATAGCACAATAACATGCATGTTTTTTTGATCCCTTCTACGCATCCCATACACTTAGTGAAGGGTTGGGTTTATAAATCAGCATTGGGTATCTTATAGTTTAAATAAAACTGCTGATAGCCAACGATTTTTGACCTACAAAAGTGGAAATTTTGTGTGGATCAATCTAATATTTTAATTAAAAGTTTTTATGAGATGCAGAACGACAAGATCCAGAACTTAGGCCCACAGTTAGCCTCCCCCACAAAAAATCACTGATTTGAGTGGTTGCTGAAGGCAAGAGTATGGACCACTATAATTCCTGTCCAAGAGCAACAATTCAATAACTGCTAAGTGGTTAGCTTTTCTTTTATAGGCCAATACACAGTTTCTATAAGCCTGGCTGAAAGGTAATATTTGATCAGAAAGCAAGACACTGGCAATGACAGGGGCTCCAGGCCACTGTATGCTTTCAGCTCAAGACCAATGGCTGCAGATGCCTGGAAGTTCATCACTTAGAAGCCTCAGAAACTCCTCAGACTTAGTCTTTGCAAATGCATCACCTCCAAAACCTCCATTACCACCACCATCATCATGATTATCGCTCTCATTGGTGCCATCATTGTATTTACCAGGGCCCCTGTCTTTACCATGGCCTTCATCATTGGGTCATCACCATCACCACCATTATCATCATCACTGTTGTCATCATCACTGTTGTCATCATCATCAGGGACCCTGGTCACTACCAACAGCAGTATTACCATACTTCCTATTTAATAAGTTCTTATTAAGACATTTTCATTTTTTCATCCATTGCAATCATTAAGACCTAGTTTAAATATTACCTTTCAAAGTTCTCCCACCTCACAGACCACATGAAGGGCTATCTCGCTTCTGTGGAACCACCGTAAAAGTCCTTTTTACATGTTCAGGTTATAACATAATGACCCAATTATGCAATCTTCTCTCCCTGCTCTCAGCTCCTGGCACTCAGTCGGGCACCTATCGAAGGACTCAAAATAAATATCAATCAGTTTAATCCAAATGCATAGGTTTCATTTCAAGTGCATTCACTGGCTAGTACATTCCTTGGATGCTGAGATAAAAAATGATTTTGAGGATAACTGATATTTCTTTTCTTTTTTTAAAAAAATATATTTTATTGATTTTTTTACAGAGAGGAAGAGAGAGGGATAGTTAGAAACATCGATGAGAGAAAATCATCGATCAGATGCCTCTTGCACAATCCTTCTGGGGATGTGCCCACAACCAAGGTATATGCCCTTGACCGGAATCGAACCTGGGACCTTTCAGTCCACAGGCCGATGCTCTATCCACTGAGCCAAACCGGTTTCGGCTAGGATAACTGATATTTCTAATCAGTTTTATACTGCTTTCAAACAGATTGTAAATAAATATGAACAGAGACTATAACATATATATCTTTGTAGATTACACAGCACTCTGCATACTCCCCTTTAATAGCAATTCACCCATTTAAAGAGTACAATTACATGGGGTTTTGTATGATCAGTTTTAAAATCCTGATCCCAATTAAATTTTAGAAAATGTTAATTGCCCCAGCAGAACCAGTCACGTTTCCCCTCATTTTTCCTCTAGTCCTAGGTAAAGATTAATCTACTTTCTGTCTCTTTATATTTACCTATTTGCATATGAACTGGATCCTATAATATGTGGTCCTTTATATTTGGCTTTTTTTTTACTTAGCATGATGTTTTCGGGGTTTTCCATGCTGTACTATCTATCAGTACTTCATTTCTTTTTAATGTCGAATAACATTCCATGTATGAATAGGTCTCGTTATATGTATCCATTCATCATCAATTCATCCATTTGAGTTGTTCCCACTTTGGGTTATTAATCATAATGTATCTGTGAACATTCATGTGTAAAATTTTAGGTAGATATATGTTTTCATTTCTTTTGGGTATGTACCTAGGAGTAGAATTGCTATATCATATGGGAGCTCTGTGTTTCACATTTTGAAGAACTACCAAACCGTTTGCCAAAGTGGCTGTATCATATTATATCCCCGTCAGCAATGCATGAGAGTTCCAATTTCTCCACATACTTGCCTTTTTATGTCTGTCTTTCTGATTATAGCCATCCTAGTGGGTGTAAAGTGGTATCTCATTGTGGTTTTGATTTATATTTCCCTACTGATGCCAAACATTTTTTCATGCACTTACTGGCCATATGTACATCTCCTTTGGAGAGATTTCTATTCAAATCATTTGTCCTTTTATAATTGGTTTTTTTAAATTTTGTTATTGAGCTGCCAGTGTTTCCCAAAGTGTGGTATGTGTACCCCCAGGGGTATGGGAAGAGTTTGGTGTGGGTATGCGTTGCACCGGAGTTTGGTGGGGATATGCACTGCACCATGCTTAGCTGCGCCTAATTCTACGTTCTCATGAGTATGAGGGGTTCTCGGCGTTACCAAATTATAGAAGGGGTACATATATGTCAAAAGTTTGGGAAACACTGAAGAAGATTACTTTATATATCTGGATACAATTCTCTTATCAGATATGACTGCAAATATTCTCTCCCATTTTGTAGATTGTCTTTTCTTAATGATATACCCTGAAGCATAGAAGTTTTTAATTTTTATGAAGTCCAACATTTTTCTTTAATTGCTTGTGCTTTTGGTTTTATATCTTAAAAGACTTTGTCCAACCCAACATCATAAAGACTTATACCTATGTTATATCGTCAGGGTATCAGTTTCAACTCTCACATTTTGGCCTATGATACATTTTTATTTATTTTTTGTATATAGTGTAAGATAGCCCTTTACATAGCTTAGAGTTTTCAGAAGTTGTTAATGTTGGCAATATTTCAAGATATTGTTAATGTTGGCAATATTCTCAAAATTTGACTTTATGTTTTCTGTGATATCTTTCATTGTCTTAATTTCTATATTCTAAATATTGAAAATTCAATAGGTGTTTATGGTTTCTTAGGTTTTTGTGTAATTTCTTCTTTCCTCCTTATCTCTATCCCTTCCTCAGTTCCTCCCCTCTTTCCATCCTTCTTTCTTTCCCCTTTCTTCTTTTCTTCCTTCCTTCTTCCCTTCCTCCCTTCCCCCTGTTCAACTCTCCTCCTGCCTTTCTTCCTATATTCCTTCCTCCCTACCTTCCTCCCTTATTTACTTCTTAATTTTTTTTCCATTTCGCTTCCTAACTAAAGTGTAAGCTCACTGAAGGCACCCTAAGGTCTTGGTCATCTTGGAAACCACTCTCCATCGCTGCCCACATACTGTGCCTAGAATAGAGCCTGGTATATGGTAGGTATTTGATATGTGTTTTAGGGTTTAGTGTGATTAGTCAAACTCTATCTACGAGTTCCAAACCTAAACAATAAGGATTCCCTTCTCTCACAGTGACTATATAGGCACTATTTTATCCATATTCAACTAAAAACATTTGTTACATAGTAACTGGAGAACAAGAAGCATTACTCCATGTAAAAGAAAAAAATATCAAGAGAAAAAAACAGTAACAGTGCAATCACGGCTATGTAAAATGTACTATGTATGGGAAAAGAGATTAAAAGGAAAAGAACTCAAAATATCACGTTTTTTCCCTTGGGCAAATTCTTCTTTCCTATATGACTCACTACACTTATTCTGAATAACAATAACACAATGAATCAATTATCATCCACTCTAAATATTATTAAAATATCTAGCACTCAGAAACTCTGAGCACCCAATGCAGATAATTTTCTATATTCATTTGGCCCTGTTATGATGATAACATAGCTCTTCCTCTTCTCTCCTGCCTCACTGGTCATGTGTCAGTATTTATTAAACATACATTTGTACATATTAAAGATGAATTTACTGGTTCCTTAATCTCTACATGAAGTAACCTCTATACCTCTGGGGTCATCAGGAAGCATGTGAGTGGGGTGGGGGTGGGGCATGCACAAACACAGTGCATAGGTAAGCCCTGCATCTCCATCGGGCAGGCTTTGCTCCTCAGGTGGAGCAACTGCTCAGAATATAACCTGGATCCAAGCTGCAGGGGCATCTGCTGGGTTCCTGTAATCAGTTTGTTGGCTGCAGTTAAGAACCCTGGAGCCAGTACTTGATCAGTTCTGCTTTGGGTACCACTGTGGCCGAAGAGAATGATGCTAAGAGACTTTCAGGAGACAAGGGCATAATTCAGTCAGCTTATAAAAAAGGGCAGGAAAGCAATCCCTGGCAGCAGAAATCAGCTCTCTCCCGACTGATTTTGGAGGGCCCCTGTTCTGAGGACTTCAACATCAGAGGCCAAGGCTCTCCTGCTCTTCCACTGGCTGCTGCTCAATAAAAACACCATCCTGTTCCATCGTTTTCATCATGATTATTTCCTCAGTTAATAAAACTTAAAGAAAGCATGTTTTCAGGGATGCTAAGGGGCAGAGGCCCATTCTGGCTGAAGTAAACCTTGGCAGGAGTCAACACTTTTTTCCTAAGGTTTTATATTCTTTTGGTAAAATTGTTGTATTATTTCAAAAATTAAAATAATAAAACATCAGGTTATGCAATGGAAAGTGGTTCAAGTTTGCCACCACAGATTTTTGTGCGTGTACTTTCAGTTGCATTAAAAAGCTAAACTCCAAGCTGGAGTTGAAAATTTGTTTTCCAAGCTCAATATCTCCCTGTATAATGCCAGCCCACTTCTGGGAGCCTCTTTCATATGTACTTTATTTTTTTAGACCTTTCTTATTATAGACATATAAATTATTTCTAATACCATCATAAAGGAAAAGTAATGCTGAAAATTCCATATCCAGTTACAGTTGACCAATATGAACGTAAACAGTGTTACTAAGCATTGTGGAGACAGCATCTAATGGCAGCTTGGGGAAAGGACTTGGGTTAGTGGTCCACTTTCAGTGGCCATGTGCCAAGAAGAATATGACAATGGAGTAAAATGGGGGTCCTATCCCTACTTACAGGAAAATTATTCGTTTTAGGGCAAAGACGAGGTTAGGAGCCAAGTGTGTTGCGGTAGATTAGCTATTATGCATAATTATGGGGGTGACATTTTTGAACCCTTGCCCCAAATCAATGGCCACTTTCAGCAGAATCTTCCAGAGCTGGTTTTGGCCTTTTAGCAGGACTCATTTGTTCAATCATTGAATTATTTTATTGGGCATTTGAATATTGTATTTGAGTCCCATATGAACACTCCTCCTTTCTCCCTTTTACACTTGGCCCACTTCTCTCACATGAGCTGTCCCTTCCTCCTGGAAGTGTCCCCCCAACCCCATGCTTCCTTTCCCTTTGGATCAGATGCCCTAACACTCCAAGACCTCCATTATCAGTGTTCTTACCCCATCTTCTTCATGAGTGCCTGAGTTCCACTAGGCAGGAACCATGTCACAATGTCCTGCCCACAGAAATGCCATGTGACTATTTGTGCAGAAAAAGATACACCAAATACCCAAAGGAGATGGGTGAAAATAGGGAGAGTCCTCTAAACATGTCACAAGAAGAAAAGAAATAAGAGGGTACTTTCAAATGAAGATGAGAAGGCTTTGTATGTGGATGGTATGGGGAGAAGATAGGACAGGAGAACAGTCTTAAAACACTCAAAGGTAATAAGAAGGACTAAATGCTTAAGGGGCCTCAAACAGCAAGATGTAAAAGAACTGAAAAATAAGAGGGTGAAATGATAAAGAAAGGTATCTTATATAATAAAAGGCTAATATGCAAATAGACCGAAGGGCAGAACAACCGAACAACCAGTCGCCATGAAGTATGCTGACTACCAGGAATGTAGTGTGGAATGTAGTGGCGAGAGTCAGCCATGGTGGAGCAAGTGAGCAGGGGTGCCAGACTAAGGTGGGGTGCAGGTCACTATGATTGGGGCAAGCCTCTGGTGGTTACTGACAATTCTTTGCTCCCGTGCGCCATGGTCCCACCTGGTGCTCATACCTGCTGCAGGCGACGGCCCCCTGCGGCACCCAGCGCTGGCCCTGATCGCTCAGCACTGTTAGCGGGTGCCAGTGTTGGCTGCTGGCCCCAATTGTCCCTCGGTGATTCTCCACTTCCCCTTGCTCCTGAGAAGTGATCGCACTCACTGCTGACAACAGCCCTGATAGCCCCTCAGGGTTTCTCCACCTACCCCTGCTCCTGAGAGGTGACTGGGACTGGCAACTGCCACTCACACCCACTGCTGGCGCCAGCCCTGCTCACACCCACAGCCAGCACCACCACTCGCACCCAATGCTGGAGCCCAGTGCTGGTCCTGATTGCTCAGTGCCATCAGCAGCTGCTGGCCCTGATCATCCCTGAGGGCTTCTCCACTTCCCCAAGCTGTTGAAGGGCGATCAGGGCAGCAGCCACCACTCACACCCATTAATGGCACCAGTCCTGCTCACACCCACTGCTGGCGCTGGCCTCATCTCTCCACACCATCAGCGGTTGCAAGAAGGGCACATGGGAGCAGCAGCAGGGGAAACAGGGCTGCCAGCAGATAGGGGACCTGAGGCTGCAGTGAGAGGGGCTGGGCAGAGCACCACAGCCTCATGGCCCACAGTTCCTTTCAAGGTGCATGAATTCGTACATTGGGCCCCTAATTATAGTATAACAAAAAGCAAATCTTTTAAGAGATGGTTTACTGAAAAGAGAATGAGCTCTCCCAGAATGCTGATGAGTACATTTACTAAGTAGCAGATCTGGGATAAGTGTTTTATATGAATTAACTCATTTAATCCTCAGAAGATCCCCATAGGGAAGGGTATGTCATTTACATACTTGGCCAAGGTCACAATGCATATAGAATAAGTGGTAGGACTGAGATTCAAACTCAAGTCATCTGACCCCTCAAAGCCCAGGTGTTTGACCCTTATGCTAATACCCTTCTCATCACCTTCAGTGCCAGGCAGAAGTTAAAGGACCCCTTCCCAGAGATGCCGTCAAGGAGTTAGGGAGCAGCACCAAATGAGAGGACAGGCTAGATGAAAGGAAAAACTAAGTTTCCAAGGTGACACTCAATCTTGCTTGGCTCAAGGGCAACTGTCAACTGAAATATAACAGACATAAATTCTGTTTGGGTGTATAACTCTAGCCTTCATCTTTCCCTACTGTTCTGAGGTACCTTCTCTTCCCTCTTCTATTGCAGTTAGGGCTAGAGCTGCCCACGTTCTTGCCCCAGTTACTACAGCTTCTTGGGTCATTCTCCTCTAGAACAACTAGATTTGAAAGCCAAGCTCAAGGAAGTAATCTGGCTCAACCCAACTAATTTCCATGGTTACCTAGTTGAAGGAGAGAAGGGCACAGAGGATATTTGGATATGGAAACCATCCCACTGCTCCCCCAAATCACCCAGGTTGTATGTACAATAAACAATCAAGACTACAGTGAGCTTTGGGAAAGCAGGGACTATGTCTGAGCCCTGACTATATCAGCATCTAGTGCAATGGGAGAACCCTAATTATTGCTCAATTAAACAATGGTTGAATTAATTAATGGACAAATGCTCTAGAGTCATAGTCGGCAAACTGTGGCTCTTTGGCCCCTTGAGTGTGGCTCTTCCACAAAATACCACGGCCTGTGCAAGTCTATTTTGAAGAAGTGGCATTAGAAGAAGTTTAAGTTTAAAAAAATTGGCTCTCCAAAGAAATTTCAATCATTGTACTGTTGATATTGGACTCTTTTGACTAATGAGTTTGCCGACCACTGCTCTAGAGTAACCCTGCACAAATTAATTTTTTTTTCTCCAAATGAAATGGGAGTTGCTGGGGACAGCAGATATGATCATTAACAAAAATAGTGCAAACAACTGAGTGGATATGTTCCAGCTTCACAAAGATTTGGGAGTCTAATCTCATTACAAAGAGAGCTTAATCTCTGCTTCAGTCTGTGAGGAAAAGCTATCATTAGTCAAGCTTCCAAACCCTTAGGAGTAGAAGATGTGACAGGGTCACCATTCATGGTCACATGTTGAAAGCGACTTTTTGCTTTATTTCTTTAAAATCCTAAAGAATTACCGTTCAGTCAAGAAGTAGAAAAGAGACCCATTAAGAAAAGGTTTTCCCTTCCAGTTTTGTGTAGAAATGTCAAGGATCCCTAAGAGATAACGAAAACTCTACCCAATATGTCATTATGTCGGTCCTGGGAACGTTGACACCTAAGTGTAAGCAACAGAGAATAGAGCTGAATATCAATGAAGGAATGTGACTAGTGGTGTTAATCCTTCTGATTTCTTTGTATAGTACTGCTGAATGCTCCATTTTGCTGTTTTATAACTAGATTTTTTAAAAAAAATTAAAATCTAATCTAAACCCTCCCAAAGAGTTTCAACTTTATGGGGGAAGACCTTCATTAGAATTTTCCTCCACTTTAAAGGATTTGCAATTTGTTGTCAAAATGTTTATCTGGAAAAAATGTTTATATTGAAATATTTATGGATGAAATGATATAATGAGTAAGATTTACTTCAAAATAACCTAGGGATAGGAATAGGAAAATGTGGGATAGAAAGGAAACAGCGTTGGCCATGAGTTGACTACTAAAGTTGAGTGAAGGATATACAGGGGTTCATTTCACTTTTGTATATAATTGACATAACAATGACAACAACAACAACATTTAACTGTAATTTATCCAAGCCCACTGGTGCAACAATTAGAAAAGAGATTTTCCTCATAAGAATCCTCTGCTCTGTTCCATGAAGGTACCCCAGGCTTTTGAAGGAAGAGAAACCCCCACACATTAATGGCAGACTTATAGTCATATCTCACATACTTGTGCTTTCTCCCCAGATATCTGCATGGATCCCAGGGCAGCCTTCTCAAGGATATATATATATATATATATATAGTGCCCTGGTAGGGAATTTTCAATTGACCAAAATTCTTCAAAATTTTCTTCTCTTAATATGGGCATTTGATAAAGCCACCTTTCCAAGTGTAAAGCTTATCTAACCTATAGGTTTCATTGAAAGGCCTTCTAACCAAATAAAAGTCTCCATGGAAAAACTTTGGAACTAAATACAAAATAGTTGCTCCAGAAACACGAGATGTAGGGAATGCTCAAATGTAAGAGTAGATTTCAGAAAGTTCATGTTGAAATCAGTTGTATAGAAATTAAGTGTCTATGGCTACGAGCCAAAGAAAATGGGTGTAAATGATGGCCAAGTGTCTATGTTAGCCCACTAAAGACTGTTATAAGGATGACATTGTTGAATGCAGAAGAGACTTCTTTTTAACCTTTCTGGATCGACCTGGTCTGAGGTCATCTGTCTCCAGACTAAATAAGGCTTAGGTGCTAGGCATGAACCAGCGTGCAAACTCGACTAGTGCCACTAACACACTGGCACAAGCAAGACCCATAGCAACCCAGGAAATAGCTGGGCTGCTGGTCCAAGATGAGAAATTATAAACATACACAGGCTAGGTGTGGGCCAGCTCTTTACAATCAGAGCTGATTTTGCCTTCTGGAGTATTTCTGGCAATATCTGGAGACATTGTTGATGGTTACAGCTGGAGGAGGGGATTGCTACTGGCATCTAATAGGTAAAGCTAAGGATGCTACTAAGCACAGGATAGTCCTCACAACAAATTATTGTCTATCTCAGTGTTAGTAGGGCTGCTGCTGAGAACTCCCAGACTAGAGCAAAGAGTTACCACAATTTCTTCGCAGGCTCCATGCATGGAGGAATGAAATTGCTCAGGAGAGCAAAACGCAGAGCTGGTCAGAAGAGGGGAAAAGGAGGGGCACACATCTCTACCGATCCCTTGGCCAACTAACCCCAGTCCTGTAAATTCAGCTTCCTAAGTCTCCTGAAATCGTCCACTTCTCTCCATCTCCACTGTGAAAATCTCAAAACAATATCTGCCTGGAAAACTGCAGCAGCTTCCTAATTAGTATGCTCACATCCAACTCTCTTCAGCCCGAGAGCCAGAAGCAGTGTGGGGTAGTGGTCAGAACAGTGGTCATGACAATCCAGCGGTTCAAATTTCACCTCTGCTATGTGACCTTGGGCTAGTTACTTAATCTTTTTTACCCTTGTTTCCTCAAATGTAAAACGGGAATGACAACAATACTTCAATTGTGAAGATTCAGTAAGTCAATGTTTACAAAGCACTTTAAAAGTTTCTCAACCAGGATATGTATACTGTAATGGGTTTTTATTATTTGCAAATCATAATTCCATCACGTCACTCCATTTCAATGGATTCCCAAATCCTGGGTGGTCTGGCCACCCCTCCAGCCTCAACCAATCCCTTTGGTCTCTGTGCTCCAGTTACACAGGGCCTCCCTGTAAGCTAATGGAAGGCATGCCACTCCCTCCTGCCACAGGACCTTTGCACAGGCAGTCCCTCCTCTTGAAATATGGCCCCCCACCTAACCCCTCTTCACCCAATGAACTTCACTCACCCAACACAGCATGGCTCATGACCGAATCCCCAGGGAGCCCTTCTACTACCCTCCTGTATCCAAGCTGTAATTTTGCATTCAGATTTTAATCCTTTGATCAGACATCACATTGTTCACTCATTCTGTCAATAAATAGCTTTGACTTCCCAGAATGATTCGGTTTATGAGTGAACTAGTAACCCTGCACAGGAATCCTTTTGCCAGTAGCTTGCTGCCGCCCTCCAGTAGCTCTCCACCTGCTGCCCTGCCCTTCTGTAGCTCCCCCACCACCTTTCCCCCTGACCCCTCTCATAGCTTGCTGCCCTGCCCTCTCCTGTAGCTCTCCGCCACTTGCTTGTAGCTTGCTGCCCCACTCTCCTGCTGATCCTTGATCTGGTCCTTACACGGTCTATCGTTACCATTTGCATATTACATCTTTATTATATAGGATGAGTCAGTGGCTGTCCAAATGATTGACTCAATGAGGGGTGCTTAGCTTGCACCTCAGTCGAGGGTGCTGCATTAGAGCAGTTGCTGCTGAATGCTGCAGCGCCTCTACTTCTTGGAATCCCCAGGTGCTCTGAGCTTGGCTGGAAGGATGCTCCACAGCCTGGAGGCAGCTGACGTGTACTATAGCCAGGGGCCCTGAAAAAATGCTCTCTCCTTCCATCTTATGAACCTCTCATGAACCTTTTCGACTCAGTCAAACCAACTCCTCCATGCCTGCAGAGAGGGAGGGATTATTTTTCCTTGTATGTGGTAGGAACAGGGGCTGTCTCCACTCATCCTAACTCTAGGGCCGAGGCTGACTCTAAGAACATCAGCTGCACAACATTCTGGGGCTAGGCCACAGCAGTCAGTCATGCTGAAGGGTCATTTGGAAGCCAACTGTTTTCAGAAAACAACAGAATGGCAGTTTTGTTTTAGTGTTTTGATTTTAGCATCAAGTAATCTGCTTATTTTTCCAAATTTACTTAATATGGGAAATGTAAACACTTTCTAACAACACTTGATCAAATAATCCTATTAACTTTCAGGCACGTGACCTTGGCACCATGGCCTTCTGGCTGTTCCCATCTGGGGCTGGCAGGAGGCAGGGTCCAGCACAGTAAGGCCCAGTGAGGAGACGCCAGTGAAGGGACTACCCGAGCAGAGGTAACCAGGGCTCATGAAACAAATCAGACAGGTTGAGGCACCTAGAAAGTGGCAACGGAGGGCATTTGCTACTGCATTTCAGACCCAAGGGGCAAAAGGAAACCTGAGTTAATGTCCCTGCAAGTGGGGCCACGGGTGGGGCCCTGCCTAGAGGAGCTCTGGTCATCGAGAGAAGTCCCTCCTGCCCCAAAGCAAGAAGGGGTCAGGGAGGAATTCCTCTAACCTTTTCCACATCCCAGCCTCCCACCTCTGACAGTGCCTCCTATGGGCCCTGGACCCAACCAAGTGTTAGCCAGCAAGGGAGCCCCAGGAATGCAGCACATGGGGGCAGCTTTTCCCCCAAAGGATGGGAGCCAAGAATAACTGCTGGACCTACCCAACGCCATCTCGCCTTAGAATAAAGCCTCGGCTGACAGGAGTCTTAGAAATGCATTAAGAAGAGATTTTTTTTCCAAGAAAACTTCCAGAGATAGAGCCAGGAGGAGAAAGAAGCCCCTGATGAAGTGCACACACTAACACCACGTTCAAAACCGAAGAGAAAGACAGCAGTTTCACTTTCATCCTCACTGCACGCTGGCACCAGCCGCAGTGAGCTCTGCAAATCTCTTCAAGTAAGCGCAACACCGGGGGTGAGGAATAACAGAGTCTCAAAGTTGGCCACAGCCTCCTGCGGGTTCAGTTAGACCCCAGGGATATTGGCTTAACCCAAAGATCAAGCCAAGCGTTGCTTTTCAATGTTCACAATCCCTTGGTTTCCAAATGCCATCACTGGAAAACAAAAGACTTGACTGGCGGCCTGGCTTCGGATGATAGTTCTCGATTTCTTTGCTCCTGGGAACGGAAGGGTCTCCCCTTCAACCTCATTCTCCAGGCAAGGTTGCCAGAGCCCTTTCTCTGCCCCCAAACATGTGAGCATGCGCACACGTGCACACACACACTCCTTCTCAGGTGTTTGATCTGCCTCCTGCCTACTACTCAAAATTAGAATCTAGCAAACAACCATTATATTGAGGAAATATATTGTACTCCACCAAAATATGTGTAGAGAAGATGGAGGAAAGGAAGAAGAGTGAAAGGGAAGGTCAGGCAAAGTAAAGGGTAAGAGGAAAAGAAGAGGAAGAAGAAAGAAAATTGGGTGGAAGAGAAGGTGGGGAAGGGGGAGGGAAAGAGACAGCTAGAAAGAGTATTATTTTCAATAGCATTCTTTCACTCCTTTCACAAACTTTTATTAATTCTTCCCAGGAAGCAAGGATATTCAGTGCCTTCCCCACCTCTGTGCCATGCTTCATCCTAAATTCTGTAAGTCTAATTGACGTGGAGGTTTTATAATGTCCCCTTCCAATGAGGACGTAGATCTTGATGTTTATCCTCTCCATTCTCAGGGTTGAGGGGCCTCCTGATTATATCTGCACTGTAATTTACCCAAGCTTAGGAAATATTATGGGGAGATAGAGACCACTGCCCCTTATGCCGGGATTTGCCCCAAGTCCCACCCTTCATAGTTCCGGCAGACAGCTGGCATCTGGGCAACAGTCTGCTTCCCACTGATGCCCCTGGCCCCTGCTCTGGCATTTATTCTCCCACCTCTGCAAGGTCTTCATTTTTCTTCTATCCTTTCTGTGGATGACCAAGGCTAGGCTGTCTGCTTCTTACCAACCACGGCAAGAAGCAATTTCCTAAGTAAAGACCGAGCTCCCCAGAAGGATGTGGTGAGAGAAGGAACAAATGGAATGGAGGGACAAAGGTCGAGAGAGTAAAATTTATAGGGCTGACTAGAGGGCTGGCCCATTGAGGACTATCCCAGTTTCATTCCCTTAGTTGACATTTGGGCAAACTGACAACCAGAGAGAGCTGCAGGTTAATGAGTAATGGAATACTGCAGCTGGAGAGGGTTGCTGATCTGCTAAACTGTAGGTATTAATGGATCAGGTCTTCTAAATCTTAGCCAGGACTGATATCTTAAAGGGAGTACAGTCTCCTGAGAATTTAGATCTGAGACCAGTGCCAATTCCACTAGGGAGCTACCCGGGGAGCTGGTCTGTAGTCCCAGAAAGCAAGCCAAGGTGAAGAGGTCAAAATCATCAACACACAGTGTAAGTCCCAGGCCACCAGGCCCTCTGGATCACAATTCTGAATGTGAAAACCATATCCTGTGTGAGCTATCTCCGAAAATAAGTCCGCTTACATTAGAGATGAGATCCAACAAAGCTTTTCTCTCTTCCCTCATTAAATAAACACACATCTTTAAAAAGGGAGGCTATTTATGATGGGTTTTTGTTTGTTTGTTTGTTTGTTTGTTTGTTATCCTGCCACCATTGGCAGTTGGGGATGGGCAATTCTTTGATGTTGGGGAGGCTGCCCTGTGCACTGTGGGATGCTTAACAGCATCTCTGGCCTCTATCCCTAGATACCAGTGGCATCTCCAGTATAACAACCACAAATGTCTCTAAACTTCGCCAAATGTCCCAGGGGGCGGGGGGGAGGCCCACACAGAAAACACCACCCCACCCCCTTTCTAGAGTAAGAACCACAGCTTTAGAGAATAATAGACTATTAACACGGTCATATGAGTCCAGGGCCCTGTTTACAATTAGAAATTCCAGGTCAGGCTGGCTGCGGCTCACTCAGCTACAGCTGCCAGACTCAGGCTGTGAACCCCGGTCCCAGGAGCCCTGCTCACTGCACCAGAGAATTCCTGTTTCAGGACTTGATGGATGACCCAGGCTATGCTGTCTGCTCCTTGGTTTCTCTTTGTGTGATGTAGCTGCCCCATTCCTTGCCTCCTGGGGCTAAACCTGACAGCACCCCCACAGCATACTAGCAAGTCCTTCACGAAATTCCTCAAGAGGATGTTGCTCTTGGATTAGAAGAAAGAACCATAACTGCCCCCTTGCCTTGCTATGTGTGAGGAGGGTAGAAGGCCATACATTTTCTCTCTTTCTCTTTTTTAGTGGTTGACCTCCCTACCCCATGGAGCTGCTGGGAGGGCGGAGATAACATGAAGTATGGCACTTGGAATTATTTAAGCTTTATGATGCACAGGCATTTAGATTATTTAACTACTGATTATGATTATTTAAGCTGAAAGATTATACTGCTCTAGCTCAGAAAATGTTTGTATTTCCATTAAAAACCACCAGGCCAAGGGCCCTTTTGACTGACATTTTTCACTATTAAAACTATGCATACAGTGCGAGCTTTTGGCCAGAAGACAGTGTGGCCCTTATTTTGTTTTAAGATAAGAAAGCTGACTTCAAAGGCTGCCTCCGGCTATGTCTCTCCCTGCCCCCTCCTTCTGCCCCTACCCAGCTGGTTGCCCTGATCTCCCGGGCAAGTTGGAAGAACCACCTATGGGCCCACTGCCTTCAACTATTTAATCAAAACTGGCTCTGCCGTCCCCAGACTTAGAATTTCAAGAGGCAGTGTACTCAATGGTTAAGATCATGGACTATCATGTCAAACAGATGTGTATTTGAGTTTCAGGTGCCTGGGCCTCAGTTTCTGAATCTACACAGTGGGGCTAACAATATTGGCCATCTCACAGGAGTGGCGGGATATGCTGGTGAAGTACTTAGCCTCTGCCTGACATGTCATAAGCATTTAGCAACTGTTATTAATATTAATATTAATGAATGGTAATATGAACCCCATCCCCCAAAGTCTCCATGCACTGGAGGGTATATATGTCTGGGCTAGCTTAATTCTCTGCAGGCATTTTCATCAGAGATAGTCCTCCATTCGTTAAGGCAGGGAGAGTGAAGGGTCCTTGATTCTACCTGACATGATATGTAATCACTGATTCCATATCATTTTCTGAAACACATCTCTGCTTGGCTCATACAAACTCTTTATATCTAAAGAATTTTTTTGTGAAAAATAAATGCAATGTACAAAAAATAATAGATAAATTTTATTATGGTAGCATTAGAGAGGGCACTGTATGGAACCAAGCAGTCATTTTTGGCTTTGGGCGAAAGTTCCTGATTTCAAATAGCGTTCCTTAACAGAAAGAAAAAGAAGATTCCAACATCTCCTTACGATTTCCTGGTTTCAGGCCATTTGTTTAATGGAGTTAGGAATAGAATTCCACACCGGAAGGAATTGCGAAGACCACCCTGCCAGATATGGGAATTACCTCTATGGAGCCCAGAACTGGTAATTTTCTCCCCACAGGATTTGCTGACAAAACTTCAGGAGCTGCCTCAAAAGGCTGCAGAGTTCCACAAAGCATCAAAGGAGGTCTCCGCCTCCAAATTCTAGATCCCACCTCTAGTGCAATCTTCCAAGGCAGCATACACTGAGTGGCCAGATTATTATGACCACCTGACATCTGTAGTCAAATTAGCTATACACTGCATCTGCATTGTATGGGATATGGAAGCCGAAGGCATGTCTGAACATCTTTGCTGTTTGCAGTTACCAAGATAAAACGTCTCCGATTTGCACAGGAACACAAGGATTGGACAGTCAAGCATTGGAAAAAAGTCATCTGGTCCAATGAATCATGTTTCCAGTTGCATCATGAAGATGGCAGAGTGAGAATTTCGCAGAAACAGCATGAAAGCATGCACCCCACATGCATGAATATAACCCTTCAATCTGGTGGGGGCAGTGTTATGGTTTGGGCCATGTTTTCCTGACATGATTTGGGCCCTTTAATTCGTGTGGAACAACATCTGATTAGCACAACATACCTAAGTATCTTTGTTGATCAAGTTCATCCTATCATGTTGATGGTGTATCCCAATGGAGATGGCTTCTTCCAACAAGACAATGTGCCATGTCGTGGTGCTCATATTTTGCAGGAGTGGCTTCAAGAACATGAGAGAGACTTTACCTTGCTTAGGTGGCCCCTATAAACACCAGATCTCAATCCAATTGAGCATTTGTGGGATGAAATTAAAAGAGCCATCAGGCAACTGGTTCCACAACCATCAAATCTCACAGAACTGGACAGTGCTATTCATCAAGCACAGTGTCAGATTCCCCACATCACCTTTCAACATTTCGTGGAGTCAATGTCAAGAAGAATCACTACAGTATTAAAGGCAAAAGGAGGCTCAATGGATTACTGATGGGGTGGTCATAATAATCTGACCATTCGGTGTAGATCAAGTCCAGTCCTTTTCTTATATGTCAGCCCTTTAATAGTTGATGGAAGCATCTGCCTTTTTGCCTTCTTTAGACCTAGAATCCTTCACCCATCAGCTATTCCAAGTGAGGCAAGATATTCAGTTATCACTCAACCTGTTCACACACTACATGATTTGCCCATAGTGTACTAACCCTGGTACCAGAAATGAACTAAATATATACTGAACACACATGCATATGAGCAAATGTCTGTTAGAAATACTATCTCTAAAGTTGTTTGCAAAGTTGCTTTTAAGTGCTCAGTGAGATATCATATCAGTTGGCACGTATCTTTTCATAGTTTACTTCAGCCAAGACTGCTACTTGTTCCCAACACCCTTTCCTCCCTTTCTCTTTCATTGGAACTGGGTCCCCTGAATGCTAACTGGACAGAGTCACCCAGCTAAAAGCTGCATTCCCCTGCTAGTCTTGGAGCTCAGTGTGACTTGGTGCCTTAAATGATGGCCCATGAGCTCCTTTCCCCACCCTGGTTCTTGCACCTAGTTAGAATGTAAGCTCCAGGAATAAAGGAATTTTTGTCCTTTCTGTTCCCTTAGGACAGTTCTTACATCAGTGCCGAAGGCAGAGAACAGTCCGTGCAGGTCATGGATGCTCAACAGCTACTTAATGAATGAACTGTTCAGTGATTCAGCTGTTCATGGATGGTACGTGCCACCTAAAAGACAGAGAGGTTCCTTTCTCCTTCTGCCTTTCTGCTGGCTTGACTGTGGCACTAAACTACCAGTTTCAGGGTTGCAAGAGAGAAACAAAAATCATGAGTGGTAAACAGCTCATGTGCATGTGTGTGACTGCCGGTGTTGAATGAGCAGTTTTTCATGACAGTAATGCCCTTTCTCTGTGCCACCTGTCTCCCATCATTGCAGGCAACTGAGAAAGCTGCAACGAGTTTATCAGGGTCCTAGCTGACTCAGTTCATTTTTAGAACTGCGCAGGTGGTACATAGAAACAGAGAGACTGTGCCATTCTAGGACACATTGCCATAGTACTTAATATGTTTAAAAATTGGACATGTTGAAGTTCTTCTAAATAAACCACTGGTTAGAGAAAAACTTGTATTGAAGCCAAAAAAAAAAAAAGGCATAAGGCCAATTGGAATTTGAAGACAGTATAAATGTATGTTAACTGTTTTGGGTTTACCTAACATATATTAACATGTAATGTGCTATTTAAAATAACTTTCTCATAAATGTGTAATTTCATTCAGTCCCCATAACATCTCTGTAAGTTGGTGTATCCTTCTAGCAAGTATGTTTATCAATTTTAAGTAATGATTGCCTTCAAAACTCCTCTCCCAGGCTCCATTAATCCTGTGTAAATTGCCAGGCACTTAGGATTCCTCCCTGAAGAAATGTGATTTGTCTTTTCTCATGTTGGCATAAAGTAAAGAATAAATTGATTACATTATTTTCTTCACCCTGCCTCTCCTTTGAAGGGTACTTACCTAATGAGTGGGTCTCTCAAAAAGGATCCTAGATCAAAGCGGCCAACAGGATAATGCCTTACCTCACTGTAAACTTCTTAAAATAACTCAGTGTATACAAAGACTTTTGAGGCTATCTGGAGAAGATGTCTAAAATGCAACAAAATCCAGTATATTAAGATGAATCTCACAACATCATCAGATAAGTTAAAAATGTAGCGGTCCCCTTAAAACATTTCTATAACATAAACACAAGAAACCACCACCAAAAAAAAAAATCTAAACTACACACTTTGAATTATGTAACTATTAACCATCTCTCAAAACCCTTATTCACTCAGTATTTATTACTAAATGGAACATATCAGTCAGCTTGTCTGTCTGCCTATTGAATTACTGTGCAAGTTAAAACTGTCCGAGCAAATGCACATAGATTGTAAGTACTATATCTCATGGCCTTCAGCTCCTTTTAGCCACAGATATCAAATTCACCGGCCAGAAATTAAATAATCGAGCTTTGGTTACTGGAATGTAAGCTTATTAACCAGCATTAATAAAACCAAACATATAGAATGATGTTCTTAATATTATTTTAATGAAATCCCTTTTAAATAGGAGCAAATGTAACAAAATTGAACCACTATGAAATGTTTTAGGAAGAGGTTTTAGATATGTTGAAGTAAAGGAATAATCTTACACACAAGGGAAAGCCAATATTATGCTCTTCTATGGCTGGAAACCGTTAGTACCTTCTAGTGTGAGAATAATGACCAGCAGTAAGAATGCCAACCACTAAAGACCAAACTGAAGAAAGAGGTACTGGGGGAAGAACCCTAGTTGAAACTGAGGCAAAGGCCCTCCTTGAGGTCAATTTCCAAAAGGGTTCTCAGGCTGTAGGAGGGTACAGTGCATTTTTCATGTCCCTCTCTACCCCAAATGACCATCAGGATCCTTACTATGGGAAATAGCTTACTAAGTGGGATTCCAAACTTTGGTTATAAAGGAATCTACTTTATTCATCTATCTATTAATTTCTTTCAGTTATTTGTCTGTTCATTTCTTTCAGTCATTTTACCAAAATGCAAACTGAATAAGGTCATGGATTTGTCACTGTTCACTTAGAACAGTACCTATCACATGATAGGAACTCAGTGAATATTATGATTTTTTGAACTAATTTGTCCTTTTATTCCTCAAACACTTATTCAATCCTTACCACATAACAAGTTCTAGAAATCCAATATTAAAAGGAAATTCCACTTTAAATAAAATAAATCTAACTCATGAGAAATCTTTAAATTAGAGGAATAAAGTATATTTTCTAACTTTGAATTCAGTCTAAATTTAAACTAAAAGGATAATTCCCTGCCCTTCCAAAGAAGAATGGTATGGAAAATGTACACTATCTGGCACTTGTCCCAAAATGATATAATACAAAACAAAACTCTGACCCTGGCCAGTTTGCTCAGTGATTAGAGCTTTGGCCTACACACTGAAGAGTCACAGGTTCGATCCCAGTCAAGGACACATACCTGGGTTGCAGATTTGATTCCCTGAGCTCTGACCGGGTGTTTGGAGAGGCAACTAATAGATGTGTCTCTCTCACATCGATGTCTCTCTCACTTTGATGTCTCTCTCCCTCTCTCTTAAAATCGATGTCGGGGAAATAGCCTTTGGTGAGGATTAACAAAAAATAAAAATAAAAGGAAACAGTTGGTTGTGGGTATAGCGATCAAAAGGTGGCATGAGGGATCTTTATGCTGATGAAACAGTATTGTGTCTTAACGGTGATGGTGGTTACATACATCTATACATGAGTTGAAATTGATATGTCTCAATTTCACACCCACTCACACATAAATGAGTGCATGTAAAACTGAACAAATCTGAATTGAAGTTGATGACTGAACCAATATCAATTTCCTGCTGTGATATTGTGCTATAACTATGCAAAAGGTTACCATTGAAGGAAATGTTGGAAATGTACAAGAGACCTCTTTCCACTGCATCTTGTACTGCATATCAAGCTATAATTATTTTTAAAGAAATGAAACTAAAGAGCAGGATGCTTATCAAAACATTCTTTATATTACCAAAACATTGGCACCAAGATAAATGTCCAATAAAAAAGCGAACCTATATGACGGTACATTGAGTAATTACAAGTATAATTCTATGTTTGTGACAGGGAGGGTATTCCCCATTCAGTAAAGAAAAGAAGCAGGATTTACAAACTATAAAAATACAGATCTACTTTTGTTAAAAAGTAAAGAGTATTTATAAAGGTATATACCAAGCTGTCACCAGTGTCTATCTTAATTTTGCTTTTTCACATTCCTTTTTCTTTTCTAAGGTAAACACTATTACTCAAACAAATATCTAAACCACTTTCTGTCCTCTGAGTGGGGTTCAGATAAAGTCTGTGGAGCTCTGGAACCAAAACCAAGACAAGCAGAAAGATTACATGGGAAGCCATTCTAGTTCCACATGAGGAGGAATGAGCTACCTGCAGGAGTCATGGGCATGACCATCACATTATGGTCCCATGACTTCCACTGTGAATGCTGCTTCCCAGGACCTGGGAGATTCCTATCCGTATTAAATGGATGGGAGTCTGGCTTATGCATCCAGGGATGCTGGACCCGCTGCTTTCCAATTCTAAAACTCTGTGCCATTTGATTTTGCAATGGATTTAACAGACACCACCTTTCATTCCAAAAGCCCCTTTTTATATTTCAAAGCATTTTCACATATGCTGGTTTATATTAATTTCAGTTTAGTACTTAGACAAACAAACAAACAAAACAAAAAAAAACCCTACAATAATTCTATAGAGTAGACACTATTATCGCCTCCATGTTACTGAAGAGAAAACAAAAGCAACCAGACAGTAATCTCCTGTTAGGGGTGAACGATGAGATCATATCTCCTTACTCTTGGCTTTGGGCTCCAGCTCTTTCCTCAAACACCACACAGCCTCTCCCTTCCCACCAGGGATTGGAAACTGGTTGGACTTGGCTGAAAGTTACTGCATGTTGCCTGCCAGTTGAAAGAAAATCAACAATGCCTGGCACTGAGTGAAAGCAATTCTGCCAATGATATATACATCTGACTGTTCCCACATACTTAGGTTGACTTGGGTTAATGTCGAGTAACCAATATGGCAACTCAGCATAACAATCAAGAACAACCAAACCAGTTGGAGGACTTAAACAGCCCAGGAGGCTAATGATTCTAATTGCTGTTTTCAGTCAATACAATTGCCCTGTACCTTTGTCCCCCAACAGTCCTAGAACGGAGCCATAAGTGGGGTTCTGGGCCGGTTAAATAGTCAATGGGGTTCATATTGGGCTTAGTGAAGCAGGGCTTTGTTACTTTTACCAAAGGAATTAACAGAGGGATTTTATATTTATTTTGTAGTGGTAGCAGATTAAGCACTTCAGAAATAATGTGGCAATTCACCAAAAGAGGTCTTAGTTAGGTGCTATCTGAAATCATGAAATTAAGTGGGAAAACATACACATGGAAAAGGTTTATATGTTTTAGAAAAATAAATCCAAATTTTAGATAAATGATACTCTTCACAAAGTATACTAAATGAATGATATATTTTCATTGGCTGGTAGCACCACTTAAACTCATATATTCTGCTCCATGTGCCAAGCCCTCCTCTGAGGACCTCTGCTCAGAACCACCCCAGGAAAGGGGTTAGAGGAGGGAACTAAAGGGTAAGTGCCGGCCAGGTCACTTCCCTTAAGTCACCAGCCACCAGGTACCAGGTAGAAGCAATAGGAGGTCTGTTGACTCCCAAACCAGCATGCTTCACCATTATTTGTTCTCTCAAAATGTTGAAAGAATATGTTCTTTCTATGAAAAGGAAGGAATGAAAATTTCCATAAAATGGCATAATAAATCACTCCAGGAGATAGAGAGTTAATTTGGAAGCAATGAGAGAAACTAGGCTGCATATGACCCATAATAGGACACCAGGAGGCAGAAGTGAACAGATGAATGGAAAAGAATAAAGGCTGATGAAATCAATGTGCCCGTAGTGAAGAGATTATTGATCTAGGCAATAATGTCAAAAGTGCTTGAAATACTATGCTTCTTAGTTACAAAAAATCCAGTCTCCACATTAAATCTACTCGCTTATTCAACAAACAAGTACTGAGCACCTACCACATGCCAGGCACAGTTCTAGGCAGGATGATCGCCACACTGACTCCAACAACCAAAGTTCTGGGCTGGGTGGTGCTCACATGACTTCTTGAGAAAACGAGGTTATAGAAAGAAAGCTTGAGGTAGAAGGTTTTGGCTTTAATCCTGGCCAGATGGGCTTAAGCAAATTACTTGAAAGCTTTCTGAGTCTCAGTTCCCCAACCTCTAAACAGAGGATAAAAATATCTGTTTTCATTATATCATCTTTTATTAGGAAAAGTTTGAGTTTATATGTGAGAAAAAACTACTTATTCTTTGGTCTTAGAGAAACTGAGGTAGTTGATGAGAAATAAAAGTTTTGTCCTCATTATTAAATCTTTCAAAATGTTTCACTCCACATTTTCCATGATCTAAACTCTCAGGTCTAATGTTAACCATGTGTAAGGCGTGTGGGGTCAGGAGAAGGTCATTCTTCCATACCTAGCCACCAATTTCAAAGTCTATGTTACAGGCTTAAGATGTCATCGCTGTGTACATTTCCCCTGATCGTGGAAGGAAGGTGGACAGAAATTATTTCTTGGTGATTATTTTATTTTAAAACTTATATAGAGACACGTTGCTTCTTTAGAAACAGATCCATAGCAATTGATTATTTCTAATATCTTTGAGTAATTTTCTCAGCTATGTTCTTCCATAATGATATTATTTCATTGTGAGGGCAAAATGAGATCTAGGTGGATGTGGATGTGCCATAGGCCCACAGGAATGACCACTGCCCAGCATGCAGCCGTACTTTATCGATTAAATCAAAGAAAAGAGATTGGATCCAGTCTCCCTCCCTTACCTAACCTTCCCCAGAAGGGGTAGGGGTGCGGTAGGATTTCCAAGCCTGTTTTTATCAGCTCAGCAAATCAGAGTCCTGCTTTCTAAACAAAGAGGTGCCAACCTTGAGACTCTATGAAAGCCAACACAAGCCAGGCATTGTACACAAGTGAAAAGAATATAATTAGCAAAGTTACAGTCACAATTAGGAAATACCTCCTCAGAGAAGTTTCCACTTAAGTCGGTGCCCTGCTCAAATTACTATTGTGCTTAATGAGCCTCGGTCTCGGGGCCAGTTCAGACCTTTGTAACAGACCTAAGAATGCCATCCATGAAGCAGAAATACAAAATCGAATGCTCGATGCTTTCTTCTGAATCACAGATGTGAAAAATGTGCAAAATGAATCATGGGAAGCTATAATTTTTTTTAAAAAGTAAGAAGTGTAGTCCCGGAAATGACTAGTCAGGTGTTAGCTAAATGATTCTTTCTCCAAGCTCTTTCTTCATCTCCTCCAGCCTTCCCTTCCCCATCCCTAAAGAGAGATCAGGAAAGAGAGACCAGGAAACAGAAATGAGTACTCACTTCATCTCCAGGATCTCCTCCAGCTGTTTCCTCCTCTCTATTCGGAGGTTGGCCAAGTGTGCTTCCTTCTCAGCCAGGGACTGCTGTGTGGAGGCCAGGCGTGCCTTGGTGGCGTCCAGCTCCTGCCTGGTCTTCTCCAGGGCATTCATCAGCTCCTCTATCTGAAAGGCACATGCGACGGGCTGTTACTGCTCCTTCATTCAAACACAAGGCCTTGCTTGCCAGCCTGTGTTCGGAAACAGGCACAAAGCAATCAGAGCCATCCTTGCAAGGGACACAGTATCTTGTTTACTTTGTTCCTGGTTAAAAACAAATGTTTCAAATACTGTAAAATTCCAAATTTCTCCAAGATCCTCATTCAACTGAATTGTCAAATAACCTTCACAGAAACCTATTGATGTATGTATTAGAAGTGGAAGGTGAGTGACTTGACCCAATTTCAACGGTGTCTGGCAAAAATCTAAGATATTGCCTCTCAGCGGGAGGAAGGCAACGTTCAGAGTGCACTGTGCCCGGCACAATATACTTCTGTGTGTAGGCCCCGGAGCATTCTGGCAGCAAGTTAATCTCCGTGTTTCAGGGGTATTCATGTTTGAACCTATCAGAGCCTTGTTTGGCAAAACTGGCTTGATGTCCAACGGGCCTCACCTTACCTCCCAGGCTCACAGTCAAGAAGGAAGATTTGGCCGAAGGTAAACAGAATTTTAGCCACAAAAGGTTCAAGTTTGGTTTGCCCCTGAAGTCTGAGAGGGCTCTAAACTTGAAATAAATGACATGTAACTTTTATAGGGTGCTAATACGCCATATAAATAAGCCAGACTATCAAATAGCCAGGGTTTTAAGCCAGGTTCCACCAAAATTGAACCAAGGAGTCCCAAAGCAAGGCCTTATCCTTCCAAACCACGGGGGGCTTTTAAACACCCATACATGAGAAACGGGGCTGGTGTGTATAGCTCTGGCCCAGGGACTTCTGTGGAGAAGCTGGTGGCATGCCATCCCTTGCACAGATGCAGGCTACAGCCACCCTGATTTAAAACTATGGAAGTTCCAGAAAGTTTCTAGATTCCAGATCTGCTGTTTGGGTTTCTAAGCCACCCCTTTCAGCTAAACTTGGCAGAATGGGACCATCCATCACTAAAGGCAAAGGCACACACTTCAGAATGTGTCAGTGACATGTTAAGTTCCAATTCATAAAGACTTTCTACATAATTTCTGCAGCTTTACATGGAATTTATTCAGAATAAGCCTTATAGTTCACATCCAAGGTAAATTACAGGCTTTTAAGATCATCAAACTCTCCATTTTGCCCTGATAAAAAGAGGAAACTTGATGACCATGTAATGTAACTCAAAGCAAAACTAAAAAACAGTTTAAAAAGCAACGAATATAAAGGTAGCCCTATTAAAGTCTAAGAACCACACCTGCTTAATTGGAGAATGACGAGCATTATTCTTTAACTTCACAAATATACAAAAATTGAAACACAACCACAAAGCTGTTTAGTTTCTCACCTAAGTTCAGAGAATGTCATACATATGACTAGAAGCCCTTCTACAAAGCAATACTTGGTGAGGCTGAAGCACAGATTTTATTTTTCTTCCTTCCTGCCTGTTTTTGATGCATTCGATAGCTGTGTAAAGAGAATATGAGGGGTCCAAACAGTGGCCCAGGAAGATGCTGAACTCACCTCCTCCCACTAATACATTGAATGGACACCTGCAGGCAGAGCAATTCCACCTGAAGAAGACCTGGGGGCTGGCTGAACAGTGTCTGCACGAGAAATGACAGAGATCACAGAGAAATAGGCGGGAGAGCTGTGGGAACCACCACCCACAAGTCAACCTGCAATAGGGGTGGAGCACTGAGGAGCCTCCTGCAGACACATTGGCATAAAAGCTGTCATGTAAAAGGCACCTAGACTAAATGGGAAAGAAATCAATCAACTGCTTAACTCTAGAGCATCTGCCAATTTGCAGTGGGGGGGCGGGAACTCTCTCTGGGGTTGGAGACTCCAGAGAGCACATCCGTTGTGTTCCCCCACCACCTTGAGTGCAGAGGCAGGAGGTCAATCAGGAGCTCTAGCCAGCCGGCCAACGCCACCCTAGAGCACCCCAGGCTCTAGGCTCCAGGTCCCAGGCCCACACTGGCTACACCACTTGCCCTGACGCTCCAGCCATAGCTCCTGTCTCCTCCCCTAGGCCATGCTAGCTTCAGCTTCAGTTCCTGGCTAGTGCCCCTGATCCCCAAGACTCTCCACAGCCTGCCTCAACTACCATTTCACCTCACCTGCCAAGACAGGCTCTGGTGTGGCTCATCCCTGGAAACCCTTGGGGGCCACCTGTTCTAGCTACAGTTTTAGGCCCTAGCACAGCTTGTCCCAAAAATTACCGTGGCCAATGCCCACAGATCCAGCCAGACGGCCAGACACCTGGCACCATCACTCTAGAAAGGGGAATCTCCTATTCAAGGCCATCCTTCAAGTCCAAGAGAGGCTTCTATTTTCACTGACTTCATGGATTAAAAGTCAGAGAAACAACTGAAGTTTGAAAACATAGGAATATGTTCCTAACAAAAGAACAGAACAAAATTTAAAAAAAAAAAAAAAAAAAAAAAAAAAAAAAACAAACCTAAATGAAAGAGATAAGATTACAAACCTAAATGTAATCTACCAGGTAACAAATTCAAACACTGGTGACAAAGCTGCTCAACAAACTCAGGAGAAGAGCAGGTGAATTTAGCAAGAATGTTAAGAAAGGGACAGAAAATATATATATATATATATATATATATATATATATATATATATATATATATATATATATAAATAAAAACACCCCAGAAATCAACAACCTGAAAAATAGGTAGTGGAAATCACAGAACGGGAACAACAAAAGGAAAAGAAGATGAAGAAGAAGAAAAAAAAAAAAAAAAAAAAAGGAAGAGGAGGAGGGGGCTATTTTGCTCAGTGGATAGAGCATCAACCTGGGACCAAAGGTCTTGGATTCGATTCCAGTCAAGGACACATACCTTGGTTGCAGGCTCGTAGCCTACCCAGGTCCTGGCTAGGGCTCCTGCAGGAAGCAACCAATTGATGTGTTTCTCCGCATCGATGTTCCTCTCTGCCTTTCCCTCTCTCTTCCACTCTCCCTAAAAATCAATGGAAAAATATCCTTGAGTGAGAAAGAAAGAAAAGAAAGGAAAGAAAGGAAGGAAGGAAGGAAGGAAGGAAGGAAGGAAGGAAGGAAGGAAGGAAGGAAGGAAGGAAGGAAGGAAGAAAGGAAGGAGAGAGAGAGAGAGAGAGAGAGAGAGAGAGAGGGAGAGAGGAAGAAAGGAAGAAAGAAAGGAAGAAAGGAAGAAAGGAAGGAAGGAAGGAAGGAAGGAAGGAAGAAGAGACGGAAGGAAGGATGCATAAAGAAGATTACGATTAGCGATCAGCGAGTAGAGATATAGCAAGGATCATACAGCTCCAACGCACACGAACATCCACAAAACCACAGCACACATGACAGTAAGTTTAATGAACCTATGAGATAACTTCAAGCATACCAACATTTTCATCCTAGTAGTCCCAGAAAGAGAAGAGAGAAGAAAAAAGGACAAAAAAACCCATTTAAAGGAAAATGTTTGAAACTTTCTCTAACCTGGTGAAGGAAACAGACATTCAAGTCCAGGAAGCACTCAGAGTCCCATAGTTGTTAAACCCAGAAAGCCTCACATCAATACACATCATAATTAAAATACCAAAGGTTTCCCTGGCTGGGTAGCTGCTTTGGTTGGAGCACTGTTCTGATACTCCGAGGTTGCAGGTTCAATCTCTGGTCAGGACACACATAGGAGAAGCAACCAATGAATGCATATGTAAGTGGAACAACAAATTGATGTCTTCCTCACCCTTCCCCTCTCTCTCTAAAAAAATAATAAATCAATCAATAAAAAATTTTTTAAATCCCAATAGTTAAGAATAAAGAGAGAATCCTAAAAGCAGCAAGAGAAAATCAGTTTGTTAAACAAAAAGGATACCCATAAGGACTATCAGCTAATTTTTCAGCAGAAACTTTTCAGAACAGAAAGAATGGCACAATATATTCAAGGCAATGAAAGAAAAAAACTAAAACCAAGAATATTCTTCACAGAATTGAAGGAAAATAGTTCCTGAGACAAGCAAAAGCAAAAGGGGTCCATCACCACTAAACTGACACTCTATGAAATGTTAAGGGGGCTCCTTTAAGTGGAAAAAAGGACTAAAAATAAAAATATGTAAGAAAAAAATCTCACTGATAAAGGCAAACATTTAGTAAATGTAGTAGATTAACCAAGTATGAAGCCACTATTAATGTTAAAAGAGAAAAGTAATAAGATCATGTGTAATTACAATAATACATTAAAGCATACACACACACACACACACACACACACACACACACAATGTAAAATATAATGCCAAACTACATAAAAGTGGAGGAGGGGGTAAAAATGTATACTTTTAGAATGTTTTTGATCTCAAGTGACCATCAACTTAAAATAGAATGCCATAAATATAGCTTGTTATATATAGATCTCATGGTAACCACAAACCAAAAACCTATAATAGATACACAAAAAATAAAGGAAAAGGAACTCAAATTATTAAAGTCATCAGTCTACAAGAGAAGAGAGAAAACTAAAAAAACAGAAAAGAACTACAAAACAATTAATAAAATTGCAATAACTACATGCCTATCAATGAACACTTTAAATATAAATGAACTAAATATTCCAATCAATAGATATATGGTGGCTGGATTAAAAAGAAGAAAATATATGCTGCCAACAATAGACTCACTTCAGATGGAAAAACACACCCGGATAGAAAAAAAGACTGGAAAAACACATTTCATGAAAATTGAAATGAAAAGAAATATGGGGTACCTATACATATATCAGACAAAACAGACATTTAAAAAAAAAAAAGACTGGAACAACAGAGACAAAGAAGGGCATTACGATACATAATGAAAAAAAAGGATCAATCCAACAAGAGGATATAGATGTCAACATCTATGCATTGCATATAGGAGCACCTAAATAAATAAATAAATATTAACAGACATAAGTGAGAGAGGTACTACAATAATATTAGACAACTTCAATACTCCACTTATATAAATGAACAAATCTCACAGCTACAAAATTAACAAGGTAACAATGGCCTTAAATGAATGACATTCAATCCAAAGGCCTTAATAGATATTTATAGAGCATTCCACCCCCAAACAGCAGAATACACATGTCTTATTCAAGTGTATATTCTTCAGGATAGACCACAGTAGGTCACAAAACAACTCTCAATAAATTTGAGGGCTGAAATTATTATCAAGCATCTTCTCCAGTCACAATGGTATGAAACTAGAAATCAATGACCAAAAACTCCTTAAAAATACAAACACGGGGAGGCTAAATAACATGCTACCAAGCAATCAATGGTTAATGAGGAAATCAAAAATAAAATTTCTTGCCGAAGCCGGTTTAGCTCAGTGGTAGAGCGTCGGTCTGCGGACTGAAAGGTCCCAGGTTCAATTCCGGTCAGGGGCATGTACCTTGGTTGCGGGCACATCCCTGGTGCGGGGTGTGCAGGAGGCAGCTGGTCGATGTTTCTCTCTCATCGACATTTCTAGCTCTCTATCTATCTCCCTTTCTCTCTGTAAAAAATCAATAAAATATATTAAAAAAATAATAAAATAAAATTTCTTGAAACAAACGAAAACAATGATACAAAAATCTATGGGACAGAGCAAAAGTAGTTCTAATTCATAGCAATACAGGCCTACCTCAACAATCAAGAAAATCTCAAATAAACAGTCTAACTTTACATCTAAAGGAAAAAGAAAAAGAAGCACAAATAAAGCCCGACGTGAGTGGAAGAAAATAATAAAGATTAGAGCAGAAATAAACAAAATAGAGAATAAAATATGTATAAGATAGAAATTAAAATAAAAGCTGGTTTCTCATAAAGATAAAATGGATAAAACTATAACCAGACTCATCAAGAAAAAGTAAAGAGAGGGCCCAAATAAATCCAACCAGAAATGAGTGGAGAGATGAGAATTGAAAACACAAAAAATACAAAGAATTTTAAGAGAATACAATGAATAGATACATGCCGACAAAATGGCAAACCTAGAAGACAGATTTCTAGAAACATATAATCTTCCAAGACTTACTCAGGAAGAAACTGAAAATCTAAACAGACCAATTACTAGTAAAAAAAAAGTGAATCAGTAATTAATCCATACACCCCCCCCAAAAAAAAAAAAAAAATTAGGACCAGATGGCTTCACAGGTGAATTCTACCAGAAATTCATGAAGAATATCTATTCTTCTGAAACTATTCCAGAAACTTGAAGAGGAGGGATAGCTTCCAAACTCTATAAGCCAGCACTACCCTCATCCTGAAATCAGACAGAGACATTGCTTTCATATTTATCAACTGTCTCAGTTTTTTTCATCTGCAACAATAGTATTTCTCATAACAAGTACTACAATAGTAAATGTAAGTGGTAAATGAAGTAGAAGCCAAAATAAAACACTTAATACCTTTTTAAAAGAAGAGGCAGCATAGCACAGTGGTCATGGACAAAACTCAGGGGCAATTGCACTACTAGTAGCAGGGTCACCCTCAGTGAACTATATGAAAGCTTTCTGGCCTCAGGCATCTCACTCATAAAGTGAAAGTAAAAGCAGAACTTAGTTCAAAGGGGTTTTGGGAAGATTCAGTGGGTTGACATGTGTGATCTCCTGAGAACAATGCCTAGTACTTAGTGCCCAGTACTTAGTGTCAGCTTTATTAATACAAAATCTGATAAGTATTCACACCAGGTTACCTTTGCTTATGACTGAATTCAGGATTTTGTGCTTGCTGTCATCTACCCTAAACCAACCACAAACACATGCAAACACACCCCGTGCTAACCCCATCGGTCAAGGCCCGTTTCACTGGGTGCCCTGATTAAAAGAGGGGGGATGACCTGGGCCAAGTTCTGGCTCCACCAAAAGAACCTCAGTGGCCTTAAGCCAATCTTAGGCCAATGCTTCCTATTTACTGTTGCACATTAGAATCCATTGGAAAGCTTTGCAAAATCCTAATGCCATGGTCACACCTCTACCAATGAAATAAAAATACACAGGAGTGGGAGTTAGGCATCCGTATTTTATTAAAGATACTGATTATTCCAATGTCATTGCAAAGAGCAGCCAAGTCTGGGAATCCTAGACACTACTGATTCCTCTAAGTGGGAAGGAAACAGAGCCATAGTCTGGATTGGCAAAAGCACACAGGGAGATAACATACACGAAGTATCCAGCCCCCTGCAGAACACCCTGGGAGTGCCCATGCATGAACATGACCATGATCCTTAACATGGTTGCTAACCAGGCTATCTCTACCCAACCCATGTGCCTCCAGTTCTCACCTGACTGTCAACCACCTAATCAAACCCACTTCCACTTCTGCTCAACTGTTTCATGTGTGTACTTAGTTGCTACAACTAGATTGTAACCCCCTGGTGGGCTAGAACCACATCTCTGTCTTCTCTGGAAGCCCCATAAATCCCTGCCACAGCACCAGGTCCACACTTGTAACTATCTGAGGAAGGGCAGGAAGAGGAATCCAAAATCGTGACTCTGAAATACCCTCCTCCTTTAACCCATTAGTGCAATGATGGATGAAGTGTAAGCTTGAACTTGAGACTTTCCTACTCTATAAACCAGTGGTCCCCTGGCCATCCTCTCTGTTTGCATCAAGTACCTTCTCTTTTCTATGGAGATAAGGAGGCCCAGTGACCCAGCTCCTCAGGACTTATGGCCATGGCCATCCCAGCAGCTGCCAAGCATACCCAGGAACCTGTAAGTTGGCACAATCACAAAGTTCCAGGTTGAGCTGAAATAGAAGCAAGTAGCTCCTCGTCCTGCTCTGCTTTCCACTGCGTTGCCCCTGGGCCTGGGAGAGGAGCGCTCTTTCCTCCCTCATCCCTGCCTCAGCCTCAGCCTCCGCGGGCTTACCTGTGTGCCCGGCACTCTGCCCGCACAGTGACAGATCTGTCCTCAGAAGCTGTCTGGTTTGGCCAGCAAGCTTAAATCAAACAACAATTTAATCATAGCTGTGATTTAAAAATTCATTAAAATACTGAGTGATGAGCAGGAGTAAAACAGGAGCCAATCCTGCCCTAGGCCCATGGCCAGCCTCCCTGAAGCAGGCAGGCGGAGTGGCCCGCTGCAGAGGGCAGTGAGACACGCCTGCTGGTGACCCCCCTGGGGCAGGGGATCCTGTTCACAGGGACCTGCTGCTGGAGAATCCCAAGGATTATGAGCCAATAGACGCTCTGGAGAAAGCCAGCAGGAAAGCAACCCATTAGTGTCCATTTGACACAGCATCTGCTTCTTTTAGAAGCACATCTCTGGGTAATTCACCAGACAGTATTTCTTGAGTGGGGAAAAAATTTTTTTAGAATGGCTGTTTAATTCCTAAAACACCAACCTCAATGAAAACAGAATTCACAGCAACCTCAGAAGTCTTCTATTTAAATTAAGAGATTCCATTTAAAATAATTTAATAATAATAATAATAATAATTTCCTAAAAGATCCCCAGATATGGCAAGACTAGTATTCTAATCTTACATCTATAAAGCTAAGCTTACATTTTAAAATACATTGGTTATAGAACATAATAATTAAAGGTTTCTTCAAGCTAGGTGTCTAATTTCACCAACAAGGAAAAAAAGCAAACCTTTAAATAATTCTATGTCATTTCTGCTTTGATTAGTCATTCTACGTGGCAAAAAAATCATAAAAATTCTCTTACAAAATGGCTAAGTTACCAGGACTACCCCGTTGTGTTTGAATAATGCATAGCTCTGTGCCCTTTCGGGATAATGAAGCCATCAACTGAATTTCTAAAGAGCCTCGTGCTTATAGCCAGCTCTGCAGAAACTGTCGGGACTTTTAAAGTGAGCAGCAGAGCCTTAAGACAATAAAATAAAAAACCTGTTTAAGACCTGAAATCATTAACATGTGTCGACTTACACTTACACATACATTTGTGTTGTTTAACTAAATATTTGAAAACCAGCTTCTCTCTCAGTTATCTGCCAAGAGCCACGCTCCGGGTTCTGTGTGTCTCTTCCCGCCACGTGGCGATGGCCGCTGCTTTTCAGAGGCGTGCTTGGCAAGGGCTGGTCTTCAAATATTTTCATAAATCGAATTTATTTTTCTTGAATTATACGTCAGTATTGAGTTAGTATCTATTTTGTGTTAATAATTTGGACTCTTTAAACAGCTTTTAAAGCTTTATTTTAAAAATAGATGGGCTCTCCGGGACTCGCCATCACCATCCCTCCTGGCTCTGTCTGCGCTCCGTCCAAGAGGATGGCAGTCAGTTTGCACAGAGCCAATGAGATCCCTGGGTCCTGGGTCCCAGCAAAACCGGAGTGGAAATTGGTCTTGCGGGAAAAGCTGGGATTTGGCTCAGTTCAGCTCTGGACACCGAGAAGGTCGCCCCGAGATCAGAAGGTGAAGGTGAATGCCAAGACCCGTCCTCCTTGACAGCAACAGCTTCTCGGACAGAGGCTGTGGGTGAGGACCTGTTAAAACAGGGACCACTAATCTTATTTTTCCAATTACTCTTATCTGACTGCTATCTCCACCTCCTCCCCACCTCCCCAGGGCTGCCTTAGAGTGACACCTTTTGGAAAAGGTTGAAACTGAAAATCCCCAGGCTGCATTCTGCCTGGACCTGACCACGGCCCTCAAGCCTGTGTTTGGGCTTTGTGTCCTCACTGAAGTTTAGGCGCCCAGGAGCTTTGCTTAGATGTGTCACCTCTGATCCTTCAGCTGCAAATACCGCATCAAGACTTCAAGCTTAAGCTCTCAGATTCTGACTCCATTTTAAATCCCCCCTCCCCGCTTCTCTCCCAGGCTCACGAAGGTAACTTCACTCCATAATAAAAAACGGGGGAGAGAGGTGGGCAAAATATGTGCATCTGGTGTCACTGACACGGTTAAACAGACAGTGTTGAGCCCAGAGGGAAGGGGTCTGCAGGAAGCCTGAGCACGCATTCAGGGTGGCTCGTTGGCACCTCCTGGGAAAGGGCTGTGTGGGGCGTGTTCCTGTGCCCCTTTGGGGTAGGTACTTCATGAGCAGCTGGGAGGTACACACGCTGTTTATATGCATCGTCTGCAGCAGCACGGCAAAGAGCTGGTCTTTTCTCTAACAGAGTCTGGAACATTCTTGAAAAGCAGTTGAGGGAGTGGTTGGTTTAAGAATGTGGACTCTGAAGCCAGAGGGCTTAAGTCCAATCGGGAGCCAGCGTGCTGGCCCTGTGGTCCTGGGAAAGAAAGATACTTGCTCTATGTTCATCAGTTTCTTCCTGTAAAACGTGGTAAATAACTGCACCTCCTTACATCCTTGTGATGTGACAACAGTTACAACAGTTATGAACTCGGCACGTAGTAAGCATGCAGTAACCTGCAACCATTACCAACAGTGATGTTAGTTTAAACACGGGCATTTCTTTTTCAGCCTATTAGAGGGTAAGCGAGCAGGACAGAGGGTTACGTTTTCTTACATTTTCAGAATGACACAGTATTTTTCATCTTTAATGGAATGGTGAAATGTTTACTACTAAATCTATTTATAACAAACCAAATTACCATTTTGGCAATCACATGCAAAATGTGTGTTCATATTTTAGTTTCAGCTAAATTCCAAACACAGTCCTGCAGGAACCCATGAAGTATGAGAGCTGTGTTGTCCAACAGAGCTTCCTGCAATGGTGGGGGGATTCTCCTCGGAGCTGTCAATACATGTGCCACTAACCACCCATGGCTGCAGAACCCTGGAAATGTGACTATGCAACTGAGGAATGGAAATTTCAATTTAATTCAATTTTAATTTTAATGAACTGGAATTTAAATGTAAATAGCCATGTGTCTAGTAATTACTGTATTAGAAAGAGCCAGAAGATCTAAGTTTTACCACTGTATTGTCCAAAGGTGATGTTTAGAAATCATTTTATTCTTTGTAGAAATTATACCTTTTATGAACATATGAGATAAACTTGAAATTCAGTAAAATTTACAAATTATACTGAATAAATTCATGAATTACTATTTGACTATGTATTTCCACTTTAGGAATTAATTATATGAACATAATAAGGGATGTGCCTGGGGGAATTTATTCTTAGGCTATAATAAACATGTTCATTATAATTTCTTATAAAAATCAGGATAACACTGCATATGTATATATGTACATATGAGTGTGTGGGTACGCTCACATGTATAAATGTTCCAAATAAATTTGATACTAAATCACAGACATCCAGTTGTTATGTTGGTCAGACATTAAACACGAAGTAGAAAGATTTAGTGTAAAGAAAAGACGTACAGGAAATTCTAAATGAGAAAAGCAGGTAAGTAAATAATAAATACAATACAATGCAACTATGTGTGAGCTTTTAAGTGCATATTCATAGAAAGAAAGATGAGAAGAAAATGCACCAAAATATTTATGGCAGGGTTGTTTCTAGGCTTAGAGACTTCATGTAATCTATTATATTCTTCTTGGTACTTACTGCTGCAAACATGAATTATCAATGTTAAAGAAAGTAAATTTTTAAAAATTTGCAACCAAGGAACATCTGCATAGAAAGTACTTCAGCTCTCATGAAAAAATTAATTGCTGGTAGACCATAGCTTCCCAAGGTCAGTGGTAATAAAGCAGAACCGAGAGCAGGACGGCGCCCCCTGGTGGCAGTTATGGGGCAGCTACCCTCAGCCAAAAGGACCTCAAGACAGGCTACACTTTCAGGCATGGCTGCTTTGGCCCTGACAGTCACTTAGATTTATGCTGATTATAATCTGGGTTCACCAGGGAGTGCTGGAGTGTTAGTGACTCCAGAGCTGTCAACAGTCACTCCTACCACCTCCACTCTGCCCACCATGTGTTTGAATGTGGCTCATTTCACCTAGCTCTCTACTAACATTCCTATGGAAGTTCAGCATGGTTGCTTGCTTGTGATTTGTTGTTTTGTTTTGTTTGGTGCCAGTTCAGCATTTTCTGATTTTATTGTTGTTATCATTTTGTTTCTGCAGCACACAAAATAAGTTCTCAGGCCCTATAAAATCAAAACCATTTGCCCATGCCCTGGGCTACCTCTATTAGTGAGGTCTATTCATTCCCATTCAACAAGGCAGGGTGGTGTAATCAAATAGACCTCAGTTTTTGCAATGCAAATATCAATTCTGAGGCAACCCCAAGGAGGCCTGACAGAAGAAGGCCACTATGACTCTGCAGGAGATACCTGCTGATGGTGACAAATTTTAATCAGCCTAAATCAAGCCTGGCTCGCCCCTTTCCTGATTCCTTCAGGATCCTTGCATCACAGTTCTCTCCTTACCTCCTTAGGTAATAGTTAGTGGCCTCCCTAGTGCCCTGCTGGTGTTTGAATATATGTAGTCTATGCATTTTTGTATCTTCACACTGGGCTCAGTATTGCAAACACACAGTAGCTGGTCCACAGATAGTAGTGGGAGGGGTGCCCAGATGGAGAAAAGAAGAGAAGGAGCTATACCGTGGAACGATATTCATTACCTCTGACTTCATTAATATGGTTTCCTAGATCCCATTTGACCCTCACATATTCCCAAAGAAACCGGGCATTTAATTGATGGATAACCCAAGCTCAGAAAGGTAAGGTATTTACCCAAGAACTGCAGATGGCTTGCTTTTTTCGAGGATATAGGTCTGACTGTTGGGTTCGAATATAATTAAACAATTGTTAGAGGGGCTACACTGAGAGAATCTGGGAAGAAAGTCTGGAGCATGATTCCCTCAATAGCAAGGAAAGACCTTGGCTTATTCTTCTAATGTCCCCCTTCCTGAGCACAACATCTAACATCTAACATACCGCTAGCACCCACAAATGCATGGATGAACACATTTAGTGAATGAACCTTGAGTCCCATTTGAGACACTGGAGTAGAACATTCACTATGTGCTTTGATTCCAGCAATGTTCCAAGTTATCTTAGTTGACTTTTCTCTTTTCTATTATTTTCTGTTGCTATGTAACACATTTCCACACATTTCACAGCTCATGGTTCTGTAGCTCAAAAGACTAGGCAGGAGGCACCATATGAGTACGGTAGGTTCTCACAAGATTGAAATCAAGATACTGGCAGACTACATTCTCACCTGGAACTCATATAAAGCAAAATGAACATGACAAAATACTCTCCACTGTTTAGTTCCATTTTGCTTTAAAGATATAAAATTGTATTTCAGAATGTATGTGCCAAAATCAAGAAACTTTCTTAACTTGATAAAGAGCAATTACAAAAATAAAATTAAAAAGAAACGTACAGATACCAATGGTGAAAGACTGAATGCTTTTCCTCTAAGATCAGGAGCAAGAAAAGGAGACCTGCTCTCACCCTCTTACTCAGCAGCACTTAGAGTTCTAGTCACTACAATAAGGCAAGAAGAATAAACAAAAAGCAAAAAAATTGGAAAGGAAATTATAAAAATGCTCTTCTTTGCAGATAACATAATTATCTCTATAGAGAACACTAAAGAACCTACACAGAAATGTATTCAGCAAAGTTACAAGATACAAGACCAATATAACAAAAATCAATTGCATGTCTATATATTAACAATTAACATGGGAAAACCAAAATGGAAGGCAACTGATGGGTGTCTTTCCCTCACATCGATCTTTCCCTCTTTCTTTCCCTGTCCCTTCCTCTCTCGTTAAAAATCAATAAAAAATATATATTTTTTAAAGAAGTGACAGTAATGAATGCTGGTGAAGATCCAGGAAACCTGGGTCCCTCTCATATTGCTGGCGGGAGTGGAAAATGGTCCCACTGCTCTGGAAAACAACCTGGGAGTTTCTCGCAAAGCTCAGCATTCAATCGCCATGTAACACGGAACTGCACACTTTCATCATTCATCTTAGGGAAATAAAAACTAATGTTCACACAAAGACCTGTACAAGAATGTTCTTAACATCTTTGTCAGTAAAAGAAAAGCAATGGAAACAACCTGATGCCCTTTACCTGGTGGGCAGTTAGACTGCGGTACATCCATACCATGGAACACTACTCAGCAATCAAAAGGAAGGAAGTATTGAGACACACAACTTGGAGGAATAGCCAGTGAATTATGCTAACTGGGAAAAAGCCAACTCATAAAAGTTGCATCCTATAGGATTCCTCTTATATAATGTTCTTGAAATGATAAAGTTGTAGAAATGAAGGACAGATTAATGGTTGCCAGGGGGAAGGGATGAGCATGGGGGAGGGGCTGGGTGCAGTTGGAAAATAAAAAGGCAACATGAGGGTCCCTGGGGTGATGAAATGTTCTGTATGTTGACCTTATTGACATCAACATCCTGGTTGTGATAAACTATAGTTTTCCAAGAATTACCACTGGGAGAAACTGGGTTAAGATCTCTCTCTCTTTTCTTAAAACTGCACATAAAGTTACAATGATCTAAAAATAGACATTTTAATTAACAAAAGAACATACATATGTATTAGGCATACGCTTCTGCAGGGAAAAGAAAAGACGGGACAAATGCTGGGGAAGACGGCAGATGCTCACACACGGTCAGTGAGGCCAGTCCCATCCTCTGTAGGCAGAATCCAATCCTCCCCAAAATGTCCCCGCCAGGAGGATTTCCACAGAGAATGTTCATGCCGTGCATGCCTTCCATTCCCTAGGACAACCACGTACCCACGTAATATCGTCAGCATTCAAATCAATGGCTATTAAATCAGGATGTGATGTCCTAATTAGTGATAAAAAAAAAAAGTAAAGTGACAACAATGTCATAATTGTGGTCCCCTTTTTAACAAAACAAACTACTGCACACGCAAACAAGAAGACATAGCTAAGCACCATGTTCAATGATAGACACTAGTGCATCACAAACTAAGCGTTAAAGGCCACCAGCAGGTACTGGTTTCCTTAGAATTATAATCCAAATAAGAACAAAATCACAGTAAAGCTTCATTATCCTTAAACTAAATACACCCCTCAGAATGCCGGCATGGTTAGCGCCTCAGTGAGGCGCGAAGTACCTGAATGAACTCTTCTTCAATGTGCCCTGTACTGAAAACACTTTCTAGGGGCTTTAAGTTGGCCCTGTGGCTTCTGCAGAAGGAAAGCCTCCCAATGCCTCCCCAGGCACAGCACCTGGCTCCCTCCCCGGACTGCAACATGGAAAAAACAAGGCTTAACTGGTGAACCTTGGGAAAATTGCTTCATACAAAGAAGACTTGGAACAAAAACTTCCACCCAGTCAGTTCTCCCTCAGCACAAAGCACCTGGCGAGGAGTGTGAGACCTCAGAGGCCAGACGGACAGACAGAACCTGGATGCACTTTCCGGCTGAAGAGAGGGTGACTCCCTCTGATTTCCTTCCAGCCTCCAGAGGAATAAGTAGAGAAGTGGACCGCTTAGTTCCAGTTCTGCCTCTCTTCCAGTCCAAGGCACCCATGTGCTGCTCAGCATCCTCCTCCTGCTCCAGGGAACAGCCTGCTGAGTGGATAACGGGGTTATGACCCTGGGTTACCAGGACCAGTTACTCTGCTTCTCACCTGCCTCTGCACCTGAGGTTGTCTCCTATCCTCCTCTCCTACCCACCTCCCCCTCCCACACAAACACACATTGGTCCTTACAGGAGCCCGGAAGAGAGTGGATAGATGGTAAGGGTCGGTCAGATCCAGCCCATTCCTGTAAAAACAACTAAGACACACATCCTGCCGAGCACAATGTTCATGCTTAAGAGCAGCAACTCTTGTTTTTTCCCCATTACCCTGAGGCATGGGAGCACTGGCCGTTAATCTGAGCAGAGACAAAAACTACTCTTATCTTAATGTGCGACACTTTGTTCTTCAAAACCCCGCAGTTGTGATGAAAGGTACCTGTCGGATAGCATAAATTATACTCACATTAAACCCCAGGCTTCACCAAATACTTGTAGCATGATTTGGAAGTACATGTCTGTGTTTTCCCCAAGGGGCATTTTCTACAATTTATGCCTCTGAACCCCCACAAGTAAGTGACTTTTTTGTTGTTGTTGTTAACCTCCATCTGAGGATATTTTTTCCCCATTGGTTTTTATAGAGAGTTGAAAGGAGAGAGGGGGGAAGAGAGAGAAACAAATACATGAGAGAGACACATTGATTGTTTGCCTCTGGCACCTGCCCCAACCAGAGCAGGGGATCAACCTGCAACCCAGGCCTGTGCCCTTGACCAGAATCAAACCTTTCAATACAGGGGTCAATGTTCTAACCACTTAGCAACACCAGCTAAGGTTATGACTTTTTTCCTACCAGCTCCTTTTTGGTATTTTAGGTACCGTATTTTTCGGACCATAAGACGCACCAGTTTTCAGAGAAGGGAAATGAAGAAAAAAAGATTCTGAAACAAATAGTGTCCTAAAATATTTTATGTGCATTAAAACCCAACATCACAGTCATAAACACATGTAATCAACCCTGTAAAGTAAACAGCAGCATTTAGAACCATTTTAGAGCCGGGCAAGCACACAGAGACCACACAGAGCCGGGCAAGTAAAAACACTTTTTTTTTTAAAGTATATGTGTAGGCTATATTTGGACCATAAGACGCAGGGACTTTTTCCCCCCACTTCTGGGGGGGAAAAAGTGCATCTTATGGTCCGAAAAATACGGTATATGTTTCATTACAATGTGAGATTGCAGTCTAGTCCCAACTAAAGTGACTAAACATAACTCTGAATCAAACATAACTCTCATATTCAAATAGTCTCAAGACAAACATCAGTGAAAACTCTGGATTCCTGGCTTCAATGCCAAATATTCACTTAAAGATCCGACTTCCTCAGTTGGGACGTTTTCTTCCTTTACGATTTCTCGAATCTTTAAATCGCTTTGTTTGAAAAATATTTCTCATTATTCCTCCCCTCTTTTCTTCAAGAATTAATACTGTCATACCCAGCTATCAGGAAATCAGGGGAGTCAACCTTCAGCAGGGGAGGCGGACACGGTGTTTAAAATAACTAACCGCCATACTTATATGGAGATGAATACCCCGTTCTGATGGGTCCCACTAAGTAACCTTAGAGGCGCCTCTATCTGGGCAATAGTTCCTTTTGGACGGAAAACAATTAGGCTGTGTAATGTGCTGAATCCCTCCAGATAAACGGAGCGCACACAGCCCGGCCACTCTCCCGCTGGCTTCAAGGCCGGGGCTGTCAGGCCCGCTCCTCTGGTTAATGTCAGTCGCACTATGTATAAAAGGTGACTCCAGTGTGTACAAATGTTGATCTTTGGAGAAGTCATGCCTAGACTCACACACACATCCACTCTTTCGTCCGCTGGGTCACCGGCAGGAACAGAGGGCGACCCCGAAAGGGGCTTGCCAAGCGTGGAGTCTTACTTGTCAGGTTACCCGCCCTTCTTTCCCCACCCCCCCCCATCCCCCCCTGTACAGGGACTTCCCCGCCCGAGATTAATTCATAATCCTGTTTTGTGTTTAAAAAAATCCAGGTTCTAAAAGCCTTGCCTTTGAGACGGTCTCAGAGGCGACAGGGAAATGTTCTAATAGACGGTAACAAATTAAGTGCCAACGCAAGTGAGCGCCGGGAAGAAAGGAACCGTGTGGAGGCGGTGGCACAGATTGGCTGCCCTTGTCCAAAATCATTTCTTTACGGTTCCCAAGTAGATGCTGAAAACGTATTTTAGTGGCTGGAGTACCTGCCGGTTCAAAGAAGCAACGCCGAACCCATGTCTGACGTTCCTGCACCAGCTCAGCGAAACCAAGATGCCCCCGGAGCCAAAGTTTAGCTGGTGCCAGAGAAGCACAGTATTCACCCGCGTGACTTCCAAACCCAATCTCATCTCTGCCCCAACAGTAAGAAAGCTCTCCTCTCGGCTCCGAACAACCCTGTTTTTATGACAATGAAATTGTTTCTTCCCTTGCCAACCTCATTCTATCCCCTTTTGTGACAAAGTTAACGTCCAGAAATCTTCCCTGTACAACTCTAGCAGATCCGACGGAAAACAGGCAGGAATTCCCAACTCTGCAGAAACCATCACGGGCATAGCCTCATCGGGATGATTCTAAAGCGTGTAACTCGCCCCACCCCGCAGAGACGAAAAAGAATGCAGGAGGGACACAGTGCTGAACGAGGTGGCCACGTGAACGTGACCCCTGTGATCACCTAGGTGTGGACAGGGACAGCGGCCCTGGGGCGTCCTCTGCTCAGAGTCAGAGGAAGAAAAGCCTGCCAGCCGGTAACACAAGTTTCTTTTCAGTTTGTGACTCGGTCTGGGTTTGCAGTCATTCTGCTAAGATTTAATGTGCCTTCAGATGAACTGAGCGCACACAGCCCCACCCTGCGGGGAAGAAAGAGAACGTGAATGTGGATGATGGGGGAGGGCACAGGGAGCATGCTCCACATCTACCGCTGGCAACGTGATGACCTATTCAAAGGCAAAGGTGAGCGTGCAGAGAGCATTTCTACCCAGCTGCATGTCTCCAACGAAAGCAGCTCCAGTGGCCAACTGTGAAAATGAGGAGGCGAATCCGAGTTTGAAGCTGGGTGGTGTGGGGTGTGTGTGTGTGTGTGTGTGTGTGTGTGTGTGTGTGGTGTACACAGCATCCTTTCTGTCCTCTCTTTCCAGGGCCCCCTCCCATGCTCCTACAAACAGTGAATTTGTATTTCCCGTGTTCTGTACTATGGATGGAAGGAGCCAAAACCCTACAGTTGAGCAGACTAAGATATTTTCACACCTATAAGCACTGACTTACAAAATCAAAGTGTACTTTTAAAAGAGGCAGTCGGGTCTCTATTGCCTTGCACATAAAAGCCCAACTCCTTTCCACGGCCACCAGGAGCCCATACTATCCAGCCCTTGCCTGCCTCCTCGACTACATGCCATGCCACGCTGGTCCTTCCCTGCGCCTCGTAGGATCTTCCTCCTTTTCCTTGCCTCGTCTCTCAGCCCCCATCCAAGCCCTTTAAGCAACAAGCATCTTCTCACCTGGCAGGCCTCAGCATAAATGCCACCCCCTCCAAAAGGTCCCTCGAAACCACTTAAAGCAGCTGCCTGCCTGCCACCTGTCGCTGGTGTGCCTCGTCTCAGACCCAAGTGTGTTTCCTTCGTACCATGTATCACAGTTTTAAATTACCCTACCTAACACTTTGTATTCTCTTCTCATGTCCCTCTCCGGGCTCTTTGCTCCATGTCTAAGGCACCCACCACTTATCTGTAATGCCCAACTGGGGCCTGGCACATGCTGACACTTAGTAAACACTCAGCTAACTCATAACTAGAATCAGCCAAAACAATAACACCAGATGCTCACACCAGTGGTTCTCAAAGGGGGGGTCCCCCAACCACCAGCAGCACCTTCAGAATTTGCTGGAATGCACATTCTCAGCATCCTCTCTCCTGTCCCCAGGCCTTCACCTATTGGATCAGAAACTGGGGGGGGGGGGGGGGGGGGTGTGTTCCAGCCCAGTGAGCTCTGTTTTAACAGCCCTTCAGATGCACTCGGGTGCAAGCTCAAGTTTGAGGACTACTGGCTCACACGCCAGCAAACTCCAGTGTCACAGACCTGCTCTCTTAGGATAGAAAGAGTGAGCACTATCACTGTCTCATAGGGAGATATCTTTGAAAACTCACTATCCAGAAAGGATCATTCAGTCCAGAAAGGATCCTAAATTCACAAATACATCTGCATTTGGGGAAAGGACACCAGTGTATGCCCAGGATACGCTGGCTTCATTTCTGCTCCTGCAGGCAGAGGGATCAGGCTGGGTCTGGACCTGCTGCAGCCAGACCATGGCCGGGAGACTCCTGCCCGCTCCACAGGGATGGCCCAGAAAGGACCCTACTGGCCTCCCCAGCCCCACCTTGACGGTAAGGCTTCTGGGGATGGCTTGCCCTGCCATCTTTGCTCCCTGGCCAGGACCAATACCTGCACAAAGCAGTCACTGAGAAGGCGTTTGCATTAGAGCCACTGGCTGACGTCCCTGTCCTGTTCCCTGTACAGCTGTGAAGAAACAAACAGGGGTTCTGCCTGCTGGTGGGTTAATGGGCTTTACTATGAGAACAGGGGTTCGAAACATGAGAGAGCTGGTAGTGGTGTAGGGCACAGTCAAGAGGATCCAGGTTCAGGTCCAGGCTGCTTGCTGCTGGATGTCTCTGGCCGAGGTACCTGACTCACCGAGCCTCCAATCCCTCCACTGCACATGGAGACTACGTGCCCTGCCACACGGGGCAGCTGTGGGGGTTGGGTGAGGTTGCGGGGCAACCTGCAGGCAAATGTGCAGCACAAAGCAGGCATGTCGTGGTGCTCAGGACACTGTCACACACAATTGTAACATCACTGAACTGTCTGACTGCAGCAAATGGACCAGAGTCCTGTGCCTCTGATATAGTGTGTATCCTGGAAATGTAAGAAAGCGAGAGACATTCCTGCCCATCTCCCAGCTTTCAATGTGATGGGAAATAATAGAACAGGAGGAAACACAGGCTCTGAGGCTAGGTAGCTGGTGGCTGGAATTTCTTCTCTGCCACTTACCAGCTGTGTGACCTTGAGGTAGCCACTTACACTCTCTGGGCTTCTGATTTGTTGGCTGGAGATAATAATACACTTCACACAGGGTCGCAGTGACGCCCGGAGATTAAACTGTCTATGAAACACTCAGCCCTGTGCCCTGCCCTTGGTAAGCACTTGATAGATGATAAGTATTATTCACTGAAACCAACAAGAAGCAGAACAGAATTCCTTCTCTGCCACACAAGAGGCAGAAGCCGAGTGTTAGAGGCAGAAACAAGGAGGAGATGACCCATTCAGACAGGAGGATGGGCAGGGATTGCACTGAGACAATGTCTTCACACAGGGGTTGCAAACACTGGCAGGATGAAGAGGTCATCAACGAGTGAGACTGGGCAGGCAGGGGAAGTGGTCCTCACCTCCCACTATTTTTACCAGCCAACAGGTAGTTCCATATGGCCTCTTATCAAAAGAAGAAAAATGCTCTGAATTTTTCCTAAAGTCTTTTTTTTTTTTTTTTTTTTTTTTAATGATGCTTCCATTAAAAGAAAATCCTACCTGAATTCACAAAATACGTTTGTGGGCCACATTTGAATCATTGGCTACCAGTTTTGACCTCCTATTTTAAAGGGCAGCTAGAATTCTGTCATTCAGGGATGGTGGGGAGAACATTCTAGCAAAGAAACTGGATGGGCCAAGGCGGTGGGGGGTGAGGAGCAGAAGGCCAAGAAACCCCTTGGAGATGGGTTTTAGGGCAAGGCTCAGGGTCAGGAGACAGGTAGATCTAGGGATGCTGACATGGACCAGGAAGGCTTTGAAGTGCCCGAGGAACACAAGCCTACCAAGCCACTCTCTCCCTCCCTGGGCCTCAGTTTCCCTCCTGTGAAGTGAACTCCTGAATTAGATGAGCTCTTTCTGTACCACTTGGGGCGCCACAGACATTTCCTCACTGGGAACCCCACATGCGGCTCCTGGGCTCTAGTCTGCGGGGATGTGACTCTAGGTCAGCATCAGGAGGGTCGGGAAGGAAAGGAGCCAAAATCTGTCCCAAGGGCCCACCTTGACCAGCCACCAAAAACCAGCTGACTATGTAAGGCAGAGGGAACTGGAGGCCCTCAGAGAAGACTAGATCCCTCAAGGAAGCAGCAGCTCAAGTGATAACAACCACCTTCTCTGAGTGTCTGCCTTGGGCAGGACTCTGGTCTATTTACTGGGCAGAATTCTTTCATCAAATGAAGCAGGTTCTACCCTTCCACACCAGGTACAGAACGGCTAAACAGGCCCAAAGTCAAAAACGAGAAACCGCAGGATGCAGCCAGGCCAGGTTAGCGCTCTGACCCAGCACCTCGACCTGAGCCACTCCATCATGCCGCCTCCCCTGCTGGCTTTCACATCTGTGTTTTGGTTTGTGTTGCTTTCACATTGCTGCCAAAATCATGTGGCAGGACAACCCAACTGGGAACATTCTTTGGCCATGGATGTGAGAAAGGCTAAGGACTTAGGCTCCCTCTCCTGCTCTGGAGGGTGGCCCAAGCTTTGAGTCCTGGGGAGTTTTGTTCTCTTCTTGACAGAGAAGAGAAGTAAATGGACTTTGATTCCAAAAACCTGGAATTTTGGTCTGAGGAGTCAACTTGTCGGAATGAGTTTGGATGAGTGGGGAATGGAGGGACTTGTGAGATTTGGATTCTACCTGGTGGCTAAAGGGGAGGTGGATATCACAGATGGTAGGTCCCCACTGCCAACAGCCCCCAGAGAGTGAGGAGACAAAGAGCCAGGGACCCAGTGCTGAGGGCCAGGGCTTAGAAGTGTATTAGCAACTCTACGTTAGCAACCAAGCATCCCAGAGGTAGCCACCTGGACCAAAGACCAAAGGTCTTATCTCAAGCACTCTGGGTGAATAGCCTTAGGGTTCTTATAAGAATCCTGAGAAAGAGAAGGACACCCCCCTCCCCCCCACACACACACACACATGGTGTCTGAGATTTGGTTTTCTACCAAGCATGGCTGATGTGGAGGGGTGTGACCTAACATTTGATTTGATTTAGAAAATATACAATATTCTGTTTTTGCACCCAAATGTTGTGGAATTAATTTAGTCAATTATAATTACTTGCATGAAAAAAATCTTTATATTGAGAAGGCTTCATATGTTTGAGGAATTTTGTCCATCTGATTATGGAAAACCTTCTCTCTCTTATGCACACATGCACTATGTATTCTAATTGTTTTCTCTTTAAATTCTCAATTTTTATATTGAATCAGTAGTTAGTCTACAAGTTAAATATAAAACTTTAAAAAATGTATATACCTATATGTGGACATATAAAATATTTGTTTCTATTCCCACTTGAAATGAGAGACAAGGTAATATTATAAGGTTTTACTAAGATCTAATATCAATACATACTAATCTACAATATATCATAAAGGGCCTGTAGTCATACACAGTAATGGCAGAATGACCAAAGACTGCTCACCAGGAGGCTGCATGCGTGGCAAGACAGGTGGGTGGGGACTTGACTCTGGGTCCCCTGTCCTGCCTGGCACAGCGGGAGTCAGTGTGGGTCCCACGTACCACCCAGCCTAGTGGGAGTCATTCTGGGTCCCACCTGCATGGTGGGTCTGGGTAGCTCGTGATATTGCGTGCTGGGCCCCTGGTTAAGTATTAATACAAATTAACAATTATATGGCATTTACTCTGTGACAGACATTGAAGTACATGTGAATAATTGTTTATAATTATTTATTTCTTACAACACTCTTTTGAGTTGTAATTCCCATTTTACAGATAGGAAAACTGAGGCACAAAGAGGTTAAGTATCGATAATTTGCCCACATCACATAACTAGTAAGTGGCAGAGCTGGGATTTGAACCCAAGCTGTGAGGCTCCAGTCTTTGGTGACAACTAGCACACTTTACTTCCTAGCATCTATTATAAGGATCAAAGGCGGGGCAGTTAGCATTCAAAGCTCTCTATAAATTCATTCATAAATTCAACAAAATTTACTGTAGCACTATGCCAGGTAAGGGGGATTCAGTCAGTGCCCACACTCCTGGTATTCACAGTCTAGCAAGGAACTTGCTCTTAATTCCTTCTCGCTCGTTCTCTCACTCTCTCTATCCCAAGGAAATTATCCACATGAACAGAATTCATTTCACAACTTCATCCAAAAGTTCACATATCCTGGTGATACAGATAAGTCTAATACACATATCTTGGTGATGCAATTAAGTCTAATACATAAGAGGTGTGAAAATAAATGTAATTTTTAAGCTAATTTTTAAAAAAATATTCTCTTTATTGATTTTTAGAAAGAAGAGAGGGATAGTGAGATAGAAACATCAATGAGAGGGGATCATTAATTGGCTGCCTCCTGCATGCCCTCCACTGAGGACTGAGCCAGAAACTGGGGCAAGTACCTTGACCAGGAATCGAACCAGTGAGCTCTTGGTTCCTGGGTCTACCCTCAACCACGAAGTGATAATGGCCAGGCTTAAAAAGATTTTTAAATACAAATTACAAATATTGATCTCACAACTCAAAGATAGTAGGACATGGTCCAATTAGAAATGACCCCAACTTGCTAAGACGTGTAAGCATGAAAATCTAGAAGGCTGGAAAAATAACATTTGCCGCTATTAAGAGATTTATTTTGTATTTATACTTCACTGGTCAAATGTGATTAATAAACATCCTGGGGTCGGAGGTGCATTTAAATGTAAGATTCTCGTATGTAAGGAAAAGAGCATTGACTTCATCTCAAGGCAGGCCCTGCTGATGGCAGACGAAGACTGGAATGTGCAGATAATTATCTTTAAGGCAGTCAGCGGCTATATGTCTCCTATAATATCACCTTTCAGATCAAGCCAAGACATTCCAGTGTGAATCAAGGTTTATTTATGAAAGGATTTAACACTTTTAGATCCCATATTGCTTGGAGGACCACCAATTTCATTCCCAAATATCCAATTTCTTCAATTTCACAGAACATGAATGAGATTTCAGGTTCCCATATGTGGAGGGAAAAGTTTAAGACACTAAAATTCCTTTTCTTCGCTAACACCTCCACAAAACAAAATCACCACTTGGGACTGAAAGTATTATAGAAAATGCCCTAAGTCATAACGCCACATTCATGTAGATACGACCCAATTTTCAGGTACAGGAGAAATTTGATTGTGGGTGCTTTATATGGGCCATAGACAGAGAGAGAGAAAGCAGCCCTTCCACCAGCAGGACAAAGAGACAGAGATGTCCAAAGAAAGCAACAGAGTCCAAATGGACATGCTGGCATGATCTACTGGAGGGAACTGTTCATCTGGAAGATTATATAAGTTCCTTCATTGGTGCTGCTAGGGACTGATCAGATATCCTTTTTGAAGAAGTGGCATAAACTAGCTTACACTAGACCAGGGCTGGCACAGTGTGTGTGGTTTCAGGAAAGTGATAGTACCTGCTGAGGAGGAGAAAGATAAGCAATTGCAGAGGCAAGAGCCCGCAGGCCAATATTTCGATCCTGCAAAGCTGTCTGGTAATAGCCCAGGTTAGTAGTAAAAAGGATAATGATGATCATGAAGACCAACATAGGTAGGAAATTCAATGTATTTTTATAGAAAACATTGTATTAGTCATTTGATAACAGTAACTACCATACTTTCTGGCATATAAGACGACTTTTGAAATGAAAAAAAGTCAACGGAAAATCTGGGGCAAAAGAACAAAATTGCACAAAAATTACCTGCAGATCTTTATGGCAAAGTAAGTCTTTTCTTTGATGTGTGGGGTAGTCTTATACAGCAATATAGGCCTAAACCTATATTTCAACTGTAAAATTAGGGGGTCGTCTTATACCCCGGAAAATACGGTAATTTTAGTTATTTGATTATTTAAAATAATTTAGTAGGAATTAAGCAAGGGAAAAAAAGAAAATCGTTTTTTGCTAAAGAATGATCAAGTGCCTTAACTTTATTATTACCTATTAATAGGTAATAATAATTGCCTTTTAATTAATCATTAATATAACTTTAATATTATGTTAATTAAAAGAGTAATATGCATGCAAATGTGAGTATATATTTATTTACTTACTTATTGTTTTTCACTTTTATATCTTTTAAGTTATTTTTATAAAATTTCTCAATGACAGTTGCCATACAATATTATATTAGTTTCAGTTGTACAATGCAATGTTTATACATTTATATAACTTATGAAGTGACCGCTCCAATAAGTCTAGTACCCATATAACACAATACATTGTTATTAAAATATTATTGACTATATAATATATTCTATATTCCCATGACTATAATTATAACTGCTAATTTATAATTCTTAATGCCTTCACCTTTTTACCCATCCTTCTAACCCCCCTCCCATTTGAAAACCATCAAACTGTTCTCTGTATCTATGAATTTGTTTTTGTTTTATTTGTTAACTAGAGGCCAGGTGCACAAAATTCATGCATGGGTAGGATCCCTAGGCCTTCCAGCTGCCAGCTGGGGCCCTCCCTTCATTCTGAGTCACCCCCTGCTGCAGCACATGTCATAGCGAGTGATGGGTCTCCTGGTTGAACTCCTACAGGGACATTTGCATATTAGACACACACACACACACACACACACACACACACACACACATACACACCCACATATATATAATATATATATTTGTTGTTGTTGTTATTGTTTTTAGATTCTACAAATAAGTAAAATAATATGGTATTGCTCTTTTTCTGTCTCACTTATTTCACTTAGCATAATATCCTCTAGGGTCCATCCGTGTTGTCATAAATAACATTGAAAAAAGAAATTGAAGATACAAATAAATCAATAGGAAGAATTAATATAATAAAAATGTCTATACTATGCAAAGCAATCTACAGATTCAATGCAATTCCTATCAAAATACCAATAGCATTTTTCATAGAACTAGAACAAATAATCCTAAAATTTATGTGGAATCACAACAGTCCCTAAATAGCCAAAACAATCTTGAGAAACAAAAAAACAAACAAAAACATAAGGCCAGGACCCAGAGAATCATTGGTGGTCATTTTATAGCATTCCAGACTTCTTTCCATCTATGTCCATCACTCTAACAAGTCAATCTCCTATACATACTGCTTTGTGGCCTTCCTTTTAATTTAAGCTCCAGGGATATTTTCCCTGTCAAAAATATTGATCTCATTCATTCTTTAATGGCCATAATGTAATCGATAATAGACCTCTCCCAACAGTCCTTACTTCTGAGTTTTTAAATTTTATAAATAACTACAAAAATAATATCTGAATACCTTATCTGCTTTTGATCCAGTTATTACTTAAGTTCCTAGAAAGTCAACTGCTAGATCAAAGGGCACATATATCTTTAAATAACAGAATACATACCAATAAACAGGCCTCCTGAAAAATCAAACAAATCAAGAGTGAAGGGTACATGTTATATTCTTCATTTGGTTTCTCTGTATTTCCAGGGGATATTTTCTCTAACTTACATTTTGCTTAAAATTGTATATGTCAATAAGAAAATTATAGAAAAATAAAAGGAAAAGAAAAGGGACAACTGGAAGGTAACTTTTTCCAACAAAGAATTCTAATCGATGGGGCAGGTTTTGTCTAGAAAGAAGATGGAGACACAGGACTCTATAACTTGATGCTACTGTCTACTACACTCACCATCTCACTCCCCTTCACACCCATCATGCTCCTTTCCCACACCTGGTTATCTATGATGGAGAATGCAGTGATCAGCAAACTTGAGTGTCCCATCCTTTCAACGGTCCTAGTCATCACTCTATTAATAAAAGGTCATTCTGGGTTTTCAAGAACAAAATAACGACTTCCTCTCTTTTCTAGGAATAGCTCTCTCAAGGCAGAGATTCAAAAGTATCCTCACTGGGTTGAGTTAGGACTTCCCAACTCCCTTCCCTCACCCTGAAACCAATAAAACACTCTTGCTTTTTCCTGTTACCACAAACAGTTGTTTATTTGTGTGTTTTTTGTTTTTGTTTTTGTTTTTTAAAGAAGACATAGCCATCAAGCTTAGGGGGAGAGGGGAGCAAAAGTGATACATTTAAAACACATATCCCATTAATATTTTGAAGTTTATTAACTATCATAGAAGATGCAGTATGAGGTAATGCAGAAATTAATCAACAACTGAGGGTCTTTTTTATGGACCAGCTTCCTACCAAACAGAACCTAGGGTTTCCAAATGCCCTCTGTTCTAAGCCTCAATCCCTCTAATGTCAAACCTAGCTAATATGGATGGAAGGGAGGGTGGGACTATGTCTCTTTAAATATTAAATTATTCTTTTATTTTATTTTATTGTTTTTTTACAGAGAGGAAGGGAGAGGAATAGAGAGCCAAAAACATCGATGAGAGAGAAACATCGATAAGCTGCCTCCTGCACATCCCCTACCGGGGATGTGCCAGCAACCAATGTACATGTCCTTGACTGGAATCGAACCTGGGACCTTTCAGTCCTCAGACAGATGCTCTATTCACTGAGCCAAACCGGTTTTGGCTAAATTATTCTTAATGCTCTATTTTGGCTAAGAATAAAAAAAAAAAAATCAGAGAACTGATACTAAAGAGATCACCTTTAACATTTGAGAATTCTGCCAATTTTTTCCTCTTTAAACAGTTTTTTAAAGAGTGAAACCTACCTTTACTAAAATCCTCTTTCTGCTGATACATACAAAAATCTCTTACCACTTCTATAAAGCCATTGCCCTGAGGTCTTCTTCTCCCTAGACACAGGTCTGATAAGCTCATAAATTCCTCAGATGCAAGTGACTCCTTGGCTAAGCATTCCCCCAGGCCAGGAAAAATGATTTGTCCATTTATTTTAGCATCTGCCAACCAGCAGATGTACAAACATGCAAATCTAGACTCAAGGAAGGAAGCAGTTCTTCTTAAATTGATGTTGAGAACTTTTTTGAAGCTTATCCCACAGAACCGGACACCCACCGTTGGAAGGCAAAAGAAAAGAAACCAAAAACATATTTCCCTTTTAGATGTGCCTCTTTCTAAGCACTAACTAAAACTGCTGTCTTCTATTTGGGCACGTGGTTCTATTTTGGAAATGGATATGAAAATCAAACAATGAATACAGAACCAAATATTATTAAAATGCCTTGTCTTTCAGATCCAGTCTTATATGAAACACTAGAGACCCAGTGCATGAAATTTATACACTCGGTAGCGGGAGGGGGTGCATGAAGCACTCAGCTTGGCCTACCTGCTTTCACAGTCTGGGAGCCCTCAGGGGATGTCAAAGGCTTAGGTCTGCTCCCCGCCTTTACACTTGCCAGCTGTGAGCTGGTTTCTGCTTTCTGGCTGAGCGGCGCTGCCCCTGTGAGAGCACACTGACCACCAGGGGGAAGCTCCTGTGTTGAACTTCCCCTGGTGGTAAGTGTGCATCTTAGCAATCAGTCATTCTGCCATTCGGTAGATTTGCATATTAGCCTTTTATTATGTAGGATATACAGTTGTCTCGAATTTTGTACATGCTATTTATTTAATCAAGTCCACAGCTGAAAAGCTTATATCCGAGTGTCCATGATTAAGTCTCAGGGTGGGCATTTGTCAAGACATTGCAATTCCCATATTTGTCTTAACTATATTAAGTATATAAACCCTATACTCTTTACCATTATTTTTAGAAGCTTTAGAAATAAAAAATTAAATTAAATTAAACTTATTTAATTTACAATCATTTGTGTACCAATTAAGATTGTGATGCTTACAAAAAAACATATTCATAGAATAGACAAAAAGGATCATATATCTGATCTAAAAGAAAAAAGTCGGAATGAAATATATAAAAGGACATTGCCAAGGCATATACACTGAGTGGCCAGATTATTATGATCTCTGAATGCATAATAATCTGGCCACTTAGGATATATCCTATATAATAAAAGGCTAATATGCAAATTTCCCCTCAATCAGGCGTTTGACCAGCAGGCAAACCAGCCAACTGCCCATGTCCCTTCCCCCTGGCCAGGCTGGCCAGACCCCACCCATGCACTGGGAATTCATGCACACACATACACACTGAGTGGCCAGATTATTATGCATTCAGAGATCATAATAATCTGGCCACTCAGTGTATATAAAAGACTAATATGCTAAGTGTCCAAATGGTTGCTATGATGTGCACTGACCACCAGGGAGCAGTCGCTCAACGCAGGAGCTGCTTTGATGCACACTGGCCATTTACAGAGAAATGGCACCACAGACATGGTGCCCACAAAGCAACACTCAGCTTTCCCCAAGCGGGACACAGGCCCTGCCAGCAACCCAGAGTGACACCACACCAAACTGCAGATAATGCTTCTGAGACCCCACGGTGCAAAATGCAGCCCCCAGCCCAGCTCAGCCTGGAAACTGTGGCTGTGGATGCTGGGTAATGATGTCATGTAGCATACCTGGCTTCCTCTCCCTAGCAATTAGCATCCTTGGAGTTTTTTCAGTCTAGGAGCACGACTTGTTATATAGCCAGGTGGAAATGTTTTACACTTTAACCAAATGTCTGTGAAGCGTTTTCCCATTCCTCACAGAAATCCTGGAGTAGGTAGACAGGAGACTTGGTAGAATCCTCTTTTCTTTTCATTACCCAGAAAATAGAGATTCAGAAAGTTTAGAAACTTTACCAGACTGAAAAGAAGTAAGAAATGGTGGACCTTAAAAATGACTTCAGGTTTTCTCACTGTGCAGAATATAGTCAAACACTGCTACAGTTGAATATTTTACCCTTTGTTCTCCCTGTGTGACCTATAATAATAATCTGCTTCATGTTGATATTTATTGCTATGTTGCTGACAATTACCTGAAAGATAAGTTGGGGTGCTTCACTAGGCTGGGAAAAGTTTAGCTATATCAGAAAGCAGGTCTAACTAAGCAAGTTTATATATATATATATATATATATATATATATATATATATATATATATATATATATTTATATATTTATATATGTATATATAAAGTTCTCCCTGGCGCTAATCACACATGTGTATTTTGATCTGTAATTGTTCATTGCAAATTTGGTTGACACTTCTAATATAGAGAAAGGGTGAATAGCAATATTAAAATATTTCTTCTAATTAATTTCCTTTCAATGTGCATGGTTTAATGCACCAGGCCATTAGTGCAGGATATAAAATCAAATACAAAAAAAATAAGAACCACTTATATTAATTTATAACATGCCTTGGCTTCAGGAAATAAATTGCTGGGTCTTTAATATTTTAGGCCTATTGAATGTGAGAAGAGTTGAATTGGTTTGGATTTATAGGGGACACAATATTTGAGCCATCAGGGATGTGCAATAAGATCCTATTATTCTTACTGATGTCAATCCACCTATCTACAAGTAATGTCTTTCCTGTTTCATTGGTTGATGGTTGGAAGCAAGATAACCACCATCATTAGAAATGTGTGTATATAGAAAGACAACAGGTTCTAACGAAGTTATTGGGGAGAACTGACTTTTATCTATTGGGTCTATCAAGGGGCTTGGGGCTTACTTTTTTCACTGCTGTGTTGCAGAGAGTGAAAATGCTAGATAAGTAAGTTCCTAAAAAGTTAGGAGCTACAGATTACTTCAAAAATTATTTGACTTTAAAAAAAATCATGACATTTTAGATCACATGTGTCAAACACAAGGCCCGCGGGCCAAATCCGTCCCGCCAGGCCTTGCAATGTGGCCCGCACCGCGCTGTCATCACTGCACTCCGCTGCGTTTCCATCACAATGACAGTTTATGACTGTTCAGTAAACCATTCGGCCCGCGATTTAGGCTGGATTTTAGATTTTGGAACCTTCTCTGATTGAGTTCGACACCCCTATTTTAGAATGTAAAACAAAAACAAAATATCACTAAAATTTTCCTAATAGTTTATAGTTTATGTCTTCCAAATAGGATGTACATATTCACAGTATTTGTAGAAGAACAACCCAACCCACACACAGCCTCTGCTGACCCAGAGCATGAACTTCGCCTTGAGGTCAAACCAGGTGACTCTGAAAAGAGGGCTAAATCCTTCAACCACTGCCAATCCATTCAACTCACTGTGGCAACAGAGTGGTGAGTATTTCGGTCTCAGTGACCTAAAGAATGAGTAATTCACAAAGCACCCAATTTATTCCCATAAAATGCATAGCATGCCAGTTGACTTGGGGCTCAATTTACACAAAAATCCAGGTTTTCAGAAAGATTTACTCTAGGGTTTCCAAATGTTTATTGCCTTGCTGACAGATTTTTAGACTGATACTTGTAACAGATCATTTTTCACATCACAAGGAATCCAGAATGTGATTCCAGAACATGGAGCAAAAATTGTCTCTGAGAGTCCAGTTGATATGAAATTACTAAATTCTAGACTCTATGCAAGCAAGTAAAAATACTTCTTATATGAATGATCACATGTGAGATAGTACAGCATTAGCAAAAGTTATATGTACCTACTACCCCTCCCACTCACTATTTTCTCTGTTCCTCACACACACTGAGCTTGTTCCTACCTCAGTGACCTTGCCCTTGCTCCTGACACCTGTAGTCCATTCATCCCAGGGCTTTGCAAAGTTGGCTCCTGCTCATCATTCAGCTTCAAATTAGTCCTCCTACCTCTCCAAGTCACACAGTAAATACTATGGCCTACTGATTCCCTTCATAGCACATACTACAATCTCCAATTATCTTATTCATTTTTAGAAAAATATTTGTTACTGAGGGCTCAGCTTTTCTCCCTTGTTCATAGTCACATCCCTAGTGCCCTGAATAATATCCGGTACAAAGAAGGTATTCAATAATGTTTCTAAGTAATTAAGTAAAAATCCTAATTAACCCAAAGTACTGGGGTTCCGCATTAAACTATAGTTCAAAGCTATTAGGTATGGCTTGCATTGTATTTTAATTACTCCATTATTGTAAAAATAAGATACAGTTCAGATCAAACATATGAAGATCTGGTTCATGATCTACAAAATGAAGGGGAGTATATTAATTTACTAGTTCCAAAAGTTTTATAATGAAGATACCCTGTTGGTTGTTGTTTTCCATGATGCTAATGTTTTAAAATAGTTTGTTTTTTATATATTGGCAGTGTATCCTTATGAAGTTTCTAACAGAATTTTTGAAAGATAGCAAATAGCATATGGATAAAAATAGTGTATAATGAATGTTCATAGCACCATTCCTCATGATAGCCAACAAGTGGAAACAGCCCCAAAACCATCACCTAATAGATAAACAAAATGAGGCATCTCCAAATATCTATACAATGGAATATTATCCATTCATAAAAATGAATGAAGTACTACGGTGTGCTATAATATGAAGGAGGCTTTAAAACATTATCCTAAATAAAAGGAGACACAAAAGAGCACATATATTATTCCATTTATATGAAATGTACAGAATAGGCAAATCCGTAGAGATAGAAAGCAGATCAGTGGTTACCAAGGGCTAGGAATTGAGGCAACAGAGAAGGAGAGGGAAGGCAGAAATGGGGAGTAACTGCCTAATGGGTACAGAGTTTCCTTTGGGGGTGATGAAAATGTTCTAAAATTGATTGCAGTGATGGTTTCACAACACATAAATATACTAAAAAACCATGGAAGGTATACTTTAAATGAGTGAATTGGATGCCATATGAGTTATAGCTCAATAAAATTATCATGTACATATATTTTTATGGCATTAAGATACCAATAATATATTTTATGATTAAACTAGATGATTAAGTTTCATCTAGACCTAAAGTCTACAAATAAAATTCCTCCAGGTTTACACTGCTTTAAGAAAATGTCAGCTGCACTAACTCTGAAATTTTAGTGGCTTATGAGAAGTTTATTTCTAGCTAAAATAAATTCCAATCAACAACATGATTGTGTATGGGGGAGAGGGTATGGAAGCAGCCATTTCTTCTTTCTGTCTAATGGTGCCATCATTCTGGAGTCTGAGCCTCAGAGTTCCAGAGGATCTTCTGGATTTGGCCAGTACACAGGAAAAAGAGGGTTCAGTAAATTACACTTTGGTACTAGATTACCAAAGTAATTATATGCCAAATAAAAAAATAGCAAAAATCACTTCCATTGACCAAAACTGAGTAATATGGCCACCCCTAATTACAACAAAATATGGGAAATGGCCTCTGTATGGAGGAGGAAGAGGAATCAGGTTTTGTTAAATATATAGCAAGACTCAGCAGGGATCACTACCTAAAGAAAAGACACATTTAGGAGGGACCCAGGAGCACCTTTCTGTCACACACAGTTGCTCCTAAGATAGTCTGTCTTAGCAAGTGGTTGGTACCAACTGGAGAATGAATTGGTAAAACTAGCTTTTAGAGAGAAATTTGGCAACAGCTAATTAAGTTGAAGATATATAATAGTAGATTAGAAAACCCGGCCATGACATTTTGCAACTTCTCTTATCCTTTAATTCTGGGCTGACCTTGTGACTTGCTTTGACCGATAGAATATGAATGAGGTGATGCATGGGCAATCCAGAGCATAGGCCTTAAAAGGCCTTGCAGCATGTGCTTGAAATGATGCCTCCATAAGGTCATGCTGTGAGGTAGCATGTGTAGCCTAGAGGAGAATGAGAAGCCATATGAAAAAGATCTGAGGTAGCCTACACTACAGACAGTCCCAGTGGTCAGACATGTGAGTGAGGCCACACTGACTATTCCACCATTGCCACTGTCATCTGATTGCAGCCAGATAAGGAAAACTAGCAGCAGCAGCACACCGCCCACACACAGCACTGTGTAAATCACCACTTAGGCCAGGGAGTTTGGGAGGTGGGAGACACAGCCAACAGATAACTGATACAGGAATTTGACCTCTGAGTATAGACTACAGAAAAACTCAGACATTAGCCCAAAGAGAATGTCTCAAAAATGTCCACTACAGTACTATTTGTACAAAGAAAAACACCACAAACAAAACTAATAGGTCAACCATCACAACAAAAATGGATATTTCATAGATGATTTAGGTAGCCAATGGAACACTACTCAGCATGAAAATAAAACAAAGCTACAGAGCCCTCACCAGTGTTGCTAAGTGGTTAAAGTGTCGCCCCATCACAGAAAGGTCATGGATTCAGGTCACAGGTTCAATCCCTAGCCCCAGACGGGGGCATATACAGGAGGCAACCAATCAATGTGTCTCTTTCACATAGATCTCAATCTCTCTCTCTCTCTCTCTCTCTCTCTCTCTCTCTCTCCTATTCCCTCTAAAAATCAATGGGGAGGATTAACAAAACAAATAAACACACAAAAAAAGCTACAGGTTTCAACTTTAAACTTAAAATACATACTCTTAAGAAAAGAAAGTGAATATCCCAATGATACCTATTCAGTCATCAAATATTTACTTAACACTAGTAGGTATCCGGAATAAAGAAGTCATGAAAACGGACCACAAAAAGAAGAACAAACTAAAAAACCCTGCCCTCAGTGAACTTGCATTCCAGTGCAGGGAGAAAGTCAGTCAAGTGTTCAGTCACCTGAAAGGTGAAAAGTAGGAGGAGGCAAAAATTACTAAATGGTTAAACGTCCTAAGGAGAACAGTGAAGAAGGGAAAGGAGATGAAGGACTGGGGGGATTTGCAATTTTAGATGGGGTAGCTCAAAAACTTTTTAAATAAAGCCTGGAGGCGGTGGGGACTAGAAGTGCCAAGTGCCCGGAAGCAGAGGGGTGGCTGGCTTTTCCAAGAAACAGGAAAGAGGCCAAGGAGCAACTGGCCTAGAGTCATGGGAGAACTATGAAACCATGTACCGTGCACTTAAGAATGCAGAAACAAGCAGTACATATTACTTGATGAATATGTAGCTTTAAACGTCCCCAGTGGTTGAGAATACAAGTAAGTATCAAAGTAAGCAGGAAATGATGTACATAAATTTCAGGATAGGATTGCCTTTGGGGGAAATGGAGGTCACTGCATCAAGATGGAGTGTAACAGTTTCTTTAAAAAATGTCAAGCAAACATGGCAAATTTTATTATTTATTTACTTTTTTTTAGTAAAATTTGTTTAGGGTGGACAAATAGGTTTTAATTATAATACTCTTTGTATTTTCTAGTATGTTTGAAACATTTCTTAATTGGTTTTAAAATGAAATAAAGTAATAAATATTTAATCAACATTTAGCGATTGTTGACATGAGGAGACATAGTTGGAATACACACACAGGGAGGATACTAATTGTCCAAAAGCTCAACTGGCCGCTGTTTGGGCCACACTAAGTAGGGCACCAACTCTCCCCTAGGGGCAACAGCCATCACATTTCACATGCCATATTATGTAGGATTTAGTCCATATGTAGTTACCATAATTCTATTTTGGCAGATACCAACATCAGTTCTACTTTAAACCTGTAGTGCCTCTCTAACTGATTCTAACATAATTTCCAAGTTTTATATGTAAAACTAGAGGCCCGGTGCATGAAAATTCATGCACTGGAGGGGGAGAACCCTCAGCCCAGCCTGCCCCCATCTCACAGTCCAGGAGCCCTCAGGGGCGGGAGGTGATCTGGAGATCAGGGGAAGATGACATCCCATCACACTACTGCTGCTGCCACTGCCAGCAGCTCAAACCTCAGCCAGCCCTGGTTACCTGAGCCTCGGGCAGCCCTGGGTGGCTGGGCAGCACACATCTGAGGCTTGCCCACACCTTAGGTGCCGGCTGGGCAGCACACATCTGAGGCTTGCCTGTGCCTCAGGCAACAGCTGCGGAGCTGCCATCTGAGGGTTGCCTGCACCTCAGGCCGGCCCTGGGTGGCTGGTGTGTTGAGGGTGGGTCTGGCTGCACCATATACCTGCCACCCTCCCAGCAGGGCTGAAAGGATTGGGGGACTTCGGCAGGGCTGAGAGGACTGGGTGCCACCATCTTGTGGCAGTGGGTATCTCCATCTTTGTGATGGTGTGATGGTCAATTGGCATATTCCCTCTTTATTAGACAGGATTACATTTCAAATAAAAGAGTGTATGCTTCTGAAAACTGGACAGGAAGAGAGGTTATAATAATGACAGCAGCACACTGCCTTATTGAGTGCTCTGTATTTGCCAGTCCCCTTTTCAAGTTCCTGTTTTGCATATTAGGTCATTTAGTCTTCCTAAGAGTTCTGTGAGGTAGGCACTGCCATGGCCCACTCAGAACAATGAAGAACTGAGGTCCAGAGAGCAGAGTGACTTGCTGAGTTCACACAGCTGGGAACTGAGTAGTCAGGCTTCATATCCAGGGGTCTATCTGGTGGCAGAGGCTGAATCTAAACCACTAGGTTCTGCTGGGAATGCAGAAACCTCTGAGCACACCCTAAACTGCTCCCACAATTCACCACTGGTATACTAAAGTCAAAACCAACTGTGGATATGTTTGTGGAACTGAGCAATAAATAATTAACTATATGGTCCATATTCACTTCAGCTCATGGGATTATAGGCTTCAATTGAATCAATGTGAATCTTCATTGCCCACCAACATAAATTTGAAATCTTGCTGTCTTTTATAAATAAAAAATACATAAATAAAACTGCATCCAAAATAGTATGACTCTAAATTGTTTAAAACTTTTAAAAAATTTTTGCACATCTGAATTTATTTTACTCTTTTTTAAAAGTATTGAATTTATTGGGGTGACATTGGTTAATAAAATTATATAGGTTTCAAGTGTACAATTCTATAGTATATCTCCCAAAGTCAACTCTTATAAACACTATCATCCTTAAGATGCTATTGGTATTTGGAGAGAAGGAGCAAGGTCCAATTTAGCTCTGAGAAATGCCTCTTGAATCTCATTGAAAACTGTATTTATTTCCCTAAGGGCTATATATTCCCACATATATTAGTCCTACAGAGTCATACAAAGCAAAGTTCCAGGACTGCTTCTCAATTGGGAATTCTCAACATAGCAGGCCAAAATTCACTGCCATCACAAATGAAATGATCAAAACAAAGCATGGTTTTAAAAAGAGAGAGATCTTGCCAAAACCGGTTTGGCTCAATGGATAGAGCGTCGGCTTGGGACTGAAGGGTCCCTAGTTCAATTCTGGTCAGGGGCATGTACCTTGGTTGCAGGCATATCCCCGGTAGGGGGTGTGCAAGAGGCAGCTGATCGATGACTCTCTCTCCTCGATGTTTCTAACTCTCTATCTCTCTCCCTTCCTCTCTGTACAAAATCAATAAAAATATATTTAAAAAATAAAAATAAAAATAAAAATAAAAAGAGAGAGATCTTAAGATCATTTGAACACAATGTGAAGGCATCTAACATCACCGAGACCAGAGCTAAAAAATGTAAATAATCTTATCTTTTGCCACAAAAATGAAAAAGAACTAGCATTTCACTTTTCTCCTACCTTTAGTTTAATAATAGGAGATTAAACATGTATGTAACCCATATAAGGAGAAACTAACCCTTATAACAGAAAAATCATGTTTGGTAAAAATTAGGTGCAATAGCAAACATCAAAAAGTCTATGGTGGTACATCTGAAAAACAAATTCACTGTTAATCACTTCTTTCAGACAATCTCTATTGCTAATATGCTTAATATCTTCCCTCATTTAAGCAAATGTTAAAAAGAAAAAAAAAAGAAAGAAAAAGAAAAAGATCATACATGCATCTCTCTATGTCCTTGATAAATTCTAAGTTTTGTGTAGAATCAATCCATAAGTACTGTCTCATCCTACACAATAGCTCATACAGAGAACTTTGACCAGAAGCCTTCCCAAACATACCTCCTAACATCATTTATTCTTTAAAATAAAAGGACTAGAATCTGTCCACTGTCCCAGAATGTTTCTGATATATAGTTCAAATGAGTGACTTTAAGGAGATTAAAGCTTAATTTAAATTATTTCTATTACTGGAGTCAAACTAAATCCAATGCTCCCAGAGTGATGTTTCTAACAAAACCAACTCAAATTTCGCTTCACTAAAATACAGCCAACAGAGGGAAAAACACCATAAACATAGTAATTATGGTAAAGTAATCAAAGGCCTCTATACTCAGAAAAAAAAAAGTCCTAAAAATGTCACTTGTGGGTTTAGAGGGTTTGGAGCCTTGAAAGGGACCTATTTTAAACAGAAGTCAAGAGAAAGCAACACATGGATGGTAGATCTCTCTGTCTCTCCTCCCCTTTCTCTCACTCTGGGGAAGAAGAAGACACAGGTTGAGAAATCAAGCAGCACTTCTCACCCTACCCCATTCTTTCTCTGTCTTCACTTCTATAGGGGCTTCAGAACACCCCACTTTATATAGACTTCCCTTCCCATTGGATTCCCTGGCTTGTAATTATCATCAAAGGGAGCTTCTATAGGTTGACTTCGAGAACTTTCTGGCCCAACATAGGCGAATTCCTGGCTGAAAGTGGTTCTGTTTTATTCTCCTTAAAGAAACCAGCAGTGTGAATTAGCTAGAAGAGCTGATTCAATCTGAATAGACATTTCTCCAGAGAAGATATACAGTAGGTGCATAGAAAGATGATCAACATCTTTAGTCATTAGGAAAATGCACATCAAAACCACAATCAAATGCTACTTCCCACAGACTGACTGGGATGGCTGTTTTCAAATGTGTTTGTAACAATGTGGAGATTTGGAGCCCTTTACGCACTGCTGGTGGCAAAGCCACTGTGGGAAAAGTATGTCAATTCCTTAAATCAATGATTGTGGAATTACCATTGGATCCAGAAATTCATCTTCAGGGTGTATGTTCAGAAGAACTGAAAGCAGACTCAAAGAGTGTACCTAACAGCATTACTCAAAATAGCCCAAAGGTAGAAACCACCCAAATGTCCATCAATCACTAAATGGAAAAATAAAATGTAGTACAGACATGTAAAGGAATATCCTTCTTTAAAAAGGAAGGAAATTCTGGCACGTACTACAACATGGATAAACCCTGAAGACATTACCCTATGTGAAATAAGTCAGACACAAAAAGACAAATATTGTATGTGTGCCCTCATATGAAATACTTAGTAGTACTCAAAATCATAGGCACGGAACGTAGAATGGTGGTTGGCAGGAGTTAAGGGGTGCTGAGGAGGAGATTCTGAGTTTCGGTTCAGGTGATGAAAAAGTTCTGGAGGTGGACGATGGTGACAACTGCACCTCAACGTGGATGTACTTAATTGCCTTTGAAATGGACATTCAGAGATGCTTAAAACAGCACATTTTGTGTTATGGGTATTTCACCACAATAAAAAAGTCAGCTCACAGGATATAATGGTTTTCATTGTAAATCAGTAACCTGCCATTCTGTAGCTCCACACCATTTAGTGTATAAATATGATGCTCCCTGATTACACACACTCTCCTTTCAGTGACCTTCCGAGCGAAGGCCAGGCTGCAGGAGGCTGAGCACTTGTCCATGCCTTTAAACTTCCTCCTACTTTAGGGAGAAAGCAATAGCTTCAGACATGGACCCCCTTTCTCTAATGCAGAGGCCCTGACAGACGGAGAATCAGCCACAGCTCTGCTCTGTGCTGATGCCCCTGGGACTTCATAATCCTTCCCAACATAGGGTTCAGGCAGACACCAATTAATCAGAGCTGTCTGTCAACATAAAATCTATTTGCCATACTGGTCTATCTGAAATCTAGTTATTTTTACACAAACTCAAACCTTACACATTAAAAAATAATTACAATTAAGCTGAATACACCAGATTATAGATGTAAGGAGACAGGTGTGTTTTGTCAATCTCTATCCAAGACTTTTCATTGTCTTGGATTCTGACAGGTACAGGGTACAAGAAAAACACCTTGGGTAATGCAACTTGGGGGACCAGAGAGAGAGATTCTCATAGCATAATAATAAAAGGGAGACATGCCCATCTAGTGAAATCTCTTGCTATCAAAGTCCTCATTGTCTTCCAGAGCAGGGGTGACAAATTGTTTCAGTAAAATGCTGGAGAGTAAATATTTTAGATTTTGCTCACTATGCAGTCAGCCTCTGTTGCACTCAATGCTGCTCTATGAAAGCAACTATAAATGATACATAGACAAATGGGTGTGGTTGTGTTCAAATAAAACTATTTACAAAAACAGGTGGCACATGGGACTAGGCCTGTGGGCCAGTTTGTCAGCCAGTGTGCTAGGTGTTCATCTTTAGTCAGATCTCTCTGAAGGCCTCTTTTCCCTTTTCTTTTACCTCCTTCAGAATTTAAAAGCGATTTCTACCTACAGTTAGCCCCCAATATTGCTGAATGAAAGGCAACTGGCAGAGCACCAAGCTGGAGTTGGAGAAGGGCAAAGAGAGAGGATCCACGAGGACTGATATCTTTGGCAGGGGGTGATGCATGTAGAGTTGAGGACTAAAGCTGAGGGGGGATCTGTGTGTTAGGGGAGTCACTCCTGAATTTCCATCTACCCACAAGAGCTGGGTGCACTGGGTTCTGTTATCCCAGTCTACCCAACATGAAGCCCATCTGCAGGAATATGCTCTTGGATCCTGTGTGTGAGCTCAATGTCGCTAGGAGCCAGTCTGGCTGTGGGATGCATTATTTGGATAAGAGTAGTGCAGGAAGTGACTTCCTTAGATCACTCTAGAAACGAGTGCAAGGCCTGTTCAAAGCTAACCCAAGGTTACGTCATCTGATAAATTCTGCTCAATGACAATTAGATCCACCAAAGTAAGTATGGAGCGAGGCATAGCCAGCCTGCCTCAGTCCTGGGCCATCAGCTCTGACTCACTGACTCTGGGCAAGCCTGTCTGTTTCTTGTATTGAGAATGGGAATCCAAATGTTGACTCCACAAAAGGATGAGCAAGGAAATCCATTCCAGGTGATCTGCCTTCAGACTGAAAGACAAAAGTTAATAAAGGGAAGAAAACGTCCTCAATCCCACAAAGATTTGATGCTCGGCCTTCAATGCAACGTGGAACTGAAGGGACTGAGAGAGATAAAGGCACTTGGTGTAGAGAAACTGTTAGGGAGAAAAATTGTGATTTGGGAATGGAATTGTATCGTAAAAGCCCCAAAGTCAACCCCTAAGCCAGTCTGCAGGAATAACCTAGAGCTTCTTGGAGAAGTTAATGCGTAGACTGAGGGACATGAGAATAAGCAGAAGTTATCTGGGGAAAAAAAGAGGGAGTGGGAGCATTCTAAACATGAAGTGAAGAACCCCAAGGACCAAGGCCCAGGGACAGGAAGTGTATGTATGGAGTAGTTATGCTCAGCATTACCAGCCTCTAAAGCTGGAGGCAGGTTCTGGTGCAAAATGAGACTGAGGGTTAGGCCAGAGCAGAACAATAGAGGGTCACAAATGTCCTAAGGAAGACCAGAGTTTATCCTGCATGACGCAGAAGTGCTGAAGGTTTTAGGTAGGGCAGTGATAAGAAAATGTAGAGTCAATGAGAACAGAATCAGGCTGGAAGCAGAGAGGCCAGCAAGAAGCCAGGGCCTAAACTGAGCAAGAAAGATCAGAACAAAAGCGGGTGACAGAAGGGATGGAGAGGAGGGTGTTGATTCAAGAAATATTCACAGACTAAAGTCAGATCAGAGGAAATGACCCACCCCAGGGAGACCTGTTGAGCCATTAGAGGTGGGGAAGGGGTTACAAGGAACAAAAAGGAACTAAGGGTGACTCTCAGATTTCTGGCCTGGACAGCTAGGCATATGGCCAGGCTATATCCCTGTGAGGCCAAACCACCACACACCCCAATATAATCTTTACAACTACAGAGAGAGTCACTCTCCCAGAAAACAGCCATTCTGGAAAAAGTTCCATGGATGAAAAGACGCAAAGACAAAACCAAGTTTGGAAATATCCCTATAACAAGTACTGAAAATCATAATCACACACGTGTAAATAAAAGGCCCGCCGAGATGAACAGCTATCCAATGCTACCATTACACCAGGTTTCACTCCACAAGGTACTGTAATATTTCTACAAGGTTTCAATGTCCCGCCTGCAAAATACACAAAGCTACAAAGTGTATATCGCATGCATGTCTGGGTGTTTTATAAACACTCTGTACCTCAAATGAACACTGACTGTCCTGTAGTATTTCATTAGAATATTTTTAAACAATGGAGGAAATTTTAGTAAGTATATTAGTATATTTCAATTACTCACCCAGAAAAAAAGATTAGAGTGGCTGGGCATCCAATTATTCTTTAGGTTTATAAATTATTATCGATCCTATAACTTTTTAAATAGTTTCAAGTTGTCTTAAATGACAGTAGTACAAACCTGTTCCCTGAGGGGAATTCAGGTCCACAAAGCTGCGTCTAAATTCAATCCAAGATCCAGGATCCTGGCTTCTACATCCCAACTCCTGACCTAATGGAACATTTTATAAAAAGTACAAGAGAAAGAGCCCTAAACACTGAAGGGCACACTGGATCTCGTGTAATTTATCAAGTTAGTTTCACAGACTCCTATCTCAGCAGTCAGTTTTATGTTATGAAACATGCCCGTGTGCCCTTGACCAGGAGATCTCCATGGGCCTGCTGAAGCAGACCCTCCAGCTGGGCTGTGGTGAGCCCTCCCACACCTTATCCTCCATAGCACTCAGCAAGCTTATCATTAATACCCTGATGAAGGTTAGTCTTCGTGTGTGGAAGGCAGCTGTGAAGGTGGGGGGGGGGGTCACTTTTTCCTAGATAATACATTATAACAACTACTTATATAGCCTTAACCTTGTATTGGCTATTATAAGTAATCTAGAGATGCTTTAAAGTACATGTCAGGATGTGTGTAGGTATTATGCAGATGCTCTGCCATCTATTATAATGAAAGCATAATATGCTAATTAGACTGGACAGCTGAACGACTGTCTGGAAGTCCTTCCAGATGAAGCCACAGTGGCAGGAGCCAAGGCAGAGGCGGTTAGGAGCAATCAGGCAGACAGGCGAGTGGTTAGAGGCAATCAAGCAGGCAGGCAAGTGGTTAGGGGCAATAAGGCAGGCAGGCAGAGGTGATTAGGGGTGAACAGGCAGGCAGGCAAGTCGTTAGGGGCAATCAGGCAGGCAGAAAGAGGAGGTCAGGGGTGATCAGGCAGGCATGCAAACAGTTAAGCACAATCAGGCAGGCAGACAGAGGGGTTAGGAGCTATTGGGCAGGCAGGCAAGCAGTTAGGGGCAATCAGGCAGGCAGACAGAGGGATTAGGAGCTATTGGGCAGGCAGGCAAGCAGAGGGGTTAGGGGAAATGAGGCAGGCAGGCGAGTGGTTAGGGGCAATCAGGCAGGCAGACAGAGGGGTTAGGAGCTATTGGGCAGGCAGGCAAGCAGAGGGGTTAGGGGAAATGAGGCAGGCAGGCGAGTGGTTAGGGGCAATCAGGCAGGCAGGTGAGTGGTTAAAGGCAATCAGGAAGGCAGGCCAGCGGTTAGGAGACAGAAGTCCCAGATTACGAGGGGGTGCAGGCCTCCCACCCCATACACAAATTTCGTGCACTCGGCCTCTAGTTTTATATAAGGGACATGAGCATCCTGAAATTTTGGTTTCCTGGGGGGTCCTGGAACCAATCCCCCAGGATATTAGATACTGAAGGAGGGCTATATTTCTGTCCACCAATTGTTGATATGCTTCCTGAGCCCTGGGCCCTGGGGAAATGGTTATGGCTTCTTCAAAGAAGGAACTCCTGACTCCCATTAAAAAAAAAAATAGCTCTCTCTAAAAGGGCCTGCTTAGAGCTTTCCCATGCTGTGCAGTCTGAGTCTCCAAGGCAGGACTTCCTCCTGGTGCACAGGGGCTCTCCTGGGAGAGGCCCCTGAGCCAGCCACACCCCTCTTTGGCCCCTTCCCTCCCTCTTCAATTTCTTCCAGAATTTACCTCTGGCCACCAACCCAGGCTGGGTTCAAGTTTTGCATATTACTTTTCTGTTGACGTCCATTCTTCCCTACATGGCCAATTTCATTTCATTTCATTTCATTTCATTTCATTTCATTGTGAATGGCTTAAAGCTTGCTTTCAAATAGACAAACACAAAAGTACACAAAGCTAATACATAACTTGTAGGTATATGCAATTGGGTAAAAAAGTGGACAACAGAAAGTGCAGTAGATTACCACAGAGGTCAGATAGGCAGTTATTTTTGGAGGGAGATGAGTTGGTTTGAGCAGGATCTCTCCAAGGGCTGCTAGGATCAATAAAAAGTTCTAGATCCTTTTATGAGTGGTAGATTCAAATATGTTATAAATTCATTAACGGGATATGTGTTTTAGCTGTTTTCTGTATTTATATTATACTTAATAAAGCATTTTGGTTTTCTTAAGCTCTCATTCTCTTTGGCTCTACAATTTAATTCAGGAATAACAATCAACTGGGTTTCTGTAAATAGAGAAAATATACAAGTCTCTTCCCATGTTTCTGCAAGTTCTCATCACTGCAATAAATATTTCATATCCAACTTCCACTTGCTTGTCTCCATGAATCAAAGCAGATCTGCTTGAAGACAGAGAGTCCATGGAAGTAAAGCTGGACCCCAGAAAACTATGGATGATGGACATCCTGGGGGATAAAAGGCCTGAGTAGTCACTAAAAATATAATACCTCTGTCCTTTCATGTCTGTTAAAGTCCTTGCAAGAATGACTGAGTTCTGAGAAGAACTTTAAAGCAGATGAAAGCGATAATGATATCATTATGATATCTCTTGTTGCACTGTGCCTGAAGCTAAGTATTTAATGGACTTTATCAAAGCTAATCTTTAAACAACCAAAGGATATAGATGCTATTTTTCTTGATAATTCTGCATGGTGTATATTGCTATTCCTCTGACAAGCCAACCTATCCTCACCCCTGGATCTTTGCACACTTTGCTCTCTCTACAACTCTTTGTGGCTGGCTTTCTCCTTCTGGTCTTAGCTTACATGTCACACACTCCTCACTACACAATTGGCCTTCTTCCCCATCCTGGTACCCATTAAACAATAGTCCCCACACTTTCAGCACTCAGAAAAGCAACTGCCCAGTTTCTCATTCCCTGCTGACAGCTGTGGTTGAATCTTCTGAAAGTAACAGGTCACCCTGATGACTGAGCCATCCTAGACTTCTTTCCAATACATACACATACCTTTTGACAAAGAACCATGAAAGAGCAAGCAGTTAACTCACAGGCCAACAAAAAAGTTCTTGTTTAATTACTATTAAGAATAAAGGAAATAATGGGGCCCAGTCATAATTGCCAATCTTCAGGCTGGGAAGAGAGAGAATCTGCCCTCTATAGGGAAATAATCTTTAATTTCTCAGCAAACAGATATATATATATATATATATATATATATATATATATATATATATATATATATAGGTTGGTTAGGTCAAGTCTTAATTACAAACTTTCAGCAACAATAAAGATGGCAAATAAACTCCTTCAGACATTAGAAGCAGGAGTAATAAGAGCCTCGTGCTTTCAGTCCAATAGGGGAGTGTACAGTCTTTCTAAAATTTGTATCAGAGCTAAAATGTATATTTAGTGTGGTTTTGTGGCTGCCTCTACAGCCTGTATGTGCCCAGCATTATAAATACTCCCCAGGGGTCCTGCCTCCCTCCCACGCCCTGTAGCATCAATCAAATTAACTAAGTAGCCTTTTTGAGGGTGTTCTGTGGCCCAAACCAACTGGAGGCAAACCGCTTGCCACAGGAGCCCTGCCATTTCCTCCCCAGTCTCCTTGCTCCTGTGGCCTCCAGCCTGAAGACGGTGTCCAGTCTCACTTTACGGGAACCCCCTGCCAACCGCCTGCGCGTGGGTGCGCAGGACCGTATTTAGCTCAACCTGCTCAGACTTCATTTGGCCAGACTAGGTGAAGCCAGGCACCAAGTGAGCACAAAGAAGAAAGGCTTTCTGTGTCAAGTATCTGTCTGTGTGGAGGCAGTGGCTTTTTAAAGGCTGCCACTTTGGTGCTTACGCGCCAAATTCTTTGAGAACCTAATTTAGAGGCAGAAAACATAGTCATTGAATGCCCGCAAGCAGAATTAAGGAAACTATGCTGTTTCAAGGTAAGAAAAAGACAACTTGGGACTGGATATATATATGTGAGTATATGCATGTATGTACATCCATAGATACCACAGGTGCATGTACATACATCCATATACATCATATGTGCATGTATGCTCAAACAATGAGGGTATGGCTTGCTGCCAAACATTAAGAAAAGCTTCAAAAATTTATGATGCTGGGAAAAAGTACATGAAGACATAAATCTTAGGTTTTTCTCCCAGTCAATGTAAAGTACCTGAACAGGCATGCAAATCTTTAAAGTAGTATAATCCCCTAAATTGAGAACTTAACCTAAAATTGAGGGGGGTGGGGGGGGAACAAAACACTAAAATTGACAATGGCCTCAACAATTGTGTCAGAAAATGACTATTTGGTCAATGCTAACTATAGTATCAGTGATGATGGCAAAGTAATCGTGCCCATCATTTCCTGAGCACGTCCCATGTGCAAAGAACTGTGTAATGACTTTACATTGAGGTGCCATTGGTTCATACAAACCTAGGAGGAAGATAGTCTTCTTAACCCCACTTAGAACTGAAAAAGCTGAGGTACAGCAAGATTAAGAAATCTCAATGTCACACAGTTGTAAACTGGAAGAAGGGAATGCGTTTGAGGCCTATGCAACTCTAGATTAAAGAATTGAAAGTGAGACCTGGCCAGTGTGGCTCACTGGTTGAGCATCATTCCATGAAACAAAAGGTCCCTCATTGGATTCCTAGTTAGGGAATGTGACTGGGTTGTGGGCTTGGCTTGCTTCCCAATAGGGCGTCCACAGGAGGCAACTAATTCATGTTTCTCTCTCTCTTCCTTTCTCCCTTCCTCTCTGTCTCTCTGTCTATCTCTCTCAAAAAAAAAAAAAATCAATAGAAACATATTTTAAAAGAGATTTAAAAGTCACAGCCATTGATAGGCAGCTTCCCATAGGAAATGGGAAATGGGAAATAGGAAAGAAACAAAACCAAATCTAGATAAAGAAAGAAAATTATGAAAAACTCAGGGAACTTTCTGAATAATTTAGGCCTACAAGGAGTCAATGTCATCCACAATATAACGCTATTTTGCCAACATAGAAGTTTTGTGTGGTTGTGACTCTGAGTCTTTCATGGTATAGAAGCAGTCATTTGAAAAGTTAGAAAGCCAATCAGTGTATTATTTAGATGATGCATAGAAACTGGCTTGCTTCATTTCAAAATGAAATAGTGTGGTCTGAAGGAGAAAAGGTGGATTTATAAAATATGCCATAACTTCCCCATTACCGTGCACATCATCCTATTCTAAGTAGTCACCCCGGGGCAGCCTTTTCTCCAAGGCATTCTGGGAAGCGGGTCTTTGGAACCATCTGCAGAGCTTGGCGCCTTTCTGTTCACAGTCTCAAAGCAGCAGCATCACTTCACAGTCACATGTATTCTAGAACCACATCTGGGAAAGAAGGCTGCTGATCAAAATAGGAAAGTCTGGCTTTAGGAAAGAAGTGCTAATTACAAAAGAGCAAGGTCTTCTGTGTGGCTTTTGGAGGCCAGACAAGGGCCAGGAAGCTTTGAGTAACAGCTGCCATGCTGGGAATTGTGCACATGTTCCACTGGGCGATGGGTAAGAAGGGAAACATTCCTTGGGAAATATGAGTGTCCAAAATGAGACGGCTTGAGATGTTGGTAGCGACACAGCAATGTGCTCACACAGACTTGGTGCTCTCTACCTGGTGCCCAGCATGCAGCAGGTGCCCACTGCACATTGTCAATGACTCAATGACCCATCTGCCGATTAAACAAACAGGCTCTTTGCTAGTGAAAATATTCTCTGTTCATACAACAGTTATCATGTCAAAGCCCTGACCACTCACAAAAGGATGGCTTTGTTGGAGAACTGAAATACGAAGAAAGCCTGCTCTGAGGGTCTGACGCTCATTTTGCCACCTCTGTCCAGATGTTTCCATCTGCAGTCCATGTTTCCTACATGTGAGCACACGGGGTGCCTGCCACACAGGCAGTCTCCCAGGGCAGGTGGGATGGAGGCCCCTCCCTGCTCTCCTGACAGCCACTCAAAGCAGCTTCCATTGAGGACAGCACCCCCTGCAGATTAAAGGAGAAAGAACAACACCCAGAACAGACTCCTAGAGATGGACATCTTCAAGGGCCAACAAGAAGGTCACTTGCAGGAAAACCCTGTTCAAACAAACCTCACGACAAAAATCTAGATGGCACATCCTCTATATATGATCAGCCACAAATTTATTCCCATCTGTGTCAAATTATTGTTTGTTCATAAATTATTATTATCTTATTACCTATGGGCACTGAGATGACAGAGCTGAGTAAGACACAAGTCCTAACTGCCAAGGAGGTGGCCATGGAGTGCCAGTCAGAACATACCCCACTGCTCTCTCCCGGGCCCAGCTGCCCTGCTGACCAGCGTGAGAACTCTTCTCTCCAGATTCGTCTCCACGCTCTGCCACACTGCTGCTCCCAACCCATAAATTTGCTAGGAAAGCTCATTCTCCATTCTGCTTACTTATAATTCTTCATTATTCAGTTAGTCAAGAATATTTATTGAATGCCCACCACAGGCCAACCCTGCTCAGGACACATTACAGTGAGGGAGATGGACTAAGTCCCTCAGGCTCATGGGAACGACAGCTGGGAAACAAGTACACAGATAACTGTGCATTATTATTTTTAGGCTGGATATGCAGGATAAAGAAAGATAAAGTAAGGTCGGAACATGAAGAATGGCAAGAATAATTCATTAGAGCACTCAAAGAAAGCTCCGCTGAGGAGAAAACATTTGAGCACAAAGTGAGGGAGTAATTCATGCACATATTTGAAGAAAGAATGTTCTAGTTCAAGGGAAGAGTAAGTTGCAGGATCCAAGGGCAGGACAGGCTGGGAGACTGGTGTGCAGGAGCAGTTGGTGACTGGGGCAGCAGGAGGAGAGGGGGATCTCAAAGAAAGCCAGGGCCAGTCACACAGAGGGCCGCAGCCTATGGGAAGGTCTCAGAGAAACCCTCACAGATATGAATGTTGACAACAGCATCACATCATCAACTCCAGCCAACACGTTCTCTGTACTGCATGCTGCTTTCTGAGTGACCACAGCACTCAGAAGGAGTGGTTACTAGCATCACCTGGGATTCAGGAACTTAACAACCTGGCATACATTACACACCTGGAAAGTGCCAACATCAGAGGTCACCAGGAGCCCATGATCTTAACCAGGGTGGTAAAAACACACTTTACTAAAAGCAGTTACAATTATGGATGAAAAGAGAGAGAAAAAAATATTTACCACGACCAATAATATTCTAAAACAAGCCCCTTCCATATTGTGTGAATGGATGTCAGTGGCCTCTAGTGGATGGTTCACACATAGATTCCCAAAATCCTAGGTTAAACCCCTCAGAGGTGAAGGTGGCTAGACAGAAAGGCTGCGTCTGGTGGTGGAAAAGCCCCTCTGGGTGGGGCGGGGTCACTGGCTCCAGGTGGAGGGTGCCTGTGGAGGGTATGAGTGAGATTGGACCATTAAGTATTATACAAGAGTGGCCAAAGAGTAACGTCATTGTAGATGTAACTAAATGGACAAAACAGACATTCTAGATATAGACATCTTGACTATTTGGTCTATAGCCTTAGTAAGTTTATATATTGACACTTGAGAGAAAATTGTTCAAATTTCTCTTTAAGAAGTAGGCGGTGGCTTTATAATCAGGGCAGCTTATATATGGGGATATACAGTGCTACTTCCTGACTCATACATGATGGAAGAAAGGGCTCATCAGAACCAGAGACGGGCCCAACACTCAGCCTGGGAACGTTACAGGAAACCCCAACAAAGCTAGGGAACTGTCCTGGCAAACTCAGGCTGTCCTGATCCACACAGTCATCTTCTGTATGTGCTGCTGCCTAGTCCTGCCTACTGAAATGGTTTTCTCTGGGCCGTGTTCCCCCGTCTCCCAGTATGCTTTATATGATGCTTATGTCTCATGGTTTTTTCTGTCCAGCGGACAGGGTGAAGGGGAAACAAGACTCTCGTCTCAGAAACCCAAGAGGTCAGTACAGAGCCCTACACACATGGCTGCAGAACGAATAACTATATGAACAACAACACTTTTATTTCATAAGCATTTAAAGTGTAGGGATGTGACTTTATGTTTACATGGGGGTGGGGGTGGGGAATAAACCATACTCATTGGAGACATTACAGAATCTGTTAGAACTAAGAGGGCTCCCCCAGCACCTGTAACATTATCTCCCAGATTTCCTAGTCCCTGTAGATGCAACTCTATCCTGGCCTCAAATGGTGGGTTCTCTGTGTATGTGATAATTCCTGGGAGTGGAACTCTATCCAGGTGAACCAAGCCGCAGCCTGGTGCAGCCTTAACCGCCCATTTAGAGGAATGGGAAAAGAGCCTTGTAAGATGAGTAAAAGAGCAAAGCCACCATTGAGCCAGGTTAAGAGAGGTGCATTTCATTCAGAAATTATAGGCCCTTTTATGATCAGACTCGGGCATCCAGGAGACATACATTCAAGGTTTTATTGTTTCACTGTGAACATTCTCAAATGTGCGGTTTTCTAATTTCTCATAAAGGTCCTTTCACGGCCAAAAAAGTACAACCTAAATAAAAACAAGCCTGCTGGTAATGACACAGGGACGCTCTGTACTTCATGTTCAAACCGTATAATTGATTCTGACAGCAACACAGGAACCTCACGCGCTATAGGCCACACTGCCAATGAGCTTCTCGGCAGGAAGGGGTCCACACTGCACCCCAGTGAGAATGAACAATGGGTACCTTAAAAAAGCCAATTTTGTGTTTTAGGACTGGAATAGTTTCCACATCTTCCTCCAAAACATTCATCATCCGATCTGGATTGGGGGCACAGCATAATGTGAGCTTATAATCAGAAGTCAATGCAGACCCCCCCCCCCCCAAGTCAAGGGTGACAGATGGAATTACCACTATGCCTGCCACAAACATTTTTCAAGTTTGCTTCGCATGAACTGTTTAAATGAGGTGCAGTTTTTAAAAAGGCTATTGGAGGTAGAATTTTCTTGGCCATCGTTCTGACAGAACTGTTTTTTGAATCAAGTGGCAGGCGCAAAGCCATCGCGAAATGCCCAGGTGAGTTCTGACTCATTGACAACGATGATATTATGTTAAATCAAAAGTATCACTGCAAAGGGTGTCCGATCTTAAGTTGTAATCAAAGAGCTGACTGCATAGCTCAGTTACCAGCACTGTGACTTGCTTAGATTAGCATTAATCCAAGTTCCATAAAATGCTAATTCTTTACAATGTTAACAGATATTCCAGAAAAAGAAAAAAATAATAATTTCTTTTGTCAAATGATTTGGAGAAATTTTGAATAAAGAGATATTGAACCCTTCTCTTGATTTCAGGACTTCTTCGTGTCTTTACTATGCTAACATGCATGGTGGTTCACTAAGAGAAGGACAGAGTCTGTATTGTTTCCCAAAGGCATTTGACAAATGGAACCCTTTTTTTCTAATAGTATTTTACAGGACTTCACTTTGATAAACATGCTTTGGGAAATGTGAACCTAGATCATATCAACTGGGTTTTTGTCAAATTAGTCTGTTCTATTTTCCCACAGCTCACTGTGACCTACCCCCCAGAGTCCAGGGGGAGAAAATAGCCCCTATTGACATAGTGGCTTATTAAAACAACTATCTACATCACAAATAATGACATTTGAAAATCACATAGCTCCTGCCCTTGAGAAATAAGTCTGGAACCCAGGTGGTTCAATTCTGAAGAGTTCCTGCATTGTATGTCTTATGTCCAGACTGTCACTGGTCTAACCTTTATCTTCTACCAAATAATAATAACAACAACAACAACAACAACAACAACAACAACAATTGGTGGGTATATTATTATAACTCACTTCTCTAAAGAGAGGAAGTATTATACAATGCTTTAGTACACAGTACAAGAGTCTCCTCAAAGTGGTAGTTTTGCACTTTAAGTGGAGAACAGAAAGGGTTCCTAGAATACGTTATATTTAAGCCAGATAGTGTATTACAGACTGGTCTTAAGGAGACCAGCTTCTCCCAGTTTCCAAACCTCCCATTGGAGGGCCTCCTGCCGCTAACATGATGCTCTGCATGGGCTGCAACATCCCCACTGGTCCATGAGCTGCCCTCTCAGATGCTTTTTAAAAAAATCATCAGATGTGGGCATCCTTCAGTGAGTCCCAGGACCCCAGGGATTGAGAGTTGAAAGAGGCCTTACCCCACCAAGCCAACCATTTTTGTACATAAGGAAACAGGCTTAAAGAGAAAAAGGAAATCACTCAAAGTCACACAGCCAATCAGTGACTGGGCCCAGATCGAGCCCAGAATTAACCTGCAGAGCTGAGGTTTGGAAGGCCTTCTGGAAGCTTCTGCTCTGGCTCCAACTGCAGACACAACTCCTTGTAACCTCTCTTGAAAGGTCTTCATCCCAGTGGAAGCAGCAGCCCAGGAAAACATGTTCCAGAAAACTTACAGAAGCTGCTGCAAATCAGCTGCCCAGTAAGGACACTTTTGTTAGAAGAAAACGCCTTAAGATGGTGGAGAGTAAAGAATCTTGACTTACTGACTGGAAGTTCCAGCAGATTTCACGGAGTCCTCAAAAACCACCAGTGGGACTATGTGCTGGAAGACCTTTCAAGCCTTTAAGGATCATTTTGTTATATCCCATTACATTAAGGAGCTTATCCACTGTCCCATAAACCCCATGCAAAGCCTCTTCACCCAAGTTTCTACCATCTAACTGTTCTATTTGTTTTTGAAGTAACCTAACCATCACCTTCACTGTCGCCACAGACACTGGATGATCTAAAGCACATGTGTCAAACACAAGGCCCGCGGGCCAAATCCGTCCCGCCAGGCCTTGCAATGTGGCCCGCACCGCGCTGTCATCACTGCACTCCGCTGCGTTTCCATCACAATGACAGTTTATGCCTGTTCAGTAAACCATTCAGCCCGCGATTTAGGCTGGATTTTAGATTTTGGCCCCTTCTCTGATTGAGTTCGACACCCCTAATCTAAAGCATAGAGAGAAGCAATTCTGCACAGGAGATGGGGAGTGCCATGCTGGTACTGAGACCAGGAAAGAAGGCCAGGTCCTTTTCTTGTTAAGCATCCCCAGGTCTCAATCCTCTCACGCACAAACTGGTTTCACAGACAGTAGCAACCTCATCAGCTTGTTGGGAAGATTAAACCAGTCAATGTGTGTACTGAGGAACTTGGCCAAGGAGGACTGGGTTTGCAATAGCTGCTTGTATTGAAAAGAACGTTGAAGGTGGGTGGACAAGAGGCCTGTGTGTGTTTGCCGTGCGTGTCAGAGGGGACAGTGTGACACACTTGGTTTGCTGTAAACACAGCGGTGCACTGCCCAGATCCTCTTTAGGACTGAGACGCTCGTTTCCAGATGCCAGGAATGTGCCTGCCTTAAGAGATGCCCTGCCCATTGGTATGCCTTCCTCAGGAGTTGACCAAATCCACTGACTTGCTGATAGGGGGTAACAAAGGTACAGCCTTATTCTCTCATTTGGAGTCAACTCCTTTCAAATGGCCACCCCAACTGCAGGCCAACGGATGGGACCTCATGAGGCCTTTGTTGGAACATTACAGTTCAAGTTCTCCAGGCCTATTCCTGCATCTCTCCCTTCCCGAGAGCACTCTCAGGAACCCCCTGGCATGTTAATTTCCGACTCTCAATTTCCCAGGGAACTCAATCAAAGACTAACCCCCTGGCTTAGTTCATTGCCCAATAAAAAGTAGCAGCTATTATTCTTATTGTTGAAGTGTCTAAGTAATCCACTTGTTTTCCATGACAAGAGACTTCCTGAGTTTCTTTATAGATGACATCCCTTTATGGATGAGAAAAAGAGGCAAAGATATAAATAACTTAAACCAATTTTTATTTATCATCTAAAGAGTCCTAAGCTCCATAGTTTGTTCTCACAGCAATTTTCTCCATCACTCACTTGTCCCTCTTTAGTTACTCTGATTTTAAAGACATAGAAGAGACATACTAGATAAGAGAATACCATGTTTGTAAAAAATGCACAAAGCTTAACTTATTGTGAAGGCATAATTTTAGATCATTTAAAGGGTCAATATAATATCCAGCATTAAGGAGCACAGGCTCAATCTTTGGGCTTGAAGGTTCAAGGTTCAGATCCACCGGAAAGCAGACACATTTTATGGAACTAGTGGGTTGCACAAATAGCACTGACATGGATGTGAAAGGCCCAGAATCTGGTCTCCCTCTGCCAACAACTCCCTCTGGGGTGTTGGGTAGGGCCCTACTTTCTTCATCAGCAAAACAAGGAGCTTGTATTAAATAAAGTCTAAGGTCTTTTTTAGTAAGAAAAACTTATGATTGCTTAACCTTGCAGAGTTTTTCCAGGCACCATAAAGAAATAAAATGCAAAGGGAAAGTGTAATAGCAGAGAAGAAATTAAAAGTATCATAAATTCAAATTACCAACTTCCCAAGTGTGTATTTCAGAAGAGACTATTAAGGGACTAAAAACAGATTTCATAGTTGAATTTACCTTTCACAAGATTTTTAACTAAATCATTACCTATGTCATTGATTGTCATTGCCCTGGAGTGTCTGAATATACAGCTTAGCCATGCTCTGGACAAGCCATACGTCTGACTTAACATTTAAAAAAATTAACCATACCCAGTCCTCTGCCTTGGGCAGCAATGTGCTGAAACACCAGCATCTATGATGTCAGGGTGACATGGCTGTGATTTACAGGTAGGCCCTAACCTCCAGTAGCTGTATCTGAGGGCAAACCTGCAGGAACTGCCCTGGCCAAAGAGAGCTGATTTAAAAGGAATGGCTCTTTTGATGCATGTTGAACACAATTGCCCCCTAGGGATTACTGAGTCTCCTGTGTGAGTTATTATGTAAATTCTACCTTTGAAAAAATTATAAGGTGTGCTGTCAGAATTGTTTTCTTCTTTCAGTCTGCTTGCCTTCCATGTGTGGGTTCTTCAGTAATGCCTTCAGCATTTCTACTTTGAAGATTATACTGTGCATGCTATGGATCAAGTAGAATACAAGAACATTTAGATGCTCCAAGCACACACCTCTGATATCTCATTTCTCAGTGGCTTTTAGAGCATGACTTCTGGTTTAGAAATGTTTGCCTGAGAAAGCATTCTCTTCAGTGTCCAAAAGCTAACTGAGCCTTAGCCTGACCTTCATAAGAAAAACTCTGAGGCCCTGGTTCCTCCTCAAAGCTTTGCCTTTTATGAGACCCATGATTACGGAGTCACTGAACAACTGCCTGAGGCTCAGTTTCCTCAACTATAAATGAAGATATTCAAACTTGACCCACCCAATCCTCAAGGTCAATGGGAGGATCCCACATGAAGTTCAGCCCCTGAAAGTCCTTTGTGAAGCTCACAGGGTTCAGCTGAAATGCATTCTGTTATTACTACTAACCAAACTGATCACCAGCAGTGAGTTTAATATATATATGCCTAAGCAACCATTCAACTGTTCAACCGGTAGCTATGAAGCACACTGGCCATCAGGGGGAAGCCATTCAATGCCTCAACACACAGGCATGGAAACATGGAATAGACTGATGAATATCAGAGGGAAGGGGGAGGGCAGGAAGAGATTAACCAAAGATCTTATATGCATACAAGAGGCCTGGTGCATGGATTTGTGCACCAGTGGGGTCCCTTGGCCTGGCTTATGGGGGTTGGGCCAAAACTGGTAGTCTGACATCCCCTAAGGGGTCCCAGATTGTGAGAGGGTGCAGGCCAGGCCATGGGACCCCCACTGGTGCACAAATCCATGCACTCTAGTAAACATAAAAATGATGTCTCCAGTTTATAGCCCAAAACCTCCTTCAAAATAAGGTCAGAGATCAGAGTTAAAGGTAAATTGAACGAAAACAGATGCTACAAGGCAAGACCTCCATCCTCGCTCCATAGAGCTAATGCCCACCTGTAGCACCCCTCTATCTTCTGATTCTCCCTGGAGATCACAGGAACATGCAAGCTTCCTTCCCCCTGACATTTCAGGGACCAAAGGGCACAAAATGGGATAACAATTAAAAAATAGTCTAATCTTCTAGTCACCTCTCTCAAAATGAGTAAGAGATTACATATCATTCTACCAAGACCACTTTTCCAGCCCCTAGCTCTTAGCCCTTCCAACTTTGTCATCCAGAGCATTTACAACTCTACTCCCAATATAACAGTGATTTCATTTGATAAATATGTTGCATTTCATTCTGCAGGATCTTCAGCCTTTGACAAACAAACATGCACTTTGCTGAGGACGGCTGAAGAGCCACTAATGGAGTGAAACCCGAAAACCCTTCAGAAAAGAATAATGAACTCCACTCCATCTCTAGGGGATAATTTAGGAGGTCGATTAGGCAACACTTGATTAAGGGTAAACCTCTCTTTTCCATAGAAATACAATATATTGTGTTTGTACAGAGGGGCTGCATGGAGTGGAGGATTAGTCACAAATCCTGAGGAAAAAGCAGGAGACGTTTCTCGAAGAAATACCCACGTTACTGCATGCTAGGGAAAACAAGGAATGCTTTATTGGGAAGAAAGGAGAAAAACTACACATACAACAATTTTATTTACTGGACTTTACTAGGACTTGGCTGCTTGGAACATTTATAAGGAATGGTTAGTTCCCAAATACAGTGCACAGGAGGCCTAGTCTCCCTGACAGTCCTTGATTTCCTACAAAGAGTAGGGACTTCAACCAAAGGCTACTAGAAGCTGACTGTCAAGTAAGATTTTCTAAGGCTGCCTACAGAGACCTGATACAACAAAAGCCATTGTGGACTCTTGGGGAATGAGAGTGTGAAAGAAAAACAAATGTAAAAATAAATCTCCAAGAATAGAAAGCCCTTCTGTATTAATCTTCACTCCTACTGGCCAGTGTTTGGTGTCCTCTGCAGACTGGTGAATACCTGAGTACTTTTTGTCATCTGAAACTAGATACCTCTCAGTCCATATTTCAACACCACCACAGACTTGATCCACAACTCAATGGAACATCCCAATCTCTACCCATCAAGGTAGAAAATCACAGGACAAAGGAAACAAATTACTGTGCTAAAAAGATCAGACTAAGTTCAAATAAATGTGGATTTTTCTTTTAAACGGGTATTAAGACAGCTTCTCTCACCTTCCCATATGCTGAACAAGATAGCTAAAATGGAGCCTCCCTAAATCACTCCACACCGTGCCTACCCAACAGCCATGAAAACTCAGAGCTAAATAAACGCGTGCTGACAGTGATGAATCTCCTAACTCTGCTGGTCAGGTTTCTCCTAATGGCAGCAGGCAGAAGTGCACCGTAACAGGCGAACATAGATCACCACTAGAGCAACCATTTAAAGTGTGGGGAATTGAAAGAGAAATTAACTCATTGACATGGAGAAATGAAAATATCAATATCGATATTAGGGCTTAAAAATTGCTTCTTAAAACACCATTGTCCCTTTGCAAAAAAACAAAACAAAACAAAAAAAACAAAAAAACCCGGTGAAGCTTGGAAATTCCATAATGTTTTGCTGAAAGTTGGGTATGTGTAAGGGTTCTGTTGCTTGTTATACTTCCTCTCTTAGCTGATTCCAAATTTAACTGGAGGAGCAAAGTCAAAGACGCCCCCTTGGAAAAAAGATACGATGTCCAGAGTTGAACAACTTGGAAAATAAAATTGTCTTTTGAGCTTTTTTTTTTTTTAGAACTCTACTAAAAGGACAAGAATAAATGGGAACATTCATTTGCTTTTTAAACTGATCACACTTGGGCTTAACCACTAGCAGAAAAGAAACTTTACAGTTCCCTGGGAACCTATAATTTGGAAACGGAAGCACACAAGAACAGACTTTAGTTTTCAGGCAATAAATTGAAGAGAATTCTGCAGACATACAACAGAAAAGGAGCATAAAATATTGGCTTGTGCACTTCTTAGAATGTTAGTTCATTAACTTGATAAGCTGCACAGGGAAAAATACAGCCAAAATCTACAAAGATTTCCACTGGGATTTCACACTGGCATATTTATTCAGCAAGAAATAGCTAGAGGATGGAGGGGGAAATATGCATCCAGTCGTGGTAGAGACGATTTAGTGTGAATCTCCAGGAAGACACCTTGTTGAAAAATCTCCATGTGGACTCTAAGGGGACACACGGAAGCCCAAAGCCCCAAGGACAGGCGTAAATATCATGCTCCATCATCTGTGTCCTGGGGAACAGATCTAGGAAATTATACAAGAAAATCACAGTCTTTCACATCAACTTTTCACACATAATTCAGCATAAACTTGAAAAGTATTTTAATTTTCCCTCCTTCTTGCCCAAAATGTTTTTGTAATGCTTTATTGGAAACTTTCATTCACTGGCGTGTGCTCAAGATCTGTATTACTCATCAGCATAAAATTGTTAACAAAGGATTTGTCAGGCGATACTTCCAATGGGCACTGTCTTCTATGGCTAGAAGCTCATTAGCTGTCCCTCTGGGAGAAAACGCTAATAACTGAACCTGTAGGTCAGGCACTGTGCTAGGCTCTTTCATAAGCTTCATCTTATTTGAACTATCCAGAAAGGTACTAAGTGTAATCCTCACTTACAGATTAAAAAGGAGAGGGTCAGAGAGATTTCCTGCGTTACTCAAGTAATTACATAGTCTTAAACTAAGGTATTTTCAGACAAAAATAAAAGAACTCAGGACAAATGCACTAAACTGCCATCTCTCTTTGGTGAGTGGCACTGGGCTAGCTCTTTATTTACAGTAGGAACAGAGTGTCAGGATGTGCAAGAGATGTTACACACCAGAGGTCAGTTCACCTGCACGTATGCTTCACTGGACCCACGAAGTATTTAAAACCATTGAACCAACTTTCTAAAATCCACAGATTTCATGTAAAGATCCACACGTTATGGCAACCAGAAGGCCCCTTGACTCTAGGGGCAGCAGTCAGCCAAAACTTAGTGGTCCCCATGCCTTCTGATAAGGCATGGATTCACAGTCCCCATCACTCTCTATTCCATCCACCCATGCAAGCCATGGCAGCAGCTATTTTTCATTAGGCTTATGTTCTTGTTTTCCTTATAAAGGAGAACCATTTCTCCAAACTGTGTCTCTTTCAACAGACTGAACGGCTGTCTTGTCCCTTTACTGTCCTCTTTGTGGGTAGAGTGCTCCTCCCCAATCCTGTGTCTCCAATTCTCATACCAACTGGTTGAATCTCTTCAATCATCCTTTGGAGCGTGATCCAAAAGCCATTATTGTTTCTGGCAATGTTCGGCCTTAGATTTTTCTGGATATAATCTCTATTTGGCTGAATCATGAAGTCAGAGTACCCAACCATTACAAAACACTGGTGTAGAAAAAAACAAATTTTGTAGGTGCCAATCACACAACCATCAGCTAATCACACAACCACCAACCAACCAAGTAAACCAGATGCTAGGTGACTGAAACGTAAAGGGCTTAGCAAGGCTAACTTATAAACAGGAAGCACTTAAAACAACAGCAGTATTAAAAAAAACAAAAAAAAAAAAAAAAAGTGCCCCCAGAAAGGAAAGTTCTGCCTTCAGAAGGCAGTAATTGCTACATCTGAGGACATCTGCTTAACAATCCAGGAAAGTGGGAGTTTTACTCTCTATTAACCTTAACCAGAGACATTTTCATCAAAATTAATCGTGATTACTTTTTATTGCATTTCAAATACTGTCCGTTATTTGGGGTGGTCAGGAATGCAACTAAGCAATTCCAGACCAGGCTATCTTTTATGAATAAGTGTATGAGGTAGTTACTAAGGCCCCTTATGAAAATATTGCTATACAAAAGTTCGTGGGTCAAAACAAGACATTAATTTCCATAACAGGATGTGTCCTTAGAAAAGAAAAAACAGAAACTTTGATGCTCAATGCATATCAGAGCAAAACTGCATAAATACCCATGTGCAGCATAGATACTTTTAAAATGTTTCTTTTTCCTTTTCTTTGTTATTATAATAACAATTAAAAAGAGAAAAAGAAAAACAAACAACAAAAAAAACCTTATTGAGTATAGCTTGCATCAAGTATGATCTTAAATTTTTATATGCATTGACACTTTATTTTTATTTATAATTATTTTTTAATCCTCACCTGAGGATATGCTTATTGATTTCAGAGAGAGGAGAACAGACAGAGAGAGAAAAAGGAGTGAGAGAGAAGTAGAATTTGAGTGAGTACATTGATTAGTTGCCTTCCAAATGGGCCCTGACCAGGAATCAAACCTACAACCTAGGTACATGCCTTCATGGGGAATGGACCCCACAACCTTTCAGTGTATGGATGATGCTCTAACCAATTGAGGGCTACAATGACTCTTTAATCCTCACAGCTCTGTAGTAAGTGCAATTATTATTCCCATTTTACAGATAAACTAGTCTTAGGGAAGTTACCCTAACCTGCCCAAGGATATTCAGCTAGTAAATAGTAAAAATGTTGGAATGAATCCTGGACATTCTAGCTACACAGTTAGATAAAGAAAGATAGCAACAACATACATCACTGTCACAACAATCAATTGGTCTGTTATGTTTTGTATCCTGACTGTATCTTGCTCTGTGCAACCTCTGTACCTGCCCGGAGGGCCTTCCCTACTGCTCTCTCCCTACCATGTCAAACTAATTCCACCCCAGTTCCACTTGGCCCATGAAGACTCTCTCCAAAGTTTTCTCGCCCTCCTCTTTTAGATCTCTAGAACCCTCATCCATAATCTCCCCATATGAGACTGATATGAAAAAAACAAAGGTGGTGTTGGCTGCCCAGTACCCGCTTTGGTAACAGAACTCTCTTTCTTGTGTGAAATCAACTGTCCCCACTTAGCCAATGGGCTTTGGGTACGACTGACCTGATCCTGGCTTGGCCAATTCATGTGTTTTATCAGCCTTTGAACTTTATCTGGAACTACTAAGAAAATACTTTTCTCCTTCCCCTGGTCCAGGGGTCGGCAAACTGCGGCTCGGGAGCCATATGCAGCTCTTTGGCCACTTGAGAGTGGCTCTTCCACAAAATACCATGTCCTGGGTGAGTCTATTTTGAAGAAGGGGTGTTAGAAGTTTAAGTTTTAAAAATTTGGCTCTCAAAAGAAATTTCAATCGTTGTACTGGTGATGTTTGGCTCTGTGGACTAATGAGTTTGCTGACCACTGCCCGGGGCTAACAGCGCTCAGAGCTCTGTGTTGGCTGCTGGTGGCCATCATTAGCATCACTGTGGACACCTTCCTGTGAATCAAGGTAACAAAGAACAGTGCACACCTATGAGTAGGATAAAGTCCATTCCGATGCCATAGTCTGCAACTAGGAGCCCCGACCAACCCAGTTGACATAAGAATTAAACAGCTTCTATAAACTAACAACACAGAATCCAGCATATGGAAAAGTTTAATAAATGGTACCTAATCCTGTTAATACTTCTCTACATTAGTTTCTTGAAGGTGGAAGACCTGGAGTCAGGTTCATCTCCACTCCATACTTGGATGTCATTTCATTACTTTTCTGAGAGTAGTTTTACCATATGTAGAATCACCATTTTTTTTTTTGTGAAGAATAAATGAGAATATGTGCCTGGCAAGGCAATAAAATGTTCTACAAATTTAAGTTAACTGTTATCTCAGTCTGTAGGCTTCAATCTGATGTCTCATAACTCATAGGGAAAAGAGTTACAAAATCCTGGGATGTAATTTGCCAAGAACATTGAGGAAGCTGTGGATTCAAACAAGTGACCAGTCCATGCTAACTAACTAAGGTGGTCCCAGGGCTGAACAAAGGAGCTGATTCTAATATTATGCTTTCCAAATCAGGTATTGGTGCAAGGAGGCTTGAGTGGCAACCTCCAGGCACCTCCCAGACACAGAGAGAAAAGAAGCTACTACGAAGTCATCCCCTCGTGCCAGGCTCAGTGCAGACTCTGCATTTCTTACTCCGGAATAATTTATTTCTCTTCGGTTCAATTAAAAAGAACAACTATGAGTACATATTGAAATTATCTAACTTCTTCTATCTCCAAGGAGGAAACCTAATATATAACTGGAGAAAGACACTAATTAATAAGTAAAATTTAAAATGAACTCAGGCCAACTTGAACTTGAACTGCTCTGTTTAAAGGCCCACAAATAAATAAAGCAACTTCAAAGCAAATGCCCTGGGCTAGCTTGAATGTTTTATTGAGCACATGGAGAGAGCCCCTTTGCCAAAAATAGGAATAGTTAATGAGGAAAAATGGGTGTCTTCAGTGGGTCCATTGGTTTCTGAGAGCCATCCATTCAGAGATAACTATATTCCACAGAGAAGACAGAATAATGATCTGTCTCAGACCCTCAGTTTTAAGCAAAACAAAACCAGTTTTATAAACTGTCTGAGATCAACTTCATGCATCGTTTCCCAAATATCTTCTGGGAAAATAGGCACACATTTCCCTTCTCCTAAAACCAAAGCTACTTCCATAATTCTATAATAAAAGGAAGACATTTCTGTCTTTTAAGCTTCTTGCCAACGATATAAATGCAGCCCTTCGCTTTTAAGGTAAAGTGCAGGAACCAAGAGAACCTGTGAAGCATCGGTGGCCTCCCCCATAATGGGCTTTGCTTGGACTCCATTTTGAAATGATGCTCCTCACTACAGAGACCTCCGGGTCCCCTGGGGGTACGTGGTTAGTGCTGGATTCAGAAGCCACAGCTTCTGCGCATGTTTTCCCACAGCAGTGGCTACATGTCAGAGCAAGTCGACCTCCAACTATTCAGGCAAGAAGAGGAGAAGCCCGGGCTCACCTGCAGGTGCTGGGAGGTGTCAGCCATGCTATCTTCCCGCCTGCGCACTTCCTCCAGGAGCTGGGCATTCTTCTTCTTTTCCAGCTGCTGGTTGTGCTTGAGGTTGGCCACCTTCTTATTCTGATCCTTCATATGCCTGAGGAAAGTCAGCACAGCTGGGTTAAACTCAACCACTGCCAGGTTGTACGTGATCATAATGGAAGTGCTAAGTACAGACCCATATTGATATGGGTTCAGGGAGAGTTGGGACTTCAGAATATTTTATTCATTCAAACACACATGGGTATGGATCACTTAGTTCATGCCAGGGACCAGAAGGGCACTGGGGCTGCAGTGGTGAATAAAACAGGGATAGTCTCCACCCTCCTCATGGAGCTTGGAGTCCAGTAGAGGAGACAGACAAGCACCAAGGAGACACAACTTGGGTTTCCTAATGTTGAAGGAAACACACAGCATGTTGTGAGAGATGAGGTGCCTTGCATGTGTGGGAAGGCAGTGGGTGGAGCAGATGGCTTTAGTCACTGTGTTTGGGAAACCTCCCTAAGGAAACAAGACTGTGGGTGAGACTCGGAAGGACCAGCCAAGAAAACACTTGGGGAGTATATGGATGTGCTTCCCCCCCACCCCACCCCTCTACCCCCAAGCAGAGAGAATAGCAAGTATAATTCCCAAGGCAGGAAAGGACCTGGCTACTTCTAAGAACTGGAAGACTACAGGAAGGCAAGTAATGGAGTGGGGTGATGTGGGGTGGGGTGTGGTAACGTGGGATGGGGTAGGCGACAGAACTGCAAAGGTAGGTAGGACTCATGGTATGCTGGGCCCTAAGGTCTGTGATGGAACATTTATTTTCTTCTAAGTAAGTGCTTGCTATTCTAATTATTATTCTTTTGGATCAGGTTCTATTCTGAAATCATAATCCATTACTTTGATTTTAAAATAACAATTACAAGGCTCCAATCAACTACATTGTCATCACTTAGCTCAAACAGAATAACACTTTGGCTAATCATCGTGCTAAATAAGCCCCAGTGCTTGGACCAAAAGTTCTCAATGAATCTATAGGATGTCAAGGTGCAAAATCATAAATTGATCAAGTGAATAAAAGATTAAGGATTAAGGGTTAAAACAAAGCAAGTGGGGGGGGGGTGCAGTTACAGGCGTAACGTGGACTATTTCACCAGCAGCGTTTAGCAAAACATTCCACAGGTTTAGGCAACCATGTCCACAGCAGCTGTTATAAATCTAATCCAACGTGTGAGGAGGCAGGAGGGCCGTCCAGAGGGCTCAGGAGCAGCGATTCCAAAGTTGGAGAGCCATGGAGCAGAATCAGCGGGGGACCTTTCAATCCCTTCGCCCTCTCTCCCCAGTCTTGCTAAGTGGGCCACTGTTACTGAGCCCCAAGTCCCAAACAAGTGTATTGAGAACCGCCTCCCTTATGGAAGTATGGATGAGATGAGAACGAGGTGATAAACAACAAACAGGCCCAAATGAAACAACTTATAATCAAATGAACGCATTCTCAACAAGAAACTCTAATTTCCAGTGCTCATTAAATTACAGACGTGTCTACTTCCTCCTACTCCAAGAAAAAGAAGCTCAAGGGAATTGTTTATTGAGCTCAAAAATCTTCTATTAGGGGCCCTGCTAATAAAAAGTATTCTGAGCCAACTAATTATTTGGCTCAGTTGGGTCAGAATATTTATAGAACCAACTGGCTCAGTGATTTAAATATTTCTTGTGATACCTATTAAGAGGATATAAGTATATAAGGTAAGACAGAATCACCATTATTTGGATTGGATTACTAGAATTTTGGCCTGATATTTCTCTGCTTTAACCAGCTACAGTAATGTACACATATGTTACTACCAGCAAAGTCTACATGCTAATCTACTTTTAGGGGAGTATCGTTTAGTTTAGTTACTAGAGAGATGTTAAGAATGACCACTTGCTACCTAATTGAACAGAGGTCTAGTAGTTCCAAAGTGCATACTAACTCAGGGCAAGTACAATTCCTAGTTCCTGGAAAGACAAGGCCAGTGAACGGTAATAGGACATGATGGAGAGGTATTACTGATGAGATTGTTTAATTAGAGGACATGTCTTAGAAAGAAATACATTTTTAATTACTCCGAAGTACACCCTTAAGTAGAACTAACTGCTAAATGCCCCCCCACCCCCCCCTGCAAGTACCAGTGATAAATAAGACAGATTATAATTGCAAACACCACTTAAAGAACTCCCACAAAGTTCTTAAGCAGACCTTGTTTTCTGGGACACTGCAGGCTTTTTTCAATCCAAAAAGAAGAAAACATTCCAAATCTATGCACCCCTTAAAACTTTCCTGAATTAAGAATGAGCAGCAATCAACTCATGCTATATAATTTCATACAGGAAAGTATGCAATTTTAGATGCACAGTTCAATGATCTCTGACAGATGTGTTATGCCCATGTAATTACCACCACAATCAAGATATGGATCCTTTGCATTACCCCAGGAGTTCCTTGCGACCATTCACAATTAATCCCCTGCCACCACCCAGGCTTGGCAACCACTAATCTGTTCCTATAGATCAGTGTTTCTCAAACTTTTGACATATGTGTAGTCCTTCTATAATTTTCGTAAAGCTGAGTACCCCTGGTACTCATGAGAACGTAGAATTAGGTGCAGCTAAGCATGGTGCAGTGCATATCCCCACAAAACTCCGGTGCACCTCCTACCACCACCAAACTCTTCCCGCACCCCTGGGGGTACGTGTACCACACTTTGGGAAAAACTGCACAGATAAATGGAACCACACAGTATAGACCAATTTGTGTCTGCCTTATTTCACTCAGAATGCTGTTTTGTTAATTACTGATTAACAATGCAGTTGTCAGAATCAGTAGTTAGTCCATTTTTGTTGCTGAGTAATATTCCATACATAGTTATTCTAAAGTTTGTTTAACTTATTCATATGTTGATCAATATCTGGGGGTGTTCCAGGTTTCTAGCTATGGAAGTAAAACTGCTATGAACATTAAAAAGAAAATAGAATGGGTGGCTAAGAACAATGGAAACTGAAGTTCAGACACTGTGATGGAGGCATTTCTTCAGTCATCTCCAACTATTCCTTCAAATACCACCTTAAGACACTAGCAATTGGAAAATAAAAGTAGGGTTTAGAATGGCACAACATGGGATTTGGGCCGATAAGATCCATGCAAAACAAGGTGATGAGGATGATCATCTTGTCTTTGCACATGTGAATATCAAGAGATTCATAAAGTGTCCATACTTCTTTGTTTGTGTCCATACTTCTTTACTGGAGTTTTCATATATCTTTCTAGCAATAGAACCATTCCTTCTAAGAAAAGCTTACTTGAAAGCCAAAAAGAAAAAGAAGAACTGCTCTGCCAGAGGTAGGAAGGAGGAAAGGAGTGGAGTGCGATGGGAAGAGATGGGCACCTCACCCACTGGACAGTTCCCCTCTCAGATGCTCCTCAGGGAAGCTAAAGCAAGCTGTGGGGTAGGAAGAGAGTAGGAGGCATGTAGAAAAGTCATAACGTTTAAAAAATATTAGATCCCTTGGAGAAGAGAAAATACCCCCACACAAGCTCACTAGACACTTGTTGAAGGAATGACCACAGTGATTCTTACTAGTTGTCACTTCAGCATTTCCAAGAATAAGAAGTGTAAGTAGCCTATTGATCCCCACACCTTCCCTGCCTGCAGAAGTAAACACACACCTCACAGGTCAGATCATGCTTCACTGCGACACTCCGTATGGCTTCAATGGTCTCCAAACCTCTGTGGGAGTGCAAACCACCAGCCCTCTCGCAGTGCTGCCGGAGAGGAAAGTGTCTCTAATACCAGCTTCCTAACTTCCTTCCCCTCCCCTCACCCCCAAGCAACTCAGTTTCCAAGACCACCAGAAAGTGACCTACTCCACGTCTGGGGAAAAGTTATTTTAGAGTGATTTTTTCTCTCTCTAGGAAAACAGAATTAAAATATATAGAAAATGCAAATTTTGTTCTTAAAAAGCAATCATGGGGGTGCAATTAGAGAGTACAGTGATAAGGCCAGGTTTTAATGTTTGCCCTAACTTGGCCAGTCTCATTAAGCAAGTCATGTCACTTTTCTTTTCTTGTCTTTTAATGTTTTTATGGATTTTAGAAAGAGAGGAAGGAAGAGAGAGAGATAGAAACAACGATGAGAGAGAAACATCCATTGGCTGACTGTTTCATGACCCTACTAGGGATTTTCCCAAAACTTTGGGCATGTGTCCTGAACAAGAATCAAACTGGTGACCTTTTGCTGCATGGGGTGACACTCAACCACTGGGCAACACCAGCCATGCAAGTCATGTCACTTTTCAAATTCAGCCATCATTAAGGAATTTGGATTAACTGAAAAAATTCCAGCAGGCATCTAGATCAACAATGGCTACTATAGCCGAAACCGGTTTGGCTCAGTGGTAGAGCATCAGTCTGCGGACTGAAAGGTCCCAGGTTCGATTCCGGTCAAGGGCACGTACATTGGTTGCAGGCACATCCCAAGTAGGGGGTGTGCAAGAGGCAGCTGGTCGATGTTTCTCTCTCATCAACATTTCTAACTCTCTATCTCTCTCCCTTCCTCTCTGTAAAAAAATCAATAAAATATATATATATATATATTAAAAAAAAAAAAAAAAAACAATGGCTACTATAAAGAATGAATGTCAGTCATGGTTGGGGAATTAAGTTGGGTGGAGCATCAACCTGATATGCCAAGGTTGAGGTTTAACCCCTGATTGGGGAACACACAAGAATCAACCAATAAATGCATAAATAAATAGAACGACAAAATGAATCTAACTTCCCCCCCATCCTCTTTCTCTTCCCTCCGCCTTCCTTCCTCTCTCTAAAATAAACAGATAAAAATGTCAGAGAGGACAGACTCCTGCTAGTTTCACTTGAATAATCCATCAAACTAAAATCAGAACATGTTCTCTAACTTACTGCTGAGAGCTGGTCAGGCCTCTAGAATGACCTGGCTGCGAGTATGGGCTGGGAGTTAACTATGTTTCTCCAAGAATGTATGTTTATTTGTACAGAAAAGAGAAAACCAAACCTTTGCTTTCTTTAAAATCTCAGCAGAAATCAGATGCCATTTTTTACCCATCTGCTCTCAAAAACTCGAAATGATGGATAATATCCATTGTTAGAGAGGCTGCCAGAATCCAGCGCTCTCATCTGTGGTCAGCAGGAGTGTAATTGACAAAGGCATTCTTGGAAACCAATTTGGCAGGATCCACCAAAGTGCACAGACACTTTGCCCAAGCAAGCCCACTTCTAGGACAGTAGCCTATAAAAATGCTTGTCCAAGTATATATGTACAAAAATTTTCATTATAGTGCTGCAGAAGTGAAAATTTGAAAACTGCCTCATCACCCTCAAGGAACCTGGCTGAGCCTAAGTACAAGTGCACCATGGAACTCTGAGCTGGCTGAGGAGATGAAGGCAAACCTGAGGTGTGAAGATGGAAAAACCTTCAAGGCATAGTGTCAACTGAAAGAGAAAACAGGAAGTAGAATAACACCTATAGCTGATCTTGTTTATCATAAAACATGGAAGCCTGTTTGAATGGATATATACAAGCATGCCTGGATATGGAAACACCTAGAAACCCCTCACCAATCTGTAAACAATGGTTCCCTTTGAGAAAGGGAATGGGTTTGGGGGACTTGCATGCATGCACACACTTGTGTGTGTTTGTGTGTGTGTGTGTTACAAAATACATATAATAAAATGCAAAGATATCAATGATTTTGACCAATCAAAATGCAGAGCATTGCCATCACTCAGCCTGGTGCCCCGCCCCCTGCCCAGAAGTGATCAAGGTTCTAACCTTTATTCACACGAATCTTTGACTGCTCTTGCACTGTGTACACCTGGAACCAGAAGCACCTGTTCTTTTCTGTCTGACTTCCGGGCTCAGCATAAGGTTTTCCAGACGCATCAGTATTGTTGTGTGTAAAGTTCCATCTTATTGCTAAGCAGCATCCCAGTCTATGAATACACTACCGTTTCAGTAGCTATTCCCTTTTTAAATGGATATTTGAACTGTTTCCAATTTTTTTAAAGAATAAGATGGCCATGAACATTCCTGTACTAGTTTTGTGTGTGGACATATGCTTTCTTCTCTCTAGGACACATAACTGGATGGGGGTTTAACTGGCAGTGTTACATGGAGCCACCCTGTGGAAGACAATTTCTGGGCCGCAGTTTTCTTTTTTCTTTAAAAAAAATATATATTTTATTGATTTTTCACAGAGAGGAAGGGAGAGAAAGATAGTCAGAAACATCGATGAGAGAGAAACATCGATCAGCTGCCTCCTGCACACCCCCCACTGGGGATGTGCCCACAGCCAAGGTACATGCCCTTGACCAGAATCAAACCCGGGACCTTTCAGTCCACAAGCTGACGCTCTATCCACTGAGCCAAACTGGTTTTGGCTAGGCCACAGGTTTCTAGGGGCAGCTGCAGCAGGAGCTAGGAGTATAAGCCATGGAGGCGAGCCGCAAGGCTCCCATCAGAAACCAATGCTTTCTAGCTGTGTGACCATGGGCAGGTCTCTTAGCCACTGTTCCTCAGCTTCACTTGTAAAATGGGAATAAGATAACCCATGGGAGTTACTGTGAAGAGCTGACGAGTTAGAGCAGCTCAAATGCCTAGAACAGACTCCAGCATGCTCCCTCCGTTTCACGTTCGCTGGAGGCAGGAGTGTAATTGTGTCTTGTGCAATGTTGAGAACACACCTTTAGGGTCTGCTTCCCACACCAGAACAGCAGGTACTGCAAAGGCCTCAGACAGTGAACTTCGGAATGGGTTATTAAGCACTTTTTGTCAGACATTTCACTTCCACTTGTACTTTTCTTAATAATAAGATGAGTTACATTCCTGGAAGGTTATCTTAATGGAAGCATTGCTGGAAGGTCGCGATGAGCATGGGTAAATGAGCTGGGATCCCCAGGCGCCTCCACAGGCAGATGGGCCACACACACACAACGGAAGCTGACGATGAGTGCTGCGCGCAGACTTTCCAATAATGAAAGCTTCTACTTTTAACCACTGAGATGATCCCGTTTTTGTAAAGCTTGTAAATACCATTCAGTACTTCAGCGTAGCTATAAATTTCAGAAAGCTATCATAAATAGCCCAGAGGTATTTTTACAGCACATACAAATGTGCTAAATGTCAGGAGCATGATATTCCTTCCTGGAAGAGGAAGCATCTGGCTGGTGATGGATACTTGAAACCAGCCCTCCTCCCCACAAAAAGTCACCAGTAGGGCCAAGGTCTTAGGACTTGGGTCCAGAAGGAAGCAGATCTCTTGGACTCTGAATTTGTCACAGCATCCCTAGCGAAGCCCACGTGCTTGGCTCCCAGCTTTGACAACAGCCTAAGTCCTTGCCAACACCCTTTAGCAGGTGCCCCCCTTATCTCCCCATGCTTTCCATCTCGGCTTTCCTCCTCCGTGGTCCCTCCTCTGTTCCTACCTGTGGTCTTGCCCCTCTCACTCCCGGAGGTGTACCCTCCCAACTCCCATCTCCCATATTCCTACCTCCCTATAACGTTTGAGGCTTCCCAAGAACCCAGAGACAGGGCCACCTTCAGTTAGAGCACACAATGACAACACACCTAAAAAAAACGCCATTTATTATTCACCAGGCCCACGGGACATCCCAGAACCTGGTAACAAAGCTAGAGAAAGAAGGTGTCAGAGGGGACCGAGTGTTCAGATCTGAAATCTGAGAAATGAGCTTCCTGAGGCAGAGAGACTCAGCCTTCCATCTTGTAGTCTCAGGTTCCGCTGACAAAAAGCTCGATGGGGAGATGATCCCAACAGGCTGTCCCTCACTGGGCCTGAAAAATGGTTAAATCATTTGAGACCAAGGTGGGCCAGTGTTGCTAGACTGGCTGCATTGTCATCCCCAAAGCATCCCTTACCAAGTGTGGGACTCTGCACAAGTTATCTCACTGGTGTGTGTGTGTGTGTGTGTGTGTGTGTGTGTGTGTGTGTGTGAGAGAGAGAGAGAGAGAGAGAGAGAGAGAGAGAGAGAGAGAGAGAGAGAGAGAGAGGACTCTGCACAAGTTATCTCACTGGTGTGTGTGTGTGTGTGTGTGTGTGAGAGAGAGAGAGAGAGAGAGAGAGAGAGAGAGAGAGAGAGAGAGAGAGAGAGAAATGATTTAATTAACCTAAGGCTCTGAAAACTGTAACCGGCACACAGTGAGTGCTTTCTACATGTCAGCCTACTCCCACTGCCCCAAACACTCCAGTGTACTTCTAGTCTCCCCCCTACCCGGCTGACCTCTCACCCAAGCTAGCAAAACCCAGGAGCAGGTTGCACAGCAGAAGGCCAGCACAATTAACAAGAGATGGGCTTGTTTTTCTTGTAGATATTTCACTCCGGAGAAGCTTCTGAAGGGCTGACTTCTTTCAAATGTCCTCCCTCATTCTGGCCCTGAAGGACCTCCTGCCCCCAAATGCCAATGCAGTGCCATCCCAGATGGCATGGAACCCAGTGACGGGGGCCTAAGCAAGGAGAGCAGATGCTGGGCCTGTCAGGGAAGACTTAAGGCCAGGGAGCAGAGAGCCTGGCCCTTCCTGACCTGCTCGCCCTCCAGATCACCTGGCAGGAGGGCCATGCACCCGCAGGAACTCGCAGGGAAAAGCAAGCCTGTTTGTAGCCTCCTCGGGACGCAGTGGCCAGCCCATGGGCATCTAATAACAATGTCCTCCTCCTGGTAAGCAGCCTTAACCAACTGACAGGCCTGGCCCCGATGTACTATTTACCAAATGAATTCCTTATCACGTGGCCTCCATGTGGGTGTGGTGATCCAGACAGTGTGGGCTGCTCATATGGGTCTGAGAATGGCAGCTCTGGGATGATTAGTGTTCTCATTGTGGAGCAATACACAGGCTGTGATGTTCTACACAGCCCCCCAGCAGACTGGACTACAAATCCAGGCTTCCCCTGCATATGCTCAGTTAGCTCCCCACTAGGAGAGCCCACAGCAGGCACCCCTGCACCTTCACTGCCCAGCAAGTACCCTCTACTTCATTGCATCACGGCTCCACGTAGCCCATGGGGCTTCAATGCTCTGCCCAAGGAAACTGAGAACAAGTGGACCCCTTCTCTCCATCACCCTGGCTGCCACAGTTTAAGTCAGCATTGCTTCCTGCCTGAACCACAATGCTCTTCTCTCTTCACTGGTCTCCCTACATCCACTCTTGGTCCCCTTTAAATTCATTTTCTGGCCAGGAGCAAGAGTGAGCATTTCAATCAACTCAGATCATGCACTGTTGACATCGTTTCCCATTTCCCAAAGAATAAAATCACTCACCAGCCTCACCCCACACCATTCTCCACCCACCCCACCCCCCGACTCCAGAATCCAGTCTTCTTTCAGTTCCTGGTGTTCACTGGCTGTTCTTGCTGGCTATGTCGCCTTCATGTCCCTCTCCACAGCCCCCACTCCCCTCCCCACAGAGCGAGTGAGTGGCAGAAGCAGGATTCCCATTCGGTCTGGCTCCAAAGGCCCCCATCCCCTCACCTGTATCCTGGGCTACCCACCTGTGGAGAAGGTTGCAGAGTTCCTTCCCACCACTGTCCCCCGTTCTCTTCTCCCACGCAACCCAGAAAGTACTAGAGCAAAAACAGAAATCCTCGGATACAGTCTCTGTTCTGTAGCCCAACCACGTTCAGGTCCATCACCCCAAACTTCACAGGGTGCCCTGACTACTAGTGAACTGGGCATGCGTGAGGAGATCACCCGAGAATATTAGCTTCCCACCTGCAGCATCTGCAATGAAAGACGGCAGCTTCGTGCTTCCAACCTCATGGGGCAGCCACACTCATCCAAACGCAGACCCAGATACAAAGCGGGACATAAAGCCAAGGAGGATGCTGTGCAAGTTCCCTGTTAATTTTGTTCTCTGGACCCATGAACCACAGTGTGACCACTTTTCGAACAAATCATTAGGTTTTCTGGATGAACCTGCCACACAAGTAGACATGTGTAGTGTGTTTCAGGTCCTGACACTTGGATGCATCACAACGAATTTGGTTCTTCTTTCCCTACAGACCGGGTTCATCAGAGATGAAAGTTTGAAGGTGATACAATGAGTGAAGATAAAAGTAGAAGCTCAACAAAAAAGGGGAAGGAAGAGATCAACCAAGGACAGTAACAGATAACAGGGAACTTAGGATGGGACTCCTGGGACCACAGGGGAACCCAAGACGGAGCCAAGACAGAAGTCTCCAACTCCTGCCCTGCTCCCACCTCATATCTTCTCCTTGCACATCACTTATTTCTTTCAAATAATAAAAAGGGACTCCAAACACTTTAAAAACAAAACATTTGTCTAATTGCCACAATTCCATGGGGCACTGTATCATTCTAAACGCCCCCCGACTCCGCTGTCGGACAGGGGCACATTAGGGCCAATTTGGTAGGGTGTCAGTTGTATTTACAGTTTGGGGTAATATAAAAACAGATGGAAACTGTGAAATTGACCCCTCGGGAGCTAATGTTAGAGGAAACCAACATTCCACAGTCTGGCCAGAGGTTGGGGGCCATTTGCCCAGACAATAAGCAGCCACAGCAACCCGTGAGCACAGGGGCACTTGGTACATGCACGATCTGTTTTTATTGCATCCAATCTGGAACCAGGCTGCCACAGCCCAGACACAAAGTGCAGCAAAGGCATAGGAAGGTAAAAAGCTTACATGCTGATTTTCCATATCAGAGTACAGAAGAAATGTGTCAGTGTTTATATTATTTCCTACCAGAAATCAATGCTAACATATTACTAAATAATAAAAAAACACCCTCTTTTCTGAGTGTCATATTATGTGTCAGCCACTGCATTGAACACTGTAAAAATATAATCTCAGTTAAAATATCATTACATGGAGGATATTTATCCCCATTTTTACAGCTTAAGAGGCTTAGAGAGGTTGAGTAATTTGCCCAATATCAAAGAGTTCATAAATAGTGGATCCAGACATTGAAACAACGTTGCTATGCTGCCAAAGCTCCTGGTGTTATCTATTATGTTATATAAAAATAATAAAATATTATTATACATAATTATGAGCTCTTTGCCTCAAAAAGAAATGGAGCATTCTAGCCAGGCCTGGACATGCCTTCGTGAGAGTTACAATCTCTCTTCTCTAAGAGGGAGGCAAAGCACTAGCCTCGGTACACAAGCATCCCTCATTCAGGGTCTGGTCCATCTGAGGTATGGCTTATCGGAGCATCCCAAAGAGAGACCAACAATGAATCTGTTTTCCACTGCTGTGTAACAAATTACCACACATTTAGCAGCCTAAAACAACACTCACTTATGATCTCACACTTTCTGAGTCCCAAATCCAGGCACAGCTGGCTGGTCCCTCTGCTCCTAGGATTACTGGGCAGAAATCAAGATGTTTGCAGACTGCATTTCTCATCTGTAGGCTTAACTGGGGAAGAATGAACTTCCGGGCTCACGCGGGTCCTTAGGTCCAAGGATTCCTTTCCCTGCAGCCTTATGAAGGGGGTTGCCTTGTTCACTGGCTGTTGGCGGGAGCGGAGGCTGCCCCAGGTCCATCAGGAGGCCTGGCTACGTGGCCCTCTCCATAGGCCATTAACATCATGGCAGCCTGAGTCTCCCAGATCGGCAGGAGCCCTCTCTCTGCAGTCTGCTAAGAAGACATCTTGCGTAATGCAAAGCAACCAGGGAGTGGCTCCATCACCTTTGCCTGTTCTATTCCCCAGGTCCAATCACAGGTCCTGGCCACACTCAGCATAGGGGATGGGGAAGGGTGTGGAACCAGGGCTCTGCTGGAATTCTATCAATGTGCCCCCACAGAACTTGCTGCGATGGAAACGTCCACTTCTCTGCTGTCCAATGCAGCAGCCACTGGCCACATGAGGCTACTGAACATTGGATATGCAGCTAGTGCTACTGTGGACCACTGTTTTCAATATTGTTTCCTCTTAATTAATTTAAACAGTTACATGTGGCTAGTGGGTTACCATAATGAACAGCACAGACGTGGACTTGAACCAATATCCAAATTATTCATTAACTGGTTTTGAAAACTTTTTAAACCTTTCTTTTATTCTGTTTGGGTTAACCTTTCAAAATATTTCGCAATCTTTTTACTTCCAACTTCCAACATTTCTTGGGGACTATTTACTTCAGTATCTATCTACCAGACTTCACTTTTTCATTTTTCCAAATCATTTTCACCAAAGCAGCTAAGGCATCTGGAAGGGCTAACTTATGGCCAGCGAGGGGTTATGGAAATTTATGCATCCTTGCACTTCCCCCAGTGCTTATCCCCATGGCAACAAGGTGCAAAGCTAAATGCCTGTCCCTTCCACTCTTCTTCTCATAGCTCAGACCTCTTCTAGCTCTTAGTCTGATATCAATGAGTAAAACAGGATCGGAGGTGGGTGGTGGGTAAAATGAAAATCAATGAAGGGAAACAAAATTACAGAATTATCGGCAAAAAGAGCACAAACCACTTCCCCCAATTATGTGAGGAGTCAGAGTAAACCACTACCCGCACGCCTGCCTCAGCCCAACCACCCTCTCCCCAAACACAGCACTGTGACCACCTGTTCCAGTTTCACTGGCTGATGGCTTTCTTAACTCGGTGGTTTACAAACAGCGCTCTGGCGGGGCGGGCTCTGGGGGGTGTTAATCACCGTTACCACAACAAAATAAAACAAAAAGAAGGGTTAGGCTCCAATAAGTTCTGGGAGCACAGGAAAAATAAATGTGCACATTGCAGGAGTTTTCAGAGCCTTTACTATTGTAAAGTGCACTATGAATGTGTTTATTGGACTTAATTTCATCTAAACCCTTCCCCCCCAGAATCATGCTACTGAATGATTGCTCTAAGGCAGGGGTCTTCAAACTTCTCTCATTATGAGAATCACCTGGTGGAGTTGTTAAAACACAGATTCCCGGATCCCAACTATAAGAAGTGCTATCAGGAATCTGTGTTTTAACACCTCCACCAGGTGATTCTCATAATGAGAGAAGTTTGAAGACCCCTGCTAGTAAGGCAGTGTTTCCCAACCTTCTCTCATGATGAGAATCACCTGGTGGAGTTGTTAAAACACAGATTCCTGAATCCCAACTAAGAAGTGCTAAACTAGAATTTTTGAGAACATATAGGTAAAATTGCATACCTAACTTAGTGCTCTGTATATAAAATCTGTCTTAGAGCACTAGTTAAGTATACAATTTTACCTATATGTTCCCAAAAATTCTAGTTTAGCACTTCTTAGTTGGGATTCAGGAATCTGTGTTTTAACAACTCCACCAGGTGATTCTCATCATGAGAGAAGGTTGGGAAACACTGCTCTAAGGTGTGAAATCTGAGGAATGATAGCTTTAATCAGGGTTTCCTAGAGGTTGGTCATTAGTGTATCATCTCAATGATTTTTGCAATACCCTAACTACCTGTGCTACCTAGTATTTTTTTCTTTAAATGTTTTTTACCTTACACACCTTTTAGTCTTAGACTCTTTCTAAGCAACAATTAGTGAAATTATGTTTGCTCTGCAAGTTACTGATGTTATAATACAAAAAGGCATAGCTAATAAAATTCATAAATGTTCACCTGTACCACCTAAACAGACCCTATGTATTAAACACATGTAACTAATGACAACAGAGATTCCCAGGTACCACGTAAGCTAAGGCTAGAAATGAAAGAGACAGCATTTAAGAACAAGGAGCAAGCAGAACACCTTTCCTTTGATTTTCAAAAGCAATATCATGGGCCATCCAGGCTGAATCAGGTGGCCATGGATCAGCTCTAGTAACTTCATACTACAGATAGGTCAAAAGTGACCATGGGACAGGGTGGGACTTAAGAGCTGGGACTCCGAGCCTGATTGCAGGGGTTCAAATCTCAGCTCAACCATTTCTTCACTGAAGAACCTGGGACAGGTAAATTCAATTTCTTGTAACAGTTTCCTTATATTTAAAACCAGACTTGAACAGTAAAATAATACTAACTCAAAGAAAAAATAAATGAGATAATGCCTGAAGACTGCCTGGCATATAATAAAGGATCTATGGATACCACCACATAGTAATTGTAAGGAAAAGAATAATAATAGCAGTGGCGTCTTTCCTCCATGCATCCAGGTGCCTGGCTTTCTGTGGGGGACAGACACCTCGCTTTACTCAGGGACACCTGTCCCAGGACACCGTGCTGGACAAGCTGCTGGAAAGAGGACTCCCATGCCCTCAACCCCTCGGACAGGGACTCACCACATATGGTGAAGATGGCACCAATCTGGAGCTTATCTCGGCTCCATGGTTTAAAGCTCAGATCTCAGGAGGCAGTGAGACCCGGTGATTGAGTCGATTCAGTGCTCCCAGACTGTGTCTGAGTCACAGGTCTGCCTCTGCCCTGATTGGTTGTGTGGCCTCAAGTCTGAGGTCTGATCTAAGTTGCTTTAAAGAATACATATGCATATATTCATAACCCATGAACACAGACAATAGTGCTTTGAAGGCCTGGGAAAGGGGTGGGGGTGGGAGATGGGGAGAAAGAAGACATCCATAATACTTTTAACAATAAAGATAAAAATAAAGCAACAAAGACATAAATGTGTGGCATTTCTTTGTCCTCCTGATGTTGTGGAGTAGAATTCAGCTCTGCTACGTAAGTTATGACAAGTCCCCAGACACAAGATCTGTTTGGGCAGCTCTTATTCCATCTGCCCTTCCTGGGACCCATGCACTCCTGTTCTCCCAACTGCTGCTACAGAACCGTCTTCTACTTGACAATGGTTACTCAAAGCAAAGCGATCAGAGAATGCCAAGAGCCAGCCTAGCCCTCTGTCCCTATCAGGAAGATTCTAAAAAACACAGTGATCTCTCAGGCTTCCTCCAGAGCCTGCCTACAGATCCCGGACCCCAGGAACTTCAACCACCCCTTCACGCTCCCTCCTCCTGACCCAGGATATTTCCTCGAGGGACACAGTCCTCCACACTAGAGTCCTGATGGGATGGTCACTGGAAAGATGCAGGAGACGCTGCCCATCCACAGTTTTTCCTGCTCTTTCTAGCTTCTACCTGGGTGGCAATGCTTCTGGAATTCCCAGGTGCAGAGTGGCCCAACTTTTAGGAATGGTGTCCCATCTAAAATCAACAGAGTGGCCACCAGGACTCAGGTTCATAACCACGCATGCTACAGGAGGAAGCATTTTAGCAACCTCTCTCTGGACTAGGACACGTACATGTTAAATCCTTGGGGCTCTTTTATGACCCCCATTATAGACCAGAAAAGTGAGGAAGAGCAGCAACAGGCTCTTCCAGTTAGTAGGAGGAAGAGCTGGGTTCATTCCAATCTGTGAGACTCCAAATCTCATGTCATGTTCCTAACCTCCCATTGCTATTTTTTGATTTATCACACTGGCTAATTTCCTATCAGAGCTAACCAGAATAATCCCTCCACTAAAACAACCCACCACTACCTGGCTGCAAGATTGCTTTCCCAAAGCTATGTCACCACCACTCCCCAATAGCCGTTCCAATTATCATCTCTTATCCCCACCACAGAAAACTCTGCAGAATATTCCTACATCAGGAGACACACACACACACACACACACACACACACCTTTCTTATCTTTATTTCACACACACATACACACACACAAACATAAATATGCACATATATATTCACATTTCCCTCCCTCTCCCTCTCCCCCCTCTCTCTCTCTCTTTCTCTTTCTCTCTCTCATCTTTCTCTCCTTTCCTCCCTCTGTACCTCTCTCTCTCCTACACAGACACACCTGAGTGGTGCCTATGAGGGCATCTCTCCTTTAGGCAAAGGCTCTATCCATTGTATAAAACAGACACCAAGGGACACTAAAAGCCATCTGAGACTCTGTGAAGACAGATGGACAGACAGGAGGAAGCCTGCTCTAAATTCCCCATACATCGTCCAAGGAACCCATTTACCCAGTGAGTAGCTGATGTTTGGGAAATCACAGAAGTCTTACAAAATTCCTGCAGAATAATGATTCATAATTCAGAAATGAAAAGCAACTTAAAGTCACACTGTATAGGCTGATTTTTTATACCAGTAGGTAATAAGTCATATTAATTTTCTTCTATGAGAAAAACACCATTAATATTAATTAGGTGAATATGGAAAATATTTAAGATTCAAGATAAAGCAAAAAAATGAAACTCATTTGCAAAGAGTGCCTGTTTGCTCTGCTAACAGTGTCTCAATCTCATATTTTTCACCCTATTTAGTGATTCTTATTACTATCAAACCCACTTGCCGGCATAGATCTTAAATTCTTTCTTGTTACACTTTGTAAACTCAGAAGTCTTCCTCATCCAAGGAAGAGATCAGAAATAAGAAAGATTTTCCCCTTTCCCAACTGAAGAAACTTAAAACCCTACAAACTGAACATAGCCAAAGCCCAAACCAGATAAAAGTAAAGTTCTATTAAAAACAATCTGTCAAATTAATACTCAACTATTGAGACATCGTGAACTCAAGTCCTATGTGGGATGTATTTTAATTCATTTTCTTTCTATTTGATATTTTCTTTTAAAAAATGCATTTAATTTGGATCTTCTAGAAAACTAGGCTATTTGTTTACATCCTAAATGTAGACGTGAAATACTAAGGAGCCGTAGCTTCCTTAGCTGTTGGAGTTTCTGTGGTGTTGTTTGGTGAAAACTGTTTAAAGGAAAAACCTTGGCAATACCTGAACACATGATGGTAAAAAAAATAATAATAAATAAATAAATAAATAAATAAATAAATAAATCAGACCTTTCTCACTGACTGAATTGTTGGGGATGGAATATTTTATGATACAGATTTACAAATGTCTATGAACTGGAAACATTTCCTGGGCAATTAATCAAGGGGAACTTTTACGTAGAAACACATCTCGATGGAGCTCCTCACAAATGATCCAGCAAGCTGCAATGACTAATTACAAGCCTCGGACCGGGGCCGTTTGCTGAAATGCTTTTCTGCAGGCCATTAAAAATGCCATGACAACATACAAACTCAGCGAGAAGAGTAAACTAACTACGGGAAGTTACGATCACAGAGAGGAATTATTCAGAGTATGTGACCTTTGCACAAAAACGATGCACGTTGATGCGATACGACAGGCTTCTCCTCTCCTTCCTCCTTCGATAGGTCCAAGTAATTCCCATCAACATTAATGAGAGCTATGTGCTAAAAATGAATAGCTGCTAACTCCGGCCATCTGTGCATTCCTGGTACAAATAAAATTGAATGTCATCACTACCCTATTGGATTTCTCAGTAATGCTCTTTGCTGATAAGAACTTTGAAAAAATACCAATGGCTTTACCCCCTCTCCCCCCCCTTCTTTTCCTTACTCATACAAAGCATGCCCATTCCCCTGGCTACATAAAGGAGCCTATTCTACTCTGAATCCAGGCGGCCACTGAGAGGTGGGGGGAGATAAATCCCTGCTTATCAAGATAACGGTTTCCCCACTCAGTATAAATGGAGACAAAGTATACCCAGACTCGAATGATTAAAATGGCCAAATTCTTAGCAGGTTAACTCATTACTTTTCATCCTTCCCCTGCCAGCCCTGAAAGCTAAGTAGCTGTCTTAACAGCCTGCAGCCATCACTTCCAAACAACTCTCTTGCCCTACAGCCATACTGAAATGGAATTAATTCATCTTTCCTTTATGAATTACTGGCTGTCAAGAATTTGAGAAGGTCCCAGGCTTTAATGGAGACCTTTGGAAAGAGAGACCGTGTGCCGGAGAACCCAGAGGAGGTGTGCTGGGGAGCCAGGAAAGTTGGGAGACGGGAAAGCCACTCTCGGGTCGGCATTATTAGAACTCTCTCTATATTTTTAAAGGGAGAGGCTGGGTGACCTCTCCAATCACAGCTGAGTGTCTCCTCCGTGAGAACTGGGCATGTGCAGCCCACAGGGCCATGCGGTGCTAACTCCCTGAGCACCAGGCAGACCATCCTCAGCAAGCTCAGCCTCTCCAGTGGCCCCTCGCCCACCTCCTCAGGGGTGTGTGCTAGATCTTGCTTCTAGGAACCCACGGCTGTGATGACTGGGTGGGTCACTGTTTTCTCTCAAGCTGCACAGAAGGCTGTAGTGCTTTGGACTCTCTCATAGATGTGATTGTTAGACCTAGTTTTACATGACACGAGACAACAAAACTGTGGAGAGTATGTATTAGCTTGGCAAACAACTGAAGAAACAATGGCAATCAGAGCTCACCAGAGTGGAGGCATACATTTCCTTTTACGGCACTGCAAAATAAGGCCATATCTGAGCATGTACATGGGCAACCTATTTGGTTGGAAGGAGCTCAAATTTGGAAGTTCAGTCTTATCAACAGACAAAAGCTGAGCAAACGTTCAAGGTAAAGTCCATTGCAAAGGTAGCTAAGATATCACTAAAACACAGTAAGCATCTACCTGCTTAATATCAGCGACCGCATTTGTGTTTGTAGGAGTATGTTTGGGGTCAAGATTACATTTTGAAAAAGCTCTTAATATTTGGTAAACTGTTCTGAACCCTCAGAAAAGCAGTGCCAGTGTAAACTTCCAACTGGTCACTTCACTGTAAGCAACATATTCAATTATAAATATATAATACTATACATGCACTTGCTTTCCCTAAGTACATAGTTTCTTAAAGATATCCTTTCAACTTGTTAAAAAAAAAAAAGTTAACTATTGTGTATTGGACTGCATGTTTTAAACAGAACACAGCAAATACTAAAATTATTAGCACAAACGAGAATATAAAAATGATATCCTATATAATAAAAATCTAATATGGAAATCAACCAAACAGCAGAGTGACCAGACCAGGCCTTATGATGTGCATTTCCTCATCCCCACCTCAGGATCAGGCTATGGGCATCTGCCCTCCCACCCCCACCCCACCCGTGGCTTGGTCACCAGAGGGGCCTAGGCCACTCCAGCGAGTGAGCTGCGCCCACATCTACAGCACCCTGGACCAGACGCCCACAAGATCAACCTGGCCAAGTCCACCCACGGCAAGTGCTCCACCCTCATGGTGACTGACCTGGCGGCGGGGGGCCTGGACACCCCACTACTGGACAACATCGTCAACTTCGGCTTCCAGGCCCAGGGCAGGCTCCTCCTGCACCGCGTGGTCATGTGGCCAGGCTGGCCCAAGTAGCACAGCCTGCTCCTTGGTGGCGGCCCCAGATGAGACCCCCGGCCTGCTGGGCCTGCACCTGTTCCTGGGCCGGGCCTTCACCCTCACCCACCCCCACGAGGAGCCCTCAGGTGGGGTCAGTGTGGAAGGTGTGCTGGGCCTGGTACCACAGAGAATGGTGGACGCTGAGGCCTGCAGGCACCCCGGAGGCAGCGCTGGAGCAGCGGGGCCCGGGCCACGGGGCCGGGCCTGCACCCCTCTTCAGCTCCAGCTTCGAGAGGAGGAGTTGCGGTGGCTGAGGCTGGTGGACAGTATCCAGCAGTGCCGCTCGCAGGCGACCATCTTTGAGGTCAGCGCCTGCAGCTGGGACCTGAGCAGCAGGTGGTGCGGGCTGAGCGGCAGGACTGCAGGGCCATGGCCTGCCTCAGGCAGGAGGACAGGAGGGCAGGGGGGCCTGGCTGGCACAGCCCCGAGATGCCCAGCTCGGCAGGCGGCGCAGCCTGGGAAAGAGGAGGCAGAGGCAGCTGGGAGAGCACCAAGGCCGTCTGCACAGAGGCCACGGCCCCGCGGCCGGAAGTGGCAGCAGCAGGGCCAGGGGGGAACCCGGAGGCGGAAGGAGGCGGCCCGGCCGCTGGGCCAGGACCTCTGTGTCCCCTCTGGGCCAGGATCTCCATGTCCCCAATGGGCCCAAGGACTTAGACAGTGAGCAGCCTGAGCTTGGAGGGGACAGGGCGCCTCTGAGCAGCAGGTGCCGGCGCTGTCCTGGCCCTGATGAATGGGGGACAAGGCCCAGACCTGCCCAGGAACCGGCGGAGCTCAGGTGGGACTGGAAGAAGAAGCGGTTGGTGGGACAGTCAGGACAGGAGGATAAGGAGATCAAGACAGAAAGTGGTCGCTACATCAGCAGCTCCTACAAGCAGGAGCTCTCCTAGAAGTGGGAGCAGAAACAGAAAACCGCCACACGCTCAGCGCCTGAGCCCTGTCCAAGGCGCTATGCACCACATCAGGTAGGGCATATGCTGGGCGCAACCATTTGATGTGTCTTTCTCCATCCGTGTTTCTCTCTGTGTCTCTCACCTTCTCTTCTACTCTAAAAATCATTGAAAAATGTCCTCAGGGGAGGATCAAATAAACATACACACATATACAAAAATATATGAATATTAGGGGACAGGGGAGTGGAGCCCCACAGATGCACGAATGCACTGGACCTCTAGTATCGAATGGTGTCTAATATCCAAAATATATAAATAACTCTTACAGCTCAACAATAAAGAAACAAAACACAATTAAAAAAGTATTAATAGCAAAGGATCTAAATAAAAAAAATTTCTCTAAAGAAGATCTAGAGATGGCCAACAATCCCCTGAAAAGATGTTGAACATCACTAGTCATTAAGGAAATGCAAATATAAGCCCCAATGGTATACCACCTCATACTACAAGGATGGCTACGATCAAAAGAAAAAACGATAACAAGTGTTTTGGTGAGAATGTAAAGAAATCAGCACAAATATATGGTGCTGGTGAGAATGTAAAATTACAGTCACAGTGGACAACAATTTGGCCATTTCTCAAAAAGTTAAATATAGAGTTACCATGTGATACAGCAGTTCCACTCCTAGGTGCATAGTCAAGAAAAAACACACACACGTGTTTAAACAACAACTTGCATATGAATTTTCATATCAGCATTATTTATAATAGCTATACAATATAAATAGCCCTGAAGCTGATCAAATAGTGAATTGATAAAATGTGGTATACCCTATAATGAGTATTATTCAGCATAGAAAGGAATGAAGTACAGATACAGGCTACAGTGTGAATGATCCCCAAATACTTGAAAAAAGCCACTCACAATGACCACATGTTATATGAACCAATTTATGTGAAATGTCCCAATTATGCAAATCCATAGGGAAAGTATATTAGAGTTTGAGAGAAAGATGGAAATGACTAGAGGAATGAGTTTGACTGCTAATGGGCGTGGAGTTTCTTTCTGGGGTGATAAAATTAAATTCTGAAATTAGATAGCAGCGATGGCTGCACGACTTTGTGAACAGACCAACAACCATTAAATTATAAGGGTGAATTTTATGGTATTTAAATTATATGTTAATAAAAATTACACATGCTAGTAACAAAAAATTAAACAGTACAAAAGTTTATAAAAAGAAAATATATATGTATTCCCCTTCCACCTCCCCCAATAACCACTTTCACTGTTACAGGTTTTTGGTCCATCTTTTCAGACATTTTTTATGCATGATGCACAATTAGATACACCTCCCTTTAAAAACACAATGAAAACTTCTAGACATTTTATAACATGTGTTGGACATCTTTCCATGTCAGGAACATAGAGACTGGGGTGTGGATAAAGGGGCTGGTGAGAGATATGGGGCTGAAGGAGGGAGTGCCAGGCAGCAACCCACTCTCTGGAGGAGCCAGGCTCTAAGTTTCTACATTTTCAAATGTCTATACACAGCTCTGCCTGAATGCCCCTCATAGAGCTCTGTGTGTTCAAAACTAAATTCTCAACTGTCCCCTCTCCAGAGCCAAAGGCCGCCCTACCTCTATGCAGCTTCTTCTCTACCAAAGTCATCAGGGATGCGGAATCAGGAGTAGGTCCGCCCTCTTCCTAACACTTCTGCACATGCAAGGAATCGCCAAGATCCACCATTTAGATGTAATTGAGAATATCTGCCAACCCAGTTACCTCCTTTCTATTTGTATTGCTGCCATCTGGGCTCAGGCCTTTGTTTTCTTTGTCCAGACACTGAAACCTCTTATCTGGTTTGTATGTTGCTCATCTCCCTGTCCTTCCATCCATTCATCATCTACTCACCCAACAAACATATACGAAGTACGATAATAACCGTGCACCAGGAACTGAAGACACAAAGATGAAGAGAAAATTATCTTTAACATTAGAAAGTTCAAAATTTAGAGGAAGGGAGAAACACTTAGCTGGGGAAAAAAAATCACAAAATATTTATTACAACATCCTAGGTGCTTTCAGAACACAATGTGGAACTACTGACCTGTGAGAAGAATCAGAGTGACATGTGAATTGAAACTTCAAGGATGAGTGGGAGCTTGCACGAAAAGAGGGTGAAAGGGGCATCTGATCAATGGGAAGAGTTTGCTTAAAGGCAGAGAGATGGAAATATCTAGCAAGTATAGGGAAGGGGGAAAAGTTCAGTGATACAAACACAGGGTGGAAAATGAGGAGGTACAGGAGCCTTGTGTGTCTATTGGGTTTTAAGATACAACTTGAGCCCTGGCTGGTGTGGCTCAGTTGGTTGGGCATCATCCAGTGCACCAAAGCATTGCTCGTTCAATTCCCAATCAGGGCACACACTCGGGTTGCAGGCTCTATTTCTGGTAGGGAGTGTGCAGGAGGCAGCGGATCGATGTACTGCTTTCACATCGATGTTTCTCTCTCTCTCCCTCTTCTTTCCTCTCTCTTGAATAATCAATAAAACTATTTTTTAAAAAGACTTGAAAACCATCTGGGGCCAGAGTGTGAAGAACTTTATAGATAAGGCACAGAGTTTGCTATTCTGTCCAGTGTCTGAGGAGAAGGCAACAGGGTCCTTAGGCACAGGGTGTTGCCTCAGTGAATTTATCTGGAGTTGGAGGTGAGGCAAATTGTGACTCTCTGGAAGCTACTGCAATAGACCAAACAACCAATGAGGACAATAGCACTGGAATGGAAAAGACCAAGACAGTGATACAAGGAAAATCCGGTGAGTCAGACACAGGGAGGGATGAGTCAAGGGCCATTTGGAGGTTTCTATCTTAGACCCCCAGGGGAATGTGGACCAGTTCCTAAACCACCACCACATGCACGGGGTAGCATGAGTGAAGGGAAAGGTGGTGAGCCCAGATGGGGCTATACTGGAAATACAAGGTAGGCATCTTCTGGAACACAATCAGATTCCCCTTGCCTTCAGAATATAATTATTTTTATTATGGCAGACAAGAAAGCATCACCTGTGCATGTATCCACCTGGCCCTTGCGATAATCTGGGCTCAAATCCAGAGTGACCTTGAGAAGGTTACCAGTAACCTCCTTAAGCCACAGGTGATTTATCTGCTCATTAATTTTTACTCACACTATTCTCCGAACAGGGTTGTTGTGAGGATTAGAAAAAAACATTGTCCATCATTGTTCTGCACAAAACCTGGCCCATGGAAAGTGCTTAATGAATACCAGCAACGTTTCCAAAGAAAGGCACTTAGAATTACTTTTCTCCAAAATTATGTTAAAATATAGTGTCATTTAAAAGATCTTGTGTGCTTTTAAACTTCACAAAAGTTAGCTGATGGCATGATAAAAAAAAAACAATAACAACACACCCAGAAAATAACACTTCAAATATGAAAAAGTTAAAGGAAGCTATGTTACCCACTCTACCCAAAACGTCTTCATTTTAGAGGACCAGAGAAAAGTAAAATATCAATGGGAGATGTGAAGGTAAATCAAACAAACTGACAGAACAGAAACCCCACTCTTCAGCAGCTAAAACTGGGAGATGCACACTGAACCATTCTATCGAGTAAAAGCCTCACTCGCTGACATTTACAAGTTGAAAGCTTAAAAATGTGTCTGTTTTGTAAAGCAGCTCTGGAGGAGGAAGACCCTGCATGTGGATGGCATGACACCTGCCCTTTGATCTAACATCATGATCAGAAAGAAAAGATCCCACAGTCTGACTGCTGCCTGGACAGGGCACTGGTCCACGGGTTTGAATCCTTGGCCTTTGTTATTGCTGCCAACCCTCCCATTCATCTCAGGCGAGATCAAGGCAGATGCGGATATTATGCTCAGAGAAGACCATCCCTCTATCAGACAGTTGTTTTGTTTGGGCTGATTTTTTTCTTTTTCCAGAAGGAAAATCATCATATATCACAACAAAGACCTTCTTTTCTTTTCCACTTTTATGCTGCTGGACTTCTCTGATCCCACTGTGTGGGGCCATGAAGAGCAGTCTCAAGAATGATTCCTGGAAGAAGCAGAAACCCCTCCTGGAAATACATCTTTTTTCTTGGCTTCTTCCCCAGAATTCCCCACAGGGAGCTGTGTCAGGCAGGCAGGAGGATGGATGGCCTGGGGTCTTCCCCCATCTCTGCCGTCGAGGTTTCTTGAAGCCCATCCAGAGCTGATGACTGTCTCCAGTCTACAAAGCCGCGGCGGCCTCCGCGGAGGCCCGCTCACGGGCCCCCTCAGACCCTCTTCGCAGAGAGAAACTCCGCAGGCCCACAAGAGAGGGCGCAGGCTCAGACCAGCAGCTCCAGGACGGCTGCTGGCCCTGCCAACACAAACAGCTTCTCAGCTTCCATTATAAGAGGTTTTCATCAACGCGTGGAACCCTTTGTGTTACAGAAAGAGCTTCCCGCCCCAAAAGAAGCACATTAAAGAGGCGTCCCTGTGGTACCAGGAGTTCCTGGGCCAAATCCATTCATCCTAGCACCGAAATCCTCACTGCGGAATAGGATGCAGTGGTTGGTTCTGGGATGTGGAATCGGAACGGCGTGTTTTGAATCCTGGCTCCATTCATGAATAGGTGTGTGGTAGTGGGTGAGTACTTAACTTGTCTGGGCCTTGTTGCTTTTGACTCGCAAACGGGGCTACTCATAGCAACACCCTGGAGTAACTATAAAGAAAATGGGAGAGAAACCTTCAAGAACGAATAGCACCATGCCTAGCACCACATCAGTACTCAGCTCAGGCTTGTCTTACTTCTCGTGCTGTGACGGCAATAGTAACAACTACAGAATACCTGGGCCAAGGATCTGCCTCCACACCTCTGTTTTCTCCCTGCCACCGCAGTCTCTAGGTTGTGCTTCTTTGTTTGTGTGTGTTTCTTGCTGGCTCTTGTTAAAACAAGTTTAGTTCTGGAAACTAAAGGGTAAATACACAGGCTGGTGAATTTTGTGTTGTGTCTGTTTGCTCGTTAATTGTTCTTGCATCTCTTAAACTTGTTCTCTCCTTTTCACCTCTAGTGCCACCACCTTATTTCAGCACCACTGTTTCCTCTGGCCTGTGCTGCTGCCAACCCCTCTGGCACAGTGAGGGTATATAGTTAATCCTTCCAGAGGATTCTCCCCACTGTGCTCTTCCCGGGCTCAACAAGTTCCAAACCTTTGGCTAAGCACCTGAGACCTCCCCTGTCTTGGCCAACCTTACTGCCCATCCTCCCCCTGCTCCAGTGCTGAACTACGGCACCCCCTCTCTTCTGAGCATGCCCTGTACCTTCCCACCTTTGTTACCTTTGCGCATGCTCACACCTGGTTCCACATCTGATAAAATCTTTTCTTTTCTTTTTTTTTCCTGCCCCAGTGGGAATACCATCACATTCATGGAAACTTCCCCAACCACTCCCTCCTCTGAATGCCCATGACATTCATAGAGCATTTGTCACACTCTGCCATGGGCAATGCCTCTTTGTCTGCTTCCAGACTTTCATTCCAATCTGCCTACTAGATAGGAACACCCAGCTATCCCAGAGCATCCACTCACAGCCTAGACCCAGCCTCTCTGGTCTGGACTCTGGCCTGTGTTTGATACCTCTTCCTACACCCTGCACCAGTGAGGCAGGAATCCCAATTGTGTAGGTGGGTTTCACTGACCCCAGGGGAAGCTGAGAAATGAGGCTTCCCAAGAATAAATAAAAATGATATTCCTGCTGGGCCTCAGGACTGGAATGCTACCCAGGAGAACAAGGGATGCCCACCACACAGCTGTGCTATTGCCTGGTACAGCAGAGCTGGCTAATCTGCCACCACGGCCATCCTGTCGACTTGCCCCTCCTGTGGGCCTCAGTGGCTCACATCCCCTCTGCATGCCTTTTCCATAGTCTCTGCTCACTTATAATGTCTACTGCCTCATAACTTCAATTCTTTAGAACTCACGTCACTAACTCATTCTATAAATATTAAGTATCTACTCCTCATAGGCACTGGGTGGCTGGGACAGGTCCTTTCTAGGTGGAAGTCCAACTCTAGACCGAAAGACAGATATTAAACAAGAATTAAGATGGTGCTTCATGTTCTAATGGGAAATTAGAATTTATTGCAGACAAACCTAATCTGGGCTGGGCCAGCTCCAGTGAAAGGCACATGAAGGAAGTGACATTTAAACTTCACTTGACCTAGAAAAAAATAAAGTTATATCCATACTTCATACCTTACAGATAAATTCCAGATGGTTCAAAGACTAAATGCAGAAAATCAAACCATAAAAATACAAAAAAAAAAAAAAAAAAAGATCCCTGGACAATTATTCTTATACTCCTGTAATATAGAAGAGGTTTCTAACTATGACACAAAATTCAGAAGACCTAAAAGAAAAGATTGAATCTGATTGATTAGATAAAAATAATTTTTAAAAAGTTCTGTGTAGGAAGAACCAAGATGGCAGCATAGGTTAACCGCCTGTGCTTATTGCTTTCCACAACCACATCAACACTGCAACTAAAATACTGAACAACCATCATCCAGAACTGCCTGAAAGCTGGCTGAGTGGAAGTACTTCAAGTAGAGAGGTAAAGAAGAAAGCACACCGAGACTAGTAGGAGGTGTGGAGGCGCAGAAAGGGCTGGTCAGGCACCTGGGTGTGCTGCTTTTTAAATCAGCAGGGAGATCGCCTCTGCAGAGGTTGCCCGGAAGAGCAAAGAGTCCCAGCCCCACAGCCCAGGGTTCCAGAGCTGAGGAAAGAAATCCTTACAGGCAGTAAGAACTATGAACTGTAAAAACCAGTGCGGATTGGGGCTGAGAGACACAGGCTGCTGGAGACCCAGCTGCTCCTCTTAAAAGGTCAGCACCACGAACTGAGTTTACAAACTCCTGCTTGCTCTGAGCTCCAGTGCCAGATGATGCTCCGGGGGACCCAGACACATATGGTGAGAAACTAGACTGTCCAGCATTGGGGCAGGAACTCAGGGATGGCTTTCTTTCAGACCGAGGTGCTTGTAGTGGTCATTGTTCCATGCTGGAACCTTACTGGTGCAGGGCTGACTGGCAGCCATATCTGTTTGCTCTGCCCTGGTGATTCCCTGAGACCCCGCCACACCCAATTTACAACCCCACCCAAGCTGTGAACAACAGATTTTGGATATGAATGGTCTGTCATTTCTTAAGCTAAAAAACTATCACATAAGCTGCAGCTGGGTCAGGGAGCTCCAAACCTAAAGGCCCAAGACCCTGAACCAGCACCAATCCACCTTGCTTCATAGCTGGGCCTTGTCTGGGCACTTCCATGACTATAACAAATTACACCTCTTCACATCCATAAAGGGCAGACTCAGTGAGCACCCCACTGAAGCAACTCCAGCTCCATAAGAGTGTCTCCTGCACAGCAGCTCTCCCACTGTAGTCTCAGCTGACCCCCACAGCCAATTGGCCTGGAGTTCAATTCCTCCCAGTGACACCAATAGTAATCAAGGCTCAAGAACAATAAAGCTGTGCACACAGCCCACAAAGGGGTGCACCAAGAGTGTCCACCTCAGGTGGTTGGGGAGGCTGAGCACTGGGCCCTATAGGACACCTACTACACAAGTCCACTCTATCTACTCAAGGAGACTTAGCACTACCCAATATATAGAAACAGACACGAGAAGTAGCCAAAATGCAGAGACAAAGAAACATGTCACAAATGAAAGAAATGAAACAAAGCAAACTACTGGATATAGAGTTCAAAAACCAGTTATATGGTTACTCAAGACTCTTCTAGAAACCTCCAAGAAACTTAGTGAGAATACAAAAAAAAAAAAAAAAAAAAAGGTTAAAGGTCCCTTCAGAAATTAAACTGACTGAAATAAAGAATAATATATAGGGATTCAACAGTAGACTATAGAATCCCAAGAATCAAATCAATGATTTGAAATACAAGGAAGCAAAAAACACTCAACCAGAAAAGCAAAAAGCAAAAAGAATAAAAAATTATGAAGATAGCTTAAGAAGCCCCAACTCAAGCATACCAACATCTGAATTATGGGGGTGCCAGAAGAAAAGAGAGATCTCTGAAAGATACTGAAAACCTGTTTGAAGAAATAATGACAGAAAACTTCCCCTACCTGGTGAAAGAAATAGACTTATAAGTCCAGGAAGCACACATAACCCCAAACAAGAGGAATCCAAAGAGAATCACACCAATACATAGCATAATTAAAATGCTAAGGAAAAAGACAGAGAAAATCTTAAAAGCAGCAAGAGAAAAACAGTTACCTATAAGGGAGTGCCCATATAACTGTCAGATGATATCTCAACAGAAACTATGCGTGCCAGAAGGGAGTGACAAGAAATATTCAAAGTGATGAATAGCAAGAACCTACAACCAACATTGCTCTACCCAGCAAAGTTATCATTTAGAGTTAAAGGTCAGATAAAGAGCTTCACAGAAATAAAAAGCTAAAGGAATTCAACAGCACCAAACCAGTATTATTATGAAATGCTGAAGGGGATTCTTTAAAAAGAGGTAGAAGAACAAAAAGGTAAAGCTAAAAAAATATGAACAACAAAGTGGCAACAAATACATGTATATCAACAATTGAATCTAAAAATCAAATGAATAAAAAATCTGATGGAATAAGATCAGGTGCATAGAAACAAAATTAGACTGATAATTCTTAGAGGCAAAGGAGTGTGGGGGTGTGCAGGAAGAGATTAGATAAAGATCTTATATGCCTGTATGCATTACCTTTGGGCACAGACAATAGGGTGGCGAGGGCCTGAAGTGGGGTGGGAACCAGGTGGAGACATGGGGGAGGAGGGGGATGGACATCTGTAATAATCCCAACAATGAAGATCAATTTAAAAATACCAACAAAAATTGCTGTGTAACAAAACAAGCAAAAAGAAGACAAACTGGCAGGGGTATTTCAAACTAAAACCAAAGATAAGCGGGTGAAAGTAAATATAGAAAGAGCTTCTACAAATAAATAAGAAAAATACCAACAAAAAATATGGTAACTAACACACATACTTAAAGATGCCCATCTTCATGTGCAATAAGATAAAAGTAAATGAAAACCACACTTAGAGGCCACTGCTCCCCTTCCCTATCGACAAAGATCAAAGAAGTTTGAAACCCCTACTGCATTGGCCGAGTTAATAAGAAAAAAAGACACTCTGACATATGGCTGAGGGGACTGTAAATGGTTTAGTCTCTATAGGAGGCAACTAGCAAAACCTAGCAAATTTAGAAATGGATTAAGAACAGTCTATGTGAGAGGAAAAGACATGAAACAACATAGAAGTCCTTCAGGGGATACTGGCAAATAGAACAGGATGCAAAGATAAAAGGAATGGAGAGCTTTCAGTTATGGGTATAGAAAGATTACACCTCCTTCATAGATATCGTGTTACAAGTCCTATTGCTTGCTTCCACGGAGCCTACTGCAGAGTAGACACACAATTACTATTTGGTAAAAGTAAATAAGCTAATGCATGAAGGAAATAAATGGGTGAAGGAACACACTTGGGTACTATTTGCATCCCCAATAAATTAGTAGCACCCCAAGCAAAAGCAGTCACGTTCTGCCTTTGTATGCTATTCTATTTTTCACCAATAGAGTATTCATTGAGTTTGGAGTAAATTAAGAAAGAGTGGCAAATATTAAAATAATCAGAATTCCTTACAAAGAAAATCTCCAAAGCCTTTATTAGATATACTAACAGCATAGTATTGATATTTTCTTTAGAGAAACACACACAGTACCCACTCATTTTTAAATAGATCCCCAAAATGTAGACATATGTGGATACAAAAGGGCTGGGGCTGAGGCCTGTCTATTCAAGACTACTTCCCAATATGTATACTCTGAATTTTCTAGGTTCACTTATTCATATTCCTCAAGAAAAAAAAATCAACTGATCATATTGTTTCTAACCTTCCCTCAAAATCTCTCCATGGTTTAAAGGGGAAAACTCAATTGCTTTATGCTAGCCACTGCATTTTCCACAACTAGGAAAGCAAAGGAGGCGGCCATCTCCCAGTTCTCTTGTGCATGAACTCCCGACTCTCTCACGTGCTACTCTTGGCATGTAAACCTTCATCACAACCATCAATGTGACAACCACAACCATCACCACTTAATGAATATCTATGATGTGCCAGACCAAGCTCCACACTCAATGTGCATTCTGGTCACAAGCTCATGAGGAATGAGGCATAACACAATTGTCTCCAATTTACAAATACAGGGACAGGCTTGTATGGACACATGTGGACGTGTGTCCAACATGACGCAGCTACAATGAGGCTGCTTCTCAGGGTGGAGTTTGTTTCATTTTCTATACGTAATGTTCTGAAGATGGATAGCTGTTTGCATAACCTGGATTACAAGTGTAACAGGAATATAAAGCAATCACAGGTCTAGGATAGATGACACATGCAGGATCCAGGAGCAGTGCTTCTTTATCTGCTCAGGAATCCTTAAAAAGCCCCCTGCTTTGCATGTCGAGGTGGCAAGAGAGCACCCACACTCACCGAAGCGATAGGACACCTATGTGCCAATTGCCCAGAGAGTGTTTCTCAGCAGGGCCCACTCATCGCAGGTTATCAGAAGATTCCCAGCTATTCGTTATTATACCCAACTCATTCTCTCCACGGCAATTATCTGTGAGCAACATACCCTGCTGTCCTTGGAACCATCAAACTGACATATGATTAAATAGCAGAGGGCCCCCAAGTTAAATTTAAAACCACTCTCTTACACTTCAGCTCACACATCACATCAAGATCTGTCCGGCCATGGGAATATGCTAGCTGGTCCACGGAGGGGCTGCTCCGGTCTTTCCCGTGCCTCTCTGAGAAAGGTGATGGTTACGTTCTCAAAACTTTCTAAAGATAACTTTCCAGGAGCTGAAGTAACATTTTGCAAAAAAAAAAAAAAACAAAAAAACAACTCCCTGTGTGAAGTCCTGCCCTCGCCCCACATGAAAATATCTTAAGAGTTGCTTATGTGCACCGTTGTGTCTTCACAATTATGTGTGGGATCTCACAAAAGAAAAAACAAAAACAAAAAACAAAGAAATGTATTTATCCAGCACACTGAGAGTGACAAGCCTGTCGATTTCCATTGTCAGATTACAGGAAAGCGTAAGTTATTGCACACTCAGACATGCTCAGAAAGACCAATAAGAATATGCTTATGCTAACAACGTTACCAGTTAGAAAACAAGCTGCAAGAGGAGGTCAGTGGGCAAGCTGCAGTTAGAATGCAGCCTCCCTGGACTCAAAGAGCAGCAATCGTGATTCTCCGAGGGGAGACTTGTTTTCATTCCCTGATGTACTTTACAGTTCTAAAAATAATGCCTCTCTGCAACAATAATTCTGCACAACCCACTTCATTTTTGCAGAAGCTACGTTAGAAAAAACAACATTTTGCATCCCCAATAAATTAGTTGCACCCCAAGCAAAAACAGTCATGTTCTGCCTTTGTATTCTATTCTACTTTTCACCCATAAAGCATTCACTGAGTTTGAGTAAATTAAAAAAGAGTGGCAAATATTAAAATCCACCAGAATTCCTTACAGAGAAAATCTCCATAGCCTTTATTAGATACACTAACAACATGGTATTTTCTTTAGGAAAACACACACAGTACCCAGTCATTTTTTTTTTAAATAGGTCCCCAAAATGTAGGCTTCGCAAAAAAATGCAACATTCCTCAGCGTGAAAATTCCACACACCTTCACCCAGCGCCGAAGGAAGTCCCAGCCACCAGTGGGATAGGTTTCCCTACAACGTGAGCTGGTTTTGTGGATAATGAAGTGATAGAATTCACATTTCATAAGAAAAGCCATATAAAGGAAATAAGATATTATTTTTCTAGAAAGTGATTTATAATAATACCGAGAAGCTATTTTTTTTTTTTTTTTTACATTCCTTCCCCTTCTCAACGTTTACCGAAAAGGCTAACCTATCTTGAGAGATTTACTATTTGCTGATATTCATCCACATGGTAGTACCAACAGAAAGCCAGGAGGTCGGGAGGAATGGGGGTGAGGTGGGGGAGGTTTTGGAAAACCACAAAATGGTTAATTCCACCAACTTGGTATCTCTTAGTCTGGAGCCAGGACTTTAGTAGGCCAGCCTGCCGCTATCTCTTATTTGAGCTGCTGTTGTTCTTACTATTGTCACTGTTCTAACGGATTGGCACATGGCGAATGGCTTTTCTCATCTCTGAGGAACTGCAGGAACATACTGCATCACAAAACGTCTCAGCTACCATGTGCTCCTTCATCTTCCTCGCCGTCCTAGAGCAGCGGTCGCCAACTGGTGGTCCGGGGACACTGGTGGTCCCTGAGGTCCGAAAGGTTGGCGACCGCTGTCCAGGTGGTAGGGAGAGCATCGGAGCGGCGAGTCAAGCGAAGGCTAAACAGCAGAAATGATACAGGGCACAAAGCCCTCGTTCTACAACCTGGAGCTGCCTCAGCAAACTGTCAGCCATGGCAAGCCCCACCAAGGCAAGGCCAGGTCAGAAAGGTGCAAGAACCAAGCCCTGGACACACCTCAAAGGTTCAAAACCGTGTCTAAATATAGAACCCACTTTATGTTTGCAGGAGCTGTAAATCAGGGAAAACAAACTTTTTTCCATCCCCAATAAAATATTTGCACCCAAAGCAAAATCAACTGATTTCTGGCTTCCTACCAGTTCTGCTTGGGCATAAAATTTTCTGACACTTCACCAGAAATGTCAGCGTTAGTAGAAGGCAGCTTTAAAAGAGGGAAATGATTGTCTGACCTGTGGATAACCCCTCAATCCCAACAGGAAAAAGGAGTTTTCAAAAACACCCAAAACCCCGTTTTTCCAGTTATTAATATAAATGGGAAAAGCTATTTTTCTTAGTGGCCAAATCCTTCCTTATAGGAAGTGTTGGTCTTTGAATTCAGTGAGGGGAGAGGCCATGTCTTTTTACTGCGATATTCCCAAAGCCCAGCACAGACCCCGCCACGGAGAAGGACTTCAGTGCGTAGTCAGGAAAGGCGGGCAGGGGCAGGGGTGGGAGGGAGAGAGAGGAACGGAAGGAAGGAGAGAGCACAGGAGAGGGGGGAGAAGAAAGAAGGGGGAGAGGAGTGAAGGAGAGAAGGAAGAGAGAGTGGGAGAAATGAGTGACTTCAGGAGGATTTCCCCCTCTCCTTTTACGTGTGATTTGTTCTCCTTGAATTTCCAAGCGTCCAGCTTCATAGAAAACCAATCATATCTTTTCTGAAGGCATCCCTTCTGGAGCAAGAGAAGATACCCAAGGGAGTGAGCTTGGCCTCAGAACCCACCACCAAATCTCAGTGGGGACCCAGCAAAGGGTGGCAGGAGGGAGAGGCGCTCATGCAGGGACCTTTCTGCAATAGTTTTTTTCAACAACGTTCAGGAGTATGACTGGCCCCTCCAGTGGGTGGCACACAGGCATCAAGCTAGAGACCCGCCCAAATTCCAGGAGGAGCGTCTACTAGGGAGACACTACATTGATTAACCACCTCAATGTGAGAGAAGGTATGACAGCAGGAAAGGGGGGTCAGAGAGTGCGCTGAGGATACCAAGGAAGGGAGAGATTGCTTCTGCGGGGAAGGGGGGGGGCGGTTCAGAGAAGGCTTGGTGTTGGAGTGACACCTGAGCTGGTCCCAGAGGGCAGGATCTGTGTACAAGAGACCAGCTCTGGCCCTTGGCAATGTTGCTCAGTGGTTTGAGCATCAGCCCAGAGACTGAAAGGTTGGGTGTTCCATACCACTCAAGGGCATGTACCTCTACCTCAGTTGCAGGCTCATCCCTGCCCCAGTGGGGCCATGATTGGGGCATGTTGTGGGAGGCGACCCAATGGATGTGTCTCTTTCACAGTCGTATTTCTCTCTGTGTCTCTTCCCCCTCCCTTCCACTCTCTCTCTCTCTAAAAACAAAACAAAACAAAACAAAACAAAACAAAACAAAAAACAGAGGGAAAAGTATCCTCAGGGGAGAATTATCAACAGCAACAACAGAGAGAGACCAGCTCAGGCTGGGAGGCAGGTTGGGGACAGGCCTGAATCTCGTGGCTTCTCCACAAAGTGCCTGGTGGGATCTAGTCTATAAACACAAACCTGGGAAACGCAGACTGAGCAAAGGGCACAGGCCTTGTCAGAGGCTTTACTATGCAACTGGGGCTGAAGCAGCAAAATATCCAATTCCTAAATCAGGAAGAATGGCTTGGGGGGGGGAGGGTGCCCAACACCCTCACTCACACGCTGTACTAACTTGAGCAAAATATTTAGCTTTCATAAATCTGTTTCCTCTTCCTTAATGTGGAAGAAATGATATCCCACCTTCATGCAATTGTCATGAGAAGCAAATGCTAACTAAGAAGGGAGAAGTTCAGTGCTGGCCCTTAGCTCATGCTCACTGCAATGGCTGCTGCTGCCACTGCCACCCTCTCTATCAGCAGCCGCATCAGGGTGCGTCGTGAACATGAAACAGAACGCAGCGTGCAGCTCCATCAACCTGCCAGCAGCTAGCTTTTGTAAATGCCAGACCAGCAGGTAGGGCCCAGCCTAGCACATAGTAGGGGCTCACTCCGAATTCGTGGAGGAAATGGGGCCAAAAAAAAAAAAAAAAAAAAAAAAAAAAAGGCCCCTAGGAGGAGCAAATCGCTGGGCAAGATGGTTTTCATTACTTCCTTGGGCAGCAGGCCTCTGAGGTCCGGGAGGAGTGACTTCATCTTTCGCGGGAAGAATGAGGGATTGAGAGCACAGGGCTCAGCTTTGAGGAAGCATCACAAAGAGTTTATTTTGGTAGAAGTGTTTGAAGTGACTCTGTAACAATGAGCTCATGCCGGCTGCCAGGTGCCAGCCGTCAGCCCGGGCCTGTGCGCCAGGGGCATGCGCCAGGCCCATCAGACACATGCACTGCGGATCCCTGAAGGCTGGCTCCAGGGACAGCCCCTTCCACTCCGAGAGGGGATACTGAGGCACAAGCAGGAAGCAGCTGGCCCAACACCCAAAGCACACTGCAGGCTGAGAGAGCCCTGGAGAGGGCCTCTGGTTTTACTTGCTTGATTCTCTGACAGGATTTTGAACTGATTCCCAAAGGATACTACTCCTCCTCCTCCTCACCCCCCGTCCTCATCACCCTCGTCCTCCTGCTCTCCTCCTCCTCCTCTCCTTCTCTCCTCCCTCTCTTCCTCTCCTCCTCTCCTCCTATTCCTCCTCTTCTCCTCCTCCTTCTACTCCTCCTCCTCCTTCTCCTCCTCCTCCTCCTTCTTTTCCTCCTCCTCCTCACCCCATCACCCTCATCCTCCTCTCCTTCTCCTCTCCTCCTCCTCCTCCTCTCTTCTCCTCCCTCTCTTCTTCTTCTCCTCTCCTCCTATTCCTCCTCTCCTCCTCCTCCTCCCCCTCCTCCCCCTCCTCCTTCTCTTCCTCTCTTCCTGCTCTCCTCCTCCTCCTTCTTCTTTTATTCCTCCTCTCCACCTTCTCCTCCTCTTCTTCCTCCTCCTCCTCCTCTTCCTTCTTATTTCTGGTGAAGTGCTGCACACATTTATCTAGATAACTTCATTTATCATAAGCCGCACACTAATCTCACCAGGAGTTCCTAGAAATGAGCACATGTCACACACACCTTCTCCCGGGCTCAGCAGGGGCTGCTCGGCCTCTCGGGTTCCCGCGGTGGAAGGAGAGGAGGGGCAGTTCCCGCAGTGAGCGCCTGCGCAGGGGGAGACTGTGACATCTGCCTTTTACCACACCCGGTGCCTAATAGCTGTCCCCAGCATCGAAGCGTGAGTGGCTACACGGAGTTTGAAAAGGAAATGAGGCCATTTACCAAAGTGGTTGGAGGGGAGACTTTCCCATGGAGCCCAGGGCACAGAGGAAAGATCCGGGAGGCAGAGAAGTTTTCAAACATCAGATTGGGCGAGAGGGAGGTACCGGGCAGACTACACACTTCTACGGTAAGAAGGATCAGGCTTTATTTTTAAATATATAATGAATGTACACATACACACACACACACACACACACACACACATATACACACACATACATGTGCGTGCGTGCGCGCACACACACACACACACAGATGGATCACAGTTGTGAGCCATGTAAAGAGAGCACACGGCTAGTGATGCTGTATTCACCCCTTGTTACACTTGGTTTTATTGTAGCTGCTAAACCTGGAAGTGGTTGGAAAGAAAGCGTAGCTAACCCTGGAAACTTGTCAAAGCTCAAAAAGGCTTCCAAGACTCCACAGACTTTTTTGTTTCCAGGAGAGCAGGGCTGCCCAGGCTCCCCCGCCACTAAAAACAAAGCCAGAGGCTGTTTACAAGGGCTGTACCTTTCCTCCAGCCTGTTCATCTGGGGCAGGAGGTTAAAAATCTCAAAATTATCTGAATCTTGATTCTCCCACTCCATACAGTCACCCATGTGGCTTGGCCTGAACCCTTCGCCAGACCCACTCGGCACACCTGGCCCCTGGTCCGGAGAATCCCCGGAGCCTACAACCTCTCAGACTCTAACCCTGCATCCTGTCTTCTGAGAGGCAGAGTCCATTCACCAGGAAACAGGAAAGAGCTAAACACTGAGAAGTACAGCTACTGGAGGAGAAAAGGAAAACAGTCGCAGCAGAAGGCCTGTGGACACACCTCCGGGCCCAGGCAGGGAGCCTGATCTGTTACAGTGAAAGGCGTACCCTGTCTCAGGGGCCTCAGTATTAACAGGCGAAGACTAGATTAGCAAAGGGAAGGCAAAGGAGAACGAGAACAAAAAAGACAGGCAAGGAGGAGAGCCCAGAGCTTCATTACATGAGCGGATCCAAAACCTGGAGGCAAGGTTTGGGTAGCAGGTGGCCAAGCCCCTCCGTCCCCGCCCACAGTGCGCTGTCTGTCTCTGCACAGAGAGGCACAGAAAGTGACCCGACAGCCAGTCACTGGGCTTCTGGGGAGAGCAGCTCTGCAGGGTGAGCTTTTAGGCTCTGCTGAGGGGACTATGGAGAGCCGAGTTCCTTCAGGGTGACTTAGTTCAATCAAGACAGTTTCCGGGGCCCACCCCCTGTGGCACGCGGGAATAGCAGAGGAGTTCCTTTGCAAGGACTACATGCCGCACGGGTTGGGAGCAGGCAACAGGGCAGGATTGGTACATGGACAGGGAGCCTTGCTCTGCAATTGTTTGCTGTTGGTACATGCATTGGTCTGGTGGCTTTGGTGATGAGTGGTAGTGGACAGGATATAAAGAGATGCATTTAGAGAAAAAAATAATATAGCGTGCCTTTCAAAAGAGCAGTTGTACCGGCTATGAACTTTCTATGACTCCTTTTCTAAAAGTAAAGTCTAGGTCGCACAAATCATACAATGAGAATTTTTTAGCAAATGCATCGATTCAAGGATAAAGAAATCTCTAGATAAGTCTACATCTTATCAAAAAGAGAAGTCTTGCCTCATTTCAAGGAGAACCAATTACTGACCGGGGCCCTCTTTCTTAGAGGAATCAAACCCGGGATGGGTGTTCAAACAACACGTCCCTTTTGGATCTTAATATGAGGGTGCACAGTCCACACTGCATCTAGTTTTCCATTTGGGCCAATATGCTATTCCGTAGGTAATTAAAGTATGTCTCATGGCTAACAAAAAGAAAGCTAAAAAAAAAAAAAAAAAAAAAAAAAAAAAGGTTAAACACCAAAACAGTGACAGGAAATAACATGTGTGTACAATATGTTACTAACATGCTGATAATTTTCAAAAGTGACTTTTAAAGAAGTATTATAAATCTTTCAAAACACAGTGATTTATTAAGCGAAAAGTCTCAATGGTTTGCACTATTAAACCTGGCTTTTAAGTTGCTGTGTCATGGGCACATCTTGTGTTCTATCCTCCGAGTTAAAGTTAGCATCCTGCGCTTGTTTTCCCCCTGCTCCATGTTTTATCACCATGCAGTCCATTCTGCACTAGGGAGTTTTCCTGAGGATTCCTCTTATTGATTGTATAATCCAGGAACAGAATGTATCAAACAATCCAACAGTGATTTATTTCTATCTTCTTCTTCGCCTTCCCCCCTACACAGCCTTCTCGTAAAATAAACCTCCCCTAGGCATGGGATGGAAAAAAAAAATGTGGTGGCCTGAGCAAAACCGTTTCAGAAATGTGTTTGTTAAACAAGTGCAAGCAGTAAACTGAGCTGAGGAGGGAAAGGCAGTTAGAAGAAAAACTGAAAGTACTAACCTGAAAGTCAGGCTGATTGGAGCAAGGGTGAAAGCAGCAGTTTGGAGGATAAGCAGAAAGAAAAGGGGATAGCAAAAGAGAATAAAAGGGAGGAAATGCGTTAGTTTTAAACATACAGCCAACAGATGTTATATTAGCAGGTTTTATAACCAAATGAAGGACAACAAAGCAACTTTTATCAAGATATCACCGCCACCACCACCCCAAAAAAAAGCTGTGGGCACACAATGTAAGCTGTTATATTATACTAAGTATTATACCTAGGCCAGTGGTAGGCAAACTCATTAGTCAACAGAGCCCAATATCAACAGTACAACGATTGAAACTTCTTTGAGAGTCAAATTTTTTAAAGTTAAACTTCTTTCAACGCCACTTCTTCAAAATAGACTGGCCCAGGCCGTGGTATTTTGTGGAAGAGCCACACTCCAGGGGCCAAAGAGTCGCATGTGGCTCGCGAGCCTCAATTTGCCGACCACGGACCTAGGACACAGGTACCTGCTGGCACACCCATGGTCTCCACAGGCACTGATGTGAGCCAGAGGTGTGCTCTGGCAGCCAGTGGCAAGGTCTGCTCTTTTTGGGAGGAATATTTTCAAAAGTTCCTATCTGTGTGCATGTACAATTCTTATTCTTTAATAAAATGAAACAAAAATTGCTGAGATATTGGAGTGGGAGGTAAGCACCGATGTCAGGGGGATGTTATCTGAACCAGTGAGTCGGAGGGTTCTACCCTATGAGATAGTTTTCCTTCCTCCCTGAAAACGAAAAGGAGCCGAGCAGTTTGGTTTTCTGTTGGAAGGTTTCCACTTGAGATGCTCACAGAGTGCTGCACCTCACGATGGTCCAAGACGCCACGAGGAAGGCTTCTGGTGAGGAGCCCTCAGCCTCCCGGGAAAGGACAGTCCCTTCCGAAGCTGAAAGCAATTTTGTTTTCACCCAGTGAAAAGGAGAACCAGACTTCCTCACTGACGATATACATCCACATGCTTGGTCACTTCTTCCTACAAACACATTTAGCATGCCCTTCTCATCAGTCAGAACAATGAAATCTCTAATGCCAAGCAAAACTGAAAAGGCAGAGACATCACGACCCCCTTCAGACTACCTCAGGAGCACAAAGTGGGTGTTCATTTAGTTAACCTGTAAAATACCATCGGCAAAAGGCAGAGTGGATTTACCAGCTATCTATCTACTCAGGGGGACCCCACCATTCTCTACTACTAGGAAGTAGCTTTAAGCATTTCGCACAGGAAGGAAAAACAAAACAAATCCTCAGGAGAAAGCTTAAACAAGAACAACTCCCGTGAAAACAGCATTGACTGTCACGATAAACATGGAAGAGAAAAATTCAAGATTAAGCACATGGTGAAAGCATCGATCTGGTAATTCCTGTAACTGAAACCCCCCTGCAGAGTATTCTGTAATCATGATCGCACAACTGTTCAAAAATAAGAGGTGGGTCAGGCCATGGTCAGCGTGAAGACGGTGGGGATAATGGCCCCAGCTGTTGTTTCGAATTCTCCTGGGTCAGAGGTGCATCGAGCTGAAATTCATGGCCAACCTGTAGGCAATGCTAAACCAAAATAGCAAGCCAGCATTTAAGATTTCATTGATTTTTCTAAAGGTTCCTACTTTTCATCAAATTCTCAAAGGATCCATGATATCCATGACCTTCCCCCCCCAAGGCTGTTGGGAATGGTGTAAAACCACCTGCCACTTATTTTAAAGAAAGTTCTGCAAATATAAACAACAAACATAAATGGAAATTACTTAGGAAGATGAGTTTATACCAAAACAAAGAGAACTGGTATCGAGTTTCTTCCATGTACCAAGAGATTTCTAAACACGCTATCACCGTTGAAAATAAATAAATAAAACTTATGCTTACATTTTGTGAAAAGAGTTCTGAAAGGAATCAAAAGAGGTATGTCAGCACATTATTAAACAAATTTAGGAGAGAAAAAAAAATCATAGCCTACTTCTCAACCTTAGATGAGGAACTTGTGGGCATCTGAAGTGATGCCTCATTGTCCTAACATCAGGTGGCATTGGTCCCGACCCAGATAATGGCGTGCCGTCTGGGCTTCTGTTGTGATGTTCTATCTTCGGAGTGAGACCAAGGGAGCCAGCCTCCTCTCCACATTGGGGAAGGGTGTGACTGATGGCTTGACTGGGGCAATCCCTGTCCTTTAGAGTCTAAAGTTTAGACAAATACAGCCAAGCCCCTACCATAGTTAAAATAATTACATGAAAGGGCACCTGCATGATTCCTTCCCATGGGTTAGATGCCAGAAATCACCTGGCCCCCTGCTTGTTTGGCAGACTGGGTTCACCTCTCTCCTTCCCCTAAGGCTGCAGTCAGCAAACTGTGGCTCGCGAGCCACATATGGCTCTTTGGCCCCTTGAGTGTGGCTCTTCCACAAAATACCACAGTCTGGGCAAGTCTATTTCGAAGAAGTGGCAGTAGAAGAAGTTTAAGTTTAAAAAATGTGGCTCTCAAAAGACATTTCAATCGTTGTACTGTTGATATTTGGCTCTGTTGACCAATGAGTCTGCGGACCACTGCCCTAAGGCACCAAAAGGATTATCTGAAACTAACAAAAATTGCAAGACCCTGATGGGCGCCAGTACAGAAAGGCCATCTATTTCACTGTCTCTAACGTTCAGTTAGCTACTCGGTTGTATAGGCCACATGCTATCTAGCATCGGTGATTGGATAAGGACCTCAGTTCTCAGGGGCTTGCTCAAGCCTCCCGCCCACCTTGTGCCAGACTTCCCAGAGCAGCCTGCAGCCCCAGGCGGCAGCTCCCTGCTGGAACCATCGGGATCCAGAGCCCGGCTTACGGCAGAACTGCGCATAGGGATCACACTGGAGCAATATGAACTTTGAAAGGCACAATCTTTAGTGGCTGATGAAAAGCATCACTCAGGTGGGATTGAAGAGGTAGAGGCATCCATGTCAGTGCCGGGCATATGTTGTTTGGAATGTATACATTATGGAGAAAATCAAAAGTGGGAAGATGAACGAAACAGAAAGCAAGCAGGGACTGCCCTTGGAGTGCGAAGCAGGCCCGTGTCAGAGTCATTGCATTACTCTCACCCCGTACCTCTCGCTGCACAGGACTGAGGTTCTGGGATGTTTTGGAAACTCGCTGCCTTGAAAAGGAGGCCTTTTCACTCTGGTAGGTCACATTACAGACCAGAGACCACAACTTTAGTTCAAGTTCAATTTCTTGGTTTTCAAAATCACAAACTTAATTGCAAACACTCCTCCGTGACTCCAGAATGGAGATATATGTCACATGGCTAAGAAATCTTTAGTCCCCAACATTATGAGGTATGAATTTGGCAGCCTAAGCCAGCCAAGGAAGATACTGCCCAACGTGAATGGGGCTGCCTGACGAGGCGAGGAAGATGCGTGGTCGGGATTTACACGGAGCTTTTACAGCAGCAGATAAGGCCCCGGAGAGACAGGCCAAGGCTGCGCGCTCCTTTTCCCAAGATATTTCCCCTCTTGATCTCCACCCACAAACTCCTCCGGGGCCCGGGCTGAGGCTGGGGCTCAGACATTTCCCAGACTGTGCTCTGCTGCTGGACCCACGACACAGGCAGGCAGAGAGCTGGGACGGAGTCAAGTCCCAGCACACGTTTTATGAATTACAGTGCCTGGGAGGCATCAGCTTTAAGGAGAGGCAAAGGCAGAGATAAAGAAAATGTGCAGAAAGTACATAAAGATAAATGCCTGTAAAATCACTGTTGTCTTAATGCATTCCATATTGAGGAAATAAAAATGTGAATATTCTTGATGATTTAATGGCCAGAGTGCCCAGCTAAGACCTGTTTGTCCACCACACAAGGATGCTTTTTTATGCAAATATTTATGGTAGCTGATTAATTTTCACTCACAGTTCTGGAGACCTGGTTTGGGGCAGAAAAATGCTTTCTAAATGTGGGGCACATCGGTTTCCCTCATGAAAGCTAATAAAGATGAAGCAGACCTCCCGTGTCCCAGCAGGGCCTCTCTGCTGGCTGAGTGACTATTTGGTGCTACACACAGTCAGTCGCTCACGTGTCAGACCTGGGTTCAAATCTAGCCTTGGATTCTTATAAATTCTGCCATCTTGAGGAAGTTATTTAATTTGTATCAAATCATAGTTTTCTCATCTAGAAAATGGGGATATGTTGTGGGTAAGATGTAGTGGTGTGCAGTATTGCAGGTCAAGTGCTTAGCAGAGAGTCTAATACACAATTAGCATAACCTATTATTGAGATTCCAATTACTATTATTAATGTCACTGGTATAACTATCTAAGGCATCTTCCCAATGGGGATCTGCTTCCCAGAGCAGTGGACGAGGGGTCCGGAGACCTACATTATAATGTCTCTCTGGCTACCAGGCCAATCCAGAGGATGTTCAACCTGCCAGGGCCTTGGGATTGTCACCAGCGAGAGAGGCATGACCATTACTTCCCTGTGATCTCATGCTAGCTGTTTAAGAAAAATGTTAATCCTAAAATGTAATTCCAAAAGAGCCATATATCTAAAATTAACAGTGTTTTTCAGAACCAGTAAACTGGCAGGACATTTCCACATTTTAACATTGAAATAAAGTCCTTTTAAAAAAATTTTAATTTGTATACTTAACTCAGGAAAATAAAGTTTTGGTTTAATTGCTAAAACTGGTCTCATTCAATAAAAATCAGGTTATTTCCAAACTAATGCTAAGATCTTTAAAAGATTATTAACTGATTTGGAGTTCAAATATATTTAATACTATATTTGAAAATGTCAAAATTTTATTGAGAACTAATCTGTCCATTTAATACCAAGCCAAGTAATATTGAGAATTTATTTAAATCCTATCTTACATTGGGAATTGCTACCTACCAAGTATGATACTTTATTTATTTATCCTCATCGGAGAATATTTTTCCATTGAGTTTTTGGGGAGAGTAGAAATGAGAGGGAAAGACAGAGAGAAACAGTGATGTGAGAGAAACACATTGATTTTATGGCCTCCTGTAGGCGCCCCAACCAGGGCCCAGGCCAAGGAGGAGCCTGCAACCAAGGTTAACCAGACTTGAATCCGGGACCCTTTGGTTGGCAGGCTGGCTCTCTATCCACTGAGCAAAACTGGCTAGGCTGATACATTTTAATAGGTTATTAGAGATACACTTCTAACAAGATCCACGGTCACACAGCTGGCATGAAGCTGAGGCAAAATCTGAACCCATGTCTTTCTGTCTCTAAAGCCCACGATCTTTCTACACCCCACAGAGAGCTATTCTGCATATATCCTGAAGTCTACTGGGCCCGCACGGGTGTCTTGGTCAGAGCTGGCAAACACTTACGGATTTATTCAAAATTGGCTGATCTCTTCCATATGCACTGAATCTAGGAAAGACAAATTCTTCCTTATTACTGAACCAATAAGGAATCCTGAAAGGTTATGGAGTTACGTAAAATTCTTTCCTTATATGAAATACAGGAAAAAGCACTGATGGAAAGCTTATTTTTACAGTTCTTACTATGCATACATACAATATGGACATGATTTATCTAAAAATCTAAGTACTCTGGAACCCTGATATAACCGTCTTTGTTTTTTAGACAGAATTTGCTATCAGGTAGGCCTGCCTCAGACCCTCTTCAAACGTATTTATTTACCAAATGTCCTAAGGTCCTCTTAAAAGATAAAGCCCAAGATGAACTTATCGTCATGTGCCAAACAAAAACCACTGCAACTCCTTTCCTTCCCCCAATCGCGAATGAATTTCCATCTACCATATAATCTTCCATATTCTTTGCTTGAGACAAGCCTAAACCACAAATGTTTGTCTTTGATTGGGGGGAAGAAAAAAACACTGAGCTTTCAGGTAGTCAAAGCCTTAATTTCTTACACACTTGGCTGGCACCAATGCCAGAACACTATTTTCTTACACACTTCAGAAGTGCATAAGCCATCAAAAGATAAGCCAAATGCCTTCTGAGTAGCCCACAGAAACCCGACATCATCCTAAACAGGCCAGATTCCTCAGACATAACTTGTTTCTGACTCGAAATAGGAACGTGCATTCTAAAGCCATGACGGTAACTACGGTAACTACGCGACCGATGCTCTCTTGCTTGTGGGCCATTCACAACGCGACTGCGACATTTACCTCTCCAGTTCCGCGATCTTCTTGTCCTTGTCGTTCTTTTCGTTCTCCACCTCCTTGAGGATCTCCAGCAACCTGTCCACTTCAGCTTGGGCCTTGCCACATTCGTCGCGATAGTAAGTCGCCTCTTTATCAAGCTGTTTTATTCGGTCTGCAAACTCGGGGTTCATCCTGGAGTCATCTTCAATGTTATGAGCCTTCGATATTGTATTTTTAAGGAATGGAGTTAAGACAACAATTTAGAACAAGAGATAGTGCAGTCACCAAATGCCAAGAAATTAACTTTGGAGAACAAAACGATAATCACCAAGAATTATGGGTATACTGTCAGTTGAAAGGCAAAATGGGAAAATCGCACACGTCAGCTATCTTATTAATAGAACAACGTTGATTTTAAATTATATTACAGTTTCAATGGAGAATTTTTTATTGTTGATATTTTATTACATTAAAAACAGCTTTTTTCTTTTCTTTTCTTTTCTTTTCTTTTTCTTTTTTGCCCACCAAACATCCCAGGGGAGGTGGGAGTAGAGACTGCGATGCTACCTGGTCATTTGTCAAGCAGGACCGACAGTTGTCTCACAGTCAAGAAAGTGATTCATACCAACAGTTTCCTTTTCCAACACAGAGAAACTGAGATACAACAACATGAAGCCATCCAGGGCACACGCAAAGCCAGGTAGCATAGAGGAGACTGGCTTCCTGATCACTGAGCACTCCCTCCCACTGAGAAGTTCCAGCAGAAGATGCCTTTGAAGGGAAGACTTGACGTGAGGAGGGACTCTCCAGCTGACAGTCATACCCATAAATCCTTGCTCTATCCAGTAAACTTAGCCTGAACCAGGAGGAGGAGGAGCTAGTTCATGAACAAGCACACAGACGAGAATCGCAAACACATGCATGGATGGGTGGCAGCTTTACACACGAGAACAGACACGGCAACAACACAGCAACAACACTGCGGAATAATTTGCAGCCAAAGTATTTGTGGTTTTGTGTGTGAGAGACTGTGTGATGGCTTCCCCCACCCCCCCCCCCAAAAAAAATAAACTTTTGGCTGAAATATTCCCGAACAGATGGAAGTAACACTGCACTGCGATGTGTTGCCTACCCCTTGTTTCCCATTACTCCTAATTGGCTTCTTCAAAGAGCAGGCAGGGGAAAACAAGTCCTTTAACAAAAGTGCACAGTCAACATAGAAAGTCATCTATGTCTGTATCTCCAGCACCCATGTGTGAAATAAAATGTTAACCATTTATCAGGACAAAGTTGTTCTGCTGTCTTGCTATGGAGAGCAAGTGTTCATTGTGATTTTTGTACACCTTTTTTTTTTTTTAATTTTAGGGAAAAACAAGGCAAGCAAGCTACAGCTACTGAGGGGTCAAATGAATCATGCATGGTTAGAAAAATTAATACTAATACTACTGTTAAAAGGTTGACAGTCTTTGCAATGATTTAGTAGAAAAAAATTCAAAAAATTAGTATACATAAAATAAATTTCTTATTCATGACAAAATAATCATTTTTAGAATAATATTTTGCATGTAACATATTATTTAAGCATGAGGATAGAAGGTGAATAATTTGCTTTGGATCTCCTGAAGATCTCCTTATTCAAGAAAAAACTTGACTATACAAAAGATCTTGGAAAAATACAGCAATTCAACATACTATCATGTACTAGCTTACCCCCTTTTACCAACACTCCTCAGAAAACATTTATTTTTCATTTATTTAGTTTGTATACTGGGGTTTGTTGTTAATCTATTAGTAAATAGTTCAGTATAATTAAAATAATCTGAAAAGGTATATTAAGCAAATTTATCTTTAGGAGTTTATTCATCTAATAATTTTATTTTAAATTATAGTTATGAATATTTTCATTTGTTAATCTCCCCTTTTAAAAGTAGAATAGGTAACAGAAAATACTCCATATAACTATTTCTATTTGTGATATTAAGAATCAACTCATTAGTCTTGTAACAAAAAATATTTATAATACAGTTTTTAAATTGCTAAAAGAATTTCATGTTAATTCTCTTCTACTTCTGTAGTATTTTACCATTATTGTTCAGCAGCTAAAAACCTTTTTATAACATTTTTTCTTAAACTACCCAAATAATAACACTAAATCTTTACAAAATAATTAATAAACTGAGTAATGAGCCCCTAGAAACATTCAAATAAATGAGTATGTTTTGATGGCTTACTTATGACAGGTTGAAATTCCTTTTTGACTCAGATTTAAAGATACACAAAGAGCTAGAAGTCAGTCACTGTGGTTTCTTTTGGCTGCTTTTATTCTTAAGATTATTATTATCACTATTTTTAATAAGTGGGCACAGGATTACTAGTTGTAAGACCTAGATTCTAAGTCTGGCCCTGTACCTTATGACTGTAGGTAAATGAATTAGCCTCTCTTGCAACTGTGAAATCTAAAAAATGATAAACATGTGAAAGGCATTATCCATTTGTTTTTATTATGATGATTATTTTATGCTATGTGTACCATCAGTAGGGCTCGTTACAAGCTAAGTTAATAGGTTTATTTAATTTTCATTGACAAGGTATTACATATGTCTTAGAGAAGCTGCTAGGTTCACAGAGGAAGCTGCTGGCACCAGGTTTATGAACACATTCCTAATTTTAGTTCCTTGAAGAGAAGAAAGTGATCCAAGGCTAGCTTTCAGCATGGGTGTGAAACTAGATGGGTGGTAGTCTTTTCAACCCCAAAAGTGGGTATGGTGAGAGAGAGGACTCGTATTATTAAAATGAAACCTATGCAAGTTTGCAGCTGGCTGGGTGTCTGTGATTCTCCCTTTTGAAAGGAATGGGTAACCTCTAAAACACCTTTGAGTTAAATACATCTATCCATCTCTATCAATATGTACTGATTTCTGGGCAAAATTATCTATGTCAAGCCACCTTCAATATTAGTGTCCGAATTTTTGGAAGAGTTATTAAATAAAGGTGCAAACTGATAGCATTTAAAACTTGTTTAAGTCAGTAGAACACCAAAAAACATTTCCATTCTAAACCTTGAACAGGTCAGAATGCCATGGTAGGAATTGCTGAGGTAATGCTTTATTCAAATAGTTCTATTATCTCCCCCTTGTCTGTGTCTAAAGTACATGAGGCCCAAATCTGTTCTCCACTATAGATCCCTTTCTTCTTAAGAAAGAGCCCCACAGAGATGGGAGAAGAACAGCTGCTCCTGGGTCACCAGCAGGGTCTATGCAAACACAAACGGGAAGAGAAGGGTCCATAGGACTAAAGCCTGGTGAGTCCCCAGCCCAACCTGAGTGTTGGATCCAAAAGTCTCGATGGGATTTACAGAAGGTATTTCAGGTAATCGGCTCTATTCAGCCTGAATCACAGCATCTTAGCGGACAGGCTGGAATTGTTAACCAGGATAGCATGGGTGTATCATGCTGTGGCCTACAGACACGGGAGTGAAATTATACTAAATAAACACAGGAGAACTTGAGCTTAAAAAGCCAATGCTATCTTCAAAGTTGTAAGGCCACAGCCTTCATCAAAAAGGAGGTGAGGAAAGCAGTTATTGGCATTGAGGTAATACTCTTGCCTCTTCACATTGTGGCATGGATTGTTTAATCTAGATTGACAGACCCTGGTGGGGATCTAAAACAAACAACAGATTTGGGCCTAATGTACTTTATTATTTTTTAATATATTTTACTGATTTTTTTTTTTTTTTTTTTTTTTTTTTTTTTTTTTACAGAAAGGAAAGAAGAGAGATGGAGACCCAGAAACATCGATGAGAGAGAAACATCAATCAGCTGCCTCCTGCACACACCCCTATGCCCACTGGGGATGTGCCCACAACCAAGGTACATGCCCTTGACTAGAATCGAACCTGGGACCATTCAGTCCGCAGGCTGATGCTCTATCCACTGAGCCAAACTGGTTTCGACTGAGCCCAATATACTTTAGATACTGACAGGGGAGAAATAATAGATCTATTTGAATAAAACATTTCCTGAGCAATTCCTACCATGGCATTCTGACCTGTTCAAGGTTTAGAATGAAAATGTACAGTATTTATTTCTCCACTGAATCTGCTGGCTTGAAATGAGGTTCCTCAAAAGGCCAGGGAGCTATTGCCCATTCCATGCTTCTGAGGCATAGCATTAGCCAAGAATCTAGCTCTTGAAAATGCAAATCGGTGTGGCTTTTCCTTTAATGATCTCAGGGCTTATTTATCATAAATATAGCCAAGTACATTATCACTTCCAAAGCTACCCACCAGTCATTAAAACCAAAGGAATGCCAATGAGCATTCTTTACGAACTGTAGAGATTTTATTTTGCTGAAGACACAGTTCAGTTTCAGAACAGACCCAGGTACGCAGTTCTGCCTCAGAGTATTTCTGGTAACTTCTAGAGCCACTTTCAAGGATTGTATAGAAACAGAGAAAATTCAGGAAAGAACACCACAGAAATGTCTATATGACATATTAAACCGGCAAGCTTAGCGAGTCCCCCACTTATGTTTCTTGGATTTCCACAAGGAAGTAAATTCCCCCATAAGCGGGAATAACCAAGATTCAGGCCTTTGCTGCCTTGGCACGTGGGCGTGAGCTGAATCTGAAAGCTCGAATCAAGCTCAGAGGAAAAATCTAGTCATGACTTACTAGTAAAACAGGTGGTACATAACAATACCCAGGGGTTCTATTCATGAAAGAATTTAGAACTATTTCGGGAAACAGAGCAAAATTTCAGATAAATGCTACATCTAAGTCAAAGTTAAGAGCAAAAAGTGGCTGAAGCCAAACCAGGGGTTGATAGTATCGCTACGACAAATTCTAAGTTTATTGACATTCCTCATGTATCGTTTGGCCATTGATTATTTTCAATAAAGTGGTAGTTCATCATTCCAAGTGCACGGAAAGGGAAGCATTAACTTTGGTCCAGAAACCTACTGTGAATCCAGGCAGGGAATATTCAATTATAATATTATATAACATTCTCTCTTTGAAATGAGCCCCGACAATTTTCATAAAAAAGTCCTTTCTCTCAGACAAATGATTAGTCCTGACCATAAAGTGCAAGCAGAACAGTAACCTGTGTGTCTTCCCTGCGGTTTATGGGTTGTAGCAATAATTTGCTAAATGTATGCGCTGTGAAAATATGATTCTCAACTGTGGGACCTACAGGGGTTTAGTGTCTGGTAACAGCGCTTTAACACGCTGTTCGTATCCTAACAGTGAAGCAGGGAGTACGAGCTACTTTAAACGCATTTGATTTCACTCTTCTAAGAGAAATTATAATGTTTACTTCACTCTGAGTTAGGAACAAATAATTACTCTTTTAAATAAAGTTTTAAGGGTTATTATCTAACTCTGACATAAATTTTAAATTTTATTAGAAGTCTAGTCAATTAATAGCATATAGCTGAGATCTAAATAATACATTTGGAAACTAATAACAACGAGTTTTACACGATTTACTTCTATGGAAAAGTAGTCTTTCACAAATCCACCTAAATACACACAGAATGTTCACAATTTGCACGTTATAACTATTCCTAAAAGACATTTCTTGTTATAGGTGGGACAAATAGGGTATTTATAAATAAACGTTAAAAAATGTTCAAAATAATGTTTCTGATGTCACATACACAAAATAAAAAGACTCAACTGTATGCTTAATACTTTTTACACCTTTCAAACAAAAGTAAATATTAAGGTAATACCTCTAACTAAGAAATCACTTAAAATAGCAATACAGAGAACTGAAGTATTGCCTAGATATTCTAAAACAAAACATGTAACTTCAAATCTTAAGTGTCACTTCAAATGTTACTTGAGTTCTTCAGATATTGAAAGCCTGGATCAAGTGTGAGGTGTGTGTGTATGTGTGTGTGTGTGTGTGTGTGTGTGTGTACATGCTATGAGTATGTCCTGAATTATCTATCTTGAATCATCTCTTAAGTAATTGTGATTTGCCAGTCTATGAGTGAATAAACTAAATTTCAAAAACAGACTAAAAATAATAAAAAGAAACTACTGTACTAGACAAAGACTGTGAACATATATGTAATTCAGCCCAGCATGTTCCTGTGATTACACAGTCCTATAATGACAAAAAAATCAGAAAGACTTCACTGAATATTAGCAAGATTTCACACACACACACACACACACACACACACACACACACACTGGACTGGCAAAATGCTTGATCTTTTTCTTTTAAACCCTTCTGTAAAATGTGAGCCCTGCAAAAGATGCATTTACAGAAGAGACGGGATTTCAATGGCTAGGAACCAGACAGGGGATTCACATGCATGTGGGAACATCAGAGGCATCTCAGGTGAGCTCTGGCCAGTAACAAGGCTGCCCCAGTGCCTCCAGATCAGTCACTTGCCTAATAGCAGTGAGGTATTATACAAAGCAATAAATATAAGACTGAGAGGTCTAAAGGTGTGTTAAACATTTGTAAGAAAATTCAGGACACCATCACTGGGCACAATAGCCTTTGGGACTACTGCAAAGAAGGTATTCCAAACTGATAAAAAACGAACAAAACAAAAAAAACAATTACACACACACACACACACACACATTATCTGTCTAGAATTAAGAACTAAGGGAAGAAAACAACTCAACTGAAGATAACCTACAGTGTTCATAATAACAAGACAAAACTACTTTGGGAGTAGAGACTGGTAGTTAAGCTACAGAAAGGTGGTTATTATAAGAAATAATAAAGATATAAAAGCAAAGTTTGATTCCTAAGAAATGGTATTAGAGTATCATTTAGTGCAGAGGTTTTTAAAAGTAGGCTTATTGCTACTCTAAGAAAACATTACTCCCAGGAGGACTCCAAAAAACTTATTTACTCTGATTTAGTTTAGACAGATGGACATATGACTGACTGTAAAATTATCTTATTTAACAAAAAAAACTGTTATAATTCACCAAATTTGTAGGTGGCCATGTTAAAAAGAAACATACAAAAATAAAACTAATTCTATAGGTACTAATAACTAATGAGAAAATAAAAGGAGAACTATAACATTCACAGCAGCAACCTAAAATTATATATATAGAAATGCTTAAGACTATACTTTAAAAGCAATACCACAGGCCTATAATAGAAAAATATCAAAACTTGACTCTAAAAGATCACTGAAATAAATAAAAATTGTATTGAATTCATGAATATTGGAAGATATCAAGCATTCTAAAATTACTTTATAGGTTGATTAGTATTCAAATTAAAATCACCAGCATGTGTGCTTTTTAATTGAAAGGTGATCCTAAAGTTTACTTGGAACAATAGAAAATTAAAAGCTAAGAGCATTAAAACAAAACAAGACAAAATGAAAAGCAGAAAGCAATAGGGTGGAATTTGTTTCACTAGATGTTTAAAAATATTATAATGACACAATAATTAAAATTCTGACCCAACAAGCAAGGAACATTGATACAAATGAATAGAAGTTCAGAATCTAAGGTATTTATCCATATGAAAACTTATTATACAATAAAATAGTGTCAAGGTCAGAAGATAAAGGAATATTTTTTTGTTGTTGTTTAATGGTATTGAGATAATTAGTTGATCCACTGAGAAAAATATAAAGTTGAAACCTCATCATTCATCATGCATCAAAATAAAATAAAAGTAAGTAAATGGGTTAAACTGATATAAAAATTAACATTAAATTTTGAGAATCTATTCTTAAAATCAGAAATGACTTCTAAGTATAAAGACAATGAGGAAATCTCAAAGGGAGTCCCAGGTCAAAAGTCTAAAAATGCTTTTCTATGTAAAAAAAAAAAAAATTAAAATTTTGTCACAAATTTAACAAAGGTTCTATTCCTAGCATAATATTACTCATACAAACTAATGAACAAAACAGTAAACTAAAAAGCAAATGCTTAAATGGTTTAAAGGAACACTTTACAGAAAAAAAGCACAAATAATGTGTTAAAAATCTCAGCCACACTAATAATTTTAAAAAGGAAATGAAAAAAACGTGCATATGCATTTGTCAGAGTTATGTAAAATGATGGTTCTTAGTGTTAGTCGGATGTGGCAGAAAAGGCTGCCCTGATTCAGTGTGGGAAGAAATGTTTCTTGGTGGAACTTTTCTAAAACGCAAATACCAGAAACTATTAGGAGTTTTTAAAAATCACTGGCCAGGAATTTATTCTATGAAAAACAAAACACAGAAATGTTGGAAAATTAACATAAAAAGACGTTCTGGAGAACACTGTTTATATTGGCAAACACACACACACGAGGGGGGCGGGGGAGAAGGATAGAAATGAACAACATTCGGTGAATGAGAAAATAGAGTGGAGTAAGTGTTAAAGTAGAGTTTTGGAAGAACAGTGAATAATATGAAAAAATTCTGATATGTTAATAAAAATTAGGATATAAAACTCAATAAACACAGACAATTTTGTGAAAAGAAATACAGTATTAGATTTTTTTTTAAAGTCAGTCAATGACTTTAAATGAAAGGATATAGGGAATTAGGAAGAAAGCAAGAAAGCAAGAAAGCAAGGAAGGAAGGAAGGAAGGAAGGAAGGAAGGAAGGAAGGAAGGAAGGAAGGAAGGAAGAAAAGAAAGAAAGAAAGAAAGAAAGAAAGAAAGAAAGAAAGAAAGAAAGAAAGAAAGAAAGAAAGAAAGAAAGAGGAGAGAATAGGAAGAAAGGAAGGAGGGAATAGGAAGAAAGGAAGGAGGGAATAGGAAGAAAGAAGGGAGGGAAGGAGGAGAGGGAAAGGAAAAAGGAGAAAAGGTAAAAGGCAGAGAGGAGAGAATGAAACAATAACACCAAAGAGATGTCTGAGTTGGGAGCAAATCAAATGTTCCTAGTGATTATCTGTGTGTAGAAAGATATCTTGTTATTTTTAATTTTCTCCTATGTCCTTCCATACTTTTGCAAATTCTCCACTGTGACCATATATTATTTTTATAACCAGAAAAACAGTCATTTTTTAAAAGACTATTAAGGATAGGAAATTCATCATGCTGCAGCATCCCTATCAGTCCAAAAAAGAACTGGAACCTGAGAGTATGTGCAGACAGGGAGTTAAAATAATGAGAGCCTGGCTCTACTCCCTGATGCCAAACAATGGGTCAGCTTAATTAACTCGGGGGGTGGGGGGGTAGAAAAGTCAGTCAATGACTTTTGAATTAGTCACCTAAAGGACTTAAAAGTTCACTTTTGCGTCCTGGGGACTCATCACTGGGGTGAAAGAAAGGCAGAGTCCAGTAAGTGCCATGTCATCGACATTTCTGGAAATGGTCCAAGAGTCCACAAGAGCTATTCTTTGGCCCAACCTACCCCACCAGGGGATGGTGAACTCCTACCCTGCTCCTGTTAAATCTGGGCTCCGACAGAGACAGAGCCCTCCCCGTGTGTCTAGCACACCCCCAAAATGTGACATAACTAGGTTTTCTTATTATCCTTAGCTAGTCGGAATGACACAATTTCAGTGGGATTCCTTTATATCTTTCTTAAATGATCTAAGGAAAACACTCATTTTTCCCCCCAGGGTCATTTTTCAGTCTTGAAGATATTCCAGTCTTATTTGTCTTTCCTCACCTCCACCCTGTCTTGAGCCTGCATGTTAAAACTTCCATTCAGATGTGAAGTGACAGAAAATTTGGATTTTTTTTCTCCCTGCTCCGCTAAAAATTGTATTTGGGCAAAGAAGTTAATAAAGATGCCCGAAGAAGGCATGAAGAATTCAGTTTAAAAAAATTAAAGAGTGGGGGGTGGAGCTTGAATCTGATTAAAGACACTGGAGCAGCAGCTTAACCAAAGGTGATGGGCTGAGGGGTTTCCTTTATCCGCCCCGCCCCTTTTCCTTGGGAGGGGCATTTATATCCAGGAGGTCACTGGAATGTGTGATGGCACAGATCACATCTGCCAAATGACACAGTCTGGTCGCCTTCGGGTACCATGTCTCCCAGTAAGCCACTTGAGCTGACAGAGCAAGAAAAGCCCTTCTTTAAACTGTGTTAAAGAAACAAACCGCTTCCTGTGAATGCACCCCTGTCATTAGGATAAAAGGAATCAGTGATGGCCTCTTGACCCTTTTGCACATATTTTTTTACTAGTCACCTGTTTGTGTACCATGAAGCCATAATCAGAACTGTTACTATCTGCTGTTATTAGGAGACTATGTTTTAGTTTGTCCTCAGACAAATGACACGTTTTTAACTCTCATAAAACCCACAATCACGTTAGGCATTTACCAATCTCAAAGAGCCTAACCCTATGTTTAGATCTAAACCTATTTTAACTTCTATCATTTAAATGTAGCACACGTTGACTTGTTTGCTACCTGAGTGTGCACTTAAGGGTTTAAGGAAGAATTCCGTGAGCCTAGATCTGCGGTGACCTCGGCTTTTCTATAGCCCTGGCTTGAAGAAGGTAATACCAAAGCTAGCAACGTTTCCCTGGATTCTTAGTTTTTAAATTTCGCATTCAGAAGAAATGGCCGCGGACTACGCACAGGGCATTTCTTCTGACAAAACGGAAATGGGAGGAGACTCATAAATATTTTCCAAACCTCCCCAGTATGGCACACTGTGACATGTGATCAATGGATCCTCATGCTTTGATATGTTACAGCAGGCACTTTCAGGAATGACTTACTGGGTTGTACATCTGATTGAACAACTGCTCAGCTTGCTACATTGCAAAGTTGGGGAGGCATTGAAGCACAGACAGGGAAAGAAGGAAAGATCCAGAAAAACAGCATTAGCTCAACAAATCCAGTGCATTTGCACAGACAAACTTGGTCGTTAAAAAAGAAGAAATTTCAGTTTCTAAACATTCCACAGTGAAAGTGAGAGGCTCTGGGGAAATTGAAATGTTGACTTTGGCTCCTAGAAAAGAATAGCTGGAATAAGAAATTTAAGGTTTGTGTTACTTTCCCTTTCTCAAGTTAAATAACCCATGAAATAAAGAAAGCTGTCCACTTTTGATGATACATGAAGTGCTGGCCTCTAGCAATGAATCAGGAGAAGTACTTCTGGCCAAGCTTGCAATTTATTACCTGAACTTCAAAGATGGTAATAATAAAAGATTAATTAAATCTTATCATTGAATTTATAGCTCTTCTTTTATATTAACACAAGCCTGAATTTTCTATTCAGTCTAACTTTAGAAAAACATAGATCAGCAAACAGCAGGTTAGCAATAGCAAAATATCAGTAAGCAAGACTTTTCAGGATTAAGAGTAAATGGGAGAAGTAAAAATTTCAGTCAGCAGGAAGAATGGAGGGAACCAAAATACAGCATTACCCATTGTTCATTACCAATTTCTACTGTTAGTTTGTACTTAATAAAAAAAATAATATCATTTTCAGTGACTTTCCTACTATGATCCAAGTGTTTAAGAATCGGCAATACTCTCCTGTCTACATTGTGTAGAACATTCAATGTTTGTGGACTTACATGTACAAAACATGATTTTAAATAGTTCTGTCAAGTTCTGTTTCTCAAACAATTGCATCATTCACATGGGGCCCACCAGCAAGGTGCAGAAGGTAAAATACTGTAGGAAATTTTTGCTTTGCTTTACACTAAGACATGTGCCTTTGAAGAGCCTGAATTTTTTGGTTTCTTCAACTTTAATAAAGTAAATAATAACTTTACCATGGCTAAAAAAAAATACCCTTTTCAGAAATTAACAAGGAGTGCAAATAAAAACATTCCACGTTGCTATTGCTTCTCAATTGATTTCTAGTCATCTAAGGTAAATTTGCTTTCACAAATCGAACATCAAATACTCTTTTGAAAGACAAATTGATCTATGTGTCCCTGAGCAGTCCTCCATCCCTAAGTGTCTATTTAAGATGAATGAATGCACTAGTTTATAAAGCACACATATAACTAGTAGCCATGCCTTATTTGGTTAGTACCATTTTACCAGCCTATCAGTAGAGATTTCCTCACATTAGGACATTTGATTGCATTGTTTTTAAGACAGGGGGTGGAATGTGTAAGAATACTTCCTTTTCTGCTTGTAACCACTTTTCATCACAAAGTATTTAATTAGCCGGCACCGGTTTGGCTCAGTGGTAGAGCATCGGTCTGCGGACTGAAAGGTCCCAGGTTCGATTCCGGTCAAGGGCATGTACCTTGTTGCGGGCACGTCCCCAGTAGGGGATGTGCAAGAGGCAGCTGATCGATGATTCTCTCTCATCGATGTTTCTAACTCTCTATCTCTCGCTCTTTCTCTCTGTATAAAATCAATAAAAATATATTTAAAAAAAAAAAAAAAACAAAGTATTTAATTAACACAGTACAGTAAAGGGTTAAAAGCAACTATGTATGTGGAATGTTTTCCACAAACTTTTATATAATCACTCACTTTACTAATTTCAAGAATTGTTTATAAGACAAAAAAACAAATTTAAATCACCATTTGGATTCCATTGTCACTGGCAGACAAGGTTTCTGTTCAGCTAAACACATCTATGTTGTGTAGATTTTTATGGCAAAATTACCTGGACACTCACAAATCATGAGCAAAAGTCCATTGGGAATTCATGGTTTATTTATGACATAATAAAACTATTATGTTTTCAGCTTTCATTTAGTAACCCTTTATATTTTATTCACAAGTCACATACCCTTTTATTTAAAGGGAGGCCCAGACACTCCTTAAGCTTTTATAGCTGCTTATTTTTCCATGAGTAAATGATGTGTTTATATGTATATTCACATACTGTTGGCTTATATTTTCAAATATTTCATGTAGATCTCAATTCTTTTTAAGGTGATGGGTACTTGAGGTTTTTACGGAACTATTTATTAGCAGAAATTAAAGACTACTAGAAAAAGTATTTTAAACTTTTGAATTTAGTTGATGCTAGAGAGCCAAAAATAACAAAATAGCATCTGCAGGTTAGGTATGAAAATATTTAAATTATAATTAACTTATTTAATCTCACTATACTACGCATTTAGGAGATACTATAAGCAAAGATTATTTATATACTTAGAAATAAGTTATACTTTCATAAATAAAATTAGTCCTTTAGAGTAAGACAACCATATTTGCTACTTTAATTCTAGTGATGTGGCAGAATATTAAAATATTGTCAGGAATAATGCTAAAATGTTTACAGAGCTTGATTTGTGAGTTTCAGTATATGGCGTCTTCCTGTGTGTTGAAGGAAACCACATGCTCAAAATGATTTCTCGGTCTAACCATGGCTATGTTGAAAGAAACAAAATTGAATTGCATAGATGCTGATTTATTAAACTGGTCAAGTCATACATGCATGGAAACCATAAGCATCAATATATGAACCTCTCCCTTTTAATTCATTACTAGAAGATTTCAAATCTCGTAGATGACTTACACTAAAAGGGAGGGTGTCTAGAGAAACAAACTGTAGAAATAATGTATGGTGTGCCCTCATCTCCATAATGGCTCCTCCGAGTTGATGAAGGTGAGATAACATGGACCATCCAAGAGAGCCAATGACATCCCCTGTCTCACAGAGTTATCTTAGAGCCTGCTCTGTGATCACAAAACAGCTCGGTAAATAAAAAGTACATTTCTTGGTATGCACATGCATGTATAACATATTGCAGAACACATGTATATATGTGTCAAAAATGTATATTTACACCCACTGCATGAATAGCCAAGTCACTCTCCATTTAAACACTCTCAAATGGGCAATTTAAATTCTTCTATTTATTGTTCAAGATTTCTGCTTAACTAGAAATTGCTTGGGGGAAAAAAGTGAGATGTTGAGTAGATTGGGAAACAGATTTTGCAATACAGAGATTTTTCTTGTTGTTTTATTACCAGGGGATTTGATCTGTATATTTATCTTTTCTGTATCGGTAAGGAGACTTTTTGTTAGTAAGACATTTCTCACGACAATTTCCTAAAATCCCATGGTAAAGTGAACATTGTGTAATCAATCACATTTCAGTTACATATCGCATCCTACAAAATAGCCTATTAAATGTTAACGTATCCAGAATAATTTCTCCACAGGTATAAAATGCTTTCACATCCCTATTGTCCATATCATAGTTTCATAACTTCAGCAAATAAATCCCCATCCAATGGGCTGTGAATTATGCAGTCAACTTTTTGTATGCTTTGTCTCTCTCTCTCTTTTTTTTTTTTTTTTTTTTTTAGATTCATCTCATCACCTTTGAGTAAGTCTATATGTTGTCAAAGGGAAACAAAATGCTTAAACTCATAATGTTATGAGTTTGTGAACAATGAATGCAGACGCACCAAACAACACAGGGAAAGAGTCAAAGGCACGATGCATGACTGGGATGTGCTCCACAGAGATGTGCAGCCCGGGGAAGACATGGGAACGCTTTCTTTGCTGCCTTCTTCCCAAAGCCTCACGCAGAACAAGCTCCCTCAGAAAGCAGGGCCAGCTTAGATCAAATAGAAATAGTCATTCCACAGAGATGCCGGGGCTTGACTATTTTGGTGAACTTCTAGAAATGTAATGTTGTCAGGTAAACTTTGCAAAGTTCCAACAGAAAAACGGGCCTACTTCTAAAAGCAGTAAAAGTTTATCAAAGTATAACCGGGCCCTTGGATTCTTTGGTTGGTCGCAAATATTTCCATTTATCTCTTCTGGTAAGTTGAGATTTGCCCAGAGAGTAATGGCTGGCTTTTATATTTTGTTTTTATTTCCACTACTATTTTCATGTATTTTTTCAATATATTTTTTTTTTCAGACAGGAAACCTAAGATAATTTTTCAGGTTCACAGGCAGATTCGATGCAGACTTCTTAGGAATAAAGTTAAGAGTGTTTAATTCTTTTATCAGCAGACAGAGGAAGATAAGGGGTTTGTTTCCTTTCCTTTCAAATTTTATAAATTCATTGCAAAATGAACATGGTTTTCCTTTTCCTTCGGCCTCACTTACCTTTTTCAACTGCGCTTCCAATTTGCTACATTCTTCTTTCTTTTGTTCGATGGCTATTTCTAGAGATTTTAATTTCGAGTCCCTTTTCAGCCCTGCCGAGGCTAACGAAGATGCGTGCTCCTTGAGATCAATTAAACTAGACTGCAAGAAAAAGAACACCCGTGAGGAAGGGAAACCCTGCCATGTCTGCCAGCGATGCCTTCTACTTGAATGCATCGGTTCTATACATAGCCGTAAAGTGTGCGTGAGGCAGAAAGAGTAAATATAGTCTTACTAACGTAACAATGGTCTGCTCTGGCCAGGAAATTAAAGTTGGCCAGCTTACAGAACCGAGCGGGATCTAATTGCAACAGAACCCAATGTGACCGAACGGTGTGGTCAGTAAATGCATGTTTCACGTCTCCAGGTCCTGCTAATGATGTAAGTCCCGAGGTGGTCTTTACATGTCATGGCAAAGCAGACACCCCGAGCCCCCATTTACATTTATTGCTGTCAGGCCGTGCAGACGCTAAGACAAATAGGAAAGAAAATACGTGCTTTAGTGCTTTCCCACCCTCCCTCTCCGGGAAAACCACGCATAAAAGAAACACCCTATTAAGTGGTGATACAATTCCATTTCTTTAGCAGACAAATGGCCAATGGATTTTTCAAACATCTTCTGTGTAATCGAAGACACAAATATTTTAAAATGTAGAGTAGACTTTCTGTCCCAGTCCACCATAAATCCAGACTCAGCAGATAGAATGAATCTTTCCAATTCACCTAAATTGGTCCCTTCATCATGCACACCCAGAAACCAAGGGTTTCCCTGTACAGTCTAAATTCTAAAAAAACTAAAGAAAGAAGTAGCCAAAACCAGTTTAGCTCGGTGGATAGAGTGTCGGCCTGAGGACTGAAAGGTCCCAGGTTCAATTCAAGTCAAGGGCATGTACCTTGGTTGTGGGCACATACCCAGTGGGGTGTGTGCAAGAGGCAGCTGATAGACATTTCTCTCTCATCAATGTTTCTAACTCTCTGTCCCTCTCTCTTCCTCTCTGTAAAAAAATCAATACAATATATTTTTTTAAAAGAAAGAAGTATATATATACTTCTTTCTTTTTTTATATAACATTGCTGGTTAGGGGGACCATGTCCATCACTAAATATGAAATCATTAGCCACATCTAACTATGTGACTAAGATGTTCACGTTTCACCCAGATCAGACAGTGCACATTTCCTATACACCCCTTTGCACCACAGAGGTAGACACTGAGCACTCAGTGTTCTCTCAGTAAGTGGTGTTGATACTTTAATTCTGGGCTGCTTCCCAGGCACTGGCACCATCTTGTTGATGAAATGACTACCACCATTCCCCAGCCAGTAGCCCAGCTCCTAGGAACCCTCTGCGAGGCAGGTGAGCCATTCTCATTCTTCAGGTCCGGAACCTGAAGCTCACGTGAGCTACGTGTCTTTTCCAGCGTCACCAGGCTATGAAAGGGAGATGCAGGTCTCAAACCCAGGTCTCCAGCTCAAACAGCAATGCTCTTGATCATATCACTCCACCAGAAATAATGAAGGACCTTATACTCCACACATCCTGTCCCGGTGAAGATTGTGACCTTCCCATCTCAATTAGAAGCTCCCTGCTGAGAGCAATTGCATGTTGTTTTCCAGATAGCTTTTAAACTGCTGGTGTAACAGCTTTGCATGTCAACTCAGCTAGGCTGTGGTCCCCTGTTCTTCCATCAGACCCTAATCTGAGTGTGGCTGTGACGGGATTTGGTAGATGTGACTAACATCACAGTCAGCTGACGCTAATAAAGGATATTATTCTCCACCACCTGGGTGGGCCTGATCCGAAATGTTGAAAGGTCTGAAGAGCAGAATGGAGGCTTCCCTGAGACAGAAGGAATTCCACCTGTGGACTGCAGCGTCACCTACCCTCGGAGGGTCTCCAGTCTGCCCTTCCTGATGAATTAGGGACTTTGCCTCTAAATTTTAAAGTTAACTAGCCCCCCTAAGTATGTAAGCCAATTCCCTGCGACACATTGCTTAATGTGGTTACATTTCTTAATACAGTTCTGTTTCTCTGGTGCAAGCTTGACGGACTTTCCCAGCCCGGTGGCAGGCACATTATTATACAGGAACAATAAATGTTTGCTGAAATGCCTGTCTGACATTTGTACAGAGTAGGCACTGTTTACAAAATTATTTTCATTTAAAACTTATGCTCCGCCATGTCATCAAGATCTCGTTTCAAATAGGGGAGTGTGTGTGTGTGCTTGCGTGCATGCATGCGTGTGTGTGTGTGTGTGTGTGTGTGTGTTTGTGTTTGTGTATTTCAAGGTGCAAACCCATAAAGAACACTTGCCATTGGTGAAGAATGCAGCAAAACTCTGTGCTTCGGTCACTTATCAATACAGTAGTTATAGATGCCAAGGCTGGATGATCAGGAAATAAGAGTAGCAAGAGGATTTGTGTTCTTTATTTTCATATACAAACCATAATCTCCTCTATAAAGACTTAAATTTTTAGTTTAAATTTTAGGGCGCATAAATTTAGCTTCTGAGTTTCTCCCAAACTCCTATTACTCATCCATTCTGCCCTTCTCGGATTCCAAACTTAGATTGTACTTTGATTCATACAGAATTATCAGAATCCATTGGTTGAGGGAACAGTTTGAACTGAGAAATGGGCAACCCTGCAGTGATGGAGCACAGCAGAGAGAAAGGTCTGGAACAGCCCTGCAGGAAAAGGTGAAGGGGCCATGAACAATGGTGCATGTGCATGTCTCCGAGTTTTGGAGACTGAATGTGCTTCTCAAACCTCTTCCCCAAAGCACCCCTAAGGAAACTGAAGAGTATTGGGTTATAGTCCAGAGCATCCTCTCCATAACCCCCAACAACCAATTTCTTTAAAGTATATTGTTTTACTGTAAAAATGCAGGTGAGATCTGTTTTCTGTTTCCATGTTTGCTCCAACATAAAAATATTATTTTAAATTGTTTACCACCATGTGAAAATGATGTCCCAGGAGAGCAGCCACATTTAACCTACACCATTGTGTCCAGCCTGGTACCATATATTTTAACCTGGGGATTGAGTGACCCATTTGAGATGAATGAAAATCACCCAGCCCCAGGATAAGCACATAAAAGGCCTTCAATGCAATGGAGCTGTTATTATTATTGTTGATGTTTTTGTTGTTCTCTCAAACAAAAAATATCATGGGACAGTGACATCCAGGCCAAGGCATCAAGAAGAATTTCAAGGAGCTACACCACATGCAGCTGGCAGAGAAGGTCTGCATTGAGCACCACCAATGAAGAGAGTTACATATATGTTTTCCTTTGAACTCAGACAGCTTTACCAAATAAGGGTAAGCCTTCACAGATGCCCTCACACTTAGTCATTAGTCTCTTGAGGCTGCCATGAATAGGGGTTTCTGAGGACTGTCAACATGGTTCCTTTGTTTCTCCAGACTCACCTCTTTCTCAGTTAGCTCAGCTTGCAAAGCATTGACCTTCTCTTTCAGGTCTTTGTTCTCTTTTCGGAAAGATTCTATCTCTTCTAGTCTTTCCCGATCATCTCTTTCCCGCTGTTCTTTCAAGCGCTCAATAATTCTTTCCTGGGAGGCAATGATAAAAAAAAAAAAAAAAAAAAAAAGTGAAACACCATCAGTATAATATGGAATATGGCAAGACATGCTATCCAAAGAAATGAGGCAATAAATGTAAGAAATTTTCTACAAGAATCAATATACAAGATACAAGATTAAAATCCGGGTATGTGAAGAGAGGCATAGCAGACGATCAATACAAGCTTTTGACTTGTTGATGAAAGTTAGCATCATAGAATCACCAGGGATATTGGTGTTCAAACTCAGAGGCTGTTTTGGTTCATGGTGGTGCTGGGAAAATGTCAAGAGCAATCCCAGCAGAGAGAGTTTCAGGCACTGAGGCTCCAGACCTGCCAGAGCCTTGCTGGCCCCACCCTCTCTGCTGGCCTTCCCATCTAACGGCTGAGACCTTTCCTTGGTTTCCGAAGACTCTTCTCTGTGCAGAAAGTGGATTGAAGCAGGACGTAGGACTGACTCAAGTGAAAACTTGAAACAAAATTAAGAATTAGCTGATTGTATGTGTGACTGTCCAATGTGTCTTGGAGATGTTCATTTACTTTCAGAATTTTTTCAGTGGTTTATTAGCAATCAGTAGAGACTCCAAAACATTGCTTAAATTTGAGCAAAGTTCACATTGCAGCTTTCCCTTACTGAGAGCTTACTATGTGTTAGGTACTATATAACCTGCCTGCTTACCTAGTCCTCAGCACAACAGCGAGGTCTGAACCATGACTACTGGGAACAGTGTAGAATGAGGAAACTCAGGCACAGAAAGGTCAACTGACTTATCCAAAGTGGCTCAGCTCACAAGCAGAAGGCCCAGGCTGACATCCAGGGATCTCTTAGTCTTAGAAGCCCATGACAACAGACTGACAGCAACATATGCATGGAGCCATCCAAGGAGATCTGAGGACCTGTCTGCCCTTGACTTTCATACGGAAATAAAATACTATGTTGGCCCAACAGGTGTGAATCAGTTGGTTGAGCATCATCCTATGCACCAAGAGGTCACTGGTTTGATTCCTGGTCAGGTTACATGCCCAGGTTGCAGGCTTAATTGTCGATAGGGGTAATGCAGGAGGTAGCCAATAGATGTTTCCCTCTCTCCCTCTCCCTTCCCCCCTCTCTCTAAAATCAATAAAAACACTTTTTTTAAAAAAAAAATACTACTCTGGTAGACAATGTGTCCCAAACTGAACAACTGATATCAAAATAAGAAACTTTTTTCTTTTAAGGAAAGTTCCACTTGAGAAAAGTTTGAGTTACATTTCTAAAATTTGTTTCAAATTACTCAACACATATCTGAACTTGCTTTTGAAAGCATCATTAAAAAATATTGGTGTGGCCCTGGCTGGTTTTGCTCAGTGGATAGAGCGTCAGCCTGGAGACTGAAGAGTCTCAGGTTCCATTCTGGTCAAGGGTACATGCCCAGGTTGTGGGCTTGATCCCCAGTAGGAGGCATGCAGGAGGCAGCCGATCAATGATTTTCTCTCATCACTGATGTTTCTATCTCTCTCTCTCCCTCTCCCTTCCTCTCTGAAATCAATAAAAAAAATATTTTTTTAAATATTGGTGTGGCAATGACACTTAAATATCCCAATATTATCTTTTATATTTTTGTAAGCACATAGTACAAGACAATTCCTGATGCATAAGGCAATGGAGAATGGTGGTTAATGCAGAGGGAAGTTAGCTGGAACACTGAGTCTGTGATTTAAGATCCCCCAGGGAAGCAACTGTTCTACCTCAATGACAATAATTTATGTATCTAATGCTTTCAAGGAGGGAAAAAACTACCATTATTGTTTTACAATTATTTAAAAATACTTTAAAATGAAGGATATTATTACAATAGTGGGGGTAGAAATAGAAAAAATGAGTCATTAATAGCCTATATTTGTTTCTTCTTGATTCCAGCTACAGTCCTATTTTACTCTGTCTGTGACACTGGTAAGTGGATGATTATGTGCTTACAAAAATATAAAAGATAATATTGGGATATTTAAGTGTCATTGCCACACCAATATTTAAAAAAATATTTTTTTTATTGATTTCAGAGAGGAAGGGAGAGGGAGAGAGAGAGATAGAAACATCAGTGATGAGAGAAAATCATTGATCGGCTGCCTCCTGCATGCCTCCTACTGGGGATCAAGCCCACAACCTGGGCATGTACCTCTAACCAGAATGGAACCTGGGACCCTTCAGTCTCCAGGCTGACGCTCTACCCACTGAGCCAAACCAGGTATGTGATCTACAAAAGAAGGAAATGTCCTCAGTGTATGGGTAGACTCTCAAGGGCTTCTAACAATTTCAGCAACTGAGCCCTTGCTGCCTTTTGCCGACACTTAATGCAAAAGCCTTCGAGCCGGTCACATGGTCACCTGGCCACCAGGCCCTCTCCATCTCATCACGTCCACCGCAAACTGATGGTGTCACCTCACTATTCGGAAGCCTTCCCAAGAACTACTCTGGCCTGGTCATGTGGCATTTATTCCCACTCAGCACCCTTCACGTGGCTTCCAGCATGCCCATCCTCCGGGGCCAGCTTCTCAAATGGCAGTGCTCACATCCAAAGGGCTGGGCAAACTGTCTGGCATACACCAGGCAATTAAAACGGCTGATGGAAGAAGTAAGGACTCAAATGAGGGATCATCTTGTCTTCCAAGGAAGGGAAATAAAACGAAGTATGTGTGTTAACATCCGGAAGGTGTCCGAGTCATTTGGAGAGCAGGTTGATTTTGCTCTAAGCAGTTGTGCTATTGACTGGGCATTGATGACAAAAAAAATCAGCAAGCAGTGTAACATTTTTAAGTGTTATTGATGATTCAATACTCCAAAATATTTCTCCGTCAATCACAAAACTAATTTAACTGTCAGCCGCACAGGGCCAGATGTCAAAAACATGTGTTAAAAAGCCCTAATATGCCATGATCTACTTGATTAACAGCTAACTTGTAGAAATTCCAACAATGTGTTCTTGTTTTAGTCTTATTTGCATTGGCAAGTGTTCCTGGTGCTCTCCTCTGGCTCAGCGCAGTCTAATCTATTTGTGCTTTATCACTGGGTGGAACTGAACTGCAGTGGCCTCCGGCCCTGCTATCTGCTTTTCTCCACTGCTTATCTGCCATGTGGCCGCAGCAAGGCTTGGGAGACCACTTTACAAACACCAGGGGTTCTGTCTGCTGAGCTTCTGTGTGTCAATCCTCGGACTAAGTCATACTCAATCTTAACTTGCTAAGTGGCATTATTTTTTTCACACTCCGAATATTTGAGTAAGTTCCTGGAAATGAAAAGGAACCAACCACACACTCCATGGGATGTAATAATCCAAGTGGAATGGTGAATAATGCCTACCAGGTTCTATTCAATGGCCAAAAGACAGCGAGTAATTCAATGTTCTGATGGCTCTGTAATGTTTAATTAATCGTTTTATTTTTTGCACTGTGTCGGCGTTTAAGAGGATCTGTTCAATTCTGTGTGGATAAAATTAGATCTTATGAGGGAAAGGCCATTAAAGGACATGGTGATATTAAAAGCACAAAGATCAGAATGGTTGAGATTAAGTCCTGTTCCGTCACCTGTGAGCTGAGTGGCCTTAGAATCCTAACATGGGGTAGGCAACAAAGTCCCAACCACGGGCCAGGTGAGAACCTAAGAGACTTCTTGGAGTGCTGGCTCAGGAGTTAGCTTGTGCCACAGTTGATTAGTGATGTCTGCCCAGGGCTCAGAAATGGCCAATGGTGCTGCACATGCACCAAATTTTTAATTTCTGGGTCAATCATTTTCCCTCACTGAGCCCTCTGCCCATCTTACAATGGAAGAAGAACATAGATGTAGTGTTTCTCAAAGTGTGGTCACTGACCATGTGCATCAGAATCACTGGGCGTGCTTGTTAAAAATCACCAGTTCCTGGTCCCACCGCAGAGCAATTAAGTCAGAATTGCCAGGAAATGGAACCCTGGAAACCATTTTTAAAAGAAGCTCCTAAGTGATAAGATTATTTGGATGCACATTGAAGTTTGATACCCATTGGGATAAATACTTAAATTTACTATTCTTTGCCCCATGATAGAGGAGGACCTTACCATTTCTTACTCAGTGTTTTTGTCTGTGCTTTTCAAGTATGCTAGCTTTGTGGTTGTGGCACCATCTGAAAATTCCCTCTAAATAAATCTCTCTGTTTGCTTTTACTCTTCATTACTGGGAAAGGCAAAAGAGTCGATGCAAATAAGGTTTCCAAGCTCACAGCTCACAGGTCAAAGCTGGCCCCCAAAGCTATTTGGTTTGGCTTGAACATTGTAATTTTTGAAAATCTGAACGTGAATGTTATGAGACAGGTCAAGGACTCTCCAACTCACCGCAGTTACCAATAGTCCCTACTGCATCACACCAAACCCACTTCCCTCGTTTTTGTTCCCTGCCAGGCCCTCTGAGACATCTAAGCTCTCAATTCCTCATCTATGGTGCAATTCAGCTTTCATGTGCCTGAGACTGAGGCCCGGCAAGCTGAACAATTACGGTCAAGGCAGGGCCCCAAAGGAACTTGGCGATCAGCTCATTTAGACGTGCATCTTGAAAATACAGCACTAGCAGACACAGAAGAAGGTAGCTCCTTTTGGTGCTATTATCAGGTAGTGGAGGCAGTTTGAGGGGCCAGACTCCCACAGACCTCAGCTTCCTTCCCAGTCATCCCCTCAGCCTCAAAGGAAGTGCTTAAGGAAGGGAGTAGTTTCAGATTTGGGAATTCTTTGGGATTTAAACTAGAATAAATCAAATCTTAATAGAGCCGAGGGAAAAAAATGATAAAACCCTGCCAAGAATTCACGACATGGAAAATTATATGGTATATGTTTACTTCTGTAAATTTGGAGAAAGAAATTTGGAGAAAGAAAACAAGTAGGCTGACATCCTATCGCTCAAAAACTGCAAAAGGGAGACATAATCACTAATAGTTCTGAACCAGCATTCCCTCATTCAGATTTTTCAAACAAAACCACTGCAGAGAGTTTTGGCAATACATTCGCAAAGCTAAAAATAGAAGAATATCTTTCCCTGAAAAGTCATTATGTTTACTCTTAAAAGTCTTCAAATAAAATCATCTATCTTATAACTTAACCTGAAGTGATAATCTTATCATTTTAATAAGGAACGTGAAAGCTAGCTAGCCATAGAATAGGACTATATTTTTCAGCCCCTGTATTTCTCACATAGATCAGTGGACCCTCGGACTAGGGAACATAAAGATGACCTGGGCGCTGGCTAACGTGCAGACGCCCAGTCCCTACTTGAGCTGCCCATTCAGTCAGCATAGGTGCTGCCTAATAACTTAGATTTTCAACATGCAACTCCTGGTAATTCCGAAGTAGAAGTCAAAGAAGACTTCTTGAAGACAAACTGGTTTACAGAACTGGGGGCCATTTAACCGAATTTTCCCATCCCACAAATGGGAATGTTAGGTCCTGGGAAAGAGTTCCTTGACCTCTGCAATCTCATGTATTTACTTATTGATTGTCTCTCTCTCCTTCACCCTCATTAGAATCTAACCTCCATGACAGCCTGAATTTTTACCCATATTCTCTGCAGCAACTCCACTGCCCACAGCAATGCCTGTCATCTGGTGGGGTCTCACTCAATCCAACTCCGCTGAGCACTCCCCCATGCACGTATTATTATCCCAGGCAGGGGGAAGGCGAGCTAACCACACATAAATAACACCCAAATATGGGTGCACTTCTTGGGCTTGGAGTCCAGCAGAGAAGACCGATTAATCATGTAGGCATAGATAAAAGCACAATTAAGATTGTGGCATGAGCTCTGGGAAGTTCACGGTATCCATGAGAACACAGGAAGGATTTTACTGATGAGGCTTCCCTGAGAAAGTAAGTAGTAAAATAATAACAACAGCTGTAATTTATTATACCTATCATTCTAAACAAGAACAGAGAAAGAAACTGAGGAAGTGTAAGGTGAAGTAACTTGCCCAGAGTATAAATGGATTTGAAGCCAGGCAGTCTGACTCCAATGCCCACACTCTTAACTACTATGGGATATAGCTTCTCAGGAAACTGAGCCCTCAGAAAAAAGGAATCAAGTCTGCAGAGAGTAAAGAACATGCTAGGATGAGTGACAGCATGCGCAAAGGGTCTGAGGCAGGAGGGAGCATGACACACTTGAAAAATCGAGAAGACCAGTCTAGCTAGCACAGGGGGAAAAGGGAAAGAGAGATAGGGGGTGAGTCTGGAAAGAAAGGAAAGAAGGAAGAAAGAAAAGGAGGAAGGAAGTGGGGGATAATACAAAAGAGAAAGGGCAAAGGAGAAGGAAAGAGAAAATGGAGTAAGACAGACAGATAAGAGCCAGATCAGATGGAGGGATGGACTGTATGGACCAGGTCAAGGGTTTTACTTTTTATCATCCAAGAACAAGGACAAGCAGGGCCAAAGGTGAGGTGCTCGGCTTGCATTTCCAAAGGACACCCTTGGCTTCAGTGAGTGGAGGCTACGGCAGAGGGCTAGCAGGGGAGTGGGCGGCCCAGCTGGGCCTGGGGGCAGTGTGAGTGCAGGGAGAAAAGAGGGTTCATTTAAATGCATTTGCAACATCTCCTCCCAGCCGTGTTTCCCTGAATCCTGATACCCCTGCTTCGTCCAAGCTCACCTTCTCTGACAAGGCCTCCTCGAGCGTCGCCAGGGCAGTGTCGGTGTTACTGGAATCTGTCTGCAAGGACTTCACTCTGTCCTTCAGATTGGTCAGCTGTTTGTCTTTATCCCTAAGCTGTTCTTGCAAGTTTTCAATCTGAAAATAAAGATCACCGTAGTTAATGCATAGGTTACTACACATCCAGAGCCAAGAATCCTGAAGTGAACGTGTTTAAAAACATAGATTTTTGAGATGACGGGAATTGACCGCATTCCAAGGTTACAGTCTGACTTAGAATGAATGCTGTTTGGACGAAGCCTTCCTTCTCCCACATAATTCACGCTTTGCATTTAAAGGATGCTACCGAAGAGCAGAATACCAACCTCCATACAGATGCAAGCCCTCTAGACATGAAAGCACTATTGTTTCTATCTGTTTCTATCCCCTCCACCAGCCTCTAAGTCTCTTATCCAGAGACCTCAGCATGGCACAGCAAATCGGAGAAACACAACATACAGTATTTGTTCACTCGGTGAACAGAATGGGTACCCAGTCTGCGCCCGGCAGCGTATCAGGGTACAGCAGAGCCCATGTAGTCATTCACTCACTCCTGTACTCAGCATTAAACCCTGTGATATGCCAAACGTTGTCAAGTGGCTGTTTCAAAAGAAACCACATGAAAAGCCAAGTAGGTTATCACCAGTAGACTGTTAATGGGAGGAACTTGTGATATAAATCAAATGTAACAAGTACTAAACACTCCATTTGGCAACTAAGTCATGTGCTGGCAACCTACCAGGCACTTTCATCCACTATCTGCAGCCTGAAATAAACACGCCGAAGAGCCGGCTATAACGCCTGCCTGCCCGGGAGCAGCAGCCAGGACCGTGCAGCGGGCATCGGGAGCATTATCATTCATGCTTTTATTCTCTGCTTTCAAACCATGTATTTCTTATCTCAGGATTAAAAAGGAAAAAAAAAAAAAAACTCCACTGTACAAACAATTTATTCGTATTAAGGGTTTTAAAATGACAAGGAAAAATAGCAGTACAACTCTCAGATAAGTCCATTCAAAATATTTGTGTTCTGCACACCCAGGCTTTCTCAGGAAATCATTCCAAAGGCATGTCTCACAATGTGTGACTCAAACAAATTTTTGGATTACTTGATCCGTTTAGCATGAATCTGGAATGGCACTACGCATAACGACCTTCCTCGCAGCAATTAGGAGGCAGAGAAGGTGACTGCGGAGGTGGCGGCAGTAGCAGCATCAAAATGGTTCCGAAAACAAAGACAGTGATGCCGCTGACTCTCAGCCTGCAGGGGGAGACTTGGCAAACTTTTCCAATGGTTACAGGGTAGTGGGAGAGCAGAAATGGACTTTCTCTCCTTCCATTCTCCCTTCAATCCTTCCTACAATATATTCCTTTCTCCCTTCCTTTCTTCTTTTTTTTTTTTTCTTTTTTCCTTTTGCCAATGTATCTTTACTAAGACATGTTTTCCACCTTGAGACACATATCCTGGAAACTCAGGTTACAGATAAAATAATTAAGCTTCTTCTTTATCAAAATGCAATGTGGCTGAAACCGGTTTGGCCTAGTGGATAGAGCATTGGTCTGCGTACTGAAAGGTCCCAGGTTCGATTCCGGTCAAGGGCATGTACCTTGGGTTGTGGGCACATCCCCAGTCGGGGGTGTGCAGGAGGCAGCTGATCGGTGTTCCTCTCTCGTCGATGTTTCTAACTCTCTATCCCTCTCTCTTCCTCTCTGTAAAAAATCAATAAAATATATATATTTTTTAAATGCAATGTGTCCCTATCTAGCCATCACTGAGAGAATAACTGTCCCTCTACAGAAAACAGGAAAAAGGCATCATCATCTGCAGTCAAAACAGAGACTTCCTCCATGCCAGACAAATGCTCAGAGTTATGCACCACAAGCAAATATCTGAGTGAGCACAAATATGGACAGTTACATGTCAAACTGATGGTTGCTATAGAGAAGAAGCCAGCAACCAAGCGGCCTGACTCTTCCCACAGTGCATGTTACTGTTTGGAGTACACACATCCCCACAGATACATGTGTGTAAGCATGTATGTGCAAATCCATGGTGGTTCTGAGCAAATCTATTAGACACACCTTGTCCAACCTGCAAGGCAGTGCCCCAGACAGGGTGGAGGGACCTTCTCTCAGGACAGCAGCCCTGGGGCAGGGGGAGGCCCAGATTTCAAGGGGCTTCCAGCACTGGAAACACAGGCTAATGGAGTCTGGCTGTGAGCCTCTGTGGGAACCCTGGGGCCTCCCCCAAAATTACCAGAAAAACAAAGGAGGTTGAGGATTAGAGGTCCTCCCGGAGGTGGGAGGTAAGAGTTGAAGAAATGTGGGCTGGTGAGACCTGGGACACACAACTGGCATATCTATTTATCTCACACCTAAGAACCAACAGAAGAGCCAACGATGTCGTAAGCCAGCCTGAGTGACAGCTCCGGAATTTGTAGAGCAAGGGGCACACAGCTATAAGCAATGATGCACAAAGACTCCAAGAATGATCTCAATAGAGAAGCACACAGTGCCGAACAGTGTGGAAAATACAGTCTCTGTGTAAATAAATAAATAAATAAATAAATATCTTTAAGTACACAGTTATGTAGCTACTGAAATTGAAACATTTTTTTTTTTCGGGGGAAAGAAACAAAAGAAACTTTACAGTACTTAACTTTATATAGAAGATGTAGATCTAGGGTCCAGAAAATAGAAGGGAGTTTCTGTTTCTCATTCTCATGCACCTCTATAGTTTTCGGCTTGAATTTCCTAACCATGTGGGTTTTATTAATCTTTAATGCCAACTGAGATTATCTGACTGGTGAGATTATGGGTTATCTTTAGCTGATATTTGTATATAAAAATAACATTACATACAAAAGTAAATAATAAATAATTATGTAAACAACAAATGCCTACTTAAAATTAAATTGTCCAAGTTACTAACAATTACAGATTGTTGGTACATTTAAGGCATTATGCACATATTTAAAATCACATTTGCATACAAATGCCACTAAACAGAAATAGTAGAATGCAAAGGAGGGAAGAAGGAAGCAGAATGTAAAATAACATGTTTGTTAAAAAAAAAAAAAGTTTTTACGTAGAAAAAATACATACACAAAAGAAAATCACTACCATGCTATTTTTTTAAGTAATGGTGTGACTAATGAATTCAATGTTCTTTTTTACACTTTCCTACATCTGCCCTGAACATAGTAAACAGGAGGCTGGGAAGCCAGGGTGAGGGGGAAAAGCCCAGAATGATGCCCAAAGTTTTGATGCAAATGCTAATGCAGACACTGTGGCTTCAGTCACTGAATATCAGAAACTGAGCACAAACCCAGCTGTCACTGACAATGGACACCACCCCCAGCCCTGCAGTCATGCAGCCCATGACCTTGCAATCGCTGCAGCAGAGTCACTCGCACTCCCAACCTCCCAAGCACTCTGGGGCACATACACCTAAGGGACAGAATGTAGTTAAGGCACAGAGCCCATCTGCAAAGGAATCTGAGCAACCACATGTTGCCATTTTCAAGTCCAGCATGAGAGCCCCTTTCATAAGCTCAGGGGGAAGTGCAAGTAGAGATAGCCAAAAACTGACCCATACCCACAACAGTGGGGGAGCGCCCCTGTGTTAGCTCCTGAACCCACAAACTAACCACCCAGGAGGAATTGCCGTATTTTCCCGTGTATAAGACAAGCCCCACTTTTCCAATCCAAAATTAAGAAATCAATATTTTAAATATTTTGCTGGTTTTCCTCTTCTGGCCTTCTTCTTTTTTTTGACATCTTAGGGAGTTGTTCTTCCTGTTTTCTCCACTGTCTGATCCCACAGTGGGAGGAGGTCCAACTTGTCTCTTTGCAGCTCTACTTCCATGCTCTTCTGCATAGCTGACTACATTCAGTTTGAATTTTGCTGAGTAAGACAGTCGCTTTACTGGTATTTATCTTTTTATTTTTTGACATTTTTATGGGCTCAAAACACTCCACCCCTGTTGCATCTAAACACTCTCCACCTCCACCTCCAATTAGGACATTAGCTGATGTCAGTAACAATAGACTTGTGATTGGAGGAAGCCCATTTGACAAGGTATGGGCAGCTACACACCCATGAGGCTCCCTCCTTGGCTGATTTCCATGTATAAGACTCCCCTCAATTTTCAGTCTAATGATTTAAGGGGGCAAAAGGAGCATCTTTTACAAGGAAAAAAATGGTATTCTGAACTATATCTCTATGAAGCTCTCATAGTGTTATACATCTAAGCTTTGATTCAGACATTTAGCCAAATATGGTTCATGCAACCCTTTGTTACCAGACTGTGATAAGAAAATTATTACAGACAGAGAGAGTGTCTGAATATTCAAGATCATGGGGATGGACTTCTTACTTTGAGCAATATATAGACCAGGTGAGATGTTTTTGAACACATGTGTCATATATGGCCAGAACCACACAGTGATCATACACAGTAGGACCACATATTGTTACATGACAGATTAGAAATTAAAAAAAAAATAGATTGCTTGGAAAGCACAAATATGTAGACCTACTAATCTCTCAAAGCTTCTGAAATACCTTCCTATTCTCTTTTTTTTTTTAATTGTGGTAAAAGACACATAACAAAATTCACCGTTTTAACCATTTTTAATATCCAGATCAGTAATATCAGTACCTTCATGTTGTGTAGTCATCACCACATCCATCTATCTAGTCTGCATTTGGTTCTGCACAGGTGTATCTCAAGTATAGAACCAGCAAAGCCAAGGCAGAGAACAATCCCATCACCACACAGATGCCCTGTGCTGCCCTTTTTTTCACTGCACCCACTCATCCCCAGCCTCTGCCCCATCCCCAATCTCCGGCAGCCATGACTCTGTCCTCCATTTCTATAATGTTGTTATCCCACAAATGTTACATAAATGACCTGTGGGACTGGCTTTCAGCACGGTTCTCTGGAAATCCATCCTCTTCGTTGCTAAGTAATAATCTATGATGTGGATATTCCAGTTTGTTGAATGATTCACCTATTAAAGCATAATGTTGTTTCGAGTTGGGGCTATTACAAATCAGCTACTACGTACATTCACATTGAAGTTTTTTCTATAAATGCAAGTCTTCATTTTTCTGGGATAATGCCAGAGAGCCACTGCCTGGTCATGTGGGAATCGAGCAATTTTAGTTGTATAAGAAACTGCCAAACTTCTCCAGAGTGGCCACACCATTTTACATTCTCGCCCTCTATGTGTGAATGTGTTGGTCTCCCTACATTATCTGCCTTCTGGTATTGTCACTATTTTTTATGTTAGGAATGCCACATATCACTGTAGTTTCCTTTGGATTTCTCTAATGACTAGTGATTGTAAGCATCTATTCATATACTTAGTTGCCATCTGTAGATCCTCTTCAGTAAATTTGCTCATGTCCTTTGCACATTTTCATTGGATGTTTTTACTGCTGACTTTTGACAGATCTTTATATGTTCCAGATACCAATTCCTTGTCAGATATAAGACTTACAATTATTTTCTGTATTATTTCCCAGACTGTAGCTTGTCTTTTATCCTTTTAACAGGATATTTCACAGCAGAGAAAGTCCAGTTTATCATCCTTTGCTTTGTGGGTCATGCTTTTTATGTCCATTCTATGAAATTGTTATCAAGCCCTAGATACTGAAGATTTTAACCTATATTTTTTTCTAATAAGTGTATGGTTTTCTGTTTTACATTTAAGTCCATGATCCACTTTGAGTTCATTTCCATTAGGTGTGAAGTTTAGGACAATATTCAAAATAATCAATTAGGCATATTTGCATGAGTGTGCTCCTGAATTCTCCACTTTTTCTATTAATCCATGTTTCTATCTCTCTAAGAATACCACACTGTCTTGCTTATGGTAGATATAAAGGTTAATACGAGTATAGTGATACGGTACATACCATCTTAATATCTCTCTTTTTTTAAAAAAGATTGTTTTAGTTAAACTTGGACTTGTGCTTTTCCTCCCCTCCCCTCAAAAAATTATAATAAGCTTGTCTATGTAAATAAAAACCTTTGTCAAAATTTTGATTGGAACTTCATTAAACCTAGTCAATTTTTTTAGAGTTGACACCTTTACTATGTTGAGTCTTCCAAACCATGATTACAGTACATTTCAATTTGCTTAAGTCTTTTCTGCTTTCTTTCATTAATATTTTGTAAATCTCAGAATAAAGATGCTGTACATGCTTTGGTACTTTGGTTTTATAATTTTAGCCTCTACATATTCATTGTAGAGATAGAGTTAATTTTTGTGAGTGAGCTTGTATCTTGAGAATTTACTGAACTCATTTATTCATTATAGGAAGGTTTTTCTGTTTTTCCCATACAATTATACCATGGGATTTTCTTGTAGACAATCATGTCATCTGCAAAAAAGGAGAAAACTTTGGAGTGCATGTTGCATAAAAGTGATGAGAGTAGATATCCTTGCCTTTGTCCTAAACTTAGGGGAAACATATTTAGTCTTAATGATGAACGATAGATATTAGGTATAAATTTTCTTGCAGATATCCTTTATCAAGTTGATGTGGTTTCCCTCTATTCCTAACTTGCTAAGATTTTTTTTTTTATCATGAATAGGTGTTGAATTTTGTAAAATGCTTTTTCTATGTTAATATGACCATATATTTTTTTAACCTGTTCATATATTGGATTATAATGATTATAACTTTTGAATGTTGAACCAGCCTTGCATACCTGGGATAAAGCTCACTTTATCATAGTATATATTATTATTTTAATAGATGTTTGCTTTTGATTTCTATTATTTTGTTGAGAATTTTTGTTATCTCAGTTCATGAGAGATAGTGGTCAATACTGGGGGTTTGTGGGTTGTTGTTTTGAATTGTCTTTTTCTATTATTAATATAGAAGATATCCAGGTCTCAAAAATTAGCTGGAAAATATTCCCTCTTCTCTTTTCAGTATAAGACTGAGTAAAATTAGTGTTAATTCTGTTTGGCAATGATCTCCAGTGAAGCTATCTAGCTTAGAAGTTGCTTTTTCAAGAACTTTTAATTAGACATTCAATTCATTTAATGGGTATAAAACTATTCAAGTTCTTTATTTCATCTTTTTTGAGTTTTGATAGTATAATTTCTGGATTGCTGAGAAATTATGCCATTTCTAAAACTGTCAAATGTATGAGTATAAAGTTGTCTGTAATATACGCCTACTTGCCAATGACTATGGAATCATAGTATCTCCTATTTCTGATAGTGGGGATTTATATTTTATTTTATCTTTGTCAGTGTTGCTACTGGTTTATCAATTTTGCTGATTTTTCTCTCCAAAACAGCAGTTTTTAATCTTATTGAGTTTTTTTTATTATTTATGTTTTTAATTTTATGTATTTCTGCTTTATTTTTATTATTTACTTGCTTTAGATTCATTTTCTTTTTCCTTTTTTTTTTTGTTTATTGAGGTAAGAACTTTGATTATTCATTTGTGATCTTTCCTCTTTTCCAATATAAACATTTGATGCTATAAACTTTCCTGTCAACATTGCTATAGCTGCATCCCCAACATTTTGATATTGTATTTTCATTTCCACTCAGTTACATGTATAGTTTTCCTTTGGTACTTCAAAACATGGATTATGTAGTTTCTTTGAACCATGAATTATTTCTAGATTCTTATGTCTTTCTATTATTGCTTTCTAGTTTGATTTCATTATGGTCATAGAAGATATTCTAGGAATTCAATTCTTCTAAATATGTTGAGGTTTGTTTTACAACCCAGAGTATGACCTATCTTGGTAAATGCTACATGTCCACTTGAAATAAATGTAGTCTGCAATTGTTGGGTGGAGTATTCTATAAATGTCAATTAGCTCTTATTAGTTGGTAAGAATTCATTTTTTCTGTATCTTTGCTAATTTTCTGTAATTTGTTTATCAATTACCGATTTTGCAGTGGTGAAGTCCCAAACTATAATTTTTTGTCTATATCTCCTTTCAGTTCTATCAATTTGTATCTCATATATTTTGAAGCTCTTTTGTTTGCTCCATACACATTCAGGATTGCTATGTCATCCTGGTGGATTGCTTCCTTTATTATGTCATAATGTCACCCATTGTCTCTAGTAATTTTCTTTGCTATGAAGACTACCTTATCTCATATTAACTTAGCCACTCCTTTTTTAAATTAATGTAAATGTGACACTTTATTTTTTATTTTTACTTTCATCCTATGTCAGTGTGTTTGAAGTGAACTTCTTATAGACCTTATATAGCTGTATATATGTAACTTTATATACAGCTATATGAGGTCTAGTAATTTTCTGTTTATTTCCTCTGTTGTTTGCTCCTCCATTTCTCTTACATTCCTGAGGCTTACTTGAAATATTTTTAAGATTTTCTCTTTGTTTATTAAGTTTTACATTTTTTTAGCAATTGCTGTGTACAATAGAGTTTACATATGCAGCATATCACAACCTAATGCTATAAATACCTTAGCAATCCAAATGGTGTATTGAAATTGAACTTCCTTTAAGATCTTCATAGCTTTTCCCCTTTTCCATACAATTGTCCATTATTTCCTCTACATACATTGAGCACCACAAAACAAACTGTTATGATTTTTGCTTCAACCATCAACTATGATTTAAAAAACTTACAAGAATAAAGATACAATATATTATATTTAGCCACATTTTTTTTTCCATTCCACTATTCTTTTTTTCGTTTCTGGAGTTCTAATTCTTCTGTTAGAATTTCCTTTCTGCTTAGAGAACTTTTTTTAATCCTCCTTTAGGACAGATGTCCTTGTGACAAATACTCTTGGTTTCCCTTTGCCTGAAAATGTCTTTATTTCTTCTTAACTCCTGAGAGATACTTTCACCAGCTAGAGAGCTCTGGCTGACAATCTTTTTCTTTCTGAAAAATGTGCCAAATCGTCTGGCATCAATGGTTTCAGATGAAAAATCCACTGCTATTTGAATTGGTATTCATTCTCCTATAAATATTGAGTAGTTTCTCTCTAGCTGCTTTCAGATTTTTATTTCAGTTTTTTTGTTTTTAGAGGTTTGATTATGATGTGTCTTGGCATCAATTTCTTCGGATTTATCCTAGCTGGGATACACTCCTCTTTTTGAATCTGTAAGTTTATATTGCTTGCCAATTTTGGAAGTTTACAGCTATAGCTATTTCAAATACTTTTCAGTCCTTTATTCTTTCTCCTCTCCTTCTGGAACTCTGACGATATGTTAGGTATTTTGCTATTGTCCCACAGGTCCTTGAGCTCTGTTCATTTATTTTCCAGTCCACGTTCCCTCTATTGCTCTGCTTGAGTAAGTTCCATTGATCTGTCCTTAGTCCACTGATTCTATCTTCTGTCATTCCCACCCTATGGAATCCTTCCAGTGCGGATTTCCAATTTCTTTCAAGGGAATTTGTAATTACTTGTTGAATCTATTTTATAATAATCGCTATACATTTTTTTTTTGTCAGAAAACTAATATCTGATTCATCTTGGTGTTGGCATTAGTTGTCTTTTCTCATTCACATGGTAATTCTTCTGGTTCTTGCTATGACAAGTGTTTTCAATTATAAGCTGGACATTTGGGATCTATGTTAGAAGGCTTGTTTTGTTTTCCTATTTACATCTCTATCTATTGTAGCAGTCGGTCGCCCTGCTGCAGTTCAGTACGTAGTTCTGGCTGACCTCCCTAGTTTGCTGACACTCTGCTAGGTGCAGAAAGGCTGCTGCTCCAGGGGCTTGGGACTGTGGGGAGCTGGGCCTGTCCTGGTGCTGCTGAGGAAGCTGCTATGGGCAGCTGGAGCCCACTGCTGCTGGGAGATAGGAGAAGGGGGATGGGTTGGCTAGCAAAGCTGTCATGAGCAGACTTGGCCACTGTGAAGTCCTAGCAGGCTTTTCCTTTCCCAGTCCTTAGGCCTGGAGAGCAAGCAGCCCCTTCTCTTCCTCATTCCCTTTTACCTTCCCTTCCTCTGCCCTCCCTCTTCCTCTTTCCCTCATGCCCTATTTCTAAGGACAGCTCAGGGCTGCAGGGCTATCCAGCCCCAATCCTGAGTATGTGGGAGATGAGAAGAAAACCCAGAAAACTTGCCAAAGTGCTCATCAATTCCTGAGGCCCCCTCGTGAGTTCTCCTTTTCCTTCCCACCCGTCAGAGTCCTTGTATGATTGTCCATTGAAGTAGCTCTAGAGAACCTGAATTAAATTGTATTTAGAGAGAAGGAGCAGGTGGAGGCTGCTCTGTCTTCTCCCGTGATTGGAAGGCACACAGTGTTTCTTAGAAATAGCCTGTTTAATTTGTTTTCGAAATCCCATCCTGACATAAAATGAAAAGAAGCAAATAGCTTTAAGTGACTCACAAAACTAGTGGTGGCGGGAGGATTCAGAGTCAGACTGTCTGACTCCAGAGATCCCCCCCAGCCCTGCACTGAGGCCTCCCCTGAGCTACTCAGCCCCGCAGGCACCAGCACACCTGGGTCTCTGTTCCCACCAGAGAATGGAGGAAGAGAATCAGAGTAGAGTTGGGTGGTTGAATAGTTTCCAAGTCTCGCTTCTCCTTTTGAGATTCACTCCAAAGTAGTATGAAGGTACATGGCAAACAAACTCAAGCAAACTCTGTGTTGGTAGATACAAACTACCCTGTTTCCCCGAAAATAAGACAGTGTCTTATATTACTTTTTGCTCCCAAAGATGCGCTAGGTCTTATTTTCAGGGGATGTCTTATTTTTCCATGAAGAAGAATACGGTACACATTTATTGTTAAATGAAAATAAAGGAAATTTATTACCTATATACGGTATGGTAGTATGGTAGTTGTCAACACAAACCAGACAAACTGTGAATCTTACAGTTTCAAGAATTTACTCATTTATTCAATGACAATCATGTCATCATCTTCTGGAACATCATCATAAAAATCCAATTCCTGAATTTCCTGGTGAATTTCTTGTGACTCCATTTCTTTCAGAATCAGTAGACCAAATCTCTCATGTTTAGCCTAGGGGGGGCCTTGTTTTCGGGGGGGGGGGCAGGGGGGAAATGCCTTATATTTAACTCAGAAGGAAACCTGTAAGTGGGTCTTATTTTCAGAGGATGTCTTATTTTCAGGGAAACACAGTACAGAACACAAAATAAAGACAGAACTGGCGTGACACCACTAAGATCTGCATGTCCTATTATGAAGCTGGCACATAGTAGGCCCTCACTAAACATACCTTGACTGTAAGCAAAATGAAAGGACCCTTTGAAATACTGCTTGAGCCTCGGCTCAAATTACATTCCAACAGACAGTCCTTCAGAGAACAACCAACCACATCATGACACCCTGTGGAATATTTGAGACACTGCACTCTGCAAATTCTACCAAAGTCCAAGTTCAAATGGATGGGGGTGGGGATGAGGGGAGAAGTAGGGCAGGAAAGGAAACGGCTCCCCCAAGTGCATAATCAACACTTAAAAGTCTAGAATGCTCTTTTATCATAGGCAGTCTGACCCCAATGGATAAGCACTCTAAACTAAAAGTGCCTGCTTCCCAAGCTTGGTGCTTATCTGAATTCCAGAACATTTATATGATTTCCTTTCTTTTAAAACTAATTTTAAAATATAATCCAAGCCCTAACCAAGACAGCATGTTCCCAAATAGTATGGAATTTTGTGTAATTTTTCCTTTAGACATAAAATGAATAGGCAGCAAATTCAAAACATCCCCAAATTGTTATAAAATAGAACATCCTGAAAATGTCCAATGATAATTGTAGAATTCTCATGATGTAAAAATATTAACAAGCGGTTGTTGTAGACAAGATCTTCATGGCTTGCTAACCATGGATAAGCATACAGACAGGATAGGGGGCAGGAGGGAAGAGGTCTGGATCCCCCTAATGGGGAAAACTCCTAGTGTCAGACAAACTCATTTCTGCTGACTATCTTGATAGTCAGAAAGATGATTTTACTTTTATTTTTTTGCATAAAAAACTAAAAACCCACCAAATATATAAATTCAAAAAAATTTCAATTGCCATATTTTGAACTCCCCAAAATAACCAAAAAATAGCAATGTACACACAAGGAAATCACTATATGCAACAAATAAACATTTGTGCACACACTGAACAGTAAATAATTAAATGATTTTTATGGCACTGATTTTATCTGAAAGTCATAGCTTTCAGATTTCAGATATCTTACATAGTTTTTGTATCAAGTTTCAACAATACAGGGATTGGGAGGGCTGGGTGAAAAAGGTGAAGGGATTAAGTAAAAACATATAGACAACAGTATAGTGATTACCAGGGGGAAAGGGGGGTAGAGGGAGGTAGAAGAGGATGGGGGGAGATAAATGGTGATGGAAGGAGACTTGACTTGGGATGGTGAACACACAATACAATATACAGATGATGTATTATAGGAATGTACACCTGACACCTACACAATTTTACATATAATCAATGTCACCCCAATAAATTAAATTAAAAAATTCAAGCATGTACACACTTTTCATTATTATAGACATGTTTACTTATTCCAATATATCTGGCATCAGAAAAGTTGGTTTGCTTATTGGAACACACAAAACACTATAGAAAAGAAGAATTAAAAAGAAATAATAAGACAAACAGAAAAAAAATCTTATAACATCTTTAAAATTTCATGAAAACCGCATCTAGATGATTCTGATGCTCAGATACAAATGATCTTCTGCAGATTTTGTTTATGTATTTTCTTTTAATATTTACACATTTATTTTTTCACTCCCTGATTCTGTTTTAAACTTGAAACTGAGTTAGCAAGTCACTACCTGTCTTTCATACTTGTTTTGTTGCTACTTAATTCCTACACTGCATTTCAATTGCAGCTAATTTGAAATTTTAAGCACAGCATCTAATCTTTGACCATTTAAATAATGTATACTTTAGTAATTTAAAAATTGCCATTAAGATCACTAAAAAAAAAAAAAAAATCATTAAGCTCTTCAGAATAAAAGCCTTTTCTTGACCACACACTGCCAATAAACAAAGTGCTAATCGTGTCAGTTTTTTGGCCACTGTCTAAAGAATGCTTCTTAAGTACTCAAAGGATTAAATTAAATCTCACCTGCAGACAGGCTTTACAATCCCGCCAAAAACCGAGTTCTCAAAGGAAAATTACTTTCATTATCTTAAGTTAAAACCAAAGATTCTGTCCTTTGGAATTTGCAAGAAAATAGCAGCATCAAAGAAAACAATTCACTTCAAGACCATTTATTCCTCAAGACCCTGCCTAAAAGAATTCTTTAATAGAGAGTTCATTTGGAGAAATATTTTCTCAAGGTCATTCTGAGACAGCAATAAAACTGCGTCATTTAAATTACTTCCAGTTGATGTCTTTTCACAATTTTGACTGTCTTCGTGAGGTTTTAAGAGGCTTTTTATTTTTTAAAAAAAAATTTATTTATCGTCCTTGTTTTGAATTATAATTTTGGCTTATGCTCTCTTGCTTTTCTAAGAGATTATTAATCTTATGAACTCAACATTTAAAACCCATGGAGGGAATAAAAAAATAAAAATTTATTTCTCTTGCTTTCAAAAGTGAAATAATAAAAGAAACTGAATTTGAGAGGAAAAGTATGTATGCATTTTTTTTAATGACAGCACACTAACTAGTATTCAAGTAACTATTTTCCACCAAGATGTTAAAAAAAAAAAAAGAGAGAGAGAGAAACTATTTTCCAACTTAAAGTATTCTGTGCTCTTTAATTTAATTTAAGAAATACTTAATAGGATAAAATACTCATATTGCAGAAAATTTCCTCCTAAGAAGAGATAGCATTTCAAATAGGTTCCCCTGCTGGTCCCCCACCGTGTTGTTATAAGAGCCACTGGGTGGGGGGAGAATTAGGACCTGGTTCATTTTTAGACTCTTGCATCTACTTCCTAAACAAATAAATCCTGGCTCTTTCTCCTCAAATCAAATACAAACCGAGAGGAAGGCCTGGGAGATGAACTACTAGACTGAAAACTAGAAATGTTATGTCAAAGCGCGCTACTTCATTATTTGCAGACAATTTATTTTGTTATTGGTTAGTATCCTTGATGCTCAATGTTCTGTCCCCTACAGCAAATGTTCCATTGCAAAAACATAGTAACATGTGCTGGGAACAGAAACCACCGAAGCAAGCAACCGTCCTGGTGGCTACAGATTGCCTTTGTGGTAGATTAGAAAAAGACACATTATTACTGAAGCTCAGAATGCATGAATTTCACTGTCAATATAATTTGTAAATAACAATAAGAATTAAATTCTGTTTCCATTGGAATAAAAACTGTGAAATGGAGATTAAAAGTATATTCTACCACCATCAGGCTATATCTAAAAGAAGGCTCTGTGTTAGGGGCAATATTTGCAAATTCACTTTTTATTTTCATCTTGGAAACAATAAGTGTAAATGAAGAATAATATGGCTTCATTGAGGTATATGAGCATAACCTGTTGGAGAATCATTCTGTCACTTAATATTATTTTTCCTTTAAGTTTTACATTTGATTCTTCAAACAATGTGCTTTATGTAGACTTATAAGTCTTGCCCAATCCCAGTCCAGAATGGACCTGACAAGATCTCAAAGTTAGGTCTAACCTGTGCCCTAACTCCTTTCACTTCAGATGGCTTTTTTTAGGGACATCTCATCTGAAGTGTCATTCTAACTAAAGCCGTGGTGTGATGTAGGAGCTACACAAATGTTATACAATTATTCTGAACATATGTGACATTTTTCTCAAATATTTTGGAAACTAAGCATAAAAGGATCTCTGGATGTGAAGAGGTTGTATGAGGCTAAGGCCGAATGTCTTCTAAAGAATTTTTGTGACACAGTGAGTTGTGTTCTTTATTGGAACAAAGGGGTGAGTAGACAGAAAGCCCACAAGAATGTCCTTCAGCAACCCTTGAGAGACTCCAGCATCCAAATGACTCACACAACTAAAACAGGCAGGAGCCCACAGGGCTGTTCTGTTTCTATCACTCAATGGGTTGTGATGAATCGCACATGTGCAATATACCCCCTTATTAAAATACTAAAATTATCCAAAATAGTATGTCTTCCAACTTGACCACATGTAAGAATTATCCGGGAACCTAATAATGCAGGTCCCTGGGGCCCGGGACCAGAGGTGCTGGGTCATTAGGTCCTGGGGAGGTTTGGCAATCTGCATATTTAACAAACACTACAGGTGATTTGGCTAGAACAATCCATGAATCAGTTAAAAACAAAACACTGGAACTGAGCATCTTTATATATAAAAAGATAAGTGACCGACCATATGTCTGGCTGGTCAGCCACTGTACCATATGATGCACACTGGCAACTTAAAAATAAGTATTGACTTGCACATGCACAATATTTGTCCCCTCTGACACTGGCCTCCCATTTAAATTAATTCAAAGACAGTTTCCGATGATGCCAGCATTTGCAATGACTATTTTAAAAAAAAATTTAAATATATTTTATTGATTTTTTTACAGAGAGGAAGGGAGAGGAATAGAGAGCTAGAAACATCGATGAGAGAGAAACATTGACTAGCTGCCTCTTGCACAACCCCTACTGGGGATGTGCCTACAACCAAGGTAAATGTCCTTGACAGGAATGGAACCTGGGACCTTTCAGTCTGCAGACTGATGCTCTATCCACTGAGCCAAACCGGTTGCGGCTGCAATGACTATTAATAAATCACAAGGACAAACCCTAGACAGAGTAGGAATATGTCTACCTGAACATGGTCAATTGTATGTTGCTTTCTCTCAAGTTCAAAGAGCGTGTGATGTTAAAGTTGTAAATCCTTCATCACAAGGGAAATTAGTCAAGCACTCTGAAAGTGTTTTTACTCTTAATGTGAGTAAAACAGGGAGATATTAGAATAAGTTTAATCAATTTATCAGTCATTGTATCAATGTTGTTTTTATATCATGTTTTTGTTGTTTTTATATTATGTCTTTGTTGTTGTTATATCATGTTGTTATAATTTATTTGTTAATCAATTTATATATTATTTTCATATACATTTTACTAATTTTCTTTCATGGCTGACACTTCTATTATAGAGAAAGGGCGAATAATGATATTAAAATATTTCTCCTAATTAATTTCCTTTCAATGGGCATGAATACGTGCACCAGGCCACTAGTCTTCGATGAGAAAACAGGGCCTGGCCTGAGGAGATCCAGTCTTCCTGAATAGCTCTGTAAGTGGGAAGTCACCCGTTACTTATGACAAATCCTAAATCCACTGCCAAAACCACTGGAGGTCCGAGATATAACAAAGAGGCTGAGGGTAAAACCAACGCCCATAAAAAGAACAAAACCTGGTGGATAGGGCTGTAACATAAATGAAACAGATTTTGTATATTCTCTGCCTCCCAAGTTCCTGGGAAAAGAACTTCATGGAATTTCATATGGATAGGAAGAAAAGGAGCACAAAGAGATGGCGAACAGCAAGCCTGAAGGCCTACCATTTAAACCCTGAGGCTGGACAGAGAAGCTGAAATGGTTAAGGGGGCTTTCCTTTTTTCCTTTCACAGCTTAATCGTTCATTCCTTCCAGCAGCACCCATCTGCCTTTGAGAGGTCTGATTACAGCACATGCAGCATTTACAAAATAAAATAATGGCACAGTCTCCGGGTTCATTCGGTTAATGGAAAGGAGTCTGTCTTCTGCAAAGTGTCAAAAATTCAATCTCATCTGCTAGCTCAACACTGAAGAAAACGGAAACCCGCTTTTTCCCCTCAATTAAATTCCTTAAGCTTTCCCTCGAGGCTTGTCTCATTCTGGGATCGGGTATTTAAAGAAGCAGTCTGCTTTTGTTTATGCACTTTTGTTTCCTATTAAGATCTAGAATGTGTTTGTTCTTTTCTTGTCCAATGCAGCTTCCCACCTGTCATTTCTGAATCTCATGGATCAGTGTTTCAAGGTAGCCATCAACAACTTCTATCCTTTGACAATGAATTCTGGCCCCCTAATATCGACTAAATAAAAAAGTAGGACTTGAACCCAGGTCTACCCAATTCTAAGCACTATGCTATCTTTAAAAACAACAACAACACAGTCACCTGGCCACAACTTCAATATTTATTTTCAATATTTTAATATGGATGGAACATAGAATGACCAAGAACAGCTCTTCTGTAGGCATTTATTCTGGACTAATATGACTACATACTGCTAACATGTCCCTTTGCCCCTCCTACAGATAGGCTCATAAAGATCAAAAGTTACAAAACAGTGCACAGTAAACTGTTCATTAGTAAGAAAATCAAGGCATCTTTTTTCCCAACATTGAACTGATATTTGAACGTCGACTATCTTTGCAGACCTAGGGAAGAAGCCATACAAGCTCCCTGCCCCCATAGGGCTTATGTATATTAGGGGGCAGAGTTAGTAAACAAGTCAACAAATGCTCATAAAGCAATAACTTCAGACAGTGAAAAGCATAAAGTGTATGAAGAAAATCAACCAGATCAGGGAATAGAGAATGATGGAGTTGGAACAGAGCCATGTCAGATGGGGCGCTCAAGAAGAATTCTGGGTGGAGGCGACATCTGAACAGAGACATGGATGCTATGAAGAACCTACTAGGGGGCATGACAGTGCAAAGGCCCTGGGGTACAAAGGAGATGAGTGAGTTCAGAACATCAAGAAGGCTTCACAAACACAGCTGGCAGACAGCATCCGCCAGGCAACCAAGCTTTCATTCTCCAAAGAGATGGAATTGATATCTCTGAAAAGCAGAGGCAATCACCCATTCTTTTGTTATTTATTTATTCCCTCATTAATTTAACATATAATTGTTGAGTCTCTGCTACATGAGGGCAGGATAGTGAAATGACTTACAGAGATGTGTTCCCTACCATAGGACTCCTGACCTAAGTCAGTTCACCCACCGTTTATCAGAACAGTCACCCCAGAGGCAAAAGAGGAGCAAATTCTGATGCCTGGAAACCCAAATGGAACCTCCGGCTGAAATGCAGATCGTGTGGAGGCGAGCTCGGAGTTAGACCCGCAAGTCTCCATGGTCAAGCAGAATGAGTGGTGCTCAGTCAGACCTTCTGGGTGGGATGCAGGGATACATTTGCGAACCTCAAAGAAGCCAGGATTCTATTCTGAGGGGCTCTACTTCAATCAATGTTGTTAGAGGGAGGAAAGAACCTGCAGCACCAAGGTATTTTGTGTTGCAAGACTCCCAGCACTCCAGAGCCATGTCCTGATTGGCAGGCCCAAGAGAAGCAGGAATCTCCCAGGAGCTCCACTCCTTTAAAGGTCCCAGGTTCTAATCTCTGTGACTGGCATGATAGTAGTTTCCCTAGTCACAGTCATTGAATCAACAGATACCAGCTGAGCACTGGGCACCCACTAGGTCCCGTGGGATCATTTGGTCTGTCCTTGCCAAGGCATTAGGGGTGAGTTAATTAAATGTTTGACCAAACATAGCAGGCTCATTTTTTAGTTGATAATTTTCTATGGTCCTCGAATGACCTTATAAATATCTAAGTGGCCCTCGGGAGCAAAAAGGTTTCCCATCCCTGTATTAAGTACTGGGACGTAGCAGTGAACAACATAGCACCTGTCTCCAGGAGAAAGCCCAGAAATAAACAGGGAACTGCAACCTGGTGTGATAGTATCAGTAAGCATAGGGCCATAGTGGCACCTAAGAAAAGCAGCTACCTCGTTCTGTAGGGGCAAGCGAGAGCTTCTGGAAACAGGGACAACTAAGCAGAGAACAAGGGACGAGTAGGAGTCAGCAAGGGGGGAGATGAGGTGGCAGGAGAGGAGAGAGTCTCAGTCTGAGGGGAGAACAGTGCCAAGGATCAGAGGCAAAAAGGAGTGAATGTTTGTTCTGGGGTCTGGAAGAAGTTCCAAATGGCTGGAGAGAGTGAGGGGGCAGTGGTTGTACCATAGAGAAATAGCCTATGGCCTCCAGGTGAGACCCGGATGTTAAAGGGTGTTGTGGGGGTGCTCAGGATCTTTATTCTCAGGGCAACAGGCACCTTTAAAGTTTGGAGCAGGGGATGGCAGGACAAGACTTGTGTTTGGTGAAGGTGGCGCTGGCTGCTATAGGTGACTATGGGAGGGCAGAGTGAAAGGAGGAAGGCAGGGAGCCCCACGGCCATGCAGACAGGATTACTGTAAAGTGCATGTGGCAGTGACTGGACAGCTTCACCAGGTAAATGGACAAGCAACGGCAGCTCATCCATGCAAGGAATCCTACTGGGCAATGAAAAGGACCAGACCACTGATACCCACAACCACGTGGATGAAGCGCAAATGCAGTAAGTCAAGTGAGAGAAGCCAGGCCCAAAGTCTACATATGCATGAGTCCACTGACAGAATATTCAGCAAAGGGCAAAGATAGGACAAAGCAGCACACCAACGGTTGCCAGAGGTAAGGCCCACTGCAAAGAGATGCCAGGAAATTTTGCAAGAGGATCAAATTGTGGTATATCCTGATTGCTGTGGTGGTCACATGACTACGCAAATTTTTTTACTGGTTTTATTTTTAATTTAAGAGACCTTTTAGAGAAGTTTTAGGTTCACAGCAAAATTGGGAGGAGGTACAGAGATTTCCCATATGCTGTCTGCCCTCACACAGGCATAGCCTCCTCCATTATCAACACCACTCACCAGACTGGGACATTTGTTACAACTGAACCTACATTGATCATCGTAATCACCCAAAGTCCATACTGTACCTTACAGCTCACTCTTGGTGTTGTACATTGTATGAGTTTGGACAAATGTGTGATATCTATCATTACAGTATCATACAATTCCCTGCCCTGAATATCCTCTGAGCTCTGCCTATTCATCCCTTGGCAGCCTCTGATCTATTCAATGTCTCCATATTTTCACTGGATGCATTTTAAAAAATATATTTTTTTTTAATTGACTTTTTACAGAGAGGAAGGGAGAGGGATAGAAAACTAGAAACATCGATGAGAGAGAAACATTGACCAGCTGCCTCCTGCACACCCCCCACCTGGGATGTGCCCAAAACCAATGTACATACCCTTGTCTGGAATCAAACCTGGGACCCTTCAGTCCACAGGCCAACACTCTATCCACTGAACCAAACCGGTTTTGGCTGGATGCATTTTTTAATGCATCCTTCTGCTCTAACCAACTTCTGCTGCCTATGCTCTGGGCACTTACACCGCTTCATGACACTCCCTTCAGTTAGTCAGGTCATTAACTCCATAATCACAATTGAGGCCCACCTTTTGCTTTGACTGTCATTTTCCACAGAGATCAGGGACTCTTTCTCACTCACCCCCTGATATTCCAGGCTCTAGCATAGGGGTGTCGAACTCAATCAGAGAAGGGGCCAAAATCTAAAATCTAGCCTAAATTGCGGGCCGAATGGTTTACTAAACAGTCATAAACTGTCATTGTGATGGAAACGCAGTGGAGTGCAGTGACGACAGAGCGGTGCGGGCCACATTGCAAGGCCTGGCGGGACGGATTTGGCCCGCGGGCCTTGTGTTTGACACATGTGCTCTAGCACATAGTAGGTCCTCAATAGCATGTTAAATGCATTTCAACAAATTGCTCATTAAAATTATTGATCTTTAGAAGATGCTCTGGAAAATCTTCATGGTTCTTCTAAATTAGTCGTTACTGGGGGAAGCAAGTGAAAAACTCCTACACAGCTTTTGCAATGAGAAGTAAGTGCCTTCCCCACCCAGGTCCCTGATGCCCGCAGCTGAAGTAGTGAAGACAAGACACACCAGCCAGGACCTACTGAGAGTTCAGGATGAGAGGCTATAAGCTTCATGAGAATTCTGCTCTCCTTGTTCTAGAATGAATGCAACTCGCGATTCATAGATACAATAAGAGACCTAGGAATTCTTTTCCAAGGCCTCTTGGAACTCAGATAAGTACTAGAATAAAAACATTTACCAACAGATTAAGGTGGTTTCAACATTTCCATTATAAACCCCTATTTTCAGAGACTTACATGATAAGCCAGCTGTAAAACTTAATTCTAAACTGAAACTTGCCAAATAATGGTGAACTGTCTTCACGGATTTTTTCCTTTCTTTTCTCTTCTTTTCTTTTCATGTCTTACTTTTTTATTTTTATTTGTTTATTTTTGAGAGACATCCAACCTTTGGCCATATGTAAGTTACTAAATTGTCAAAAGAGAGAAACTGAAAGGCAGTTTTCGGTGTTTCTTTAAATAATTCTCATAGAGAGAAAATACCTTTGTTTTCAGCCTTCATCTTGAGCACTGGTGATCAGGATGAGACCATTGAGCAAGCATGAGAAATGTTTTCATGGAAAAGTTGACTGAGGCAAAATAGGACAACTTCCATCAACACAGCACACTGGGTAGCCATTTAAAAACAAAACCAAACACAAATTTAACCTGGTCACATTTATTTGTTAGAGTTAGTGTCCCAAGATGTAGGAAGCAGGGACCCCTGCTGTTCTTTAGACACAATAAATGAAGCATAAACTATGCCCTCTTTGGTCCCTTACAGCCCCAGAGAAGAAAGGACTTTGAGAAATGTCGGCAATGCATGCTTGCACTGTCCATTTTGCTTAAAGGAAAGAATACTGTACGGGTAAATAACAGTCACACAATCCCAGCAATGTGCCCTGAGCCCAGACTGTAAAATCTCAGCATAGCTCCAGCCAAGCTTGGAGGCAGCACCATCCTGCTCTATGGCTAGCTTAACGATCATTACACACTTGCTTGCTCTGTGCAAAGCCACAGATTGCTCTCAGCAAGAAAAAGAGAAAATCCATGCGGCCACGTGGATTCTGTTCTCACTCCACCTTAGGCCTTACATTAGAGACATTAAATAGAGAGCCAACATTATGGAGAAAGGCAGCACAGTGAACTGCAAGGTTGGCAAACTAGCCAACCACCTGTTTTTGTAAACAAAATATACCGAAACCCAGCCATACCCATTTGTATACAAATGGCAGGACTGAGTGCAATGGAGACCATCTGGCCCTTTAAGAAGCTATCTGATGATCTCTGATGCAGCGGAGATGAAGAGATTAAATCTCTGTGTGACCTTAGGCAGGCTAGCTAATCTCCTGAGCCTCCTCATAGTCAGCTGTAAAATGGGATCTAAATATAATGATACCTATCCCCTGGCGGCTACAGGAGGTAATGCCTCTGTAGAAAGCTGGGGGGAATGTGATTTTAAAAGCTGGCACCTGAATTTCATTTGGGGATAAAACCGCCCTTGCTTCAGGAAATGTGAAATATTACACAGTCCTTTTCACATGGGAAGGATGAAGGCCGCAGGGATGGTCTGCAGGGAGGGAGGAGAGCAGACAGAGACCTAAAGTCCACTATACTCAGGAAGGGTAGGGCGGAGGTGTGAAGGAACGTAGACAGGTGGACCAGGGAGAGAAACAGGCAAGCAACAGGGCCGAGCCCCTGGGCGAGGTGCTGGACTGAGCAGACATGGGTGAGCCAGGAGCAAGCAACCGAACCTCCCCGTCCTCACATCGGCCCCAGTGTGACCCGCTCTCTCCCGCACCCCGTGTGGCTGTGGGAGTGGGCAGAGTGGACCCCAGTGTGACCCGCTCTCTCCCGCACCCCGTGTGGCTGTGGGAGTGGGCAGAGTGGACCCCAGTGTGACCCGCTCTCTCCCGCACCCCGTGTGGCTGTGGGAGTGGGCAAAGTGGACCTGAGGGGATGGGGCTGTGCTCATGACTGGACAAGTACAACAACCAGACCCCCTGCAGGAAGGAGGTGCGGAGAAGCTCAACAGAGCAACAGGGGTGGAAAGTCGCATCTCAGGATGAGGGCATCCTGAGAACAAACAGGCTCTGAGGGATGGAAGGACCCCTGGGGAGGCGTGGGCATCGGCCTGGATGTGAACCAGGACAGACCAGCTGCATTTACTCATCCCAAAGGACAGGTGAGCTCAGCTGGCACCTCAGCGACACACATCAGGAACTCCGCTTAGAAGCTGTCACACAGAACACTGTCCTGATCTTTCATACAGACTTGCCTTATAATCACTGTTGTTGTTATCTGCCAGGAGTCAGAAAAACATGATTCCCATTGCTTTTCTATCCCATGATCTCCATAAAACCATTTAACCATTCTGGACCTCAGCTTCCTAGTCTGCAAAAATGGGAATCCCTACAGCTGCCCTGATGATCCCATAGGGTTATGGAGAGAACCAAATGGCACAGCCTGTGTCCTATGAAAATGGCAAAGCCCCATCCCAATCTAATGTAGCATCATTGAGAAGTAGTTGACTTTTTTGGTAAAACATTAACCAGTCTCACCCCTTAAAACCAACACTTCAGAGACCGTGAAGCAGTTTACCTTTCCCCCCTCTTAATTCCAGGCAATAAAATTGGTAACCTCTTTAAAGTGGCACTGGGAGATAACCAGGAGGCAGACGGGCCTCTGCAGCTCAGGGTCTCCTCTCCCATAGGCTGAGACCATTTGCTCAAAAGTGCGCCTTTGAACCATCTGTGAACTCTTCCGTCTCTTCCAGTTCCCACTAAGTTTAACTTTGCTCACAGCATTCAATTGCATGGCAGTCATTATATCCACTTTGTTTTCGGATTATGGCCATACTCTTGGGGGTGGGGGGGGGGGGGGGGGGGGGGAGAATAAGAATATAAAGCATCCTTTTAATAAAACTGTGTACAATACCTGCGTCCTGACCGAGCGCTATAGGCAGGGATGTTTCTTTAGGGGATGTCAGCGGTGCTTACAGAGAAAAAGCAGGACCGTGCCCACACATGGCCCCAAGGGGTACATCTGCTTTGAACTGGAATGGGGAAGGGCAAACTTCCCTGAGAGAGGACAGCAGGTTCAAGGGTTTCCAGTTAAAAACTCTGGAGAAACTCCATTGCATACCACTATAGCCAGTGTTATTGTGAGATAACGTCTGAGTGAAGTGTAGACACCGAACGTGGTGGGCGTACAATATTACTGAATATAACTGGACAAATGCCGTTTGCATAAATGATAGTAGGAAGAAATATGACCAGCTGTGATGTACTCAGTGTTTATTATGTCCATGTGCTCTGCTGGGTACTTGGAACAGTCATCACCCCAATTCAGTCTCAACAATCCTATGGCAAAGAGATTCTGTGTTCTTATTTTATTGATAAGGAAACTGAGGGTTCAAGGAGGAAAATAAATTGAGTAAGTCCACACAGTTAGTAGCTCACTCAAGATAAAAACAGAGGTCATGCCGAGACCGGTTTGGCTCAATGGATAGAGCGTCGGCTTGGGGACTGAAGGGTCCCAGGTTTGATTCTGGTCAAGGGCATTTACCTTGGTTGCGGGCATATCCCCAGTAGGGGGTGTGCAAGAGGCAGCTGATTGATGACTCTCTCTCATTGATGTTTCTAACTATCTCTCTCCCTTCCTCTCTGTACAAAATCAATAAAATATATTTTTTAAAAATAATAAAAAAAAACAGAGGTCACCTCTTTATTTTACTTATTTATTTATAGTTTTTATTTATTGACTTTTTTTTTTTAAGAGAGAGAGAGAAAGGAGAATAAAAAAGGAAAGGGAGAGAGAGACATCAACATGAGAGGGAAACAGGGATCAGGTGCCTTCTGCACACCCTCTACTGGGATTCAGCCAGCAATCCAAGCACGTGCCCTAACCTGGAATCGAACCAGCAACCCTTCAGTGCATGGGATGATGCCCAAACAACTGAGCCACACTGACCCGGGCATGGTCACATCTTTCAAAAACAATGGTTAAAATCAAATGTTTTGTATAGACTCAAACAAGTTGGAAAAACTGGTGCAGTAACATAATCAAAAACTTGTTTTCCAAATGCTCCCATTTTGATTAAGCCATTCAAAATTGCCTTCATGCTCAGTGTAGGTACTTTTATATAAAAAAACAATTAAGACCTGACATAGGCCAAATGTTGGTCCTCAGAAGGTCACAGCCTTCCTGGCAGTCGATGTAATCCAATATTCCAACACGGGGGCTCCGAAAGACAATGCGAGTGTTGGGTTGCAGCCCTGGTGATGTCAGGCTAGACACGGGCCCTCTGTGTATAAGCTATCAAAGCCCCACTCAACTTGAACTGAAATGCCGAGCACTGAGACCTGGGCCCCTTTAATCAACATCTGCTCAACAGTTTGCCTCTCTCCACCAGCCAGCAGCAGGAATGTGATACAGCCTTCCTGCCACAAAGCCTGGGCCGGCCCAGGGAACAACCTGCCCACGGGTGCCGGCTACGCAATGGCCGTGCTCCCTGAGGGGAGGGCAGACTTGGGAGGAAAGAAGCACCCATGGCCTTCAAGTTTCAGGGAATTTCTCTCCCAGAAGAACAGCAAATGAAGCAAGTCATTTTCCTCCCTTCCAAGGGATGATATCATTTTTTTTTTCCAGACAATAAAATTCATGGAAAGTGAAATGATTTGATTATCTTTAGCACCAGTAAATTTTATTGTAATCCACGGCCAAATATATTTATGTCTGGTTCTGATATACAGCCTTAGCATCTATTGTTTGGGAGAAATTTGACTTAAAAGACATTAGTCATCAAGTCTGCCCCAAAGAGTCCAAATGCTTTCTCTACTAGACTGTCCTGTGTAAGAGGCGAGACAGACAGACTGCAGCGGCAGTGGAGGCCGGCTTCCAAATCGGCCACTCTCCGGAGGCCCGGAGGCCCGGAGGCCCAGAGGCCCAGAGGCCCCGTCACTAGCACACGTGGGCTGCAGAGACTCTTCTTAAAGAAGAGACATTAAATAGAGGACCAACAATGGGCTGGCTGCAGGCAAATTCATCCCACCTCCACCTCCGGGCCCAGTCCCCCTGGAGTCTCTCCTCGTACCTCCATTGCCCTCTACATTGAGTTGTCACGCTGTGATTAGTGCTGTCTGATCACATTTCAACAATAACAATTGTGGTGGATCCAGATTCTGAGCTGGGGGCTTTGAACTGGGAATAAGTGGTAAGAGAGAGAGAGAGAGAGAGAGAGAGAGAGAGAGAGAGAGAGAGGGAGGAGGGAGGGAGGGAGGGAGGGAGGGAGGGAGGGAGGAGAGAGAGAGAGAGAGGAGAGAGAGAGAGAGAGGAGAGAGAGAGAGAGAGGGAGAGAGAGGAGAGAGAGAGAGGCGAGAGGGTAGCGAGAGGGAGAGGAGAAGAGAGGGAGAGAGAGAGAGAGAGAGAGAGAGAGAGAGAGAGAGAGAGAAGAGAGAGAGAAGGGAGAGAGAAGAAGAGAGAGAGAGAGGAGAGAGAGAGAGAGAGAGAGAGGAGAGAAGAGAGAGAAAGAAATATCCTAATTTTGCGAAATTTGCAAAAATATATAAACATGAGACCACATTGCCTGGGCTTTGGAAGAGACCTGCACCAGGGAGGGGCATAAACTTGAGCACCATTAGCTTCCCAGAGAAATCACCTCTGCTAAGGAATCGTGAGTGCTCGCTAAGCAATGTCCAGAAAGCCCTCAGCTAGCCTGCCTGCCAGGCCCAGGCCTTAACCATTTACCATGTGACAAGTCTTCCTTCATCTGGAGGCAAATACTTTTGAAAACCTGTTCTTGGAGGACACTAAGCTTGGTCTTTTCCATTCCTGAGATAATCCACAACGGTCCCCAAAATGAGAGGGAAGGAAAACATGAAATGTCATTGAGTCTTTACAGCTTTCTCGGTGTCAAACAATGGTCACACACTTGCTATGACTTTGTGATGCTTCTCTTTGGAAAGAGGAGAAACCTGCCTCTGGAAGCCCCAAATAAGAGAGGGAGTTACATTTCAGTGGCTCCAATGTCAACCACCTCCTAGAGTAAAGAAGCCAATCAACCACACCGACTGGTCACGTCCTTGAAACCAGCCTGGGGGAGAGGTGTTTCTTGTCTAGGACTTGTCGGAGAGTGAGGCTCTGCAGGCGCTGCCCAGACAGAGGAAGCACTCACGTGAAAAAGGCCTCCACCTTCAGGAGCTGAGCAATCAGTGCTGGCCATACCTGAACATCACTTAATGTCATCTGAGCAAAAAATAAAGGGTTACGTGGAAAGCACTTTCTGGCGCTCACTCCTGCACTCAACTGCCTTACTAAAAGAATCAAAAAATAGAGTAAGAGTTTGGCAAGAATAAAAGTGTCTACCCTGATCATTTGGTTGAAAATTCTTAACAGAGAGCCAGGCACTGCGCTGGGCCGTAGTCACTCATTCTCTCGTACAGTGTCACACCTTCTCTATGGGGTTGGTCCTGTATGTTTATTGCCGAGACTGGGGGAACTGAGGCTGAGAGAGGCTTACAAACTGATCTAAGCCACTGAATCAGGAAAGTAAGAAGCCAAAATTTAACTGCAGGTGCTTTTTCTTCCCATTAAAAAATAGTTTCATTTCTCATCTTCCCCTCCTTCCTTCACACATCATGAACAATGGCTAATGAATCTTAACACTTATTTAATTTATAAACGTTTCTATTTTCATTTTAATTGTGATAAAATATAAAATTTACCAACTTAACCATGTTAAGTGAACAGTTCAGTAGCATTAAGTACATTCACACTGTGTGATTATCACCACCATACATACCTAATACTCCTTTCATCTTGCAAAACTATAATTCTGTACCTATTAACAACAATTCCCCATCATAACACTTTTTGATTGTTTTTATTTTTATTTTTATTTGTTAGCATCGTGCCCCACGTTGTTTAACAGCTTCAAGGCTTGGCTTTGTACTTGAGGGATCTTCAGAACCACTGGATTCTTCCCAACAGCAAAGCCTATGGCAAGACCCCAGCTGATTCTGTTTCTGACTTAGCTATGTGGTTCCTCAGCCTAAGGTGTGTCTAAAATGCAGCACCAGCCCAAACCGGTTTGGCTCAGTGGATAGAGCGTCGGCCTGCGGACTGAAAGGTCCCAGGTTCAATTCCGGTTCAAGGACATGTACCTTGGTTGTGGGCACATCCCCAGTAAGGGGATGTGCAAGAGGTAGCTGATTGATGTTTTTCTCTCATCGATGTTTCTAACTCTCTATCCCTCTCTCTTCCTCTCTGTAAAAACTCAATAAAATCTTTTTTTTTTTAAATAAATAAAGTGCAGCACCAAATTAACTTCTAAGAACCTGGTTTCCTTCTATTCAATTGGGATAAGTACAGGACTACTTAACTGTCATGAGGGTGTCATGAGAATCAAGTCAATATTCCACACATATTTATTCAGCTCCTACTTCATGGCTAAGGCTCATCTGTGTACTTAGGTTCCATCAGTCCGCAAAACAGACAGCCATCCCTGCCCTTGTGGAGCTTAGATTCCGTCCAAGGGAGGCAGATGAAAGACAATAAACAGAATTAATAGATGATACCGTCTATTGAAAGGTAAGATATTCTGGGAAATAAAACAAGTAGAGCAAGGTAAGAAGGATGAAGACCGCTGGGATAGAGGCAAAAGGCCACACTACAGCAGAACAATCAGGTCAGGGATCTGGGTGAGCTACACTGAGAAGGTGACAGTGGAGGAGAGACCTGGAGTTGGTGTGGAAGTTACCTAACACGTAACATGTAATAGCACGTCAAGTACATAACATAGTGCCCGGCCCACATGAAATGCTCAGTAAATACTAGCTATTATAAAATAAAATAATAATTACAATGATGTCAGCAATCATAAGTACGCTCTTGATCTTGCCCTCAGAAGGTCTGATAAAGCTACAGAAGGAACATTCTTTTACTGTCTCCACCCTGCTGCCTCTTCCATCAGATGATGGACTCCTTCCATGAAATCTGCACATGTCCTGTTCTTTGTATTATATATCTACGGGAAGGCAGACAGTTACAAGGCTTCTTTAGCTAAGGAGGTCAGTGGCTCTGGGCAACTTCCTGCAGCTCCAAAGGCCTCCCTCAGATTCCCCATCTGGAAAATGAGAAGCCCTCAGGCTCCCCTTTGCCTAGAAGTCCTTGCTGAGCAATGTGGGAGCGCTGGACTTATTCTCTGCATTTAAGTTTTTTACCCCAAATCACACCCTATAGTGTCACATCACAATTCTCTCTGAAGTCCTGTAGGAAAAAAAAAGTGTTTCAATAGAAAAATATTACTTGTATCAGACTCTTTCAGGCTATCTTAGTCTAATACTTCATTGTCTTTGAGCTATTTTACAACTATTAATAGATAAACTACAGATTAATTCATAGCAATGAAAATAAACCTTGTCTGTGAACATTCAAATTCTGATCTGCCCAGTAGGTTATACTGACTTCCTGCTACTCTTGGAGAAAAATCAGCTTTGTTGCCATTTGCACATCCATTTCAATATTTCTGATGTATAAAGCTTTCTGTTCTAGGGGTTCTCTCTCCAGTTCTAACATCTGCCTGTTTCCTTCACGAATTAATGAGTTAACGAAAATCTTTAACACATGTTCATTTTATATGTGTATCAGAGTCATGATTTTACCCTTTTTTAAAAATTACCTTTAATAGCTCTATTTCCTCTGCTATCCCAGGAACATCTTAGTATGTTTGTACATTTAAGGATATTTGTTGAGTGAATGAACAAGTGAATCAATGAACACACAAATGAACAAACTCTTTCTCCAGGAGCATATAGGGATGCTATGTGGATACTACCGTGTTTCCCAGAAAATAAGACATCCTCTGAAAATAAGACCTAGAGCATGGAAAGATAAGACATCCCCTGAAAATAAGACCTACCGCAACTTTGGGAGAAAAAATTAATATAAGACACTGTCTTATTTTCAGGGAAACTGGGTATGTGTATAGGGATTAAGAGTAAAAATTAGATTAGCTGCCTGGCCAGCGTGGCTCAGTCGTTGAGCACTGACCTATGGACCAGGAGGTCATGGTTCAATTCCTGGTCAGAGCACACGCCTAGGTTGCGGGCTCCATTCCCAGTAGGGGGCGTGCTGATCAATGATTCTCTCTCCTCACTGATGTTTCTCTCTCTCTCTCACTCTCCCTTCCTCTCTGAGATCAAATACATATATATTGTATAATTTTTTTAATAAGACAACCTCAGTTCATAACCTATTGCTGCTACTTATCTGCTGCATTGTGCACAGTGATTGCCTATACCTCACTTTTCTCATCCAAAAAATGGAGAGAGAAAACTCAGGTGGGGTCAATAGGATTAAAAGAAAGAATCCGTGAAAAAGGCTTAGCATAACGCATGGCAGCCTTGGAAGCATTCAGTAAATTGTGCCTATTATCATCATTTTTAAATAGGTTGACCATTTGGGCGATTGTACGCATTCTATCTTTCTTCAGGCATCCCCCGGAGTGGCCCATACCCAACAGGTGCTTCATAAAGGCTAATGACAGTGGTGGGGACCACAACAGGACCCAAACCTCCTGGCCTGCCAAGCTTAATAAAGCGTGCTATCCGTTCTTCCAGACCACTGCTGGGGATGTTACAGCCTGACCTCCTATTGATCCCAACATCGTCCCCATGGACCTTGTTCCATTGTAATTTATTACAAGAGCCAAATTGAATCCACATGACAGTGCTCAGAGCCAATTCTCACTGAGGTCCTCCCCGTCCCCCGCCCCACCCCCCAAAGCCCCCAAAGATTTGTGGAGACACTGAATTAGATGATTTACTCAATTCCAGATATTACAGCTATTGAATTCCTTTCTTTAATCTTGCACGTCCACCTAGAAAACAATAAAGATGGCCTGGCATGATTTGTTCTGTACTCTCGTAAATTTATTATTAATGTGGAGTCCGTAACCTTCACTTGCCTGCTCAATTCTTCCCAGCCATGGTCTTTATCTTGAGGAATTCAAGTTGGTTGTTGCTACTGACATCTCCTATATTCCTCAAGCCTGAAATCTCAGTTAGAAAGAGGCGAGCCCAGAAAGATAGCTCTCTGGCAGCAGGCGTCACTGCACATAAATAACAACAGGACCGAGCAGAGTCTACGTGCACATTTGCCAAAAGATGTCTGAGCAAATTAGCGCCACCCGTGCACTGTAAGGCAATTCAATAGCTAAAATTGACATCCTTGATTTTTCCCTTCAATTCAACACAGGGTTGGTGTCTCCGGCCCTTCCCCTTGTCACAGCTCATTGCTTTTGTAAGCATGTTGGACATTACTTTCTAGCTTCTTCTTCTCTCCATGGGCTACACTAATCCGCGCTGACACTCCAATGGGGAGACTTATCTAACCGAACGAGTTTGTCAACTACCATAACACTTATCACAGTCTCTGCTTAGTTTCCAGGTCCTTGATTGCAGAGACTCCACAAAAACAGGAAGGGGACTTTAAAGGATGAATTATTCAAAGGAAAAAAAACAAAAAAAAACATGTAGCTTAAAAAGTTTAAGTAAAGGCCATGTGACATTGATGTCTAAAAAATATATAAACCTCCCTAACCGGTTTGGCTCAGTGGATAGAGCATCGGCCTGCAGACTGAAAGGTCCCAGGTTCGATTCCGGTCAAGGGCATGTACCTTGGTTACAGGCACATTCCCAATAGGAGGTGTGCAGGAGACAGCTGATCAATGTTTCTCTCTCATCAATGTTTCTAACTCTCTACCCCTTTCCCTTCCTCTCTGTAAAATAAATAAATAAATAAATAAATAAATAAAATATTTTAAAAAAACATATATATATATATAAAACACACATATATAAAACATATATATAAAACATGTATATATGTATGTATATATATATATATATATATATATATATATATATACACACACACACACACAAATATATATATACACCACAGAAATGTACAAAAAATGTTTAAACTGCAAAGGGAAATGAAATACCAAACAATTAGAATTCTTCACGGGTCCCATACGAACTCTTCCTAAGAGTTTAAATGGTTACATGACAAGTAACATATATTTCCTTACAAAAAAATTGCCATTTTTATCAGAGATTTAAGCTAGTTATTGTAAGCAGAGCAAATATAAAAGTTACCTTGGATTTACTAGGTCTGTATCCAAGACAGTCAGTCAACTGACATAAAATGATTTTAAAGAGGAAGTTTGAAATAAGGCAGAGGAAGATGAGCTGATACAGACATGGATGTATTGTAACCATGCATTACTGAGACCAATTTAAATTAGTGAATAGTAGTAAGTGCCTCATTTCACTTATAGGAATATTTTTCATATTGTAAACCCTAAGTCTTTCCTTAAGGTTAAATTTTTATTTTGGTCACTGCCTTATGTAATAAAAATGGGTAAATAATCCAATATAAGAGATTCCAATTTTAAAAAAATCCTTACTGTTGAAAGTATCACATAGTCCATTCTTCCCCACAACCCCCACTGATCTCTTCTAGCCCAACCCCACCACCAGGCCTTCACCTCCCTAATGTCAGCGGCCATGGTTATCCATATACTGGTATGCATACCAGATCTCTGGTTCCATTTTTAAAATCCTAATTTGAATTTTTATAAAGAAAAAGCTATTTTATTATTTCTTTTTTAAAAAGAAGATAAAATAGGTACTCACACATAAACTAATTACTTTAAAATAAAGTACTTATGCATTTAGAAATAAAAGAAAAATAGGATAAATAATAAACTGTAAGATGCTGTGGCTGCTGTGGCTCAGAGGTTGAGCATCGCGACCTACGAACCAGGAGGTCATGATTCGGTTCCCAGTCAGCGCACATGCAGGTTCCATCCCCAGTGGGGGGCGTGCAGGAGGCCGCCAATCGATTCTCTCTCATCATTGATGTTTCATCTATCTATCTCCCTCCCTCTCCCTCCCTTTCTGAAATCAATAAAAATGTTTTTTTAAATAAAAGTAAATTTAAAAAAGAAAACTTGCTTTAAAGAAAAATACACCATCTAATTCAGGCTTCAGAGCAAGACTACACACTCTGTGCACTCGAGGCCCGCCCTGAACTTGCTGTGGGGAACTGGTGTACACTGGACCAACCTTACAGGTTAAAAGGCTTGGCCAGTTACCATATACCTGCTCCAGGAGCAAAAGTAACATCTGTGATATCTGCTGGCCACTCTCCAAACCAGTGCTCACTATGAATGCTAGAAAATAGAGGTGGATTTATACAAACTCCCCCCTATTGCGAAATAATGATAGGATGTCCTTTCTGCTTATTCTAAACACACACAAAAGTGCTGGTTTGTTATCTGTTTAAAATAATTTAATGTCATCATTTCAACACATTACACACACACACACACACACACACACACACACACACAACCACATACACACCTCTCCCTGCTCTTCAGGACTTTCCCACCAGTCAATCCTCAGAACACTTTACCCTCTCTGCCTTCCTATAGAACTTTGCTAGGGTAGCATTAAGGCTGTGGATTCTGGCCTCAACTCCAATTTGTGCTCACCGTGGGGAAGGCATTTGCTTTCTGTCCCTGAGACCCCTCCGCTTCTCAACAGGCTGAGCAAAAGGAGGCTGTTTCTCAAGCCTTCTCAGCACTAACTCTACTCTGTAACAACTGGCTTCGGAACAACCTCAGGGATGAGAGAACTACATGGTTATGACCCAGAACACTTCAGATACTAGGAGTTATCTTTAAAGTATTATCTTTAGAATGAACTATTGATAAAGACTGCAACATGGATGGGTTTCAAATGCATTATGCTAAGTGAAAGAAGCCAGATGTAAAGACTCCATATTATATAATTCCATATCTATGACATTCTGGAAAAGGCACAACTATAGGGATGGGAAACAAATAGGTGATTGCCAGGAATGGGGGCTGGGGTGAGGGACTGACTGAACAGGAGGCAGCACGAGGTGCTGAGACTGGCCGGTATCATTGTGATGGAGCCACTTACTCCATCTATGCTTTTGTCAAAACTCACAGAACTGTACGATACAAAGACTGAATTTTACTGTATGTAAATTTTAAAATCAATTTAAAATTATGAAGTAATTCCATTTTCTTTCCAAGTTCAACAGGTCTAGCACATCAAAACTGATTTTTAATATAATTTGTTAAGCACCAATGGTGAGACACTTTGTTCACTCAACAAATACTTCTCAAACACCTACCATGTTGAGAAGAATTGAGACTGAAAGTGAGATGTGAGCTTATCCTCATCCTAAGGTAGGGAAAATGAGGCAGAGAAAAAAATGTAAGGAACTTGCCTCAGGGTAAAAGCAATTTGAGATTCCTAATTTGAGATTCAAAGCCAGGCCTGTCAGCCCCTGCTCCAAACAAACAAATTATACTGAGGCATGCATATAGGTACGCATATAGGGTGTTCCAAAGATTGTATGCACATGTTAACAGCTGACAACTCACTTAATTTTCAGTCCTTGTTAGGTTTAACTGATTTGAAATAATGAGAGAAGCCAGATTAAGCTTTGAACAAAGAAAATTTATCCTAAAGTACAACTAGACTTTTTTTTAATGGGGATGCATAAAAGATAAGAGTTTACGGTACAAAACTGGTAACAGTAGATGAATTGAGAGCACACAAATACCAAATGAAGTGATTCTTGATGTTTGGTTCATGTTATCAGCAGTTCCTGGACCAGAACGGTCATCAGTTTGGAAAAACAGGCATGGACAAAAAAAACTTATTCACTTCTGTAGATCCTTTAAAATGATGAAAATTGAACTGTATGTTAATAGACACTGACTTCATAATCATTCAAATTGTATATACATTTTTAAATATCTTTTTAATTGATTTTTTACAGAGAGGAAGGAAGAGGGATAGAGAGCTAGAAATGTCGATGAGAGAGAAACATTGGCCAGCTGCCTCCTGCACACCCTCTACCAGGGATGTGCCCGCAGCCAAGTATATGCCCTTGACCGGAATCGAACCCGGGACCCTTCAGTCTGCAGGCTGACGCTCTATCCACTGAGCTAAACCAGTTTCGGCCAAATTGTATATAAATTTTTGAAGTACTCTGTATGTGTGTGTGCATATGCTTTTGAAGCAAAAATAAGATCAGACTATGGTGGTGAGAGTGTGAGTAAATTCATCCTCTGACCCTTTCCTGTACACCCATATCATAAGGAGTTTATTTCAGTCCATGGATGATAGGAGTGTCTTTCAATCACTAAATGTTCTTCTGTAACATCATTTCTATTGGCTGAATTTCCCTGGAGGAATATACCATCATTTATTTAGTCACTCCTCTACTTTATAATACTTTCACTGATCAGACCAAAAAACGAAAGGACCATGCTATGAACAAGACAACAATCTATGACTACAACCCTACTTGTTCCTTAGATGAGAGTTCCTTTATGAAGAATGGGTAGACATAGCATCTTTGGTGGACAGCCTGCATCTGTCTTCCACCCAGCTACCTGACACATTATACCTCCCATCTGTCCCTCTTAAAGAGGCTCCAGGACAGGCTCTAATGAAGTGTTGTTTACAGAGAACAGTAGCAAAGGATCTGCATATCCATACCTACCTCCCCGCTAACCTGCCCCCTCCGCCCCCCCATGCCCCTTCATCTCTGCCTCTAGCTGTTCACAGTTCACAAGCATTCATAATTTGGAGAGAGCCTTGGTATACTATGCTACCCTTCCTTGGTGGTTTCATAAGTCAAAGTATTATATATGATCTACAGAATTTACTTCATATTTCAAAATTAAAGAAAGCAGTATCTCCACGCCAAGTCAATCAGTGCTACTCATTAAAGCATATTCTGTTTGAATAGCTTTGCTTCATTCAGACTTGATTCACAAGAAAGCTACAGAATACAACAGAAACTTGGAAAGACCTCACCTGTGGGAGAAAGTGACTTACTTCCCATTATACCAGCAGGAATGTCTGTGGCAAACAGTAAATAAATACACCCTCTTCCCCTCAAAAGAAAAAGTACACCTTGTTCAACTCTATCTAATATCTTGAGAACATAAGAAGAAATCTCAAACTTTCCATGAAGGTTGTTATATGTTAAAATCTGAACAGTGTGTTACTACTGAACAGTCTCTTTAATAGGCACTTGTATACGTTTGCTCTTGCTCTGTACAAAATACCACCAACAACTTAATGGCTTAAAACAGCGTCCACTTATCAGCTCTCAATTTTGTAGGTCAGAGTCCAGAACAGGTGGCGGGGTCTCTGTCCAAGATGAAATCTGTGTCAGAACCAGTGCTTGTCTGGAGGCTCAAAAGAAATACCTGCTTCTAAGTTATTCTTGCTATTGGTAAAGTTCAGCCTCTGGTAGTTTTAGGGCTGAGTTCCTTGCTGCCGCTGCTGGCTTGCTTGCAGTGGCAGCCACTTCCAGCCCCCGCCCCCAGGGCTGTCTGAATTCCTGGCCATGGGACCCTCTCCATCTTCAAGTCAACAGTGGAGACTTCCTCATGTGGCAAACCCCCTCTGACTTCCCTGTTCCTGACCTTAGGATCCAGATTTAAAGGGATCCTGTGATTAGGTCAAACCATCAGAGATGATCTCCCTTTCTTTTTTTTAAATATATTTTATTGATTTTTTACAGAGAGGAAGGAAGAGGGATAGAGAGCCAGAAACATCGATGAGAGAGAAACATCGACCAGCTGCCTCCTGCACGCCTCCTACGGGGGTACATGCCCTTGACCGGAATCGAACCTGGGACCTTTCAGTCCGCAGACCATAGTTCCATCCACTGAGCCAAAACCGGTTTCGGCTGATCTCCCTTTCTTAAAGTCAGCTGTGCCCCAGGGCACCAGCCAGTCATGGATGTTAAGTACACCACAGGCAAGGTCCTGAGCATTATTCAGGGAATGCATACCAGGGAGGTGGGAAATCTTGGGGCCATCTTAGAATTCTACCTACCTCAGCATTTTTGTTAGAATTGTAAATTACTTTTATAAACTACAATTATGTTATTCAAGGGCTGATTACAAGTTGGTGTTATTGCTGGTTCTCAAAAATAAGCCACCTGAAAAGGAGGTAAATGTGCTAAAATGCCATGATGGAGGCACCGTATACTCTGCAACATCAATTTAGAGTTTGACTTCTGTGAAAGTAGCCTGTTTAGAGCAATTACATCTTTGACTTTGCAAAGCATACAGTATAATCAGGTAAATATAAAGGGGGAAAATGGCAATGAGACTGCAATATCAGAACAGTACGAAGGTGCCCCTTAGCCACAATAACTGTGGGTGATAAGCCCCAATAACACATTATCCCTAATTGACACTTATTCGTATGGAAAACTTAGACACATATGATTAACGTTTTGAATTATGGACTTCTTGTGCAAAACAACATGATAAATGCTAATATAGATATGGGTAAACTCCTCACAGCAAAATAGAGTTCATTGCCAAGTACAGGATAAGTAAAAAAGGCAGAAATTTTTCCTTCCCTGATAAATAAGGGTGATTGAAATCAAATGGCCTGGGGAGTATGTGGGAAGAAAAATGGAATCATCTCCAGACTGAAATAGGTAAAGGCTCAACCACTTCTAATCCCATCACACAAAACATCTACTGGCAGCTGGGATGCACAGGTGTGTCGAAATGCCTGTACCCATTAGGATAGCAGCCACAGTCAGTGCACTCTGGCCATTTTTAATCTAAATCTTCAAGGGACTTGGAGGTAGTTATAAACAAAGCTTTTTAAAAATCCATCATGCTATGCCAAAGCAATTTCTTCACCGATACAGCTCCTAGGACAATGGAAACAAAAGAGAGAATAAACAAATGGGATTACATCAAAACAAAAAGCTTCTGCACAGCAAAAGAAATTACCAATAAAACAACAAGAAAGCCCACTGCATGGGAGAACATATTTGCCAATGTTATCACTGATAAGGGTTTAATCTCAAACACTTATAGGGAACTCATACAACTTAACAAAAGATAAACAGCCCAATCACAAAATGGGCAATGGACCCAAATAGATACTTTTCAAAAGAGGACAGCAGGAAGGCCAAGAGACATATGAAAACATGCTCAAAGTCACTATTTATCCAAGAGATGAAAATCATAACAACGAGGTACCATCTCACACCTGTCAGAATGGCTATCATCAACAAATCAACAAACAACAAGTGCGGGCGAGGATATGGAGAAAAAGGAACCCTTGTGCACTGCTGGTGTAAATGCAGACTGGTACAGCCACTATGGAGAACAGTATGGAGTTTCACCAAAAAATTAAAAATAGAACTCCCGTTTGACCCAGTAATCCCACTTCTAGGAATATATTCCAAGAAACTAGAAACACCAATCAGAAAGGATATATGCACCCCTATGTTCATAGCAGCAAAATTTATAATAACTAAGACCTGGAACCAGCCTAAGTGCCCATTAGCAGATAAGTGGATTAAAAAACTTTGGTACATCTACACAATGGACTATTATGCTCTGTAAAAAGGAAGGAATTCCTACCATTTGCAACAGCATGTATGGAACTGGAGAGCATTATGCCAAGTGAAGTAAGACACTCAGAAAGATAAATATCACATGATCTAACCCATTTGTGGAATATACTGAACAATATAAACCAATGAACAAAAACAGATCCAGAGACAGAGAAGCATTGATCAGATGCTCAAAGCTCAGAGGGACAGTCGGGGAGGGTGGGAGTAAGGAGGCGAGATCAACCAAAGGACTTGTATGCATGCATATAAGCATAACCAATGAATGCAGACAACAGAGGTGAGGGTGAGGGCAGGATTGGGGGGTAGGGGGGGCAATGGGAAGAGAAGCACAGATTTTTAATACTTTAATCAATAAGATGGAAAAAGAAAGAACAGCCAAGACTTATTTTATTAGTATTAACCCCAAATAAATTTCACATCATAGGGGGGGAAAATATCCATCATGCTAAAAGTGAGTATACAATCTAAGGTCTTAACCCAGAAGGAAATGCTTAAAAGAGATTTTTTTCCTCCCAGCTCAGAGCTATCTCTGTCACTGCATAAGAATCAGTTCTTGGAATGGTGCAGACCTGAATTGCATTCTGAAATAACTCAGATAATCACCACTGCCACTTGTAAGTCACAAGGGACTGGAAGAGGATATTTATAATATGGAAGTCAAAATGATTCTCAAACCTTACTAATAAAATACATTTGATTGCTAGGAGACATAAAGAATACAAAAACTTCTGTGAAATTTATTTCCTAAATGGGGCAGGGAAGTGTAGTAAATTGCTTCTAAACCCACCAAATGCACTGCACTGCATCTTCTTTGCAAATGCTATTCTCACTGCTTTGACTGGGCAACATCTCCCAGTCTCTGAGATCGTGGTTTAGTCCTCAACTATTGCAGAAGCGCTCCTTCACCATCCCACTCTCCAGAAGGACGAGATTCCCCTCCTATGTGCACCATGGACCTGGCTGGCATAGCACACACCACACACTGCCCTGTAATTGCCTGTTTAGTAGATTTTTTTCCATGAGTATGAGCTCCCAGTAGACAGGAACTATACCCTCTTTAACAGCCTATGGATCTCCTAGTGCCCAAAGAGCAACCAGATCATTACAGATGCCTATCATGAATTGTTGGTTCACTGGATGGGAGGAAGGAAGGAAGGTATGCTGACCAGAACAGAACAATGGTGCTCCAGAAGCCAGAGGCCAGAGGGGCATGGAGAGAAGAAAAAGGAAAGTGTAATCAGAGAACATGTTCTCTCTCTACTGATCTTTGTGACTCTAAACAAGTCATTTCATCTGTCAGGACCCCTGTGTCCTGAATAAAAATAAAAAGGTTGGACTCAGAAGGTCCATCAAGTCTCTTCCTGATATACTGTTCTCACATCTTTCTGTTTCAGGATCACCCATGCTTCATCAGCCTTCCCATTTTAAAGTGTCTTTTAAAGTCCAACTAGAGGCCTGGTGCATGAAATTCGTTCACAGGGGTGTCCCTAAGCCCAGCCTGCAACCTCTCCAATCTGGGACCCCTCAAGGGATGTCTGACAGCCCGTTTAGGCCCAATCCCACCAGGTAGTTGGACATCTCTCTCACAATCCAGGACTGCTGGCTCCCAACTACTCACCTTCCTGCCTGCCCAATTGCTCCTAACCGCTTCTGCCTGCCAGCCTGATCACCCCATAACCACTCCCATACCAGCCTGATTGATGTCTAACTGCTCCCCTTCCAGCCTGTTTGCTCCCAACTTCCCTCCTCTGCCTGCCTGGTCACCCCTAACTGCCCTCCCCTGAAGGCTTGATTGCCCCCAACTGCCCTCCCTTGCAAACCTGGTCCCTCTCAACTGCCCTTTCCTGCTGGCCACCTTGTGGTGGCCATCTTGTGTCCACATGGGGGCAGGATCTTTGACCACATGGGGGCAGCCATATTGTGTGTTGGAGTGACGGTCAATCTGAATATTACTCTTTTGTTAGATAGCATAGAGGCCTGGTGCACGGTGGGAGCCAGGTGGTTTTCCCTGAAGGGTGTCCCAGATCAGGGTGGGGGTTCCCTTGGGGCATGGGGTGGCCTGGGCGAGGGGCTTGTGGTAGTTTGCAGGCCAGCCACGCCCCCTGGCGACCCAAGCAGAGGCCCTGGTATCTGGAATTTATTTATCTTCTACAATTGAAACTTTGTAGCCTGGAGTGGAGCCAAGCCTCCTGCTCACTCTGCGGCCAGCAACCATTTCTATTGGGACTTAAGTACCTTCTATAATTGAAACTTTGTAGCCTTAAGCAGAGGCGTGGGCCAGCCAGGGTGTGCAGAAAGCTTTGCTTCCTCTGTTGCCAGGGACAACCTAACCTCCCATTCTCTCCAGCTCCATGGCTGCTGCCATTTCTATTTGGATTTGTTTACCTTCTGTAATTGAAATTTTGTAGCCAAGAGTGGAGGCCTAGGCCAGCAAGAGCAGGTGGAAAGCTAGGCTTCTTCCATTGCCTGGGAAACCCAAGCCTCCCTCCTGTTCTCAGCCATCTTGGTTGGGTTTATTTGCATACTTGTTCTGATTGGCTGGTGGGTGTGGCTGGTGGGTATAGTGGAGTGGTGGTTAATTTGCATATTGCACTTTTATTAGGAAGGATAGTATTGGGTTGCATTCAGTAGAGCCAAGGGGTTGAAAGAGGAAGCTGAGGACAGTGCCTGAAAATGCTGAATGAAGGAGAGTGCCTAAACCTCGTTCATTACTCTCTCAGAAGGGGAAATTTTCAGCCTTGATTCTTTGGATGATAAAATTTCATTTTATCAATGTCATCTCTAAAAGAAGGGCAACTTCAAAGACTTTAGAAAAAAAGTAATGTACATGAAGGAGGATGGTAAATTCAATGCTTCACAAAGAAGCTTCCGTTTACCAAGGAAGCCACAACTTCTACCCAAGAGACACAAAGTGACCTTTGAAATATCAGTTCACCAGAGCTAAATGGACTTCTGACCAATAGGATCAACTGTTTGTTTTTGTCCAAGGCTAATAATTCTAGCCAAGATTATTCCAGGCTTGGTGATTGCTTGTCCTGTGGAATTTAATTGCTACTAGAACTCTTGAATCAACATCCTGCCATGATAAAGAAGGTGTTAAAGATGCCACAACAAAGACCAATCTGCTTAGACATATGACATACTTCTACCTAGAATATGTTACATTTGTTAAATAATATAGTGAGTTAGCCCTCTGACAGTCCAGGAGTCCACATCAATGGCCCCAAAGAGGTAGCTCTGCCCACCCAGCCAGGGCTTTGCTATGGATGCCCCAAAGCAGTAGGCCTTGCTCACCCAGCCAGGACTTTGGCAATGGATTGCCCCTTACAGAGGGAGGCACCACCCACCCACCTGTCAGTGGCCTGGGCTACCCTCTTCGGACTCTTTGGGGCGATCGTGGAGCCCCCCAGTTGATCGATCATCCTGCTGGCCAGTGGCCTAGGCCTCCCTCTGTAGGGTGATCATGGGGCGATGGCCAGGCTCCCGCCCAATAGCATCACACCTGCCTTGGCTGGCCTGGTGCCAGTGGATGTCATACCGTGGTCCTGGATGGTCATCCGGATAGTCATTCTGCTGTTCAGCAGTTCAGTAGATTTGCATGTTACACTTTTATTATTATAGATATTCAAGTAACTGCATTCAGTCTACATTGAACAAATGTTACCATATCACAAGTGACCAGATAAAATATATAAAAATAAATATTAGCCCTAGTATGTTTGGCTCATTGGATAGAGCATCAGTCAGCCTGTGGACCAAAGGGTCCCAGGTTCGATTCCAGTCAAGGGCAGTGCCTCAGTAGTAGGCTTCTCCCCAGCCTGGGCCACATGCAGAAGGCAACCAATTGCTGTGTTTCCCTCATATCAATATTTCTCTGTCTTTTCCTCTCTCTTCCACTTTTTCTAAATCAATGGGAAAAATCCTTAGGTGAGAATTAAAAAAATAAAATTCTTCATTTGAAAAATAAATAAATAAATAAATGCTAAATGTAAATATATAGGAATCGCATTTTCAGCCCAAAAGTTGATCAGCACCCCCTCTAAATTTGATATAATTAGTGTGATCAGTTTAATAATTCTAATAATTCAAATGTGTTATGTATATACCCTTTATGGGTTATTATATATGAAAATTATGAAATAGAAATAGTTCATAAACATCTCTCTCCCTCTCCCCCACCCGCTCTCTCTCTCATACACACACAATATGTACACTTCTATAAACTGCCTCTAATGGTGCTAGAGAAAAAGTGTAGCTAAAATTCTTAATCATATCAGCTGTAACAATTATTTTAAGAACTTATTTTTTAAAATACTATCTAGAGGCTGGGAGCAGGAAGAGCCAACCTGACTAGAGCAGTGCATACACAGGAAGAAAATGATGCCTGCAGACACGGGTTCGGTCTGGATAATCATTTGCTTGGCAGGGAGGGGTATCTTGTACATTGTAGGCTGATAGCAGCATCTCTGAGTCTAACCACCAGATGCTGTAGCAATTCTCAGTTGTGACAACTCAGACTATCTCTAGACATTGTCAAATGTTGCTGGGGAGAAGGTAGTGGGTTGTACAGTGTTCCCTGGCTGGGAACCCATGGCCGCCCTAATTGCACTCTGACCCCTAGATGCCATCCCAGATCCTGCCTGTAGATGCAGAGGGAGTGGCCTACACCAAGGTCAGACATCAGATGACAGCTCACTACAAATGGAGCGGCTTCCTGGACAAGATGGGGAGTCCCCTGAATCGTGTGTTCGTTTGTGACCAGTCCAGGAAAGCTATGGAGATTTCCCAAATCATCTGTTGAGGTCTCAGTCCTTTAAGCCAAAAAATCAAAACAAACCAAAACAACTATGATAACAAAAATGATGCAATCTCTCAAAACGAGGCAGCAAAACAATCTGATGGCTTAGAATATTATGGGCAGAATCTCGTGGGGAGAAGATAAACAGAAACTGAAGGTTGCAATGATCTTTCCTTTTTCTAAATATGGCTTAGCATATGCTTTCTAAAATTCAGAACTGGTGTTTTATTTTACTGATTTAATTGCTTTCCTATTTTTTACACATTATATAGTAAAGACATTTCTGCTTGCTTGGTATGAAAAATAGACAGCCTGTGTATCAACTTTAGGTATGTTGCTCAAATTATAGTTTAGTTAATTCCTAAAAGTTAATGACCTCACTTGTCTGAGGGAGGCAAGCTCATAAAGTGGAAAAAATAGCAGAATAGTGTGGTGATTACGAAGAGCTCCATCCAGAGTCATCCCTACCCTGTCACTCTGGGAAGTAACTCTCTAAATCACAGCCTCCGATTATAAAAACAGGAGTTATGATAGTACCTACATGCCATTAGGTTTGTTATAAGGACTCATAACCTAAGGCTGCTAAGCCCTGAGCACAGTGTCTGATACATAGTAAAAGCTCAGTCAATGGTAGATAATCCTCTTGCTATAAAAAATAATCATTTGCATGTTCGTAATTGGAAATGACCATGGATAATCAGCAATTTCATTGTGTCACTCTTAGAAGTGAGAACTGGATGAGAAAACATTCTCTTTGCAGAACACGACAGAGTTCTCAATAAACGCGACATTTTCTTTTATTAAAAAGAAAAATGAGAGAAGAATGACCAAGCTCCCTTACTCAGGTTTCATAGCTTTTTACCTTTCCAGTGTAGATGAACCGAGGCTGGAGGTATAGATGTGGGTAGAGCAATAGCCATTCCCTCATCTGTGTTTTATTATTCTCATGCAGCCTATACGGAGCATACAGTCCTGGGAACAATGAGTTTGATTTGACATTTCACTGGGGCAAATGGCTCTTCTCATAGCTAACAATGTTCTTGGGCCAAGAGTGGATCTCCAAGTGATTCCCCTTCTTCCAAGTTCTCATTCATTCAGAATTTGCTGATATAATTTATTCACTGGATGCAAACTGATTGGGGATCATCACCTGCCAAGAATTTCACAAGGAGCTGGAGGTATCCTGATGATCACAGTTGGGGCACTCAAGGAACTTAGCCTGGGAGGAAAGCCAACGTTAGCTAGAGGGATGCATAATTTCCAACTGAGCCAGGAAGTAGTTCTCAAAGAGTGTAAAGCCTCCCTCAGCCTGCAGAATCAGCAAAGACTTCCCTGAGTAAGTGACACAAAAACCGAGTGGAAAGCTCAGACAGGAAGCTTGGAACCGCGTTGTCCAGATTCCTTCTAGAAAGGGACTGGTTTCATTTGTGTGAAATTTTAAATTCTGTGTTGGGACTTCCAATCTTGGACTAACAGCATGGTGTAAGGGCAGAGCAAAGAGGGGAAAAGGGCAGCTGTCACCTGACCAAACACACCTGGTTATAAGATCATGGCACTGTCTGCCTTTTCTTGGTCTCAGAGAGCTGTCCTGGTTTTTGATCATCGTTTTAATCTGGTTCTATGAGTCAGACACTGGGGCTCTGGATGATCTTGCAAAAAAATCCCTTTTGCTTAAGGTAGCCAGAATTAGCATCTGCCATTTGCACCCATCAAGCTATTTGCATGTCACATTGCCTTCCTCCGCACTTATAGTTAGGATTATGCGTGTCTATCTCCGCAACCAGACTGTCAGCTTTTTCAGTTATTTCTCTTTGAACCTCCAGGACCCAGAGAAGTGACTGACTGACACTCAGTAAATGCAAAATGAATTTGATTTTGCACATGTTCAAAAAATTAGGTTGGCCAATAATAAATACAAAAGTTCAAGAGGATGATTAAACACAGAGAAAGAGTATGATTGAGTAAAAAGAAAAAAAAAAGAAAAAAAAAGGTCTTCCATGCCTTCAATAAATTTCACACTAATGTGGAAATCTCTATGCTCTGTAGTTATTTTCTCAGATATTAATTTTTCAAATAATCCACATGAAGAAATGCAGTGTGCTAATAACCATACTCCTGCAGCATCTTCGCCTCTGAACTTATCACTCAGAACTTTTACCACCACGCTTCCCAATGGGTAAAGCTCCTCAGGTGGGCAGGTCCACAGCATCACTCCCAGGAGCCAACCCCACTCACCTCTCTTTGCCCTTTTCAACCCTCAGGGCAACACGTGAAGCCCAGTAGACAGCAAGTGAACTTGGCTTCCAGAGAAATCACCATCTATTTTTCTACCCCTAATAAATAAAGTGCCTCTGCTCTACAAATTCGCAATGCTGTGGAACTGCGACCTAGAATGAAAATGGAGATAGGTTGTTGTGTGTGCTTTCCAGTTTAATGGCTTTTTAAAAAAGATCTTGGGTAGTAGGTTTATGCTGCAAGAATCTATGGCCTGGGTGAATTTTATCTGGTTCAAATAATACTACCATATCCTAAAACGTGGGTATTATACACTTCCCAAATGTACAAGGTCGTCAAGGTTTTATGACATTTCCTACAAAAATGACTCCACAGTCAGGTAGCACTTCATCAGCTACGGTTTGAATTCAGGTATGGCAGCAGAATGCAGCAGGAAAACGGTGCTGCTCCCCTGACTTCACTATCTCAGCCACAGGGGGGTATTCCACGGAACAATTTTCATCCATGCATCCTTCTATTCCCTCATAAAAAGAATTCCATATCTTAGATTATGGAGGAGAACCAAAACTATGGTGGAAGGACCAAAAATCCATTACTGATGACTTCCATTTTCCTACAAAAGCTTGATCAGAGATACTCTGACACGTGGGGGGGGGGGGGGGGGGGGGAGTAGGGCCAGTGTCTATTAAACTTCACTTCCTTCTTCAAGTAGCAAAACTGTTAGAGTATCAGGTCCGTGCCTGCTGCACTAACATGTGACACAAGACTTCCAAAACCCAGAGCTCTGAAGGCAAAGCTGACAGATTCGAGGTGCAAGTCTAGCCTCACCAGGTTAAACATGGCTATGAAAGGCGCATACCCAGTTCTCCTGGCATCAAAACACGGCGCCCGCTGCCAACGAGTCTATGAGGAAGAAATATTAAGTAATACGGCACCTCTGACATTGACATGCGTTTGTTATTCTTCCAGTAGCCTGCAAACAGCGGCTCGCCAGCCACATGCGGCGCTTTGGCCCCTTGAGTGTGGCTCTTCCACAAAATACCACGGCCTGAGCGAGTCTATTTTGAAGAAGGGGCGTTAGGAGAAGTTTAAGTTTAAACAATGTGGCTCTCAAAAGAAATTTCAATCGTTGTATTGTTGATATTTGGCTCTGTTGACTAATGAGTTTGCCGACCACTGTGCTATGCCAATCTACCCTAACCCAAAGCTTATGCTGTTCCTATTCAGGCTTGCCCTAACGCGGCCAATCATGCTTGAATTAAGGCAAAACACTAAGGAGTATTCAATTCCAACTTCCCATTAGCTTCTGTACTATTTCCATATTCTGAATTGGGTTCTGAACGGTGTTCATCACCGTAGGAACTGTCTCTCTTTCTCATAACAGGTATAACAGAACTCCCACACACTCACTGTGTGGCCAGTGGTATTAGTTCCTCCCCTAATGTACTGGGAAACACTCACTGGAAAAGACCTGAGCGGAATAACCTCTTCAATTATACATGACATATTTCCAAATTCATTATCTACATGGTTTAAGTAAGTGGACTTGTGATCATGTTGCCCAAGGAGCCATGGTAAAACCAAGCACTTTTGTTTTAGGGCTTTCAAACTGGTTGCCAAACCTTTGAGTCTATCTGTGGAGAAAGTTTAAAATTTTATAAAATATGCACATTGGCACAAGTGGACATTTGTCCCTTATGCATGAAAAGTGCCTCTCCCAAATCCTTACTGAGATTATTATTTATTTCTCAAGAATGAGAGTGCTTCGTCTCACCTCCTGGTAAAACGAACACTCGTGATGTTCTTCCTAGATTCAATCCCACATATGGTGTCATAGTCAGAAAACTAGAGGAAATGAGGCGTATTCCTTTAATTTGTAATAACCATTTTATCATATTTTCCCAGAGACAAAAAAAAACAAACTTGTATCTAGATTGTATGACCTCGGGTTACCCTACCATAAGCCTGTTTCCCTCAATTTCTTGGCTGAATAACTGTCTGCTTCACAGAGTCCCAGTCAAGAGTAAGTGAAGAAAGAAAAGAAAAAAAGAACAACAAAAAATGAAAAAAATAAAAGAGTACGTGAACAGTGCATGTATATCCAACACACAGCATTCAACAAAAGTCCGTGAAATGAAGTTTAGTTTTGTCCTCATTCTCTGCTTGACATTTAAATCAAAAGACTTCTTTTGAATCCTCAGCACATGGTCTAAAAACTTCTCCTTACCTGTTTTTTGTTAGTCCCGCCTGCCTTACACTTTAATTCCAAGGTCCTTGGTGGCCCCTTCCTGGCTATCTTTTAATTATCTGTATCAATTAGCTGGAACTTCAAAGGGGGGATTCAATGACCAGGGCCTTGTCTTTACAGGTCTTGCCAGAAATGAATTAATAATATGATCTATCTGATCACCAATATCCTGAGAGTGCGGTGGGCACAGCTACCTGGGCTTGTGACTTGTGCAGCTGCACAGGGCCCGCACTCGGAAGGTTTTGATGCTCTGCTACTACCTCATCCTGAAAGTCACAATAAAGTTTGAAAAAGGGAGCCCCACATTTTCATTTTTCCCTGGGCCCCACAGATGATATAGCTGGTTGTGACTGGAGAGTTTTGATGAGAGTGATGTGGACTATTTTAAATTAAAAAGATTGCTCTAGCTTCTGTTTTAAGAATAGGCTGTAGGAGCCGAAACCGGTTTTGCTCAGTGGATAGAGCGTCGGTCTTCGGACTGAAAGGTCCCGGGTTCGATTCTGGTCAAGGGCACGTACCTTGGTTGTGGGTACATCCCCAGTAGGGGGTGTCCAAGAGGCAGCTGGTCGATGTATCTCTCTCATCAACATTTCTAACTCTCTATCCCTCTCAATTCCTCTCTGTGTAAAATCAATAAAATATATTAAAAAAAAAAAAAAAAAGAATAGGCTGTAGGAGCCCCTTGCTGGTTTGGCTCAGTGGATGGAGCATCTGCCCTAGACTGAAGCATCCTGGGCTCGATTCCAGTCAAGGGCAAGGACAAGTTCCTCAGCTGCAGGCTCATCCATGGCCAAGGTGTGTGCAGGAGGCAACCAACTGATGTGTCTCTCACATCAGTGTTTCTCTCTGTGTGCCTCTCCCCCTTCCTTCCATTCTCTCTAAAAATCAATGGGGGAAAAATATCCTCGGGTGATGATTAACAAGCAAAAAAGAAGATGCTGTAGGAAAGGAAAGGGTAGAATCAGGAAAAACAACTAGGATGCTGTTGATATATACAAGGTGAGAGATGATGATGGCAAATAACACCAAAGAAGAGGCCAGTTAGACTCCATTTACCTGATGCCACGGCACAGGTCACCAGCCACAGGCCTATCTATGGCAGAGTCCTTGCCAGCTGGCTTTGTGCTCGCCACTGGTTCCTGCCCAGTTTCCATGCTGGCTGCCTGCTTTGTACTACATGTTCTTACAAGAGCAGGGGTTTTCTCTTCTTGCCTGCCTTTTCCCTATTCCCCCCCCCCCCAAGAAACTGCATACAGTAGCAAATGGGATTATCCAAAAGAAAATCAAATGTTGTCACAAAATCTGGATCCTCCTCACCTCCCAAAGGAGAAAATGAGCTCCTGAAAGAAGGAAGGAAAGAAGATCCCTAACCAGGTCATGCATCTTCTGTGTTAGGTCGCTGTAGTTGGGGCTCACTACACACTCCCTATGGCCTCTAAGTAAGTAATGGGTGTGAACGTTGACCCCCTCCTAAAATCCATGTGGGTGTGCAGGATAAAATCTACTGACGTTTTTGTATATACAAAATGCATCAAAGATATCTTTAAAACCAACAAAATACTTTGTTCAACTCTCCATAAGGAAAAAGGAAAGACTTAATTTTTTGAACTTGTTATTAGACTTACATCTAAATTTGTACAATTCTCTCTATGGTTAAGCTGGCAAATGAAAAGAAAATATCACCACTATTTAGTTTTCAGGTAACCAAATGGAAAACTCAACAGGCCTAGCTAAAAAAATGACACGATACAACCACGGGTGAGTGTAATACCAGTCAGGTACAGTTTGTACTGCCTAACCTAAATTTCTCGAAGAATGCTCTCTGCTTCTCAACTTGCTCAGAAATGTGGATGATACGCATTCCCAGCCTGAAGGGCACTGCCCGCTACTCACCTTTTTCTGAAGAACGTTGATCTTCCTTTCCTTCACTTCTAACATATCCTTCATGTCACGAATCTCCCCGGCCAGCGTCCCCTTCTCTTCCGTGAGATCCTGCAGCTGTTTGGTTTTTTTATTGAGAAAGGATTCTTTCTCTTCCAGGCGTAATCTCAGCGCATCTACCTGAAACCGGAAGAAGAAAGAAGGTAGTGGTTTCGGGGCGGAGTCATAGGGAGGCATCAGTCAAGCCCGGGGAGGGGGTGGGAAGCAGCAGGCCTTCTGAGCACAGCGCGGTCACTCCTGAGCATCTCGATGCCATGCATCTGTCAGTCTGTCTCCACCTTAAAGCCCCACTGCTTGTGTATCTGAACAGTGATACATTTTTTAATGTAGGCTTTTTTATGAAAGAAGATGTTATGAAAGAGTAGAGACACGCCCGACACCGTGAAGGAAAAACATGAAGAAAAACACTCCTAAATTAGAAGAATACAGCCCTGCCAGCATGGCTCAGTGGTTGAGTGCTGATCTATAAACCAGGAGGTCATGGTTCCATTCCCGGTCAGGGCACATGCCCAGGTTGCAGGCTGGATCCTCAGTATGGGGCTTGCAGGAGGCAGCCAATCAATGATTATCTCTCATCATTGATGTCTCTCTCTCCCTTTCCCTCTCCCTCTCCCTTTCTCTCTCTGAAATAAATAAAAATATATTTTTTAAAAAATTCATTTTGCCAAGAGGAAGTAAATGCTGCTAAAGGGGGAAAAAATGTGGAAATGACACCCACTCACCAGCTTTATGAAAGACTACTTTCCAAAGAATACAAATAAAAAGATACAAAGTATCTCCAAAATGCCTGATTCTATCTTACTTCAAAAATTAGATTATTACAAGAGATCAACCGAAGGACTTCTATGCATGCATATAAGCATTACCAATGGTCGCAAAACTCTGGGGGGTGAGGGCATGTATGGGAGTGGGAGGGGGGGCAATAGTAAAATATGTACACATATAATACCTTAATAAAAAAATGAAAAAAATAAAAAATTAGATTACAATCCCTGCTTTTCAAATGTCAGTAATAAAATGAAGAAATGTAAGCTTTATTTTTTCCCCCCCGAAGACCACATGTAAAAAAAATTACATGGCTGCTGTGGGGTGTTTGAGTGAAGGAAGATTTTAATCCTCACTCATACCCGGAATTTGATAGGTAGTAACTACACTGACAATCGGGAAATAGGGCTAAAGCCTGTTAGTTATATTATCATAATAACTAGGCAAAACGAGTAAAAGTTTGTCTCGGGGAAGAAGAAATGGGACAGGGACAAGTAGGGACTGCTGCATCTCACAGCAAATTGTGCTCACTACACTAAGAGTAAGAAAACGATGATGAAAAGGGGGGAAAAGACAAAAGTTAAAAAAAAAAAAAAGAAGAAATGCCATAATGAGCCACAATAAACAGCAACGTAAATACTATGAGGACAGAGTCAGAGGCCTCACTGGAACAATGGAAAGAGAGCAGGAGGTGTAGGGCTGGGGCCTGCCCCTCTCTGGCTGTGAGGGTGGGGACAAACAACTCGCGCCCCTCACCCAGCCTTTGAGCCTCAGTTTCTCCCTTCATAAAACCAAAAGGTGGGAACAGAGTGCCGGGCATTTTAGGATTTTAGAGACAGGAATCAATCTTATGTAGAATAGATTATGAAAAGTTGATATTAGAAAGAAAACAATTATTAGGGTAGAATCTCCATTTCTTACACCTCCAAGAAAGGGGTGCCCAAGTTTGACCTTCCTAAACGTCAAAAGTGATGAGGAGGCGAGTGAGTAGAGTTTTCCCAGTTTCTGTCCCTGAGAGGAGGATGGAGCTGGGAGGTCCCAGCAAAGGAAGGGGTGACAAGAGCCTGAAGCGCAGTGGGCAGAAGGACCCTGACCGCAGTGTGGAGAGGACGGGTACCGGTGACTGCGGAGGCAAGAACTGCAGACTCTTCAAACATCTGCTCTTCTCACAGAGTTACCATCGAGACCCAGGGGCCAGAAGGTGGAGGGGATGCTCGTGCCTGGGGATCTTCCCTCCCCTCAATGAAAATTGATTCCAGTTGCACTGAAGTTTAAACACAGACATTCCCGAGTGACCTGTCTTTGTTTAAAGTTATCTGCACCTACCAACCTGGAATAAAATCAGTTCTTGTCTTTGGATTTTCATCGTGTCAGGTAGAAAAGAAATATTTTTTATACGTAAAGAATGGCATCTGTGGGTTCCTTGTAAATTGGCAGGACATGCTGAGCAGAGTGGGGCACTGGTTATAGGTAAGGGCATGCACTCTGTTGTGGAGACTTGAACTCGGGCTGACCAGGAGTCAGTGTGACCCTGAGAGGAAACTGTGGTCCCATTAGCCCTGCATTCCAGCTATAAAAGATGGGTGGTCTCTACCAGGACTAAAGAAAACACCCAATATCCCAAACTGTGATATAAATCAATTACAAAATGGGAGGCAGTGCAAGGTGCTGACGAGGGTTTAGAAAAGAGACTCTGTATCGACGAAGAATACATGTAGCATGTGTAGCGCCTTCTCGCCATGCATGACTTATCAGTGCCCAGCTGCATCTTCCTGAGCCCAGGAGAGATCAAAATAAACAACCCTGACTGGAAGAATTTTCCTCCAAGAATAAACCAGAAAGCAGGGATGGTCGTGATCAACACACTACTCGTAACACCCAAATTCTACATGGCAGGAGGACTCTGTGCCAGCTCAGGTCTTCGGCTTAGGAGTTTATTTTCCATGCACCCAAAAGCATGTACTTAGCTTCAAAGGAATTTGAATCGTGCCCTTCAATCACCTTTACTCTATCTTTACAGCTTTGCACAGTCTCCCACAATCAAGAAACAAAGCTGAAGGGCCTTTTTTTTTTCCCCCTTTAAGACAAAACTTTGACCTGAACTGCATCCAATTCTCAACCAACATTAGCCCCGTTTGCAGTAAGCAAGTATGACATCATTTCTAAAGTCAAATTTTAACTTCCAGATGGTGCAAAACCGCAAGCAGGCACACAAGCCTTCTGATGCACAGAAGTTTAAATACAGGGAAGATCAATCAAGAAAGAATAGAGTCTATTAAAAACTGGGATGTGTAGTTTCAAACTGGGTATCAATGAGTAGGATTAAAGTCACCCTCACTAATATTTGGACTTCACTCAACAGTGTACCTTGGTCAGAAAGAATCAGAAAGGCCTTGAAGTTTAGATTATAGTCCAACATCAGGTAGAGACATAAAAGTTAAAATGTTAGAGAATATGAAATACTTTTCTTTGCCTCTTCACTCAACACCAAATAATTTTAAGGGCCCTTGACTCTCTCTCTCTTAAACTTTGGCAGTTGACTCAATAATAAAACTTGGCAAAGCAAAAAGCACTATTATTTCCCAGAATAAAAAAAAAAATAAGAAAGAAAAGAAAATTAGAACTGTATGATATAGTCAGTGCCTAAAGACCCATTGGTTGAGTTTCCAATTTTTACATCTGACTCAACTGCATGGGAACTAGTCACCTAATGTTAAAAGGAAGACAATCTTTTCATTTTAGGAGAATTACTCATTTCCTTCTGATCCAATTATGTGTGTATTTGTGTATGTATGTGGTGTGTGTGTGTGTGTGTGTGTGTGTGTGTGTGTGTGCATGTGTGCACACGCGCCTGTGTGCTTAAGCCCATATAACATATGAAAATTTAACCTTTTATCTGGCAGTATAAAACACAAAACATTTGTTATCACTTCAGTTCCAGGTAATAACTTGAAAGAAAAGGACCATGGCAACGAAATTGGCAAAAATTGCCAAAATCGGAGTTAAACATTATTAATCTTCATGTCAGCACCCAGGAATTATAACCAGCTCCAATGGTGAGGTATGTTTGGAGAAGTTCTGTACATCAGGCTCCTGACCTTGCTGCCATATTTCACACGGGCCTTCAGAAACAACTTTAATGTTGTGACAAAACACTAAGTGCTACTCGATGTGCCATAAATAATTTTTTAATCAAATGGTTCGTTCCAATTTTACAATGACTACAGCAACACTTGAGAAAAAGAAAAAGAAACGCTTGAGAGAGAAAAGGGGGCCACTTGAAATTTTTCACGGATTAAATACCACTCACTTGACAAAGCTTGGGGAATTGAATAAACATGGTATCGCAAAGAACAAGTTTCAAGGAAAATGAAGCTGGACCCTCACAAAAGCTCCTGAACCAGTTTTCTTTCACACTCAGAGTTGAGCGTGTTTGTTCTTCCTAATAGCAGATTTGGGTTAAGGACTTGTATTTGAATTTGATTCAACTCCCAATCATTCAAATGGGAGTCAGCTTCGAGTTTGGAAGGATGCACAGTGGACACAGCCTCCAAAGACACAAACACTAAAAATATCCTAAAATGTAAAACTTGCTGTGGGAGTAACCACTGCTTCTCACTCATATCCAATTTTCCTTTCCTTCCTGAACACAGGGAAGGCCTTCCCTGCAGGAAGATGGGGCCATTTGTCTTATTCAAGAAATAGAAACAGAAGCGGCACACCTCACATCTCCATGCTTCCCACTCCCCGCTCTGCCCCTTCCTCCGAGACAGTGAAGGCTGCATGTTCAGGATGGTGGAGCTATAAGACAGCAGAACCTCCATAAATCTGGATCCTCAAGAGACCGCAAGGAGGAGGAGCATCCCCTACCTTCCACCCAACAATCCCCAACACCCAACCTGGGTTGTACTTACAATATGATGCACTGAACTACTCAAACATTATTATAATAATTTCCCCTGTTTTTGTTAAGAGGTGGGCACCTTACAAGTAGAAAGATCTGATGGTCTTTGAGATTATCACAAACCTGAAAGAAATAAGGCTGCTGTACCTCCCTCTACTCCTTCTGTGTGTACAATCTCAGCATCTACTTTCTCCTATATATCCACCACCACCCCCCAAATCCAAAGAGAAGGGCAAGGACAGAGAGCCAAGAGCAGAGCTAAAAGGAAGAGGTAGCAGAAACCTAGGGAATGGACTCAGAAGTTAAAGTACAGGACCTTGGGGAGAAGAGAGAAAGAGATTGAAGAGGAAGCGTCCCCTTCAGCCCGCTGGCTTAAACTTCAGTCTGTGTAGATAAGTGGCTCAAGAGGACAACTCTGTTTTGCAAAAGTCTCTGCATTACAGATATATGTGTTCAAGCAACTCGTGGAAATGACAAGGGACTTACCCACAGGCCTTCCAAATGTTGAGAACAAAACTAATGTGTTATGAGCAAAATGAGGATAATAACAGTACCTCCTTCATCAAGTTATTTTGGGGACTAAATTGAATAACATGTAATGCACTTAACACAGTGCCTGGCACCCAGAAACACTCAATAAATTTTTGCTATTGTTATTATATTTTATTATTCCACTTTCCACAGCCTCCAAGCTAGTGATTTATATACTGTAGGAATGCAATAAAGGCTGCTAATCAACAGCCCTCAGGAAAAGTGGAGAGCCAGCAAATAAGGTTTTGTGCTCTAACATGTACCAGGGTGTTATATTGTCTGTCATTTACTTCAAATTATTTCAGCATACCTTGTATGATATGGGTGTCTGTGTGAAGGGGTTGCTGGGTGGGTGTGTGTATTTCTCAACAGGGGATAAATCCTCCAGCGTAGTTAATTAGCCTTTGAAAGACTTCAATTAAAAGCTGGCATGCCAGAGTCAGCTACCAAAAGTGCCTCGATATTCTTTATATTGATGAACACTTGAAATTTGGTCAATTGGCATAATTGGTGTGAGGAGAGATTTTTCCTTGTTGTCGTGAGTGGTGTCTGAGATGTGTGGATTGCCTGGAAATGTTGCCCAGGCACTTGGCTCGTACGGGAACGAGATTTCAGGCAGTGTGTCCAATGGCATATGATGCAAGCCACATCCATCATTATAAACCTTGTAATAGCCACATTAGAAAAGTGAAAATGAGGTAAGATTAATTTGAAGTATATTTAATCTAAACTATCTCCAAAATGTTATTACTTAAGATGTAATGAGCCAAAATAGGTTTGGCTCAGTGGATAGAGTGTGAGCCTGCGGACTGAAAGGTCCCAGGTTCGATTCTGGTCAAGGGCATGTACCTTGGTTGGGGGCACATCCCCAGTGGGGTTGTGCAGGAGGCAGTTGATCGATGTTTCTCTCTCATCAATGTTTCTAACTCTCTATCCCTCTCCTTTCCTCTCTGTAAAAAATCAATAAAATATTTTTTAAAAAGATGTAATGAGTATGAGAAAATTACTGACATTTTATTTTGTATTGTCTTCAAAATGCAGCATTTATGTTACATATTCAGCATATCTTAGTTAGAACTAGTCATAGTTCAGATGCTCAGTGGCCTCCCGCAGCTCACGGCTACCATATTGGACAGTGCAGATCCATGGTTGGTAAGCCCCAAAGTTTCAATCCCTCAGTTTCTATCTCCTTTGCATAAAGATGCTTTAGGGAGGATTCTGGCCCAACAGAAAACAAGATTGTCCGAGACCTGCCATAGGAAGTATCATCACACTGGCCTAATGGGAACCTTCTGTGACCTCAAAAGGACAGAGAGCTTCAAGGAGCACAGCTGTACAACTGTGATGTAAAACCTGGAGGCAAGGTCATGGGCAGGAGTCCCATTGCCGTCCTTCCTCCAACCATCAGAGGCCACTGTCCTCGACCAAAGTGTCAATGACCTAATGGACTTGGTGACTCAGCGAGCATGATCTCTTAGGAGTCTTGTCAAAAAGAAGAGTTCAGAATAATTACTGCTTTTTAAAAGTTCTTGCACCTAATCTCAAATTATAGTAAAAGTTGTCTTTCAGAAAATAAAAAAATAAAAAAATGTCCTTCAGACTCTGTAAAAAAAAAAAAAAAAGTGCTATTAGGTCGGGTATGTCCAACTCCTATCTTTTGCTTGGGATATGGCCTTCTATTCTTTGAAATTTGCAGCTATTTCTATTTCAGAGTTCTCTTTTCTGTAAGTACTCTTGTCTCACCAATAACTAGAATTATTTACTTATTCATTTAAAGAATATAAAGACTAGATTTTGTGTAAGGCATTGTTCTACTTAGAGATACAATCTTTTAGCAGGACCAGCAAGTCTATGACTTACTGAACACACATTTGTAAAGTTGGGAGAGGGTTACAGCAAGTTTTTATTATGTCAATATCATTAGTAAACAAGATTTTTTAGGACATGATGAAAGTAACACAAATATAAAATCTAAATACTTACGTAAAATCCTTGTAAAATACTGTGCTGACAAAAGGCTAATTTGTAGATGTCTGTGTTTATTGGTGAAAATGTATATGTGCATGTTTGTGTGCATATAAAATAATAAAATTCATGATTTAATGAATATCAGCTAAAATCTAATCTGGTATTCAACAAAATGGTTTATCAACTGAGGACTACTCTTGATTGTGTGATCTTGGAACACTAAATGTCTTTATTGAGCTTTAAGTAAGTTTGCTTTATACCTGCTCCACTGTGTTCAACATAATTTTGGATTCTAATAAATTCGAGTCTAAAAGAAAGCTTTTTAATACTAATAAGTATAAACACATGATTTTTTTTTCTTTTAAAAAAAATGTTTTCTAGTTTTGCCTAATAAAAAGGCCTTAGAAAAAAATGACCAATAGCAATGAGGAGCCATGCCAAACACAAAATGTTAGGTCAATGCAAGAAATATAGAAATGAGTATAGAATACCTCAGTGAACCAGATAACAAGGAAATAATAAGGATTAAGTCTTCGTATTGGCCAAGGACCAGAGAATTTGATGCTGTTGTATGGACAGACACTAGGGGGCAGGAATAAAGGCTGGAACAGGTAGGGAACTACTGCAGCCAATCAGGGTGGAGGCCCTGGCAGCCACAAGTAGGATGCAGGTATTGCAGAGGGAGAAGGTGGCTATGTCTATGACACATTTTGAGATACAACCAAGATGCTGGTGGCAGGACGGAGAGTTTATATGTACAGAGATACACGCAAGGAAGGAATCAAAGACAACTCCTGGGATACTGGCTGAAGCCACTCCACAAGTAGTGGAATTAGTGCCTGTGCTAGTAAAGACTGGGAGAATCAGACTTGGTGGTAGGAAATCAAGAGTTCAGTATTAGGTACATAGAGTTTGAGATGCTAGAAAGCATTTAAAGGGCAAACGACTACATGATTTGGAATCTCCCGAGACAACAGAACTTAGAGTCTCACCTACATGTGAACGAGCAGTCCTGCAATTACATCAATATTCCTCCAGCAGATGAACTAGGACAACTACTCCGTGTTTACAGACTGATTCCCACTGAGATGCAGCTGCCTGAGGTCAAGTTTGAAATCTATGGTAGTTGAATACAAGAGAATCCCTCTCCTAAAAGGGTCCCTGATTCTCAATCTTTAGTTTACAAGGTCTTGTCCCTCACAGTCCAGAGAAACAAGAGATTTGGTCATTTCAATCATTCCCTTAAGGTAAGCTCTTCTAGGCAACTAGTTAATGCCAATGAGGTGTTTACCCTCCTCGGGATGAATGCAGTCAGGAGAGGGATACTGACTGGGGGAAAAGGATTGCAGGATCCCACTTCCGGGTGCTGGCTTTCACCTAGCAACCACAAGCTTATACAGTAGACCAGGGGGGAAAAAGAACCTAACTTATATTTTTAAAATATAAAATTTAGATAGCACAAATAGAAAGAATAATGCCTGTATTATAGAGTGCTCCATAATTTACAACATACCTTTCGGTTAAATTACAAATCTGTTCTCTTACACAATTTCAATTCAAAAAGTAAAATTCAGGGATATTTAGCATTGTATAGCCTCATGCTATGCTTATGATAGTTAAATTACAATCACCAGCTTGTTAATAACACAGTTGAGATTTTCAGGTTGTAAAGATTCATTTTGTCTTACCTGCCTGTCAAAAAAAATTATACCCATGTCCCAAATGCCACCTACTTGAGGCAAACAATGCTGGGTTATGAGTGCTTTGTATCACCTACAGGGAAGAATTCATATCATATGTGGGTTAATAATCCAGCCAACTTTATAAAGCCTGTTTTCATACTTAAGTTTTTTGGCTACTCCTTACACTAAAATTAGGTGGTTTTAAGTGACTAGTCCAAAGTTCAAAATTTAATGCTCAGTTCTGTTCCAGCAAATTTCTGAAAACACATGGGAATTGTAACTCATGTGTTAATACTCAAAGTTTTTGTTAATAAAACTTCCAACACTAACCTTACCTCATTGAACTTACCTCACTGGTTTTTATGCTTACTATAAAACTATAGCTGTCATAATATTTTTGAATTACTACAAAAGGAAGTAAGCCATTCCAAAGTCAATGTTATTTTGCAACATGATGATAGTTATAAATTCAAAATACTTAAAACCAATTTGCAAAGCTATCAATCTTAGTTGCCTCCTAACATGTGAAGAGCCCATCTTCAAGACATTTACCATTACAAAAAACAAGCTTAAGAAAACACTATGCATCATTCATATTGCACTTTCACTTCAAGTAAGCACATTACATTTAAACAAGAACACTCATTTTAACATAAGATTTTTAAATATTGCTCCCGCTTAGATATTCCATGAACTTTCTAAACTATCACTGAAGGCCAAACAACTGAAATCACTGATAATTTAGCACCAAGATTAAGTAATAATTTTGTGATCTCAAGGTCAGTGCTTTCCAATAAATCCAAATAAGTAACCTCCATCCAGGTACGCTTGACATATGTGTAAATGACTAACATGTTAGGAGCTGTAGTCATTTTATTTTCAAAGAGAATTAAACCCATGTTTTAGTCGTGTCTCTCAAATACTGCTTCCCGGGAGGACGGGGAGCAGTATTCAAAGACCCTTGCGTTTCCTACAAGGATTGCTTTACGTTGTCTTTTCTTTCGGATGATGACCTCAAAATTTAAAAGGACTTATTCTGGATGATGTAAATAAGTCTTTAGAACCAAAAATGGTTAAGAGATTTCAATGTCTGCCTTTGTATTGGCACATGAAATTCTTTTGGGGTGAAATGGAAAAAAAGCACAGGACTTCTTATTTCTCTCCAAATATGATATTCCCTCCAATGTACTGGTCATGGGACATCATGCTGGCCATGGAACAAGGGTTCAACAGCACCATGGAAACGGTCGCCACACAGGACACCGCTATGCAGACCTCCTGCGCTGGCACCTGGGCCGTGCGGTTGGCTCCATATTCGTATCAAGTGTAAATTTACGTCCAGCAAGCACAGCCTTTTGCCATATAAAGTTAATACCATTAACTTACATTTTATAGGCTTTGACATCATATTTTCATTGAGTGTGTAATTTTTATTTGGTTTCATGGTTCTGTGAGGCCTCTGAGCATGCCTACGCTTATCTCTGTACCTAATTAGGTAACACAAGTAGTAATTATTACATAAAGCAATCCTGGCTGTCGACAATGTTCTTTTTATTATTTTTTCTTCTAAAAGGAATTTCTTCCCACGTGTGAGACAGACAGCCCTAAAGCAAACAGTATTTACCCTGTAAATACCCTCCTGAGGGTTGTGCAAAAATGAAATGCAGGGTGACAGTGTGTTCCTTGACCAAGCCGACCTGGGACACACAGCTGGCTCTCCTGGTTCATGATACATACATCAGCATCCTAAAGCAAAGATCTTACTGAACTTGATTTAATCACAGACCCCATATTTTTAAAGAACATATAATCACAACCTTCAAAGGTAGTTATGAAAGATGGTTCTCAAGTATCTGTTAGTCACAGCATAGATAGGAAATGTGTGCGTATGGTGAAATGGGGACACACCACGGGATTAGATTCAGAAGACTTTGACTCAAAGTAAACTGCCTTCAATCAAGCTGTCCTCCGTGGCTATCTGTGTGTGGCGTGGTGTGCAGCATGTCTTCTGTGAGTCTCAGGGCCACCCATGAGGTGGGTTTTGGTTACAAGTAAAAACCTTAAAGCTCTGAGAGCTTACAGGTAGACTGTGCTAAAGCCCCATCTTCTAGTTCAAGTTCTATTCCCCCAGCTGACATCCCAGTTCACGTGTGGCTCTGTGGGCACCTGGGGCTGAGATTTTGGGGGAAGTCACTTGCTTCTTAAGGTCTCAGCTCTCTCCTCTATAAATTAACAATACTTTGTTCAATGACCTCTAAGGTAATCACCTACTCCAAACTTACATGATGTCTGGAGGTGAGTGATTCAGATACTAAAACATATTTTAAAGCTTTGTAAATTCAAGTATTTTGGTATGGATGCAGTTTTAAAAAAAAAAGTGGCATTTAGATTCAGCAGAGAAAATACAGTTTATTCAATTAATAATGGCTCAAAACGGTCTACTTATTTTAAAAATAATAATAAAGATAATAATAATAATAAAGGTAACCTTACTTAATTCCTTATGACAAAAATAAATTCCTAACAAAGAGTTAGATATAAAACTGTAAAACTCTATAAACCATAAAAACTGTAAAAGAAACTATGGAGTACGTCTTACTTTTGAAACACAGAAGTCCTACCTAAGCAAGAGAAAGGCTTGGCTAGCATAAAAGACAGACAAAATTAAATATAAAATAAAAGAATCTTCATGAAAAAAAGACAAAGGCAAATTGCAGGAAATGGTTGCAAAAGTTTCAGTATCTATTATATGTTTCTAATGTTTGCAAATGTTACAGTATCTATAATGTGTATCTAAGTGGGAATAAGAAAAGAATGTTTACTAAGTGCATAGAATATTTCTGAAAAAAACAAATAGGCGAATAACAGCTTATTAAATATCTACTACATGCTCAGTTGTTAAATGATAAAAAAAAATAATTAAATTAACGGGCTAGTTAATTTCCCTTGTAAGCTAAGTAAAGCGTCACACCGACTACTACAGGGAGCTAAGAGTAAGATAAATCTGGTCAAACCCAGAACTCCCAGAAAATGAACTGATGAGCTGCGTCTCCGAAGGACCCCTCCGAGGGGCAAACAGGCAGCGGGTGGAGGAGACATATGTCCTGGAAGAGTTCCTTATGGTGGCACATATCACAGCTGCTATGATTTTTCATCTCGTATATTAATACTTTGTTGAAGGCAAGAAAGAATAAGGGCTAAAAGTAGGGCCTCTTAGCTAGACTCCTCAATTGTTCTATCATTTACTGAGCATGATTTAGAGAAAGATACAACCTCTCACAAACTTCAGTTCCCTTCTGAATTAAATGTATATAATAATAGTGCCAATGCCACAGGATTAACTGAATCAAGGCTTGCAAGGTGCTTTATAGAAATGTATTAAGAAATAAAGTAGAATAAATCAATAAACAGTGGCTGCTCTTCAAGAGTAAATAGTGATATACCAGTACATAATTGCCATGATAAATTATATATTGCATCAAACATATATGAGTAAAGTTAGTCATTGGAATACTATATGTTAATATTTTGCCAGCTACCATAAAAACCTAGTCACACTGACAACTAGGATAACATAAGCTAACAACTATGGAGCAGTTTCACGTGGACCATCAACCCAATAACTTTGGACAAGTTATTGCTTTCCATTCTACAAGGCCCAGAGCTACACAGCTTATATGCAGCAAAGCCTAGACTTGAGCACATGTCTGTCAAAATCCAAAGGACTCGCTTGGAATATCAAACTCAGAAAGAGGAAAGCATTCTTTCCTCTTTCTGAGCTTGATATTCCAAGCGAGTCCTTTGGATTACTAAGCAGGTCCTTTGTCATTCATGACAAACACAAGAGTGAAGAGGAACATGAGACGAAACAACAAAAAAAGGTAAAGTTGCTAAAATTATAAGCAGTATTGTACCCTTTCTGGTATACTGGTAGTTATTATCTATAGTGAAAACATTAAGCCTTTGAGCAGTCTTCAGGCTACCATGGTAGAATTGTAATTTATCCTATCAAATAAAAGAGTAATATGCAAACTGACTATCACTCCAACATACACTATGGCCACCCTCATGTGGTCAAAGATGGCTGCCCCCATGTGGACACGAGATGGCTGGCAGGGGAGGACAGTTGGGTAGAGCAGTTAGGGGTAATAAATATATATGTTTATTACGTGTGTTTATTATATATAGTATATGCAAATAGTATGTTTATGAATCTATATTAAATTATATATGCTATAAATTACACATTAAATTATATATAATACATTGCACTTATATGTAATGCATTGTATATAATATATATTATATTATTATTTCTATATCATATTACTTTTATGTTATATTATTATAGCATATTATTAAAATACTAGAGGCCCGGGGTAGCAATCATACTTGGGTAAAAACTACTGTTGAATTTTAACCATACTATTCTGACTTCCACCTTCACTTACTTGCTTTGTTCATCGCGCAATGGGCTTAGGGAGGATGAGTTCAAGTTCTGGGCAAGGTTACAGGCAGAATTTTCTTTTTCATTAAAGAGCCAGTCCTATGTACACTTAGTGGTTATCTTGATGCTTGCCTTGAAAACAATGCTGTTCTATCCAATTAAAAAAAAAAAAAATGCACCTGGCATGGTATTGAGATTGTGGGTATATCTGGTCTCAGGCCTGCAAGGTCAGACAGCTAAGTTTATCTTCATCATTCTTCAAATGGGCTAAAGCAAACTAGAAAGCAACATTTTATCCAGGAAAAACAGCAGAAAATTCCAAACAACAGTTTGTTGTAGAATGGGGGTTTTCCTTCTCAGAACCTTTAAAAATAACTACCTGCCCCTAAAGCCTCGCAGTCATGTAGGGTCCACCTGCGTGTGGTACTCTTGTGACTGCCCTGGCCAGTTCAATAGATCCTTGTTTGCTTTTTAAATAAATTATCAGCCTCCGGTGGTCTTATTTTGAACCCAGGGTTCGACCCCACAACAATATGCTATAAATTACACATTAAATTATATATAATACATTGCACTTATATGTAATGCATTGTATATAATATATATATTATATTATTATTTCTATATCATATTACTTTTATGTTATATTATTATAGCATATTATAAAAATACTAGAGGCCCGGGGCATGAAATTTGTGCACAGGGGTCCCTCAGCTCAACCTGCACCCTCTCCAATCCAGGAGCTCTCAGAGGATGTCCTACTGATGGCTCAGGCCCACTCCTGCGGTTCTCTGGGGCCTGGGGATGTTCCCTCTGCCACCACCTTACTAAGGAAGCCCCCAAGCCCTGCTGTCCGGGCTCTGTCTGCCATGTCTGGGGGCAGATCCAACTTCGCCCGTTGGTCCTCATGAACCCCCGCGGGGCTGACGGGCCCAGATGCTCCACTGGTATTGCAGTGGGAAGGCTGGAACCGCCCCCTCCAGAGGCAGATCCAGCCTCGCTGCTTGGTTACTCAAGCCTGTCCTGGCTCTGTCTGCCCGCAGCTTAGACCCAGAGAGGCTGAGGGGCCCAGACTCTGCAGCACCGGTGGACCAGAAAGGCTGGATCTGTCCCCTCAGCCAGGCGTCCTCAAACTTTTTAAAGTGGGGGCCAGATCACGGTCCCTCAGAGAGCTGGAGGGCCGGACTATATGAACTACTAATTCCTACTGTAACACTTCGGCTGCGCTCACTGCCCAAAAAACCTGGCGGGCCGGATCAGACTCCTCTGCGGGCCGCATGTGGCCCGCGGGCCGTAGTTTGAAGACGCCTGCCTCAGGCCGACAGGCCCAGACACTCAGGCAGAGGGGCTGAGGGGGTCTGGTTGCCGCCATCTTGTGGTTATGGGGGCCGCCATTTTGTTGCGGAGTAATGGTTAATTTGCATATTACTCTTTTATTAGATAGGTCTAGAGGCCTAATACATGAAATTCATGCAATAGTAGGCCTTCCTTCCTCTGGCTGCCGGCACCGGCTTCCCTCTGGCACCGGCCACCAGCAGGCACCCAAGACCCGGGCTTCCCTCCTGCTGCTGGCAGGCACCCAGGACCGAGGCTTCCCTCGCAGCCTCATCTTCATCTGGAAGGCTGTCCGGAAAGATGTCCAGCCTAATTAGCATATTATGCTTTTATTATTACAGATAATATATAAACAATAACATATAATATATACTACCAAATTATATATTATTGTTGCCATATATTACATGCACAGTTAACCCTTGAACAACAGGGATTTGGCAAGTCCAGTGTGCACTGCCCTCCCTCTGCTGAGGCCCAGGGTGAGTGGCTGTGAACAAAAACCCCGTGTCTGGCCCTTTAAAAAGAAAAGTGTCTTTGTCTCCAGCAGGTGGACAAAAGCCCGGCCACCTTCCACCTCTGGGTGCTCTGTGGGCCCCTGATCCTCACTCGGATGCTCTGGGCTGGGAAGCCCAGCTTGAGGTCCAGGCCTCACTCCTCTCAGGAGACACTCCCTTACCCCCTGCAGCTGAGATACCCCTACCTCCACAGCCATGCCTGCCCGCTGTGGGAGCGGGCCAGACCCTCTGACCACCCCACCCTTCCTACCAGACTTGAGGTGGTTTCTGCCCTTCCTTGTTTATAAGTCTCTTCTTCAGCTGGTCTTCAGCTGGTAATTCAGGGTGAATGTTTCCCAGGTTCGTTCTGTTGCCAATTGGTTCTGCAAGAGGAGGTGCAAGGAAGATCCACCTACTCCGCCACCATCCTGAAGCTCTCCTTAATAACATTTTCTTCTCTCTAGCCTCCTTTGTGTTAATAACACATCACAGAATGCAGGTAACATACAAAATATGTGTTAATCAACTGTTGGTTATTGGTAAGGCTACTGATTAACAAGAGGCTACTAAGTTAAGATTTTGAGGAGCTAAAGATACATGCAGATTTTCAGTTCCACAGGGAGTTGGTGTCCCCCATGGAATCTACCATATGTAATATATGATCACACATACCAGTTGTCCTCCATTCATGTCTAAAACTCCCTGCACAAAAAGTTATCAACAAGAAAACCCTGCAAAATTCTTCCTATACGGTATATACCATTCCCTCCATATAGTCTTACAATGTGAGGTTTCAACTTGGGCCAGGTATTTACTACTGAAATGATTTTTGCAGATCTAATTTTTAAAATAATGAAAATACTCCGCCTCTCCTAAGATATTTAGAAACCTCTTTTAGACACAGAAATAGCTGAAGGAAAGAAAAGTTTACCACTAACATTCCATTGCAACACACCCCACCAGGGTTGGTGTTAAATTTAGGAACACACTTCTGTTTTAAGCCAAGTTGAGGCTTCACATCCCTGGCTTTAGGAAGAGCATAAACGATTCTGAAATGGGTGGTAACACTAAACCCTGTGCAAACTTACCTTGGCCAAAGCAAGCAATTGTTTCTCTGTTGGGACTTGTTACAGACTCTTCCAACTTGGAAGCATTTTGTTACTGAGGAATAAACATGGAGCTGAAAATAAAATAAGCTCTAGGAGTGAAAACCAATTAAGGCAGAAGCAAGAACTGCTATGAAGTTTGAAATATTAAAATCATGCTACATACATTCTTTGGTCCTTTTTTTTTTTTTTTTTCTTAAAAAAAATAAATAGCCATCCCTTTCTGGTTCACTATCATTACTCCTGAAAATATTTACTGTGATCACAGCACTATTATGCCATAGAATATATTGGTAGGGAAAAATCTGTTTCATCTTGCAAGTTTCCTGTGCAAAAGTAAATCTATTTACTGCATAATGATTCAACAATATACTATTGTGTTATTCTTGCAGCATTCTTTGTTTAGAGTCCAACAACTTTATAAGAGAAATCACAAGCGAACTGCTTGAGGAGTAACAATTAGTGATTGGGAATTTCCACCGTTTTCACATCTGAAAATAAGGAGGCTGAATTCACTAATTTAATTCCAATTTATTATTCTACTAGAGGCCCGGTACACTAGATTCGTGCACTGGGGTGGGGAGGTGGGGTGTCCCTCAGCCCAGTCTGCACCCTCTCACAGTCCAGGACCCCTCGATTCCCCCAGGGATTGGGCCTAAGCTGGCAGTTAGACATCCCTCTCACAGTCCAAGGGCTCTTGTAGTCCAGGACCTTTCACTCCTTACCACCTGCCTGCAAGTAGAGGCAGGAGAGGCTCCCACCACTGCTGCTGCACTCAATAGCTGTGAGCTGGGCTTTGGGCTGAGCAGAGCTCCCCCTGTGGGAGCGCAATGACCACCAGAGGGCAGCTCCTGCATTGAGCGTCTGCTCCTTGGTGGTCAGTGTGCATCATAGCAACCGGTCATTCTGCTGTTCAGTTGATTTGCATATTATGCTTTTATTATATAGGATTTGGTTAGTTCATATTCTACAACACTGGAACCATCAAGCCACCCACAAATGAAGGGACTATTGTTTCTGAGCAGCTTGATATCCTTTAATCAAACCTGTTCTCTAGGCATTTACCCATCTACACTAATAAAAAAGAAAACATGCAAATTGATCATCACTCTGCTATGCCCACCAGCCAATTGGGAGGGAATATGCAAATTAGAAGGCTAAAGATGGCGGCTGCCCAGCTGCTCCAAGTGTGGAGTGGCTGGGCGGGGAAGGACATCTGCTATGAGAGGCAAGGTGGGGGCAAAGATTCATGAGCAGCACTTGGAAAATAAATGCCTCTACAGTAATTTCCAGGAGCAGCACTTGGACTGCAGCAAAGATGAAGACTGCAGACTCTAGCCAGAGTCTGTAGCAAAGACAGCAGACTCCAACAGGAGTGAAGGCCTGGGTCCCAGGTGCAGGAGGAAAACCAATTCTGGAAACCAAGGGAAGGAAGGCCTATTGCAGGAATCTTTTCATGCAATGGGCCTCTAGTTTAAATAATAAGCATTTCAGTTCAATTTAAGAGGAGACACAGACCGCACACTGCATTGCATTAAATCTTGCAAACTGAGTGTCTTGGATAGAAAATAACTAAATATCATAGCCCCACCTTTTACACTTACCCACTTTACAGAGAAGGGGAGAATGTGCTGATAGCATCCTATCTAGCTGAAATACAAGAAAAACCCAGAAATGAGAGAAGTCATCAACAAGGAAGTACTGTCTGAGCCAGAGAGGGGAAATCTGTCTAGAGACTACAACTTTCTGATGGTGGAGAAACCAAATGCACCAAGCAAGGTCTATTGGGGATTCTTAGGAGTACGGCATTCTATTGCATTTCAAATACAAGCAAGTTTTCACAAAAGACAAGATGAGTAAGGATGTTGGGAGGGCAAATACTGACAGACTCCTTTATATCCACGTAGAATTGGAGTCTTTAGGAGACTGTCACAGTAACCAAGTTGTCCCAATATCTTCTGTAGAATTAGAAGCAGAGCCTGAGGAAGGCGTTTCTTCCCTCCTGAGGAAGACTTCTGAAGCTGCTCAATGCCAACACCCCACTTCCCTTTTCTCCAACTGCCCTGCTGTGCTCTTTACTTAACTGCCCACACTTAGCCTTCTTTCTTCCTCCCCCTTCCCTCTCTTCTACACCGCAGCCCCCCTACTGACCTAGGGGGCAGGCAAAATGCAAAGTCAGACCAAGATAGACTAGAAAAATATTCTGAAATTCTGATAGCTTCCTCTGGAGAAAAGGTGGTCTCAAGTAGAAGGGAACCAGCAATTATAAACATTTTTTGGATTAGAACAAAATTAAGGAATCTACCTAAAGATTTCTCCAACTTCTTCCAGAACCCTGATGGGTTCACAAATGAGTTTAATTTAACCATCAGTACATGTGATCCTGGCTATTCTAACCTACTCCAAACGATATAAATACAGGTTGCCGGGAGCAAAACAACAGAATTACTAAATAGGATTGTCTGGGAAATTACTGTAGAGGCATTTATTTTTATTGTGGAAAGCCAGGTCACCTTAAGAAGGGCTACAGAAAACTAAAATAGGATTTAGAAAGAGAAAGGATCAGCAACGAGCATAGGAATGTTTTGAGGACTATGAGAGGGCATTTGCCCTTCTTCTTACTAATACTTTAGGATAAATTGAAATTACCACCTAAGGTTCTTATACATACTAGGAATGCTTTACCTGTTTTTAAACATACCTGGCTTCTCCCTTGGAATAAAGATTCTGTACAAATGGTAGGGATATCTAATCAACCAATGTCTGTTGGTCAATTTGTTGTTGTTTTGATCTTCACCCAAGGATACGTTTTTATTGATTTTTAGAAAGAGAGGAAGGAGAAGGAGAAAGTTTACAGATGGATCTTTGCAAGATGAACAGGGATGTTACTGAGCTGGATATGCAATAACTTCCATGGTGGACATACTGGTAAGTGATGATTCTTTTATTTTTTTTAAATATATGTTATTGATCTTTTACAGAGAGGAAGGGAGAGAGATAGAGAGATAGAAACGTCGATGAGAGAGAAACATCGACCAGCTGCCTCCTGCACACCCCCTACCGGGGATGTGCCCGCAACCAATGTACATGCCCTTGACCGGAATCGAACCCGGGACCCTTCAGTCCGCAGACCGACGCTCTACCGCTGAGCCAAACCGGTTTCGGCATAAGTGATGATTTTTATTTATCTGAATAAGATTTGCTCTACACGCTGAATTAATTTTTCTAACTAGGGCTTGTCAATTGGCCAAAAATCAAATAGGCAATATTTGCACTAACAGTAGCTATGCAATTGGTATAACTCATAATTTGAGAATGTTACAGAAGCAGTGAGTCTTCTTGACTTTCTCAGGGAAACCCATAAAGAATGAAAAACAGGTTGCAGAATTATTAGATGTCATACAATTAGCAATTATCAACATTCTAGAACATTCTAAAGCTGCCACCACGAAAGCAAAAGGAAATCATATAGCTGATGCAGCAGCTATACAGGCAGCATTAAACTGTCAAATTATGCCGAAACCAGTTTGGCTCAGTGGATAGAGCGTCGGCTTGGGGACTGAAGGGTCCCGGGTTCGATTCCGGTCAAGGGTATGTACCTTGGCTGCGGGCATATCCCCAGTAGGGGGTGTGCAAGAGGCAGCTGATCGACGACTCTCTCTCATCGATGTTTCTAGCTCTCTCCCTCTCTGTACAAAATCAATAAAATATATATTTTTTTTAAAAAAAAACTGTCAAATTATCCAGTCCCAACAATGATCCTTGCTTGCTATTGATTTCATTATATACTCTCTTTTACAGTTCTAGCAGATAGCTACAGAAGAAGGAAAGTGAATATGGCAACAAAAAGGGAGGCCTTTGACAACAAGATATGATTTGAACCCAATCAGAAACCGATCTTATCTATAGGGGCTTAATTACCTATATGTGAACATGTACATGAGCTAGCATATTAGGGATCCTAAAAGGATGGTTTCATGGAGTAAACATTACTGGAAACCTTCTCCTGCTGTAGCTCATAAAGTGGATAGCAGATGTTCTATCTGTCCAAAATATTACCCTGGAAAATCACTCCACAGGTCCCAGAGACATTTCACACTTCCTTTACATCCATTTGAGGTACAGTAATTGGATTTTATGTCACCATCTCAAAAATACAGATATGTGTTAGTTACGAATTGTGTGGGTTGCATCATTCCCTTGCAAGAAAGTAACAGCCTTAATGGCAGATAAATTATATTGGAGAAAATTAATTTCCAATTGGGGAATTCTCTTTGAGTTATGTTGACTTAGGGACTCATTTCACTGGGCAAATAATGCAATTCATTTGTAATGTTTGATCTATTTCATAGCATTTTAATTATACCTATCACCCTAGTCCTCTATGGATTGATGAAAGGTACAAATGGTAAATTTAAATCCAAGTAGGTAAATTGTCAGAAGCTTTTAATCTCCTTTGGTCCAAAGTTCTCCCTATAGGGCTGCTCATCCTGAAACCTACTTATTTTAATAAACACATAGCTTTTCCCACATTGAATAATCACTGGTCACCCTATGCATCTGGAGATGCACGTGACCAATGTCTACTAAAAGGAGACAACCAGCTTAAATAAATTGGTAAATTAGCTGATTCATTCCATAGTGTGTTCGTGGGAGAGGAAAACTTCAAAGACTACTTCAAAGAGATTTTGTCAACTGGAAAAGACAAAAATTAAAGACTCTCTCCTTATCAGGTTCCCAACTGTAAATGGACATCTGCCCTTATCTCTGACATTCACCTCTGCCTACAGCAATCAAAAACTTAAGGATGTGAAGCTGCCAACATGAGAAATAGACAGCTATCCTGATGGACAAGGCCTGTAAACCTACAAATTGTTATTGAACTAAAAAAACACAAAAAAACATTTGTTTGATTATCTTTACCAGTTTGCTGATAATATTAGTCATAATAACAATTATACTTGATCTTTGGCTTTCTCAAACCTTGTATATATAACTGAACTGTTAATAATTGCTGACATATCTAAGTTTTGTATTAATAATAATACTCTTTTTATGGGTTTTCGATTGAAATTTAGAAGAAATATTATTACAAAGAAAGGGGGTGTGTGTGTGTGTGTGTGCGCGCGTGCTTATTTAAAATTTATTTTTATTTAGTTTATTTATTCTTCTATAAAAGTAAGTAGTTTGTCCTAATAAATTGGTTAATTCTGAATGAGTAAAAAGAGACAAACTAACAAGAATAACTGAAGTTATAGAATGTTAATAGAAATAAGAATATTAAAAATGGAATTTTATGTATAAATGCTAGAACCCAATTATGGGAATGTGCTTACCCCTAACCTAACAAGGGTTACTGATTGTATTAATTCAGATGGAAGCTGAGTGGCTATGAAAATATGGCCTCTAGAACTGCTACTGAGTGAGGCACAGGAAATTTACTTATGAGACTCTTACTGTGTTCCTGGCTTTGGAAGTTTTAGATGGTAATTGTAATTTACAGCATTATGTTCTAACAGCCTTGTCCCCAAATAAACCCTACAGTTACAACTCTCAATTGCACAACTAGCAGGAATCAGATTAATAATGAATGGCATCTGAGTGCTCCAATGGAAAGTAGATGGTCCATAGTAAATGGGATCCCATCTCATGGTCAACTGTGAAAACTCAAGAGGTAAACCAAAGTACTTGTATGCATATAAGCATTGCCAATGGACACAGTCACTAGGGGGTGAGGGCATTTGCTGTGGCTGGGAGTGGCCAGAGAGAAGTCGATGAAAGAAAAATAATAATATTGTAATAGCTATGTACAGGCTAGGCAGGATTCTTGAAATATTAGGAGGACCACTCTATAAAGTATGATTGTCTAGCCATTATATTGTGCACCTGAAACTAATACAGAATAATATTGAATGTGAACTATAATGGGAAAAAATTATATATTGTATGTTTTTATCCTCATAATAAAAACAATAAAAAGTTAAAAATAGTAGCATTAATAAAAGACACAGATTTAAAAAAAATAAAAAACTGAAGAGGTAAATGATGTGCTCTCAAATTATAAGTAGATGTTATGCTAGATGCAAACTGTGAGACAGACAGCAAAACTTGGGTCATGATAGCTTTATGTTATAAATTACCCAGTCTTTTTCTTAATAAAAGCCTCCCATTCACCTGTTCTTCACTTTCAAGAAAAATTTAGCCTTGATTTCCATCGAAGGTTATGGTCTTGCCCAGTTCCCAATGGTCCATCACTCAGCAAGACAATCATTAACACTACAGCCTCCTAGTACTGAGCCTTTCTAGGACCACGTTATCCATCCAAAGGTTGGTCATCAATGCATCCTTCTGGGTTGATTTATGTTGAAAAGGGGGAGTGATGAAAAGGAGCCACAGACTAAACCTGACAAGCTCAGGGTAGGCCTGCCTGGTAGCCTTGCAAACTCAGAGACCTAAAGTAATGACAAAGGATGGTCTGAAATTAAAACTTAACTGAAAGTGAGTCATGGCAGGTACTCATGTCCTAAGCCACTATCATCCTTGGCAAAGGTCAACCTTTATCCATAATGGAGCCTATCTAGTATATTTCTTGCATCTAAGATAACATACCTTTGGAATTTCAGAGTAATCACTTTTTACTATATCCCTCAGGGCACAATCTCCCACCAACACAAATCCCTTCTTGTTTTGTCTCCCCACCACACACACACACACACACCATACCACCTCTATGTGCTGTAAATGTTCATTGTTAACTATCCTGTACCCACCAATGTGAAAAAAGCATGTGTCTCTCCATTTTACTTTTAATCCAGTTCCAGAGTTTCCCCCTCTTTGCTTTCTCCTGCCTCCCTAATCTACCACCACTGAATTTCATGTAACCCTCCTATGCCTCCTCCTTTGATTGCAATGTATGAAATAAACTGCAAAACTGCCATTCTCTGGAGCATTTTATCAGTCTGTTGAGATTTTGCTTCCTGGAAATTGTCATCAGTTTGGCTTACATAAAGTCTTACATATTTGGAAATTTCTTTCGCCGATAGTGTCCTTGCTCTCAGAAGCTTTCCTGGCCACACACTGCAGTATGATTTACTCCTACACTTGACAAACTACACTTCACATACACAGAATGGGTGGAGATTTTTTGTTTTGATTGCTAACAATTGGAAGTATTGTTTAGGCCAGCGACTTTCAACCATTTTCATTTCATGGCACAATAAGCTATTTACTAAAATTCTGCAGCACAAAAAAAATAGGTATAATTTTGATTCATTCACCCCACACAGCCACAGTTGTATTGTCTGTTGTCATGGATTTTTTTTTTTTTAATTTGACAATTGAAGGGAAAACTGGTCAGTGCCCCTGACTAAATAGGTACTGCATGTTTTAAAAATTCTTGCGACACAACGGCCAAAAATCACTGGTTTATGCAAAGGAGCAAAATACAGTACCTAAAAAAAATTCACCTTTTCAAATGCTATATTTTGCCATACTCATAGAATCCCCAGAAACTTGGCAGAAAAGCAAAAGCATTTAATGAAAAATCGTCCCTCAGAAGATCAGGGCTAAGGCATACTCCCATGCCATTCTTTTCCAGTTCATCACTAGTTACTTGATTAACATTAAATTTAATATATTTATGGTTGTACCACAGTACAGTAAAGGCTATAAAAATGCACTCTTGGTTATTTCGTGACTATACATGCTATAAAAATTACAAGGAAGAGGAAATCACAAGGGAAGGAGCCTAAAAACTCTTTCTCTTACCTCTGATAACTGTCCTCAACACAGAACTTTCAGGGAAAATCAAATTAAGGAGAAAACACACACACACACACACACACACACACACACACACACTTCCTCTGTTTTTCTCTTCTCGGTACAGTTCTAAATGCAAAGTTATTTTCCAGGCAAAGAGAAAAGAACTTCTGCTCTCTCTGGCCTCTGTAAAGACTGTGGAGGTAAAGATCCATGCCATTGGGTAGGACGAGGCCCGCTTTGAAAGCAGCCACTCTCTGAGGTGAACGGCCATGAGTGGGCATGTGGGCCTCCAGCCCGCTCCTCTGTCATCCCCTCCACATGGAGGAAAACAGACTGCACAGAGCTGCTGACACCGCGTCCTGTAAGAGCACTTCCAAGGTGAACGATAACAGCAAAGTTATAAATTGTAAACAAAGAGACTTTTTTTCTTCAAGGTCACATTCACATACGAGCCTTTGCTCTTTTTTGGAGGGGCTTCACTGTTGTCTCTCTTTAACATTATGCTGAGTGAAATAAGCCAGTCAATGAAAGAAAAATACCACATGATCTCACTCATTTGTGAACAATAAAGAACATTATAAACAGATGAACAAAAAGATAGATTCAGAGGGAGTAAAGCTTCAGGCTGTCAAGTTACAGCAGGAAGGTTAGGGAGAGGTGGGGGAGATAAGAGATCAACTGAAGGACTTATATGCATGCAAATAAGCATAACCAATGGACACAAAGCACTGGGGGATGAGGGCATGTATGGGAGTGGGGTGGAGGGTGGGGCCAATGGTAAGAATTGTACACATAAAATACCTTAAGAAAAAAATTAAAAATAAAATAAAAAATAATATATATAAAATAAAATAAAAAAACATTTGTAAGTAATACTAACAAAACCTCCTGCTATTTAGTCAGAGCATTAAGTGCCACATGGCAGCCTGAGGGGATGATGACGAGCTAGAGGAGTATTTCCTCCGGTTTTCAGAGGAGGAAAGTGAGCATCAGGAAGACGAAGAACTTAGCCTGTGAGTCCACATCCGCTAAAAGGCAGAACGGAGCCCCTCTGCCCATCAGAAGGGCCTAGACCCAGGGGGCTGGGGAACACAGGTAACAGACAAGCGAGACCCAGCCGCTCAGCTCTGTGCCTCCCAAATCAGACCCAGAGAAGCCATCACAGCTTACAGCGTCCCCACAATGTAAGGGAGGAAGTCACTCGCTAGAGGAGAAAATGCACAGGGCTGGAAACACTCCTCCCAGCGGAAGGAAATGGGGTTGATCTGCCTCAGAGGAGAGGATGCATGCTCAGACCAGCTGATCCCAGGAAGGCGGGCTGGAGTCTTTGGTCCGAGAAGCATCACAGCTTCCTCTCTTCCTCTGCAACCTGGGTGGGTGTTGGGAGCATCATGGATTTTGAGCCTTCTTTCTTTTTTTCTTTCTTTTTTTCAGAATTAAATTTTAAATCCAGTAAAAACAGGGCACTTTCAACAACAGTTGATACTGGATCTCTGTCACCTGGATGTTCTTACATTCATATTTTATTCAGATGTTCTCTGACTAACCTTTCCCTCCATTACAAAGTAGACTGAACGCTGGAGTCACAAATGAAGTGCCAAGGAGGTCAGGCCAATGACAAGGAGGAGTATTTCTGGCAGGGTGGGGACTGGGCAACCTGGGGCACACACACATCATCCCAGCAGCAGCCAGCTAAGGCCTCACCCACCAGGCTCGCCAGAGGACGCCATGGCAAGGCTACGGAGCTTTGCCTACTCGAGAGAAACTAGAAATCTATATTATTATGTGACACGTTGTGATTTGTTCATTTCTAACAACCTTTTTTTATATATATTTAAGAAAAAAATTAAAGCCAAATTTAAAAAATAAAAAATTTGGGTGAACACAGAAAACTAAGTCTGTGGATCCAGTTCACTTTGTGGGCTTCCAGCTTGTAAAACTTCTCCTAAACATGAGACAGCTGAAGAATAAAGAGTACATTAAGATCATTTCATATATAAGAACCCCCAGAGAAAACTTCTTAACAGTTTTATGTTTTCCTAAGAAAAGATTTACTTTGAATTTACCATCAGACAGGAAAAATATGCAATTCTGTGTCCCTTCTGTTGGCGTTTTGATGTTCTGAAATTAAAGGTTGGAAGGGGGAACGTTAAGTTGAATTTCTTCCAGAGAACCCATTCACACTGATAAGCTGGTGTTTTGGAAAGGAGGAGTCAGGGTGAGGACTCTGAAAACTTGTCTAAAAGCATATGCATTATTCATCAAATGGATACTTTCACACTATTTTCAGAATTTTATTTTAATTATTTTCTTTGTTGTCATTATTGAACAAGTGCCGAGTTTCATGCTGAGTCAAGAGGACATCGTGGTGAATGACACAGCCTGTCCTTTTCACTGAGCTGATAGCCTGGCAGGAAAGACAGGCAGTTGTATAAGCGATCCCCATCAAGCCTGGCTACCTGCTACAACAGGGAAAGTGGAGAGTGTTGTGAGAGCACCGCCATTAGTCTAGGATGGATTAGGGAGAACTGCCTGAAGGAGGAGGCATTAAGACCTGAGACTCCAGGAGATAGAGATCAGTGACAGAGAGAATCTGAGACAGAAAAGACCTTAAATCTGTAGGCAGGAGAGAGTGCTCTGTAGGGAACCTGCAAAGAGTTTGAGGTGCCTGCCCACTTTAACTGACAGGGTTGGGTCGGGGACAAGAGGAGAAAGGAGGAAAGAGTCCAAAAAGCTGCCAGACCTTGGGATCGAAAAGAGCTTGAAGGGATGTAAGAGGTGAGAAGAGACAGAGAACCTAGTGTTAAACAAGGAACCTGAGCTAAAAGGAAAGGAAGCTCCTATGCAAGACTAGCCTGGTGTCCACTCCCTGAAGGAAACCAGTTAAGTACTTTTCAGATGAATGAATAAATAACCAGAGGAATGAATGAACCGGACCTCCTTTATTGAGTCACAAGTAAATCATTGAGAATTGAGACCATCTTTGTCACTATGACTTCAATATGACTGTTGACTCCCATGTCAACATCTTACTTCTTTGTCCCAGGAAATCTTTGCCCAGAAAACACAAGGCTGTAAATGAATAAATAAATTTACTATTTGCATCAGAAAATTCTCATTGATTATTTTATTGGTGACAATAATCTATTCATCTGGTCAAACCATTCACTTATCAAAACAGTTATTTATCATGACTCTCTTCAACACCCTCATTTGCTATGTCCACCCAACCTAAAATTTTATATCACAAACTTTGGCCAATTCCAACTTGTTCTGTCTGAAAGGCCCATTTTAAGCCACTTCAGCCAAACCTCAAAGTCCTATAAATATTCCACTTCTAATTTCCCCTTCTGAGAAACTGCGAAAGCTTTGTCCAGGTAGTGTGTTCCATCACTAAGATTGTAATAAATTTAGCTGGTGATATTTTGGGAAGTACAACAGAATGGAACTACTTTTTAATTTATTTAGTGACTGGGCTATGTGCCTTTGAATGTGACATGGCTGAATCACATGAGATCCCAGATTTTTTTCAGTTATATTTTAGGAACTATCTAGGGATTTTGAACTAAAGCTAAAATACAATATGCACTATATCTTAAACCATCCCCACAGAACTCCATTTATTTATTTACAAACTAGAGCCCGGCCTGCACCCTCTTGTAATTTGGGACCCCTCGGGGGATGTCCAATTTGCTGGTTTAGGTTTAAAACCAGTGGTCAGACATCCCCGCAATCCAGGACCACTGGCTCCTAACCACTGGCCTGCCTGCCTGATTGTCCCTAACCACTCTGCCTACCTGCCTGATCACCCCTAACCACTCGCCTGCCTACCTGATTGCCCCTAATTGCTCACCTTTTTGCTTGATCACCCCAACCACCTCTGCCTTGGCTCCTGCTGCTGTGGCTTCGTCCAGAAGGACGTCTGGAATGATGTCTGGAAGGTTATTTGGCTGTCCGGACTAATTAGCATACTATGCTTTTATTATTATAGATATTCACAAAGTACCTAATATGTTCTACTGTTTCCTGTATCCTAGGAATAACAGTGAATAAAACAGCTTCCTGTCTAATAGGAAGAGGGAAGAGGAAAGAGCAAAGATCTCAGGCCTCATGAAAAGGTGAAGAAGGTGAAAAGAGTTGGCAACGTGGCAAGCCAGTGGAAAAGTGTTCCTGGTAGAGAGAACTGGTACAGAAAAACAAGGGAGGACACACACCTGGCATGCTGGCACAAGGGCAGGGAGTGGAGTGGTTGGACTGGAGTGAGCCAGGAGGACAAGAGGTCATGAGGAGAGATCATATCAACCTGATGTCACTTTACCTAAATAAAAATGTAATTTATTGGGGAAAATTAAATACTTACTGAAAAAGTAACTGTTCAAACTTCTCGTTCTAACAAAGTAACTGAGAAACAGAGGACATGATCCCACCCAAAAAGAAAAAAAGTTATATCTAAATTGATAAAGTTATTCCTTTTAAAAAGGCAAATAGTGAATTTTGTCAAACTTTCAAAGAACAAATAATTTCCATATTAAATAAACTACTCAAGAACATAGGGGAAATATTAATTTATGCTACTAAAAAAATGTAATTCTGATCTCAAAACCAATCTAGCTGTATGTGTATAAAGTCTTCCTTATTAGTATAGATAGAGAAATCCTAAATAAAACTAGCACATGAAATTTAATATACTTTAAAAATAACACTACAGTAAATAGGCTCTCACTTGGGATATGGCAATAAATAAATTTTTGTTTATGGCAACACAATAAAAAATAAATTAAAAAAAGCAAAGTAAGAAAGCCAATAAGCACTTGACTTGATTTAAAATATAATGTAATAAAATGCAACTTTCATTCCAATAACATTTTAAAAGGGAACTAGAAGCTCTCTCAACATTAAGAAAACTATCTCCATAGTGAAGAACCATAGTGCCATTATTTGAGAAACTCCTTAAACATTCCTACATCAAATGGATACATAAATGATTTAATATCTTTTTAAAGTTTGACTACTACATAAGAATCCACAAAAAAAGTTTTCCAAGTACTAGACAACAAAGGAATAAAAACATTATTTGCCTTAACATATAATGAAAATTGAAATGGCTAAGAAGTTTTCATAATTCTTTCAATAAAAGAGTAAATGAACAATAATACACATACATCCTGTCTAATAAAATAGTAATATGCAAATTAACCGTCACTCTAAGAAACAAGATGGCCGCCTCCATGTGGTCAAAAATGGCTGCCCCCATGTGGATACAAGATGGCCACCACAAGATGGATGGCAGGGGAGGGCAGTTGTGGGCAGTTGTGGGTGACCAGGCTGGCAGAGGAGGGCAATTGGAGACCAGGCCAGCAGAGGAAGGCAGTTGGGGGGAGGGCAATTGGGGGAGGCCAGGTCTGCAAGGGAGGGCAGTTAGGACCAATCAGGTCGGTTGGGGAGCAGGCTGGGCTGAGGGACACCCCCCATACCCCCTGTACAAATTTCATGCACCAGGCCACTAATATGTATATAAGTATACTGTACACTGTATGTTTCATATAAACATAAATTTCATAAGAACAGCGCAAAGATATAGCACATAGGAATAAACTTAAGGGTCGTAAACTGACCAAAAGTCAATACATAAGATTTTATTGCCTATGTATTGTTCTCAGATTTTTATGGTTTCATGACTTATATTTAAACCTTTTATCCACTTTAAATTTGTTCTTTTATATGGTGTAAGTTGGTGGTCTAGTTTCATTTTTCTTAGTCCTGTCCAATTTTCTCAGCATCATTTATTGAAGAGACTGACTTCACTCCATTGTATTCCCTTGCCTGCTTTGTCAATATTAGTTGACAAAAATGTATATATTAATTGACCATATTAGTGTAGGTCAATTTATGGGTTCTCTGTTCTGTGCCACTGATCTATATGCCTGTTCTTGTGCCAGTGCCAGGCTGTTTGGTTACAAGAACTTTGTAATATAGTTTGATATCCGGTAGGTGATTCCCTCTAACTTTGTTCTTCTTTATCAAGATTGCTGTAGCTTTTTGAGGCCTTTTCTGGTTCCATATAAATTTTTGGAATATTTGTTCTGTATGTGTAAAATATGCCAATGGTACTTTAACAGGGATTGCTTTGAATCTATAGATTGCTTTCGGTAGTATGAAAATTTTAATTATGTTAATTCTTCCAAGTCATAAACACATTATATGCTTCCTCAGTTTATTTCTAGAACCATTTTTCTTTTATTCATTTCTAAAAATAATTATCCATGGGGTACACTTGATCTACAAATTAGCTTAGGGAGAATTGATTAATTAAAAATAAATAAATTAATTAAATAACTAATATATTCTGAAAGGGAAGTAAAGGGGCAGATGACAGCAGATTTTCTCCCACTTCCTCCCCAAATCTAAGGTCAACTGAACTAAACTGGGGAATATTCTCCCTGAAATACGAGCTGAAGAGGAGACTTTTAAACAAGGAAGGACAGAAACCACTTCAAGATAGGGTGGGGACCCAAGAGGCAATTGCTGAGCTTTAAGGAGCCACAGGCCAAGAATGAGGAGGGTTCCCCCAGGAGAAGATTGAGACCGGGACCCCAGACAGAGTACCTCAGCCATGGCAACAACTGCCCAGGCAGCAACCAATAGTGTTGTTTAGTAGCCACAGAGGTGAACCGCCCAGAGGCAAAGCCACTTTTTAAAAGGCCTGGCGCACAGGATTTTTATTCCTAGATACTCACCCTAGATTCTGGCAGAGGGAGGGGGTGTGGACTGAAGTCACTTGAGAAGAGTCAGGTGTGGGAGGAGTTGGGCAGAGTGGTGGGAGGGTGGCTGCTGGAAAAAGACATTCTGTATTGAGGGGAGCAGTCTACCTTCCTTTCTAGAACACAGAGTAGGGAAGCCTGGTGCTAGATACAGCACGAATATTTTATTGTTTTGACTGACAAAAGAGATAGCTCCAAAATAGAGTCAATTATTTATAGGAAACAGATGAAGAGTGGTTCAAAATCAAGGAAGAAAAACAATGCAATTGCATCAGGGTAAGTTAGTCAAATGGAAAATTTTAACTTAGATTTATACTTTGCAACATATGATAGAAGTAGTCTCTGGTTGGATGCTCAAGAGCAAGGTTTTCCAAATAAAGCCTAACTGGCTACATAATTATACTCCAGCCACCTAATGGAATATGATGTAGTAGTGAAGGCATAGGTCAGCTATCTCTTTTGGGTGGAATGAGTCCTTAGGCATCCTTGCTAATTGAAAAACATGAACTATGAACATGGAACACTTAACCTTCAATGTTTAAGTTATTATGATCTTGGAAATGCACCATGTTTTTAAAAAAAAATAAAATAAAATAAACTACAAGCATGCCAGATGAGGCAAAAGTAGGTTTATAGTTATATGTGAAACACAACATTTATTCTTATATTATTATTACTTATTGTATTATTTTCCATACAAACAACTGTAAACCTACTTTTGCCCCACCCTGTATTTAAAATTGCTCAAATGCCAAGGTATAAGACAAGAAGCTGAAATAAAACAGAGTACTTCTCTGATCTTTGGAAGAACCAAAAAAAAAAAAAAAGTGAAGACAGAAATGGTTGGCAGATCCAACTATATTTATAGCCAAAAACTTAATGAAGACCTACAAAACTGAAATTCAAAAGGCAAACAATAAAATGGGGTAAATAGTTGCATCAACGGGACAAAGAGTAAATATCTCTAATGTGCAATTATCCTAAGTAAGAAAGAATCCACCATGGAGAAAATACACACTGTAAACACAGCATGAACATATATATATATATATATATATATATATATATATATATATATATTCATTCCTGTAAAATAATTAAAGTAGTAACCAAGCACAATAATGTTATGCTAAACATTTTAACAGAGCCAATGCTAGCATGGTTATGGAGAATTTCATATCAGTCATTTGCTAAGGCATTATACTTGGTGGTATGTAAGTTTAAAAAAGCAATTTAGAAATATGATTATGTTCTTTGACCCAGCAATCCAACTGTTCAAACATGTTTACACCTAAATTTATCTACAAGAGTGAAAAAATGTAGAAACAACTGCAACAACCAATAGTAGGAATGTGGCTAAGGAAAGCACACCACCCAGTGTGATTAAGAATAAAAATAAGGAAGCTTATCATCGTATGAACACACTGTTAATGACATTATGTTAAGTTAAAAATCACAATACTCTAAATTGTAGGTGTATTATAAAGTAATCATGTCAAAAATAATGTGAAGACAGCAGCATAACAAAGATGAGAAGGGAACATGAAAACAATTTTGAAAATTCTGTCATAATGTTAAGACTGTGATTGACTCAAACATTAATAATGTCACCAGAGCACATTAATAACACATTAAAAGTAGGAGAAATGAGAATTTTGAAATGTGACCTGTAGGCAGCACAGAAAACAGGTTAGCATGTAGAATGATTGACATCAAATGCAGGCTTGTTAAATTCCACAAATCTAAGTGGATAATCAGAGACTTATACAGAATGAAAAGCTACGGAAAGCCTTTGGATTCATTAATCTCCTATCTGCCAAGCTCTCCTCTGGAGTCCAGGACACACATCTGCCCTTATTAGGATGCCCACCGTTCCTGTGGAATCCCTCCTGCCTCTTTTGATTATTGAACTGGTCGTTCCCCGCCGGATGCTTTCACTGGGCTGGGAGGGAGCCCACAGCCTGGCAATAGCTCAAGGACTCCAATTCGCTCTCCAGTGGAGGGCGTGAGACCTTGACATCCTCATTACAGACCCAGGAGTGTAGCCCTTCACACCCTTCACAGTAGGAGAAAAATCAACAGAGTTGAGGTAGGAATGTGCCATTCTAACATCACAGACTTCCAAAATGTCCAACGAAGAAATATTTGCACTCCACTTGAAAAAAATATACGTATATGTTTAAAGGGAAAATATGTTTTCAGGCATGAATTGCAACCCAGAGCTTATGCTGAAGGAAATAGCCCTTAAGGGTCAGTGAGGGTTAGGGTTAGGGTAGTTCTATGAACTGACGCCCTGCTTTTCAGTTCTGGTGTCTGCTGGAGATTCGCTATCCACCAAGACCAGTATAGGTGGTTTTGACAAAAACAAGAAGACAAGCCACTGGCTCACTCTCTCTCTTTCTCTCCCTCTCTCTCAGCAGCTCCGAGAATGTGCCTTCTGATTTTGGTGTTAATGAAGTCTGAAAGAACCAAAAGGCAAAATGTGCCAAACCTGGGGAAATTGGAAAAACAGCAGCTTGTTCAGAAAGAGAAGCAGAGGTAAGGTGACCAGACGTCCCACTTTTGGCTGTCCCGCCAAAAGTGGGACGGCTGGTCACCTTAAGCAGAGGGCCTTTCGAAGCAAACACTCTCGGCAGCACCTGCGCAAGAAGACATTTCATTAGCTGTTCATATTCATCATTCAACCCTCCAAGCCCGGGAGAAAGTAAAGAGGATGGCCTGAAATTCATTCATAGGATTTCAGGACAAAGCCGGTTTTACCTAATGTTACAACAGCCAGATTCCACTGAACCATGTCCCAGCTCCGCAAAAAAAAGGCCAAATGGCTCATTACGTGAAAAGTTCCAAAGGCTGTTTTTTAATGTTTAGCAGCGGTTTGCTTGGCTCGGCCCCGGCAACAAATATTGCCAAACTGTTTAACTTAACGAGAGACATTTAAAAGCTAAAAAGCCCAAATTCTAAATATGTAATTCATAAAACAGCATATTTTCTTTAATTCATTTTCTCAAAGTTTACAATATCTGTACTAATTCTCTGTAACCAGATATGTTCTGGATACATTCTCAGAGAATCTGTGCAGGATAAAAATTTGAAACATCTTAAAACTAACGAAAAACATCTTTCTAGGACGCTGCGAGGCAAATGCTTTTTAGATGTTTTGCATTTTTATGCTAAACAGCGCAGCTGCGATTGATAAAAAGCAATCAAGCTAATTTAAGTCAATCAATTCCAGGAGGTTCTCATCACTTGGATAAAAATGCTCTCTCACTCCTTAGAAAATAAATAGAGACTTAACAGAGTGAATGTTATTTTCCCTGACTCTGCTTTCTTGCCATTCCAAAAGCAGCATACAGCCAAGAAATCGTGGTAAGCAATTTCTGTCACTAGGTTAAAGCATGAAAGCAAACTTTTGAGTCATGTTTAATTAAGTAATCCCGGCCCACAGCACATTAGTAGAGAGGCATAAGCCTGGAATGAGAGAAACACACACACTCATACACACGGGTACCAAACCGCTGTGAGAGAGGCTGTCCATTTCTCTTTAATCACCTTAATGGGGAGTATCATGTGAAACAGTGTGGTTCTGGCTGGTTGTCATTATTAAAAGATGATTCTGGCGTTTTAAAGTCACAATTTAAAATATGTAAGTTCAGGGATAAACTGGAAGGTAGAGTTCATGCAGTTAGCGAACTTCTTGCATTATGAGAACACAAGTAGGAATGGTTACAAAGTAGGTTAGCGTGATGAGGACAATGCATGTTTGATATCTGGGGTGGGGCCTGGAGGGGAGAGCCTAAATTTGCTAGTTCAACTACCAGGTCAACACCCCATTCCTCCTGACGGCAGGATTCTAAGATGCCCGCACACATGACCCAACAACGAAACCTGAGCGGCATCGTACAAAAACCCATCAGCAGAGATTTTAGCTACCTGGGCAGGGAAAATAGATCAAAGCCATTTAGTTTTCCAGGGAAGTGATCCCCACGAGGCACCCATGGAAAATCAGTTGAGTGCTTTTCCGCCCCTCTTGGTATAAAACCCTGGCTGAGTTATGAAGCCACTCTAAATATTCACTTTTCCGTCTTACAGGTGGGGATGTTAATATCTATTTTGAGAATTACACTATAGTACTTGACAGGGCTCAGCATACAAGCTCTATTAATATTAACAGTTGGGACTTCACAGTGTTCTGTCTTTGACGGGCACTGTGCTAAATGTTTTACCTGCATCCTATCCTGGAATACGGAGGTCAGCGGTGGAGGCAGTATTCCTATCACCCCTGTTTTGCTATTGAGAAAACTAAGGTTGAGAAAAATTAGGCAAATTTCCAAAGATCTCAACATTTGTCTAGCGATAGAGCCTGGATTAGAACCTGGGTTCCTCACACGCAGAGGCTTTGCTCTTAATAGGGGTTGCCTCTTCCTGGAGTGGACAATGTCGAGGAGGGTAGGACTGCCTCAGGCATTTGTCCTCGTTATGCTCAGCTCAGTGCGCACCCACGGTGGATAGTGGGTGTTCAATGCCTGGTAAACGGAATTGGTAGTTCTGGGTATGTTTGAAAATCAGACATTGCGCCGAAACCGGTTTGGCTCAGCGGTAGAGCGTCGGTCTGCGGACTGAAAGGTCCCAGGTTCCATTCCGGTCAAGGGCATGTACATTGGTTGCGGGCACATCCCCGGTAGGGAGTGTGCAGGAGGTAGCTGGTCGATGTTTCTCTCTCATCGACGTTTCTAGTTCTCTATCCCTCTCCCTTCCTCTCTGTAAGAAAAATCAATAAAATATATGAAAACCAGACTTTGCAATTGTCCATCCATTGTGCTTTGTCACTCATTTGGTAATGAGTTATTGCCTGGTCAATGTGAATTTGACATAATCCTTAGAATGGGCCCATTTGGTCTCCATTCCATGTAAGTAGCTGCTAAGACAATTGGCCCGATGGATAGCTCTGTCCTCAATGGCTGTCCTCAGCAATCACAAAGTGAACCAGTGAATAGGTTGGCCCTGGTCTACACTTCTATACTGCACACCCCCATCACCCTCTCTAGTCCAGTGACCTTGGCCAGCCTCAGTTTCTGCAAATGTAAATCAGGATGATAAGAGGATCCCTTCAAAAGGGTGCTGTGAAAGTGTTACCATGTGTGTGGCATAAGGCCTGCCACATATAAAGTGCTCAGTAAGATATTCAAAATAAGGAGGAAGACAAGAAATCATAGTTGCAGCTCACTAAATACACGGGGGAAACCACACCAAATGAACGCCTGCTCTGTGCAAGGAGCTCATCCTAGTCTACAATGTGCTGTCATTTCAGCACCCGATTAGCAGTGCCAATGCTCAACACAGGCTGGGGGCAGTCACTATGGCAACAAAAACCAGCTTCTCTAAGATACAGGAGTTTAGAGGTGAGCAGATTTTAGTGGGAAGGAAAAGTCAAGACTGCTCTGAGCAGGAAAAAAAAAATGCAACAGAGATGCTGTCCCAGGAAAAAGAAATGGGTTACTCTGGCACAGTGGGGGCTGAGGCAGTCACTTTACTCACTCTACCTGATCACCCATGGGACAGGGTGTGGCATAGTGATCGACAGTGTGGGCAAGAGCTTTGGTGTTAGGCAGGCAGGAGTTAGAATCTCGGCTCTGCCACTTCAGAGTGTGTGGCCCAGAGCAAGTTACTCACCTCTGGGCTTCAGCTTTCTTGTCTGGAAAATAAAATCGTTTTATAAGGATCATGACATGCTTGGGCACAGAGTAAATGCTCAGCCTATGGCGTAGTAGTGTCTGTTACTAACGTGAGCAGAGCCCATAAAATGGGGATACCTCTCCTTCAGAGGACTGATGACACACAAAGTTCCCCGCATGTCTAAAACACAATAGGTAAGTAATACATGTGAAGTATTATTGTTAGTAGTGGCAGTAATAATACTGATAATAATAAGACATGCTAGCATAAGGCTCAGCAATTAGAACAGGGGTTTCTAAGAAGATAACAAAAATAAAGAAAATAATATTAGGAATAACAATAGCAGCAGCAGCATATCATATGCAGGTTCCAAGCTAGGTCATGTGATTTCAAGTTTTTCACAGAGGAGGCTCCTACCATACTATTAAGAAGGGACTGCAAAGTTTTGGTAAAAAGCCAGGAAGTAAATAGTTTTGGCTTTGCAAGCTCTATAGTCTCTGTCACAACTAATCAATTCTGCCATCGTAGTAGGAAAGCAGCCCTAGACAGTATGTAAAGGGGAAAAAAAAGCATGGCTGTGCTCCAATAAAAATTTATTTACAAAAGGAGGTAGCAGCAGAATATGGCCTGTGGGTCATAGTTATTGATCTCTACTTTAAACCATTAAAATGTTGCTGGTCAGCAAAACCTAGACCAGCGGTTGCCAACATTTTGGACCTCACAGACCACAGTGGTCTGTGAACCACTGGTTGATGACCACTGACCAACCTATATAATAAAAGGGTAATATGCAAACTGACTGAACTGCACAGTGGAAAGACTAGTCATTATGACCTGCACCGACCACCAGGGAGGCAGAGGCTCAATGCAGGAGCTGCCCCCTGATGGTCAGTGCATTTCCACAGGGGAAGGGGGGACACTGCTCAGCCAAAAGCTGGGCTGGCGGCCTGGCTGAGGAACCCCCACCCCACCACCACCACCCTCAATGCACGAATATTGTGCACTGGGCCTCTAGTCTGACGTAATTACTACTGCACTTGACAAAGGAATTCTGATAGAGAGCTACAGAGCAGAAACAGCACGTTTATGCTTCTCTATGAGAACGCAGTACTCATCAAAATGGGACCATGTAAAATTGCCCTGGATTCAGATCGTGATTTAATCGGGTTGAATAGTATCAGTGTGCTTTCACTGCCTTGGAAAGAAAGCATACACTGGACCTTTTGTCCAGAAATGCTATTCCGTCTTTTTCTCATGGTTTACTCCCATTCGTCTTTCAGATCTCAGATCTTGTATCTCTTCCTTCAGGAAACCCAGCCTAGAACCACCTTTCATTTGGGCAGAGCACCTAACCTACATTTTCACTGCACTAATATTACTGAGATTATTTGATTAATATCTTTCTCTTCTTCTGGATAATGAACTCCAGAAATGCAGAAGCCATGTCTGCTTTTATTAACTATGGCATTCCCAATACATAACCCAGTGCCTGGTAGATAGTTGAAACTCAATAAATATTTGTTGTGCCATAAAGCATTTAAGACAAATCATTAGTAGTCCCTTTTACTGGTGACTCACACAGCTGCAATGACCCATCCAAGGTCACAGAATTATTATGCAATAGAGCTCTAATTTAACCCAGATTTGGCTGATATTCAAGCCTTGATCTTGAGCAGAATACCCCACTGCCTCCTAGGGATCTAGGGATAATATCTGTGGGAAACAAAAGACTGCTTTAGCTGGAAAGTAGGAAAGTATGGAGGGAGTTGAACAATTACTTCACATAAAAAAATTTCAATTTTTTTCTTTAGTTTTTGTAAAGAGATTCCAAGTGATATCTAACAGATGTCTTTTGGATCTCTTTTGTTTGGCTGCACACTATTGCAAAATAATTTTTAATTAGTTTTCAGCATTGGAAAAATAGAGGTTTCCCCACCCCTCAAACCCCCCCCCCCAAAAATAAAAAGTCTAGATTTCTTGCTCCTCTTAAAGTCAGAATATCTGGCAACACTGGACCTCTAGTTCCTGAGGGCAAGAATCAGCCTTAGATTGAGTGTCTGTTCTCCAATTACAACCGTCTCCAATCAGCTGACTTCTCTGAGTTAAGAAACCTGCCTGGACCTTGTCACATTGATGCGGGAACCACAGGTTACATTGAGGTTCAGTGGAGGCAAATTGGGGGGAGCAAGGTACAAGTAGAGTAAAAAAAAAGAGGAGAACTTGATCATTTAGTTTCTCCTGGAAAGGATATCAAAAGGAACAAAGAAAGGAATGGAGATGGAAGGAGGGAGGGAGTGAGAGAGGAAGGAAGGATAGAAATTGCAGTGTTGAAATTAGAAGCCAAAATAGAAATATTGGGGAGGTGAAAAATTTTTCACCTTGGTTGTAATTTTGTAACTGTGTAAGTAAAGAATCAGGGAGGGAAGAGGAAGAAGTCCTGGAGCACATGGCAATGATGGAGGGAACATCCACAGTGGCTCCTGGGAGAATGACCTTAGTATCATATGCTGGAAGGAGTTCTGTATACTTGAGAAGTTGTCCATGTGAAAAACTCTTAGCAACTATTTCATCCAAATCCTTCACATTTGGGAGCTATGTTGAAGAGCAGGGGTCAGCAAACTGCTCAGGGAAAAGTCCGCCATTGTGCTTGCCCAGACCTCTGACAACCTTAAGAATTAACCTTCAAGTTTGTTAAAGTCTGTTTTAGAGGACAGTTGATCAGTGAATCCTAAGAGAAACATGCAAATTGACCGTACCTCCGCTATGCCCACAAGCCATCCCCACCAGCCATTCAGGACCGTGTATGCAAATTAACCCAACCAAGATGGCAGCAGCCATGGAGCTGGAGCAAGCAGGAGGTTTGGGTTGCCCCTGGCAGTGGAAGAAGACAACCTTCCCACCCACCTTGGCTGGCCCTGGACTCTGTTCAAGGCTACAAAAATTCAACTATAGAAGATAAATAAACCCCCAGATACCTGCTTCCAGCCTGCCCTGGCCTCTGCTTAAGGAGGCGCTGAAGAAAAAAATAAAAAAAAAAAAAAAGAGGGGCTGGGAGCCTGCAAATAGCCACCATCCCCTCACCCAGGCTGACCAGGCACCCCAGCGGGAATCCCACCCTGATCCGGGACTCCCTTCAGGCCAACCAGACAGCCCTCACCCATGCACAGGCCTTTATCTATACTAATAAAAGGGTAATATGCTAATTAGACTGGGAGATCTTCCAGGACACCTTCCGGATGTTCTGGACAAAGCTATGGTGGTGGGGCTGAGGTCAAGGTGGTTAGAGGCCAAGATGGGAGGGCAGTTGTGGGTGATCAGGCTGGTGGGGGGAGCAGACCAGCAGGGTGGCCAGTTTGGAGGGAGCAGGCCATCAATGGGTGTCAGTTGGAGGTGATCAGGACAGTGGGGAGGGGCAGTTTGGATTGAGCAGACCAGCAGGGGAGCAGTTGTGGGTGAGCAGACCAGTGGGAAGGGAAGGTAGGTGAAAGCAGGCTTGCAGGGCGGAGCAGTTGGGGGCGAGCAGGCCAGCAGGCAGAGCGGTTAGGGACAATCAGGCAGGCAGGCAGGCAGGTGAGTGGTTAGGAGACAGCAGCCCCAGATTGCGAGAAGGATATCTGACTGCCAGGTTAGACCTGATCCCTGTAAACCGGCAGTAGGACATCCTTCCAGGGATCCCAGGTTGTAGAGGGTGCAGGCCGGGCTGAGGAATGCTCACCACCCTGTGCACAAATTTTGTACACTGGGGCACTAGTCTATAAATATATATGCCTAATAAGCAAATTGTCCCCATAGGTCTAGGTCAGGAGATGGATTGCTTGCTTTGACATGCACTGTCCACCAGGGGGCGGCGTGGAATGAAGGAAGGCTATGACTGGCAGCCAGAGGCCCCGATTGGCCCCGCTTGAAGGCCAGGCCTATGGACCCTATCTGTGCACAAATTTCGTACACTGGGCCTCTAGTTTAATAATACAAATCACGATACTTTATCTACCATAAGGAAGGAAGGTTGTTTTAGTTCCTGGTAGTAAAAGTTCTGACAAATTCAAAAAGAAAAACAAACAAAAATGAGGCTAGAATTTTCCATGCATTAAATTGTTCCCTTCCACAACCCCATGCATAGGTCATGTTATCTCAAGTTTTTCATTGAGGCGGCTCCTACCATACTATTACTACAACAAAACAAGAAACACAGCCAAAGAGCAGGGAGGACAGCCCAGACTGGGGTTCAAATCCTGCCGCTACCACTTCTTAGCTACATCTTTCAGATATTTACTGTACTTCTTGAGGCCTCAGTTTTCTCACATGTCAAAGCACCATCTATTTTGCAGGATTGCTAATCACAATTTACTAAAACAAGATTTTTAAAGGGTGTAGCCCACACATGCTGCTTTCCTAGCCTTCCATCTTCCTGAAACAGAAAAGTTGACCATTTTCACCCAGTCTTCCTGTCCCACTCTTGAGAGTATTAATGAACATTTATACAGTTATGACATGAAATGGACAATTATAACACCCCTGATTTTCAGCAAGTACAAATGGCTTTCCCTAAAGCCAAGAGTATTACTTCAGGGATACCCATGCCTTCTGTGAACGTGCCTACGCACAGAAAGCATACAAATTATGTCTTTATGACCTAAGTAACTTCGGGGATTTTTAGTTCATTTTTAAAAATATTTTTTATTAATATCAGAGAGGAAGAGAGAGTGAGTGAGAGAAGAGAAACATCGATGATGAGAAAGCATCATTGATCAGCTGCTTCTTGCACACCCCACACTGGGGATTGAGCCCACAACCCAGGCATGTGACCCAATTGGGAATAGAACCATGACCTCCTGGTTCATAGGTCGATGTTCAACCACTGAGCCATGCCAGCTGGGCAATTCATTTTCAAAAATACAAGTGCTCCGACTTGCAAAGATCACAAGCCTAGGCAATCAGTGTATTTAAATACTTTTCCTTCTCAAAAAAAATAGTTATTGCTCCTTAAGGCTGAACTTTGAAGATACTGTTTATTCTCAGCATGTTTAATTAAAACTTAAATTTCACTCAGAAATTCTCATTAAAGCTGTCTCTTTAGAAGACTATTTTGGGAACATTAGTATTTTCTTTTACTAGGTGTTAATGTAAACAGGGTAGTTTACTTCAAGTTTGTCTAGGGCAGACCACAACGCTCGAGGCTCTCCCTGCCCTGTGGTTCTGACTCCTCTCTGCAGCAAAAGCAGCCAGGGAAAATTACTGCCACGTGTGCCCAGCCTGCAACCCACACAGCCTCATGGGCTCACCTGCAGCTCAGCCAGCCTCAGGGCTGACATACTCCACAGCCACCAAAGGACACAGCACTTGACCCAGACTGCTTTGGTTTTGACCAAATAGGTGAAGGCCACACGGTAACACAGCCCGGCTCTTTAAGACAAGTCTGCAATAGCCCTAGCTGGTTACCTCAATGGCCAGCAGACAGAAGGCTCCTGGATTCGATACTGGTCAAGGATATGTATCTAGGTTGCAGGGTTCAAGGCCCTAGTCAGGGTGCATGAGGGAAGCAACCAATCCATGTGTCTCTCCCACATGGATGTTTCTTTCTGTCTCTTTCCCTCCTCCCTCCCTCCCACTCTCTCTAAAAAGTCAATGGGAAAATATCGTTGGCTGAGGATTAGCAAACAAACCAACCAACCAACAAACAAACAAACAAAAACCCAAGTTTGTAATAGAAACATTGGAAACAGGAGAATCATTGACTAAAAGCATGTGAGTGGAGTGAGCAGCAGCTGTGGACAGCGACACAGATCTGTGGGGGCCAACACAGAAGAATCTCTAAGAGACTGTAACTGAAAAAAGAAAGTTATTGTTTTTCATACCCATAAGATCTCATTTATGTTGGTAAAATCCCCATTTAACACTACATGTAAAGTATATAAACACACAGAAAATTATATGAAAGGACACACCCCCAAATGGCAAGGGTGCTTACCCTTGGAGAGGGGACATAACTTCAGTGTGTTCAGGAAGACAAAAGAGAAATGTGTTCTACATTAAAAAAAAAAAAAATACTCCAAGAATTTTATAAAAATCGACAATACAAATAAATGCTTGCATTACTTTATAATTTAAAAATAAATAAAAGTCTATTTTAACTATGCCACTTTGCACATATATAAATTTTGTAAAATAAGACAGCCCACCATGAGGCGAGCCCAGAGACCCGAGATCTAGCAACTGGAGCAGCATGGCCAAGCCCTGTGCGGTGCGCCTGAGTGGGAAAGCCCGCAAGCAGGTGGATGTCTTCAGGCAAAATCTTTTCCAGGAAGCTGAGGAATTCCTCTCCAGATTCTTGCCACAGAAGATCATACACCTGAATCAGTTCTTGCAAGAGGAGTCTCTCTGCTAGAAAACAAATCAGATTCACTAAAAAGAGATGCTGACAGGAAGCCAGGAAGGCTAGTCAACAAGCTTAATTGCTCTAACCACTCACCTTTTAGTTGAGACATTGTTAGCTGACGCAGCCTCCACCGTGTTTGTCCCATGTAAGTTTCTGTTATTTCCTGCCTAAGGGCTACATGTAAATTTCTATTTATGTTGCCTAAGATGTTTTCCCCAAAGCCTCAATAAAAGGGGATGGCAGGGCCAGAGCAAGGAGTAGTTCTCCCACTAGAGTTGGACTACCGCCTGGCCCCCCATATCACCAAAATGAATTTCTTCAAGTCTCAAGTCTTTTCATTTGTGTGCTGCCCTTCTCCAGAGCCCACACCCTGAATTGGAATTCTTTCCATGTGGGCCGTGAAAGAGAATCCTATATCCCTCAATGTGGCTGACCTGACTTCTCTTGGAGCCTCGCTGGACATTCCACTCCGGACCCTCCACCCAAAGATGATGAGATGGAAACAGATAAGCAGGAGAAGAAGCAAGTCCCTAAGTGCGGCTTTCTCCCGGGGAATGAAAAGCTCCTGGCCCTGCTTGCCCTGGTTAAGCCAGAAGTCTGGACTCCCAAAGAGAAATGTATTCTGGTGATCAGGTCGATCTAGCATAGGGGTGTCGAACTCAATCAGAGAAGGGGCCAAAATCTAAAATCCAGCCTAAATCGCGGGCCGAATGGTTTACTGAACAGTCATAAACTGTCATTGTGATGGAAACGCAGTGGAGTGCAGTGATGACAGCGTGGTGCGGGCCACATTGCAAGGCCTGGCGGGACGGATTTGGCCCGCGGGCCTTGTGTTTGACACATGTGATCTAGCACCTGATCCCCAAGATTGCGGATGGAAATTACTTTGGGGTAGCAATCCAGGAGAATGTGCTGGGGAGGGTGAAGGCAGTCAAGACCAAAGTAGAAGCCTTCCAGACAACCATTTCCAAGTACTTCTCAGAACATGGGGATGCTGTGGCCAAGGCCTCTAAGGAGACCCATGTAATGGATTACCCGACTTGGTGCAGGAGCGAGATGAGGCAGCCTACAGGGAGCTCAGGGCATTGCTGCTGGACCTTAAGGGCCTTCTATGCTGAGCTTTATCATATCATGAGCAGCAACCTGAAGAAAATTGTCAACCCAAAGGGTGAAGCCATCTATGTACTGACCCCAGGGCTAGAAGGGAAATAAATTACCAATACTTTGTGTGAAGAGAAGAGAGAGAGAGAGAGAGAGAGACAGAGAGAGAGAGACAGAGACAGAGAGAGAGAAAAGAAAGCCCATCAAAATCAGGTATTACCAACCTCATAGGACTCATATGAGGATAATTTGATATCACAAAGGAGCTTGGCATGTGGTAAATGTTTAATAAGCATGATACGCCACCACTGTGTCAGCTAGTGATATATAAGATGTCCTGTTGGCAAAATGTGTCAAATTGCATTAATGCCATTAGTAATTTCACTCCACTAATTTTTTCACTTGCAAGTACCTAAGGGGGGGAAAACAACACTTCAATTATATTAACCATCTATACAGTATATATAAAAGCCTAAGCAACCGGTGGACTGGCCTGTAGCTATGGCACACACTGACCACCAGGGGGTAGACGCTCAATGTAGAAATGGAAACCACAGGCATGAAAACATGGAACAGACTGATGCATCTCAGAGAGAAGGGAAGAGGGAGGAGGGAAGGAAGAGATTAACCAAATATCTTACATGCACACTAGAGGCCCGGAGCATGGGTTCATGCACTAGTGGAGTCCCTCGACCTGGCCTGCAGGGAAACATGGTCTCTGACATCCCCTGAGGGGTCCCGAATTGTGAGAAGGCGCAGGCCAGGCCAAGGACAGTGCACCTGGGCACTAGTCAGAAATAAAGTATTAGTTTGCCAAAAGAAATACATAAGAACGGCGAGCTTTAGAAATGCTCCTAAGTTGAATTACAAATTTCATTCTGTAGATAATACAATGGTGGTTTTGTGTAATAATTTATCTCTAAAAGACTGGCATCGTAGCAAAGAATTATGAAATGAAAATAAGTGTAAGACTACATTCACTTCCCCATAGTGGCCAGTGAATGGGGCACCTTCCTGGGCTCTGAAATTTTCCCAGAAGATAAATGGTGATGGAAGGAGACCTGACGTGGGGTGGTAAACACACACAACAGTAGATAGATGAAGTGTTACAGAATGTTAAACATGAAGCTTATATAATTTCACTAACCAATGTCACCCCCATAACAAAGGGGGGGGGGGGAGAAGATTCCTTGATATAAAGCAGGAGTGGGAAACATCCCGCCTGCAGGCTGTATGAGGCCCACTAAATCACTTGGTCTGGCCCTGCCAAGGCATTAGGGGTGAGTGAATTAAATGTTGGACCAAATGTAGCAGGCTAATTTTTAAGTTGGTAATTTTGTAGGGCACCGAATGATGTTATAAATGTCCAAATGGCCCTTGGCAGGAAAAAAGGTTCTCCACCCCTGACATAAACCCACACCTTCAACCGCTAAAGAGAGTGAACTGAGCAACACTAGACGTTGCAGAAGTGGGAAAAACGGAAGACAATAAGGCTCCACCTCAAGAAATGTACAGCCAAGTTAGAGAACTCTGGAAACTCAGTGTTCATGACTATGCTGAGAGAGAGCAGAAAAAGGGACTGAGGCCATGTCATCCCGGGATTACGGACACAAATAAATGTCTACCGGGACCCAAAGATATGTGGAGAAATGAACAGAAATATACACCCAAAGCCAAGAAAGAATTGGAAATGAGCTTGCCAAAAATGTATCTGTTCAAGTTCTACACCTGAACAAAAGTGTTTTTCAAATGGCCCATGTCTTAATTCTCCCTCAAATCTCACATAATTTAATGGGAATACCTTCCTTTTTTATGTTTTCAAATACACTCTACAGTGCATTAAGACATTCTGATAAAGATCTTAGTCCTATTGTATTTCATCCAATAGGTGGCATTACTTTGAAATTCACTTTCTGGAGAAAACCAGCTTAGTTCTTATAGACTGGGACTTAAATGAACTCAATTTACAAAACACACACTGACACATTCTAACGAGTCCACATCGAATAGGCTTCACATTTTATAGCATTTAAGAGGCCTCAGAAAAAAAAAAAAAATTAGCCCGGAGAAGTAATAAAATTAACAAGATTTTACTACCTGTGTTTCATCTTTTATGTACTTTCTCTTTCTAAAATATGGAAGGAAAATACTTAGGATTCCTTAAGTCCAAGTTACATTTTTACTAATCAGAAAACACCCAGATTGTAAGATTAATAGAAGAATCCAAGCAAGCAAAATAAGGTTTTCTAAAACCTCTAGACCTAGAGTAAAATAGAAATTAGATACTCTGATGACTGATACCAACCAATGTGGGTAAAAGAAATGATGTCAAGCAAAAATCATGTGGCCAATGTCTGCGCCTAGCCACTTCCAGGGAAGTTGCTGTGAACTGACCCTGCCTGAATGGAATGAATCATCAGCAGGTCCCTGACATCAGCCAGCTGCAAAGTCTTACAGCGATGGACTAGATTGAAAAAAGATTTCCAAAAGCTTCAACATAAAAAGCCCAACTGATTCAGTTTCCCTATCGGATTTCCCAGTGCCTTCTCCTAGGTCATTTATATCCAAATTACGCCCACTCCCTCCATACAACAAAGACTGCAGAAAGTTAAAACTTTTTCCTTCTGAAAAGTGTATGTTAGCTGGCTCGATAAATGGCCTGAAATCATCTTCAGGGTCACCATTGAGATTAGAATAATTTAGCAGCAACAGCATCTGTACAAATGAAGACATACATTCCAAAGGTAGGGGGGGAGACATCTTATGGCATATCCATGTCACTGATAAAGAATTTCAAAGAATCCATGCAAGCCACTGAGTCGTTTTATTTTTATTTTGTGTTTGATGTTTTCTTGTGTAAATATCAAACACCTATAAAAGTACAGAAAATAATAGAATGCATCTTCACGTACTCATTCCCCTTCTTCAACAATTTTCCACCCTGGCTATTCTTGCCTTTTTTAGGACCCCAATCACTCTCTTTCCGGCTAGCTCGCTAATTATTTTAAATCAAATCCAAGATATTATATAATTTCATCTGTGAATAGTTTAGTCTGTACCTTTAAAATATATTTTTCTATACTAAAGAAAAAAAATCCATCATCACACCTTAGAAAAATTTACCAATGATTGCTTACTGTCACCAGTTCAACCTTCAACTTTCCCTAGCTGGCTCACAGTTTTACTATTTGCTTATTGGAATCAGGACCCTAAAATTCAAGCATTATGATTGGTAAATATGTCTCTGGAGTTTTTAATCTTCAGTTTCCCTCTCTATCGCTCTCTCTTTTTCCTTGAAAGAAGAGAAGAAAAAAGGGGGGGGGGGCCATCTGTACTGTTAGAGTATCCCATGGGAGAGAGCTTGCTCGCTGCAACCTTTGGAGTTGTTTGCCAATTTTCTCTCTCTCTTCTGTATTTCTGGTAAGATTTGGTTTTCCAGCAACAGAGTGTGCATCGATCAGGAGACATTTAATACTGATGTGATAGCCATTGGTAGCTCTTTCCTCAGAGTTACAAAATGGTGAGAGGCTAGTATTCTCTCTTAGTTTGTAGCTATAAAGAGAACCTTCTCTTTCTACACTCTTTGACTACCCTGAGATACAATTTATGTGAAAGAATTACAAGGATTACTCATTTCTTCCCCTTATTTATCAAAATAATGTGTTGATTCCCTAGTATCTACAAAAGAGGTTTTATATTAGTTATAAGCATATTTTATGTGTTGATATTCAAATTCTTTGTCCAGTGGGCAATTTTTTTGTATTTGCTCCTAAGCCTACAGTAATTTTACTTAACTTCAGCAATTATATATCTGTCTTTCCTTTCCCCCCAGCTCTGAAAATCCAAGCTCTTATTAACACCAACAGAAACAGTCATTTGTTTCATCCCACTCTTCACACACACTCTTCTATTATGCCTCAGAATAATACTCACATATAACGAATAATATAAATACTGAAAAAATTTTCATATTCTTTGCAGATTTTTTTTGTTGTTGAAATAGAAATGTACACTGCAAGTACTGTGTTTTAAAGTCATTTGGAATAGACCTGCTCTGTGTGGTTATACCACCACTCAGATATACAGATAGGTTAATTTTCCTTTTAACTTTTTAGCGATTGCCTTTTTGGATTTAATTTCACTTTATAATTATGCAAAATTTTTATGTGGTTCCAAAGTCAAACCTACAAAGCAAAATATTCAAAGAAACCTAGGTTCTTTCCATGTATATTCATTTTACTGCAAACAAGTAACTTCTTTGTCCATCAATTTTTAAAAAATATATAAACAAATATATACATATGATATGCAAATCTCTTAAGTAGCATATCATATATACTTCAACCACCTCCTATTTTTTCACTTAACAATATATTCTAGAAGTCATGCCATATCAGTATATATAGAGAGATTCTTCATCTTTCACACCACTACATATTAATCCATTTTGTGGATTACAATGATTTGTTCAATCAGATCCTTTCCTGGTAACCATCATGGATGTTCCCAGTCTTTTACTATTATAGATAGTATTGCAATGAATAGTCTTGGATATTCTGTGTTTTTGCAGTATCTTTGGAATCTATTTCTAGAATTGGGATTGCTGAGTCAAAGGTAAACATATGTAAGTTGACAGATGTTACCAAATTCTCTTCTGAAAGTGGATATACCATTTTGCTTTCCTATGAGCATTGTTCGTAGAGGGCTAGTATTACCTAGTCTTACCAATAAATAGAATACATTTCAAATATTTGGAATTTTAACAATCTAATAAGTGAAAATTATTTTTCAATGTAGTTTTAATATCTATTTCTCTTATGTGTTAGGTTGAGTATTATAAATTAAGCACCTTTTACACTTATTTTTCTGTATGTTACCTATATATCAGGCACATTATTCCATAGGATTGTTGGTCCTTTGTTTAACAACTATATATTGAGGCTATGAACTCTTTACTTGCAGCATAACTTATAAGTATATTGCCCAAGTTATTTGTCTTTTACTCTGCCTATAATAATTTTTGCCATGCAAAAATTCTTTATTTTATGACATCAAATTTATCAATCTTATACATTATTGGAACCAGATGTTGATTCATAGTAGAAAAGTTTTCCCCAGACCTAAGTTATAAAGGAGTAAATCCATGCTTTCTCCTAATACTAGTATTAAAGCATCGCCTAAGACTGGATATTTCTATTGCTACCATGATGCAATATCTCATGTAATTCTCTCACTACACCTCTAGTGATACAGGAGAGCATCCATAAATCCAATAGATATTTTTGGAGTTCCTATATATCTTCCCTGGGGTATATGCTCTCAGAGATAGATCATATACCCCAGTGAAAATGCCAAAAGGTCATTTTCTTTAAGAAGCTTTTATTGTGATGATGTTTTCCTTCAATGTAAATACTAGATTAATAAAGGGTTAAAATAAATACTCAGGTGCAGTATAGTAAAGAATGACCCATAATACCAGAGACATTTTATGCAAAAAAAGTTGTGCTTGAAACTCTAAAGATTTATAAATGAAAAGAGCCCCAAGCATTCAAATCAGTTGTCCTTTGGTTAGGTACTTGCACACCCTCACCCAGAGGCATGGTTATATACCCGAGGCCTTTGTGGGATTGCTCTGTCAAGCAACCAACAGTCCACTAGACTGAATCCTTCATGAATCAATACCAGTGGATATTCAAGGACAAAAAGAACTATAAAGAATCTTTAAACATTTTTCAATAATCATATTATGGATGATAATGTTGGCAACATTTATCTCTTGTTTACTTTGATATTCCTGGCACCTGGGACCATGCCTAACACACAATATATAGTAGCAAAGAAGGTTACCAAAATAATGCTGCATACCTAATTTTTATATTTCAGTGCTCTGTCTCTTTCTATCTTCACACACACACACACTACAAATATGATTACATCTTTACAAATTAAATCTGTAAAATTCATGTACCTCTTTCTGCAAATGTTCTTTTTGACCTAGGGTGGGATTGAGGTTGAAGAGTTGACAAATCCTGAGGTCTAGCCCTCTGGCAGTCCCTAGCACTTCTAGGCAAGCATTTTGCTCTGTCTGTTTAGCATCCCAAAGAGCAGCCAAAGGCAGTTCCCCCTGGAGAGAACGGACCCTTCAGGCCCGACATGGCTGGCAGGAGGCTAAGGAGTCACACTCAGTAAGGAGGAGCAGGACCTTCCCTTTCCCTTCGCCTTTGGCCAGGTCCTAATGGCACAACATACAGTCTGTCCAGTTTCAAATTAGCAACTGCCAAGTAAGTATTTCAGAGGACAAACATCCTTCTGTTATAATTATAAGAATTTTAGAGATCACCTACATTTGAAAATAAAAATAGTAAAAGATGCAAGAAAATTTTCCCACACTTCAAGAGAGAAACACTTGCCATGAAAACAAACGTGTAGGCTTCAAATGATCTTCATCCACACAACGTATGACCTCCAGTTGTGTTCTCTCCCTCTTTTTTTATTCCCAATAAAATAAGAGAAGGAAACTATACGTCTGTATGGAATAAATATCTGTGTTTAATTTAAAAAAGAATAAAGTCCCGTGGAAATGGGGAAAGGATTCTTGCAGAAGCCCTGCAATTTAACTTCACTCTTCAGACTCTGGTTTGGTATGTAAACAAGCACATAAAGAAACCCGACCACAGCGACTGTGAGCCTTTTTCCAGACGAGTGGGGGCAAGTGTTACAAATGGGGGTCCAGTGTCAGGAGAACATAATCACAGTGTCAACTGGCTATTTCCAAATGGTGCCCCCCAGAAGGAAAGAAAAAATGAATGGAAGTACTTAATAAATCCTGCTTTCCATAAAATTCATACCCTCACCCTCCCCTCCCCCCCAAAAAAAAGAAAGAAAGAAAGAAAGAAAGAATGTGAGCTCAGGGGTCGGGGAGAGTTTTGTTGGAATTCCCTCCTTCTAAATTCTGTCATCTCCTTTTTAGAGTGGAAATTCAGCTTCCCACAGATATGACAGATATACATCCTTGCTGTTCCTGCAAACCATGCACCGGTGAGCAACACTAACCAGTGGACGTGTAGTTTTTCCCGGATCATTGGCTAATTGGATGCTGTCACTTCCAGTAATAGCTTAATACAGTATAAAATATGCCTTTTTTCAAACAGAAGTAAAACTGAATAAAAAATAGCAATGGTCTATTTATTTTCCGTCAAAGAATAAAAAGGGCTCTGGATCCATCTCCACACACCAAAACTAAGGGTGAAGATTATGACAGGATTTAACATGATTCCGTTGTCTTCATTACATGTGTAGCCACACAGGTCAAATAACATCCCACGGAGCTCAAAAAAGAAGGGCCAAATTCTTTTGTTTCACTAGAAAAATAAGTTGCTCAAAATAAATTGACAATAGGCTGAGGATTGGAAAGTTTTTGATTAAAAAGGGATTTTTGTTGGAACACTTATAATGAGATTTGAGCTACAGTAACAATATAAAATTGAAAGCAGAATTACATACAAAACGAGTAGTACTGTAAAATATCATTATTTTAGTACAATGGAAAGTAAGGTGTTTGTGGTTTTACTCTATAAATTCTGTGTTGTCTGCTAGTATGTATTGCTCCTTGGCTGTCTTCTGAATGGCCATTCCGACTTCCGAGGCCTCCGCACCAGCCTCCATTTGTGGCGGTGGGGAGGGTGAAGGGGACCCACACCATCATCATCTCCCAGGCTCAACGTTTCCCCTGCATTTTATTGACTTTTCAGGGCTAATTCTCGTCCACGCATTGCATCGGTGTCCAGTTACAGGGCAGACAATGAACGTTCCTAATCCATTTAGGGCGCTGACAGCCATGTTCACAATTTATAGGATTTCCTTTTAGACATCTACCTATTTCACAGTTCATTAAGATTCACACTGAACACCTGTGTTTATGAAGTCAAAAGCGATTTTATACTAGCAAGGTGTTAACTAAGGCCTTCTCTGAAAAGCCTGAACAACAATAACAGCGACAAAAGGACGAGGCGCTTGGCTTGTGGAACAGACTAATGTCCATAGCTACCTGCTTCATCCTTTAACAGACAAAGCATCGCATGGACGCGCAGCCAACAAGCACAGCACAGCTGAATTCCTCCGCCAGAAGTCTCTCAGGTTTTACCTTAAGAAAGCCAGAGCCTGAGGCCGCAGGACAAAGTTCACCCGGGGAATCCAAAAGTCTGCAAAACAGCTAAGAATTTCAGGAAGGAACAGTGTGGCCCCTTTAAACAATGTCTTCGCTAGCTGGATAGAAGGACATTTTCAGCATTCTGGGGCCCACCACACCTGACCCCGGCTCATTTTCATGTGACCCCAAAGTTTTCACATCATTAATAAAGAGAGAATCAAAACAAAGCCCACCGGCATGAGGGGAGGGGGGGGGGGGGGGGGAGTGTGTAGTTTGGCACTGCCATCGTACATACCCTCAGCATGGAAAAGGGGGGAAGGGAAATGCACGTAGCAGAGGTGGTGACCCCCATAACGACTGTGGTTCCCAAGGCTTTTTTTCTGCCGGTAATAAACCATTCGGCAGACCTCCCAATGGTGGCCACCATGATAGTTACAGCTTTGCAGGTTTATGTCTTTTTCTTGCAGCTAAGAGTGTTATCAATAAAAATTGCAAATGATGCTTTTCCTGGTCAAATGAAAACATTTTAAAATGTGAAGCCAGCGATGGGATTAGAATGGAAAAATACAAGTGACACTGAGATGTTGTTTTGTCTATTTTTTTTTTCAGCAAGTCCCTTAATGTATTCATTTTAAAGGCATTTCTTGCGAGTCTTGAGAGGGAGACAACACCCCCCAATGCGGTGCTGGGTGGTTTGACAGTCTTAAAGGCAGTTGTGTCGGATGCTACCGACTCTCTTAAAAAGCACCTCACTGTTAAATGCCATGAGTTTGAAATCCATTAAAGAAAAGTGTACCTCAGAAGGCACGTTTGACGTAATATTCTTTGAAGGCTGTGCCGAAGGTTTAAAAGGGACTTTTCTGCTTGCTAGTCAACCAAGGCAGGAGGTAAAAAGGGAAACTGAAATGACAGAGGAAGTAAAGGCGCACTCCTGGGAAATCCACCTTCTGGATGTGACAAATCTTGTTTTCATTCACTAAAAACCCTCTTGCTCGAAACAAGTGAATTCAGAAGAGAGGTGTTTCTTGGTATCTGGAATAGTTTGCAAAGCCCTGTGTGAATGCAGCAGGCCCCACAGTCCCAAGAGGCCACAAAGCATTCAGGCTCTTTGGCATGGTAACCCCTATGTTCAGGAGTCTAGCCTCATCTCATTATGAGCAACCAGGAAACAAGGTCTCATTAAATCTGTCTTCTCCATGGAACAACAACATTTTGCTTGGCTTTTATTCTTCAGCTTGAAAACGGACAGCTCAAGCCTGCTGTCTGGCTGTGTTATGACACTGAATCACGAGTGACTCAGAGACCAAACATCGCTGCCACCTCCTCCTCCACCAACACCTTGCACCCCCTCCCTGAAGACATGAGCATCACCACTTCTGTTAAAAATGCACTTAATAATTTTTTCATTACAAGTGTATAATATCTGTATCATAGACAATCTAAAGATCACCTGAGTCTCCAACATAAAGAAAAAACACAGTAAGATACTGTTTTCTATCCTTTTACTTTTTTTTTTTACAAAGTGCGCATGTATGTGTGACTATATGTAAATGTACATAATCGTAACATCTTTAAAGAAATAAAAATTAAATATTACACAATGAATTCTTAAAGCACTAGGATTCTAGACTTCATGGAAAATGTCACCATCTCTTGAGTTTGGCCAATATCCTTCAATATTTTGGCCACAGTGTTATTGTTATTATGGCCATATGTTGCTCTAAGGAGTTAAACCACTGAGATATTCATTCTTATCTCTCTTCATAACCAGTTTACTAAGCATTCTTGCAATCCCAATGAACTCACCTATCAAGACATATTTAAAACTTACTTTGCCATGAACATTAAATGTGATCATGTATATCAGTCCCTTGACACACAGGGACTCATGGAAGGCACTAGATGTAGGGTTAAGAGCTCAGGATTTGAGAGCTGAGGCCCTGTCCCTCATTATTCTGAAACCTTGAGCAAGTTACACATCCTCTCTGAACCTCTATTTTCTCACCTTAAAACACACACACACACACAAAAACAAAAACAAAAACAAAACAAAAAGCAGGTCAACAATACCGACTTCACAATTGAAAGTCAAGGGTAAAAGAAAGTATTGCATTGGACACACTTAGCCACAGTTCCCGGAACTCAGAATGGCAACCACAAGACACTTGGTGGACATTTGGGCAATACAATTAAAGTTAGAAGTCTAAGACCAATAGCTCCTGAGATTATGGGTCCAACCTTATCCAATGCTCAATAAAATATTGTCAAGTGATACCTCCCTCATTTAGACAAGATGAGAGAAGGGTCTTTCTGAAGTACAGCCTATGGAAGCATTTCTGAGTAGATGAGGTAACATCTGAAAGAATCCAGCCAACAGTGTCTGTAACCCCATAAACAGCATCCCCTCTCTCAACAAGAGCCAAGTTGCTTGAGTGTGGACTCAAAATATATCGGATCTCATCAAAACACAGAAAGAGTACCAGAGTAACCACCTTACCAATATGACCCTTCCAGTATGAGCGATATGAATGAATATCTCATACAGCTTGCCTACTTTAGTGTTCAAAGGAGCTAAACATTTATCTCATTTTATTTCCTCTCCTTTTTTTATTTACCCAATTTTAAACAACCCAATGAAGGGAGTATATAAGAAATCCTGTGAAATGATTAATAACCAGAAATTCCTGAGCGTTTATGGTACTATAAATAAGTTATCTATCATGCATCCATATAACCAATAGAATGTTGGCTGGATGAGAGCTGAAACCATAGTTCATACACAGTAGTCATTCAGAATCTATGTGTTGCATGAAATCTATAGGGCAGGAATCTTTCATGTGAAATTCTCAGAAATGCTTCAGGGCATCTATAGGCTGCCTGAAATTATATTCATTATTGCATGAAAATGAGTGTATATGTGCTGAAGTGAATGTTCCTCGGGAATAAGCCTATAAATTGCATGAGAGTCTCTTCTTTCTATATGGATTTCATTTAAAAAACAAAAAACAAAAATACTGTGGGCCCTTGTTATGAAGCTACCACTAACCTGCATGTGTTGTACATTGTCTTCAAGAACACAAAGCCCTTATATTCTGTCTCCATTAATGGGGTCTCAAGTAGATCTCTTCCCTAACCTATTTGGAACAGCAGTGAGTATAAAAGCAAGCATCGTGCCAAAACTGGTTTGGCTCAGTGGATAGAGAGTCGGCCTGCGGACTGAAAGGTCCCGGGTTCGATTCCAGTCAAGGGCATGTACCTTGGTTGCAGGCACATCCCCAGGGGGGGGTGGGGGGGATGTGTAGGAGACAGCTGATCGATTTTTCTCTCTCATTGATGTTTCTAGCTCTCTATCTCACTTCCTCTCTGTAAAAAATCAATAAAATATATATATATTTTTTTAAAGCAAGCACCGAACCACTGACATATAATACATCTCCCAGAAAACATGCAAAGGAGTTGTCACATCTGGCTGTTACAAAACATGCTGGGCTGGTGAAAAGTTTCCGGAAAGCCCTAACAAACCTCTAAATTCTGCCTTTGTGGGTCTCCTTGGACATTTTGGTGTCCACAGATTCGGAACTCAGACTTTCATAGCAATATGAACCTTAATTCAAGGTACAAGTCTCATCCACGTCACAGCTATCCAATGGGAAGGCTGAAGTATGTCACACACCTCCCACTTCTAAATGCTGTGTTCTTCACACGACATTTTACTTCAGATGGCACTTTTATAGCAACTTCATGAAAAACCGACTCCGTTGAAATATAAAAGTCTGAGTTCCGTATCTGTGGACACCAAAATCTCAAAAATGACCCACAAAGGCGGAACACACAGAATGGATGATGAAAGAGAAGTGAGCTGGAACATTCCCCAAACACCAGTGAGATACAATAAAAATAATAACAGCGATAATGATAATCAACACAATTTATAGCTAAAACCTTTTACCAGAGTTAAAGCACTTTTCACACAGATGCATCAGGCTGACACAAAGACTGCCATTTTAGAGGTCAAGACAAGGAGGCTCAGAGAAGTTCAAGTCTTATCCACATCACAGTTATCCAATGGGAAGGCTAAAGTGTGTCCACATACCTCCCACTTCTAAACGCTGTGTTCTTCACACAACATTTTAATTCAGACCATAGAATAATATCTAGGCCTCTCTTCTAAATTTCTGGATATGTTAGAATTATTTTTAAATATTTTTAATGATTTGAGAGAGTGGGAGAAGGAGAGAGATCCAGAGATAAGAAACATTGATGAGACAGAAACATAGAACAGCTGCCTTCTGCACTCCCCCTATTGGAAATCAAGCCAGCAATTTGTACTCTTGCCGGGAATCAAATCAGAGAGCACTTTGTTCATAGGTCAACACTCAACCACTGAGCCACACTACCAGGCAGGTAATTTTATGTGTTGAAATCAAGAAAAACCTAGGTGCTCAAGAAAACTAATTTATCATCTCTATTGCCATGTAATTAATGTTGGAGGATGTGGATAAAGTTGGTATATAAAAAAGCATCCAGGAAAGTAGCAAAATAAGAAACTTGGCTATGGGGTCCTTTGAAGCTATTTTAAAAAATAAAATGTTATGTTAAGAGCTATGTGGTGTATCCCTCTGTGTGCATAATTATTACTCCATTGATTTATTGCTCACATGGCAGAGCATCTGGGCATTTATGCAAGTTAAAACAACCAACCCAGGAGCCAAGCCACACAGCCTCAAACCCAGACAACTTGCCTCCCACCCCTTGTCCCGCTCTTCGTCCTGACGCCTCCCAAGCGAACATTCTCTGACGGTAACAATCTTCCTGGCAGAGAGGAACTGTTAAACCAGTGGCATCTGTTATGTACACCATATCCTAAAAGAGTAGCTAAAATCATTTGGGAGCACAAATTTTCCAGAGAAACCAGAAAGTTTCTTCTAATTCTAGAAAGAACCCTCTCCTGTTTTGACAAAAGCTCTTAAGGAGTGACTCAGGAATCAAACTGGAAGGAGCTATCACATGTAACCTCCTGCGAGGATGAGCCCTGATCTGTCATTCGGGCAGAATGAGACATAACATATCTACTGAATACTCATCCGCTAAGGTAGGGGACTCTTTAGAGGTGAGGAAATCGCTTTAATATATTTCACCGTTACCAAGAAATCCTTTGCCTGTGACCCAACAATTAGAGCAAATTTTAAGTGAAACTGCTTCCCCTAAGAGATGGACATCACTGGGTAACTGTCTCCATTTTTATTTACAGAGATCTTAAAAGAAGGAAAAAGGAAAAAAAAGAAAATTCCTCTGATGTCTCCAGCTGATAAAATCGTTAATCACACACTCTGAACTTCAAAGCAGAAGACGAGAAAATCACCTCACTTTCTCTGCACATGGTGAATAATTTTTCTACTTCAAAGGACCGTCTTTTTTTATTGGGTCGTTTTAATTATTGAGCGTGGGATGGAAGCTATCCGCATAATGTCACCACTGTCTTTTTCATGAAATATACATAGGTCTAACGTGACTACATTCATTCCAGAGGGAAAACACCCAGGGGAGGATAAGAAAAGGGATATGGGCTGGGGATACAGCTCTCCTCAGTGCAAGGGAGCAGGAGAAAGGAAGTAAGCCTTTCGGGGCTGACTTTTCTCATTCCTCCCTCTTGGAGAGAAATCACAAGTAGCGGACTGTCTATTTCGGCAATTCCTCAACAGACTGCCTTGCTTCTCAATTCTCCTCCTACCCAACATATGACAACACAATCACACTACCTTTATTAGTAACTAGAGGCCGGGTGCAGGAATTCATGCACGAGTCCGGAGTCCTTCCACCTGGCTGGTAATCAGGGCCAATCAGGGCAGATCAGGGCTGGCCGGACAGGGAGAGGGACCATGGGAGGTTGGCTGGCCTAAGGAAGTCTGCTGTGGGAGTGCTCTGACCACCAGGGGGCACTGAGCATCTGTCCCCAGCTGGTCAGTGTGCGTCATAGCGATGGATGAACCTGTTGTAACCATTGTTAAGCTTTTATATATATTAGTATGGATGCTGGTGTTATTGCCAACTTCAGACAACTGTGGATACGATCAGTTGATTTATGAATAACGAGTGTGAAGAATGACGAGGGTCACAAATTATCTGGCCCCATTCAGATTAAGACTGTTAGAGAGAGGTCAAATCAGGCTTTCCAATCCCCACTCGGCTCTTTTCCCACAAAATCACAAAGCCAAGAATTGCCAAATTTCTTCTGTAAAGGGCCAAAAAGTAAATATTTTTAGCTTCGCGGACTATACAATGTCTGCAGCTACTCAATTCTGCGGTTATAGCCAAGCACAACACATAGATACTAGTAAATGAGTATGGCTGTGTCCTAGCAAAACATTACTTCCAAAAATAGGCTGAGGGTGGGATTTGTCCACAAGCCATAGTTTTCAGCTCTTATTCTAAACATTTGCTAGATACAAGTAGCATTCTAGCACTGTGCTAGCCAATACAGCACTCATTAGCCATAGCTGACCATTAAATACTTGAAATGTGGCTAATGTAATTAAGGAACTACATTTTAAATTTTACAGAATTTAATATTTTTTTAGTTTTTATTAAATTTACTAGAGGCCTGTTGCATGATATTCGTGCAAGAATAAGCCTTTCTTCCCCTGCTTTCACTCCTGGTCACCCGGGAGCCTGCAAGTCCCCGCTCCCGGCTGCCCGAAAGCCTGCAAATTCTTGCTCTGGGCGGATCACGGCTCCTGTAGCTCCCTCTGCCACCCTCCTACCCCTCATGTCAGGTGTTCTGCCCCTTCCTGCTGTTCCACACCTGCATATGCAAATTAACCTGCCATCTTTGTTGGTTTAATTTGCATACTCACTCCTGATTGGCTGTGTGCATAGTGGTGGTCCAGTCAATTTACATGTTTGTCTATTATTAGGTAAGATGAGGTGATATTCGTTTAATAGGATCATATAGGTTTCAAGAATATATAGGTTTCTATGATACATGATCTGTGTATATATAGCATTTTGTAGCCACCACCAAAAGTCAAATCATCTTCTGTCAACCATGCATTTGGCCCCTTTACCCAGGAACTGCATTTTAAATGTTACTAATTTTTAATCATTTAAATTTTAATAGACATAAGGTGGCTAGTGGCTCCAGTATTTGATAGCATAGTGGTAGATGCTTCTCACTGCTCCTCTTCAAAGCAGATTTAAGCCACCTTCCAATCAATGTGCATAGTTTAAAATGTTTCCTTAAAAAAAGAAAATATCCATGCTTCCACATTCAGAATGAAACCACATACAACTGAAAATTGTATTTCTTAAGTGTGGAATAACTACATCATTGAAGCTAAAATAACTGTTTGGTGTGAATCAATCAAACAAAAGCAATTTAGCCAATGTGAAGAGCATAGGGGCTAAACTGGGTTCATGCCAGAACTTATCCAATCCGGAACCTGTTTCCTGTCTCCTCTGAACAGTGGCCTGCACCTCCACTGCGGGCACAGACCTACTAAATGGCCCACGAACGCCTAAGGCAAGTCCAAATCTCCCCACAGACCCAAAGACGTCTACATTCAAAGACATGGGCAACTGAGCACAAGAGGGAACACGCATCTCCGTTAGGCTGCCTTCTCCCAAAGTGATCACATCATACGTTGCCTCTACACGGAAATCGGTACTCACCACATCCTTCACACCTATACACAAATAATTTATTTTCTGCCAACTGTTTTATTTACATAATAAGTTGCTTGTGTCCTGTATTCCTTAGCCATCGCCAGAATATATTCCAATGGGGAGAAGCAAGGAAATAGAATAGTAACATGTTTGTTTGTTTTCTCTAGGTGTGAAAAAGAAATAACAAACCCACTGTTCCTTTAGGAAATTTGTATAATACCAACTTTCTTCAACGGGTAAAAGAATATTAAAAATTAAGGGGACTCTCTAGAAAGTAAGAAACCTTTGGAATCATAGGTGCCAGGAGGATGAACTATATAAATACACAAAAAGGAAAGTAAATGACATTCTGACTTTTTAAAAATGATTTCTGATAAAATAAAAATCATTCCAGATCCAATCTTTTATTTTATCTGTGATTCCCAAATCTGAAAAGCTCTGAAAAAATGAAAGAAAAAAAATCCAAGTATGAAGCAAACTCCCTTTACTGGCACAACCTGAAGTAAACTGACAGAGGGTTTGTTTATCCATGTAGGGTGAAAATTTCTTTTTCTGCAGAAATATCCATGTGTTTGTATAGCACTCTCAGCAACCTCACTGGGAGTGATACACAGTCTACGATACATGCAGTAGGTCTTATCTTTCCAAAACCCACCCAAATATCCGACATCCAAAACACCCCTTGCCCCAAGGGTTTGGATAAGGAACCTTCTAAAGAAAGCTGTTCAGGTAGAACATTTTCTATCAACTCAGCATCTGCTGCCCAGAATCCTGAGCCAGTGCCTTACCTCGGTTTGAAGAATGGCAGCCCGCTGTTCTTTGGCAGTAAGCGACTCTTTAAGCACTTCAATGTGTTGCTTGCAATCTGAATTTTGATTGCTAAGGGTTTCAAGCTTTGTTTGTAAGGCAAGAAGTTCTGATTCCTTCTTTGAAAGTTCCTGCTTCAGCTGATCAATCTGTAAAACAACAAAATTGCAAGAAATTAGAAGCCACAGATAATACCCTCTATTTGAAAACTACTAGTTCCTCTTATAGTCCTTTTCGTGTGTGTGTGTTCTTTCAATGAATTATTTCTTTTTCTTTTTCATAGTCGGTGATCATTATTCCAACAATGCAGGTTTGATGAAAAAGATGGTCCTGGAAGTCACACGGTCTTGGGTTCTGGAGAGGCTCTGCAAATGTGGCGGCGAGTGTAGAAAGCCGGAAAGGTAAAGTCAGCAGAGAGTCTTCCACCTTCCACCCCACTGATAACTAAGGTTCACAGTGGAAAGAAGGCTTCCTGGCCAAACCTACTGTTCATCTATGAAATCAAAGATAACTCACCAAGACTCTCAGAAGGGTAAACAGGGAGCTAATAAAGGTACTTAACCTAAGACATAACCTGGACTTCTCTACAATTCATGGTGGAAACAATCAATCAAAGGCATTTTTTGACAAAAGAGAATTCTCACCCCACCCCATCCCAAAAAATAAGTACTTTTGCTTATTTTAAATACTGAGAAAATACAAAAGAAATAAAATATATACAAAGTATAAGAGAAAATAACACAAGTAATATCCATCATTCAATTCACCAAAAAAGATTATTAGATCTTTTATATTATTATATCTGGGATCCAATCCATTTCAATCTCCTTCTTTCCCCCTTCAGAAATAATTCCCACTCTAAGTTTTATGCTGATAGTTTTCTTGCTTGTCTTTTCGGTTTACCATGATTTTTTTTTCCCATCTGTAAATGATATATCATTTAGTATTTAGGTTTTTAACTTTGTTTGCAGTGTATGTTTTGTGGGATTTTTTTTTTTTTATGTGTTAGGCTTTTTTCTACTCAATCTTATGTCCTGGAGATTTAATCGTGTACTGTACAAGCAATTTGTTTGTTTTCACTGAAGAACAGTATTCCAGTGTAAATCTTTACCGCAGTTTATTTGTCCATTCTGCTGCTGATAGATATTTGGATTTGTTTCCAGGTGTTGTTTGTTTGTTTGTTTGTTTCCTATTAAAGTGCTATTCGGGCCTGGCCAATGTGGCTCAGTGGTTGAGTGTCGACCTATGAACCAAGAGACCACAGTTTCATTCTAGGTCTGGGGAACTGCCCAGTTTTCAGGCTCGAATCCCAGCGGGGGAACTGCAAGAGGCAGCCGATCAGTGATTCTCTCTCATCATTGATGTTTCTCTCTCCCCCTCTCCCTTCCTCTCTGAAATCAATAAAAATATATTTTTTAAAGTATTGTTCTGAACATTCTTCTACATATCACCTGGTACATACTGGTATAGTAAAAATAATCTAACAGTTCATTGCTGGACCACATCGTATACACACCTTCAACTTCACTAGACAAACAAATGTTTTCCAAAGCAGTTACATTGATATTCATGGTCACAGGCACGGTGTGCTCATCACTCCACAGCTTTGCCAATCTTATGTCACCAGTGTCCTACATTTCTGCCTGCAGAAGGAATGGCAGCTTCGGTCTCCTCCTGCTGGCAGCCAGCCACCATGCTAGAAGTCAGCTATCCTACAGCCGCTGTGCTCCGAGGAAGCCATACCAAACACACAGCGGGCAAAAACAGGCAGAGAAGCTGGTGGAAATGATCATTCCTTTTGTCTTGTTCCTGATCATAAAGGGAAGAATTTCAATGTTTCACCATGAATGTTCGTTCATGTTTGTTTTAGCTTTTTATAGGCGCTCTTAGGTTTCAGAAAGTTGCATTTTATTACAACTTTGGAAAGAGTTTTGTTTTGTTTTTTAATCCTCACCTAAGGGTATGTTTACTGATTTGAGAGAGAGAGAGGAAGGAAGGGAGATGGATGAGTAGTTTCAATCTTCCATATTTCGATCTTGGAATCTGCCTCATCTGTTAATCACTTAAAGGTGGGTTAAAAAGACCTACTCAATGGTGAAATAATAAGTTCTTCCTTATAGTTCTACCAATGTTTAGCTCTAAAAAATGGTTTCTTTGTCTTAATGTCTACAAATTCATTCCTTTAAAGGTTATGAAATCTTTCATTAGCTGTAATTTTGATAGCTTTATTGAAATGTAATTTACATACCATAAAATCCACCTCACTAAAGTGTACTATTGGTGGTTTTTAGTATTTTCACATCATCATCTTGGTTCTACACGTGAACCATCTCAAAATAAAACCTTTCCTCATTTCAAAATGAAAGCTTAAAACCATTAGCTGTCTTCCATTTCCCACCCTCGACCCCCAGCTGCAGGCAAACAATAATCTACTTTTTGTCCCTATAGATTGGCCTATTCTGGGAATTTTGTATAAATGGAATCACACAATACATGTACTTTGTGTCTGGCTTCTTTCACGTAGCACAGTGTTTCAAGATTCATCCTTCTATTGCTGAGTAATATTCCCGAGCATGAATACAGCACATTTTGTCTATCAACTCACCAGTTGAGGGGCACTCTTATTGCATCTATATTTTGGCTATTATGAATAATGCTACTATGAATATTCATGCACCAGCCTGTGTGGACATGTTTTCATTTCTCTTGGGTATATACATAGGTGTAGAATTGCTAGGCCATGAGGCAACGGTATGTTTAGCATTTTGAGAAAATCCTAAATCATTTGCCAAATTGACTGTAGCATTTCACATTCCCACCAGCAATATATGCGAGCTCTAACTTTCACATACTCTCACCAGAATTTGTTATTGTCTGTCTTTTTCATTATAGTCATTATGACGGGTAGAAAGTGGTATCTCATTATGGTTTTCACTTGCACTTCTCTAACTAATGACACTAAGCATATTTTCACATACTTATTAGCCATTCATATATCTCTTTTGGACAAATATTCTGCTTTCTAAAACTGTTTCTTTGCCTTTCATGGCTTTTTTTTTGATACAAATAAATAGGTTTGTTCTGATTTATCCTTTTTGGGGTAGTACTTTGAGCCTCCTAATTGTGGATTGGTACCTGTCATCGGTTTTGGAAAAGTGTCAGGTTTTATTTCTTCAAATATGAGTAGTGACCTGCTACATCTTTCCTTCTGGGATTCTGATTATACTTTTATTGACCTTCTTTATGTATCTTAATTTATCTTTCATGTATTGCATTTTTATGTAATTTATTCTGCTCTATTTTCTAGTTTATTAAAGTCTCTCTTATTTTGTGACCCTCCTCTGTGACAATTTTGTATTGATTCATTAAGCTTTGAAATTTGTATTTTTATTTCCCATTTCTAGAAGTTCTCTTTAAATTTGCTTGGTATTTTAATTTATCTTTAAATACATATTTTATTGATTTCAGAGGGAAAGGGAGAAGTAGAGAGAGAGATAGAAACTTCAATGAGAGAGAATCATTGATTACTGCCTTCTGAATACCTCCCCCCACTGGGGACTGAGCCCACAGCTCAGGCATGTAGCCTAACTGGAAATCAAACCATGACCTCTTGGTTCAAAAGTCGAGGTTCAACCATTGAGCCACACTGACAGGGCTAGATTTTCTTGAATCTTTTATAGTCTCTTGACTTTTATTTGTATTCAAACACCTTCTTTTATTTAAGCATACTAATCACATTTATGTCATAGCATTTGTCTTAAAAGTTCAAGTCCTAAAAAAGTTCAAGTTCCTGATACCTGGCTCTGCTATCTGTTCTTTCTACTGACTCACTTACGGTGGCTTGCTTTCTTGCAGGTTTTCTAATTTAAAAATATACTGTGCCTTCATTTTTTTTTTAACTTTATCTACAGAAATACTTTGCAGCTAAGTTAGCAGCAGCCTTCCAGAACAGTTACCTCTGTCAATACCTGGGGCCCTACCAACCAAGGACCCAATTTAAACCACCTCCTCTACTTGAAGATTCTGGATCACCTCACACTGCACATGTGTGCAGGAGCCAGCTGTGGGTACAGATTCTCAGAGATGTTTTTTTCATCTTCCACTTGGCTCAAAGTTTTAAATATATATATACTTCTCCCGGGAGTCCCCAGTCTGAGTAAGAGGAGAGTAGAATTGGGAGGTTATTTCTAGTTAATCCTCACACTGAAGGGTGATGCTGACCCCAGCCTTGGGTGGTGTGGTAGCAGAGCCCCTATTTGATTCTTCATCTTGAGCAGGTCCAGGCTTCTACCTCTTAAATGTCCCTGTGACTGAAAATCAAAGCTCAAGTTCACCTGTCTAGCAAAGGCTAACAAGAAGATATAACCAGTGCTCCACTGATCGCTCCAGCTCCCTGCTTTCGCTTAGTTTGGGCCCTTGGGATTCCTTCCAACTTGACAGTTCACAAGTGCATTTTTATTTTATTTTCTGTTTGTTTTAAATTTATCTTTATTGTTGAAAGTATTACAGATGTCCCGCTTGTTCCCTGTGGGCCCCCTCAGGGGAAATATGTCCTAAAATACATTTCACCCGGCAATTTTTCTTGTTTTCAGCAACTAAAACTGGCATAAACAAGGACCAAGCGACTGACAATAACTGCTGAGCATGAACCAGAGTGAGATGCTTAGAAAGAAGTGAGACCATCTTCAGAAGTGTTCAGGCTGCACAATTTTCTAGAAAGGTTTATATGGAAGGAGATTCCATCCTCAGGGAGAAGTCAGACTGATCAAGGGGCTAATAGGTTGCATCATTCTTGCTGTATCGAGAGGTTTGGTAGTGGGTGGACAAAAGGTAGTCTTGAGAATGGTTCCAGTTGGCATGAACGTTCACTGGGAAACAATCATGACTGATTATCAACATATTCTGGCATGTGTAAGCAGGTGGTGGCACAGCTCAGGTACGTGCAACCCATGAACTACATTATTATTGTCATAATCTAATCATGTGAGTTGATCATTTTTATCTGGAATAGAGTAGGAAATTCTCTCTTGCTCACTTTCTTACACACACACACACACACACACACACACACACCGAAGTGTAAGTAGAGGGGAAATCGGGGTTAGTATTATCTAAAATCACAAAAGAAAAAAAATCTGTTGTGATCAGCAGTCTTCTCAGGGGATTTGACTACAAATCACAGGCAGTTGACCTGACAGCACAGAATCTACAATAGTTGATTCCACATATGAAATTTATTTATCTGAAAATAATGCTAAAAACAAAACTTTCAACTCTACAGGCTTATGCAAAGATGATGCTTATAGTGAAAAACCCAATCTGTACTAACTTCTACAAATATTGGAATAGAAATCCACTGTGAGAGTGGGCTATTGAGAAAGAAATGTGAATGAAATTAACTTGATCGACAAAATGGAATTTTGGTAACAGAAAGGAAGAAGATGGGAGGTTCTACATGCACCTACTTTATTCAATAAAAACAGACTGATAACGATAAAACTCTTTCAGTCTGTAAATATTAAATACACAGTTGCTTTAAATAGCTTTCAGACTATCACTGCCATGAGATGAATTTTAAATAAATACTATATGCAGACAATAACAGAAATAGACTTTTCTAGAGGGAATATAGTTATGGGGTAAGGAAAAAACACATTCTTCCATAAAAATATGCTTTTGGCTTCTTTTATAGCCATAAACTCAATAAAAATGGAAAGTGATGCAATCACACATACAATACATGACAATGGAGAAAGGGGAAGGCTGTCTGAGTGATGGCAAGAAAAACCCATCGGAATTCCATCCGCGCTTTGTATGGAGTCCATGTGGACTTCAGGCACACTTCATCTCGTCTGAAACTTCTTCCACCGCTTATGTCTGTGACACAACCACCACCCTGAGAAAAGGACTCCGCCCGGGAAAACAGCTTCTTTGTCACCGCAGATATGGCCCTCGTGTGGAGCAAGTGGTATGCATGTTATCCTGCAGTTCGGGTTATGAGGATGGTAATCCTCCCGAGATTAATCAGAAAATAGGTTACAAATTCCAAATAAAGGAGGGGGTGGAACACCACAGACTGGCGTCTTAGGCGAACTCTGAAAGCAGAGGGAGTAGCGAATACAGAAGCACTGGGATCAGTGGATGAGAAATGTGATTGATGAGGAACAAAGTCTTGTACAGAAAGAGGGCTGCCATCACTCTTTCCCTACCAGAAAAATGCTTATTTATGTTACTTTCCATTGTTAACGGCTTACCAGTGCTCCTGAAAGTAATTCATGCTTCTCACACCCTTAGTTCTGTCCTCACAGTCTGATCCCTCTAAGCTCTCTGGGGAGGCCTGTTGGGACAAGGGGGAGTCCAGGGGTGGAGGGTGGGCGGGGGAAGAAGGTGTAGAAATTGAAGTTTCCAACAGGGAGAGCGGTGCAGCCAGCAGCTATCCCAGAGCCTCGGTTCTCAGGGATAATGTGCAAATGCCAAAGGGCTTGCAAGGTGCCAGAGTCTCCACCCAGGACTATGGCCAGTTTCCCTCTGCCTTCGCACAGCTGAGTTTCTGGGATTTGCTTTTACATTTTTGCAGTTCTCCTTCCAGCTTCCCAGAAATGTTACGTCATAGTTTTTCTATGACATCACATTAACAAAAGCAATTTAGGTCTTCACTGCTGCTTAATTTAATCACTGAGCTTTCAAGGGTCCTTACCAGATCCAGGCTCTGCTCAGCATCAAGGAAGGACATCAAGCCAAGACCGATTTGGCTCAATGGATAGAGCGTCGGCTTGGGGACTGAAGGGACCCGGGTTCAATTCCGGTCAAGGGCATGTACCTTGGTTGCGGGCATATCCCCAGTAGGGGGTGTGCAAGAGGCAGCTGATCGATGACTCTCTCTCTCATCGATGTTTCTATTAATAGCTTTCTATCTCTCTCCCTTCCTCTCTGTACAAAATCAATAAAATATATTTTTTAAAAAAAAGAAAAGAAAGAAAGGCATCAAGCACGCCCTTTCACGTGGCTATTAGAATACTTTCTTTCCCTCCAGCCTACATGCTTGACTCACTTTAATAATTAAACAGAAAGTCCTTTTCATAGCACAATGTTGGAACATTGTTTTTATGTCAAATTTCACTGAAAAAAACTATCTTCAATATATTTCTATATCAAAAATACATTTGTATATAACAATTATTATTATCTGCCTTTATTATCTATTTGGAACAGATCATTATAGATTGAAATGGGGACTGATTTAAGATTCTGCTCTGTTAATGAAAAATGCTGAGTCAGTTTTATCAACAGTGAACAATTTCCAGAGAAAGAGTATTTCAAAAATATCAGCAAAGGAGAACATGGATGTGTGAACAATATCAGGGGTTATTTTTTTCATAATCAGGTTGAGTTTATCTTGTCATCTTTTTTTTAAAACTAGAAAACTCCCGCTCTGGGTGTTGTTGCTCAATGTTTAGAGCCTCGACCCACTCACTGAAGAGTTGTGGGTCAGATGCTGGGCAAGGGCACGTGCATGGGTTGCAGGTTTGATCCCCAGCCCTGGTTGGGGCATATGCAGAAGGCAACCAATAGATGTGTCTCTCTCACATAGATGTCTCTCTCACATCTCTCTCTCTCTCTCTCTCTCTCTCTCTCTCTCTCTCTCTCTCTCTCTCCCTCCCTCCCTCCCTCCCTCCCTCCCTCCTTCCCTCCCTCCCTCTCTCCCTCCCTCTCTCCTCTATTTCTCTATCTGCCCTCTCTCCCTCCCTTCCACTCTCTCTTAAATAAAAAACAAAAATCAATGGGAAAAAATATCCTCTGGTAAGGATTAACAACAAAAAAAACAAAAAACAAAAAAGTAAATTTACAAGTAAGCATGATAAAACATGCTTTGACATCTGGTAAAGAAATATTCAGGTCAGTCAGCACCTCTCACCTGGTCTTGCACACAGAGGTTATTCTGAGGTGCCTGTCCAAAAGCCCCTGATGAGGGAGAAGCTTTCTGGCCACCTTCAAAGCTTTCCACCTATTCATTACAATCCGCAATAGGAAGGAACAACATTTAACTGCAATTTTAAGCTTGGTTTCCAGAGTGTGAGTCCCTTCCTTATGCCACATTTCATAAAGATGTCTGAAATGTTCTACCATGACTCTTTGAATCTTTTTAAACCATTAAAACAAAAGTTTGTAAAGTCAACACTCCTAGCCTCAAATCTAGCATTTCTGTAAGTTGGAATCCAAAGTCCTTTGGTGATTTCCATCTCTATCACTGCCTCAGTAAACCCAGTGACCTTAACAATAACTTTTCTATTTCCCAAGTGAGTTTCAGAGTCTCGAGGATTTATAATTTAAAATTTCTCTCCTGTTTTGGAAAACCTGTCATTTCACATAGATTTGAGCTCTTCCAACTTCCCTAACTGTGTGAAGTTGGGAGTGGGATGATATTTTCACTTATCCTTCTAGATTTTCTCTAATATTGATTTAAGTCTGCACTCTTCACCAAATTTGTCATTGCTGTTTTGACAATCTGAATATTTAGACACACACACACAAAAAAAATTACTAACACCTCTAAACCTAAACAACCTGCCTGCATTACTCTGGCCAGAAGTGAATTCCCTTCCCATCAAATCTTCAGAGTAGTATTGTTTTGTTTGTTTGTTTGTTTTGTATTTTTATTTATTTCCGAGAGGAAGGGAGAAGGAGAGAAACATCAATGATGAGAGAAAATCATTGATTGGCTGCCTCTTGCACACCCCCTACTGGGGATTGAGCCTGCAACCTGAGCATGTGCCCTTGATCAGAACAGAACTTGGAACCCTTTACTCGCAGGCTGATGCTCTATCCACTGAGCCAAACCAGTTAGGGCATTCCGGGCAGTGTTTTGAGTATATTTCTTTACTAAGTGGTCAATAAAAATGGACAGAAAATACTTTGAATATGCACTATTTTTAGTGGGCCTCAGTGGCTAGCTCAGTGCCATGCGCTAAAAACGTTTAACAAGTCTATGGGGACTGCAATACTCAGACTCCACCAATGACAGCTTTATCCATCATACAACTCTGCAAAATTAAAGAGTTCAAGAGACCCCCAATGGTGGCGCTAAACTGTTCTGTCAATGTGTGTAACCAACTATTGCAGAAATTAACTCCTCACATATCTGTGATGATTTGACAAACAATATTAGTCATGTAAACTTTGTTAAAAAAAAAATAGGCAACAATGAACCATAAAATACGCTAATGATCTGATTTTAGAGGCTATCAGACCATGCCTATCCAATTTCATAAAATCCATGTTAATGGTTTAGCCACTGGAATCAGTGCACACAACCTAAAGGATCCCAAAAGCATAAGACACAAGCACCCGGGACTAAATGTTCAGCAATAGCTGTGTCTTAACCAAACTGTTAGGCCATTACTAGGCTTAAGTAAGAAAAACAAGTAATTGAAGTAATGGTACGAAGTTTGAGCAATAAACTATTATGGTTCAAACCAATAAAAAACATCCTTTCAATTGAGAAAATATAAAAAGATAACTCCTAGGGGTATTTTTTTAATCTAATTTTTATCCATCTGTAAGGGATATAACATTATAAGAACTCATTTTAATTTTATTTCTTAGAATCCCTTGTCTCCAATAATCAAATTAAATACAACATTTATTATTATGATGTTTGGTTATACTTCAATAATAATGGGTATAATTATAAACTGTGAAAATTAATAAACAAAACCTCATTTAAAATGGAGTCAAGCCAAAACCGGTTTGGCTCAGTGGATAGAGCGTTGGCCTGTGGACTGAAAGGTCCCAGGTTCGATTCCGGTCAAGGACATGTACCTTGGTTGCGGGTGCATCCCCAGGGTGGGGTGTGCAAGAGGCAGCTGATCGATGATTCTCTCTCATTGATGTTTCTAACTCTCTATCCCTCTCCCTTCCTCTCTATAAAAAAAAACAACAACAATAAAATATATTTTTAAAAATAAATAAATTAAAAAAAAAATGAAAGGAGTCAGGAGACTAGAAAACTGTCATGCACATGTAGACCAACTGACCCGGAGAAAAAGAGACAAGCCTTGCATCTCCAGCAGGAGGAAGGAGAGACTCCTCCTGGCTCTGGAGCAGCTCAGCCAATGGGAGGCTGTCTAGCTCAGCACTGAAAAGTCACTGTGCTTTGAACTTGTAGTTTCCTCCAACTGCCCCTCCCAAGTCCACAAAACTCTCTTTTGCTTCCCTCTATGTATGTGTGGTTTACCATTAGACCCCACATCCAGAATTGCAATTCTTTGTTGTTCCTTAGTAAACTATTTTGCTGGACAAATACCAGGCAGTGAATTAAAACCCAACAGCTTTCTTTTTTTTTTTTTTTCTTTTTTTTTAAAGCTAAGAACTTAAACTACCTTATTTCATTTAAAACTTTAGGACAACCTCTACAGTGGGTGGTGTTGCCCCCATTTTATAGAAGAGAAAAGTGTGGTTGGGTGACTCTAGCCACTCCACAAAGCCATGCTGCCACCAGAAAGGACAGGCTAGAGACACCCCAGGCTGCCTTGGCCCTCAGCCTGCGCTCTTCCCACCCACTCCATTACTCCCTGCAATCATTCTTCTGGCCTGACCATTGGGAACCAACCCTTCAAAGTAAGTTTCTCAGACAACTGTGGGCCAGTAACAGTGAGGACTTACTTGCTGAAGACCATAGAAATGCTTTAGTTACCTGGACAGGAGTCCATAGTTTTAGTGAAGTTCACAAATGTCATGGTGGTTTTTGTTAATAGTAGAGGCTTGCACTGTCTCCCACCATGCAATGACAGGGAAGGGAGGGAAGGTTTTAGCTGAAACAATCATTTCCCCCAAACTTCACGTGTTCCCTCAGATCTGTGCCTCTGGTCTTCATTCCCTGAGAAATCTGGTCATCATCTGCAGGCCACCCTGCAGCTGTGCTCGCTGCACCTGAGCTTAATGAATGCTCTGAGAGGGAAGGACAGCAAAAATGAAGCCACCAGGCAGGGCTGAGCAGGAAAACCCATTCTGCATTTTGTGGTGGTCCCTGAAAGGAAGGGGTTAGATTCAAACCCACTGGACATTAACTTTCTCATATCTCCACTCCTCGATCCACATTTTTATTCATAATCTCACTGTCAAGTTACAGGTGGAAAGTTGGCAGAATTAAGCACATTTATTTCACAACTTATTAAAAAATCAATTATCATTTAAATACTTTTTCTCCCTATTCCCACTGCTTTCTCACAGAAAAATGCATTATTCTTAAATCTGCTACATTTAAGAATAAGACAATAAAAGACAATAAAAAAGAGTAAAATCTAGATCAAGAATAGGAGTATTTAAGAGCAAGTGGTTGAAAAAAATGTAATTGGTGCAGTTATTATTTTCAAAAGCAAAATGGTTTAAAGACAGCAATAGATAAAAGCACCTCAAAGTCTTATTAGATCTATTTGGACTATTCATATGGTTAATAATTGTGTATATATATATATATATATATATGTGTGTGTGTGTGTGTGTGTGTGTGTGTGTGTGTGTAAAAATAATAGATATTCAGATGCATGGTCCCCTTGTAGCCCAGTTCAATTTTGAAAAATATAAGACAAATTTTTTAAAACTAGCAATATGAAATAAACTAGTGAAACATGTTACTATTATAATACGTAAATATTCCATAGCAACAGATAACAAAAATAATAATGATCACTGTCAACAACAATGCCTGACATTTGTAGGGATCAGACTAGGGACTATGTAATTTAAATGCATAATCTCTTAGAATCATTAAAAAGAAATGATAGAGGCATTTTTCTTTTTCTTATCCCTGTTTCAAGGATGAGGAAACTGAGGCTTGGAGAAGTTGAATAATTTGTACAAATAGTAGCATTGGGACTCAAAGTCAACTTTTGTCTTAAACACTATACTAAAACTTAAAGATCTTCATTCAAATCAGTTAAGTTGACTTCTAAGAGCACCTTTTGAGAATCATCTTCTAGGGATGGACTCAAAATGTGGTAATGAAAGAAACATTTTAAAATACTTTTGAAAATTTGGAAGTGAGAGGACTATTAAAAAAGTAATTTTAATTCCTAAGACGAAGCAACAGCAAAGAAACTCATTAGAAAATCCTGAACCCCTGTGTGGGTAGAATTCTACCAAAGGCTCTCCCTGATTTCCTTTGGGATCTATGCATCTGAACTAAAATTTTTGCATTCTTCTTTCTTGTCCATATATTCCATGATATCATATAAAGCAGATTATGTATTTGGGAAAAGAATGTAAGTAAACCGTAACTTTCCAGTCACACTAAGAATATAAAAGTTTGTAACTCTGGACCATACCTTAGTTTTCATGAACTTGGAGTGACTTTTGTAAACCTCTATTTGTTTGATCTCTTCTTCACGGTCCTCAGTGTTCAGCACACCACTGGCTTTTAACATCTGGATCTCATCCTCAAGATCCCTTATGTTTCGCTCCAATGAAGCAATTTTTGTGTCCTGTTTGTGAAATTTAAAATAAAGAGAGAGAGAGAGAGAAAATAATTGTTTTAATGTTATCAAAACAGAATTTCAGATAGGAATTTTGGTAATAATAGATTAACTATGATGTAGACATAGCTGTGAATTCAGAACATTTTTTTTCACTTCTAAGGAACGTTTATGAGGTTATTTTTTAAGCTCCTAACAAAGATCATGTCGCAATAGAATACAGAGCTACCTAGATACGTTTGCCTAATATCTGGGAATCAAATTACCAAAGCAATAGTGATAAAAGTGAAGATATCATTTAAAGCGTTCACATCTTTAAGTTAAGATATATTCTTAAGTATATATTCTTAAGTCTACTTGTAAACATAAAAACTGTGTGCTCATGTGTATATTCTGTGGCTGGTTTTATAAGGCATGCTTGGAATTTGACTGTGAGAGAAAAGGAAATTAAAATCTACTAATGAGAAAAAGGATTCTCATCTAAAATGCAGACATACGTGAAATTAAATAACTGAAATGTGCCTTAGTATGACTGATACCTAAATATTAAAAGTTATATAGTAACTGGAAATAATATATCACAACGTCATGATTTACTTGGCAAGCTGTCAGCTCCTAGCCTTGCAGAAACATTACTACCTTGAAGGGTATTTCTAACCAACTGATTTACAGTAAAAAACAAAACAAAAACAAACAAGCTGAGAACGTGAGATTGAGGAAAAAAAATAACCATAGAGAATCTTTTAAAGGAAATGACAAACTCTGTATACACTCTAGATAGAGCATCATAAGAAATGAAGCCTTAGAAAGTAGAGAAGAGAAAGCTCTTATGGGGGGCGGGGGGTGGGGGGAGAAGACATCCTGCAAACTTGATTATTAAACTCAAGTCAATCTTGTAAATGAAACGTTGAAAATTTTCACTTAAGTTTTTCCACAATCACCATCTACCTGCCATTTAATTGTACAGATTCCAGGAGCTTATATACATTTACGACTGAATATTAATTTAAAACAAATCACCAATTCATTTCTTAACAATTCTTTTGGAATATAAATGTTAAAAATTCCAAAATAAAGACGATGAATAAGCTATTCGATTCATAACTAATTCATTAAAAGGACTTAATAACAAATGTGTCTATCCTGACTTTGTGACCATTTTTTATTTTATTTCCCTATATTATATGCCCGAAACATGTCTCCTGTGGCAATATAATAAATATTGTTGTTGTTAACATTGTCATCATAGTTAACAAGGATCAGCAAGAATAACTTATTGAGATCCACTGTCTATGTGCCAAGATCCAGGTGCTCAAAATGCTGGAGAAACTTCTATTAATAATAAAATAAAATAAAAGAAGAAAAGGAAGGAAGGAAGGAAGGAAGGAAGGAAGGAAGGAAGGAAGGAAGGAAGGAAGGAAGGAAGGAAGGAAGGAAGGAAAACCAAGAAGATAAAGAGATTCTTAAATTTGCAAGACTATTAAGAAATGGTACATTCTGCAGTATTCCATTTCCTTTAATCCGTATTTAGTGCATTATTTCAAGTCACAAAAATAATACCCTTTAAACTCATTGAAAATGGAGAAAATCCCCTTTGACATCATTATTCTTTTTACATATAGCCTGCCAGGCTGTTTTATTTTAGATGCAATTTCTGGAAGTCTAGTATACTTCCAGTTTGAGAGAGGGGAGTATTATGGACTGGACATTTGTGTGCCTAGAAAATTCATATGTTAAGGTCCTAACTAATAATATGATGGTATTTGGAAATGAAGCCTTTGGAAGGTAGTCAAGGTTAGATGGGGTCATTAGAATGGGGCCCTTATGGTGCGATTAATGCCCTCAGAAGAAGACACACAAGAAAAGTTGTTGTTTCTTTAAAGAAAGTGTTCTCTCATGGCAGGTGAGGATTAACAGAAAAAAAATAAAATAAAATAAACAGCAAAGGTTAAAGACAAAGAGAGAATCATAAAAGCAGCAATAGAAGAGCAGTTGGTTGCCTACAAGGGATCTCCCACAAGACTGTCAGCTGATTTCTCAACAGAAACTTTGTAGGCCAGAAGGAATTGGCACAAAATATTCAAATGATGAAAAACAAGGACCTATAACCAAGACTACTCTATCCAGCAAAGCTATCATTTAGAATCAAAGGACAGATAAAGAGCTTCCCCGACAAGAAAAGGCTAAATGAATTCATCACTATCAAACCAGCATTACAAGAAATATTAAAGGATCTTCTTTAAGAAGAATAAGAAAAATATAAATTAAAGATATGAATAATAAACTGGCCATATATATATCTATATATCTATATATCTATATATCTATATCTATATCTATATCTATATCTATATCTATATCTATATATATATCAATAATTACTTTAGCCCTGCCCAGTGTAACTCAGTTGGTGGGAGCATCTTCCATATACCAAATGGTTGTTAGTTCAATCCCTGGTCAGGGTGTGCATAGGAAGCAACTGATAGATCTTTCTCTCTCACATCAATGTTTCTCTCTCACTCCCTTTCCTTCTATCTCTTCCTTTCTCTCTTTCTAAAATCAATGGCCATGGCTCTAGCCAGTTTGGCTCAATGGATACAGTGTATTCCCCATCGACTGAATGGTTCTGGGTTAGATTCCAGTCAAGGGCATATACATGGGTTGCAGGCTCAATTCTCAGCCCTGGTCAGGACATATATTGGAGACAACCAATTGATATATCTCTCTCACATTAATGTTTCTCTCTATGTGTTTCTCTCTACCTTTTCCTTCCACTCTCACTAAAAGTCAATGAAAAAATATCCTTGGGCAAAGAGTAACAAAAAAAATAAATAAAATCAATGGGTATGTTTATCAGATGAGGATTTAAAAAAATATACAATTACTTTAAATGCAAGTAAATTAAATACTCTAATCAAAAGACATAGGGTACCTAAATGGATAAGAAAATAAGACCCTTCATATGCTCTGCACAAGAGACTTCAGATCAAAAGACACACACACATTGAAAGCAAATGAATGGAAAAAGTTATTTTAGGGGGGGGGGGCAGCAAAACATCTGAGATAGCAATACTTATACCAGACAAAACAGACTTTAAAATAAAGGCTATAATAAGACATAAAGAAGGGCCAAGCAATTCCACTTCTGGGTATTTAACTGAAGAAACCCACATTACTAAATTGACAGTACATATGCATCCATATGTTCATTGCTGCATTATTTACAATAGCCAAGATATGTCAGCAACTTAAGTGTCCATCAATAGACGGATGGGTAAAGAAGATATGGTGCATATATACAATGGAATACAACTCAGACATAAAAAAAGAATGAAATCCTGCCATCTGCCACAGTATAGATGGACCAGGGGATATTGTGCTGAGTGAAATAAGTCAAACAGAGAAAGACAAATGCCATATAATTTTACTTTTCTGTGGAGTTTAAAAACCAAAATAAAAATAATTAAAAAAAGCAGAATAGAAACAGACTCATAGTTACAGAGAACATTTGAAAAGTTGCCAGATGTAAGGGCGTTCAGGGGATGGTAAAAAGAAAGAAAAAAAAAAGGTGAAAAGATTAAGAAGAACAAATTGATAGTTACAAAATAGTCATGGAGATGTAAAATACAGCATAGAAAATATAATCAATAATATTGTAATAACTATGTATGGTGTCAGGTGGAAGCTAGATTTATCAGAGTTATCACTTTGTAAGTTATATAAACGTCTAATCACTGGGTTGTATACCTGAAACTAATCTATAATTTAAAAAGGGGTGGGGGGTTAATATGCTAATTAGACCAGACGTCCTTCCAGATGAAGCCTAGGCCAGAGGGAAGCCAGTGCCAGCAGCCAGGGAAGGAATGCCTACTCTTGCACAAATTTCGTGCATCAGGCCTCTAGTACAATATAATTTATATATATAACAACTGCAATTGAAAAATTAAAAAATTTGTTTTTAAGCCACCAGTCTGTGGCCATTTTGTTATGCTAGTCCAAGCTGACAGAGGTAGGGAGCCAACATTGGTGACTCACTTGAGCTCTGAGACATGAGAACTCCACACATAAAAAGAGCAGCAATAAGAAAAAGGCTATTACAAGAAAATCTGTAAAAGTTCACAAGGGTGTTCTTAAAAAACAAGTCATTTTCAACCTCAATGTTTTTTCTGACTATAAAATTGAGACATGTCATTATAGAAAACTTAAAAAGCTACTGATAATTACAACTGTCCACAATCACATCCCCCAGATATACCCATTAACATCTATATACCCTTGAAAGCCTTATTTTATTTTCATTTTAAAACATAGAAATGATAAATATCAATATGACATAGATTTCTTCCCTTTATTGAGATGTAAGTTGACTACTGATGAGATGTACAAATATCTAAGTAGGATATGTATGAGTTACTGTAAGTTAAATGTGAAAGGAAGGGCCAGCATTTCTGCTTTTCCTATATAAAATCTCCTAGAAATTCAGACCCAAGTCTAATGTGACCGACCATATTCATATGTATATTTGTGTGTATGTATGCATGTACACATAAACCTGTATAAAGAGATTCTTAAATTTGCAAGACTATTAAGAAATAGTGTGTATGTTTGTGTGTATGTGTGCTATGATTCACTTTGTCATCTTCACATCTCATACCTTATTTTTTGAATAACGTTTGCTAGTATTTCAGGTTTCAGACAAGGGAAGAAGACTGCTTCAGCTTTCCAGTCAATACTTGATGCTTTAGTTAGCAATGACCACAACTGCCAATTTCAAAATGAGTTAGAAGAAGCTTCCACTGGATTTTAAAAAACCACACACTGCTAAAGAAAGATCAGACTGAGGTAAGATAGAAAATATCTTAACACAGAAAACCCTCTTGGCCTATAAACATTTGAGCTAAAATTTCATCAAATGGTGAATCACATGAACTTTTACTAATTTTCTTAAATTAACCAACAACTTTCCTTTTCCTTACAAACTTCTTTTTCCTTTTAAACTTAGGTGTCCCAAAACAGAAGGAAGAGGAGAGGGAGGAGGGGTGTATTTTTCAGAAGTCTGTTTAATAAGGGTCTATTTTTTTTTTCTGTTCTGACAAATATTGATATTCTTACATGATAAGTCAATTTCAAGGGCAGTAGAACTCACACCTGAAATCATGAGTATATAGAAAAGGAGGTAGGAAAATATTATCAAGATTAAAAAAAAAAAAAAAAAAAAAAAAAAAAAAAAAAGATCTCGAGAGCCGGCTCAACATACATAGATATATAAGATAGTGTATTGATGTTGCCCAAGAAGATAGTCAAAATTCTGAACCAGAGGAAGACAAAAAATAAAAGCAAGTGAAATGTCAGCATCTCAACTGACTCACTTTGAGGAATTCAGGGAGAAGAAATGTTTTCTTTTTTTAAAATCTCTAAAACTAGGTAAATGACTAGAAAGATATTTATATTTAAGTAGGGCTATGAAAGATTGAAACTACTTCACAAGTCCTGATGGCTCAATGTGGCACATAGATGGATCCTGCCTTTCAGAATAGATACCAAATGCACATCCTATGTAATAAAAAGCTAATATGCAAATTGTCTCCTCTACAGAGCGTTCAATGGGGAGTTTGACCAAGGGGTGGGACCAACAGGCCAACGGCCCTTGGCCCCTCCCCACAGCTGGACCCCACCCTTGCATGAATTAGTGCACCAGGCTTTCAGTATTCAATAACCCCTGCACTGATCTAGAATAGAGAGAGAAAAATAAATAAATAAAGACATACTAATAGGCTGTAACATCCTGTAAAGCAGCATTTTAAAAGATAGAGCAACATTTTACTCCCAAGTACCAAAGATTTCTTCATCTGAACATCTTCAAATATTATTTGTAACTGATATTTTTAGATTACATTTTATGTAGTGATTTTCAAATACTCATCTTAATTATGTTTCACAAATAAGCAAGCTCTTGAGGCAGAGAACTGTGGGCCTTCCTTAGAAATGAGGAAAGTGAAATACAACACAGAGCAGGCTCCATGGGATCCAAACACTCTGTGAAAAGGGGCTCCCAGGGGCCACTGCCTTGGAAATGCCTGTCGGGCATTCCCAATGCACATCAGCTCTGAAGGACTGATGACGCTGGAAGTTCTGCTGCCAATTATTTCTTTTTCCCAGTGTTACTCCTCTAGGAGTCAATTCTTGGGGGAAAAATGGGGACTTTAATGATCACATTAAGCTCATGGTTATATACCAAAGTAAAGAATCAAAACAATAATTTTAATTCCTCAAGGGAAAACGTGCCATGATGACCCCCAAATGAAAATAACTGGGGGGCCGAAACTGGTTTGGCTCAGTGGTAGAGCGTCGGTCTGCGGACTGAAAGGTCCCAGGTTTGATTTCCAGTAAAGGGCATGTACGTTGGTTGCAGGCACATCCCCGGTAGGGGGTGTACGAGAGGCAGCTGATCAATGTTTCTCTCTCATCAACATTTCTAGCTCTCTATCTCTCTCCCTTCCACCTCCTCTGTAAAATATCAATAAAATATATTTTTTTTAAATAAAGAAAGATAGAAAATAACTGGGGGGAGAAGGGGTTCAATATGCAAATCACCTTGTCAGCAGCTGTCATTCAAAAGTGGTTCACTGAGTGCCCACCCTGAGCCCCAGCAGTGAGCAAACAGACTCTGCTCCTGGAACGTAGCGCTTCCTGTCTCAGGTGGCATTCTTTATAGTCCTGCAATATGACAGCCATGCAGTTGTTTTGCTTTTACTCTGTTTTATGGTTAAGGACTGTAAAAGTGTGGGAAACAAAGTTTAAGGAGAAAAAACTGTGTTTGCTTCACTCCCCACGAGTTAGGAAAAAAATATCTGAACGGAATGTCTCTTTCAAATAATTTCTTCCCACATATTCATAAAATTTGATATATAAATTGCAGATGATAACTCCTACTCATACCCAAGACTATTTTACATCTATCACTCCAAAACTAAAAACTATATATTTGATGGGAAACTAATAAATAAGCTCCTGAAACTGAACCCCTAGTAATGAACTACCCAACGGGCCCAACTTGCTGATTCTTAAGCCAGTCGTGAATATTATCGATAGCAGCAGCCCACGAGTGCAGGGACTACAGCAATGAGGATGGAAGTTAGATGGGGAGGCTGAAGTGAGTTTCTCTCTGCTTTATCTTTCTGTCCAAATAATCTCTGGATTTTTCTAGGACATGTCTGCTACAGTCAATAGTAAACTTTAAACATGGGGAGTTCTTTTTCCTTCAACAAATACATATTGAGAATCTTTGGGTACCCATCACTTTGCCAGATGTGTGAGATCTCAACAGATTCATAGGCATCTTTCTCTCTCTAACACGGAAGACAGTCTAGCTCCCTGTTACTCTTGTCCACAGACCAGCGCCATTGACGTCAGCTGAGAGGTTTGTAGAAATGCAGACTATCAGGCCTCAACAAAGAACTACTGGATATAAATCTGCATTTCCAAGAGGCCTGAGGCTGAGCATGGCATTCTAAATGACTGCATGGGTCCAGCGTATCCAAGGGGTGAGGCTGACCAAAGCAGAAGGGACCAGGACAACTTCACTACCCACGTATATTTAGAAAAGTCTGAGCCTGATCTCAAGAACTATCCACCTTGGCCCGAGTGTACAGAAACCCTGGGGGTAAGGTCTCTGGAGCATCTCTGCCAGTCAGGATGCCTTCACTGCCCTTTTCCTGTGTGTCAAACATTGCATTCCCCTTATACAGCAAGAAGCCGATTTCAATTCCTCTCAAGGCACTGTGAACACTGAAATGGCGAGGAGGGGGAACATCCACAAAGCAACATCCTTTAGTCACAAAAAGTAATAATTATGTTCTTGCGGAGTGTCGCATTGCACTTTCCTTTCACATACAGTAAGAATTACTGGTTTCACTTTAATATCAGGCCAAGAAAGAAAACACTAGCAGTTTTTACAAAGCACAGAACTCACTGTGATCACATATCGGTCTACGGACGTTGATCAACAAACTTCGGGCCAATTTGGTTTAAAGAAGAAGACGTGATCTAATGTTCAGGAAACGTCCCTACATAATTATATTACACTTTATTTAGAATAAAATTCTAGACTGTTATTACCGGATACCACAGAGGTTCTTGAAGTCTTAAGCTTCAGAAATCATCTACTTGTAAGTCACAAACATAACTGAACAGCCCTTGGTCTTAGGCTATCTGAGTAATGTCCTTCCCTTGGAAGGATTTACTGTGTGGGATTAACCGCAGTTATGAGTATCTGAGGCCAAGCGAAGCACTGCAGGGGGAAAAAAAGAAAAGAAAAGAAAAAGTCTAACATGTCTTCGTGGGCCTTATCAAACTGCAAAGAGATGATGACCTAAGTTAGAAGATGACAGGGGACATGCTGTTCTTTGTTGTGGTGCTTTTATGTTTGATTGTTCCAATGGCATCTAATGATTTATAGGAAAATACTAGTCTACACACATGCGCAGTCTCAGGACAGACTACTACTTCAGATGGAAAGCCGTTAGGGTGCTGTGGGGTTTCTTTTCATGGTCTCGTTTTCCTACTGCTGACTCATTCTCGGGAAGCCCATGCCCCGGGAATGTCCTTCCTGTGGGGCTGTGTCTGTGCACATTACTAATGACCCACAGGCAGAAGATGTGTCTCCAGTGGTTCTTGCTGGACACTAGGTGACCTCTGAGGTTTTGGTCTCCGTGTGCAGATTTCTTATTGCCAATGGACTTAAGCCTAACAAAAAGAGCTTGAGGGGAAACAATCCAGCAGACCCTTTGAAGTCACAAATCTGGATGCACAAAGAGGACCACGCTCAAGGGCGTGTTAATAAGTGACAAGTGAAATATAATGCATGACACATGCCTCCTGTGGAGCCTCCTCCTACAGAGTAAGAAGCCACCGTTGTTATCATGAGCCCATTGGCCAGTTCTGTGGGGTACACATGTAGAAGACCACAGTGACTCGTTTTAGTCCACCCAGTGTAACATCACAAGCATGTCCCTAATCTTGCTAACCTTGTAAGGTTGCTATGAGAACTTAATAAGTGATATGTAAGCCTTCCAGAATCTTAGTGAACACACAGTAGGTACTCTATAAGGATTACCTTCCTTCCTATTTCCCATGGTAGCATATACCTATTGCTTCTTTGTCAGTCTGTTCAGCTGCTTTTCCTTTAGGGGACCACATTTCCCCGTTTCCCTGTGGTTTTCTTGGGGTTTTGATGTATGGCTCTGCCCTGTGGCAAGTTCCATGTACCTTCTGGACACAATGATTGATCCAGAAATGCATGCATGATGCCACCGGGCCAATAAGAGTCATTTTAAGGGACTGACATAAATCCTGGGGCCTCTCCTTTTCTGAGTTTATGCTTCTCCTTTGCTGAGATTATAGATGATAAGGAAATCATGGGCCTGTGGCTGGTTGTAAGCTTCTTTGATTCATGAATTAAGAATCTGCCTGAATTATTGGACCTCTATAACATCATTTGAATATCGAGATACAGTTACATCTTAATCAAACATTTCCCAGAATACCAAAACACAACAGCAGTGTTTGGGCCATTTTTAAACAAATATTATAACATGCAAGTGATAGTGTGAAAGATAACACCAAAATATGATTAGATATAATATTCTGTAAGGCTACAGCTGGAGATGTCAAAAATAGATTAAGACCACTATAGCTGAGTCAAGAAAACTAGAGAAAGTACAGAAGCTTATTGTGGGATTTGGAAGTGGATAAGAATCTATATTAATAAAAGGGTAATATGCTAATTAGACAGGATAGATGGGACATCCTTTCAGACAAAGCCAGGGCCTGGGGCCTGGTGCCTGTGGCCTGCCAGAGGGAGGGAAGCTGCAGTCCAGGTGCCTGCAGCCAGCCAGAGGAGTGTGGGGGCCAAGACAGAGGCAGTTAGGGGCAATCAGGCAGGCAGAGTGGTTAGGGGTGATCAGCAGGCAGGCAAGCAGGTAAGTGGTTAGGAGCCATCAGTCCTAGATTGTGAGAGGGATGTCTGACTGTCAGTGATTGAGCTTAAACCGGCAGTCATACATCCACCAAGAGGTTCCCCAATTGCGAGAGGGACCAGGCCAGGCTGAGGGACATCACCACCCCCACCACCACCCCCACTACCACACACACAAACACACACACACACACACACACACACACACACACACACACGCTCCCAGGCACAAAATTTGTGGACCGGGCCTCTAGTTTATAATAATAGAAGTATAATATCCAAAATTAGACCAGACGTCCTTCTGGACCCTTCAGGACAAAGCCAAGGCTGCGAGGGAAGCCCAGGTCCCGGGTGCCTGCTGGCGGCCAGAGGAAAGCCAGTGCCGGCAGCCAGGAGAAGAAAGGCCTGCTCTTGCACAAATTTCATCCATCAGGCCTTTAGTAAGGTTATAACAGTGAAGTGAATTCTTTCCAGACAGAAGTAATAATACACATGGTGTATAGCACATATTACTTAGTAAATATAAATTGAAAGAATGAGAGAACAAGATTAGGGTTTGTATCAAGGAGGGGGAAGAAGACAAGGCTGATTAAAAAGCGTTGATGACTTTGTGTGCAGAGGAGTTAGAAATAAAAAGAAGGTGAGGCTGAATGATAACCAGCCTTCAGAATCCAGCCAGGAGTTTGCACTTGGGTCTGTCAGGGAGTCATTTATAATTGGTTAAAAAAAAAAAAAAGTCAATAGGATGGTCTTTGGGAAGTAAATAATAAAAACAGAAGCCAAAAAGGAAGTTGGGACAATAGAGATGATGGATCACCATTCGCCAATATGGTTGAGAATTAAGGATAGAGAAAACAGTGCAGGAATCAAAAAAGCAGAGGATAAAATCATGAAAATGTCACAGAAAATAAGAGAGTGACATTTCAAGAAGGCAGAGAAGTCAAAGAAAATGTCTGGAGAGATTAAAGATTAAGAAAAAAAATTAGGGTATCATTGGTGACATGAGGGCAGTTTCAGTGGCGTTTTCTTACCTACCGTCATTGGAAACTGAACCCCAGTGTTTTAAAAACCATAGAGTGGGAGGAGATTGTTGAGTCTTTCAACAATCAGTACAGCACAGGGCAGGAACCAAAGGAACAGACACCACCTGGAGCCCTGGAACTAGGTATGGGAAGGGCCTGCAGGGCCAGGGTTTAACTCTTTAATTGCTGGGTTAGGGGAACCCCAGGGTAAGGACTCTGGTGAGGAGGTGCTCTGGAGTAACCAGAGAACTATTTCAATAGTTTAACAAGCAAGATAACTGCACCTGTGCCTCTCAGCTGAATAGCAGCCCTACCTACACAGAAACTGGCTTCAACAAGCACTGCAAGCTTTCTACATGCCCAGTGCATGGAAGGAAGCACTGACTAACCCAAATCATTTCCCTCTCCATGTGCCTGTGAGCCACAATAATGCCAGTGCCAGGCTGTGGACCTGTGCGTCAGAGTCATCTAGGGAGTAAGTAAAAGCTAGTGATGATTTAGTCCCACTCCAAAATATCCCATTTCAGGAGAGGAGATGCTGGTACAAAAATCTGTATTTGTCTGTTGGGACAAACACACACACACACAAATTTAATTTTTATACATGTTTGCCCTTCTGTTTAAGTTAAATATATAAATATACTAGAAGCCCGGTGCACAAAACTCATGCACTGGGGAGGTGTGTCCCTCAGCCCAGCCTGCACCCTCTTCCAATCTGGGATCCCTCGAGGTATGTCCGACTGCCTGTTTAGGCCCAATCCCACCGGGCAGTTGGACATCCCTCTCACAATCCAGGACTGCTGGCTCCCAACTACTCACCTGCCTGCCAGCCTGATCACCCTCTAACCACTCCCCTGCCAGCCTGATCGACACCTAACTGCTCCCCTGCCAACCAGATTGCCCCTAACTGCCCTCCCTTGCCAGCCTGGTCACCACTAACTGCCTCCCCTGCCAGCCCAGTCACTCCCAACTGCCTTCCCCCTGCAGGCCTGGTCGCCCCTGACTGACCTCCCTCACAGACCTGGTCCCCCAAAATTGCCCTCCCCTGCAGGCCTGGTCACCCCTAACTGCCCTCCCCTGCTGTCCTGGTCGCCCCCAACCCTCTCTCCTACTGGCCTGGTGCCCCCCTTCACCCCCCCTCCCCCAGCTACCTTCTGTAGATTTCTAAAAGGGGGTAAAGTAAGTACTCACTTCATAGGGTTCAGGGGAAGATTAATGAGATTTTTCTAGGTTTCCTGCCTTTGGTCCCATTTTGCAGTTGTCTAAATGGGAGACTGAAACATTAAATAACATGTGTTGGTATCACCTAAGTTGTCTTCTTTAATCATTTTTTAACACCTTTAATAATCTGGAATGGTTCCCTCCACAAAGCCTTCCCTCGAATAGGAGAGAGGAGGCCACATACTGGGCCCTTGCCATGCCATCTGTCCGCAGGCCAACCTCAGGGAGCCTGGCTTCCAAGAAGGTGCGCACCTAGAAGCTGGGGTGTCTGGGTCCTTTCTCCCCCACAGCACCTTTACCCTTAAAGGTCACAGAGCAAGGTCCAAAGAAAACAGCGCAGGGCCTGGGGCAGGAGGGAAGGGAGGAAGATGTTTCAGAAACTGCTTCCGGCTGAGAGCAGTCCTCAGTGTTCACAGCCCACCCTCCCTCAGGCCGGACGGACATCACCGTCCACATTCATCAGCATACAGTGAGGGTTTGACTTCCAGAGGTTCCGGGAAATGCCACGTTGCTATTTCAGGGAGTCCTAAAAAGATGGTCACGGATCTCTCTCTCTCTCTCTCTCTCTCTCTCTCTCTCTCTCTCTCTCTCTCTCTCTCTCTCTCTCTCTCTCTCTCTCTCTCTCTCTCTTTCTCCAGTGTTCTTTAGGAAAAAGGCTGGGTGAGGAAGCTCTCCTTCCTGACCGTCCAGCGAGCTGACCTTGCTCTTCCCACTCCTTGGAAGCCCCTGCCCCAAAGCCCCCCAAGAGCCCAGGTTTGGGGCTTCCTGCCTAGGATTTCTAAAACATACCACAAATCCCTCTACGTCCCACCCGCTTGTCTCATGGAAAAAAGCAACAGGCGGCGGAGGAATTCAGGCCACCCCAAGTCCCCAGTGCGGCCTGATGGATGTGGAAACCGGACCATGCCTCGGGGATGACACATGTGACGGCCGGCACACTGTCATTCCTGAGCCTTGAAAGGGGAAGTTCACATGAGGCCTGTGGTAGACTTCTAAACCCTGCTGGCCAGGGCGCATGCCAGCTAGGAAATTGCAATCCCTAAATAAACAATAGGCTGGGAACCTGAGCACCAGCGAGGGGAGGGCAGGGGCTGCGGGCCGGAGCGAGGCTGGCCAAGAAGGAGCAAACAAAGCGAAGATTTCAAGTTTGCGAGAATGTGATGTCAATTCATACACCCCAGGCAGGCCCCTCCGAGAATCCAAATAGCCCATCGCCAAGCCTCCAGACATGGAAAATTTCTGAAAGCAGGACACCAAGTCCAATCCTTCATGTGCCAAATGAGCTCAGCGAGAGCCAGAGGGGACAACTGACGTGCCAAAAGCCCCACAGCCAGAGCGCTTAGTCCCTAGCCTGGGGGCTGCTATATTTTTTCCACTGCTTCCTCCTTTCAAAGATGCTTTTAAAGCCTTTCCACAAGCAAACTGTGTGTGTATTCAGAGCTAAGCCTACCTGAAGTAAGTTTGTGAAATTCCTTCTCTCTGGTGGTCCTTGCTCAAATGTACCACCTCTTTTTTGCAGGGAAAACTACATTTCCAGGCTGAAAGGGAAGGGATGGGGAAGAAAAGGATTCCTTGAGCATCTATTATGTGCTAGGGTTTCCCCAAGTCTAACTCCACTTTAATCCCCACCACAACCCTGTGCAACATGGCATGGCATCATGGTCCCATTTCACAGATGGGAAGGCTGGAGCTCAGAGAGGCAGTAAATCAATTCTAATTTTCATAAATAACCTAACCTTCTCCCTTTTTGAACCTTCTCAGTTCAGCAAAAGAAAACAATAATAGAAGAAATTGTGCATCTTAAATAAAAGTTTTTGGAAAATGGTTTTTCTACTAATCAGCTTATTGTTGTTGTTCCTGAATAATAATTCCTAATCATTCCTATACAATGAATGCACACTATTGAAAGCATAAAAATTTGGTGGGGGGAAAAGAGAAAAAAAACCTTTAAAATCTCCCCATCTAGAATTAGTGGCAACATTTTGTTACATTTTCCCTCCAAGCTTTTATTCCACATTGATAAGTATATCTTCTTTATATATTTAGAATAATAAGTCTCTAACTGCTATAAATTTTAGGTATACATCTCTTAGTTGGTTATTTCATAGTTCTATTTTTATATTTTCATTGTAAATAATCAAAGTTATTGATCTTTTCCTTTGTAATATCTTTATTTTTACAACTTTATTGATATATAATATTCATACCATAAAATTCGCCCTTTTAAAGTATATCATTCACTGGTTTGTTCAACCATCACCGCTGTCTAATTCCAAAATATTTTCATCATTCAAAAACCCTGTGCCCTTTGGCAGCCACTATTTTTTCTCCCCTCTCCCTAGTTTCTAGAAACCATGAATCTATTTTCTATCTCCATGGATATGCCAATATTAAACATTTCATATAAATGGAAATGTATTCATATGTGGCCTTTTGCAACTGGCTCTTTTTGCTTAGCATGTTTCTAAGGTCTATCAATGCTACAGCATTTCTTTTTATTGTTGAGTAATATTCCACTGTATGGATATAACATATATTTTTATTTTTAATTAAAGATAATGGGCATTTGGGTTGTATTGGCTTTGTGGCTGTTATTAATAACTGCCAGCCAGGGCCTCCCCCCCTTCCCCTCCATCCCCCGCCAGCCCCGCCCCCTGGTTGAACTCAGAAGGTCTCCTGGTGGAGGGGACAATCCGCATTCTACGCTTTTATTCTATAGAATGGTGATATGAGCGTTTGTGTATAGGTTTTTGTTTGTAATTCACAGTTAAGGTGTACACCTAAGAGTAGACTTGTTGGGTCACATGGTACCTCTAAGTTTAACATTTTGAAGAATGGCAAGATAGTTTTCCAAAATGGACTGAACCATTTCACATTTCCACCGTCAATAATGAGGTTTTTCCACATCTTCCCCAACATTTGTTGTCTTTCCTACTTTGGCCATCCTAGTAGAGGATAAATTGTATGTAACTGTGGTTTTGATTTGTATTTCTTTTGGGCCATTTGTATGTCTTCTTTAGAGACATGTCTATTTGCCTTTTATTGTTGTGTTGTTCTTTATTTCTAAATGAAATTTTAGATTAAAGTATATTACATGTAAGAAGGTAGCCATGTCACAGATTCCCAGCATGATGAGTTATGACAAAATGATCACACCTGGGCACATGGAAACCAGATCATGAAATAAAATATCACTTGTACCAAGAAGCTTCTTTCGTACCCCCTCAACCTCCACACAAGCCTTCTTCCTCCACATTAACCTCTACCCAACACTTCTAACACCACTGATTACTTCTGCCTATTTTTGAAACACATATAAACAAAATTATGGTGTATCTGTTCTTGTCTGGTTTCTTTCAACACTGTTTTTGGGGTATTCAATTATGTTATCACATGCAACAATGGTTTGGTCCTTCTCGTTGCAATACAGCATCTCACTGCATGAATATCCACTGTTTATCCACTCAACTCTTAATAGCTATTTAATTTGTTTCAAGATTTCAGTCTGTATATAATTATGTAGTGCACCTTCCTTTTAAATGAGATCTTGAATAACCATCATTACATTTGCTCTTAGATATTTTAGTGTTTTTTTTTAATACCATCAGAAATAATACAGTTTTCTAAATTTCTTTTTGTAATTGTTACCGGTATATAGAAATATGATTCATTTTAAAATACTGACAACCTATCTGGCTAAGTTCATTTATTAATCTAATAGTTTATACATGGATTCATTCACACAAACTACAGTGTCTGTGAATAAAGGTGGTTTTATTTCTTCCTCCCTAATTCTTATACCGTGGATATCCAGAATATTGTTCAAGAGAAGTGAAAGCAGTAGGCATCTTTTTGTGGTCTTTATGTCATAAGGAAAGCTTTCAACATTTTACAATTAAATATGTTTTCTGTATCTTTCTTGTAGCGACCTCATTTTAGATTAGGAAAATCCCCTTCCAATCTGTTTGCTAAAAATTTTGGAGGGGTTTTTTTTGTTTTTTGTGGAGGTTTTTTTTTTTTTTTTTTTTTTGCATAGACGGATGTTTCACTTATCAAATGCTTTCTCTGCCTTTATTGAGATTATATTAATTTTGTTCCTTTTTCCCATTAAATAACATCTGATATTTGGTAAATAATGTTAATTGATATCCAAAAGGTAGCCCTTGTGCCCCTGGAATAAGCACAATTTAGTCATGTGATTTAACTGTCATAGATTACACACATAAGTGACCTCATATGGGATTTGTCTTTTTCGGCCTGACTTACTTCATGCACAATAACTCTGGGTCTATCCATGCTGTAGCAAATGGTAAGATTTCATTCTTTCTTGAGGCCGGGTAATATTCCATAGTATATATGTACCACATCAACAAAAGGAAAAGAAAACCTACTGAAAGAAAGAAAATATTCGCCAAAGATACATCAAATAAGAGGGCTAATATCCAAAATTTATGAAGAACTCATATAACATATTGTAAAAAATAATCCAATTAAAAAATAGGCAGGCCTAAATAGACTTCTCCAAAGAAGATTTATAGGTAGCCAGCGGGCATATGAAAAGAAGCTCAGCATCACTAATCATCAGAGAAATGCAAACAAAAACCACAATGAGATATCAACTCACACCCATCAGAATGGCTACCATTGATAAATCAACAAACAGCAAGCTTTGGTGAGGAGAAAAGCTCGGAGAAAAGGGCAGCCTGGTGCACTGCTGGGGGGGATGAAAAATTGGTGCAGTCACCGTGGAAAACAGTATGGAGCTTCCTCACAAAATTAAAAATAAAACAACCCTATGACTCAGCAATTTCACTTCCGGGTATTTATCCAAAGAAATCCAAGACACTAATTCAAAAATATGTATGTAACCCTATGTTCATTGCAGCATTATTTGCAATAGCCAAGATATGGAAGCAACCTAAGTGCCCATCAATAGACAACTGAATATCTTTATTATTTCTTTTCTCTAACTCTCTTACAGTTTAATTTAATCTTCCGCTGCTTTTTAAACTTAAAAAGTCTTCTCTCCACCAGACTGGATGCCTTGCTCTTCCCAAGGCACTCCTCATACTTTCCAGCCCCGCAGCCTTTGCTCATATACTTCCCTCTGTTAATAAACCATCTCCCTCCACTTTATCAAGATCATGCCAATCTTTCAAGGCCGTCAAGTACTACCTCCTCCAAGAAGTAAGCCCTGTCCGTCTCTCATTTGACATCCTCTAGCCCCTGCAGCCCATTTTGCCATTTTTATGTCTCTGTTTGGACACTGGTTTATGTATTTCCTTCCACAAGCGCCTTAAAGACTGAGCACTCATTTTTTTCTGAAAGGCTCTCCGTGGTACTGGGCACAAAACAGATGCTCGATAAACACTCCTGTTTGTGACTCAACCTCAGGAGTTGAACTCACACCAACTAAACCTGTTTATTGAAGAACTAATCAACTGGCAACTCATTTAGAATCCAACACATCATAAAGGAGCGTTTGGGCAAAGAAAAAAATAAGTCTCATTTTTAAAAAATCTTTCCTTGCCTCTAAATGACAACTATATATCATACAGAGCTAGCATTTAACTTGACATTTTGCTTTTTCTGGCTCTCACTTCAAACCCACATTTCCCCCCTTATTTAAAGAAAATAGTTAAATAAGACAAAGGTTTTTTTAAGTTGAAAGATGAGAAGATGAAGAAATTCTCAACAATAATAATTTTTAAAAAAGCTAAAGGATAATTTTTGGTATTGTAAATGGATAGTGCACACCAAAAACACAAGGCTTTCCAAGTCTGAATGAGTTATGCTCCACACTATTATAAAGATTTCAGGGCAAGACTTGAAAGTCAGGCGGGGAAGCAGGGCATGTATTGGCTACAGGGCACATATTTGGAGCATATTTGGAGGGCTGATAACACATGTGTAAAAAGGGTGAATCTTGCCTTATGGCACAAAATGCAACAGTGGGACTTTCCAAAAATACCAAATAAACCTCTCCAGTTCTCATGAGCTGCTTCAACCTATTCTATGATGCATAATTTTCAAAATAAGAGTCAAACAAAAAATAGTTGAATGGGCAAAGGACCTAAATAGACACTACTCCAAAGAGGACATACAGACGGCCAAGAGACATTAAAAAAACAAAAACAAAAAAAAACATACACACACAAAAAAACAAAAAAAACGCTCAGAGTGAATGATGACCAGAGAGATGCAAATTAAAATGACAATGAGGTACCACCCTCACTCCTGTCAGAATGTCTACCATCAACAAATCAACAAATGATAAGAGCTGGTGAGGATGTGGAGAACAGGGAACCCTAGTGCACTGCTGGTTGGAATGCAGACTGGTGTAACCATTATGAAAAACAGTATGGAATTTCCTCAAAAAATTAAATATGGGACTGTCATTTGACCCTCTCACTTTTAGAAATATTTCTTAAGAAACCCAAAGCACCAGTCAGAAAGGATATATGCACCCCTATGTTCATAGCAGCACACTTTGCAATAACTAAGATCTGCTAACAGCCCAAGTGCCCATCAGTAGATGAGGGGATAAAAAAGCTGTGTACATTTATACCATGGAATACTATGCAGCAGTAAAAAGAGAATATCTTACCCTTTGAGACAGCATGGAGGGCCCTAGAGAGTATCATGCTAAGTGAAATAAGTCAGTCAGAGAATGACAAGTGTCACATGGTCACACTCCTATGTGGAATATAAGTAACAAAAATAAACTGATGATGGGAGTGGATCTAGAAACATGGAAGCATGGAACAGAGTTGGGAATCTCAGAGAGAAGGCGGGGAGAGGGTGGGTGAGTGGAAGTTAATCAACCATAAACCTTGTATTCATTATGCATAACTCATGGACACAGACAATAGGGTGCTGAAGGCCTGGGGGGGGGGGGGGGGCTGGAGGGGGTCAATGGGGGGAAAAGGGAAGCATGTGTAATACTTTCAACAATAAGGAATTATAAAAAAGAAAGAGGAAAGAAAGAAAGAAAGAAAGAAAGAAAGAAAGAAAGAAAGAAAGAAAGAAAGAAAGAAAGAAAGAAAGAAAGAAAGAAATATTACAGTTGTATATATGGGCCATTTTCATTAAAAGCAGACTAGAGGACTAGAATGTGAGAACTTTGGAGGAGAAATCTGTGTTCAAATTTCAACTGCCAACCACTAGCTGTAGACCCTTGGGCAGGTTGCTTATCTCCTTTCAGCCATGGCTTTCTCATCTGGCAAATGGAGCTAAGTATGCCTATGCATGCGTTTTTCTATGTCCAGTACCCTGCACTTGTGTGGCCAGTGGTGTTCGAGCTGTAACCTGTCACTGGGGGTTGTTATCGTTGCTACTTTTCTTGATAGCCACAAAAGGAGAAAGGGAAAATTTAAATCCTAAAGGCCATGCGGACTGAAAGGTCCCAGGTTCGATTCCGGCCAGGGACATGTACCTTGGTTGCGGGCACATCCCCAGTAGGGGGGTGTGCAAGAGGCAGCTGATCAATATTTCTCTCTCATCGATGTTTCTAACTCTCTATTCCTCTTTCTTCCTCTCTGTAAAAAAATCAATAAAATATATTTTTTAAATAAAATAAATCCTAAAGGCCATCATAATGGCTTGACTAGGAAAACTAGGCTTGACACAAATGTTATATGAACACATCATCCTGAAATAAGAAATTATTCTTAGTTCAGTGTTTAGACTCAAGCAACAGTTCAAAAGACAGATGAAATAGACACCTAAACAAACAAAAAAATAAAAATACTTCAGCCATCACATACTTTTCCTGATTAGAGCCTAAGACTAGAATTAAGTTCACCTGGAAATTGGGATGCATCTAGTGGCCTAGAACTGAAATGGCTGAATTTGATGAAGCATTGAGATCTCTTTTAGGGGAACTTAACCCAACTGCAGGTCATCTCAACCACATGGAGAAGAGTAGTCTCCATGCCTGAGCACCAAGACAAGGCTGATTTTTAGTTTTAATAATAAAAATCAACCTCACCACTAGAGTTTAGAGTTTCGCATCTGAATGCAAGTCACACTTTTTCATCAACAGCAAAACTACAAGTGCACAATTCAGGCAAGCTCAATCTTTGCTTACAATGCAGCCCAACCCCCTCCATGGTGGGGACAATTTTACTAAAGAAGAACCATACATGAAATACAACATGTGCCCTGGCTGGTCATGTGACTGGAAAGCTAAACACCCACAATCCTCACTTCAACTGCCATAGAATCATTGTCACATGGAGACATTATGCCCCAAGCGTCTTTAAAAAAAAATACACACACACACACACACACACACACACACACACACACACACATATATATATATATATATATATATATATATATATATATATATATAATAGATTTCAGAGAGGAGGGAAGAGGGAGAGATAGATAGAAACATCAGTGAAGAGAGAGAATGGTTGATTGGCTGCCTCCTGCACACCCCCCAATGGAGATCAAGCCCAAAACCCAGGCATGTGCCCTTGACAGGAATCGAATGTGGGACCCTTCAGTATGCAGGCCAACTCTCTATCCACCCAGCCAAACTGGATAGTGTCCCCAGCCTCTTAATCCACTTTAAGAACAAGTTCACCATCCAAAAAAACGGTTTGGCTCAGTGGATAGAATGTTGGTCTGTGGACTGAAAGGTCCCTGGTTCAATTACAGTCAAGGGCATGTACCTTGGTTGCAGGCACATCCCCGGTGGTGGGGTGCAAGAGGCAGATGATCAATGATTCTCTCTCATTGATGTTTCTAACTCTCTGTCCCTTTCTCTTCCTCTCTGTAAAAACTCAATAAAATATATTATTAAAAAAAAAGAACAAGTTCACCAGATCAAGTATATTTTGTGCAACTTTCACTAAAACCATGACATCACTAATATATGTCCCATTTGATACATTTGATAAATTCTGTTGTTGTTAGTGCTAGAATCAGACTTGTTTTACTTGATGAATAAGTGCCATTTAATTCACAAGTAGAAGAGAATTAGGGAACTTTATGCATTTTATTTTCAGCCTGAGTTGTTAAGTGTGAGTGAGGTTCTATGCTTCTATGCCCTATCTCGGTAATTATTATTCTGGGGTTGACTGGGTTTTTCTGCATTTAAAAAAAAAACATCTTTTGCCCTGTTCCTTCCCTCTATGACTGTTGGAGTTGCTGCAGCCACCTTGTTCAGACAGGGGAAGAGGTTGTCTGAAAATGAGCTCACATGAAGGAAGCCAAAACAAGAGATGGAATAAGGGAAAATGAGATCTGTCAAGATCTCCTGAGCCCCTGGATCAAGCTGTGCTTGAAGCAATACTTCTGTTGCTTTGTGTTGTGGGGTTTTTTTTTTCTCCATTATATGGGCCAATAAATTTCCTTTTGGCTTAAGCCATTTTGAATTAGATTTTCATTCATTTATAGTAAATGTTCTGAGTAACAAAAAAAACAAAAAAAAGGAGATTATCTGACAAGTACTGCCATTACCATAATGCATTTCCCTTTAAAAAGAAAAAAGGAAGGAGGAATAACACTGGATACAGCTTTCATTCTTAGGGATGAACCCAAGAAAATGAAACTTTTGGACATCATGTTTATGCCAGGTCAGAATTATAATAAAAGTAAATTAAAAACACATTCTTTCAAAAGACTTAGCATTAACAAAAGAAAAAAAAGAGGGTAAAAAGCCTTTCAGCTGCCCTTTTTATTGACAATTCTCCATAACCGCAGAAAAGAGGATCTGAGTTAAAAAAAAAAAAAAAAAAAAAAAAAATTGGACACAAAAGCAAGAAAGAGAAAAGCACTGCAACATCCATGGGAAAACTGATTTTTCAGAGAAACACACACAGTGTTCTAACCGTGCAAACCAGGAACATACCTGCCAGGCCAAATCGGAGCCAAAATTAAAACTTGGAGCTCCCTGCAAGAAGATAAATCACAAATAACTTCAATGCATGTTGCTTCCCTTCACCTTCACTCAGGTGACCCTCCTTAGGCTCCGTGGCTGGCAATGGATGTGATGGCCCCCAATGGCCCTCCCCATGGCTTCCCCACAGAGACCTTCACAACCCCACAAATGTGAAGTGCACAGAGCGCCACTACACGGATGAGATTGTGGTTTTCGGGTGCTTGACTTCACAGATTTTCACAATAAATACCTTTCTAGAGTTGATGCAAAGTATATGGGTGGAGAAGATGAGAAGTCAAAAAGTCTCCCTCAGATTCACTAATTAGCAAGGGATAAGCAGGAATAACTTCTAAGCCCCTACTTCACGTCACCTCCCTGAAATTACTGATCAACTTACTCTTAGAAAGCTTCCTTTAACTCCAGATTTTGCCCAAGGCGCTATTAATGATACTCATGTTTACCCAAAAGTGTTTAAGTTAAAACACAAGAGGGTCTCAAATTCCACCACAAAGAGTAAGGGTCATATCTATTTGATAATTAACCCTATAGCTTATAAAGAATCGGTTTCCCGTACTCCCTCCAATTTAAAAGGGATTAATATTAACACACACACACACACACACACACACACACACACACACACACAAAATAAGATCACAGCCTCTATCACATGGCTGAGGAAATGACCCTCTACCAGCTGCCTACTTAATTCAATTTATGCATGTTGAGTAGATGCTAATGGGACTCAGACTTCTCCACTGACAAAACAGAAGGCCATACTCTGTAAATAAGCAGGCATCCAAAAGACAACAGAAAAACTCCAGGCCCGATTCCCTGACAAATACATTGATCATCATTTGTCCTTAAAATGTTTCTATGAATCAGGATCATTGGCATCATCAGAGGAAAACTCTAGACTCAATTTACTGACAATATATGGCTATAAATTTGCCCTAAAATATCATGCTTTTATTCCTACCCACATAGATAGCCTAAACAAGTGTTTTTATTTATTATTTTTTGTTTTCTAACAAAACATATGATGTTAAAAACAGTAAGCTAGAGTCAAACAGACTTTCTATTTTATTAAAGTCACAAATAAGTACTAATTGTCTTTATAGTGACCTTTACTAGGAAAATGCCCACAGCACTGGGAGAGATGTCATTCCTGGCTTCTCCAAATCGTTTTGAGATACATTTATTCTTTTATTTAAAAAAACCACATACAATACTTTGGAAATAGATTTTAGATGCACCCTCTTTCTCATTACTAATTGTATGGATATAGGTGTGGAGGAGGGTAGAAAGGGACTGAATGATTCTTTGCAATAAAATAAAATCTTTAAAATTAATTTTTTAATCTTTTTCTTTTTTTTCTTTCTCTCTTCCTTTTATTTTTATAAACCTTATCAATGTTTCAAGTTTGGTTCTAATGTATGGATGAAATCTCAGTTATGAACCAGTCTCCCTCAACTGTAGAATAAGTTTCATTTCAAAATAAGTTAAAATTACATAACTTCAAAATGAATTGATAAGCCAAAATTAGCAATTATTTTTAACCTTACTGGCAGTTGTCCCTTTGATTATATTTTTCAAACCAATTGGCTGCAAATGCATTATGAGTGCCTTGACTCATGTAACCTTTGGGAGACATATAGTTTAAAAGCAAATGTTCTACATTATTTCCACAAAAATCTACTTGGATGAAGACACTGTCATTGACTAGAGAAAAAAAGCAACCAGAACAGATTTGTACATGCCAAGAACTCAATGGTTCATATTAATTTATTTTTCCCCAGAACATATGAATTTTTGGCAGATAATTCAAAATCATGTGCTATAAGAAAGACAGATAAACCATTATCCTATCAGCAAACTTCACAATTTTCTTCCAGGCTGTTGGTGACAGCAAACCCTTGAGTGTTAAACTCAAGTGTAAAATTGCTAAATTGCAGACATTGTTGTTGCGGTGTGGTCATGGAGCAATTTAAATCAAGGATCATTTATTCTTAAGATAAATACTCTGTTTTCTTCTGGCAATAACTGGAAGTAACAAGACTTCAAATTTCTAGATACTGACCAAGCAATTGGTTTTCATTTAGATCTGTTTCTTAATCGTAAGTCGTGATTTGGCCACCATCATTTCTATCATTATTCTTAAAATGCCCTCAATCCATCCCGGAGTGTCTTTGATCCTTTTAAATAGCATCTTTCTATGCTTCCACAGCTAAAGGGGATACCTGGAGAGGATTTTAAAAAGTATTGCCTACAAGCTTGGCTAGGAGAAAATTCTGGAGTATTTTCTTTGATGAGAGAGAGAGAGAGAGAGAGAGAGATATTTTTTGATAAGCAAAGTTTGCTAACAGCATCATTTAAATTATTTAATGACTCTACTGCATATAAAGCCAAATCTTAGTTGTCAAGGTGTCTTTTCATTGCAATGTGAGTGTAAGGGAGAAATATTTTTTTTCCCAGGGTTAGAAATTTACTTTTAAATCATACACAAAACCTCCCTCAAGGGAAAAAGCTTCAGCAATGCCCTGGAAAGGAACCCAGCTCCTCTCAGCTCCTTTCAGCTCCTCTCCGCCAAGAGATACTTGAGATACCTTTATTCTTTTGCTCAGAAAAGGAATCTTAAAGGGCCAAGAAATTAAATGTACCCAGGAAGGCAAAAGACCCAGAATAAAAGCACTTCCCGGGGTGCCTAGAGAGAAACAAGCATCCATTTCACATGTTTGTTAGGCACCACCAAGTTAGGACAAACTCCGGAGCCACGGCTTTTTTGACAAATGTGAACAGCTCCTACCTTCATCTCAATGACAGTCTGGAGAGCTTTCGTCTTGGCTGGCTCCGGCTGAAGTTGGCTTCTGCGGTGCAATTCCTGGGGAGGAACACGATAGAAATAAGCCTGACGGTTCATCCTCCTGTTACACCATGGCCTCTACACAGGTGCCACACAGCCCACCGCGTGCAGGCTTGCTGTGCACAGACATAAACAAGCCACAGGTGCCTCTCCCCCCACCCTCTTCAGCATCCCTCCTGCTGGGAGCCGGAGTTCCGGTGAAAGGCTCCTGGCACATGCGCTATTTCTGAAAGTTCCATCAATAATTAATGTCAACTGTGACAAAGCCGGCAAGTAATTATAGTCCAAATACTGTTCAACACTGGGGCTGTTGCCCAGCCATCCAATCATAATTTACTAAATGGTATTGCTCTGTGCTCCCAGTACAGACACAGCAAGGAAAAAACGGAGGAAAGAAAATGACTAACGTGGTGGCAAATCTGTTGCACGCATGGCATTTAGCTACCGAGGTAAGTTTGAAATGAGCAATTTAAAACCTTTCCAGGATAACTATGGCGCTGTGTGGAGTGAACGGGTCTGATGAAATCCTGTGAATCTCTTCCTTCCTAATTTACAGTTTCAGTCCTTGTTCAAAATCGCATGTGTGTGTGTGTGATATGTTTATGCGCTTGTGATGCCATGAAATTAAAACTGGCGTTAATATCAACAGTGTTAATGGGAAGGCAAATGGTTAAAGCCAGATGCAGACACAAGAACTTCTGGGATATGATGGCTATTTCTTTAGATAAAAAGCTAACAATATAATTGCAATTTTAAGCTCAAAGGCCCGCTTTTTCCATGCCTCTTCTCAAAAGAACAGTTCTATTAAGACTAAAAGATTGTCTTGGCAGAGGAGAAGAAATGAACAAGGTTTTTTTCTTCATGCTTTGATTTTCTTAGTAATAATTATCAACAGTTTTATGAGAGTAGCCAACGGCAGGAGTAAACAGAAGTGCTCACACATGTCTATGCTGCTGACACAAGTTACCTATGCAGTAATTCCATTAAGAATCATTTGACTTGTAAGTCACATATGGACTAATTCCCAAAGTCTTATTTGCTTCCAGAAAACTCATTTATGTTCAACATGGAATAGTTTTAGGCTTTTACATTCCATTGGTCCACAAACATAAAAAAAAGGAAGGAAGGAAGGAAGGAAGGAAGGAAGGAAGGAAGGAAGGAAGGAAGGAAGGAAGGAAGGAAGGAAGGAAGGAAACAACAACAACACATACAAAATAAAAGTAAAAAATTTGGACACTGAAGAAAGAAGATCAACATAATTTCCAGCTTTTTCAAAGTAAGGACATTAAAATTAAGTCTACCTGCACTACTACCATCTACTATCATTGTCACTTCATAAAGATAGTAACCATTGTCAGAAGAACAGAATCCCACAATAAAAGATAGTCTTTCCCAGGTTAAGATAATATCTTATTATCTTGTTCTTATTTGCCAGGAGCCCAACAAAACCTGGTCGTGCACCATCGTGCACGTGCCCAGGGCCCAGCACTGCGGAGCCACAGCTGCAGCTCTGGCCCATACCCGTGGGGGCAAAGAAGGGAACATATTTTCTTCCAAAGCCATCACTATCACAAATCAGCAAACTTGTGCAAAACTGTTTCTCAACCTCTAATCTAAGAATTAGAATAGAATCCGTACTTCTCAATGATTCAAAATGGTCGGACATCAGTTAGGCCATGTTTCCCCGCTAACATATCCCTAAAAGGGAGGGAGTCAAGTATTATTGAATCCACTTGAGGATGGAGTCAAGATTCTGTGTCCCTTTGAAGACCCTGCACTGCAATGATCTGGCAACACTGGCCATGTGTAGGCTCCATGGCGATGGCAGAGATGTTCTGAAGGAATGACCTGAAAAGCTGCTTCCTTCACTGTGCATCTACAGTGTCCCTGGTCCTACCTGTCTCCTTCAAGCCTCAACTACCTGTGAGGAGAATGATCTGTGTGCTGAGTCCTGTGGGCTGCTGGTAAACCTCTCACAAACAGCACCCACCAGGCCAACTTCAACCTACCTAAGTGGTGTCACCAAGTGCAGAATTGGGAACAGAGGTGCAATAACACCTCATTGTGTAGTATTTCCACCATATGGACTATATACACAATGGATAGAATAACTTCAAATGCATAGAAAATAGTAAAATATAACAAAAATTAGGAAAATGTGAGTTCTTTTTACAAGGTCTTTAATTGTGAGTTAGGATATTTAAATTGTAATATAGGTTGTTAAAACAAGTTTCCACTATTCAGTTATCATAAACTAGCACAAACCAGTTTCCAGCACACCACTGGTGAATCACATGGTCCATAAAAATCTACTTAGCCCTAAACATTAATTTCAAGATAACTGGAGAGATCACTGGATCAATAAAATCTCATTAATGAAAAAATGGAAAGTTAAGTCACTTGTCAGAATTGTTCCATAGTTAGTGGGAGAAGAAATATATTTCACAGGTCATTGATTCTGATACTGTTATGGGTAGGGAGCTGTCCATGTCCATACCAGTTGACAGTAGAGGTGGACTTCTTGCAGTGTCATGAGAAAAGGAATTTTCTGGAATTCACATGGGAGAACGAGTGACATTTATTTGCATTAAATTACATCACTGAGTTTCCAAGGTCCCATTTCCCTTCCATCCTGCCAAGGAAAAGGTCCCATTTTGCTTTCAGCAGAGCTAGGATGAAAGCTGTTGTCCAGAGTTGCTGTTTCATATTGGCATGGTCCAATACAGCATCAGGTTAGCTTAGCTTGTGGCTCCCACTGCAGTCCATCAGCCCATTGCATGTGGAGTTTGCAGGACCACATGGCCATGAAGGGTACACAGGCAGGAGCAAAACCAGAGGAACAAGAATGCCAAGAGAGAAAACTCCTTCATGTGGGGGATTATGCATTCCCCAATTTCCTTGGGCTCGCAGTGGCCCCACCCCCTTAGCCAATGATCTCTGTTCCAGGTTAGACTAACAGGCACCTTCCCTATATCTCCCCAACCTTACAGTGAATGCACCCATCTCCCCTTTGTTGGACACCTTTCCCCCAGTGATTTTCGGGGAATAGACAAGTGGTTCCCTGAAGATTACAGCTTCCTGGTGAATCTGCCCAGATGGCATGCTTACAATGTCTGGCCTCCCTTTTGCTCATTTCCTATCTACTATATATATATATATATATAAAGCCAGCGACCATAATGACCAGAACAACTGGTCACTATGACGTCCATTGCAGCTAGCAAACCGGCCTGATCAGGGGTGGGGCTGGCCAGCCAACTCCCATGGCCCCTCCCCCAGCCTCCCCATTCTCATTGGTCTACCCCATCCGGATCGGCCCACAGCCTCTCTCCCCAGCCAGCCCCACCCTTGATTGTCCCCCACCCAATAGGACAGGCCAGCTAACTTCCTACAGCAGCACCCCCAATTAGCCCCCCCACTTCTATCAGGGACATGGCTGGTCAGCCAACGACCTATGGCCCCTCCCCCAGCCCCTGACCCCTGATTGGTCCATCACCTACATCCCCTCCCACAGCCAACCCCACCCCCAATTGGCCCAAGTCCGTTGCCCACTGCCAGCCAGCTCCACTGCAGATTGGCTCCACACACACACACCAATCGGCTGTGGGGCTGGCTGGCCAACCTCCCCCAACCCCATTTAGGGGTAAATCTGGCAGCTCACCATCCACAACACCTCCGCATGGCTGGCCCCACCACCACAATTGGGGGTGGGGCATGCTGGCCAATTGCCCACAGTCCCTTCCCCCAGTCATCCAGCCCTGATCTGTACCAAAACAGGGCGGGCCAGCCAGCCAACCTCTCCCCACTCCTCCTCCCAACAGTCCCAGCTCCATTCCACCAATTGGTGCCAGGCCAGCCAGATTCCACCCATGCGTGAATTCGTGCACTGGGCCTCTAGTTATTAATAATTGCCTAATTACAATGGTAACAACACCATGTGGCATCAAAAGCATCTTAACAAAGAAAGATGAAAATGAAATCCAGGATAATTTCATATCATAGTCAATCCCAGTTTCAAAATAAAAATCATAAGATAATTTTAAGAGAGAGGTTAAACTTGCATAAAACAAATAGAAATAACCAAGAAGCAACAAAGCACCACAACAAAAATAAAACCCATAAGGTAAAGGCATGTGCTGTTATAATTTCTGCCAAGCACAAAAACATTTTTAAGGGAAAATATGCACTAACAAAGCTAAACTTGTAGCAACAGTTTTACAAAAATGGAAACAGAGTTCTCTTTACTATAATTACACAAGTTGTGCTGTAATATAAAGCAGCAAAATCCAGATTGGGCCCTTACCCTCTGTCACTCCATAACAAAGAAAATAACATCTCCAATTGCTGATGAATTATAATTCCCCTTTCTTAACGACACTGTTTTTCAATCAGTCCTGACTTCATGGTTTCTGAGGATCACCTTAAATCTGAAGATCTCAGGTAAGTGAAGATTGTAATCCACATGCAGACTTCATGGACTATCTGGAAGTCCCACCTTAAACATTTCATTCCTCTCTGAGATTTGGAAACCTTAACATACTCACTCTGACTGTAGTCAAGAGGCCCGCTGTCCACTAAGAAAGATGCTCCTCTTCTTTGTTGCAAAAGAGCAACGTTCAGCCTTTTTCATCTCATGGTACACATGAACTAACTACCGAAATTCTGTGGGACAAAATTATAAAGGTATAATTCTGATTCATTCCCACCAGAAGGCTATTGTTGTGTTTTCATTTGATAATCTAAGGAAAAAGAGTTCAGTGCTCCTGACTAAATAGTCAGGTATTGCATGTGTTAAATATTCGTATGGCACACTGGTTGAAAATCATTGGAGTAAAGTGGTTGTTAGGAAGCTTCATCACCAGGACCCTTGTTTGGAGATGAGCTCTGAGACTGACTTCTGGCCAGTCAAATGTGGGTAGAAATGAGAAACTCAACTTCCATAAATACCTACTAGTACAAGCATGTCAAACTCACGTCTCGTGGGTTTGCTTAAACAAGGCCTATAGCCTGCAGCTTGTGGCTACAAGTTTGACATGGTTGTCCTAGCCTATCTTCAACTCGCCCATTTCCCTGTCTGCTGGCTACAAGTAAAGGGCTTCAAGACCCTCATCCCGCCATTCCCATCCCAAATGGGAATGGAAAGATGAGAACAATTATGTGATTCCATAATCAATAAAGAAATTTTTTTTAAAAATGACCCAAGAACCCGACAGGACCCCAAGATAAAGGAGTCTGGGTTCCTGAAGTGCCATCTTGAAAAAGGTGCCAAGCACCCACATTTGATGGTGGTGTACATGAAAAATACTCAGCCTCTACGGAGATATACCAGCAGAGATCCCAGCTCTCTCCCCCTTAACTACCACAATAGCTACAAAGAGACATTGTGCCAAATTAGCCCTCCACTGTGTGTTGCTTTTGAATCACCAACTGATTGTAGTGTGTGAATACTGGCCACATTTTTCTAAAGAGACAGTAAGATAGTTGGTGCTCCAACTATCCCTAACCATCTGAAAGATGGGCCCATTATGCACTGAACTTAAACAACTAAAGAATTTCACCAGGGCATCTGGTATGGGTATAGGGGGTGTACAAGATTTACATGATTGTGGTAGTTTTTAGGTGACAGTATTAAATCATCGAGAGTGGTGGTACTTATGGTTTTCTGAGTCACGGTTCTCTGTAAGAATCAGAAGGAAGGTGTGGATTCGCTGCAGTAATGGGCACAGAAGCACACACAGACAAAATGGCTTATATGCTTTCAACTGGTCCACAGGGCCCAGTCTAGCACGTGAGACGTTTGTCATTAAACCAGACTGCAAGCTAAAAGCCACTTATTGAGAGGAAGGAGCACTGAACAGAGACTGGGAATCAGGAGTCACAGTACCAGACTGAGACCCTGGACACACACAGCCCTCTCTGATCTGCAGAATGTGGGGCTTTATGAGTGGGTTGCTAATCGCCCTTCCATCTCAGAGCATCCAAACTTTGAATAGGCAGCTGCCTCTGAAGAGCTGATTTATGCCTGGTATTTTTAGTCATTTCCATTCTCAGTTCTAAAAACAGAGTAAAAATAAAAGAAGTAAATTGGCAGCATCACAAAATTTAATATCTCACTGTAACACTGATTCCCAGCTTATATAGTTTCCTATAATTTCAAAACTAGTTTGGCCTTAGCTGGTCTAAAACTGCCAGCTCCTCCAAGTGATCAGCATGGAAATGTATCAAGAACCCAGAATTCTGAGCATGCAATATCTGGTGGTTCATCGGGATGACAGTTCTTGGCATTAATGAGCATTGGGAGTCTAGTGAGTTAATGTGGATGGACACTAGCTCTCAAGATGAGCCTGGCAGAATAATGTTTGCATGTACCATACAGAGGAGAACAAATAGATTTATAGTTGTAATGATAATACAATAAATAATAATACAAGAATACACTCTATGTTTTCTGTAATCATAACTGTAAACCTACTTCAGTAGACAAAAAAAAAAAATCAAAACTTAACTCTGGCCTTTCCCTCTTACTTTTCTGGTAATCTGCCACTGTGTAACAAACCATCTCTAAACTTAGTGGTGTCAAAGCACCTCCATTTTATTATGCTCATGAATTCTGCATCAGGAATTCTCAAAGGACAGAGCAGGAAAAGCTTGTCTCTACAGCGTGATGTCAGGAGGCTGGAATAGCGAGGACGGGTGGATCCATTTCCAAGATGGTTTTTTCACTCTTTTGCCTGGTGCCTTGGATGGAAAATGCCTTGAAGGCTTGAATTAGCTGGAATTGTCTATCTAAATATAGCTGTCCCTGTGGCCTGGGCTTTCTCACAGCATGGCTGCCTCGGGATAATCCAATCTTTTTGAGTGTACAGACTCCAAAAGCAAATGTTCCAGCAAATAAGCCAGACACTGCATGGCCTTTTATGACCTAACCTCAGAAGTCCCAGAGCATCACTTCCACAATGCTCTGCTGGTTGAAGCAGTCATCAGCCCGCACAGATTCCAGGGAAGAGTACAAAACAGTTTGAAGACATATTTAAAACTGTCACCATTAAGGAACAAAACCAACTGGAGAAACCAACAAGAATGTAATGCTATAATCCCAAACATTAATTCACATCAATTTTAAGATATGGCAGATTCATATAATCATTTGATGCAGGGGGTACAGGAGATACAGCTGTGACCCATACAGACAAATATCCCAGCCCTCATGGGGTTTCATTTCAAATTCCAATGGGAGAAAGGCACAGCAATTTTAAAAAGGAGACCAAACCAGTTTGTCATAGTGTTATAAAGGAAAATAAATCAGGAAGGTGGAATGGAACATGTTGGGGGGTTGGGATAAATTGCAATTTTTAAATAGGGTGATTGGGGAAAGCTTCCTAGGAAAGTGACATTTGAGCCAAGAGCTAAAGGAAATGAGGGAACCAGTTGTGCAGATATTCCAGGCAGAGGGAACAGCAAATGCTTAAGTGTCTGGCTAGAGCTGCATAAGGGATGGGAAAGTAGGTCAGAGAAGTTCAGGGGTGGGGAATAATAGAAGAGGGGACCTACACTTGGAATCCATTGTAATAATACTGGTTTCACCCTGAGAAAAATGGGAAGCCACTGGAAGGCTGTGAGCAAAACAAAACAAAAACAAAAACACCATGATATGATACACTTTCTTAAATGATTATTCCAGCTGCTGAATTGCAATGTGGCCTGGGGTTGGGGATGGGAGGAAGAGGGGGGAGGTGGTAAGGGCAGAACCATAGGGATTAGGAAGAAGCTATTGGAATAACCCCAATGATAGAATCTTGGACCAGGATGACAGTGAAGGCTATGAGAGGAGTTGAGTTTGGTTATCTGTTGAAGGTGAGGCTGACTTGACTTCCTGAAAGATGGCCTGCAGACTAGAGAAAGAGGAAAGTGAAGACTTCTAAACTTCCAGGAGTCTATTCCAAACAGGAAGAATGGAGGTGGAATACAAAGACAGGGAAGACTGGGGAGGAGAAGTGGGAGTTATGGAAACCAAGAGTTTGGTTTTTGCATGTGTGAAGTTTGTGATGCTATTAAGCATTGAAGTGGAGATGTTGAGTAGGAGGTTGAATAGATGAATCTTCATTTGAAAGGAGAAGAGCTATAATTGCCAATCTGAGATCAGTGAATACATAGTACTTAAAGCAGAGATCAACTAGGGACTGAGCAGAGAGAAGTCAGAGGACTGACCTCAGGGGCAATCCAACATTAGGAGTAGGAGAAGTGAGAAGGAAGCAGCAAAGGAAACTGAGAAGGAATAGCTAGTGAAGTATGAGGAGGACGACTGTAGCATCATGGAACTCAAGAGTGAAGATGAGTCTAGGATACACGAGTGACCACCTAAGCAATTGCTACAGAGAGGTTAATAGAATAAGGCTAAAGGACTGACCACAGGACTTAGCAACATGCAGGTTATTAGTAATCTCATTAGTAACTTTGACTACAGCAATTTTTGCCGATAGTATGAGTGAATGTTTGACTGGAATGTGCTGTGGGGAAATGGAAAAAGAGAAGGACCTCAGGCGACTATATTTCTACAGATTTAATTAATCATTTCTTTGATCAAAATCCTTTAAGATTTGTACACCCATATTCGTAGTGTTACCACAATAGCCATAAAATGGAAGCAAGTGAAATGTCTGTGAACAGATGGATGGATAAATAGAATATTAGCCTTAAAAAGGAAAGAACGAAACTCGAACATCTGCTACAATAGGAATGCACCTTGAGGGTATTATGCTTAGTGATATAAAGCAGTCACAAAGCACACATAGTGTAAAATTTTACTTAACTGAGGAATATGGAGTCATCAAACTCATAGAAACAGAAAGTAGAATGGTCATTGCCAGGGACTGAGGTTTAGGGAGAAATAGCAAGTTGTTATTTAATGAACACAGAGTTTCATTTTGCAAGATGGAAAAAGTTCTAGAGATTGGTTGCAAAGCAATGTTGAGTATACTTAAGATTATTGAATTGCACTTAAAAATGGTTAAGATGGCAAATTTTATGTTGTGTGTGTTTTACCACAATTTAATTTAAATACACACACACACACACACACACACACACACACACACACAAACTTAACAGAAAGTGAAGTTCAACTTTTTTCACTGCCATTCTTTTAGAGAAAGACCATCCTCTTCAAGTTGGTGTCTTTCCCATGTGTGTTTTGTGCTTTTTACATATGTATGTCCTTGTAAGTGGTATAAATCTAAAAACAGAGTGAATTGTTATTTCATTTACATAAATGCCAGCCACCCATATTGCACGAAGCTTTTGCATGTTGGTTTTGACCTCAACAATATTTATGTTTTTAGAATTTGTCTATGTAAATGTTTCCTACTCTTCTTTTTTTCCATTACAAACCATCATACAATAAAACTCCTAGACATGGAAAAACTCTGTTTTAGGTATCTTTATACTCTTAAATTCACAAGAATTCTAATCTTTTCTAGAACAATCTGTTTCTTCTGTTTGGAATAATCCTCTACCCTTTTATTCTCTTTTGTCTACAGAAGTCAGCAAACCATAGCTCATGGGCCAAATCCAGCCTACCATCTGTTTTGGTAAATAAACTTTTATTGAAATACTGCTTGCCCATTCACTTACTTATTGTCTGTGGTTGCTTCCATGCTACCATGGCAGAGTTGAATACTTTGACAGAGACCATATGGCCTCGCATATGGCCTTTTAGACAAAAAGTTATCAATCCTGGACTAGACAATCTCCAATACTCATCCTACTCATCTCAGAAAAAAAAACACTAGTTCCTAATGCAGTCGTTGAGCTATGTCCACAAATCCTCTGACATTCCCATTATAAGGTGAAGCCTAAATATCTTCTTAACTGTGGCCTGCACTTAGTAACTTACTTCTAATAAATAGAATATGGTCAAAGTGACATGTGTGATGTCTGAGACTTGGTCATAAAAGACATTTATGGCTTCATCCTTGATGACATTCTTGGATTATATGCCCTGGAGGAAGCCAGTTGCCCATCATGAGGACATTCAAGGTGCCATATGAAGAGCCTAATGGCATGAAACTGAGACCTTCTATGAACAGCTACCTGAATGAGCCATCATGGAAGTGAATCTTCCAGACCCAGCCAAGCCTACAGCTGCTGCTTGCAGCCCTGCCCAGCAGCGTGACTGTACCTCATGAGGGACTCTAGGCCAAAGCCATCCAGGTAAATGACTCCTTCTTTCCTGACCCACAGAATCTATAAGATAATAAGTTATCTAAAGCCACTAAGTGTTTGTGGTAACAGGTTGTAAAGCAATAGATTACAAATATGTCGCAGAAAGGCTATTAGCTGACCCTCCAGACTAATTTACATGCCACACACTCATATATACTCATAGCATTGTGTACTCTCCTTCATGTCATTGGCTATGACTGTGATTTTACAATGGCCTATTAAATTAATGACTCAAGTCCATATTTATCAGTGAGTGGCAAACTTCATGAGCACAAGGACTCTGCATGTCTATTATATTCCCAGTAACCAATATAGTACCTGCCAAGCACAAGAACTCAATAAATGCCGATTAATTGAATGACACAGTACAAATAACATTGTACTTATAGGCCTAAAAATTTATCACTGTTGATTGGAAGGAGTCTGTTCTGAAGAATGATAATAGTTAATACTTATATACTGCTATGTTGTACTTAGCACTCTTCTAAGCACTTTATAAATATTAAAATATGTAATCCTCTCATTAACCACCTTAGGCAGGTATTAATACTATCACCATTTTTCACTCACAGAAACAGAGACATGGAGAAGTTAGTAAGTTGCCCAGTCCACTGCAGTATACAGCTGGGAATTACCCCAAGCAGTCTGGTTCCAAGGTCTCTGCTCCCAGCCACCATACTACCCTGCCCATTTTCACCACTTGGCTTTCACTGGATATTTGAAGTTGACACCAACATCACTATTGGTCTCTTTCATTACAGTCATCTCCTTATTTCTTCTCTTTTGGTTCAATCTTCCATTTCTCTAATCCCACCAGCTCTTTAAAAGCTCAGAACTTTCTCTGACTGGAGGCAGCAGGGAGATGTGGCAGATGGGGAGTCAGAGATATCCTAAGCATGAAAAGGATCTGCTGTGCCATTGCTGGTTCTGAGATGTAGGGGTCATGGGCAAGATCCAGAGGAGGCCGCTAGGGGTTAGAGGTAATGGGGATCTCAGTCCTACAGATTCAAGGTTCTGGATTCAACCAACAATCTAGGTGAGCTTGGAAGCAGGTTGATCCCAAGTTTCTAGAAAGGAGCACAGCCTTAACAACACCTTGATTCTGGCCTCACGAGACTCCGAGCTAAGGAAACAATTAGCAGTGCTATACCAGGACTTCCGGACTGTGAGCTAGTAAATCTGTGTTGTTCTATGATGCTAAACGTGTGATCATTGGTTACAGCAGTACTAGAAAACTATCATAGGTTGGTTAATCTTCCACTAACCTTTAGACCATGCTATAGACAGCTTTCTACACTGAAGCAAATACATGCCCTGAAGTATCTATACACTGACCTTTGTTCTACTCATTCAGGGACAAAGGAACAAATCAGGTTTCTCTCCTCTGATGACAACTTCCTGGTCCAAAATCTTTCTTACTGGAGTCTAGCTCTGGGCACTGTCTTATATGGCACTGTGCCCGCTACCTCAGCAGTATCTAGGCCACTTACTTTAGTCCATCTCTATGACTTAGGTCAGATTCCTGAGAAGCAGAGTCTGAGACAGGGTTTTTGTGCAGAGAAGTTAAGCAAGGATGTTGTATAGGACAGTGGTCGGCAAACTACGGCTTGGGAGCCACCTGCGGCTCTCGAGCCTTGGTTTGTCGTTCTGTTGACTAATGAGTTTGCCGACCACTGGGATAGGGGCTTAATCACAAGGAACAATAGCTTGTAATTATTGGAATTGAAGAGTCTAGAAACTGAGCCTGGGAAGCTCTAGGAAGTAAGCTGTGCAGCAGAGTCTGTCCCACTGAGTCAAGGAGCCAGACCTCTGTACCCTGCTCCAATCAGGCACGACCTGGGGGTGGCCTTTGCACTTCTTGGGGGAGGAGGGAAGTCTGGCACCTCCAGCTACCCAAAGGCACACCTCCAGTAAAGATCACAGGTGTACCGACACCGGTTTGGCTCAGTGAATAGAGCGTCAGCCTGTGGACTAAAAGGTCCCAGGTTCGATTCCGGTCAAGGGCATGTACCTTAGTTGTAGGCACATCCCCAGTAGGAGGTGTACAAGAGGCAGCTGATTCTCTCTCATCGATGTTTCTAATTCTCTATCCCTCTCCCTTACTCTCTGTAAAAAATCAATAAAATATATTTTTAAAAATTTTTTAAAAAGATCACAGGTGTGAGTCATTGGCAACAGCACCCACAGCCACTGGGAGATGGGCTTACTTGCCCAGTGACGGGATGCCAGGAGCCTGAGCCAGGCAAAATTAGCATCTGCGGGAGCTCATTGTTCAGAGATTGTGCACAGAACTCCTGGTTTGGTCTAAACAGTCATGGAGTGGGGCAGGTTGGATTCTATTTTTCTTATTCTAGATAAGTGAATTTAAAACTTTTATTTTAGCAGTATAAGTTTGTTTTGTTCCAAAAAAAAAGCCTACCTCTCTCTCACACACACACACACTTGATAAAATTATCGATAGTTGATCATCTATGCTGCAGACAGTGCAATAGCTCCTTTAGATAGGGAAAAAACAAAACAGATGGGTCCTCTGGTAGGAAGGGCATCAGAAATATATAAAGAAAGAAATTAAAAATTAAAAATGTATACAGATGATAAATGCTGTGGATGCTGAATACTGAGATGGAGATAATGGGGGAAGGATAAGGTAAGCCTACTGAACATGTGGTTAAATTTCTAATTCTCTAGTTCAGAACCGCAATACCAATTAAGGTTATTTTTTCCTGTTATCATCCTCTTCACTTTAATTTTTAGTGATTTGACATTTATATTCCTTAAAATGTGATCACCACAATAAGTCTAGTAACCATCTATCACCATAGGTTGTTACAAAAATATTAACTATTTTCCCTACCTGTACATTACAATCCTACAACTTCATTTTTTTTTTATCATTGGGGGTTTGTACTTCTTATACCCCTTTACACAGGGAGGACATTTTCATCATCTCCCTCCCATCTGGCAATGCTCAGTTTTTCTCTATATCTATGAGTCTGTTTCTGTTTTGTTTTATTTGTTCATTTGTTTGTTTCTCTAGATTCCACATATAAGTGAAATCATACAATGTTTGTCTTTCTCCGACATATTTCACTTAGCCCTGTAACTTTAATCTAGTGTTCGGGAAGGCCTCCCAGAGACTATGACATTCAGCCAAGGTCTGAACAATGAGCAGAAACTGGCCATGCGGACACTGTGGGGAGAGTGGTCCAGGAAGAGGGAACAAAGAAGTGGAAAAAGAGGATCTGGATAGGATAGGGGAGGGAAGGGGAAGAAAGGCCAGGAGACACACCACACAGGCCACTGCAGACACCCCTGGGGTACCTCATGGGAATTCCAAGGTCCTCAGAAAACCATGTGAGAACCATAATCATTGGGGTCATACTTCTAGTTCCAGATTCTAAAACCAGGTAGAAGTCACTGGTTTTCTGTCCAGCTGCCCTCAGGGCCACCCAACCATCATTTCATGTTTCTGGATCTTTATACACGTTTCCTCATGACCCTTTCTCTCTTGAAGCCTTGGAGAGGGTGTGAGAAAGAAAGGGCCCGGCAGCTTCACAGCTCCAGCCAGAGGGCCCACTTTGGAGATGCCAGCAGGGGGGTGGCAGATGAATCAGCTACGTGTTCCCTGCACGCCCCCACAGCCCAGATGGCTGCACATCGCAGGCGCAGAGGGCGGCGCCCACGCAGATGACGCTCTGGCTGAAGACACACCACACTTTCGACCACCAGGGAACAAACACTCTGTGGCAGTGTGGTGACATTTTTACAGAAAAGGGCACGGTCTTCTTTTGCTCTCTTTGCCATCTGCGGCGAAACCTCAGAGTGTAAAATACTGAGGCTCACAGAAGGGGAGAGCAGCTCATGGAAAAGAGCTGGTGCAGGGCCTCACTCACAGCAGAACGTCTTTCATATCCCTGATGTGGGGCACTGAGCTGAAGCTTGAACAACTTCAGTTCTGGAGGGTCACGCTTCCACAAAAGCAATGCTGTGAGTTGGAAAGTTCTCTCCTGGATTCACAAATATGCTCCCTCTAACACTCCTCCATTGGGTCTGCTTTTTTTTTTTTATTACACAGAATTTAATAATAATACTCACCTGACCATTCATGGAAGTCTGGCCATGTCTTAAACATTGTGCTAAGTACTTGACATTAAATATTTCATCGAATTCTCACCCTAAACTTGGGAGGCAAGCACAAATCTTATCTCTACTTGTCACGAGGAACCTAAACCCCAGGTCCCAGTCTAGGAGCAATAGCAGGGGGATTGAAGCCCGGTACTAGACCTGAGGAGCTGTCTGGGTTAGCTCTGAGTTGCTATCTAGTCCTTCAGCACAGAGCACTCCCTCCAGCACATGGCTGAAACAAGAGCAACTAATGTCCACTGCCAAGTGCTCTCTATGCTGAGCCAGTTTAGGTCCTCTTCATGGGCTCTCTCACACAATCCTCATTTTACAAATAAGGGGATTAAGGACAAGTGAGGTGAAATGATACAGTGAAATGAATGGATAGATGGATGGATGGATGGATGGACAGATGAAATAAGTTCTCATCATGGTCTCAAACCAAAGGCAGAACCCATTTCCTAAGAAGAAGCTTCATATCACTCTCCAATCTTTCCCCACACTACCTTCCCCAAATCCCCCTCCCCCAGTGCAGTCATGCTCATCCATCCACACTTGCCGTCCATTCTACTGCATCTTTTTATTCAATGCAGTCTCTCAATGGCCCACGTCAAATCCCATCTGCTGCAGCATGCAATACACACAAACACACACACACACACACACACACACACACACACCCTTCCTTCTCCTCCTACTCTTTGCCTTTATTTCCATTAGAGTGCTAATAACAATTTTTAGAATTGTTTCCATGTACCAAGTACTATGCTAAAGTATAGACTTTCTGTGTACTTCAATCTTCCCAAATTCTCTCCATTTCACAGGCAAGGAAACTGAGGAACTAACTGGCCTAAGATAATACAGTTCAGATTTAATCGCTAGCCTGTGTGCTTAGTCATTATTACTCAGTTCTTTCCAATATTATGCATGCATGACTACATATACATTTTCCATGGGGGCCCTGGGAGGGTGAGGCAGGATGTGGCATTTAATCTCTAACATATTCCACAGTGCCTGCCCACTGTTGACACTCACTCCCTCTTGCTAAGCCTGGTTTACTTCCTTAAACTCCTTCTGTGTTTAAAATGAGGTTAATATTGCCCGGCCAACGTGGCTCAATGGTTGAGCATTGACCTATGAATTAGCAGTGTTGACCAATGACCAGCATTGTTGACTCATGACCAGTAGTGTTGAACCCCTGAACCAGGAGGTCATGGTTTGATTCATAGTCAGGGCATATGACTGGGTTGCAGGCTCAATCCGCAGTAGGGGGGTTGGGGGGGAGGGTGAGGGAAAGGCCATGCAAGAGGTAGCCAATGAATGATTCTCTCTCTTCATTGATGTTTCTATCTCTCTCTCCTTCTCCCTTCCTTTCTAAAAATCAATAAAAATATATTTTAAATGAGTTAATATTTATAACAGGGCCTGGCACGTGGTAAGCATGAAATAATATGCCTAAATAAACAAACAAACAAATTATGTGAGATGCTACACATATCTCACTTGTCTTCTATCCATTTATGTCTACTCAATGTTGTCCCAGGAAGACTTAAGGCATTGTTATCCCTATACTAATGCTCGAGGGCACGTTATTATCCCCATCTAACAACTGAGGAAACTGAGGATCAGAGAATTCATGAACTTTTGCTCAAGTCAAGGAGATAGTGAGCAGCTGAGACAATTTGAACTAAGGCCTCTCTGGATGCAAGAGACCATATTTTTCTGTTACATGGAGTTCAGGCTTGGGGCCAGACAGGAATAGAATTCTCTTCAAGGTGGACTTGATACTGTCTTACCTGAATCAGGTGCATTCCCTTCAATGAAAGGGGCCATGAGGTCTTAACTTGGGGAGAAGCTGAGCCTGAAGAGGTGACTTGACTCATTGGCTTTAGCGGATGGCCTAGTGGGCAGTAAGAAAGCTTTAGAGACTGTGATACAGGTAGACCCTAAACCTTTCTTTAAGGTCTCCCCACTAAGCAGTACAACCAAGGCCAGCAGCCACCTCCCAACAGAAGGGGCCCTAAAGACAGAGGTATCCATTGAGCTGTCTCTGCTTATAAAACTTCCCCATTTTTATTCTTCTCTGTGTACAATTGTTTACTTCTTTTACAAAACTGGTATTTGATGAAATGACAGTTTATATTAATGATTTGGGGGTAGAAATTTTACTAATGTGGCATTCAATCCCTAATATATTCCACAGTGCCTGCCCACTATTGACACTCACCCCCACGTGCTAAGCCTGGTTGACTTCCTTAAACTCCTTCTGTGTTTAAAATGAGGTTAATATTGCCCGGCCAACGTGGCTCAGTGGTTGAGCATTAAATCACAATTAAAAGAGATGTTTACAAAACAGTTTTAATTTAAAAAAGTATACACTAAATGGAAAAAAACATGACTGAAATAATATATGTCAAAATGCTACAGGAGATTAGTTACAGGCAATATCATGAGTTATTGTCATGTTTCTTTTTTAGGAACCTACACTTTCTAAATTGCCTAAAGGGAACATGCATTAATCACAAAAAAATTTACACAGACTTGTCCTTTCTTTAAACTGCTAATGCATGATCTCATGTTAAATGCAACAACAGCCCATGAGATACTATTATTATCTCCATCTTGTAGCTTAGGAAACTTACACTCAGAGCAGTTAAGTCACTTGCCCAAGATCTCAAAACCTTGTAAGGGTGCAGTCAGAATGTGAATCTAAGAGCCAAAACCCAGACTCTGGGCCAAAGAAAGACAGCATGAGCAAAGACTTGGCAATGAACTAGCTGGGTAACAGGACATTTCCTCATCTAAGGTCTTATTTGACCTTCATAATTTTCTTGTGAATTAGACAGAGCTATGACCTTGAGGCCAATTGTGTAAATCAATAAACTGAGATATGGAGAACTTAATTAGCTTGAGAAGATCACCCAACAAGGCAGCCATCAGTTCTGATCAAAGTATTCATTGCCTAGTGTCTACCAAACCCATAAGGTCCCAACAGCAAGTGAAGCATCTGTCTTGGGCATCGATGTCTTGGTAATTCTAGCACATAGTAAGTACCCCCAAAACAGTAGGCACTCACAAATATTTGTTTAAAGAATGAAAGAATAATTTTCAAAAAACGTAACATGTTATAGGTTAAATGGTGCCCACCCCCCCAAAAAGGTATATCTCATCAGAAGCTGCAAGTGCTACTTTATGTGGAAAAGGCGCTCAGTGGATAGAGCGTCAGCCTGCGGACTGAAGGAAACCGTGTTTGATTCCGGTCAAGGGCATATGCCCAGATTTTGAGCTCAATCCCCAATAGGGGTGTGTGGCATTGATAGAGGCAGCCTATCAATGAGTCTCTCTCATCATTGATGTTTCTATCTCTCTCCTTCTCCTTTCCTCTCCGGAATCAATAATATATATGAAAAGGGAAGGGGTCCTTGCAGATATAATTAAATTAGGATGTTGAAGTGGCATCGTCCTGGATTATTCAGCTGGATCTTAAATACAATGTAAAGTGTTCTTGTAAGAGAAAGACAGAAGGAGAGACAGACAGGAGAGGGGAAGACAGACACACAGAGAAGGTGACATGGAGATGCTGGCAGAGACAGGAGGGAGTGCCACCGAAGCCAAGGGATGCCCGGAGCCACCAGAAACTGAAAGAAGCAACGAGCAAAATCTCCCCTAAGGCCTCCCGGAGTGCGGGCCTGCTGAGGCCTTTACTTCAGCCTGGGGACCCAGGAACTGTGAGAGAATGAACTTCTGCTCGTTTAAGCTCCCAAGTCTGCGATAATTTGCTACCACAGCCCCAGGAATCTAATACACCCCGACTAACAGCAACACAGGTGTGGACTGCACTTTACAGTTTATAGTGCTTTCGTGACACCACTTTCCTGACCTCAACAAAAGCCCCAGGGGAAGGCAAGACTATTTGATCCATTTCTTTCAGATCGGCACAATGAACGAGGAACAGGATTTACCCCAGGACAGAGATAAATGCCGAGGTGCAATGCAGATAAAGGGGTGGTCAATTCTCATGAGCTTTAAATGCTGGACTGAGTCGCTTGAGCTTAGTTTGTGTGTTTCAGGAATCACAAAACCAGAAATACACTCAGTGAAGATGAGTCAGACAGCAACCTGAAGGCTGGGGAGATTTGCAAAGGCAGACCATCGGGAGCTGCTCCAACATTGAGAAGGTGGGGGCTGTAGCAGAGGCTGTGAGCAAGGGGAGGAGGGGGCCACTTGGAAGACAACCAGGCCACGCTGACAGCGGCTGCTATTTACTGACCCCCTCCGCTAGGCCAGGCCCCTCGAAACTGTGACAGGCATTACTGAGCTGCATGTCTGATCCTCACGAGGTAACCATGGTTCCCGTTTTATAATGTGAATCTGCAGATTAAGGAGCTCACTTGAGGCCACCCAGCCTTGGAGCAGAGGAGGCCAGCCTTGAACTGACACCTGACATGGACACCCACATGTCCCACTGCAAGGTGTGGCTAAAGAGACAGTAGTTGGTATGCATCTTTGGGTGGAGAAGACATACTTTTTTTAAAAAAAAATGTTGATTATAGGAGCCACCACTGAAAATGGTGGCTGTGTTTTTCTGTTTGTTTATTTTTCAAACATTGCTGGTAAAAATGTGAAATTTTCCTGTAATCCCTCCATCAGACATAACTGCTGTCAACAGTCTGGCATAGCATGCTTTCCAGCCCTTTTCGCCATTACTATGTGCACTTGTGTATATGCAAGGGTTTGGAGGGTTGCATATATAGGTGTGTTTATGCAGAACCATACTATACATGCTATGGGAAAGTCTGCTGTGTGCACTTAACATGAAGTCATAACAATCTGGTCTTTTATTTGGGTTTGATCAGCAGGGAAAGAGTGGGTGAAGGGCCAAAGAGAGAAGTAGGAGTGGTCCATCCATGGGGAGAATTTTATTACTGGTATTGTTTACAAAAACCAGATTGTGAATGAAAGCATGCCCACTTTTATACAGCTTCTTTCTAAATCCTCCACAGACAATCCACAGTTATCACCTGTGCCTACAGAGGGCCACATCTACTGTCCTGCCCGCTTTGACAAGCCACTGCACTAGGGAAATGGTGACTTCGGAGGTTGTGGGCAGACAATGGGGGCAGGTGTCAGAGATGGGTATGGTTCATTGGCTGGGCCACACAATGTGAGTTTCACACCATAATCCTGTTAGACAAGTGAGAAAACTGCCCCCACTGCCTCTTCACAGAGATCTTATGAAATCATACGAGGTAATACCCACCAGGTCTTTTGTGATCTTAAAAGGAAAAGTATCCGAAAAGGTAAATGTTAAGTATATTAAAAATACAGCCCATCTTCCATAGTCAGGCAGTTCCCATCTAAACTCACTGCTGAGTGACAAAACAGAGGACCCTCTTCTTTCCTTCTTTCCCTTTTTCCTTCTCTCCTTCCTTCCTCCTTTCTTTCCTTTAACATATCAAAGATCAAAAGTTCTTGAGATGAGTTAGTGAGAAAATATAAGAGTAATAGAACAAACTGCTCTAAGAGCAATCAAGTCCATAAAGACACGATCAGAGTTGAGCTTCTAAAAACTGTAATGACATAATTTTCCTGTTGGCTATTCCCTTCAAATAATAATAAAACTGGCAAGTCCATTCCTCATAAACACTTTCATCATCTTTAGCTTGACAAGGCCTAGCTGCTGAGCCACAGATAAAAGTTTCTTCAAGATGGTAAATCATGAGCCATATGTCAGAAATTACCCTCCTCTCCGGTAAATGGGACTGTACCTCCTTTGTCCTTTCCAAAACAGTGGCGGGATTTGGGGCAGCCAGACTTCCATTAGAGTCCCTGGAATAACACTGCTAACCTTCAATGTGACACTAAGAAGACTCTGAGTCATGTTTCACAACAGTATTTTCAGTGTCTGCAGATAACATGTTTATAAAATCAGGTTCAAAACAATAAAAAGGGTAACTGAAAACTGAGTCCCCACTGCCTCAGGTGTGAGCAAGCCCCAGGTGTTGGCTGTGACTGTGCCTGAGACAGGCATCAGCATGAGAGACTGTCACCATGAAGAGAGAGCCTGGGCTCTGCAGACCAACGTCCTGGAATCAGATCCTGGCTCCACTAATTTCTGGCTCTGTGACCTTGAGCACTTAACTTTTCTGTGTCTCAAGTCAGTATCTATAGAAGGGAATGGAAACAGTACTTGCTTCGCAGGGTTGTGAGAATTAAGTGTAATAATACAAAAGCTTCTAAACTTTCTGATGGACATTATCTGAAATACACTTCAAAAGAGATCTCTGACTACAGCAAACAATGTCAGTGGCAAGTCCAGTCAAGGTTTGTAGAGTCCATGGCTGGAAGTAAAATATTCACTTTTGCCCACATCCCATTGGCCAGAACTTGGTCACATGGCCAAAATGAAAAAGTAGCTGGGAAATTCAATCCAGTTGTGAACCCATGAAGAATAGGGGAGTGGAGTACTGGTGGCAACAACAGCCCATGAAAATAGATGTAATGGAAATAAATTCCTCTACTTACTAAACATGAGAAACTCTGCTATTTCTATTCCACTTCATTATATCTTTTTTTTTTCATTTAAAACATGTTGGTCATGAACCAATCAGCTGAATTTCACAATCCACTAATATTTTGAAATTCACCACTGACTCAGCAAGTGTTTGTTGCTGTTATTGACAATGGTGGTGGCAGTGACAGTGAGCAAAAAGACCAACTAGATACTTTCAGATTTTTCAGAAAATTCTTGGTTCTTGGGTTTACAAGACTAGAGTGAGGACATGCTTGGGTCCTGACCTCAGGTCCTAGGAGTCTGAAACACGTATCTAGAAACAATGATCAATACCTAGAGCCCAGGCTGCCCTTGGAACACATCTGACTACAATCACACACTATAGAAACTAATAGAAATAAACATGCACACACACACAACACAAAAGTGTGTGCATAAAAATTTTAAATATCACTAAAAAGAGACCAGAGAAGAGATAGGTGAGAAGAAACATGACAAGAAACGGGGAGGTTTGCCCTCTGTGAATACACAGCAGCAAGCCCTGAGCCCAGAGGAAGCCCAGCTTCTGCTTTCCCAAGGGGCACACAAGGGATGCATCAGGTCTTACTCTTCATGTCCTCGGCCTACAAATCCCTTAAAACTTGTCCATAAGCTCATACAGTGTTCTTCCCTGGCATTCATTGTGTGCTAAGGGAGGTGAACTTCCTCTCGATAGTCATGGAGAGGCTATGTAAGGATTCAAGAAGGTTATGACGTGATCAGATGTACATTCTACGTAGATAGCTTGGGACATATGGGATCTGACCTGACTGGAAGCAGGGAGTCGGGCGAGGAGGCTGCTGCAGTCATAGGTCAAAGAAGACAGTGGCCTGAGCTAGAGTGGAGATGACAGGTAGAGAAAGAAGAGCCCTGAGCCACAGTGTACACAAAGGTTCAAACTGATAGGTGTTGGCGACTGACCTGGAAATAAGAAAAATCCTCCAGGGAGAATGCACAGGTTTCTGACTTGAGCAACTGAGCGGATGAAAATGCTCTTTGTTGAGAGGAGAGACACAGAAAGAGAAACAGGAGAAGCCAAAGCTGCAGGCTCCACCCTGAAACCCCGTCCCATCTGTAACTGCGAAATGCGACAACAAAATAGATCACAAACGAAAGAAATGGAGGACAAAAAGCGTCTGGATATAGAGTTCAAATCTACGCTTATAAGTTTTTTCAAGAATTTCTTAGAAAAGATGGATAAGGGCTACGAGGATATGAAAAGAGATCAACTAGAATTAATAAGGAGTCAACAAGAAATGATAAGGGATCAACAAGAAATAAAGAATACATTGTCTGAAATAAAAAATATTTTACTGAGTCCTAAAAACAGAAGGGAAGATCGCAAGAACCAAGTCAAAGATTTGGAACATAAAGAGCCAGAAGACACTCCTCCACAGAAGCTAGAAGGCAAGAGAATCCAGAAAATTGAAGATAATGTAAGAAACCTCTGGGACAACTTCAAGCGAACCAACATCAGAATTATGGGGGTCCCAGAAGATGAGAGAGAGCAAGATATGGAAAACATACTGAAAGAAATAGTGACAGAAAACTTCCCCTACCTGGTGAAAGAATTAGACTTACAAGTCCAGGAAGCGCACAGAACTCCAAACAAAAGGAATCCAAAGAGGACCACACCGAGACACATCATTATTAAAATTCCAAGAGCAAAAGACAAAGAGAGAATATTAAAAGAAGCAAGAGCAAAGAAGGTAGTAACCTACAAAGGAGCACCTATACGATTGTCAGCTGACTTCTCAACAGAAACCATGCAGGCCAGAAGGGAATGGCAAGAAATATTCAAGGTGATGAATAGCAAGAACCTACAGCCAAAAATAATCTACCCAGCAAAGCTATCACTCAGAATCGAAGGCCAGATAAAGAGCTTCACTAATAAAAAAAAGCTAAAGGAGTTCATCACCACCAAACCAGAATTATATGAATTGCTGAAGGGGGTTCTTTCAGAAGAGAAAGTAAACAAAGATAAAAATTATGAACAACAAATACATAACTATCAACAAGTGAATCTAAAAACCAAGGAAATTAAAAAAATCTGATGAACAATATTAACTGTTGAATATAATAGAATCAGAGGTATGGAAGGGGAGTGAACTGACGATTCTTGGGGTAAAGGGGAGAGGGGGGCGTGGGAAGAGACTGAACATAAACTGTGCACCTATGGATGAGGACAATGGGGAGAGGGGAAAGGGCAGAGGGTGGGATGGGAACCTGGTGGAGGAGAGCAATGGTGGGTGGGGGGAAAGGAACATTTGTAATAATATGAACAATAAAAACTTATTATAATTAAAAAAAAAAAATAGACTTCAAAACAAAGAATTTTTAAAAGACAAAGTAGAGCATTACATAATTATAAATGGGTCTATCCGAGAAAAATAAGATATAACAATTGTAAATATCGACACAGCCAGCACAGGAGCACCTAAATATGTGAAGTAAATGTTAGTGGACATAAAAAAAAAAAAAAAAAAAAAAAAAAGAAAGAGAAACAGGAAATTTGATTAATTGAATTTAGTACACGCTATGGTTGAGGCACCTGGCATTCAGTCAAAAGATGCCCAGTTTGCATTAGTTATATGGAGTAGAGGTGAAGTAAGAGTGCTATGGAGACCCAGGTTTTAGGATCACCAGAAAATGAAGCTTGGTTAAAATCAGGGGGTCACCCTGGGATTAGATCTAGAACTATGAAGACATCAAAGGCCAACCTCATAATCTCAGTGCTACCAGCTCACTGTACAACAGAAGATGGAAGGTGGGAGAGGGAATAGGAATGAGCTTACATGCTCACTAGACAGAAGAGGCAATAGCATAAAACCCAAGTGATTTTGGACTACGATTCAGTTTCTTTATTCATCAATGGGTATTTATTGAGCATCTCTTACACGACAGGCACTGTGCCCGAGACTGGAAAAACCGTGGTAAATGAGAGACATGGTTACCCACCTGTGACCTAGTGGGTGAGGCAACTGAAAACAAGAAAGCAAAAACAAAATGAAATAGGGAATACTGTGAATAAATTGGGGTGCTGGAACAGAGAATATCAGGGAAGTGGGAGGACCAACTTAGATTCTACTCAGTGAAGTCATCTCTTAGTAAGTGGCATTTAAACGGAGACCTCAAGGAAGAGGGGAAGGGAACCCAATGGGGAGGGGAAGCAGAGAAAACTATATTTTAGTCCAAGGAAAAGGAAAATATTGGATATTTGGAAAACTGACAGAGCAGTGTTCTGGAACTTAGAAAGCAAGGGGCATGTTAAGTAAGGTTAGCTCATGGGAAGAATTTTGGGAGCCATTGAAGGTGTTCTGGTAGGAGATTACATGATTTGACATATACTTTGAACAGCATCACTCTGGCTGCCATGTAGAGAATGGATGAAAGAGGAACTTGGGGCCACCAGATAAGAAGTCAAGGATGATGGTGGACTAGACCAGAGAATTAATTAGGGACATGGAGCGGAGTCAAATGTTTCTGACATATCACTGTAGGTATCTTCATCAGGGTGTGATTATAAATAGGATGTGGTGGGTGAGAGGAACAATTACAGATGGTTCCTGTGTTCCCAGCTTGAGCAACTGAGTGATTGGAGTTTCTCTCTCTCTCCAGGTGATTGTGAGAGATGAAGAACATACCCAGTGTGCATTGCTCAGCACCAAGGCCAGCACTTCAGTGATCAGCTATACACAGGGCTTCCTCATCTTATTTTTCTTCCCAACAAGACCACCACCAAAAGCAGGTTCTCCATTACACAGAACCCTGGGCAGCTCTCTGAACTTTTTTCCCACACATTTTGCCTACTCAAACCCTCATGGGGAGGGGGCACCCTAAAAAAAACAAAAAAACTCTTATTTTGCTAAAAAAAAAAAAAAAAAATCTTTCCTCCCAGCTCTAATTTTCCTCCTCAAACATGTGACTCACATTAGCCAGTTCCTCCCACCAGTGCCACCCTCACCTAGCCCAAAGCATGCTGACCCTAATGCCTATGACTCCAAGTAGCTCTTGGCCAACTTGTCTAGAAATTTCCCCAAGCAAAATTCATGTCCCAGAGCCAAGCAATCACTTCCAATAACATACCGCATACTAACACCATTTATGTTTGAGTGACTAAGCTAACTTCCTGCTGCTTTGGCGAGGGTGATGAAGAGGACACCCTGCAGATATCTCAGAGGGACTGCAAAGGCCTTGAGCAGTACAAAAGGGAAGCAGTCGGAGAAGGGTGGGGGAGGGGGAGGAAACAGCTTATACCTATTCAGGGGAACTGCTCATGTCTTCCCAATCCAGTTCAAAGAGCCAGTTGTTCCACATTTACCAGAACACCAATGGAAGCAGCTTTTATTTCCAAGGTGCCACATAATGGGCACTTACTGTGTACCAGGCAATGTGCTAAATGCATTACTCATGTCACTTCACTGTGTTCAGCAGCCCACAGACAGGACGCTAGGCCTATCAGCACCCACCACTCATCTGGCCGCCTCATTCCTCCTTGCCTAACGCTCTATTTTTCCCTTCTCACCTCACCCACTTTCACTACCGTCTCCCTTACCCCCAGCTCAGTTCTCCTTATGAAATCTTGGCTGGGTCCCTCAAGAATCAAATCCAGCAAACGACCTACCATGTACCAAGGAAAGAGAATGACCACTCCATCGCTGTCCCGTCCCTAGCATGTACAGGCTTCTCTTGTAGGCGCTTGTTACCTAGTAGCTTATCATTTGGTTTATCTGAAAACACTCATTTATTTTTTTACTTTCAAAACATGAGATGCAATCATTTTGGGTCAGTTTGCTCTTCCTGGGAAAATTGTAAACCTAAATTTTATTTCTCTTAATTATCCAAAGCACATTAAATACCCTTATAAAGAGGTAAAAGAAAATTAAAATTGCAAAATCTGATTATCATTTTCTGTCTGTATAAACCCTCCTGAAATGTCCTAATTGGGGAATTCATGTGAAATTGCATTGTGATCTAGAGCAAAGGACAGTTGGTAACCATAATGCAGAATTCTGAGTCCCTAAGCTCAAGCTCTTAAGGTAAGGTCAATTTACATGTTTGTCTATTATTAGGTAAGATTTTTACAGTATTTTCTTTAAAATCTGCATCAAGCTGAAATGGGTTTGGCTCAGTGGTAGAGCGTCGGTCTGCGGACTGAAAGGTACCAGGTTCGATTCTGGTCAATTGCATGTATATTGGTTGCGGGCACATCCCCGGTAGGGGGTGTGCAAGAGGCAGCTGGTTAATGTTTCTCTCTCATTGACATTTCTAGCTCTCTATCTCTCTCCCTTCTTCTCTGTAAAAAAATCAATAAAATATATTTTTTAAACTACTTTAAAAAAATAAATAAAATAAAATAAAATCTGCATCAAGCCTTTTTTAATGACTCAACAAAATACCAACTGTACATGTTCCAGATCAACCAAAAGGCACATTCCTCTAACTATATTGTGCTTATGACAGATCAGGGATTGAGCATCCCTGAATCATCCCTTTACTTGTTCATTATTCTCCCAAAAAATAAGTATAATAAGACCACAAACACAACAGATAAACTGAAACCTTGGAAACAGGAATTATAATACTTATTTACATGAGATCTGGAAGTGCTAAGTAAATGTTATACCATAATAAGCTCGTAGACTAACCCAAAAACCAGTTTTATGTAGATGATCTGGTCGGAGGTATTTTTTATTGCCTTGGGGAAATACAACACAACCTTGAATGTATTAATCAAATAGCTCTAAGTTCCATGAGGATGAGGTGATGGTTGGGGGATGCTGCCTTGCTCACACCACTATACCCCATCTCCCAACAAATACCTGGCATAGGGTAGGCACTCTAAAACAAATTTGTGGACTAGGTGCATGATTTTATTTTACTTTTGCTCTGCTATCTCTATTTCAGTTCTCATTTTTATTAAGAGACATACACAAGCCCTAACTGGGTAGCTCAGCTGGTTAGAGCATCGCCTCGATATTCTGAAGGTTGGGGATTCAATCCCAGGTCACAGCACATACAAGAAGCAACCAATGAATGCATAAACGAGTGAAACAATGAATCCTTGAGTCAGCTCCTCTCTCTCTCTCTCTTCTCTCTCATCAATAAATAAAATAAAGGAGATGTATACACAAATGTTTCAGATTAGTTTCCCTGAAATTTTTAATGTGATATATACATTTAATTAGATGCATATTTAGAAAGCATTGAAAAATCTTCCTGTCATATCAATAAAGACATAGCAGTGTCCCCAACAGAGTCACTTATGCTCAGCATGAAAGGTTTTTTTGAAGAATGGAGTTTGTGTGTGTTTGTGTCTCATTATGAAACCACAAAGTTGGATTCAGGTTGATTTCTGTTTCTTCAAAAGTATTTTCACATAAACCCTTTTAGCACCCCATAAAACTCTGCCCTTTCTTAACATAACTGCTTGTCCCATGTAGAATCGCCATTCCTTTGAACAAAAACAAAACAAAACAAAAACATTCAAACCCAATCCTTAGTATCTGCCACCCACGCATCAACATCTCCTTCATCAAAGGAATTAGCAGGGAATATAGTAACCAGGTTTTGTCTGCCCTCAGATTAGTTTCCCAGCCTCAGGCTCCAAATATTTTGTTTTATTCATAATTGTGTGTGATAATACATAGGATTGCTACAGAAAGTTTCCTCATTAAGCCCATCTCCAAACTGTCCCCAAGTCCAGGGTGCTCTCTTAGAGAGGCAAGTATCTTCTTATAATTTGAGTCACTGGAGTGCATTGCATTCTGACAGGACCCCAATTACTCTAGCATCTGAGTAATGTCTGTCCAAACTCTTGTGTGGTGGCAAGACCCTCTGTGGTCCAGCTAACTGCCTAATAGTCCACATCATCAAGACCCATTATCTTTTATAATGTTGATTCTTTGTGTCCAAGGACTGTGGTTCAGACAAACTATTTCAAGGCCTTAAAAGAACAACAGCCTTGCCATCTGTGGGCATGGCCACCAAAACTGCCATCACAGGCCAGATGCATCAGATGCCAGAAGCAAGACTAAGATGGAGGGAACACCCAGTTAAGAAAGCAAAATCCACTTGGGTTCCCAGAGGAGAGCACTTGGCAGCAAATCCCAAGGGTGTGGAGAATCTCTAGCTGGCAATATAGGTGGTGGCAACCCAACTTCTTTGCAGAACTCTATTTAGTTGATTTTTTTTTTTTAACAGAGAGGAAGGGAGAGAAATAGAGAACTAGAAATGTTGATGAGAGAGAAACATCGACCAGCTACCACTTACACACCCCCTACTGGGGATGTGCCAGCAACCAATGTACATGCCCCTGACCAGAATCGAACCCGGGACCTTTCAGTCCGCAGACCGATGCTCCACCACTGAGCCAAACCGGTTTTGGGTATTTAGTTGATTTCTTAAATTGTATCTCCTTTCTTGTCAAATTTTGTCTTGAAATTTTTTAAATCTTAAATTTTATCTCCGTTTTCCCCCAGCCATGTGATTCAATTCTACAAAATCTCAAGTAGGGCTTCTTACAGCAACTGCCACTCAAGGCTGTTCTTTTAACTTAACCTGTGACTACAAGCTCATTGGGGAACTGGGCTCATTGTTGAGCTCTCTACGTGTCAGACACTGTTCTGGATTTTTCCTTGTAACCATATTTTTCCTTGTAACCATAATTTCTGTTTTACAAATGCAGAACAAGAACAAGAAACACTAAATAATTTTCTAAGAACCCAAGTCTCTTAACACCAGGATTCAGGTTTTAACCATGATACACTCTACTGCATTCAAAGCTTTTGGTTCTTAGAATTTATACAAAATGTTCTCAACTAGAAGTCCCCAACTTTCCAAGAATGGAGAGACCTTTCCTAAGATAAAACACTTTGTAAGTTGACATATAATGAAGAGCTTAGCATAAAGTCTGATACATACTAAACACTAGTATGTGTTATCATCATTAGCATTGTTATGAAGAACCTCAGGATAGTCACTATACTTTTTAGGATACACCAATGATGATGCTAACAAATTAATAATTTCATATCCATTAGAACAGCATACACACTCATTTAAAAAATATTACAAAAAATACTTATAGAGCATACAGGATGGCTCAAAAGTAGGTTTACAGTTGTTTGTATGGAAAATAATACAATAAATAATAAATAATAGTACAAGAACAAACTGTTTCACTTACTCCCAACTATAAACATACTTTTGCCCCCCTGGGGTGTGTGTGTGTGTGTGTGTGTGTGTGTGTGTGTGTGCGCGTAGAATTTGTAACACACAAACATGTATATGTGTACTTGCACATATACCCACATGCACACACACACACACACACACACACACACACACACACATCCCAGAACTCAGAACCCCAACTTATCACTGAGCGGTATGCCTGAATCCTCTAGCGGTCCTCTTCCTCCCATTCATGGATAGTATTCTTTTCCTCCAAAGACTCCCAAATGGATTTTCATATCATGCATGTTTATTTAATTTCACCACTTTTAACATATTTAAGTGTCCTCCCAGGCTGCTAGATAAGTCAGCCTATATCATAAATATAATAATTTCTCATATACCGATAATAATTCAATAAAATAATAAATAAAAAAAACTTGATGGAGATAAGCAAAATGAAGGGCCACTCCAAGGAGGGAAATAAAGCATTTAGAAGATGAGAAATAGCAAAGAGAATTATCATCAGCTACTGCTCTTCGGTTGCAAGAAAACCTTGAGATGTTTGGTGCCGGAATCTCTATGACAATAAAATGTCTACTTCATGGGAACTCAAGATTAGGGATACTCTTTAACAATATTCCCCTGATTATAAAAGTAACATGTTATTTTTGAAAATAGAAAAAATACGGAGTAGTTTAGAAAAAAAGAAATTACTATGTCTCTACCACACATAACTATGAACATTTTCCTGTACTTCCACCTGCTTCTTATCCATGTATTTAGTTTTTAAACGATTTGTAATCTGCTTATTTTTCTATAGTTATTCATAAAATAAAAATGAATTATATACTAATATTTTATTCTGTCTTTTTACTTAGCATTGTGTCCTGAGGTATCTCCCACTAACTACCTTCAAAAACATTATATATTACCGGAGGCCTGGTGCACAAAATTTGTGCAAGAGTAGGCCTTCCTTCCCCTGGCTGCCAGCACTGGCTTCCCTCTGGCACCCAGGACCTGGGCTTCCCTCGCAGCCCGGGCTTCCTCTAGAAGTACGTCTGGAATGACGTCTGGTCTAATTAGCACGTTATACTTTTATTATTATAGATGGCATTAGAGTATTCCATCTCATGGGCTTAAAAAGGATGTTAAAGATTACATACACCCTTTATTTACATTTAGAACTTTGTACATAGGGTTGGGAGAAGGTAAATTTTCTCAAAGGAAAAAAAATGCTTTTGGAAATTATTTTTATGGGTTCTGTTACTTGGTAAACAGCAAATAAAAGGATCCACCTCAACCCAGGCACCCTGGGATTGGGGGCATATCCGTCTTGTCCATGCCATGATATCTTCAGAGCCTAAAGACTCCCTGGCACAGTAAGCATTTATTTCAAGGCAGGGACAACCTGGGTGGCTAGACTTCGAGTCTGGCGTTTCCAGAATACTCGGTTCCTCAATCGCTGGGAGCCTCTGCCAGATGGCGTGGAGATGAAGCACTAAAGGGCTTGCACACATAATTGTATTTTACTGTCTCATAGATGGCATTTTTACTAAGTGTAAACTGCTTCCATTTTGCAGGCATGCAATCTAGTAGACAACACAGCAAAGTCAATTGTGGTAATTTCATCCCCCAAATGCCTAAGGGTTTATCGGATCCAGACCATGTGGGAATAAACTGACACATCTTCAGGCAGACGTTCCAATCACTCTCTTCTGGGACATGACTGAGCAGCGTAGAATTTCCATGATTCATTCTATCAAATCATAAAGATGTCAGAGGGATTGCCACGAATGTTGGCAGGGATGCTAAGTTCATTCTTTTTGACTGAAAAGATAGCAATTCCAAAATTCATAGAGAGATTCTGAACCAATATTTTAAAATGAGATTTTCCTGCCTACAATTTAAATAAAATTAATTCTATCATGTTCTGTTTCAGTCAACAGGTCGGAAATTCAGGACACCTCCTCATTTTACCCATACTTGTCTTAAATTGTAGTTTTAACTCAATGCTTTTCTATATTTTATTATTTTTTTAGATGTCACAACAAATTATGCTAAGATGCTATAAATCCCCAGTGCTCAGAGCAACTAACAAGAAAGAGCAATCAACACCTGAGAAAGGGGGATATTTGTGATGTTCTTCAGTGGATAGAGCATCAGCATGTGGACTGAAAGGTCCCGGGTTCGATTTAGGTCAAGGGCATGTACTTGGTTGTGGGCACATCCCTAGTGGGAGGTGTGCAGGAGACAGCTGATAGATGTTTCTCTTTCATCGATGTTTCTAACTCTATTCCTCTCCCTTCCTCTCTGTAAAAAAAAAAATCAATAAAATATATATATTTTTTAAAAAGCTCTTTCCTGTCCCTAGACTGTGGCTAGGAGCTGATAACTTTGCAGAAGTTGACTCAGTGACAAAGGACATCTAGTGCCTCATTAGAAAGAAGAGATGCCCACACCGAACAGTAGGCGATTCTAAGCTTAACAGCAGGAGAGAAAGTATGAGGTATAAGCAAGTAGAGCCAGGCTACTGATAAGGAGTGAGGGGCTGCTCTACAGTTAGTGGGCACAACCATTAGATAAAACAAAGAACTTGGGTGTGAAAAACAACAAGGGGACCTGCTGCAAAAATGAAGTTGCCAGGGGAGTCAGAGGTCAGAATAGGAGGCAGACTAGAAAATTGTAGGGTGGCCACTGCCTTAGGAGCTCAGGCTCAGAAATGGGAGCACGGTGATGGATTGGAGCTCCCAAATCCACTCTCACCCTCCATCCACCCGTCCTCCATGAAGTAGCCATGGGGTCAACACTGACCACTCCTTTCCTCTGCTGAAACCCTTCAAAGGCTCCCCACTGCCCAATGGGTCAAATCCAAGCACCTTAAGGTAGCATTGGCATCCCGCTGCCTTTCTGTCCAGCCGCCTTTCACTAGTCTTAGAGCTCAACTGAGTTTGGCTTCCGCTGGAGACCATCACTCACACTTTTCCCGGCCTGCAATCTTCACCCTTGCTGGGCATCCTCCCTCCTAGTGCACTTCCTCTGCCTGGCCTGCTTCTGGGCTCTATTCACGTCTCCAAGAGGCCTGGCTTCACTTCCCAGACTAGATGTGGTCCCCTCATAGACAGTGCACTTCTCCTTAGTTTGCTCCTCATTCTAAAAATTTCCTTTGAGGTGCCTTTTAGATGGTCAACTCCACGAAGGCTTAGAACACCTGCCTATCCACTGCTCTATTCCCAATTCCTTGCAGAGTGTGCAGTAAATAAGCAGCACTCAGTAAATATCCATTAAAAAGGTGAACAAATAAACTTTCAGAGGGTCTCAGAAGGAAGACCGTTGGGTCCTCTGGTGCCAGAGGCCCCAAGACCTCTCGCAGGTAGAGATAAAAGGAGGGTTGTCTAAGGGCCCAGGTCCACCATGGCTGCTGCTTCTCACTGCAACTGAAGGGTGTCAATAATCCCATGTATTGTCCTCCTCCTTTTAACCTACATACAACCACCAGTTCCAGATGTCAGAGAATTCTCAAACAAGCTGACGATGAAAAAAAAAAAAAAATGCAACTGACATTTTAATTAAAAGAATGGCATTAGGCCCATTCAGACAGAGCAGCACTTAGTTGAAGGGGAGTATAGCTCCCTTTTTACTTCACTCTGGACAACATATTACAGCATTAAAAACATATACTTTAAACACAAGAAAATCCCAAGCCCTCACTTTAAGAGTACTTTTATTTGCAATCAGCAGACATTTTCCCAATATTATCAGCAGGACATATGTATAATAAACACACTGTAGTAAATGAAAGAGCAAGTCCCTGATCTTACGGTCTTCCTCCTAATTAGCTGACAATAGCTTTCTTTTGTACGTGTGAACTGATGTATCAGACATATGAGAACTTGGTAAGGGATTCTAGTCAGTTGCCATGGAGATGTGCAATTGTGGTGTTTCCTTGAATAAAAGTTAGTATCCACTGGAAAAAATAATTTTTTGAGCTTATCTAATTGAAAAGAAGGAAATTGTAGGGTGGCCACTGCAAAAAAAAAAAATGGTACATTTTAATATTTGTGACTCAAAATCTGTTTTTAAGTCTGGAGAATGCATATATAATAAGGCTAAACTGATTTTACATAAATTAATTACTGTCTGATGGACATTCTTCATGGTATCTACAGAGGTATTCTTTGTACTAAGAATTACATTCTACGCTCTAAAACAAATAATACATCCATTCTGTTGGGTGTGGGCTTTTACCCTGAGCTTAAGTTACATTATCAGGCATTCCTTGAGAAATTCCACAACTGAAGATCCAAAACTGAATTAAGCTAAATAAACTGTCAGGGCAAGAGATCTCCATTAATGAAGGAGTCTTGGATAGTCCTCCGTGCCTTCTCAGTAAATGGCATTTCATTTATAGCTCATTGTTTAGATTTGCACGTTATAAAGACTGTAACATCAACATGAAAATTATTTGACCAAATGAAGTCATCCTCTATATTAAATTTATATTAATTCAATAGATGATACCTCATACCCATATGTGCATCTAAAATACAAGGACTACATACCGATGCTATCATCTCACAGCAACCCTATGAATTGTACGTTCCCAGCTCCATTTTACAGAAATTGGACTAAAAAGTCAAAAATTCAACCTTTATGGTAAAACCACTAAGGGGAGAAAAACGGTTCTGATATGATGAGAAAACCTTAGATACTACAATGGTCGTTAGTCCTTCAAAGCCCAACCTACCCAATAAAATTTTCTTAGCTAGCATTTAATTTTTCCCATTAGGGTGAACTTAAATTAAACTTTTCTTCTTAGGTGGGGCAATAAAAAAAAAAAAAAAGGTTGAGGAACACTAGTCTAGCTTCTAGTACATGGACCCATTTATTTACTTACTGATATTTAGGGCATTGCTATGGGTCAGGCACTGTGTGGGGACTAGGTGTACAGTGGTGAACAAAACAGGCATGGACCCTGAGGGTCCCAAAGCGTCACACGTATACCAGATAGTCACATATGTAAATGTACCATTCCAAACCATGGAGAGTGCTTTGATAGAAAAGTGGGTGCTATGAACATGAAAGGTCAGAAACAGTCTCTTTACAGAAGTGTCCTTAGGCTGGAACTAAAGGGCAACAAAGTTCAAGGGCAGCAAAGAAGAGCAAGAAATAGCACTGGGCTAAGAAAACCAGCCAGAAAGACTATTATGCCTTAAGAATAAGAGTTAAAAAGGAGTTTGTGTTCCCTGATTTGAGATGCTTGAATAGCTTAGTGGTCAAAGCTTTAATGCAGGTAATCTTGGGCAATTTATTTTACCATTTTGTGCCTCTATTTTGGCAACTGAAAAATAAAGATAACATTGCTCACACAGAGCAGTTATGAGGATTAAAATGGAAAGTGCCTGTCATGGCAAAAGCATAAAAAAATTTGGTTGTCTATTATGATTGTTTAATATTAATACTAGAAGCCCGATGCACAAAATTTGTGCATGAAGGGGAGGGGGAGGGGAGAAAAGGAGAGGCTGTCCTTCAGCCCAGCCTGCACCCTCTCCAATTTGGGACCCCAGTGGAATTGGCCCAAACGGGCAGTCAGATATCCCTCTCACAATCCAGGACTGCTGGCTCCCAACCACTCACCTGCCTGCCTTCCTGATCGCCTCTAACTGCTTCTTCCTGCCAGCCTGATCACTCCCTAACCACTCCCCTGCCAACCTGAATGATGGCTAACTTTTCCCCTGCCAGCCTGGTTGCCCCCAACTGTCCTCCCTTGCAGGCCTGGTCACCCTTAACTGTCCTCCCTTGGTGGCCTAGTTGCCCCTAACTGCCCTCCCATGTAGGCATGGTCAATCCAAACTGCCCTCCCCTGCAGGCCTGGACACCCTTAACTGCTCTCCCCTGCCAGCCTGATCCCCCCAACTGCCCTCCCTTGCCGACCTGCCCCCCCATACCCTCCCCTGCAAGTCTAGTTGCCCCTAACTTCCCTCCCCTGCTGGCCTGGTCACCCCTAACTGCCCTCCCCTGCAGCCCTGGTTGCCCCCAACTACCCTCCCCTGCTGGCCTGATTACTCACAACTGCCCTCCCTTGCCAGCCATCTTATGTCCACATGGGGGTGGCCATCTTTGACCACCTGATGCTGCCATCTGGTGTTGGAGTGATGTTCAATTTGCATATTACCTCTTTATTGGATAGGATAGCAAATAGAAGCAGAAAATGGCACAAGGAACAAAACTGGGCCTAGCCTCAATGTGCAGATGCTAGTGATTGCTTACTCACTTACTTCCTGCAATACCTTGGTTGGGAATATGAAACTCTCTGCAGAGAAGACTAGCTGCAGACACACATGAGGACTTTCTAATCATAGTCATTTCCATAATTAGCACTCTCCCCAGTGTCACTACAGCATGCCATTCTGCATTTTCCAATGTATGAATTCTATGAAATGTGCTATGAAAAACAGGTTGCATGGACAAATGGGTTTGGAGACACTGTCTTCAATGTAGAGAACTGAGATTCAGGTTGCAAGCCAGAAATTGGCTGACTGAGGTGGACATGCATCAAAAACTTAGGATGACTGTGAGGGATGGAAAACCAAGCTGGGATGCCTCACAGCTAAGATCACAACCCAAAGCACCAACAACACTGAACCTGGCATGAATGTCCCAATCTTTTTTTTTTTTTTTTTTTAATATATTTTATTGATTTTTTTTACAGAGAGGAAGAGAGAGGGATAGAGAGCTAGAAACATCGATGAGAAAGAAACATCGACCAGCTGCCTCCTGCACACCCCCCAGGGATGTGCCTCCAATCAAAGTACATGCCCTTGACAGGAATCGAACCTGGGACCCTTCCGTCCACAGGCCGATGCTCTATCCACTGAGCCAAACTGATTTCGGTTGAATATCCCAATCTTAACCCTACACTGACCAGGGTAAACTGACCATTATAATTGGCCCTAGGGCATGGATGCTTTATCACATGTGTCAAACACAAGGCCCGTGGGCCAAATCCGTCCCGCCAGGCCTTGCAATGTGGCCCACACCGCGCTGTCATCACTGCACTCTGCTGCGTTTCCATCACAATGACAGTTTATGACTGTTCAGTAAACCATTCGGCCCGCGATTTAGGCTGGATTTTAGATTTTGGCCCCTTCTCTCATTGAGTTCGACACCCCTACTAGGTGGTACCACTGCCATAGATCATGTCACTAGTGCCTACTCAAATTCCAGAACTACTGCATCTGATTGGGCAAGTCAAGGTCACCTGCTGGAAGGATGGTTGCATGGGAACCTGGAAAATAAGCATCTGATATTTTCCATTTCTTTGAGGGAATCAAGTTCTGCTTCCTACCAAGACTCCTAAGGTAAAGAATTCCCTCCACTTGATATAGAAAGGATACTAAGATGCTAAGAGCAAGAAAAACAAAAAAGATGAATGTCTACTATAACAACATGCTATAAAGATTTTCTATCAGGGCTCTTATTAGTAAAAATTGAGTATGCACTCTTATTATCTACATGTATTTATGAATTAACTATATCTAACAGTCTAATACTATGTTAGATGAAGTAACCTGTTAAAGTCATGCACATAAACAAATATGTTAGAGTCACACAGTGAAGAAAGGAATTTCAAATTCCATAATTTAATCTGATGATTTGGCAGCTGTTACTAAGATTTCTCTTTTGTTCTCTAATTTTTGTCAGACTAGCATTAGGTGCTGACTAATCTTTAGCAAGTATGTGTCAATAACACAGAAGCCACCCACTTCTGCAAAACTGTAAGGTGAATTTAAGCAATGTTATTCTACTGGCTTTGGTTATAGAAGTCAAGGGATGTCATTTCAGAGCCCAACAAAGAAGTTATCAGCTCATGGAAAAGACAGCCCTGGAGGACAGTGAGGACGTAGAGATCTGCTCAGCTGTTTTGCAACCTCCTACAAAAGAGAAAAACAAGGCAATAGTCCTGGCCGGTGTCGCTCAGCAGTAGAGCATCAGCCCTCAGACCAATGAATCTCGGTTCAATTCACAGTCAAGGGCATGTGCCTGGATTGCAGGATCATTCGCCAGTCCCAGTAGAGATGCACATGGAAGGTAACCAATCTCTCTCTTCTCTCTCTCTCTCTCTCTCTCTCTCTCTCTCTCTCTCTCTCTCTCTCTCTCTCTCTCTCTCTCTCTCTCTCTCTCTCTTCCTTCTCCCCTCCCTCCTTCCTTTCCATTCTCTCTAAGAATCAATGGAAAAAATACCCTCAGATGAGTATTAACAGCAACAAACAAACAAAACAAACAAACCCCAAGAAGCATACAGGTCTTGCCCAAAGGCATGCTACCTACCTCCATGGAAGTATCTGTCATTTTTACACTAAATCTACGGAGCATTTCAAGATCCCTAAACCAATCTGTAAAACAGTGCAATGAGAAACTCTGGCATCTTCTGACATAAGAAGTTAAGATGAATTATGGAGGAAACTTACTAATTCACTCACTGGAATACGGAGGGTGCCATTTTACTGTCATTTACTGTCAAGAGCATTAAAATGTTTTTAGTAACCAAAGACTATGTTACTAACAATCCATCATGGGATTCCAGATGGTGAAAGATATTGAGGGTGCTGAATAAAAATTAAGTGCTGAGAATGGCAGATAATACAAAAGGTATCCTGGTTTATGGAAAAGGCATAGCAGGTTATGGTCATAGATAGATTATATTCTCTGTTTTCATATTTGTAAGCAATGTCCACAGTGTACATTTGAACCCAGGGGCCTGAGTTCTTTTAGCATCAACCATACCACTTTTTTTCTTTTCCTGGCTTTTGGCAGACGATGCCACTCTGCATAGAACACGATGGGCAAGAATATACCACGAGCAGCAGCACTACCTGATCCGTCTACCATCCACTGGCCAACTGCAGTCCCTCCCTCAGTTCTCAGCTACATCACTTGCTTGGGAAGGCCTGCCTGACTGTTTAAAATAATGTCAGGTTGGGTTTTTTTGTTGTTGGTGGTGGTGGTGGGGTGTGTGTGTGTGTGTGTGTGTGTGTGTGTTTCCTCACCTGAGGATATTTTTCCATTGATATTTAGGGAGAGTGGAAGAGAGAAGGAAAGACAGAGAGAAACACATGGTTGCCTCCTGCATGCGCCCTGGGCTGGGGAGGAGCCTTCAAACATTGTATGTGCCTTTGAACAGAATCGAACCTGGGACCCTTCAGTCCCTGGGGTGGTGCTCTACCCACTGAGCAAAACTGGCTAGGACAGATGCTTCCCCCCCCCCCCCCCGACACTCCCCATATGCTACCCTCCACTTTCTGAACCATCACAACACTTTTACTTTTTATCTAGATTTTTGCTCCCCTAAAACGGAAGGTTAGAGAACAGATACCACACTGATCTTCAGCAATAAATTCTCTATACCTTGCCCATAGTAAAGACTCAACAAATATTAAATAGATGAATGGTTGAATGAATTAATGAATTAATTAAAAAGCTGCTATTGCTAGATGCAAAATACATCACCGTCACATAATTTCTATGGTTCAAATAACCATGCAAAAGCCTCCTGGTCATGACATGTCAAGATGGAAAAAATACATAAAAGACCCTTATGCAGACTTATTCAAGTCTGACAGGGCTTCAGGCAATGCCCAGACCTTTCCTCCGTCTGGGGAACAACCAGTTCCCAGAACAAGTTGGCTTCTGATTGAGACCATCATACTTTTCCTCTCTCTCAAGTCTTCCCAATAAGCAACCATCTCCCAGCTGGGTGCCTTCCGCAATGCCAGGAATGAAGACACACTGCACCACCACAGACTGAGCTCAGGGAAGGGATTTTAACCAGCTCCCTCGGAAACACAGGGCAGCCATCCATGTCTGTCAACAAACGGGGCTCTGTGGAATCTGGACTGTCCTCACCTCTTCATTCTTCAATGAATTTTTCAAAGGAATCTGTGTGCCTAACATGGACATTCTGGAGACCCAAATAGGTCAATATGAATGGTCCCATTTGAGGAGATTCCTTTGCTGAGAGCATGAGGCTGTCAGCACTGTGGTGGGACCTGTTAACCACTGTCCCCATTCCACACACCAAATGAATTACGTCCCTTAGTTGGAAAAACATTTTCCCCAAAACCAAGACGGCATACAAATTGAAGGCAATATATGCTAGGAAATGGTGACCATGTTTGTCAAACAGAGAGGGGACAGCTTAATAGAAGGAACAACAAACTCAAGGGTTACCCAAGAAAAATAGCTGAAAAGTGACAACCAGTAGCTGACTCGGCAGGATAGCCATATTTCTGGGGACATTTTAGCCCTGCAATTTCTGTACCTCTCCCCTTTTTTCAATTCACTGCTTCTTGGCACCTGCAGCTGAGCTGCTGAAGCTTGTGCTGGCACCTCTCCGTAGTAACCAATCAGGTCCCAGCGCTGGTGGTCAACCAGAGGGTGGACACTTTACCAAAGGGTCCTTCCTCCCAGAGTGACCATTTCTATGTGAAAATGTATTTGCAACTTTCTCTCCACCAAAAACAATTCTTAGAATATTCTACAATATATCATCTCTGATGGCTCAAAGCTGCCAAAAATGTATGTTATTACACCCACATCCTTCTTGTTATACTTTTAGATAAGGTTACATCAACATGCAAAGAGACATCTGTGGCCACTTAGAATAGGAAGAACAAGAAAGTGATACACAGATTTTAAGTTTTTGTATGTCCACTGTGTCAATTAGATTTACCAAGTAATATGTACATAGGTACATACAGAGTTGCACATAAGCATAAGCTTATTTTTGGATTCAGATCAGCAAACAGGCTCAGATTTAGCATAGCCAAGGCTGGCCCAGAGTGTGGAGAAGCAAGCCCTCTCAAATGTCATCAATGAGTGTCTGAACAGCACCATCATTTATAAGATCATGTGGCAAGAGGTTAATTGACTGGCCTGCCAATCCTACTGCTTGGAATTCACCCAATGAATTTATTTATACAAGGATCTTAGCATTTATGTAAAAGGATTTATAAGGCAGCACTATTTATAACCAAAAGGGGGGAAAAAAGCACCCAATGTCCAAATCCAGAATAAAGAGGAAACAAGAAAGATAAAAAGCATCAGAAATTCTTAGAGATATGGCTTGGGTGGGGGTGAAGGGTTTTTGATGGCAGTGGAATGGGGAGGGCACGGTGAGAGAAACACAAAGCAGGTGAGGACTGTACCTGTTGATTATTACAAGGAAGTATTGTTCATAGTCTATTTATCTTGCTTTGTGGTATTTGAGAAACTTAACACAGACCTTTGAGCTTCTTTGAAGTTAGTGTGTGGTTGCTGGGCAGAGACACCATGTAAAGATGGACTAGATGGGTCCAGGCTCTCTCAAAATACACACAACCACACACAGGTTTTAATATGCAAGTATACCTATGGTTACAAGCCCTTTTGTACTCCACATACACACATGTGCTCTACAAATGAACAGTGTGGAAGCCCCTCACATGTCATTCTCTTCTACACCCTGGGAGACCCAGTGATACAAACAAAAATAAGAGGCTCTGTGCACCCTACAGGAGCCAGGCACGTGCTAAGGGCTATGCATGGCCACCAGGCAATGGCCCGCAGGCCACCCAGGGAATCACCTCTCCCTCAGCATGTGTTTCCTGTCATCACCTCCTCTGGTGGGAGAGGACCTGCCTTCTCCCCGCTACTCTCTGCCCTTTTATTTTCCCTGTCTGACCATTGTTTATCCTGCTACTCTCCTCAGCTAACACCTTTCTCATGAACATCATCATCTTTCACTTTTTCCCAACCTCTCATCATCCCTCCTCTACCTGGGTTTTTGTAGCAAATCTTTCTCTTCAAAAAAATTTTATTTAAAAAATATCTATCATAAGATTTGGTCCCTCTGTCTTCACCCCTTCTCTTTTCTCCCATTTGCTAACTGCTCCAGGAGGAAGCTGAAACTCTCAGCGAGCTCATAATGGAGGGGGTGGTATTTTCTGACATCGGGAGCTGGCCTGGCACTCATAGCTAGCTCATATTGGACATAAATGACATCACAGAACACCAACGTCAGACAAGGTTACACTGAGACCATGATAAAGTGAGACAAAACAAGGCGCATCATAATTTCATCAAGCAGAGAAAACTATAAAATCCTTGTGCCACCAACAAAATACCAAGCAACCCCTTCCCTTGGCTAATACCAGTGATTGCTGCTTCCTCACCAATGACGACATGATCTTTGCTCTAGTCTGCCCTCCCTATAGGTAAGATATTTAGCTATTCAATCACAGGATTACAGCCGCTTTCTCATGGCTCCAATCTAGAGCAAAACCCCCTTCCCTGAATCAACTATCCCAAGTCCAAATCCCATAAGAGATTTTGCTCCAGTGCCCTCTCTGTGTGACTCCTCAAGTTTCACCATAAGGCGTGTTCACTCTCACTGCAACAAGTACAAGTGTGTCCATGGTGGCCACTGGCTGGACACTACATCAAAAGAAATGAAGCTCTATGTTCTGAGGGAAAATGGGGTGTCATCCTATTGATAATTCCACCCCATCGATAACCCAGTCAGACAGCTACTCATCCCCAACTTGTAGGGCTCCTCCTCAGATCAAGCAAACCTGCCTTCCCACGCAGTAGCTTTACAAAAAATGAGAATGATGCCTCGTGCAATTGCATCATCCTTCTGTTTATTGCTCACTATTGCAACTGAGATGCTTCCTACCATTTATCAATGAAAATATATAATATTTTACTATATTAATAGCAGTGAAAGGGCCTGAGGCTTTAATCAAGAAATATTATTGTAATTTGCTCCAAGATACAAATTGCCAACCTACAAAATATTTCATTACTTGTATCTGATTGCTTCCATGAGCAATTAAGTCTCCCATGGCACATTAGACAAATACCTCCAGCCTATATGCAAGAAGACTGTTTCTGAGTGTGTGTGTGTGTGTGTGTGTGTGTGTTTTAACTAATCCTCTGCAGACTCTGTGGATCAAGAATTTTGTTTTGTTTGCCATCATCTCCCAAGCACCTAGTACCATGCTTATGACATAGCAGAAGCTCAACATTTTCTAGTTATATAAAATGTAAAGTACATGCAAAGGAATTATAATTTTTTTAAAAGACAGGAAAGAGATGTGAGAAGGTGAAAGTTTACAGAGATGAGAAGACAGCCTCAGGGACCAAGGGAAAGTGAAAAGGGTCTCATTCCCACCCCCAGGCTACTCTCCCAGCCAGTGGTCATGGAAGAAGAATATACACAACATTGCACCTAGGAGTCCTAGGCTCACAGGCTCTCCTGTACATCCCAACTCCTAACACCCTTTCTGGTCACATGTACCTTCTTGTGTACCCATGTACTCATCCAGAGTCCCTGGCCTCTTGTTTTTGACATCCTCATCTACATAATCATTTCATTTGCTCTATTGCAGTATGCCCATAAGACCTTGTAAACACCAAAAACTAACTCCTGTTTAAAATCCTCTTGCTAATATCCTGCCCTTAAACCTCATTTTTTACCCTCCAGCTTTGGCTGGTTTGGCTCACTGGATAGGGCGTCCCAGGTTCGATTCCGGTCAAGGGCGTGTACCTTGGCTGCTGGCACATCCTCAGTGGGGCTGGGTGTGCAGGAAGCAGCTGATCAATGATTCTCTCTCATCAATGTTTCTGGCTCTGTATCCCCCTCCCTTCCTCTCTGAAAAATCATTTTTCATCCTCCATCTTCTGGCTCAACTACCTCCACCTCATCCTGATCCACAACCCATGGATCCCATGACTTTATCATCAGCCCCCTACGGTCATTTCCCCGCCTGCCTTGCTTACATTCCAAATCACTCATCACGTGATTGGTGAATAGGTGAACACACTCAGTATAATGTGGAAGCTGTGTTGATACATGAACAATTTTTCAGAGGCAATGGGGAATAAGAATACAATAAATTTACAGCCTCCAGGAAAGAAAAAAAAAAGAAAAAGAAAGAAAGAAAGAAAGAAAGAAAGAAAGAAAGAAAGAAAGAAAGAAACAGCTCTTAACTTGATTGAAGTGTTTTCAGCTCTACATATTTTTTTTTTTAATTTTTGAAATACTTCCTGCGTCTTGACTTCCTCCCCAGAGTCACGTCCCCGCCTTACCTGGCTCTCAGGTGGTAGCAAGTAGCACTTCTTTCTGTGACCTCCTTAATGAAAGCCTCACTCAGCTCTGTTTCCACTTGTACTGTCTCAGCCCTCAAAACCTAGCTCTTCCATCCTATTCTTTTTTGTATTTTTTTTCTGTTTCCTGAGACCCCAACAACACAAAGAGTTGGTGAGGACCAACAGTCTGACCCATAATATATACATACCTCAGCTCCTATTCTGAATTCAAATTAAGCTCTCTAAAGCATGGTGCTTTAATACCTTGAGTGGCTTCTTCAGTATTACGAAAAATGTATTACACTCAGTGTTCAAAACTGTTCCTGCCCTAACTTTCAAGACTTCCATCATTGGACAGATTTCCTAAACCTCTCACCCACTGACTCATCCATTCCGGTAAAAAACCAGCCGGTTACCCAAGGCCTCGCTCAAAACCACCAGCCTGGTATCATTCCCCCAAGAAGCTGTGAACATGGGGCAACATCTCCAACAGCTGCCTTGTACAAGAGCGCTCCCATCAAAATTCCGCGAGAGTCGGTGACATCACTGTCAATGCATTGTAAATTAAAGTGGCTGATTATTCGGGGGTTATCATTATGGCACATTTATCTCTATCTTTTTAAGCCACAGAGAAACAGGTCAGGCAGGACAGGCTGAATTTTAGCAATCAATCACTAACATTAGCTGTTCTCTTCAAGAACAATATTATTCAAATTGTCAACAGTGACTTCAGTAACAGACACATGGTCTAGTGACTGCCTATCAGACCATTTCCCTCATAGAATGTTTAAGTAAGAAAAGAAAATGATTCTAAATAAATCATCTCTTCAGTTGCCTCTAAAAATACCCTTTAGTCACATAAAATAAACATTACACAATTTACACTAAAAATTTTTTTTCTTTATAAAATATAAGATCAAGATATATTTCTTAACTATAAAGTAAAACAACCCAAAATAAAGCCCTAGCTGGTTTGGCTCAGTGGATAGAATGTAGGCCTGAGAATAAAGGGTCCCAGGTTCAATTCTGGTCAAAGGGCTCGATCCCCAGCCCTGGTTGGGGCATCTGTAATCCATCAATGCCTCTCTCTCTCCCTCCCCTTCCGCTCTCTCTAAAAACCAATGGAGCCCTAACCGGTTTGGTTCAGTGGATAGAGCATTGGTCCTCCCATGTTCAATTCTGGTCAAGGGCATGTACCCTGGTTATGAGCACATACTCAGTGGGGAGTGTGCAGGAGACAGCTGATCGATGTTTCTCTCTCATCGATGTCTCTAGCTCTCTATCTTTCTCCCTTCCTCTCTGTAAAATATCAATAAAATATATTAAAATCAATGGGAAAATATCCTCCGGTGAGGATTAACAACAACAAAATAATAAGAAACAAAAATCTTCTCTTAAATTAGATACATAAAATTGAAAAGACTAGTTTTGGGATAATCTCCCAAACCAAACAAGGGTCTCACTCAGAGGGCTTTCTCCTAACAATCTAGAATGTCCTTCCTTTTAAATATTTCAGACACCATCCTCGCACGCTCCATTGGTCTCCAGAAGATCATGGGCAAATATTGGCTGTATCCATGTTTGTGACTTCACCCTGTGCAACAGTCCCAATGCCAGTGGGGTACAAGCAGGGATAGCGTGCTCAGCCAGCAACCCAAACAGAAACTGAAAGTGGAATGGCCAGGCCAAGAAGAGACTGCATCTCTGTCACACATCGCGAGGAGAGCCCCTGCCCATCAGGAGTGAGTGGGGCTGTGACCAACACCTACACTGGGGAACGGAAAGCACGTGGGACAGACACTTGAAAACCAGAATGGGGAGGAAGCATTTAGGGAGAAAATTTACCCGGCGGAAGAAAACTGGAGTTTATTGACGAAATTGGAAAGAAGGGTAAGAAACAAACCTATCTTGGCAGCGCTGCTGCCTGACAATGAGAGATGGTTACCCAAAGACACACAGAGATGGAGTAATCCCTCATGGTTGCCAATGCCGCTTCTCTGAAATACAGTGTGTGCAGGCCTCACGTTGGCAGCAGGCTTGAGTTTGAAACCGGAATTACCACCTGTGACCTTGGGAAACTTACTCTCCTTGACCTTCAAATCCCATATCTAAAAAATAAAAATAGCCCTGGCTGGTTTGGCTCAGTGAATAGAGCGTTGGCCTGTGGACTGAGGGGTCCCAAGTTCGATTGGGTCAGGGGCATGTACCTTGAAGAGATGTACAGGAGGCAGCTGATCAATGGCTCTCTCTCATCGATGTTTCTGACTCTCTATCCCTCTCCCTTCCTATCTGTAAAAAATCAATAAAATATGTTTTAAAAATAAATAAATAAAAATAGTGCCTCCCTCAGAGGTCTGCAGATGGAGGGAACACTTAGAAAGCAGACAGCACAGTGTCTGCCACATTGCAAAAGCCAATAAACTATAGTTGCTACTATTACCATTTTATTTTTATTAGTGGAAGGCATTAAAACAAAGATTTATCATCTAAAGCTGTGTTGGCAATACCACATTTTGTGACAATGGAAATGTTTCTAGCTGCTACTATGGTAGTTACCAGCCACATGTGGCTATCGGGCCCAAGAAATATGGTCTGTCCAATAGAGGAACTGTTTTTTGTTTGATTTTACTTTAATTAATTTCAATATAAACAGCCACATATGACTAGTGGCTAATGTACTGGATTGTATGAATTTAAAAGAACTAAAATACCACTTTCCTTTGAAGGAAGAATGATCTGGCACAATGGCTCTAAAACCCATAGGCAGACCAGTGCCAATCTGCCATCAAGTTTTCATTATTCCACAGCAAACAAACCAAAATGTTCAATTTTATGAATTTTTCACAAAGCTGAACCAATTCCATTTAAAGCACTACTGCTCCTTCTGAGATTAGGTGTTCACTCTAAATTTTTATTAAACATATTCATTCATTCAACAAATGTCTATTATAAGTTCTCTCTCTATGCCAGGCATTATTTTGTGGCTATAGAGTAAACAAAACATTTTCCTGCTTCATGGAGCTTACTTTGCAGTGGAGGGAGAAAGACCATAAACACACACATATATAAATAATCCTACCTAATAAAAGAGTAATATGCAAATTAATAATCACTCCACTACATCCACCAGCCACGACCACCAGCCAATCAGAGCCAGTATGCAATAGCCCAAACAAGATGGCTATAACCACAGAGACCAGGAGGGAGGTTTGGGTTTCCCAGGCAATGGAGGAAGCCAAACTTTCCACCTGCCCTTAAAGGCCTAAGCCTCCACTCAAGGCTACAAAGTTTCAATTATAGAAGGTAAACAAATCCAAACAGAAATGGCGGCAGCCACAGAAAGAGTAGTAGGCTTGGCTCCACTCCAGGCTACAAAGTTTCAATTGTAGAAGATAAATAAACTCCAGATACCAGGGCCTCTGCTTGGGTCGCCAGGGGGCGTGGCTGGCCTGCAAACAACCACAAGCCCCTCGCCCAGGCCACCCCTTGCCCCAAGGGAACCCCCACCCTGATCTGGGACACCCTTCAGGGCAAACCAGCTGGCCCCAACTCATATACCAGGCCTATATTCTAGCTAATAAAAGAGTAATATGCAGATTGACCGTCACTCCAACACACAAGATGGCTGCCCCCATGTGGTCAAAGATCCTGTCCCCATGTGGACACAAGATGGCCACCACAAGATGGCCTGGAGGAGAGGGGCCAGGCCTGCAAGGGAGGGCAGTTGGAGGCAATCAACCCTGCAGGGGAGGGCAGTTAGGGATGACCCGGCTAACAGAGGAGGGAAGTTGGGGGCAAATAGGCTGGCAGGGGAGCAGTTAGACATCGATCAGGCTGGCATGGGAGTGGTTAGAGGGTGATCAGGCTGGCAGGAAGAAGCAGTTAGAGGCCATCAGGAAGGCAGGTAGGCGAGCAGTTGGGAGCCAGCAGTCCTGGATTGTGAGAGGGATGTCAAATTGCCCTTTTAGGCCCAATCCCAGTGGTATCAGGCCTAAACCGGACATTCCTCTAGGGGTCCCAGATTGGAGAGGTGCAGGCTGGGCTGAGGGACACCTCCCCCACCCCCATACACGAATTTTTTGCCCCAGGCTTCTAGTTAATAATAATAAAGCAGGGTAGGGTAACAAGAGGGGAAGGGGAAAGGGAAGGGAAAGGATTACAGAAACGCTCTCCCATACTATGCATTGGAGCAAATACTTGAAGGAGATAAGGTGAAGGGGCTAGCCCTGCAATGAAGAAAGAGCACTCCAGGCATAAGGCACAGCAAGTACTAAGGCCCAAAAACAATAACAAAGATGGCATACCCAAGAGAGAGTTTAGTGTTGCTGAAGCAAGTGAATGGAGAGGAGAAAAGGTCAGAGCATTTATCAGAACCAGACCACGCAGTGCCTGGTAGGCCACTTTAAAAACTTAGGCTTTTTTACGTTAAGATTCTGTTTTTTGAATAGTTTTAGACTTTTAAAAGTTATGGAGTTGGCTCAGAGAGAAAATTTCTCAGCCAACTCTCTTAATTATTTAACATCTTAGACAACTGTGGTGCACTTGTCAAAACTAAGAAAATAACATCAGTACAATAGTATTAATTAAACTCCAGACTTTTCCCAGCTTTCACCAGTTTTCCCACTAATGTCTTTTTCTGTTCCAGGACCCAATCCAAAATACCACGATGTATGAAAACACATACGTCTTCTTAGTCTCTTTCCCTAGGTGCCAGTTCCCAAGTTCTTACTTATTTGTCATGCCCCTGCAGTTTTCAAGAGTACTGACCAGGTATTTTGTAGACTGCCATCAGTATGGATTCTCTGAGGTTTTCCTCATCTTTAGTCTGGGGTTATGGGTGTTGGTAGGAATACCACAGAGGTGAAGTGGCCTTGTCTGCACACTCTATCAGATGATGATATGATAACCCCATGATTTATGACTGGTGAAGACTCTGGCTTTTATTCCAAAAGAGATGCAAGCCACAGGAGAACTTTGACCAGATGACAGACATGGCCTCAACTTTTAAAAGGATCATTCTGGAGCCCAGTCAGTGTGGCTCAGTAGTTGGGTATCAACCCATGAACCAAGAGGTCACAGTTAGATTCCAGGTAAGGGCACATGCTCAGGTTGTGGGCTCCATTCCCAATTGGGGGCATGCAGAAGATTATCAATGATTATCTCTCGTCTTGATGTTGCTGTCTCTCTCTCCCTCTCCCTTTCTCTCTATGAAACCAATAAAAACATTTTTAAAAAGGATCATTTGGGAAACAGGCTATATGCAAGAACATGGAGAGCAATAGGGAGGTTATTGAACGATTCAGGTGAGAGATGATCATGGTGCTTTAGGCTAGGATGGTGGCAGCTAAGGTGGTAAGAAAGGGTTGAATTCCAGATATACACTGAAAATAGAACCAATAGGATTTGCTCATGAATTGGATGGGAGATTGGAGATAAAAAGAGGCCAAAAGATAACAGTAAGATTTTTGCCCTGAGCACCAGATAGGAAACACATACACACACACACACACACACACACACACACACACACACACACACACGTCAAGGAAATGGGGGGAGGGGAGATTAGGAATCTAGTTGGATTCATTTCATTTGCAATGTCTATTAGTCATACAAACAGAGAGGTGGAATAGCAATTGAACAGATGATTCTAAAATTCAAAGGTGAGGTTGAGGCCAAAGACATAAATTTAAGAATCATCAATAAATAGATGGTATCTGAGGCCATAAAATGGATGAGATCACCCAGAGACTGAATGCTAAGAAGAGAAAAAGTCTGAGGTTGAAAATGATGAAAGTATTAATAGTTGAAGATAGCTGTGATTTTTTTTTTTAATTAAAAGCTGGCAACCCTATAGCAATCTTTGAAGGTTTTGGTAGCATACATATAAATAAATTTAAATATACTCGCTATTTTACTGTATCTTGTTTTGTTTCTTTTACTCCAGATTTCCTGAGAACCATAAATAATATCGCCAGCTCCCTTTGCTATCTTTAGTAGTTTTTCAAAGGTTTTTCTGGAAGGCATTCTTTTTTTTTTTTTTTTTTTGGACTGGAAGTTTATACTTTGAAGAGGAAGAGGAGACACAAATTTAAAGGCTTGGGGGGGGGGGGGGGCGGCATGGATCCTCTGACTGCAGCGAGACTCAGAGGACAGCAATCACTTGGTGCTGTCTCATAGCCCAGTGACACTGGTGAGCGGTATGCAGAGATGTTTAAGGGCACAGACTTTGCAAGGGGTCATGGGTGTGTCCCAGCTCAGTCACTTATCAGCTACAGGACCAGAGATCAGTACCTCCTCTCCCTGGAGCCACTGCTTGCTTCTCTTCTTCTACTGTGCTGAGCCCTAAACAGGGTCAAGGCCCAAAACCTTTGACCAGCTGCAATTCTGGTTCAATGCTGTCCACAACAGAACGAGAATGAATCTTCCTCGAAAGCAGCCCTCTTCCAGTTAGGGATGGAGGCGTGAGAAAACAAATTGATGTCATAAGCAACCATTTATACATGTATAACCATGTGTTCAAAAGCCGGAACCTCTACCAGCTGCCTTCCTAATAGAGAACAGCACTGAGGTTTGTGATTTTCAGATTAACAACCAATAAATTAACATAATCCCAGGATGATGACCTTCTTAGAGAAAGCTCAGAAAAGGAGCGAAAAGAAAACCAAGGTTTATTCCAGATCTTACAGATCACGTGTATGCAGGAAGCAGGGCAATTGTACAATATTTCCCCCCTGTCTTCTCACACAATGGCTACCAAGCTTTCCTGTGAACCAAAATCACCTGAAGGACTTGTTAAAGGTATGTTGCTGGGCCAACCTCAGCGTTTCTGATTCAGTAGGTCTGGGACGGGCCCTGAAACTTTGGATTTCGAACAAGTTCTCAAGCGATGCTGAGGCTGCTTGGCCGAGGACCAGGCTTTGACAATCATTGCTCAAAAAAATGCCCAATATGTCCAAGCCACAGTGGAGAAGATTGGAGGGGACACTAATCTCTTATTTTCTTCCAGCAGGGTCATGATTGATGGCCCAGGATGCCTGCAAGATTTTACCATAGGATTTGCAAATCCAGCCCCAGATAGTTCCTGTATGAATCATTTTCCAGCCATGCAGAACTTCCAGGAATCCGTGGACACCAAACCACACACTTTTGAAAGCCTTCCCTAAAAGGAAAGCTTATGAGAAGCCCAGAGGATATGAAGTAAAGACACTCAAAAATAAATTCAACAATTACTTCATAGCAACACTGTCAAACTTTGACAGAACCAAAGGCCATATGAAATATATAGAAACTAACTACACAGCAAAACTTAAGTAATTAAAAAAAAAAAAAAAAAAAGTAAGAGGGCCTAGCCAACCTATGGGGGGAAAAAAATTAAAAATAAATAAATGTTAGTACTTCTTTAAAAACAAAAACAAAAAACTATATCATAATTGAGGACAAATAAGAAAAGGGAGAAAATTTCAGTTAAAATTACTCCACATTATAAAGTGCAAATAAAAACTCAGACTTATACCTGCTCAACAAAATTTGCATTCCTGATTCAATGAAGCATGAGCAGATGGGTGTCAGAACAGAAAAACAAATATACTGAACACAGAGGGAAACAGACCATCATACTGGGGAAATCCATATTGAGATAGACCTATAAGAATGGAAGGGAATCCCAGGTAGAAGCACAGCAAATACCAAGTTCTAAAAATAGACACAGATCAGGGCACATGGGGGAAGGCTGTAAAATGTGATGAAAGTAGAAAATGCCCTTGGAAGTATAGTAAAGGGTAAGACTATTAAGCAGGATCATGTGAGAACCCCAAAGATAACCCATCAGAGTTTGTTCTTACATCACCGTTAACAGGCAGTAAATGAATAAAGGCGTACCCTGCACAGGAACAAGGGTATCCCTGTGAGAGTGCAGAATTTAGGCACAGATATAGTAATAAGCAGTGCCAAATGCCAAGTCTGAAAATTTCCTTGAGGTCCACACAAAATGGTAGGGAAGGAAGTGAGAGAGATCATGTGTTTGACTGCACATAATCTCACTATTTCCCCATAATTGGGCACTAGGCAGAAGTGGGGGAATGATCCCAGTTGAGGCCCTACAAGAGATTCTAATCCAACACCCTCTTTTGGAAATCACTTCTAAAAACCAGAAAATTGTCCTCAGTGTTCTCTAATATCAGTGGAAATGACAATGAAAACATAAGCAGCGGCTGAAGAAACAGTAGCTCAAACCCAGGCAAACCAGGGTGTTGAGTTCCATGACATGACCTTTGTTGCCACTTGTGACCCCTGCTTGTACCTGGTATCTCTTCAGAGGTAAGATGGTGCGACAAAGGAGAGAGGGGTGGTGGAAACTGTCAAGCCTTTTTGCAGAGGCCAATGTACAAAGTAACTGGACCTATTTGAAATCACTTACCTGCAGGTTTTATTCTGATACTAAAGGCTGGGTGCATGGATTCATGCACCAGTAGGATCCCTTGTGTTGGCCTGCGGGGAGCAGGCTGAAACTGGCTCTCTGACATCCCCCAAGGGATCCCAGATTTCAAAAGGGCACAGGCCAGGCCAAGGGACCCCCACTGGTGCATGGATCGGTGAACCAGGCTTCAAGTATGCATATAAGATCTTTGGTTAATTTCTTCTTGCCCTCCCCCATCCTCTGTTCCCTCTAAGATTCATCAGTCTGTTCCATGTTTCTATGCCTGTGGCTTCTGCTCCTGTTGAGCATCTTCCCTCTGGTGGTCAGTACATGTCATAGCTACCAGTCAGATGGTCAAATGGTCAACCAGTTGTTTAGGCTTTTATATAGAGAGATTAAAATAAGTATAAACATCCAAAGCGGGGGGGGGGGGGGGGGCAGAAGTGGGGGGATCAGAGAAAGTCATCGTGTACTCTAATGAAATTCCCCAAGAGCCATCTTCATAGCCACCATGTGGCCCAGGCTACTACTATTCATGCTCACCTTAGGAATACAATAACCTCCTAGTGTCCAGTTTGCTTAGGAGAGCCCCAGTTAATGTTGTCCCAGTAAGTATTACCACCCTCTTTAATTCTCAGAAATGTCCAAGTATGGAAGATGTATCACTCCATTTCTTATTTATTCTCACCTCACCTCAGTCCTTTCTCCACATCATAGAAAAATTATACTTATTACATTACTACAGCCCCTGATTACTTCCCAGCTTAAAACCTCTCCTCAGCTTCCACTGTGTTGGCACCAAAATCCTATCCTGGCTCTTTCGTGCACCTTTCCTTGTATCCATGCCAAAATTCTTTAGTTCCTGGAGGACACCAGATACTTCTGCCCTGGGCCCTCACAGATGCTGTTCCTGCTCCCGGGAATGCTCTTCCCCATCATCTCTCTTCCTCCACGAATTCCCACTCAGCATTTGGAACTCAATCCAAAAATCACTTCCACGGGAAAGCCCTCCTTGGGCACCTCTTTGGACTATGCATATGCACTTTGATTTATATCATCATCTGTCTGACTAAGTGCTTGTTTAATGTCTGCCATGGAACACAGCTCTCTGAGGACAGGACTTTGATGGGTTCATTCACCACTGAATACTCAGTGTCTAGAACAGTGTCCTCCATAAAGTAGGTGCTCAATTAACATTATTGAATAATTTAATTCCCTTAGATCACATGTTACAATTTTTTTTTGATGTAGAAAATAAAGTCACCATTTGTAAAAAGTATTCATTTCTTTCATCAGCTTAGTAATTTCCCATTGCTGCTGTTACAAATGGCCACAAACTTAATAGCCAAAAGTTACACAACTCTTCTATCTTATACCTCTAGAGGCAAAAAGGTCCAAAATGGATCTCTCAGATTATAAGCAAGGTGTCAGCAGGACCATGTTCTGAAGGCTCTAGGGCAGTGGTCAGCAAACTCATTAGCCAACAGTACAACAATTGAAATTTCTTTTGAGAGCCAAATTTTTTAAACTTAAACTTCTTCTAACGCCACTTCTTCAAAATAGACTTGCCTAGGCCATGGTATTTTTTGGAAGAGCCACACTCAAGGGGCCAAAGAGCCACATGTGGCTCGCAAGCCGCAATTTGCCAACCACGGCTCTAGGGAATATAGAATCCTTTCCTTTACTTTTTCCTGCTTCTATAGGCTACCCGAATTCCTTGGCTTATGGGAACATTCACTGCCAAAACCAGCAATCATGTTACTTCAACACCTTCTCATCTTCTTCCATCACCACATCTGCTCTATGACTCTCTGCCTCCCCCTTTCACTCACAAGGATCCCTGTGATTACATCGGGGTCACCCAGATCATCTAGGCCCTAGATCACATGTGTCAAACACAAGGCCCGCGGGCCAAATCCGTCCCGCCAGGCCTTGCAATGAGGCCCGCACAGCGCTGTCATCACTGCACTCCGCTGCATTTCCATCACAATGACAGTTTATGACTGTTCAGTAAACCATTCGGCCCGCGATTTAGGCTGGATTTTAGATTTTGGCCCCTTCTCTGATTGAGTTCGACACCCCTACCTAGATTCTAGGGTAATAGCCTCATCTGAAGATTCTTAATTTAATTACACCTGCAAGCTTTTTTGCCATGTAATTTAACATAATCACAGGTTTCAGGGATTAGGATAGCCATATCGTTGGGGGGGGGGGGGGGCATGTTATTCTGCCTACAATTTGTTTTTAATGCACCTCTCCCCTTACATGAATACTAGTAAAAACAATAACATCACCCTGCTGGCTTGGCTCAGTGGTTGAGTGTCCCCCTGTGAACCAGGAGGTCACGGTTCCATTCTGGGTCAGCACACATGTCCGGGTTAGGGCTCAATCCCCAGTGTGGGGCGTGCAGGGCAGCCGATCAATGATTCTCTGTCACCATTGATTGTTTCTATCTCTCTCTCCCTCTCCCATCCTCTCTGAAATCAAGAAAAATATTTTTTAAAAAAATAACAAAAATGAGAATCTATTACAATGTTATATCTTAGAGAATCACTCTGAAGGAATAGCAACATGAAAATAAACACCATTCACTCTTTTTGGAACAATTTCTCATGCACCAGACACCTTAGATGACTTGTTCAACTGAAAGCAACTGCTTTAATAGCCCAGGTGGAATGGTAGTAACATGGCATATACAACTGAAGAAAATGCTTTTCCTTTAAGTGAGCTTTTCTTTATAAGCTCAACTGTGTATTTGGAGAACATAGAATTCCATTAATTTCATTTTATATCAACACCCCAAAAACGCAATTCCATGAGCTTGACTATTACCAATGTCAAAGGTTTTGACCCACAGTTCCTAACAATTTTTCGACCATGGACCCTGGAGTTTCTAGTAGATACAGATAACTTGGGGTATTTTAACAGAATGGTTTCCGTTGGAATGTAAACACCATGACTAATCGCAGCAGTAGCAGAAACATGTTTCCTTATGATCTTGAAACAATTCATTCTTCCTGGTGTCCTTCAGTTTACAGCTTTCAGAGCCTCCCCTGTCCAGAACCCCTTGGTCTCTGTCACCTCTTTTCCTTCTCAGGGAACCAGGTGTAACTCAAGGCCACATCATACCTTCCTCTAAAATCTGGAATCTTCCCTTAAACCCACCACCATGTACTGAGTTTATCCAGAAGGATTGTGTCAGCCCAGCAACTGCTTACCTATGCAGAAAAGCAAGTTGGGTTTCAACCAAGGACCAGATTTTCTGTCTTATTTCTTAGGTTTGGCTTCTCTTCTTCCTCTTTTAATTTATTTCTGCTTTATCCATCCATCCAAATCACAACAAATAACACTAATGCCTGATCAATACCAACCTGAGTATTGAGCTGCAACAGTGAACAAGACAGGTATGGCCCCTGTCCATATGGAGCTTGCATTACATTGGGAAGAGAAAATTAAACAAACAATTATGCCAAGAATTATAACAGTGATGCTTAACCATGCTAAGTCAAAGTGGAAGTCACAAAATGGACTGCACATGGGTCAAGTCTGACCAAGAACTTTAAACAGCTGCTGTTTTGTTTTGTTTTAATAAGAAAATGCCACTATAAATAAAGGAAATTTTGCTACTCTTTTTTTTTTTAATGACTAGTAGTCGCTTTCCCTTTTGGCTAGCACAAATGGTTTCTGGTTTTCCACAGTCCTCTTCACAGCCTCTGTCTCCCTGACACTGAGCCACAGTTCAACCACCTGTCAGCATGTGTATGCTGTTGTAGGTCCCACAGACCTGTGCTATCAAAGAGAGTATCCACGAGGCCTGTGGTCGGAAAACTGCGGCTGGCAAACCACATGCGGCTCTTTGGCCCCTTGAGTGTGGCTCTTCCACAAAATACCACGGCCTGGGCGAGTCTATTTTGAAGAACTGGCAGTAGAAGAAGTTTAAGTTTAAAAACTTTGGCTCTCAAAAGAAATTTCAATTGTTGTCCTGTTGATATTTGGCTCTGTTGACTAATGAAGTTTGCCGACCACTAGGCACATGTGACTATTTAAGTTTTTATTAATGAAAAGTGCAAGTCCTTAGTTGCACTAGCCACAGGAAGTGCTCAATAGCTACCATATTGGACTAGGCAATAGAGACCATCATCACAGAAGGTTTTACTATCAACAGCCCATTTCATTCTCTACATCACACACGTTGCTCCTACATGCATACCCGTTCACAAGCCCTGCTACAGGATGATATATGGTTGTTTAAAGAGGAGAACCAAAGTGGATCTGGAAATTCAAGGAAGGCCCTCCTTGGATCTGGGCATATGAAAGATGCCAACGTTCACTGGTGGAAGGCAGCTGAAGGAAAAGTGATCCAGGCAGAGAGAACAGTGTAGAAGGGAATCTAAAGTGGGACTTATGCTTATAGAAATCTTTCCTGATTCTCTAAGCTCACTTCCTATCTCCCTACTAAACATCACCCCTGTTTAGCACATATCCGAGCGGCAGAAGGCTGCATATAAATTCAGATCTTCAGAGAACACTGCCCACTTTTATTTTTCAAGTTTCACTTGAAAAACCATCTCCATTTGAAGGGCACATACTTTCCTTCCTCTCCAATTCAGGATGATAGTTTCCAAGCTTGAGACTATCAAGGCCCCAAATGTGAAGGCCATCTGCTGAGCAGACTGTTTCCCTGGGAACAGTACATGCTCTTCCGGAGTGAATTCCACTCAATCGCGTTCCTTTCTAAAGGACAGTGACTTCTCTGTAGAAGAAGGCTTTTATCAGGTTTTTGTTTTGTTTTGTTTTGTTTTGTTTTGTTTTAGAATTCGCCTCCTCTGTGATAATGATGAGATTGGGGAGTTGTTTGGATCCCATGTTGCTAAAAGCCCTGCTTTTGCTAATAGATTATCAGGTACTGGGGCCTATTTATTATTTGATGCATTTTTGGACCCTCAGTCATATAAAAATATAGAAGCTGTTCTAATCTTTCCAATGAGGAGACTTTGCTTTTCCTGGTCCATGCAACCAAATGACAACTAACTCCATGCAACTCCATGACAACTACTTCTGAACCTTCATTGGTTCTGTTGGAAATACAGAGAAAAACAGATGGCCTAAAAAGCTTCACAGCTCAGGGGTAAAGCAAGACATGTAAATCAGCGTAATCCCTACCATCAATGTAAAAATAGACACGTGATAGGTGTTAGAAGAACAACCAATACATGCCTTGGGGAAAACATCAAGGCGAGTGGACATATGCAGCCTCCAGGGAGGGGAACCGGCTCTCGGGCAGTTCTTCCACTGACCTCAGAGGAAATCCAGGGGCAGCACTGGAGGCAAAGACAAACCCAACTTCCCTCTCACAGATCCTGGAGCCCAACAAGATCGAAGGTTTTATTCCCATCACCAGACTCCCGCACCCGCAAAATACCTGCCGGCACCTAAAGCAGCATCTTACACGTCCCTGCCTGGTCCTCTTCCAGCATCGGCGAGGATCTCCATCACGCCGCCGGATGACAGCATCACCCTTCCTGGACTCCACATGTGTTTATTGCAAGAAAAAATACAAAATCCTCCACGCTCGAGCCCTTCCAGTTGGCCTGTCTACTCGTTGCTTGTACTTTCATCTTTGCTGTGAAGCAACCTTGTTAAAGAATTTATTTTTCAGGTGCCACCCCAGATAAATGGGCCTTTTGATCAGGGAAATCGCACAGTGAAATTAAGAAAGGACACATTTTCCTTTTTCTGGGAAGGCTTCGGGGATGTCAGTCACTGTAAAAATCTTTCCTTGGGAATGCTGTCCACATCTGCAAACTGTTGCTGTAAGGCCTACGCAAAAATCCATTTAAGAAGAGAGCTTTGCTCCATGATAAGCAGTCTTTCCTGGAAAATGCCAATCCAGCCTCCTCGGCTGACTAGAAAGTCATGTTGCTTGCTTTTTTTCCTATGATGGGACAGAAGGAAGTGATTCACACACCTGAATTCCCTAAGAAATGGAAAATTTCTCACAGGAGAATGTTCTAATAGCTTTCCTTTCTTCCAAAGTCACGACGTGCATGTGAGTTATAAGGGTTCCTAAAACTTCAGGAACGTAAGATGGGAAAGAAAGAAAACTTAAGATGGGAAAACGATAATGTGAATAATGCCTTACTTAAATGAGCTCTACCTTTTCATTTCCTTCCTCTTCTTGCATATTATCAGAAGCAAGCATGTTTGTAAATTACAACATAGGCGGGACAAGTGTGTAGTTTCTGACGAAGCTATCGCCATGCCTGCACAGTTAGTTGCATAATGTTGTCCAAGCCCCTCAACCTCTCAGACTTAGACCGAGGGGCCCTTGCCCTGGGCCAGGCACATGACAAACCTCAAAATGAATTATTTTACTTTCAATCGTTAAGGAAGTTTTGTTTTTATTTGGTAATCACCTGAGCCAATGGGAAGGACTCCTTAGCTGAACTTGGCCCCCAGGGCAGAGGGTGCTGATCTGAGAACCTTGGAGAAGATGAATACAGCCTCTGCCCTTACCAAGGACTAAATGGGTGTCTAGGTTTACTAGACTCCCCCGTAACGCTGCTCCCTCCCTTCCTCCCTTCCCCCAGCTCAGAGGATATGGACCTAGAGGCACTTAGAACCCTCTGGAAGGCCCTGATCAAACAAAGATTGTGTATAGGTGGAGAGCCTGCCAAACCCACCTCTCTGGGGAGCTGGGCAGGTCACTCCCATTTTGGACTGGGGGCTCAGAGATCTCGGGCCTGTGCCAGCTCCCACCCTGCCCTGCTCCAAGGACGAGCACTAGAGAGAGGGAGGCTCCTGCAGCCTCCAGGCACTGGCTGCTGCCCCAGGAGGACAGGCAGGCAGGACTGGCTCACACAGCCCTCTAGCTCATTTAGATACTTGGTCTGTGGGTCTCCATTAGCGCTTGCACTGGCCCAGAAATGGTAGGGGCATCCTGCCTCAGGTTCCTTGTCTACAATGTCACACTTTTCACTTAAATACCTTAAGGTAAAGCAAGGGGAAAATTACAAGTTGAGATGTTGGGGGGAGGGGGGGGAAATAAAGTAAAATTTATTTTTCCAGTGTTATTCCAAGAAGAAATCTTTGAATGAATTGCAACTTCTGGCTTGCCCTTTCCTACCTCTCGGGTTGCATGCCCTATAAAAAGAATGCCATTAAGTAAAAACCACGGTTGGAAATGCTTAGGGATACATACACACAAAATACCGCAAATACCACACTGTAAAATTCTCCATGTGGTATAAGAATCACGGTTTATCGCTCTCTAATGATCAATTGGCAATTAATATCTAAACACGTTCTTACGCGGAAGACCTTCCCTAAAATACACAAGAGGAAAAGACTATGCTGAGATTATTTCGAGACTCAGCATTTAAACCATAATTTTAAAGAGAACAAATAAATAAAGCCAGGCCAAAAAGGAGCCCAACAAGACACACACGAAGGAGTATTTGCTATTATTACTTAGAAGCATTAACTTTAAAAATATCTAGAGATGTCAGTTGTGACATACCAATCTGAATTTTTCATTTTTCTGATTCTTTATACTAATTACAAAGACAGATGTGCTTACTATTCACAATGCCTAAACCATAAGCACAATATAGGAAACAGCGTTCCCCTTCTGATCAGAAGCATAAATAACGTTTCTATATTATGTCGGATCCCTATATATCACGGGACTGGTTGAAATGTCTCTCTGGCTACTGTAAATCATAACTACAGTTCAGCGGAACCTCCTCCCCGAACGCAGAAAACAAGCACATGGCAATGAAAGCTGAGGTTACACACAACTGGAGTGTGAGTTTCTTCATAGCCCATTTTAATTGATTTATATAGACAGGAAAGAGAGGGAACATTAAACCTTTTACAAACCTTCCCAAGCTCTCCTAATTAGGCCAGCTCTGCATAAAGAACTTCATAGTTTCAGAAACTCTGAGAGCAATGAAATGAAAATGAGATAAACTGGGGGAAAACACAAATATTCCAACACCTGTTCTCAAGTTCTGTGCTTCTAACAAAGGGAAAGCTATAGGTAACAGACACAGAGGGCTATGGCCAGGTTTCTCACTGGGCCACAAAATGGTATTTTTGTCCATAGTTTATCTTTATAAAGAAAATCTCTGAAACAAGCCAAAAGCATCAAAGAGCACAGAAAAAGCCATGCTTGACATGAGAAGTTTATTTAACAGAACATTAGCTGGGACATGTAAAGTAACTAATCTCTGTCAGGACTTACGGGACTAGTTGGTGTTTTATTTTGTTTTTTAAAGCATTTGAATCTTTACTTAAAATGTTCTTTCGGTCTAGCAAGTGTACATGTAAAAACTAAAACATCTAAAGTAAATGGCACTGTTCTAGAAAATATGTAAGGCAGTACTAAAACATCTACCATATTTCTCCAGACTCTGAGCCACTGTTGATTGTAAAGGCATCTTAATTTATATCCAAAGAGAAAGAAAAACTGTGTGATAATTACACCATCAAGTGTAAGACGCATCCCAACTTCAAAGATACTAAATGTGTAAACTAAGTCATTAAAATATGTACAATTATGATACTTGAAAAAGCTAGAATGAACATTTGTGTATAATGACCACTTAGCAAATGCTTGTGGAATAAATGAAAGAGTGAATGACTTTACAAACAACTTTCTTGGTAGAAAAGTGGGCTGGATAAAACTTCTACAAAGTTTTATGAATAAACTCTGTGATCACAGAGACCAATGGTTCTCCTTCATCAAGCCCCTCCTCTGTCACTCTGGCCCGGCTTTCTCCATCCATTAGCATTTCTACAATGTTGCAGTAAAAAGCACACACTCCAACACTGGTTTTATACACATACCACATACACACACACTCAGCCACACTCTAGAGCAGGCATCAACAAACTGGGACATGCACTACACCCTGCTGCCAGTTTTGTAAAGAAAGTCTTATTTGAACAGAGTCATACTTTATGCATTGTCTATGGCTGCTTCTATCATGCTACAATGGCAGAATTGAATAATTGCAAGAGATGAAATGGCCTAAAAGCTTGAAATGTTTATTATCTGGTCCTTTTAGAAACAGTTTGCCAGGCCACTAGAGCAGGGGTGGGGAACATCCGGCCCACAGGCCATATGAGGCCCATGAAATCATTTGGTCTGGCCCTGCTGACCAAATGCAGGTGAGACTAAAAATTTAATAAATCTAGGAGCTTTTTTCATAGTAAGATAAATTTATATTAGGCAAATGATGTTATAAATATCGAATGGCCCTTGGCAGAAAAAAGGTTCCCCACCCCTGCACTAGAGCATAAAGCCCTAACGGGCAGGGGCCATATAGAAATTGGTCTTACTCTCCCAAGCATCAAGCACAGAGCAGATAATGTATGCTCAGTGGTAGATTTTAGTAATCTAAGGGCACCATACCTCTAAGTTAACCTGAAAGGCCTTGTGACACACATAACTTTTCCCACTTACCTTTATTCAGGCTACTTCCATTTCTAGAGGAATCGCTTTGCCCTCCATTTTACCTTTTTGTACTATTAAGATTTATATATACTGAGTCACCAGATTATTATGATCTCTGAACACATAATAATCTCGCCACTCAGTGTATATCCTATATAATAAAAGGTCCCCTTTACCAGGCATTTGACCAGCATGCAGGCTGGCCAATCACCCATGTCCCCTAGCCCTGGCCAGGCTGGCTGGACCCCATCCATACACAAATTCACCCACCAGATCTCTAATATATACTGAGTGGGCAGATTATTATGTGTTCAGAGATCATAATAATCTGGCCACTCAGTCTATATATCAGTGAAAACTTGCTGTCTGACTAATGCAAAGACTAACTCCATCTATCTTCCTGATTCAGTTCATTGAATAGATGCTTAAAAAAAAAAGATTTTAATGACTTAAATGCTGATATCAATATTGAATTCATGTCCAGACATTTATTTTTATATCACTCACTGAATAGACGCTTTGAGGGTCATCGATTGTCTTTCACACAACAAAAAATACCTATAAAGAAGCATTAGCCTCCTAACAGCAAGTCAAGGCACCAATTATTTGCCAGTTAGACATGCCCTTTGTCTTATGGTAGATAAAGAGCTACAAAATAGAATTATAGACACAACACCCACCCTCACTTAGACTTAATCTTCTTAGACTCATCTCAAAGTAAATAGCAAGATAGTTAACAGAACCTCCAGTTGTTGACAAGAGGAAGGTCCACTAAGTCATTCAGTCAGGACTTTTAGGTACATAGTGTGTGCAAAGGCTCTGGGACAGCTGGAAGGATGTACAGTCATGGCTCCTTACCTTGAGCTTCGTACAAGACAGCAACAAGGGTACTGGTGTGACCAGCTCTAATGAAAGGCAAACCAAAGAATACAGACCTTTGGGTTCCTGAAGAGGAAAAAAATTATTTCGAGAGGACTGGGGGTTGAAGAAGGAAAAAGAGATCTCTTGAAGGAGGTTTTAGGATAGATTTTTAAAAAGAGAAGAAGTCAGCTGGTGTGGCTCATTGGTTGGGCACTGACCCATGAACTAAATGGTCAGATCTATTCCAGTCAGAGCACATGCCCAAGATGTGGGCTTGGTCCCCAATAGGGGGCGTGCGAGAGACAGCCAGTTGATGTTTCTTTCTCATTGGTATTTCGACCGTCTATCCCTCTCCTCTCCTCTCTCTCTAAAATCAATAAAAACGTATTTAAAAGAGAACAAGAAGAACCTTCTTGTGTGAGGAAGGAATAAAGGCACAAAGATGGGGAGGCATCACGCATGGTGCATCTGTACGTGCTCAATGAGGGGAGCTACTATGACACAATCACGAAATGTACCTATTCTGTGCCAGGCGAGATATCTGGGAGCAAGACTTGTTATCACTGAAGACAGAAAAACATCCTCTAAAGCTGACTGCATATTGTCATCACTCTAGTCTAAGGATAACACAGTTTGGGTGAGGAATATGGTGGGAGACAAGGCTCAACACACAGGTTGGGATATAATTGTGAAGTGCCTGGGATGCCAGGACAAAGAGGTTGGATTCTATGCTAAAGAATATTGTCGCGTTTTAAAATATCTACATGATAAATTAAATGCATGTGTATTTAATATTTTGTGAGTACTGCTCACATTGGAGGACACTGGGGATCATTTTAACACTAGTCTTCAAAACCAGCTGTCTTTATAGCAAAATATAGGGCAAAACCTGAATTCAACTCACTATGAAAAGTGCCACTACGCCTTCTCCAGTGCTCAAGCTTGCTCACTTTGAGCAACACAGAAGGGACCAACCTCGTGTGCGTTAGCACAGCAGGCGATGTACAGTCAGCTGTGGATTGGAGGTTATTTCCAAATAACTTTAACTTAATACACCCTATAGTTTGCAAGACCTGTATTTTTCTGTGCTAATGAATACACACCTTTAGCTTTATTTTTAAAGGCAACAAAAGTTCCCCCACTACCTAAATGCTTCTTTATAAAGTAGCTCCAGAACATGCTGTTAGCAACTTAATCCCCGTGGCTGTCTCAGGCAAATCCCACCAGCTCTTATGTCCTGGCTGTACTGTTTCCCAACAGGCAGCTTCCTTTGCCTCTCCCAGAGGGATGCTTCTTCCCCAGTCATCACAGTGAGTCAAGTCCCAGGTAAAACACTTATCCTCATGACCTGCCTTCCCCTGATATACTAGAGCAGTGGTCGGCAAACTCATTAGTCAACAGAGCCAAATATCAACAGGACAACGATGGAAATTTCTTTGGAGAGCCAAATTTTTTAAACTTAAACTTCTTCTAACACCACTTCTTCAAAATAGACTCGCCCAGGCCGTGGTAGTTTGTGGAAGAGCCACACTCAAGGGGCCAAAGAGCCGCATGTGGCTTGCGAGCCGCAATTTGTCAACCATGGGACTAGAGCAATTTAATATGTAAACATTATCTAAACATTCAATAAAATAAACAAAATATTTCTTGGCTAATTTAACTTCACTTACAGTTATTAGGCTAACCCAGGGCTTCTCAATCTTGACACATTTACATTGGAGACCAAATAGTTATTTGTTCCGCGGACTGTCCTGGGCTTTGTGTAATGTTTAGCAGCATCCCTGGCCTCTTATCCACTAACAGTGGGTAAGTTTGGCTGTCACACTACACTGTGACAACCAAAATTGTCGCCCGTCGCTGGAGGTGGAATCATCCCCTGTTAATAATCACTGATCTAAACTCATTAGTTCCATTTTAAAGTAATAGTAAAAGGTAACCTATTTTGAGGTTTTTCAATTGGCCATCCACTATCCCAATCATGTTTATAAGCTAACTCATTTAATCCTCACAATACCTCCTTTTAAAGATGAAGAATTACTCAGAGTAGATAAGTGCCTTATCTAAGGCCAGACAGAACCATTTGTTGAATCCAAGCCCACTGATGTCAGAATCTTGGCTCTTAACTACTTCACCTGTTTGCCTTTCTTAAAGGCATAAAACTGACAGCAGTAGACCAGGTACAGTCTCTCTCTTTCTTCCCTATTTTGTGACCCAACACACTTTAAGGAATTATCATTTGCATAGCAGGAGCTCATACATCTTCCAAGGAGTAAAATTCAACTGTGTAACAACTGGTGCCGCTCAGACATGAGCCAACCCCTGGTCCTAAACAGCACATATGAGTATGCCCAGCCTCCTAATGCCGCAGGCTGTATGCCACCTGAATTTTCCTCAACTGAAGTTTTGTTTTGCTCAAGTGGGCACTGCCTGGTCCAAAGCACCCATTCATAGAGCACCTACAAGGCACAGAGCATCAAAACTGGACATGGATACTAAAAAAGTAAGAGACCAGATCCTTGCTTTGAAGAAATTTGAAATCTCATGGGGCCAAAGCACCTAGCTATAAAATGACTCAGGAAGACTAGAGCACATCGTAATGGCAATAACCTCAACTAAAGGTAAGGAGAATACAAGTTGACTGCATCAAAACTTAGAATCCTATATGATAAATGGCTAATATGCAAATAGATGGAATGGAGGAACAACCAGAACAACACGGTCGCTATGACATGCACTGGAGGTAGAATCATCCCATTAATAATCACTGATCTACACTCGGTGGCTGCTGGCCCTAATCACCCTTGAGGGCTTCTTCACCTCTCCCGCTCCTGAGGGGTGATCAGGGCAGCAGCCGCCACTCGCACCCACTGCTGGCACAGGTCCCAATCACTCCATGTCTTCAGTGGGTGTGAATGGGGGTGGCAGGAACAGGGCTGCCAGCAGACAGGGAACCGGGGGAGGGGGAGACACAGGGAGGAACTGGGTGGAGGCTCGGAGGATGGGCCAAGACCTACCCCTGTGCTTAACACAGCCTAGCAGCTCACAGTTCCTTTCAAGTTGCATCAGTTAGTGCACTGGATCCCTAGTTACAGAATATTTTTCTTAGAAACAATTTTTAAAATCAAGTAATCAAGCAGGCTAATAAAACGTTGTGGGTTAACAGTGTTTAACGAGCTTATTTAATGGATGTGAAAATGACCTCCAAACAAATTCACCAATCAATTTGTTTAAATGAATATAGCTTTCTATGATGGCTGAAAGCTATTGGTGCTCTTTAGTAGGATAAATATTTCCCTTATGCTCCTGTGTAATATATTAATTTGCTTCACAAATCCTCTGCAAAGGTAAACTTTGGCCCAGCCCATACAAACTGGCACAAATTTTAAATGAGTGGATTATTAATTAATTAAGCTTTTACTTCAGAAATGATTGACTTCATAACTATTAAAGCTGATCAGAAATAATGTGGGGAGGGAGGTTGGGGGAAAGAGGTTCTCAGCTGCCAAAACCGATTTGGCTCAGTGGATAGACCGTCGGTCTGCAGACTGAAAGGTCCCAGGTTCGATTCTGGTCAAGGACATTTGCATTGGTTGTGGGCACATCCCTGGTGGGGGGTGTGCAGGAGGCAGCTGGTCGATGATTCTATCTCATCGATGTTTCTGGCTATCTATCCCTCTCCCTTCCACTCTGTGAAAAATCAATAAAATATATTGAAAGAAAGAAGAAAGAAAGAAAGAAAGAAAGAAGGAAGGAAGGAAGGAAGGAAGGAAGGAAGGAAGGAAGGAAGGAAGGAAGGAAGGAAGGAAGGAAGGAAGAAAGAAAGAAAGAAAGAAAGAAAGAAAGAAAGAAAGAAAGAAAGAAAGAAAGAAAGAAAGAAAGAAAGGAGAAAGAAAGAAAGGTAGGTTCTCAGCCAGTTTCTCTGCAGAGTAGAATAACTTGGGCCTCATTTCCAGGTTATTGATCTGAAGAGGGACTGGATGTTTGCATTTTGGGGGGGATCCTTTAATGTTTTTTCTTTTAATCTTTATTGTTTAAAGTATTAGATACGTCAATAGGAGAACTATTGACCCCTTATAGCCTGTCCCTGCCCCCACCCCCACCCCAGGCCTTCATCACCCTATTGTCCATGTCCATGGATTATGCATATATACATACAATTTCTTTGGTGGATCTCTTCTCACCCACCCAACCAACCCCACCTTTCCACTGAGATTGGACAGTCTGTTCCATACTTCTAGGTCTGTGGATCTATTTTGTTCATCGGTTTATCTTGTTCATTGAATTTTTCTAATGAGCCTTAGGGCTGAGAACAACTAGGCCAAAGGAATGTCAGTGCAAACTAGGTATCAGGAACTCTGCACACCTCACTGCAGAAGGTAGGCTCTCGCTGCCCAAAACCAATCAGCTCTTCTACCAGCTCCTACACTGTAGCCTTAGGTAGGTTCACTTGTCTCTGATCTTTGGCTTCTTCATCTGTAAAATGAAGATGTTTAGTGGAGTACGTGAGGAAAGCCATGTAAAGCTTAGCATACTGACTAAAAGTACTCTTTATATTTTACTTTTTTAATTTATGTTTATTGTTGAAAGTATTACAGGTGCCCCCTTTTTTTACCCTTTGACCCCCTCTCCCTACTCTCCCCCTTCTCAGGTCTTTATTGCATTATTGTCAATGTCCATGGGTTATGCATATATGCATATTAGTTTTTTGATTAGTCTCTTCCCTCCCCACTCCTCTTTTCCCCTCCCCCTTACCTTCCCTCTGAGAATCATCAGTCTATTGCACGCTTCCATGTCTCTGGATCTATTCTGTTTGTTAGTTTATTTTGTTCATTAGATTTCACATATAAGTGAGATTATATGATACTAGAGGCCCAGTGCATGAAAATTCATGCACTGGATGGGAGGGCCCTCAACCCAGCCTGCCCCCTCTCACAGTCCAGGAGTCCTCAGGAGTGGGAGGCAACCCAGTGATCAGGGGCAGGGAATGCCCCAATCACACTTCTGCTGCTCCCACTGCCAGCAGTGCAAGTCTTGGCCAGTCCTGGCTACCTGAGTCTTGGGCAACCCTGAGCAGCTGAGCAGCCAACATCTGAGGCTTGCCTGTGCCTTGGGCTGACCCTGGATGGGTGAGGAGACTGAGGAACTCTGGAGGTAGGCACGAGGAGCAGCCAAACCTGCCTGGGGGCGAGCCCAGTCGTGCCACCTGCTGCCACCCCTGTAGGGCTGAAGGGACTGGGTACTGGCATATTTGAGTGTGTGGCAGTCAATTAGCATATTCCCTCCTTACTGGCTGTGGGTATTGCCATCTTTGTCAGGGTGTGGCAGTCAATTAGCATATTCCCTCTTTCTTAGATAAGGTTTGTCTTTTTCTAACTGGCTTATCTTGGTTAGCTTAATAAACTCTAGGTCCCTCCCAAAGGGTTAGAGGTCCTTCTTTTTTACTGTTGCAGAGTATTCCATGGTGCAATTGTACCACAGCTTTCTTATCCACTCACCTACTGATGAGCACTTGGGATGTTTCCAGATCTTAGCTTTTTTAATTAACACTGCTATGAACATAGGGGTACATATTTTCTTTCTGATGGTGTTTCAGGATACTTAGGACATAGTCCCAGAAGTGGAATCACTGGGTCAAATGGTTACTACAGGCTTTTCAGAAAAGGTGACTTTTCAGTTGCATATTCGTCTTGATAGTAAAAATAAACCTATGTGCCTCTGTCTAATAATTTTTTATTTTACCAGTTAACTTTTTTTTTTTTTTTTTTTTTTGGGGGGGGGGGGGTTGGTGCACAGCCGAAACCGGTTTGGCTCAGTGGATAGAGCTTCAGTCTGCGGACTGAAAGGTCCCAGGTTCGATTCCGGTCAAGGGCATGTACATTGGTTGCAGGCACATCCCCGGTAGGCAGATGGTCGATGTTTCTCTCACACTGATGTTTCTAGCTCTCTATCCCTTTCCCTTCCTCTCTGTAAAAAATCAATAAAATATATTTTTAAATAAATAAATAAAGGGGGGGGTCACAAGATTCAATGATATAATATATGGGCTTCCTGTTTATAATTGACATGCAACCTGAAGAACAAATTCATTTGCCCATCAGGCATCCAACATCCAACTGATGTGCTATTCTTTGCCACTTAACTCTTTGAGATCCCTGAACTATTTCCGATGGCCCTCCTACCCTTTCCAACAATTTCACAAACATTTGCACCAGCCCCAAATGCTAAGGCAAAAAATATGTGTTCATCTACATGGTTCCTTGCAGTAACTAATCCTGCAAACACAATAAAGTCAATCCCAGGCGGAGCTGAATTTTTTACAGTATTAGTTATAAACCCCTAAAATAATTTATAATGGAAATTCTGAGATGTCCCCCACTATGGAGGATGTTGGTCCTGGGCCCAACGACAGAACATGTGTTCACGGGCGCACACAACCGTATGTGTGCAACACGCACACACAGAAAAGGGTTCCTTTCACTTCACTCAAATTTATTCAGAACAGTTTTATGTTATTTATTTTCATGAGTTTTAGACAAGATCTTTTTTAGCACATTACAGAGGCCTGGAGGGGCTTTCTGCATAAAAGACAAAGCCAACCACTGTTAATGCAAAGTATAGTAAGTCAGTGTTTTGAGAAATACGGCCAAACAGATTTGAATATGAAGCCATTGGGCCAAGAAATCTCGGTGTCTAGAGCTGAGAGCAAAATTGGCAGCTGAGTTCTCGCTATCAGGAGATTTCTTGCTACCTTGTGGCCTCTTGGCGTAGCCTGGCTCAACGTTACACAGATTCATACGCATGCGCCACAAAACATTTCGGGTGGGATATTTCATAGCATTCGTGTGGTGATAAAAACAAGTCAAGAAAGACCGGATCTGCGGTCTTTGCTGGGCCTCTGTGTGACATTGCTTAATATTAATCATCCTAACACTCAGTGTGTTCTTCTGAACATGCCATCGAAACAGCATCAGTGGTGCTCTTCCTCTTGGGAGCATGCCCACAACTTTCCCATCCCCCTCTTCCTCCCCGCAGGTGTGTCCCCTGTACCTGGCTTTTTCTCCTAAGCTCCGAGAGCCCTCCCTTTACCTCTGAACCCTGTTTCCTGAAGCCACTTCTTCTGCAGCTCACTTCTTCTACCTCTGTGACTTTCTAAGCTTTTGCTTATAGTTTGAAAGAAAAGGGGGAAAAATATATAGCATCTATCCCAACATTTCATCTGAGGAGATTAAATGAGCTAATACGTGTAAAATGCTTGGGAAAAAAATAAGTGCTCAAGACATATTAACCATGATCACTATTATCTGTGTTACCTGACATTTCCATTATTAAACCACACTCACAAAATCAAACAGATATTCTAACACAAATTGTTTTACACTCTACTATGCTAAAAGTCTACACCCCAAGGTGAACTAAAAACCGGGACCCATGCCATGCTGAACATTATGGAAGAAAAAGCTAAAAGAAAATACGCACGCACTGCAACTAAAGCAACAGATAGCGCCTTAGAAAGATTTTTACCTTCAAAAACTAGCATTGAAAGAGCAAGATGAGACACTAGTCACAGAGTTTGGCTTCTTATCCTCCCTCCCTATCCCTAACCCCACCCCCACCCCACACGCACACAGACAGACCGACATGCATACACACATATTGCAGGTAATTCAGGAAGCTGTTCAGGAAGCCTTCTCGTTATATTTTTAAAAGCTCCCTTTCCATCATTAAAAAGGCACACATTTCTAATAGGTAAACATCCTTCAGTTGAACACGCTCGAAGTATTACTATTCCTAAGTAAAGTTGCCTTTCTTTTCCAAAACTCCTGGGCACACTTAAACCAACGTGTGAAATTCCATGAACTCCAGGCAGGAGGTGAGGGGGTGCTAAAGTGCTTAAGCTCACAACAGTGAGACCCAGTGAAGGACAGACGGACTAACCCACAGAACAGCAAAATCTGAGTGCGTAATAGCAAATTATTTTTAATAAAGGGCCAATCAAAAGTTTACTGGAACATGAAGGAGACTTTAAGAGACCACTTTACACAGCCTGCTGGAAAGCGAGACCTTCTGGAGGTGCACGGCCACCTGAGTGTAACGGTATTTCGGTCCCCTCACAGTCATACACACGCTAATGGCTGAAGACTCTGCTCACCCATCACAGAAAGTAAAGAGGGTCCCCAAGGACCACCAGTCTCTCAAAGTCTCACAGTTCCATGTTTCAGGTTGATCAATAGAACAACGCAAATGTCTGATTAAATTTTGTTTGGCTAAAGTCTCATGTAAAACATTTTTTTTAAAGAAGATATATTGGCATTGTTCAGATACTGGTAGATCTTGTGAGAAAAAAAATAATATACTATTTCAGTCTTGGCTGATATTTATCCCTACAGTTGACACAACTGTCTTATTTTTAAATGGCTTATCAAACACTACTAGAATCGCCTTAGAATCAATCTAATACCTGATCTGCACTCTCCCGGTGCATGGGAGACACAAGGTCCAAAAATGTCCAGAGAAGCCCATCAAAAATAAAAAGTAAATCTCATTCAAGGGTGCCATCTAGTGGGGAGAGTAGATGGCTGTGGTGGTGCTAAGCAACATTTGGATGGTATGCTTAAAACCCCAGGATTTTGGATTTGGAAAAAAACTTAGTTCAGTGTTTCCCAAAATATGTTCCTTGCTAACAGTATTCTGTCATCAAATACATTGAAGACACTGTTGGAAACACTGGGTGAAACGCTGTGGAAAATACGTCTTTGCTCCAGAATGTCTCACAACCTAGAATATGCTCACCCACGTTGGGAATCTCCAAAGGGGGATGCGGCATTTCTCACATGTATTTGATCAGCGCAACTCTTTACTTGTGGGTGCCTCTGAAGTTTTCAGAGACCAAGGAGCTTCTCAGAACAATGTGTAGGCAATGCTGACCTACTCCCGCTCCTCCCTCCACACTTACCCAGGAGGGCTCCAGCAGTGTAAGGAGCTTGCCCTGGTTCCCAAGACTGCCCAAAGTCCGTCAAGCCCACTGCAGGTCTGTCTTTGGAACTGAGGGTTACAAAGTAGAGGTGACCTGAGGAAGGTCCACCACAGGATACTCTCCTTTGTCCCTCTTCTCTGGCATTCAAACCCTATTGTGCCTGTAAATTAGAAGGACACCCTATTGTATTTAGATTAGATAGACTTAAAGCTAAAAATAATATTCGTCTTTTGAGTTCTGATGGTTATATATTTTTTAAATCTGGCCACCAATTTATCTTTTCTTACTTTTTTTTTTGGTTTTTTTTTTTTTTTTTTTTTTTTACAGAGAGGAAAGGAAAGGATAGAGAGTTAGAAACATTGATGAGAAACATCAAATCAGCTGCCTCCTGCACACTCCTCACTGAGGATGTGCCCACAACCAAGGTACATGCCCTTGATCTGAATCGAACCTGGGACCCGACCCTTCAGTCTGCAGGCCGACACTCTATCCACTGAACCAAACTGGTTAGGGCTACAAATTGATCTTAATGTACGTATCAACATGGGTAATAGTTCACCTCTATAAACTGTGCTAACTTTAACGTTATACTTTCGCAGAAACGCAATGTACGTGTGGGAAAGTGATTTCTGATGCCTCCCATACATGTCCCATTTGAGTGTAAGCCAAAGGGAGAACCACAATACCTAACAGTGATTATACAAATCAAAAATCAAAGAAGTATGGGATAAAATGACAAGTTTGAAGAAAGGGAGATCTTATGAACCGCCCCTACCTCCCTCAACTACATAGGATAATAACAATGGAATTACAATAGCAGCTTCCAAATCTATTGCTACAAATTATCCTGAAAAACCAAAATACACTTTCATTTGGTTGTGTTTATGCACATCCAGAGGAACCTACGCTGCACCAGCGACACAGTTCCTTTTGGAGAACTGAGTTCAGGTGGTGACGGCTAAGTGGGCTCAGGCTCCACATCCTCTAGGGATGGTTGGTCAGAGCCAAAGTGTCCTGTTACCTGCCCTCTGTACCTTCTGAGCTGGCTCCATAGCCCACTTCGTTCTCTTAAGACTGAAAAGTGGATAATGATAACTTCAATTAAGATTAAAGAAATAAATGCAAGTACTAAAGTACCTTGTCACTTTTTAAATCATTTTAATGGTTATATAATATTCTGTCGCTGCTACTTTCTATATTTGGAAATTTTTAAGTTTTTTCTTATTTAAAAGAATGTTCTCTTATTAAAAAAAAAAAACTTTTTTAAGTTTTCCCTTATTTTTAAATGGGGGGAAATTGTTCTCAGTTTCTTTGGGCACAAAACTCTATTGTAAGAATTATCTCCAAAGGAGAGGTTCCATAAGTCAGTGTTTTTCAACCTTTTTTGGGCAAAGGCACACTTGTTTCATGAAAAAAATCACGAGGCACACCACCATTAGAAAATGTTAAAAAATTTAACTCTGTGTCCATATTGACTATATATAAAGTGATTCTCTTGAATAGGAATCAAATAAACACAAAGAAAGTATTTTATAATTACTTTATTATGAAATATTAAGTAAACAAAATAGTGAAAAATTATAAAATTCTTGTCTTGTCTGCACCTACGGCACACCAGGCAACACTAGTGTGCCGCGGAACAGCGGTTGAAAAACACTGCCGTAAGTATTATAAGAATCAAAGGTGAAGACTCATTTATAGTGACAAGCTTTCTTTTTTTCCCCGTGATTGTCCCAATTTACATCAAATCTCCAATTTCTGATCCCTCGGTTCTAAAAGGGAGGCTTGAGAGGAACCGTAGGTGTACAGACCCCTCTCACGTGGTCCAGGTAAGAATGTACAGCAACTGAAAGGCTCAGTGTCTGCACACCCATTTAGACTCCAATGTGAAGAACCAACTTCCATATTCGAGATGCAAATTATAAAGACTCCCAAAACTCTAAAGCCACACGTTTCCAAAAGGACTTGTACTTCTGATAGGAAAAGAAAGGGGGGACGCCCGGCCAGCATAGCACAGTGGTTGAGCAACCACCTATGAACCAGGAGGTCACAGTTCAATTCCCGGTCAGGGCACATGCCTGGGTTGCAGGCTTGATCCCCAGTGTGGTGCATGCAGGAGGCAGCCAATTGATGATTCTCTATCAAGACTGATGTTTCATCTATCTCTTGCCCTCTTTCCTCTCCATTTCTCTCTGAAATCAGTAAAAATATATTTAAGGGGGAAAAAGGGGGGGATTTTTTAATTAGGACCCCAATTCTCAAAGCGCTAACAAGAGATTTAACACATACATATAGGATTGGTGTTTTAATCAGATTAACAGAGACCCAAGTACAGAGCGGTGAGACAAAAGTATTGTCAGTGAGACTGGATGGGTTAGGAGAAGGCTGGTGTCCAGGTTTGAAATTGGCACTGCTTTGTACAGAGAGCTGGCTGTCATTTCTTTAGATCTGCCCTGGAAGGCTATCTCTTATGCTGCTCATGGGTTCCAGCAACATGATGGGGTTTTGTAAAGTGACTCTAAGAAGCAAGAACTGATCTGAAAGACTTAATGGTCCCTCCCACATCCCCTCAACTCCCACTATACTCAGCCCAAAACTTAACTTTCCTCGGAAGTTTCTAAACCACACAACATTTTTTTTTTTAATTCTAAAACTCTTTTGCTTTCTGAGGATTTTCTGACAGGACCCACAAATGTTTTCAAAGACCTGGCTCTGAGTTCAATGCACAGCACCTTAGAGACAGCTAACCCACGGAGAGGAGGCTCAGCGCTGGTTTACCTTCCTTTCCTTTCCTTGCTCAGAACCAGATTCCCAACATACCATGCTCATGCTCCACACAACTGAGAGTCATTCATTCATTCCAGTATTCACTGTGCTCTTACTGTGTGTCAGGCTCCAGGCCAGGTTCTGAGAACCCAAAATGGATGTTAAGTCGACAACTCCAGCCTCATTCAGGTAAGCCAATTTCCCTGAGCCTCAGTTTCCTCAACTGTGACATGTGGGTTAATAATGGTACCTGCCTTAAACTATTAAATAATTGCCCAGCTGGTTTGGCTCAGTTGTTGAGCATTGACCTATGAACCAAAAGTTCATGGTTCAATTCCCCAACAGGGCACATGCCCAAGATGTGGGTTCCATCCCCAGCAGAGGGCATGCAGGTGACACCCGATCAATGATTCTCTCGTATTATCGTTGTTCTATCTTTCTCCCTCTCTCTTGTTCTCTGAAATCAATAAAAAAAATATATTAAAATATTAAATAATTATACATATCTCTCAAATTAAGTGAAATAGTATACATAATAAACATGATTCCCAACACCTGTTAAATATTCAAAAAAGTATACCTTAGTCACTAATATGAAAAAATAAGAAGCACAATTAATTTAGCTGCTTCTGGTCAAAAATTGTCAAAGCAATTGTTAATAGACAATGTATGTAATACCTTAATCCACATGTGTCAAACACAAGGCCCGAGGGCCAAATCCGTCCCGCCAGGCCTTGCAATGTGGCCCGCACCGCGCTGTCATCACTGCACTCCGCTGCATTTCCATCACAATGACAGTTTATGACTGTTCAGTAAACCATTCGGCCCGCGATTTAGGCTGGATTTTAGATTTTGGCCCCTTCTCTGATTGAGTTCGACACCCCTACATCAATAAATAAAATTAAAAGATTTCCATGAAATCCCTTACCCCAAAAAAACCCTGTATAAATTAAACTATCATGTGCTTATTATGGAAAACTGGTAAAACACAGAAAAGCAATAGAAAAGTGTCCATCATCCATCTTATCATATAATAATAATCACTCTTATCTCCTTCTATATCTATTATTTTCATTGTTGAAATCACATTATGTGTACAGTTGGTTTGTCTTACTGTGGTAAAATATACCAAACATAACATTTAATATTTTTAAAAAATGGACAATGTAAAAAAAAAAAACCAAAAAATAAAATAAAGTAAAATAAAAAATAGACAATGTGAACAATATAATCTTACATTTGATGTCCAAATATACCAGGTAGGGCAAAAGTAAGTTTACAGTTGTTCATATGAAAAATAATACAAGAATTAATTAATAATATAAGAATAAACTCTGCGTTTCATGTACTCATAGCTGTAAGCCTACTTTTGTCCACGCTGTATAATGCTTTACCTCTATAACTGAATATCAATGTAGCCTACAAATTCCTAATTCCAACCTCTAGTGGAGATTAAAGGTACTGGTGATTTAACCTTGCGATTAAAAGTAACTCGGTCATCACTAGTTACTTAAAAGACCATCGTCTTTTAAGATTCTTTTCTTTCCCCATTTCTCATCTGCTCCTGACTCCCTGACACTGGGAAAGCAACTGTGGGGCATGCTTGCCATCTATAGGTGGTGTCATGTCAGAGTAGCTGGTGCACCTGGTTTGCATGTTGACTTCTGGTATCAACTACCAATGACAATAGCTCCACCATGGACTCCAACAAGGTCCACCACGTCTCTCTGCCGCCCAGCCAGCTCTCCCCAATCTTCCAACCCTCCCAGCATCTCTGCCACAGCTCCCCTGGAGGACTCGGGACCTCTCTGCTGCTGTCCCCAAACCACACAGGAGCTTGGGTCCTCTATGACTGTCCTCAGCTACCACCACTTCACTCACAAGGCCAGCTGAATGTGCATCTTCTTGTCCCCCCACCCCCACCACCTGCCCCCGAGCGCAAACTCAGTTCCCCCACTGCTCTAGATTCCTCCTGAATTATCTTGGGAGGTTTCTGGATCTGAGAAGAGCATGTCTAATTCTCTCTTCCCTCCTGTGAAATGGGGCAGGATGCAGAGGGTCTCTCCCAGGCACCCACTTGCTTTGCAACTCCAAACACATCCCCTTTGGGGGGAAAAAAATGGGTCAATATGCTTAAGTCCTTAAATGGTTATGGCCTTTTGAAGTGCTTCATTAACCAGTTTCTTTCTCTGTATGTATAATAGGGATAATAACTGCCCGTCTCACAGGGACACTGAGAATTAAATGGGAAAATATAAGTAAAACCTATAGAATGAAGCAAGTGCTACCCACCCCTTCTAGGTTTTTCCCTTCCAGGTGACCTTCCAGTCACTGCATTCATATGTATAAAGTAGGGGTGTCGAACTCAATCAGAGAAGGGGCCAAAATCTAAAATCCAGCCTAAATCGCGGGCCGAATGGTTTACTGAACAGTCATAAACTGTCATTGTGATGGAAATGCAGCGGAATGCAGTGATGACAGCGCGGTGCGGGCCACATCGCAAGGTCTGGCGGGACGGATTTGGCCCGCAGGCCTTGTGTTTGACACATGTGGTATAAAGTGTGCTTGTTCCAATAATAAAACCCTGACCTTGCACCCTAGAAATCCATTTGCAAACATGTGTCCCAAGTTTCAGCCCACAAAAAATTAATAAAACCTTGCAATTCTTTTGGCATATAAAATACCTTATTGCATTATAGTTCAAAGTCTTCATCAAGGACAGCAAACTTGACAACCATCTGCAGCTTAGTGACTTAACCTGAACAGCCCCATCCTTATCTCCCCGATCCCAATGCATTACTTTCTACCCTGGGTTACTCTGGCAAATCACATTTAGATTTTCACTTAAGTTACAAAAATCAAAACACTTGAGGAAATTAGGTAAGTAAGAGGCCATTTTCCATGGCATCAGTTCAAGGCCAAATCAATGTACTGACTTGAAAATTAGAGCATTTGGCACAATTTCAGCCATTATTTTGTGAATATGAACTTCTCTCCTTCAGCATCTCTAGTCATATCTTCCTTTTTCTTTTTTTTTTAATTTGATTGCACTGCCGAAAGGAATTTAGCATCTTCGCCTACAAAGAGAGAAAATGGGCTGCCAGGGACCTAAAAGCAATTTCCAGCAAGTCAGTACTCGCACAGGTCCATCTCAGCTTTCAAATACACACTGAGGATTTTGTTTTAAGTTGGAGACATCCTGTCAAGGTCACAACCACTTTGGCTCGCAATGAAGATGCACAATTAGACATCGCAGAGAGACCCTCTGCTTCAGAGCAGCAGCTTTGACAGGACTCTTCAAAGAGCAGAATCCTTTCTTTCCCTCTTCTCAAGTCACACTCAGAAGCCAGCAGAGCAAATAGGGCAGCCAAAATGCTCTGCATGAAACAGGATTAGGGGCTCAGGCGGCTCAGCGCACCCTCCCGGGTCTCACCCCATGGCCTGCCTCACTGAATCCCTCAGCACTGCCTCAGATAATCTAAACCAGGGGTCGGGACATTTTTTTTTTTTCTGTAAAGAGACAGATAACATGCTTTGCAGGCCATGTGGTCTCTGTTGCAACTGCTCAACTCTGCTGTTATAACATGAAAGCAGCCAGAGACAATATGCAAATGAATATTTGTGCCAGTCCCCCAATAAAACTTTATCTAACAAAACAAGTAACCAGCTAGACTTGGCCTGGGGACTACTATTATAGTATAGTTTGCTGGCCCTGAATTAACTAATGGCATACCTTTTTATTGTCTCTTGGTTCACATGCACCTCAAGATAGAGAAGCTGAGTATCACAGAAAGCACCAGAAAACTCAGTGTAGTACATCCTGAACTTTGATTTATTTTCATTTCACCCGCAACGTTTACCAATGTTATGAAAATTGCACCTCAGTCATTTACCAGGAGGCTGTTTAGGACCTTAAAACTATATTTTACTCCATAAATCATGATCATGTCAAATGTAATCTTTCACACACCGTGAATTTTAATTCTTGGTAGATGCATGTTCACTACAATTCTATAGATGATATCCCTTCTTCTAAAAAAACTGCATTTCATAAGTATCACATAAAATTGGTTTTTTCCCTTTCTCTCTCATATGGAAATAGGTGATACTATGAAACACAGATCAGAGTCCAAAGAGTTTCATTATAATAAGCATTATATCAGAGTAGCTGGAATGCAACATCTATAGGGGGAGAGACTTAGGTTTTAGAGTAATTTTTATATATAATGTCCTAGACATAGCTTAATATATTCTATTTATAGATTTACATTATGCATTTATGCTATATAACATATGACATGACATGACATGACATGGTATGATATACCATTCAAACAGCAACCAGGCAGAGTCCCTTCCCTATGGGGTCATGGAACAGAGGGCCCAGAAGGCATATTTGTTCCATGTGGTCATTCCCAGCAAGCCAGGCCTGGCTGGAGCAAGGATGAATACTGACCCAAGCCAGGCCCTCTCCCAGACTCCAGATGGACCTATAAAAGATAAATTCAAGAGCTTTGGTTTGGCTGATTGTATCACATGAACTGAGATGTCCCACCAGTGAAGCCTGTCCTCAGAGGGGCCGGAACATTCCAGCAGACCTGAGGTCCCCATCTCCAGCCTTCCTCGAGGCCAGCAGCATCCCAATTCCACAGCCGCCCTTCCAGGACAGATTCCTCTTCCCATTGTGCTAGCTGGGCTTCTCGCAAGCAGAGAGTTACTTCCACACGCCCTGCTCTGCTCCAGTTCTCATCTCCCCTTCCAGCCATGCCTCCCAGTCTTCTCCAGAGAGAAAGCAAATCCGGTTCATCTGTCAGTTTGGTCTGTGACTGGGGGAAATGAGCTCCATGTGAATGCCGTGGAGGACCCTCAGGAAGCCACTCCTCTCCCCTAGGTCCTGGGACTCTCTGCCACTGCCAAACACTTTCTTATGGGAAGCAGATGAGAATAACAGGCCTTCCATAAAAGTGTAGTGAGAAGCTGACCAAATAAGGTAAAAGAAGACTGAATGAGATGTCACCGAGGGCCCTTCATTTCTGCACCACGTGAAACAAAAAACAGGAGAACATCGCCTTCCTGTCCCACCCCAGAATGACAACCTTCAGTGGCTCCCAGCAGTCTGGTTGCAACCCCAGGCAGCCTTCTGCGGTCGCCCTGGAGCTGGGTGAGCCGAGCCAACATGGGGCCAACCTCTGCAAAGCGAAGAAGGCAGACCCAGCTTTTGGCTCCGGTCAACAGACCCCAGAGCCTCCACATTAGCCAATGTGCTCTGCCTCTTCCCCTCTGATCTCTTCACCTCCTGTCCAGTCCATCCCACCCCCCACTCCAGATCATTCCTCCTCAGGAAAGAGCTTTCTTACTGTCACTTTCTTGCTCCAGTTCAGGCCTACTGCAGAACGCCATTTTTATTATGTCTCACTTTCTCACAAAACCCTTTAGTGGCTTCCTGAAGGTCTAGGATACAGTCTTAATTGCTCACCAAGCTTATCATATCTCATAAAATATCTTTCCAATGCTCCTCTTCGGCCTCATGAGAACCTCTCCCCCTGCTGTCCACTCTGTTGCAGGCACACCAGACCTGTGCTGTCCAGTATGGCAGCACCTGCCAGGTGTAGCTAATTAATTCAGTCCTTTGCTTGCACCAGCCACATTTAAGTTCTCAAAGTCACATGTGGCTATGGCTCCCACATTGGGTGGCACAGCTCCAGACTTTTCTTGGTTCTTCCAATGGACCCAGCCCTCTATTACTCCAGCCTTTGCCTCCACTGTCCCCACCGTCTCCTTCCTAGCCTTCCCCTTGAATTTCCTTAGACCCTTCAAGTCTCAGCTTACATACCACTGATCAAGGAAGCCTTTATTTTTTTGGCAGGGTGGGCGGTGGGGGTGGGCTGTGATTAGGTTAAGTAATTGTGTTAAACACTCCAAGGCATATTTAATAATTAAAATGATTTAACTGCATACAATCTGTTGTTTCCCATAAGGACTGGTCATCCTATGAACAGTTTTATCCACGGTACCTGGTGGGCGACATCCTGAAGTATCTGAATCACATCAGGTAAAAACCTGAAGAAGCTCCCCAGCATATATCTGGCAAAGGACACTTTTTTAAAAATGGGAGTGCAAAGGCCAAACACTGAGTGGCATGCTAACTGTCAATTTTCCCAGAAACATTTCAGCCAAATGAAAATTGACATCTGAGTTTCATTCTTTAATCTTTTTATTTTTTATTTTTTTAAATATATTTTTATTGATTTTTTTACAGAGAGGAAGAGAGAAGGATAGAGAGTTAGAAACATCGATGAGAGAGAAACATCGATCAGTCGCCTCCAACACTTTTCCCACCGGGGATGTGCCCACAACCAAGGTACATGCCCTTGACGGGAATCGAACCTGGGACCTTTCAGTCCGCCAGGCCGACACTCTATCCACTGAGCCAAACAGTCTCGGCTTTTCTTTAATCTTTTTAAAAAGTAGCACATAGTTCTACTTCTCACCTACATTTTGTCAAATGTAAGATTTGAAAACTTATTTCATACCACTTAATTTCATTTGCAAGATGAACATCCAATCTAAACTTAATAACTTTACTCTCATTATTCACACAAATGTTGGTCCCCAATTTTGGTCCCGATTTGATCCCAATATGAATATCGTCACTTAAGGAAGACCTCCCTCTTGGGAATAAAAGTCTAATTCCCTGTAACAACTTAACATGCCAAAGATTGATCCTTCTTTGGTCTCCCATTTGTGCTCCAGAAGTTATCACCTTAGCTGTCTCAGAGCACAAGCTAAGTCCTCTAAAACAGAATTAGCCTCTTACCACCCACATGGAGGCTGACTAAGGAAGGCATTTTCAGAAGCTCACAGTAGCAAGAAGAGAAATACAACAATGCTAGCCCATTTCCATTCATTTTATGCCCGTTTAGGTAGAAGAGCCTGAAAGGACATAAAGAACCTTTCACTCTCAGATTATTTAACTTACAAGGTTGTAACAAGTTCAAAGTGATTTTTTATTTTTAGTCTATGCAATCACCTTCTAATTGACTCACAAATGAAATATAAAAGATTTTTAATATATATGTTTATTCCAGCCCTCTACACAATCATAGAAAGTAAAAGTTTGAGAAATTTTCAGTAGGTCAGAATAATACAGAATTTTTAGTTGGTAACACACAATTAAGAAATTGGTCATATTTGCTGAAACCGGTTTGGCTCAGTGGTAGAGCATCGGTCTGCAGACTGACGGGTCCCAGGTTCGATTCCGGTCAGGGGCTGCAGGCACATCCCTGGTAGGGGGTGTGCAAGAGGCAGCTGGTCGATGTTTCTCTCTCATCCACATTTCTAGCTCTCTATCTCTCTCCCTTCCTCTCTGTAAAAAATCAATAAAATAAAAAATATATATATTTAAAAAAAGAAAGAAGGAAAGGAAAGGAAAGGAAAGGAAAGGAAAGGAAAGGAAAGGAAAGGAAAGGAAAGGAAGAAAGAAGAAAGAAGGAGTCTGATAAACTTGACTGTCACGGTCTAACAATAGTTACACATGGCTTGGTTGAGGTTAAAGACACGGTCAGGAGGGTAAATAATAAAGGATTTTTAAAATTTTAGAATCCATCATTGGGGGGGGGGGGCAGGAAATGTCATAAATACTAGTCCTTTGGCTAATATTATAAACATACAAGATCCAAGCAGATTAAATAAAACTATGTTACATGTGTAGATGTAAGAAAGGGTATCTGGAAAGAATGCAGAGTTCACAGCACCATCTCAACTTAAAAAGAAGTGAAGGCAACATTCTGAGGCAGGAGATCCCTCCTGGTCCTGATCTCTAGTCCTTCACAAGCCCTACTTCCCCAAAGGAGACATCTCAACACAGGCTCAGGTGATCCAAGTCCTACACGTCAGGATACATGTAACTTACTCAGAGATGGTCTGCTCAGACCCTCATTACTTTACACAATCCTGACAAGTTTGGCAATCTGATGCCCAATCTATAGTGAACTAGCAGTAAAACGCTGAAAAGTGAGAGAAATGCTAAAGACACCAATACGTCAACAGGGATAGGTGATCTCTAGCATTATGGGGGGAGACACACACACACACACACACACACACACACACACACACACAAAAGGTGGGCATTGGAAGAGAAATCTGAGACCACTTAGGAAAGAGGCAACTGAGCTTATTTTCCCAAGACCATCCAAAGGCACCCACCCCATCCCTGGAAAGAATAACAGACACTTCTCATCTTGGACCTGAGCAATGAAGAAACAATTCCAATCTGCTCAGGACACACTCTGAGTAAGAAAGCCAGGAAGTGTTCAAAAAGCTGTAATTTATAAAGATTTTCCTCGAAGTGGTTAATCATTTTTGCACGTGTTGACATGTAAAGAGCCAGGCTCTGGTGCTTGGGGAGTTGTCTTCTAAGGAAAGCGCCTTTCTCCCACACCCTCAGCTGACGAGGCACTGAATGGACAGTCCACGTTGGAAACCGTTCCAAGGATAGCATTCCAAAGTCAGCTACAACAACAAACAGCAGATGTCCTGAAGAGACACAGAGACCTCCTCCCCACACCCAAACTGTTGGAAAAGGAAAACACAGACCACCCACCCCCCACCCTGGGAAAACAAAAACAAAAACAAAAACGTGTGACCAGATAGGTAATTGATTTAAAAAAATAAATCGCTACGTTTCCAAAGAGTACTCAAGAGCACCTTACAAAGAATGCTTTTTTTTTTCAAGACAAATCATTCTCATTATTACAAAAAAGTAATCAAATAAAGTTCCCCTTGTACAACTGCCAGGCCCACAGGCACTTCTTCCAACATGAGATAATCAAAACTAAAGAGTTTTCTCCAGGGATTAGACACTTCCAAGTAGCAAATTTCCATTTTAGAATAAGCATATGTATTGCTGTGTTCTCTAGTGCAACAGTGTGGATGGCCCTTCAATATTAAATTCTAGTTTCTCAACTCCTATGGTGGAGGGAAACAGTCCACATTCAGGGTGGGTCATGCGAGACTATGAACCTCCTACCCGCTACCCCACCAGCACCAAATTACTAAAATCCATCCACTAAGAGAAAAACAGGCCCGAGATAGCTGGCTGAAATGCAACCAACGTGGCCAAGTAAGAATGTTCCCACCATCATGGCGGGGTATTTATGCACTGATTGGTAACTTCTTCACCTGCTTCTAAAAAGACCCAGAGGATCCTGCCTGATGAGCTGCCTAAAAGACCCGCCCTGTACTTTCCACGCACATGTTCGTTATATCCTGAAGAAGTGTACTGGACAAATCACAAATTCATCCAAACTCTCCCAAATGCACACAAGAGTAAGAAGGAAGCAACCCGGTGGTTCCTCCCTTATCCTTCCTTACCTTATCCTTATCACAGCAGGCAGCAGCTGGGTGGCTAACGCCTTCCGATTTGCCCAGCACTGTTCCAGTTTTTAAACTGAAGGTCCTATGTCCTGGAACTCCCTTACTGCCAGGTAACTGGGACAGTCGATCATCCTACACACAGCAGTGACACTCATATATCTCTGCGATCAGTAGCCAGAGGTGTGGTTATGCACAAACCCTTGTCTTGAGTGGAAATCTGTTCATCAGACATGAGTTCAAATCCCATTCCTTCCACTCCCCAGCAGTATAAAATTCACCCCTCTAAGTCTGTTTCTTCATTTATGAGATAAAGATAACAGATAAAGATAATTTCCTCGGGAAATTATATGAGAAACAAGTGAGATCATGGACCCAAACTAAGCTTTCTAATTATATAAGCTATCTAATGTTGCACCTACCATTTCAATCATCATTATATTATAATCACATAATTCCATTTTAACCCATTAATTGAAAATTTCATAACTTTAACTCCTATTAAAAACAAATTGTTTCCCCGCATCTTATAACTTTAGGCTTGTAGTTGAGAACCCTATAGCACTGAACAGCCATAAAAAAAAAAAAAATGACATGACCACACAGGGGGGAAAAAAATAAATAAATAAATAAATATATATATATATATATATATATATATATATATATATATATATATATATATATATATTATATAATATATATTATATATCTAATGTATAATATTATATATATATATTATATATATAAAATAGTATTCTTTGCAAACCAGTGAAAATTACCAATTTGGACACATCCAAATCCAAGAAAAGCAGCCCCAAAACTTTACCACTTGAAAGATAAAGCAGATTTCCCTGCCTAGTCCTGTCAGCAACTGCCTTCTGTCCCTCCTGCTCTGCCACCTAGAAGAGTGCCTGTCATCTGTGTCACCAACGCTGCTGCATGTAAACAGGCTGAGCTGAAACAGGCTTTCCCCTCCTCGGTGACGGTTCAGATGCAAGTCCGTGAACACTGCAGACTAACTATAAGAACATTTGTAAAATGTGTCGACCCAAAGTATGACATATGACAAACGTGTGTGTCACATGACCAATGCTGCTATGTGAAGAGCCCTGCAATCCAGGAAGCAAAGTCCTGAAGAAGAATGCACAGGAGATGTAGTCTCATGTATGAAATGGGTATCATTGTCCCCATCTCCCCGGCACAACCATCGTCTTCCTTCACATCAGCTGATCTTCAACCAATCTTAGCCAATGGGATTCTCCAGTATAGCCTAACTACGTAGTGTTTGCTGGACTTAATGTTGGTAAACCTCTTCAAATTCTTAAATTACTTATCATTCACTTGGGAAAGAGGGCAGCATACACACAACCATCAGCAATAGTTTCAAGATGAGAGTGATATTCAAAGACACACCTTTTATGCAGGATTTCTTTTTTCATATTCATCAAATGGAAATTAAACAAATTGTACCTTTCTATGGCTCTTGGTCACCTTCTGACTTCAAGGATAATGATCAGAACTGTTTTTTTGCAGACTAGCATAGAAACTCCCAAAAAAAAGAAAGATGGTGGGACTACCACTAGCCGACATGATGTGCTTGTGCAAATTAGGAAAGGAAGTCTCTTCCTCAAGACACTTTACCACCATCTGCCATAAAACTTGCTATAGAGTGATTTTGTTAGAACAAGGGACTGTGTTGCCACATTCTAACAAACTGTCATAACAGATATGCAGATCATGATGTCCACGATACACAAGGTGCCCCAGAGGTTTGCAATACCCAACCTACACCTGAACATTGGTCTGGACAGCATCCCTTCATCTTCAAAGCCATAACATCACAACACCTCAGGTAAACTACTTGTGATTTGCCTAGAAATTGACTCCAAAAGTCAGGTTCATATACTGCTTGTGTGAGTGTATGATTCCATGGATCTATTGTATTTTAGACGCTATTTCAAATGAATTTTGAAAAGAAAAAAAAAATAGAGAATTGTCTATCTTGAGTTAGATTACTGGCCCAAAGCCATGAGAACGGCTATTCTTGATATGTCAGAATGAGAAATTTAAAAATATATATTTTATATAAAGGCAATGTCATAGCGGAGAAAGAGAAAAATGAGGGAATTTTGGAATACTGGAAAAATCAGTTTGTTCCAAGGCAAAAATATGTATCCTTATCTTGCATGCTCTAAAATTTTAACTACCATCCTAAAGATAATTGCCCTATTTCATTCAAAATCCACTTGACATAGGATATGAATAAAGTTTACCAGCATGGACATCTTCCTTAAACAGTTTTACATTTAGCTGCCATCAATCTCACCCTTCCCACCTTTAGAATCTGGCCTCTAAATGGGACCATTTAACAGTTCACAGGACCCAGGATAATGGGTTTTCCAGAAACAGGATCCCAGTTTCCCAAGCAATGGGAAGGTCAGACCACAAGAGCCACAGCTCGAAGAAAGCAGATAATTCAAAAATAAAAATTCGTAAACAAGCGGATTTTTATGGTCCTCTGTACTGCAGAGCCCTGACTCAGACACATTGTTTTTCCTCAACCTCTTATATCATCACTACAAGTAACTGTGAGTGCAGCCTTCCAAGCAAAACAGCTTTCCAAGGAGAGGAAAGCAACCCAGCCCACTGGAGGGTCTAATAGGGGCCAGGTGTTCTTTCTGCTGCTTCAGCTGGAATTCCCCCCTTTTAATCTCACATCACAGAAGGTTTTCTTGATCCCATTTCATAGAGGAGGAGGCTGAGTCTCAGAGAGGTTGAACAACTTGCCGAGGTCACACAGCCATCAGTGGGAAGCCCCGTTTGGCCTCCACGCGCTTGCCCTTCTGCTGCAGCACGCTGCCCTGGGCAGAGCTTTAGGGAGCACTTCCCCAACCTTCTTGTGCCCACAGGTGTCCTGCGGGTCTTGAGACAGTGCAGATTCTGGTTCCAGAGGCAGGGGTGGAGCCTGAGGTGCTGCGCTTCTCACAAGCCCCCGAAGATACAGAAGACCTGAGGGTTGTTGGCCCACATGCTGAGCAGTAAGGCTCTTGACCAGTGGTTCTCAAATAAAGTGTTGCCCCCCTGGAGACATCTGGCAAATGTGTGGAGACGTTTTTGATTGCCGCACTACTGGTGGTGAAGCTACTGGATGTTGTAGGCAGAGGTCAGTGATGTTGCTAAACGTCCTACAACTCCCAGGGCAGGCCCCCAACCCAAACAAACATTTATCCGGCCCAGAATGTCAACAGTGATGCAGTGAAGAAACCCTGTGTTGGAGGTCCCACGTTCCTTTAAGCTTCTTCCAAAGCTGCTGTAATTTTGCAAACTTGCACTGAGGTCAAAGGTAGCTCTATTCTCCGAAAAGCCCAATAGAAAATTTGATGTCATGCAACCAATGGCTAGAGCATGATAAAGTTTCATTTCCTTACAAATATGTTGCCTTTATTCTGAAGAAAATCAAATCAGTTGATCGCAAAGAAGGGTTTCACACACGCCCGAGTTTCTAGAAGGTCTTTGCTTCTTCACCCCCAAGGTCACAACGAAAAAGGCAAAGGATAAGATTATTTTTAGATACAAGTTTTATAATTTCCTGTTCTGGCAGCTCAGACATTTACCCGGTTGACAAGGATCACATGAAACCATCTTTTATTATTCAGCACTGGCCATCGCTGCCCACCATCAGCATCATGCTGAGAAATTGCAGGGCTCATACCCAGCATCCACTCAGTTCCTAAAACTCAGTAAAGAGAAACCAGTCATTCATTTGAGTCTTTAATGTTCATGATACCAAAGAAAGAAGTAAACTAGTTCAATTTCAATATTTTTCACTGAAGTAACCATGCATTTCAGCATTAAGAGAATCTTCAAATGTCATATTGTTTGATTATAGCACAGGCTTTAGGAAGAACACATTTGAATATAATTTGGGTGGCAAATTAAGGTGTGGTTAGAATTAGGTGGCTTTTGGGAGGGTCTAAGAAAAAACATCATATGAGCTAATGTACCAGACCCCCAGGCTGTACACATCTTTCTGTCTTTCCTATCTTATCTATCAATGGACTTTTCCTGCTCCCAGCCCAAAGGCCCCAAATGCCCCTGATGCAGCCCCCAAAACAGGGTCTCTGTCAACTTAATGTCCCTCTCAAAACACAGGCTACATTTGAAGGCTCTCCATAAAATGACTGAGTGAATGGCTGAATGAATGAATGAATGAATGAACTTTCAAGCCCTTGAACAATCAGCTCTCTGGGGTCTCCTTCCTCTCGAGATATTTCCTTGTCAGTTTTTCCCACTGCTTCCCTTGCTCGTTCTCTGTCCTAAACACAGATAAACTCCAGCTCCAGTTGGGTCTCCTCCCCCTGTAGAGCTCTAAACCTTCCCTTTACAAACAGTTCCCAAACCTTCACCTCTAGCCCAGTTTTCTGCCCTAGAATACAAACTTGTATTTTCAAATGTTAAATTCATCTCCCCCTCCCCAATTCCTGCCTCCCTCATAGCTTTCGTAGGTACTATCAATGGCCCCCACCCCCAAGTGGAACACTTCCAAGCAGAACACTCCAGCTTCTTCCTGATAGCTTCCTCCTCCTCACCCTTTACATCCTTAGTTGCCCTGTAATGTGGATCCTCTTCTATTTCTTTCCCAGTCTGTTCCCACTGTCCTCACTCAATTCCACCTCACGAATGGTCTCCTACACTCCAAAACTAATTCACAGGTACACGATGAAGGAGAGCAGCATAAGAGATGGTTTTAGGCAGAGTATGGGTTGTAACTGCCCCATGGAAAGCCCTCATGACCCCAGATGCTGCACTAGACCCCACCCCAGCTCTCTCCCACACACAAAGGAGGTGATGTACCTGATGGTTAGGAGTACAGGCCCTGAGGCCACTGTGACTGTGACTCTTTATAAGGTTTTTGAGCAGGGTAATCTACTTCCTTGAGACCCACTTTTTTTCATCTATAACAAAGGGAGCTTAATCCACTTAATAGCATTCTGAAGAAATTAGAGTGAAACTGGGATGGTGGAGAGGAGGTCACTCTTGAGTTGGCATAACTCCGTACAGATATCTGTGCCCCAACAAGTGACCTGTGAAATGCCGCCAGGCGGGGTTTGATTCTGAAGAGAGAAGTCGGTGGTTTGTAAAGGGAACATGGACTTGCTCTACAAGGAGAACAACTGATGTGAAGGTAACTAGAGTTTATCCCTTCCTCACCTTTCTTCAAAGAAACATCAGTGATATTTGTTGAGCCAGGCCTGGGGCAAAGCACTTTACATAAGTCATTTCATTCGAGACAAAAGAATAAGCTCACGCAGGTGAATGGAAAGGTTTTGAAGGAGGCAAAGAAAACTGCGGATCAAAACTATATTAGGCCAGAAGTCTCCTATAAATTCCACTAGCATTCTTAGGTCTCTTGCAAAACCTCAGAACTGCTCTTAGAATTATAACAACAAAAACAATTAGGCCCCTTAAACAATGCAGATGGAAACACCAGGGGAAGAAAATAATTGAGGTTCAAAATAAGAGAGAAAAGAATGAACATATTAGGAGAAAGAAAATAGTTTTAAATAAAGCATAATATAAACCAGATGAGAAACCTAAATAGAAAAGAAAAGATTCAAAGAAAACAAATCAGAGAGGAGAGGGAGTGGGTGGGGGAGGAAGGGGCTAGAAGTTATTTTGACTTTCTACAGATCACTAGATGATCCAATGCTTCTCATTTCTGATGGCAAGTGCCCTGTGTGGTCTTAGGCAAGTTACGGAGCCACCCTGATTAAGTAATGAGACTGTGTCAGCACCCACACCTCACGGGTTGCTCACAGGAGTATCTGAGGACAGCACTAAGTTCTGTACCTACACCAGAGCCTTCCATTTTAACAGCAGTGGTGAGGACGATGGTGATTTATGCTAAAGACAGTTCCCTGCCAGGACCTCCCAAGACGAGAATCCATGAACCTTCCTCTATTCCTGCGATAACCCTCAGACAATCCTTGCCACACAGATTGCTTGGGAGGCTGCTGTGATTCTGGGAAATGTGGTCATTTTGGACCGTTCTCCTATGCAAGTAGCACATTTGTGTCTGGAAAGCAACAGAGCAAAGCATGCAAAGATAAAATCAGCCCAGATAAGTGGGGGAAGATAATGAGTTCTTCCAAAAGATTGCATGTTCCCCGGAGAATCCTTGTCATCGTGTGTCAGAAGTCTCCATGTGGCATAAGCTTCCTCATGTCCCCACTAAACTCCCATAATGCCTCTACCTGTAACAGTTGCTCAAGAGGCAACCTAAGGATGCCCGCTGAGGTTAGTGCCTGGCAGGTTTGTAAGCTGTATCAAGTTTCCAGTGTGGAGCAAGGATCCAGTCATCACACAGCATGTTAGTCTGTCTTTTAAAGCAACTAAAGCCTGAGCCCTTAAAATTACAGTCTGATATCTGACATGCATCCTAAAGGCAGTACAACAGAGACCTTTGGCAGGAACTCCATGGCTATCATGAAGGTCCAGTGGCATACCTACATGAAGTGCTATTTCTACTGGCTAAGGTGCAATCAGCCTCTGCCTCTTCCTTCTTATACGAACTCTGCCAGGATGACAAAGACCTCCCCTGCCTTTTAAAAGAAAACCACCTTGCAGTGCATTCCTTTTTGGATGTGGATAGAAAAAGCAACGCTTTAAAGAATATTGTCGATCTGAGCCAGGATTGTTTCCAGCACACGGAAACATACACATTGGTGGCTAGGGAGCTCTTAATTCCAGGATCAAGTGATTAAGTTGAAAGAGGTTTGGGAGGGCGGGTTAGCAACTATTCAGAAACATATGTTTAAGTCTGGTCAAGAAATATAAGAAGAGAGCACTAATAAACCCACAGAAATGAAGGTTATAGTGATAGCTAGTCTCCATCAATAGGGTTCTGGGGGGGAGGGGGTTTGCTGAGTGTTGATAAGACATTTCCTGGATATAGGGCCATGGGCCCCAGTGTGTGGCACTAGAAGAATGCAAAGTCGGCCACGCATCTGTGGACTCTCTAAGAGAAGAGCACTTTCCTCTATTAATACCTTTTAAAAACACGCACCAATTCATGCTGGCAGTTCAAATCCTGCCATCCAATTTCAGTAGGTGATCAGACAGAGTTGGAAAATGTATGCAGGATAAAAAGAAAAACTCGAGTCTAGAGACTATTTGGGGTAAGGGAAAGAATAGTGAACAGAATCCCATAGCCTACACTTAAAGTTTAAGAGTCAGGAAAAGAGGTTAAAACTAGAGGACTTGGTTAAGTGGGTCGAAAAACAAAGGTTTCAGTTGCATAAAAAGCCAAATGTGAGTTCAGATTTTTCAGTGTGATATGCATAAATACTTGCTTCTATTTATACACACAAATATTTGCCTTTACTTGAGATTTAGTGGGACGCTGCTTGAGGCAAGATTTTTTAATAGTAATAATAAAAATAGTTAATAGTACTTAGAGCAAAGCATGTGTGGTCATGATGTTTTAAAGGGGAGAAAGAAAAGGTAATTCTGAACATCTGTACTACATTTCCACATGATAAACCCACCACATTCCCAAATTATTCTGAAGTTTGGGGGTAGTGCACAGTGTAGCAGTCCACGTAGAAAAATGTTTATTTAAAAAACAGAAAGGGAGACTCAAAGGCCATTTTAGAAAAACGGGGACAATATTTATTGTAAAATAAAACTGCCGATTAATAGCGAGAGTCCAGTAGTCAAAAAGTGAACTTTATGTGTCTGCTCGGATCTATAATTATTACTTCTATAAATACTCCTGAGAATTTTCACAAAATCTCAACCTTCCCAAGTGGTATCTCAGATCAAAATAATACCCCCTAACCTCTCCCTTAGATTTCTTTTCCAGGGCTTTCCTCATTCCTCGCCTTAAATGTTCTAAGACGGAAGGAGTAAGGGAGGGGTTGTCAAAGGCAGCTTCTCTCTCAATCTCATCCCATCTCTCTGTCTCTCCCTCACTTCCACCTGTACACACACACACACACACACACACACACACACACACACATTATTGATTTCAGAGAATAAGGGAGAGGGAGAGGGAGAGAGAAACATCAATGATGAGAGTGAATCATTGATCAGCTGCCTCCTGCACGCCCCCTATTGGGGATCAAGCCTGCAACCAGACATGTGCCTTCACCCAATAGAGAACCCTGACCTCCTGGGCCAAAGGTCTACCCTCAAGCACTGAGCCACATCAGCCAGCTCTTCTGTCTTCTTTTTAGGATCAAATCCCCACCTCTCCTCAGCGCATCTGTCTCCTAGTTCAATCCCCTGTAATCAGTTTTTGGGTCAAGGAGTATAGGCTCCAGGCTGCCCTTCCTCAGTAAAACAGAGCTTCCAGCAAGTAGGGCTGGGAATCATTGCCTTTGCCACAGTCACAAGAAAGATGTGTCAATCACTCTAAGCCAGCAGCTCACAGCCTGGCGATTCTGTCCCCCAGGGAGTATTATGCAATGTCTAGAGACATTTTTGGTTGTCACAAGCGGGAGAAGGAAAAAGGTGTGACTTGCTTCTAGTGAGTGGAGGCCCCGAATGCTGCTAACCATCCTACAAGGCACAGAACAGCACCCATAACAGAAGTATCCTGACCCAGTGTCAGATGGAGAAACTCTGGGGTACAACCAAGGAAGCAAAATCCCAATGATATGCTGGGTCTTCCCCTAATACTAAAAATGCTATTGTTTAAAAAAAAAAAAAAATGCTCACACAGCTGGCAACCCAGGATGCATGGTACCAGCAAAGAGCTGGCCACTCTGGGGCTGAAACAGGGGTGGTGGGTGGTGAGAGGACTTTCTCAGTTGTCAGGCCCTGGCTTTGCTTAATTAGAACACTTTCCATAAGGAAGCCTCGTGATTCTTGGTGACACTCACAATTACTCTGTAAAGACTTCTTCACAGGACCTGTATATATAGGACACAAGTTCCTTTTTCTTTTTTCTTTTTTTTTTTTAATATATTTTATTGATTTTTTTTTACAGAGAGGAAGGAAGAGGGATAGAGAGCTAGAAACATCAATGAGAGAGAAACATCGAACAGCTGCCTCCTACTGGGGATGTGCCCGCAACCAAGGTACATGCCCTTAACCTGAATCGAACCTGGGACCTTTCAGTCCGCAGACCGACACTCTATTCACTGAGCCAAACCGGTTTCGGCACAAGTTCCTTTTTCTGATATGGTCGAAGGCCATTTCTTTCAAAGCAGCCACAAATTTTTAAAACACTAATTGTGCAGGCCTGAAAAGTTCCGACAAACACTGGCATTAAAAATAAAATAAAAAGGATTTGGAGGAGTTGGAAGTCTGTTTTAATTGCCAGGATTCCTAAATTTTAGGAGTGTTAATGCAATCTCTGTTCCTCTGCTACATTACAGGTCAGTGAAGGCTTCACACACACAGTCCCTTTTTAATCCACGTGGGTTTTTCCCCAATAAGCTGCCACTCCTGAAAGTGCTGCAGACTTCTGTGATAGGGGCACTACTCATGTGCTGTGGCTCTGGAGAGGAAATCATGGGTCCAATGGTATTAAGAAAAATGGGTTGAAATGACAGAAAAAGTATTGTCTGTTCATTAAAAAAAAAAAAAAAAAAAAAAAAAAAAAATCCTTAAAAGCTATACACAGAAGTAGCAAGACTTGATGCGCATAAATATAATTGCACACAGGCTTCTAACCAACATCTTGATTCAAAAAAACCACTTACTTGCCCTGCAAGTGGTTGAGCATTGACCCATAGACTAAGAGGTCACTGGTTCGGTTTTCGTTTGGGACACTGAGTTGTGGGCTCAATCCCCACTGAGGGGCATACAGGAAGCAGCCGATCGCTATTTCTCTCTCATTGATGTTTCTATCTCTCTTTCCCTTTCCCTCTCTCTAAAATTAATAAAAAAAACATATTTGTTTTAAAAAGACACTTATCATCTAACTCAGGAGTCACTACTCGATCTTAAAAGGCCAAGGAAGTAAATACTTTAAGTCTTTGAGGCACACGAGGCAAAATAGAAGACATTATATGGGTTCTTACAAAATCATTTCAAATGTAACCATTAAGAACCCAGGCCATGCCAAAACTGGTTTGGCTCAGTGGATAGAGCTTCGACCTGCAGACTGAGGGGTCCCAGGTTCGATTCCGGTCAAGGGCATGTACCTTGGTTGCGGGCACATCCCCAGTGGAGGGTGTGCAGGAGGTAACTGATCAATGATTCTCTCTATCAATGTTTCTAACTCTCTATTCCTCTCTTTTCCTCTCTGTTATATATAAAAATAAAAAAATTAAAAAAGGTCATAAAAAATATATAAATACATAAATAAAAATGTAAAAACCATGGCGGGGCACATTTGACCCAGAGGGTCTCATTTTGCCAACCTCGATCTAAAGCAGTGTTTTCAGCCGGTATGCCACAGAATTTTTAAAACATGCAATCCCTGACTATTTAGTCAGGGGCAGGGGCACTGACTTCTTTTCCCTTAGATTACCAAATGAAAAATGACAACAGTGAACACAACAATAGCCACCTGGTGTGAATGAATCAAAATTATACTTTTATTGTGAGATCGGCAAAAAATGTATTTTTTGGTGTGCTGCAAAATTTTAGCAATTAGTTTATGTGTGCCATGAGAAGGAAAAAGTTGAAAATCACTGATCTAAGTGAATAGTAAGTCTATAATTTTCACTCTAAAGTCTCAAGAATTTTTCTTTTTCCACAAACTATACATATAGTATAATTATTTTTTCCTTCAATGAGAAGGGTTCATATATCCAACAACATAAGCCACACCAAGGAATCACCCAGCAACCATTCACCTACTGAATACTACTTAATACCACCAGTAACAATGAAGATGTCCTTTAACCTTTATCCCAAATTGAAAACACAAATAAAAGTCTCCTTTCACATCCAAGCCATGGTGGATAGAAAAGTAGAGTTTGATTTACCAAATTTTAGCCAATTGGAAGAGGAGTGAAATGAGGCACCTGTCAGTAGGTTTTAAATACAATTTTAATGTCTCACAACACAGAAACTGAAAATACACATCAAAAACAATCTAGTTTAATCTAAAAAGGCCCAACTGGCATTGCTCAGTGGTTGAGCATTGACCTATGAACCAAGAAGTCATGATTCAGCTCCTGGTCAAGGCACATGCCTGGATTGCAGGCTCAATCCCTAATGGGGGGGCATTCAGGCGTCAGTTGATCAGTGAGTCTCTCTCATCATTGATGTTTCTATCTCTCCCTCTCCCTTCTTCTCACAAATCAATAAAAGCATATTTAAAATAAATAAAAAAACTAGATAAAAAGGAAACTCAGTTTGGGAAGGCAAAGTATTTCTTTTAGGCAATGAGGTAAAGATGAAGGGAAAATGGAAAAGGCTGGCTTTGAACAGATGAAATGCAGAAGGTACAACTCTAAGCACCACTCACTTTTCCTTGTACTCTGCTCACAAAGATTCATTCACTCCCTGGGAATTCATGGAGAGCCAAACATGCAATACTACTACTTGCATGTCCACCAGCCACAGATGGGCTGAGAAGACTTAGCCCCAGTGCTGCCTTCGACATGGCACTGTCTGACTTTTTCACTGCCCGTTACATCTCCCTGAGGAGATGTGGCAAGAAAAAAAGAAAAGGGAAAAAATGGAACCTTTTGGCACTTACAGAGAAAATATCCCTGAACAAGAAGTCAGAAGACCATAATTCTGGTCTCTGGTCTACTCCGTATCAAATATCTGCAGATTATCTTGAGCTAAAGGCAATTTCAGGTTTGCTCATTCCTTGACTACCTAGAAGAACTTGAGTTAGAGGCCTTGCCTGTAACAGGAGATTATCAGGTATCTCTTTTTACTCATCAAATTTCCCATACATATGTATCTATTAAATGTGTTTATTTTCTCCGGCTAAAAATAAAAAATAGAGCCCTAACTGGTTTGGCTCAGTGGATAGAGCCTCAGCATGTGGAAAGAAAGGTCCCAGGTTCGATTCCAGTCAAGGGCATGTACCTTGGTTACGGGCACATCCCCAATAGGAGGTATGCAGGAGGCAGCTGAACGATGTTTCTCTCTCATAGATGTTTCTAACTCTCTATCCCTCTCCCTTCCTCTCTGTTAAAAATCAAAAAATATATATATTTTAAAAATAATAATAAAAATAAAAATAGAAACCCCTGGCAGTATCAAGGAGCAGCTAGGAACAGGTGCTTGGAACAAGCAGACCCAAAACTGAACTTAGACTACCTACTCTGAGAACGGGGATCGGACACATCACCCCCCTGGGCCTCAGCCTCCTCATCTGAAAGGCAGGGGAAAGCACTCCCACCACTCCCATTGGAAGGTTTAATGGCATTCCCAGGAAACTGATCATCAGAGATGTTCCTGAGTGCCAATCCGTGTTACATGTCATCACTGCTTACTTCCCCTCACAAGTTAGAGGCAGCATCGGAGGAAATCATGAAAGTGGAATGAGTCCTGTAACACATAAAGCCCCCTTCGTACATTAAAGTATTAATTAATGTTCGCACCCAAGACACCAGGTCCTGGCATCACTGACCCATCTCAGTGGCATGGCTGCAGCGTGTGAAACACTGAGGAATCGCGGTACTGCTGCCACAGGACTTTTCTCCGCTGAGGTTTCATTTGTGGTGCACTTTTTACCAAAGATGATGGTAATAAATTAGGTCAGGTTAACAAAGGAATATTTTTCAAAGAGAAGCCGCACCCTCCAGGCAGAGCAGCAGGACAGAGCGAGGAGGACAGTAATCAGTCTCTCCCAGCATAACCCCCGCCAGTGCCCCCACCTGCCCCTGCCCTCTGCTTTCTCCTTCTCAGCAGGTTCCCAAAGGCTTTGTGCCTAATGGCTCCCTGGGACTCCACCAGCCTCCGTGAGCTGTGAAAAGCAACCAAGAGCACTCGTTAAAGTCAATAAAGGGTAAAACCTGGACCACTTCAAATTAGCATAGTGTTCACACTTTAAAGAACGTATCAAAATTTAAAGATAAGGCAGATGATGCTAAACAAAAACAAGAGCATTCCTTATATGTCTTCAGGAATGAGAGAGGAAAGGCTGTGAAATCCTGCTTTGGGACCTGTGGTTAATCAGGGTCCAGAGAGCACTTTTCTGTTGAGATGCCTCATTGGCATCCACCCTCACAGAGACTGGGAGAAAGGGAAACTCGGGGAGAACAAAGGGAATCTATACCAGGCTGGCATCAGTCAATGAAAATTCCGTGTAATCTCAAAAGACATATCGTCTTCAAAATTAAATTTCTCATATGCCATTCCTTGGTCTCCTCCTAAATAATAAAAGGAATAAGTGACAAGGCAGCCTTCAGAAGAGTCACACAAGCTGGGGGCTAGGTGGTCACAAATTGGTGATGTGTATGTGTAAACAACAAACAAGTGGCCTATCGTCAGAAACACCAGAAACACCGTATGCACTTGTGCCGAACTTGGTAATCACTTCCTCAGCCATACTCTCCGCCTGACTGCACAGCTCCACCAGTATCTCATCCAGCTCAGCACATCCAAAGACGTTCCTCAATCCCAGCGCCGCCTGCTGGTGACTCACCTGCCCACTGCCCTGCCATCGGCCCAGATCTTGGCCCACAACAGCTGCCTGCTCCTTGCAGCTCCCAGCACACAGGTGCTGAGCTGTCAAGGTCCTGCCGCCAGGTGGACATGACCTTTCCCCTCAACTTCTGTGGCCACCACCCAGATTCAGACTCTTGGTCACCTGAACAACCACAGTATCCTTCTAATCCCTCTCCATGCCTTTAGTCCCTTCCTAGCCAATCCACTAGCAATTCGCACTAACAATCTTTTCTGACCATGCCATGGTCCAGGGAAAATTCCTTCACGGGCTGCCCAGAGCCTGCCTAACAAAGGCCTACCCCTGTGCCCCAGGGCCAGAGCCCTCTGTGACCTGACCCCAAACCACTTGCTCACGTGGATCTCCTTTTCCTTCTGACAGGTGGGATTTCAGCTGCTCCAAACTCACTGTGCCCCAAACCCACCACAGCTCCCCTCACCCTCCCACATGCTTGGTTCAGCCATCAGCCATCCCTTTTCCAATCACACTTCCCCACCACCCATGTGCGCTGAAATTCTTCCTACCTTTGAGGTCCAGCTGTCTGTCGTCAGCTCTCCTACCCTAAGATGCAGCACTGAAGTGGCATTCGAGGTCCTCTGGGCACACCACCCTGAGAAGTGTGCAGTATGTAGCGTGCAGTGTGTAGCATGCAGTGTGCCGAATGTATTCTCTGGAGACAGACATCCCAGGTTCTGGTACTGGTTCCAGCTCTTGCTGTGTATACTGGGAATAATTACTTACCTCTTTGTGCCTCAGTTTCCTTATTTGCATGTGAGAATGACAATGGCAATATTTACTTACTACAGTACCCTGGCACAGAATAAGCTGCGCTAAGTGTGAGCTGTTTCTCTATTGCCCACCTGAATCGCCAAACAAGACCATAAACCTGCCCAGGTTCTCCCACAGCATTCTGCACGTGGACATTCAACATGTGCCCAATGCTGTCCAACACACCTTGAAAAAAATGAAAGAAAACTTCCGATTAATGTTACCCGCAAAGATACTGCTCCGCTCCAAACACAGAGCAATGAGAGAAAACATAAAAGAGCATGGCACCTAAATAATCATTATAAACGTTTCCAATGCTGGCAAAATACACCACAGAGCAATTCTCAAGGTATTTTTTAACTATTCTTTCACTTTCACATATTTATTGAGCACCTGTAGGCTCACATTTGAGGTCCAGGAATATTAATGGAACGTACAAATCAGATAAGAAACTTACTTTATTAAAATAGGGAGAATTTTTTAGGTTCTATAATATATTTATAGGAAACAGATCTTGGAAAAAGAAGTATGTAAAATGACATGTTTATGCAGTCACTTGTGTTCAGGGATGGTTTTTCTGATAAGTTTTGTTGGTAGAAATAGAATATATGGAACCTGAACTCAGAATTAGAAATTCCTGGATCAGCAAAATCATGGCTCATCCAGCAAAACTGGAGACAAGCGTGTATTAAAGATAAAGAAGCCATATGGTTTTGAGAGAGGAGAGACTAGGGTGGAGTTTAGAAGTTTCCGAAAAGATTATATGAGGGAGGTTTGAGCTATACGTAAAAGGTTTATGAGCTCATGAACTTCTAGGTCACAAACTTCCCTTGGTGGATCTCTCACTGGCCTGGGGACGATCTGGATAAATAAAGTAGAGAATTCAGCCGTGACTGGTTTGGCTCAGTGGATAGAGCATCAGCCTGTGATCTGAAGGGTCCCCATTTGAGTCCAGTCAAGGGCAAGTACCTTGGTTGCGGGCACATCCCCAGTAGGGGGTATGCAGGAGGCAGCTGATTGATGTTTCTCTCTCATCGATGTTTGTATTCTCTATCCCTCTGTCTTCCTCTCTGTAAAAAAATCAACAAAATATACTTTTTTTAAAAAAAGAACTCATATTCCCTTGACCTCCTCCTCCCTCCTTTCCCTTACCTTCCCTCCCACACAGCATGGGGGGTTTACTTGAGCTGGGTTAATAGCAATTGTGGCCACTGATGACTTGACAGCTCTTCTGCCCTTGCTCAAGGGGATGAACATAGGAGATACACAGCAGAGCATATATCCCTCGCTTTCAAACATCTTACAGGGCAATGTGTCCAAAGACTTCTGACTCTCCTCTGAGGACCAGCCAAGAATACATTAAGGAGAGTGGATATAGGAGGATCCTGGTACAGAAACCCACTTTTTCTTTAATGAGATCAGTAGTATTTTGGGTCCTTGATTACTAAAACCTTTACATGGAACAATATGTTCTTTGCAGAAAAAGCTAGAGAACAAGGTACACTTTTACTACATCAAACAATGTCTGACCAAATCAACCTGGATCCAAAAGCATCAGACAGCACCAGTGAGTAATGCTGCGTTTCAGCCAACACTTCAGCTCACATTAGCACATCCGTTGGAGTTCTTGGGCAATCATCTTGGTCTTCCAAATAAGCTGAGATCATAATCTTTCTGTTTTTGTTTCCTGCCAGGCACAGAAGTGGTTTCACCCTCAGCCTCTTCCAGACCACCGAAACACAAGACACTAAAGCAATCTGACTCTCCTGTATGCAATTCCTGCCAACTCGAAATCTCCTGAAACAATAGGGTGCACAAGGCCAGTACTCCAGGAGATGGGGTTTACACAAGGTCCTACATCTTTGCCTAAAAATGAATCATGCCTGGTAAAACCTCTAGGTATCTATTCCCCAGCAATATGCCATCAACCCCAACAGAGTCGAATCGTGCAAAATGAAAAAGAAAACAGGAACACACTGAACTGAAAACTGCAAGTATATTTTAAATCCTATTTTAGATTCATTTAAATTAACTGAGGTCAGGCAACTTCTTTATTCATGTGGGTTACTCTTGCTGGTTTAATATCAAAAGCAGTCAGCCACATTTTTCCACCAAAAATAAAAAAATAAAATCCCCTAACAGAAGAACACTCTAAAACTGAGTAGAGATGTGGAGACAGCTTATAATAAACTACCGTCTAGAACAACCATTGGAGAAAATTGCTGTTACTTGGCCCTGGGAAACAACTCTTTGTATATTATTACACATTTTGCAGGTCACAGATTAAGAGCATAATTTTTCTTTGCTAGCATAGTATTTTTCCAAGGTGTTTAACAAAGAACACCAGTGCAACAGAGAAAAGCAAGTCAAATAAGGTAAGTGTGAGAAGTTCTGCCTTCCCTAGTCCCCTCCTGGGAAATGACTGATGCATATTTGCAGTATACTCTATCAATCCGGCATTTTCCCATGTTTATTTGGCCCCACAGTCTGTTTTCTCTTAGAGAAAGATTTTTCTAGAAAAGGGATATAATGAAATGGCCCAAAAGCTAAGACTCTGAAGTCAGCCTGATTCGAATACCAGCATAACTACTTGTTAGTTATAGGCAAGCTTCGTAACATCACTTTGTCCCTCAGTTTCCCCAGATAAAAATTGTCAAAACAATAGTAGCTGCCTCGTAGGTGGGTCTTCCAATATGAATGCAACAGTCTGCTGAGAGCCTTACATGACGGGTTCCTTTTTGCCACTCAGATCTCAGTTCACAATGTCACCCCCTCCAAGAGACCTTCCCTGACCACCATTATGAAGTTGGCACCACCCAAATCACTAGTTCTTCATCCTCTTCTTTCCTCCATGATACTTCTCTGTTTAATTGTTAAATAGATGTTTGTATTCTAGTTGACCCCAACAGAATACAAGCATCATGTAGTCAAACGTTGTCATTTATCATTGCTCTATCCCAAAACTCATCTTCAAATAAGTATTCATTCAATGGATGGATGGATGGATGGATGGATGGATGAATGAATGAGGTGGCTGTGAGAATTAGATGTGAATCACATAAATCATTCTTTATAATGCCTGACACATGAGCATCAATCTAGACACTGTTTTTGAAAACTTTTGATGAATGATGTGGTTAATGCATTTGAAATTCTGACACTATTTAACTTGCCTCTTCTTGCTGTATCATGCACAAATATTTAATGGCATTTATTTATTTTTTTTTCTTTCATATTCATTTTTTATTTTGAAGTACATTTTTAGTACCCAGAGATCTATATTTTCTTCTTTAGTTTCAATTTAAAATGCATCAATTATAAAGGTCTGTAGGGCAATACAAAAGTAGTTTAAGCATGAAAAACAGCATTATATATATGAATACATATGTTATTTCTAGCCGATATTAATAATGATAAATTTTACAGCACATTGATTTTTTTTACCTCAATATAGTAAAACAGTGTCATAAATCATGACTATTGTTGCTTCTGGGTGTAAGCTATGCATTGTGGGAAAAACTAGACACACTGCATGTGGGAGATTGTAAGGAAGAAGTTCTATGTATATTAAATGTAACATAGAGCTCTAGAAACTGCTCTGTGATAACTAAAAATGTGACACTCACTTTAAGTATTTATCTTGTGGTGCTGAATAATCTGGTAACATGGTTGAAAGATGAGCATGGTGGTGTGTGTGGGCAGGCTAATAGCCATCTCAAATAGTGAGTAATGAAAAATTGAACTTATCGAATATTTAAGGAAAGGAGATGAGAGGTGGAATATCCAAAGGGTAGGGCTGCACAGCACCAAGCCAAGGGGAGATTGGGTCAATGATGGCAGCACCCAGGCATCCGGGAGCTGGAGTTTCATCCTTATATGAAGTCACTGGTGGGAAACTTTTGTCATCACTGCATTTGGAGAATGAGTCGGTGGGCTTGGAATGCAGGAACTGGTGTCTAGCAAGGTTTTTTGCTGGTCTTTTGTGGCAGGAAACTTGCAAACGGCCATTAAGGATTATATTGCCCTATAGTCCACACAATGATGATTATGATTTTTAAAATTTCCATTCTGTGTGTGTTTTTTAATTGAGCTAACATTTTTGTAACATTATACAAACTTCAGGTGTACAATATTATAATTTTAATGGCATTTATTTAGAGGTGTGTTGGTAAATGGGCTTTCAGGAATGGGGCAGGTGGGGGAGTGCAGGTAGCATTTTACTGATTTCCATGGTGTAAATACTCCCACCCTGACCAATTTGGGTGCTCAATGGTTTAAAAGCAGGCTCACAAAATTCCAGAAAATAATATGGCTCTCATAAGACAGTACAAGTCTTCTCTGGAGAAGGTCTTTTCAGGCCTCCACGTTTTGTTTGTTGAGTTGAAGTTTAAATTTTTTTTTTTATTTAATTTTTTGCCCTGGCTGGTTTGGCTCAGTGAATAGAGAGTCGGTCTGTGGACTGAAGGGTCAAGGGCATGTACATTGGTTGTGGGCACATCCCCAGTAGGGGGTTGTGTAGGAGGCACCTGATCGATGTTTCTCTCTCATCGATGTTTCTAACTCTCTATTTCTTTCCTTTCCTCTCTGTAAAAAAAAAAAATCAATAAAATATATTTTTAAAATAATTTTTTATTGATTTTAGAGACAGGGAGAGAGAAAGAAAGAAACATCAATGATGAGAGAGAATCATTGATTAGCTGCCTCTAAAATAAATTTTTATAGAGATTATTTTTTCCACATTCTCCCTTTTTGATGAGTCAAAATAAGGACTACCCACTGCCTGGTCTGATACTCAAGGAAACTAGTTGGATGTGTTGGACTGCATTTTCTGTGAACTCTCAGACTGGTGTTTAAGGCTCTAAGCTTGATCTATATCCATAGCAGACCATTGTGAGGACCAACTAACCTCACAAAACACAAACACAATTTAGTTTAGATTTATTTAAATGGAGGCATCTACACAAGAGAATTAAGGGACCATCTATTACGTGCCACCAATGAGCAGAATCTGTAACAGAGTAGGAGTGACTCTTACCCCGACCCCAAGATTCCAACAGAGTGAAGGTCAATGCTGCAGATGGAGGTTTCTCTGGCACCACAGGCTTGCTGTACATGCAACATGACCCCTTGGCACCGAAAACAAAGCATCTGTGTTTTTCAAGTACAGCAATCTACCAACCAGAATTTTGAGAGGACACAACCAAAATTCAAAATCCACAGTCACTCAACATGCAAGTGATAACATGCCAATGATTCTTGCTTCTCTTCTGTAAACTATATGGAAAGTCTATAGAGTAAGGCAGGAAGAGACTAGCTTCTAATCCACTCTATCAGCTAGGTATTGCTAGATAACAATTACCTGTAAAATTAAGCAGCTTAAAACAACACACATTTATTACCTCACAGTTTCTGGGTATCAGGAAACCAAGGCACAGCTTAGCTGGGTTCTCTGCTTCACAGTTTCTCACAAAGCTGCAGTCCAGGTGTCAGCCCACAGTCTCCCATCTATCTCATCTAAAGGCTCAACTGGGGAAGGCTCCACTTCCAAGGTCACTAAGTAGTTAGTGGCAGTGTTCCGTTCTTTGTGGCTTTGTAGTGGGAGTCTCAGTTCCTCACTGGGTCCTGGTTGAAGGCTGCACCTAGTTCCTTATCACAAGGGCATCTCCCACATGGTAGCTTGCTTCATAAAAGCAAGCAAGTTGAGAAGGCAATAGAGTCTTTTAACAAGATGGAAGTAACGGTCTTGTGTAACGTAATCATGGGCGTGTCACTGGCATCGCATTCCCGTTGCCATTCTCCACTGTTTAGAATAGGGGTGTCGAACTCAATCAGAGAAGGGGCCAAAATCTAAAATCCAGCCTAAATCGCGGGCCGAATGGTTTACTGAACAGTCATAAACTGTCATTGTGATGGAAACGCAGCGGAGTGCAGTGATGACAGCGCGATGCGGGCCACACTGCAAGGCCTGGCGGGACGGATTTGGCCCGCGGGCCTTGTGTTTGACACATGTGGTTTAGAAGCAAGTCACTAGGTTCAGCTTATACTCAAGGGGAGAGGATTACACAAGGGCATTAGGGATCATTGGGGCCATCTTAGAAGTCTGCTCACCACAACCAACCTTCTTGGAATATGAACAGGAAGACCAGGTCCAACAAAACACCTGTTTAAGCATCTCAATGTGAACCCAAGCCCTGTGGCTTCCTAAGCATATTGCTAAGGTCTCATGAAAACAAGAGGGAATGAACACTGAGAACCTTAAGTCTGAAAACACAAAATTCTGTTCAAGTAGTCTATCTCTAAGCAAATACAATCTACATCAGAGAAAACCCCTAGGAGCTTCTGTATTAATACGTCCCAACGTGAAAGCCATTTTTTCTGAACATTGAAATGAGTGACTCATGGGAAGGGCTGTCCACCTGAGCAGGTATAGAATGCCGAGAAATCTGGTTTGGCCTAGAAGCAAATACATTTTGGAATTTTTATTTGTTGCTGTAGCATAATTTGAAAATTTACTTCATGCCGTTTTACTGCCTACTATTTTCTGTGAGGCCTGTGTCTCCCACAGCAAGCTGCTCACATGGTCCTTTCGCAATACAAATCCATCACAGTGGCAAAGAACTGCTGTAAAAATGTCAAGCCTTCGCTGTCACCCACCTTCTATCTACGCTTCAGCCAGCCACATATTCTCAGACACATGAGCATCCCAGCATTCAATGGTGGTGGCAGGCCGGAGAGGCTGCTTCTGAAAGGCTTTGAATGGTTTAATCCACTAAGTACAAAACACATAGAAAACGTGGAACATTCCGTCCTAGATGAATGTTAAGTGCAAGCAACAAAGATTACTTCAATCTAAACATTCAAAAGTGCTCTGCACACATTTTACCATGCTTTCCAGAACTATCTATATGCTTTACTTTCTGAAAATTCTGCCCTTAATTCAGCTATAAAAAAAAATTTCTTAAGTTTACTGTTTTTGCTAATCACCTATTCATTTTGCTCCTCCAGAGAGATGATTTTTGGTAAACATCTAAAACGTAAACAGGACCGTACAAAGGCCCTGAAACCACCACCATCTGTGGGAAAGCAGCCGTGAACCATGTTAGAGCTGACATGTGCTACACACGCCTGGACCCTGAATTCGTGTTGAATAATAATGGAGCATATGTGTGGAGAGAGCAGAGACAACAGACACGTGCAAAATTCCAGCTTGAAGGTGATAAGCAGTCGGGAAGGTTATAAAACAGGTGACCGAGAGAATTTTTAAGGCTGTAGATGTCTTCCAAGCTGTGAAAACACCTTGGTAACATATTTTCACTCATAAAATAGGACTTTGGGACCATACAGGGAATGTTCTTACCTCCCTCAGATGTATGTTTTCCTTCTCTTTCTGGTCTAAGATCACCTCCAAGTGGCTGACTTGAGACTCGGCCTCTGCCACCCGCCGCGTCCGTTCGTTGTCTTCCTCCAGACTCTTGGATGGCAAGCCTTTACTCTGTAACATCTCCAGAAGCTTTTTAATGGACTCGTCTCGGGCGTTGAGGGTCTGTTTCTGCGTTTCGATCCTCAGCTCCATCTCCTCCAGGGTCTTCCTCAGCAGGAACAGCTCCTTGGCCTGCCGGTCATGCTCAGCCTGCAGCCGCCGGAAGTTCTCCTCGGTCAGCTCGATGGTGAAGTGCTCGGCGCCGCGGTTGCCGCTCTCCTGCTGCAGGAGGTGGTTGAGGTCTCTCTGGGTTCGCAGCTCATCCTGAAGGGCCTGGATCGTCAACTGCAGGTGCTGTAGACGGAAAGACGGGGCAGGAGAGGAGACAGGAGAAAAGTCAATGGCAAGGCCACGTGCTATATGGGCTGGTCCGCACCATGAAGATGGAATGTTAACTATGAGGTCCACAGGGCCAGCATGAAGTCGTCCGGGATGACTTCAGAAGCACGGGACAGCACATAGAGAGGGAGAGTTAATTCAATGAGACTTTCTCAATGTCTTAGGAGAAGAGAAATGCACACATACACAGAAACAGTTATATCAGTGTCAGTCACAAGGGAAATTGCAGTCCACGGTTTTAGTTTAGGAAGTGGGAAGGGTTAGAGGGAAACTCACAACACACCTTCTTTATGCCCACAGTGCTCCAGACCCAGTATTCCTTGTTTCCTAAGGGGTTCTTTATTCTACCATCCATTATTTTCCATGGTAAATGCATGTCCACTTAAAAATGAAAATAATAGCATCCACTACAAGTAGACACAAACAAGGACTTTATTTTTACAAATAAAGCTGTGAACAGGTTTAGTGAACAGGATTACTGCATCTGCAAGCAAAGGGAACAAAGGCAGACGGAGACAGACACTCAGACACAGTGGGAAGGGAGGCTGTGCGGAGTGAAACAAGCGAGCTGCAAAGAGTAGACAAACCTTGGTTCTTCTGGCATCCAGCAACTGAACAGCATGGGAAATGGAAAAAAAAAAAAAAAATGAAGCAAGAAATCAACACAACGAAAAGTCCAGTGCAAGCAAAGGATATTTAACAAAAAGAACTTAATCAACATAAAGTATCTTCACAGAGGGGAAAAAAAGAAAAAGAAAAACAATTTCTTCTTAGCAAAGATCCATAAGCTACACGGAATCTACAGTACTGATGTTTGATAAATGTGATTTTTTTTTTTTAAAGTGATGTTTATTCCATCTTTTCTTTTCCTAAATCTCCCTGACACAGTGAGTCTTGGGTGTATTATCGTGGAGAAAAGCACAATACTTCAGAAGCACCCACACCTAATTCCAGGTCACCCTTTTAATCAAAATTACAGGAGGAGCACCAGAGAAACAAAAGCATCACCAATGTGAGACGAGAACCCCTTGGAAGAATGAAATAACGATACATGTTATAACATAGATGAAAATGTGCTAAGTGAAAGAAACCAATCACTAGTATTGCATGATTCCATTGATATTAAGTGTTCAGAAAAGGCAAATACATAGAGACAGCAAATAAATTAGTGGTTGCCAGGGGCTGGTTAGGGAGGTGATAAGGAGTTACTGCTAAAGTGTATATGGTTTCTTTTTTAGGGTGATGATGAAGTTCTAAACTTTATTATATTGATGGTTATATAACTTTGGGGATATATTTTAAAAATACTCAATTTAATACTATGTATATTCCTCACCCAAGGATATGTTTATTGATTTTAGGGAGAAAGGAAGTGAGAAAGAGAAACATCAATCAGTTGCCTCCTGTATGCACCTCAATCAGAGCCTGAACCTCCTACCCAGACATGTGCCCTGATCAGGAATCAAACCCACAACCTTTTGGTGTACGGGGTGATGCTTCAATCAACTGAGCCACCTGGGCAGGGAAGTGGTGCATTATATTTTTTTAAAAATAATTCATAATGGCCATAATCAAATACGTATGCCAGTTGCTGATTCCCCCTCAGTACCCTGTGAGGCACTGTGGCACATGGATGCGAAAGTGAATATTTGACCCCTGTGCTCTAGGAATTTCAGTGGAACTGTACAGATGAAGTGTTTATCTGTGATATTTCCTACCACAAAGAGTTGTTGTGAGAATTAAATTAGCTACAGTACATATAAAGCTCTAGGAAGTGCAGAGTAATCACTTCTACTGTATCAGTCAGGATAGGGTAGAATATGCTGCTGTGACAACAGCAACAGAAACCCACATTCTCAAAGACATAAACCCACCTGATGTGCTGAGGACACAGAAAAAGACCCTAAAGACTCACATGTTGACAACATTTTACAAATGAGAAAATCAAATCACACAGGTTAAATGTCAGGTTCGAGAGCACACAAACACTGCCAAAGCCAGAAGCTCCGTTTCTGGGCTTCTGGGCTCCATCCTCTGTGTATTCCAATAACCCTGAAAGTAGACAAAAAGGGGATGGCTCTCTACTTTAACGATTTAGGAAATGGCAGTCGTGTGAGGCAGAATTAGCAATAACCTACATTGTTCCACTTACATATTACTGGGTCCTGTCTGATAGTTAAGTAGTATGGGACACAGCAAGGACAGGGACAATTTATTGAGACCTCCTTTCTAAGTCCTTGGAATTAGTCTGTTAGCTAATTAGAATTAGCTATTGGAACACAAACTCAATAAAAAAAAACACCTCTAAAGATCATATACAATAAAGAAAAATCTCTCACAAAGCCAGAACACCTTTTCTGAGGGTCAAAACTTAAGAAAAAGATGCACAGTTTTCAATTCCCCCTTCCCAGATTATTCAGTTCCTTCAGGCTGAATCACTCCCCTTATCAACTGTGAAAGCACATTTCCCTTAGGGCAGGCACCTGAGCCCCATTGGATCAATAAACTTATTACCTACATCAGGTGCTTGTTACCTACATCAGGTACCTACAAACCAGCAACCTGCAGGGCTGGATTCTAGGGCCAACTCTTGGCATCTCCCAGTCATCACCACAGTGTCAACTTCCCAAAGCCTCGACCACTCCTTCTATGGCTTCCATCCCACTGCACCACTAGAAAGAGAAGCCCTCCAATGTCCACCTACATCCAGAAGGACATCACCACATGACCCGACCTTGTACCTGTGTCCCAGCCGAACTGCTATCAACTCAGCACTCGTGGCACAGGTGAAACAGGTGGCAAAAAATTCTCCTCGAGTACAAAAGTGAGGCTGTTGTTGGATGAGTACTCAGAAAGCTTTTTACTCCCCACCCTGATTCTGGGACATTCTCCAGTGACTCTCAGAGAACCAAAGCTCAGAAAGCAAACCCCTTTCTCTGCAGCCTGCCACTGGGGACATCACAGAGGGAAGCAAAGCAGGTGTGACAATGGGCATACAGGCTACTCCTTCCAGTCAGTCCGCTGGGAGAACAAATAGAACGCGCCACATTTATCAGGATACCTACCCTTGAATCAGTTCTTTTTAACCTTTGCCCTCCACACTTCATCGCATCCTTTGAACTCTGCCCCTGGAGAGTACAGACTAACCTCATCTCCAGTCCATAGAAGAAAAAAGGTTTAAAATCAATGGTCTGCCCTTTAAACACAGGTAAACAAAATGGGAGCTGGAAAGATTAGTCTGTCCAATTAATTACAGTCTCAGACAGTAGAGAAGGTCACAATAACTTCTCTTTCTGGTACTATGGCAGGCTACATTTTCTGGTAGGTCCTTCCAGTATGCAACAGGTAGATAGAAGCAAATACATCTTTCAAAGCATTGTTGTGCTTTAAAAAAAAAAAAAAAAAAAAAAGTAATCTCTAGGAGAAAGAGAAAGTGAGCTTAAGAGCAGGTTTTGGAACAAAATTGGATGTTACCCCTAAATCTAGCACATAGTAGGTATTCATAAATAGAAAGTGCAATATGGGCAGGAAGATGAAAGGACCAAAGGGGAAATGGTCTCCCCAGACAGTTGGCACAAGGAAACAATGTGAGGGAGAATGGGTTTCCATTCCTCTTTGCTTTGCTGTAGTTATGTTGGGGGTGAGGAAAATGGTGGGGAGGGCGAGTGTGTCCTTGACCTCAGATTACTCTGCCCTGTTCTGTCCTCCAAAACTAAAAATGCCTCACATCCACCAGGTCACTCGGCTGACAACACTGCTCCAAAGCTGCCAGCACTACGTCCACTCCACAAGGGGATTAATAGGGCAGGCTTACGGGATTAGACTGCAATCACATCATTAGCTGATACAGGCCAGTGGCTAAAATTGAGGTTTCCTCCAGCCAATTCTAAGAACTTCATTTTGCGCAACTCTTAAAAGCTCAAGAAAAGGAGAAGAATGCAAATAAAAGAAACTAAGCCACACTTGAGTTTATATGAAAGAGGAGGGGGAATATACTTTGCCTTAGCCAATGTTTAGGAGGATGACCTCCAATTGCTACTGGAGTCAGAATCTAATCCAGATTTCAGAATATCTATGGCACATTCAATATATATATACATATATATATATATATATATATATATATATATATGTATATATATATATTCATATGATGTACATGGAACACACAATTATTTAAATAGGGACTATCCAGATGTTTAGAATCTACTGTGTCTTATCCCAAAATATGGAAAATATGAGTTCCTGGCAGATTTTGGAAAAAAAATCTGTGACCTTAAGCTCTTTTCCATACTATGAGGAAAAAACAAAAAAAAAATGATAAAGTTTTGTACTATAAAGCAGTTTACGGTTTCATTGCTATGAAAACCGTCTCTGAGCTATATAAAAATATGAATTGGCTTATACCCAAAAGTCTTGAACTTTTTTTTAATAAATCCATACGACTTCTCAACCAAAGGTTTAACATAACTCTTTCAAAGAAAGCGGAATCTCTCTGCAGACAACTTGGCCTGCTCTACTTCTTCTGTGACTTTATTTTCCTATTTGTCATTTCCCAGTTTGTCTCTAATCAAATTTTAAGGGCAGGTTCTCTGATCCCTTTTTCCACAATCCCGTAGGCAGGACGCACAGAACTCCTCCTGGCTCCAAACCTTCATGTGTGTGAAAAGATGAACAGCAGACGTTGGCGGAAAACATATGGCCCCGTGTGCTGTGGAAGAGTTGCTCTACTGAGAAAGGCATAAAAAATTAATATTTGGACATATGGTCCTAGGCGTTCTCCTTTAGGATAGAGTAAGGACACTGGGTGATGCTTAAAAGCACCAAAATGCGGGGACCCTGGGTTCTTCGGGCAGACGTGCTGTCAGAGATAACTGTGGAACCCACTTAGGTTAATAGCATGTGACACTGTGCCAAGATTCATAACACTGGGAACAGCATCCATGGGAAAGCCCTCTTGGCAGCTGCTTTCCTAAGCAAGGAGTTCTGGTTTTCATTACAGACCAATACCATTAGGTGGCACCATATCAAAATATTGCACTGAGCTGGGAGTTAAAAGATTTGCCTTCTAAGTCCAACTTCGCTACTAACCAATTATCGATAAGTGATCTGGGAGAAATCACTAAACTTCTCAGAGATTCCAAGCACAGTGGTGAAGAGCTGGGTTTTGAGTCCTACATCTACCTGTGACAGTCTGCATCACCTTGGACAAATTACTTAAGTACTCTGAGCATCAAATTATTCATCCTTACCCAGGAGATAATAATCATAACTAATGTACAGGGTTCACACAAAGACCACATGAGATGCTCATCGAGTAAGTGAACAAGTCCCAAGCAATTCCACTTCTGATATTTACTTGAATACAAAGAACACTAATTCAAAAAGATCAGTATACTCCTATGTTCATTGCAGCATTGTTTGCAATAGCAACATATGGAAGCAACCTGGGTGTCCATCAATAGATGGATGGATAAAGAAGATATTATAAAGTATCATACTGTGGTAAAGTATATATATACACACACACATGCAAAATAAGATACTGGACTATTACTTGACCATAAAAAGGAATGAATGAAATATTGCCATTTGTGACATGGGTTGACCTAGAGAGATTATTATGTTAAGTGAAATAAGTTGGACAGAGAAATACAAACACCATATGACTAAACTTAGATGAAACCTAAAAAATATACTAGAAAAACAATAACAAAGGAACAAACTAAACAAAACCGAAACAAACTGGTACATATCAAAGAACAAACTGATGGTTGCCAGATGGGAGGAGAGTGTGGGGATGGACACAAAAAGGAAAGAGGACTAAGAAGTACAAATTTCCAGTTATGAAATAAGTCAGGTGGGTGTATTATAGGGAATTACACCAGAATAATTACTATGGAATTACTCGGGCATATGTAACATAGTTAATAAGACCATATTAACTGTATACAATGACAAATGGTTAACAGACTTATTGTGGTAGTCATTTCATAAGGTACATAAATATTGAATCACTATATTGTACACCTGAAACTAAGATAATATTTTATGTCAATATAATTAAAAAGTATTTTTTAAAAGCTTCAGACAATACTTCTTTAAGAAATGATTATTTGGTAAATGAAAAGTGGGGAATAAAAATAGTACTGTAATAAAGTATTAGTATAGTCCTATCGAACGCACTGAAATGTTGGTTTATGTGATTAAGAAAATATTGGTTTATGTGATTAAGAAAATCTGGGTGAACTATGCGTAGTACCCCTCAATACAAGACACTACTAGATAAAATAGTCAGAGGTCATTTGGTCACTCATTCAACCATTACTGAGCTACGTGCTATCTGACAGACATGTATACTATTTTCTCTCCAAGTCAAAAACGAAATCTTAAATGTAAATAAATTTTATTATATATAAAATATATTATTATAAATAATATTGTAAATTATGTGTTAACATATATACTGTTTATTTTTAAGGGATACATAATACCTAAATTTAAACTCTAACTGTTATTGAATGTTATCATTACTTAAAGAATAGTTGAGGGAATCCTAGCCAGGTAGCTCGGTTGATTAAAGCATCATTCCAATATTCCAAGGTTATGGTTGCGATCCCCGGTCAGGGCACATACAAGAATCAACCAATGAATGCATAAATAAGTAGAACAACAAATCAATGTTTTCTCTATCTATCTATCTCTCTTTATCTCTCTCTCTCCCCCTCCACACTCTCTCTAAAAACATCAATCAATTAAAAAAAAAAAAAAAGGCATTCTGAGGGAAACTTTAAAAAGTCGTCTGAAATGTCAGGACTAGGGTTTATGTTCAACTGTTTTATTCATTCCTACTTTTAGATACCATTTCTGTAAGTATGTCTGTGTTTCCCATGGAATTTTAAGTGACTGAGAAAACCATGAAAATAGTCTGAGATGAAACTTCTTTTATAAATTATAACTTGAATAATGAATGTATAGGGAAAACATGATCATACTGGTTCCTAAGATACCTAATCACTCAAACTCTCTGTTTTTCCATTTTATTAATAAACTAGAATCAAAGCCCTATACCATTATTTCTTTCTCTGGTGTGAAGAATAGATACCGATTACTGTATCCAAACAATGGTTATGATCTTTAATGTGTGTGTGTGTGTGTGTGTGTGTGTGTGGGAGGGGGGGAGAGAGAGAGAGAGAGAGAGAGAGAGAGAGAGAGAGAGAGAGAGAGAGAGGGAGAGAGGGAGAGGAAGAAATATAGCATATCCAAGAAACAAAAATATGGCCAACATACCATAGGAAAGTAATACAAATAAACTAAAAAAAATATATACACTGAAATGGTAATTGCTGGAGTTCTGGGGGATGATAAATGACTGTTAAGGCATATGGGGTCTTGAGAGGAAATGGTAGAAATGTTTTAAAATAGATAGTCACAATATACTAAAAATTGCCAAATAGTACTTTGTTAAAGGTAAATTTTATTGTACATGAGTTATATCTCAATAAATGTATTAAAAATGATGGAAGGAATGTTATGAATGCCTTCTTTTCCATTTCCCCTTCTCATTCAAATATTTCCCAAAAACAATTTTTGAATGCATACTGCTACAGACTGAATATTTATATCTCCCCTATATTCATATGTTGAAATTTAACCCCCAATGTGATGGTAGTTGTCGGCTGGGCTTTTTAAGGGGTGATTAGATAATAAAAGGGATTGGCGCCCTTATAAAAGGAGCCCCAGAGAACTCCTTTGCCCCTTCTTCCATGTGAGGACACAGTGAGAAACACCCCTTTCACCAGGAAGTTGGCCTTTAGCAGACACAGAATCTGCCAGCACCTTGATTTGGGACTTCCTAGACTCCAAAACTGTGAGAAATAATTTTGTTTGTTTAATTATAAGAAAACCATAAGGATAGTCGGAGATGAAACTTCTTTTGCAAAACAATCTTTGATTCAAAACAATCTTTATAATAGTAGTAGATTCTTCCTTTGCCCTAGCTGGTTTGGCTCAGTGGACAGAGTGTCGGCATGCAGATTAATTCCTGTCAAGAGCACACGCCCGGGTTGCAGGCTCGGTCCCCAGCAGCCATACAATGATTCTCTCTCATCAATGATGTTTCTATCTCTCTCTCCCTCTCCTTTCCTCTCTGAAATCAATTAAAATATTTTTTAAAAATCTTCTTCCCTTTGTAGTGTCTCTAAGTGGACAGGGTCAGCTGATGAATTCACGGTGGATGCCTGGCCCACACCAGGACAATTCCAGATTCTGTCCGGGCTATTTCCAGTTTGGAGCAAGAAGAATCTGAAATGAAACTTCTCTCTCTCTCTCTCTCTCTCTCTCTCTCTCTCTCTCTCTCTCATCCATTTAATCTCAAATTAATTACTTAATTCTTAGTTCATGGAGGGGGGAGAGAAAGCTTATGACAGGTATCTCAGTCCACTTAGGATGCTAATAAGACACCATCATCCTGAATAAACATAACCATAGCACTAGGTGATGATATATTGTGACAACATCCTAAATGGACTGTGGTTCCTGCCATACACTCCTCACTGCTAGATTAGTTAAGATTCTTTGAGTCGCAAGCAACAAAAATCAACTTAAGCTAAAGGAGGCAAATGTATTGGAAAACATCAGAGTCTCCCCCTGAATCGAAGCAGAAAATAAAACCCAGGAAAAGAAGGAAGATGGACATAGCAAGAATGGCTGCAAGAAGCTTATGACTTGGTCTTGAGGACTCCTTACTCCAAACTGGAAGTACCCAGGACAGAATCTGGAATTGTCCTGGCATGGGCCAGGCGTCCACAGTGAATCCATCAGCTGACCTTGCACATCTGGAGATACTACAAAGGGAAGATCTGTTTAAAGGTGGACAGAGACCCCAAGAGGAATCTACTACCATTACTGTTATAGTTAAAGACCGTTTTGAATCAAAGTGTGAATGGCATAATAGAGCTATGGTGATGTTTATTCAGGGCAAGGAATTCCTAAAGGGCAATATATACAAGACTCAGGTGATCTTGATGGCAGAGACATAACCATGCCAGTTCAAGCTTCTGACCCAGCAACAGACATGATTAGTTAAGAGAACTTGGAAAATTTCAAATTAATGTCAGATAATTAATAATGAGAGTTCTACAGATCTGACTGAGAATAATACGTCCAATTAGAACCCTGTCTTTGATGCTAAACAGCCTTGTGTTGAGCGCCAACTGGATGACTCACCAGCTGTGGGGTCAATCTGATCACTTGCTAGCTGCTGTGTCTCCCAGGCTTGGGTGGGCTGGGTTGACATTAACAGGTATTTCTATTCCTTGGAGTTTCTAACTCTTTTTGAAGCTGCTAATAATACATCTACCTCACAAAACTGTGATGAGGTTAAACAGGTAGCACACATCAAAGACTAAGCAAGCACCATTCCAGCCAACATTAACCTATCATTTTAAAAAGCTGCTGTTATCAATAGATAAACCTTCCCAAAATGCAATGGAAAGAGATGAAAGTAGAGTGGGGGAATGTAAGATTACGTTTGACTGTGTCATGTACAAATTAAACCTTTAACCAGGAAGAACTTTTTGGCTTGGCCACTTCAGATGCTAGCCTTTCATAGCAAATAAAATACTGTGAAAGAATGGCCTGAGTTTTGCTACAAGCTGGTATATGCATTTTAAAGAGTCAGCAAGTGTTTAACACCAAAATCACTAAACATAAGTGAAGAAAAGGATCAGAAGCATAATCATCTTTGCTTCTTTTTATAAGGGGCCCAAAGAGGAGACCACTCCTCACCTGAAGTCACAGCGGAGATGGCACAACCGCTAGTTACAAAAAACAAGTCACTGCTCTTGCCCGCCCAGCCCCATGCGCCAGTCTGATTTGTCACAGGACTGCGGGAGGAACCTGTTACCACATCGTTAGCATCCAGGCATGTGCAACAGCTGCCACGAGCCAGATTCCATGCTGGAGTGAAATATCTTGGGCCCAGGCACATTCCTTCCACCGAGTACCCGCAGTGGCGCAGCTGCTGCAGCCACACCCAGGGTGCCCGTGGCTGCAAGCCTTCAGGAGCTGGAGCCCATGCTTAATTCCAACCAGTAGGAGGGAACTCCCCTCTCAGAAAGCACTTCTTAAATAGCACCTGTAGCCCTAACTGGTTTGGCTCAGTAGATTAGAGTGTCAGCCTGAGGACTGAAGGGGTCCCAGGTTCGATTCCTGGGCTCGACTCCCAGTAGGGGGCGTGCAGGAGACAGTGGATCAATGATTCTCTCTCATCATTAATATTTATCTCTCTTTTCCACTTCCTTCCTCTCTGAAATCAATCAATAAATATATATACATATATATATATATATATATATATATATATATATATATATTTTTTTTTTATTATTATTATTATTTTTTTTTTATTTTTTTTTTTACTTTATTAAGAGCACCTTTAGGGACTTTTGAAAGATTTAACATTTTTCCACCTGAGAACTTAAAGACATTGAAAAGGGTTTACAGGATCTTTCCCTCCCCTCCCCCCCCCAAAAAAAAAATATGTGGGATAAAATCAAGTATGAAGGGGTCACTTAAGAACCTGAAAAAGATAATGATAAGTCACAGAATACCTATGCTATCATTGGGTAAGCCAAAGCAAAAAAATAAAGATAGTATCACCCAAAGAATATGTTATATCACTGAGAAACAAGATCTCTTGATACTACTCTTGAATAATATCAATTTGAGGTTATTTTTATTTTAATCTGGATAATTTCTTGTGTATTATCAATAACAAAAGTTTTCCTTAGCAAAAACTCAGAAACTCAAGTATGCTCTTATGAGCAAAAACATATATTTCAGATGCTTTGATATTCTTTTTCAAATCTTAACCCTGTGAAAAAGAATAGAATTTTCTCCAGAAAGACAGCAAAAAGTTATGTTTAAAAAAAGGCCTTGCAAAGTACTTTTCTCATCCCTGGATATTTATTTTGTTTTATAATTCATTGGAGACTTTTAAAGTTGAAAAAGGAGGAAAAAACAGCTTTCCAATTTGAGTCTGGAACAGAGCTAACCTATCAAGTCCAACAGGAATATAAAGAAAGTATCTAGCGGTGCAGACACTGCCGGGGCCCGGAACAAAAGCATTATTGAATGTAAGAAGAATTTAAATTGAAGCAAGCTCTAATGTAATACCTTATGGATTCCAGGTCCTACTGCCATTTTCCTAAATAAGATGAACTATTAGTCCTGGGTTACATAAATCTCAACATACCAGAGCCTTCCGCAAGTTACAGGAGGCCAGTGGCAGCTTGAACCCATTCATCTGTACGCTATTTAAAATGCATGACTATCCCTCTCATCATTATTTGCATCCTGGCCTGTGGACTAGGAGAGGTTTATGAAACCAATGGGGAAGAGGGCCTGCAAGTTAATTTTTTGCTTGTATCTCTGAATGTTTCATTTCTTTTGCTTAAAAATGCAAAAGAAATGAGAATGGGAAGAACTGCAGGCTTTCTGGGTTTTTGTAGGTGGAAAAGAACATAGAATGAGTTTATAGTGTGCAGTGTCTGGGCAAAGACTCTTCACTTATCCCTCTAAATAAGCTTGGAAATCGCCTTTTAAAGGGGCAAAGAAAACTCCATTATTATAGGAGTAACTGAAATCCAGAGTGGGAGGAAAGTTAGGAGCCTGAGCTCAAGCAAGAACTGTTTCTACTATTATTTGTGTCTATACTGTTTCAACTCCGCAAAGTTATTTGCCCTCAATTTCTTCTACTGTAAAATGAGGATGATATAGTTGTGGTGATGAGCAAATTTAATTATACCTGGTATGTACATATATAAATGTATATATATATATTGCTTAGTACAGCTTATGAATTGAATAAGCAACTTCTCTTAATGTTATAATTAGCAATAATAGTGAAAACCACCTTAACAACTTATTCAATGAACTCTAAACAAGATAACACTTACTTTTCATCAGATAGAAAGCTTTTTTTTTTTTTCTGGAAAGAATTTTTTTGTCAGGGTATGACAAACTCTCCCACCAAGCCCTTTGTCTAACAACTATTATGCTACAAAGAATTCTTCCTTCATTTGAGTCCACTCAGAGAGTTAGAGTATAAGCTCATTAGTCATTTCTACCACAATCACTCCCAGGCAATATTCACTCAAATCACTTTACTGAGCATGTATTCAGTGTGCTAAGCACTACGCTAAGGCATTGAGGATCCAAGGACAGAGAAAGCATGACACATTCTCCTTGGCCTGGAGCAGTTCTTAGTCAAGAGAAAGTGATAAACGTGGAGGCCAGTAATCCCAATGGGAAGGGACGTGAGCAAAGGGAGCATACACAAAGTGTAGAGGCAGTGCAGAGAGGGAGGCCTCCCTCTGGTCTGAGCACCAGAAATCCACAAAGGAGGTGGGTGATCTCTGAGTGGAGCATGGAACAAAGAAGAATTTCCCAGAGGCAAAAAGGGAAGGTATTCTAGGTAGGGTGACAGGTATAAGCAAAGACGTAGAAGTGTAAAGAAATCAAGGCATGTTGGATAGGAAGAGATTAGAGAGCGTGGAAGGCATGTGTGAGCATCAGGAATGGCAGGAGGCAGCTACAAAGGTAATAGGTAATGCTCACCGGTGAAGGGCCCAAATGCCATATAAATGATTCAAACTACATAAAGCAGAAAGTAGTGTGAATGCAGTGTTACGTGCTACATGGTGCTGGGTTTACCAATGCATTCTCAAAGGTCTGTGAGTTTTATAGAAAGTTAATTTGTTTTAATTTTATAGAAAGTTAAATTTGTTTTCATTTTAATGATAAAAAAATAAAATTATCTGAAAAGTTAAAGCATAACTTTTCTTTTATATATTTATACAAAAAGTTTTGATTGAACATCTCTTATGAGCCAGACACAATACCAGGATTGAGGCTTTAACAATGAGCAAAACAGTCAGAGAACTTGACTCTGTGGGACTTAAAGTCTCATGAGGGAAGACAATCAACAATCAGTAAACAAATAAAAGTATAGAACATTATGTATTATAAGAATAAATTAAACATGAACATGGCAAGAGGGTGCTAATTTTAGGTAGGGTAGACAGGTAGTCTCATGCTTCTTCATGATATTTAAGCAAAGACCTGAAGGAAGGAAGATATTAGAGAGTAAGATTTTATTTCTCCACAGTTGCCACAAACATTCTTAAGGGTGTACAAGAATGTATTAACTTTTTTAAAAAGGGTACATGTATAGTCCTGGCCAGGTAGCTCATTGGTTAGAATGTTATCTTGATATGCCAAGGTTGTAGTTGCAGGTTCAGTGCCTGGTCAGGGCACGCACCAGAATCAAACAACTGGAACAACAAATCAGTGTTTCTCTCTGTTTCTCTCTCTCTCTGGTAAATAAATAAATAAATAAATAAATAAATAAATAAATAAATACATAAATAAAGTATGGGAGTAGGGGGAGTATTTTAGAACTGGAAGATAGCCCGAAAGGATAGGAGATTAGAGGCAGAGAGGAAGCTATTGAAATACTCCAAGGGAAAAGGGATAATGGGGGCCTAGAGTGTACCCTACACTTATGTTTTTAGCAACATGGCAGAACAGATAGCTATAAACACCTGGAAAAGCTAGAGAAAATACAAAAATAGCACTTTGTATGCACAGACGAGCATACAAGAAAGTACGAAAGGTCTTCAAGGGCCAAAGCAAAGAGGAAAACTAAAAATCAGATTGGTGAGAGTTGCTGAGGATTTGGCTATCAAGGAGTCAGGCAGGGGCAGGGGAAGGTAATCTGGAAGGCAGGGGGAATGGCTGAGAGTCCTCCATGAAACTGGACCCATGAGATGGTGAGCACCAGCACAAGAAGATGATAGCCTGCCAGATGGCTAAAGCATAACAAATGAAAGTGCAAAAGAGATCTTGGAAGGCCAATGGACCTTGATCCCAGCAAAGCTGAGTATTAGCACAAGTTTGCTCCTGCTGTGACTGCCATGGCTCCAGGCTATTTCCTAACCTGTAATCTTTACATTGTTTACCAAACTTTACCTTTGATCTGCCTGTATGCATTGCTAAAGGGAAAAATGTGTACTCAAAGTGAATTAAAAAGCTGATGGGACTGGACCCTGTCTCTTAGCACCCCTTCACAAAAGAGGTTTCCACCTGTCCCCTAAATGCCTTCAAAATTCATATTTCTTTTTTTAATATATTTTATTGATTTTTTACAGAGAGGAAAGAAGAGGGATAAGAGTTAGAAACACTGATGAGAGAGAATCATCAATCAGCTGCCTCTTGCACACCCCCTACTGGGGATGTGTCCACAACCCAGGTACATGCCCTTGACCAGAATCAAACCTGGGACCTTTCAGTCTGCAGGCTGACACTCTATCCACTGAGCCAAACCATTTTCGGCCAAAATTCATATTTCTGTATAGTGTATTCATTGTGTCCTTGGCCCTCCTGCAAGTCATCCTGAACCCACCATGAAGGTCATGGCAATAGCCTGAACTATGAGATCAGGGCAAGATGAAAGTAATTTCTCCAAGGATTTACCTTAATGTGAATTTGGGGTTCATTTTACAGTCCCTTGAAGGCCTTGGAACACCCAAATAAAGAATAAAATTAAATATGAAAATGATCCCAAGGTGATACTTGACAAAAACAGACATACACATGTTCTGGAGTAACAGTCTCTTAACCCACACCACATAGAATCTCAGAGGTCAAACACTCTTCTTAAAAAAAAAAAATTGAATAAAAAAAATGTCTATTACTCATTAAAGATTGATAGGAGCAAAATCTTTCCAAGAGGGTAAGTAAAATTAAATCCACACCCAAACATAGCTAAGCAAAACTAAAGAATCTAAACACAAAAGATTTTAGAAGCAACCAAGGAGAAATAGCAGATTAGATGACCATAGACTTCTCAAGGGAGCAACAATAGTTTGAAAGTGGTAAAAAAAAAAAAAAAAAAAAAAAAAAAAAAAAAAAAGTTGAGCAAATATCTCTCAACCTTAGAATTTTACTCTCAGTTAAACTGCCAATAATGAGGATGAAATAGAGATGTCTTCAGACAAACACATAGCTTACCACTAACATAATCCACCTGAAACAGTACAGGCTGGATAAGAACCAAATTTTAAGAAATTTTGAGTCAGTTGACATGTTAGTAACTTGCACTCCGCCATTACACAGTAGAAATGAGCAAACACTAAAATTCAGGGGGGCATTTTGCCCTCAGGGAACCAGCTGTTATATATTCAACAGCACATCACTAATATTAAGGAACTTCTGGAATATGTTCTTCAAGAAAACAGAAAAGCCTAGAAGGAAGACCTGACACGAGTATAAAACAATAATAATGATGATAGCTAATTTGGCGGGTCAGGAGGTTATCTGTCAGGATATGCTATGGTAATAATCTCAAAATCTCTAAGACTTCCAACAATAAATGTTTATTTCTCCCTCATGGTAAATATCCTTCAGGAGTTAGTTGAGAGTCTATAGCTACTCAGCAACCTTATCTCAAAATCTTCTTCAACAATTGCTACAGTTCACATGGTGAACTGCACACTGGTTCTTTAAGCATTCCGTTTCTCATACTTCACTGGTGAAAGCCAGTCCCATGGCTGTTCATAATTTCAAAGAATATAGGAAAGTACAATACTACCATATCCCCGGGGAGATGTGAAAAGAAAAACATTAAAGACTGGGGGCAAATGGTTGGTGTTAAAATGTTCCAAATTCTTCATAGATTTTTAAAAAAAACAAAAAAAAAAAAACAAAACAGAATATAAAAAGGTTAAAGAGTCTTTAATTCTATTGTACATGTTACATTTTAAAGGTAATAGAATGAGAGTAGAAATATAACTTTCAAATATGTGAGGAAAGAGAATTTTTTAAAATGCAAACAAAAGAGGAAACAGATCTCTAAAAGGCAGGGTAGCCAAAACCGGTTTGGCTCAATGGATAGAGCATCAGCTTGGGAACTGAAAGGTCAAGGGCATGTACCTTGGTTGCAGGCTTATCCCCAGTAGGGGGTGTGCAAGAGGCAGCTGATCGATGACTCTCTCTCATCGATGTTTTCTAACTCTCTATCTCTCTCCCTTCCTCTCTGTACAAAATCAATAAAATATATTTTAAAAATAAAATAAAATAAAAAATAAATAAATAAATAAAAGGCACGGTAAATTGGAAGCAAAAAATAAAACAGTAGAAATATATCCAAACACATCAGCAATTATAATAGACGTAAATGGAATAAACTAACCACCTAAAAGATCAAAAACCATCTGCGTGCATTGTTTTTAATGTCTGTAAGAACTACACCTAACACTGAAGGATACAGAAAAGTTGCAAGTGTAAGAATGGATTCAAAGCACAGGCATGGAAGTCACACAATACCAGGTAAAACTTCAAGCAAATCACTTATCCTTTAGGGAGTGGCAGTTTCCTCATCTGGAAAAGGATCTTTACCATGTGTCACTTGTCCCATATGTGAATAACGTTACAAAGTTCACAACACTTCACAGTGTTATTAGGATTAGATGAGCTGTGTGTAAAGGGCTTGGTTGATAACAGCAGACTAGCAAATGATAGCTATCACCTTATAAGTAACTCTATCTGTCCACATACAGTAGAGTGTTTGCTAACAGTGCTTCAAATATTCCTCCCATTGGCCAGACCCATCCCTATCCTCATGCCCCTTTGCAATGTGACTTTATCACTCCTCCCATCAAGAAGTCCACTCTACTTCTCCACCCCTTGAGTTGGGGCTGCCTTGGCCTTGTTTTAACTAATAAAATTCAAAGGTGATGTGGTAAATTACAAACCTATGGATCAAGATGCCTTACAACTTCCATATATATATTCTCTTGTGACTGCTATCTCCAGGCAAGATGGAGTTACAGAGATGGAATAACTTCCTTGCCTGAAACAGCTCAAAAACTGGACAGCATATGTGAAACAATGGTTTCAAGAACAGTAATCCTTGAGATGGGAATCCAATGAGGTGAACACTGTAACTGGCCTAGGCTGCAGCACAATGAAGAGAATCTCAGGCAAAGACTTGTGGTCTCTCTGATTTTAGAGGAATCTGGAAATATCAAGTCAACTAGAGATCACAAGGAAGAGAGGTGCACAGGGTCCCCTTGAGCTATTAATCATCACATTTGTATGAAGAAACTATCTGAGGCCAGGGAAAGAATCACAAAGAACAGAGGAATTCAAATTTGGATTTCCCATTTTAGCTCTCTAGATGTGAAAAAGTTCACGCTACCCTACTTGAGGATAAGAGATCATGAGAAGAGAGACCTGGCCAAAAGCCAACACCAACCATCAAGACAAAAGAAAAACAGGCCATTTTACCCAAACAGAATCATTGCATTCACCAGATGACTGCAGCCTGATGAGTGACTGACCCTTGAAAAGATCAGCAACAGAACCATCCTGCTGAGCCCAGCCAAGCCCAGGCAAAACTAATGACCCTCAGAACTATGAACAAATAAAAGAGTTGTTTTTAGTCTCCATTTTGAGCTGGTTTTGAGCTAGTCTCTACACAACAGTAGAGAACTTATACTCAAGATGTCTAAAGCAATGTTGTATATACAAAATAGCAAGCCATAAATGTCCAGTAAATGGCCCATTCCTGCTATCCATTAGCATAAACCAATACCTAAGATCAGCCAGTCCCACTGCAGCAAGAGCCACAGTCTCCTTCACTTGCAAGAAGTTAAAACCATTATGGAAACACATATTTTGAATCAAAGAACCCTGAAATATCAGAGCTCAAGTGTCACATCCATTGTGAAGCACTCTCAAGATTCTGCTGATAGAAATATCTACTTTTCCCTCTTGTTTCCATGCACCTCTGTCAGCATATTTTGTGGGCCTCCTATCCCCAGCAGCAGTGGATGTGGGATATAGCTAAGTAGTTCACCTCTTACTTGAGGTGAGTCACTCAGCACAGTTCCTGTCCCCAAACAATAATCACACTGGATACAGCATGCTGGGCTATTTCAATCCTGGAGAAAGAGGTCAGACACAGAGACAGGATTAAAGGATGACTAAGGAAGCAGTTCTGTGATAGTGATGATGGAGGAAACTTGCTTTAAATTTATCAGGACACCTCCCACCCCCCACTCCAATGACTCTCCCTATCCTGATGTGGAGAAATCCTAACCAGTTTCAAAAGCCAAGAGTCCACAATAGTTTAAAACTCTAATGAGCTCCCATGTATCTCACCAAGTCCATCTACTTCAAAATGAAATAAACTTACTGCCCTTGGTCACTAAAAAGTTAGGAGTTCATGCTGATCTAAAAAGCCCAGATGAGCCACAGGCACAAAATTTAATTGAACCTGTAAGAAGGTTAAAATTTAAAATTAGCCCAGCAGCATGGCTCAGTGGTTGAGCTATAAACCAGGAGGTCACAGTTCCATTCCTGGTCAGGGCACATGCCCAGGTTGCAAGCTCAATCCCCAGTGTAGGGCATGCAGGAAGCAGCTGATTAATGATTCTTTCTCATCATTGATGTTTCTATCTCTCCCTCTTCCTTCTTCTCTGAAATCAATAAAAACATACATTTTTTTAAAAGTTTAAGTCACCCCCAACACCTGTCTACCTCTGAGACTTCATTTTCCACTCTTCTCACCTTTAATTCACTAAGGCTCCAGTAACCCCAGCCTTCTTATTGGTTCTTGGCATACCAAGCATATACCTGCCTCAGGGCTGTTGCCTTTGCTCTTCCCTCTGCCTGAAATGCTCTTCCACTAGATGCTATTTGGTTTAGTTCTCTTCTCAAATTGAATTCCTTAGGGAGACCATCCTGTTCTACTCCAACTAAATTAGGCCCCCCACATACACCTGGCATTCTCTATCCCCTTACCCTGCTTTTAACCCTCATAGCATACAGAATCACCAGACCTTATCTATCTATCTATCTATCTATCTATCTATCTATCTATCTATATCTATCTATAGTGTGTGTCTCTCTTCTAACTATAATGTGAGCTCCATGAAGGCAGGGACTTGACTAATTGCTTAAAACTGTACACTCAGTGCTGACCATAATGCCACACCTAGCAGGTGGACAAGAAATATTTGTTCAAGGGATTAATTTACTAACTATAAGATATCTTCTATACATTGTTACTATGTCACCACTCATGCTCCAAGTGAATGGCCTATGAAAGTTATTTCCTTCTTAGACTACTAGTACATGCCCTATAAAGACAGGTGCCATCTTTGTATTAATGTCTTATAGACTGCATATAAAAATAACTAACATTTACAAAGTGCTTACTCTGCACTGAGCCCTATGCTAAGCTCTTTATATACATTTTCTCACATCTTCTTCTAAACAACTTTATGAAGTAAGTACAATTAGTACTTTTTACATAATGAGAAAAGTAAGCCTCAGAGAGAGGAAATCACTTGCTCAAGGTCACAGCACAGATTTGAGTCTAACTCTGGAACCCAAGCTCTTAAACCCAAATGCTATGCTTCCAGAGAGGAAATGGAATGAATAAATGAATGAATGAATGAATGAATGAATGAATGAATGAATGATTATGAACTGGAGGTCTCCATTGTGAGTTGCTCTGGTCATGGCCAATTCCAAGCAATTCTGTCCATCAACAGCCAAGCTCCATGTCACATGGCCCTGCTCCTGGCTCTCCCTATTCCAGTAGAGAAATGGACCACAGATGTTCTCACCCATAGTCTGATGGGGCCATCAGATGCCTTTCTGAGAAAATTATAATTGGAAACTGAGAACATGAGCCATTCAATAGAGGAAGCAGAGTTACAAAGAATTCCTCAGGAAGATATGGGGACTTGGCGAACCAAAGCCCCAGGGAAACCCCAGTTCTAAGGAAACAAAATGGACACAGAGAAGGCTTTGGCAGATAGAGGTGAAGTGGGCAGAACAGAGCAGGAAAGATGTAGAAATGCCCACGAGAGCAGCAGACTTAGATCCCGATAATGCTTTAATTTCTGTTCCAGAGAACCCCTACCTACTTTTTTATTTTTTTATTTTTTTTTAAATACACTTTATTGATTTTTTACAGAGAGGAAGGGAGAGAGATAGAGAGCCAGAAACGTCGATGAGAAAGAAACATCGACCAGCCGCCTCCTGCATACCCCCCACCGGGAATGTGCCCGCAACCAATGTACATGCCCGACTGGAATGGAACCTGGGACCTTTCAGTCCGCAGACCGACGCTCCACCACTGAGCCAAACTGGCTTCGGATATTTTTTTATTTTGAGGTAGCTAACAGTGTCAACCCACCCAATCAACCATATTGTGATAAATTGGTCACAGTAAAACAAACTACAGGACAAGAAACGGCCTTCTTGTCCAATAGCTCCTTCTCTGGAACTGTTCTCCGGAACTCCCTTGAATGATATGCTAACCCTAAACACCCAGGAGTGAGAATAGGAATAGATCCGGATTTCAGATTTTTTCTCTACACTGTGACCTTCTCAAGGTTACCAACTTCTGCAGCTCTTGGCCCTTTCTGACCAAAAGGAGAGCTCCTGAGGCCCCACATGGTCAAGCTGTTCAAAAGGAGGTTCCCACAGGACAACTGATGGGCCTCTAGTAACTCATTCCTCTCTCTTTATACCAGGGCCCTCTCATTCTCAGAAAACAGCAGTTAGAGACTCCATGAAGCCGTAGTTAGGCACCTGCTGCACCGGTCCTCTGCTCCTTTGCTCTCTGTGAACTCTCCTCAGTCATAATGATTTCCTTTCTCAAGGGTCCCATCTCTGGATCTGAATCCAAATGCTATGCTGCCAGAGAGGACATGGAATGAATGAATGAATGAATGAATGAATGAGTATCTCTGAAATCTGGCTTTCTTTGAGACTCCTCAGTCCATCAAAGTTGGGCTACACATGTCTAGATTCTATCTGTAGTAAGAGGTCAAATTCTTTCTCAGAAATGTCCCTTGATGCCTAGGAGGCATATAGCATACAGAGTGGGTGCTGCTGCCTAACTCCACCTGCTGAACAGTTTCAACTCGGTCCCAGTCAAAAACATCCCCTTAGAAGGTCACTAAAAGATAATGGGCCCGCATTTACATATCACTCCTATAGGCACCCATCCATGCTGCATTCCATGCAACACTTACCTCCCACCAGATTCTCTCAAGGGAATCACAGAAACCCTAACCCAAAGGACTCTAATTTAATCCTTTCAGTTTGCATATGAGAGCTGAGTTGTAGCAAGGCAAAGAGGAAGCTCAGGCTCAAATGAGCCAGGCATGAGAAAGAATTCCTTTGCAGGATCTATCCTCCTCAAAGCACAATGTGGTTTACTTCATTATGTAATTGAAGGCCTACTTGAACAGGGTTATACTATGCAGGAAGCTATGACCATTAAAAAATCAGTAAGATCTAGTCTTCCTCTTCAAGGTGTTTGTAACTCAATGGTATAACCACATATTTATAAAATAAATAGGCATTTTCACATAGTATATTTGAGGGAGAAATAAAGTGCTCCGGCAATTTAAATCAAGGGTGTAAAAGAATAAATGTGACCAGGAAGAGCTCCAAGGAAAAGAAGGAATTGGGTTCATCCTTGAAGGCTCTATTCATGCTTGCAGTCTCAGCTGAATGTTTCCTTGTCGCAGAGACTTCCATGACCTTGCAGGCTGGGTTTGTGCCCAGGCTGTACAACTCCACAGCACCTTGATCTTTCTTTACTTTCACAACTGATTCATTATCTCCCATGTTTTTCTCACTGGAGCAAATTCCATGAACTCTCAGTATCTACCAGAGTACCTTCCACAGTATAGGTGCTCAGTAAAACAATGTGTGTGTGTGTGTGTGTGTGTGTGTGTGTGTGTTAAATGAAATGTTACACCCATATTAGAAAAGAATGTGCAAATGGAAATTTTCAGAATAGTTTTATGCAAAGGCAGGGAAGTGAGAAAAGAGCAAAAGAGAGAAGTGTCAAAGACAGATAGTAAAATAATAATAGTATCAACTAACATTTGTGAACTCCTTACAATGAGTTCCAGATGATTCACTCATTTCATCCTACCAACAACTCAAAGCGGGAGGACATATTGTTATTTCTGCTCATAGACAATGTAACTGGGGTAGAGACAGGTCAAGTACTCACCCATGATCACACATCCCAAGGTCATACACTAAAGAGCAACAGTTAGACTGGAATCAAGTGACTGATCTCAGAAGCTGAACTCTTCATCACCACCTGACACTGAATTCGGGAAAGAACTACAGACTGCGAAAAGAGAGAGAAGGAAGCCTAGCTTTGGTGTTTGAAAAAGTATAGGAGCATCTCCTCTTGAGAGCTAGCTTCTGGAAGGATGTAGCCCCATCTTAAAAGTAATTAAAAAGTGGTGGAAGAGCAGAGCAATGGACAAGTCCATGGACACAGAAACTTAGATAGCTCCCTATTTCTTCCGACTGTGCCTCACAACCTGTGGCCCCTTCTTTTATTTTCTAACTAGAGGCCCTATGCACAAAATTCATGCCGGGAGGAGGGGTGGTGTCCCTCAGCCCAGCCTGCACCCTCTCCAATCTAGGATTCCTCGAGGGATGTCTGACTGCCCGTTTAGGCCCAATCCCACTGGCATCGGGCCTAAACGGGCAGTCGGACATCCCTATCACAATCCAAGACAGCTGGCTCTCTACTGCTTGCCTGCCTGCCTTCCTGATTGCCCCTAAATGCTTCTGCCTGCTAGCCTGATCACTCCCTAACCATTCCCCTGCCAGCCTGATTGATATCTAACTGCTCCCCTGCCAGCCTGTTTGCCAACAACTTCCCTCCTCTGCCTGCCTGGTCACCCCTAACTGTCCTCCCCTGCAGGGCTGATCACCCCTAACTGCCCTCCCTTGCAGGCCTGGTCCCTCCCAACTGCCCCCGCCCCCTGCTGGCCACATTGTGGTGGCCATCTTGTGTCTGGTGGGGGCAGGATCTTTGACCACATGGGGGCAGCCATCTTGTGTCTTGGAGTGATGGTCAATTTGCATATTACTCTTTTATCAAATAGGATAAAGGACACTTATGGATCTTGAAAATAATTAAAAGCAAAATCTTTTTGCAAATTTTCCAGAAACAAATCAGTTTCACTAAAAGAGAGATGTTGACAGGAAGCCAGGAAGGCTGGTCAACAACCTTAATTGCTCTATCCAGTCACCCTTTAGTTAAGACATTATTAACTGAAGTAGCCTCTACCTTGTTTGTCCATGTAAATTTCTGTTTATCTTGCCTGAGATGTTTTCCCCAAAGCCTCAATAAAAGGGATGGCAGGGCCAGAGTAGAGAGTAGTTCTCCCACTAGAGTTGTACTGTCACATGGCCCCCCATATCGCCAAATTAAATTTCTTCAAGTCTCTTTTCATTTGTGTGCGGCCCTTCTCCAGAACCCAAACCCTGAATTGGAACCCTTTCCACTCAGGACGTGAAAGAGATTCCAACACAAATTACAACATGGGAAGTAGACTTCTTATATTTAAAATATTTTGCTGTAAACAAACTAAAGTACAAATTCTGTTTTGGGGGAAGGTTAAGATTTTCTTAACTTTTCTTTTACTCTTTAACCTAACTTCATCTTTTACTCCTTAACCTTACATAAATCAGGAAAAAATCCAGTTATAGAAAAGGTTCAACAACTAAAATCTCTCAACAGCAGTACTTATTCAAAACAGTTCAAAGAGCCTTCCAAAGCAATGTTTGCTTAAATAATTGTCTGATAGTAAAATAAGCCAATGACTTCTATGACTTTCTAGTTTCTGATAGATTTTGAAGGCCTGCCACATTCCAAAGTGGACACAGGTCACAATTGTTTGTTTTATAAAATATCATCCATTTTACTACCTGGCTGACTACAAAGGAGCCAGAGTCGGTGACTTATTCTTTTCATTTACTCCCCTTTTCCTTCAAACCACACACATGTGTTACACGCATCTGGTTGTAACCACAAGACAGTTATTCTTCTGCAGCCATCAATTCTTATTATCCTAAACAAATTCCTTAAATGCTTGCTAACCCTTTTCCTATGTCCAACCTATAAGATGATGGAAACAAAGCAAGAAAAATACGCTATTTTATTCCTCAATTTTTTTATGAAACAACATCATAAAAACCTCAGGGGAACCGAGGGTTGGCAAGCTCAGAGACTATCATGAATTTTACCTCCAGGAGCCCTATCAGATTCCTACAGTGAAGATGAGGGAAAATTCCTTAGTTCTTCCCTCAGAGGACTAGGGAAAGTAGTCATTTAGCAACATGCCCAGAGCTTTCTATTCTTAACAGGTCTTTCCTCAAAGGAAACCTAACTGGCTGAGGAAAGGGAAATACCCAACACAGTTCCCTCTAGCCTTCCTATTTCTCTAAGGGGGAAGATACAACAAAGTTGAGAAGCACAGCCCAGGGGCACAGGCTCACTAACTGACTGATTACTAAGAAATAACTTTAGACAAATTTTGATTAGATGCTAAATACAGTCCTTTCTAGTTTTCCAAGTACTTCCATGTATATTTTCTCACTTCAGAGGAGGTAGGCCTTTGGGAGATGATTAGGCCATGAGGATGGGCCACTCATTAATGGGATAAGTGCCCTGATAAAAGAGACCCCAAAGAGCTCTCTTGCTTTCTCTGCTGAGTGAGGCTACAACATGAAAATGGCCATCAGCAACCTGGAAGACAGAAGGCGCTGGAACTTGACCATGTTGACACCAGATCTTGGACTTCTAGCCTCCATAACTGCGAGAAATAAATTTCTATTGTTTATTAATAATCTGTCTATGGTGGTATTCTGCTATAGCAGCCAGAACTGACTAAGACACCCTTTAGTACTATTATAATTGCCATCCTAGGAATCATAACCAAGAGGATAGAGAGCCTCTTGTATTGAGAGAGAGAGAGAAAAAAAGATGGGGGGGGGGGGTGTGAAAAAAAACACAAAAATAACAACAACATGAACATTGCATTTTCCATTTATTTGGTCTTAATACTAAGAATATGGTCATTTTGATCCAAGAAATTAATCCTTTGGAGAAACCCATATATTCATTTCTCACTGAAAAGTTAAAATTTTTAGTCCATGCTTCCAGATCCTTTTCCAGTATCCAACACCTGGGACCTCTAGGCTCACACATAGTAGCCCCTCACAGATAAGAAAAAATCAGTTAACTGGACATATGAGCAAATTGTCAGAGATAGTTCGTTAAATCCTTATGCTCTCCCTCCTTCATTGCTGGTAAGAATGTAAACCGAAATGACTTCTCAGAGGGCAGAGAAGCCATCGGATCTAGAGACTTAAATGTGTGTCTTCCCTTTGACCTCCTGAGAATGGCACCCAAGGAAACCAGCCGGAAGTTAGACAAGGATTTGGGTGCCAGCACATGCTTTGCATTTCCCGTGATAATAAAGTTTAGCAAACAACTTTAACGTGTGATGCTGGAGGAATGGTCAACTATGAAGCAAAGAATATAAAAACCCTATCTCTAACATATGTTTCTTTGCAAGGGAAAATGCTCATGATAAAACACTAAATAAAAAGCTAAATTCAAAACCAAATAAACAGTATTAAAGCAATCTGTCTAAATATAATAATTAGATAAATTATTTTACCTTTACATAAATGCATATAAAAACTATAAAGATATATTCCAAAATGCTAACTGACCAAGATGCTTCCTCTGGCTATTAGAATTATTTTTTTTGTATTCCTCTTTATACTTTATCTCTTCCAAATGAACATATTTTTTTTTTTTCACCAAAAAAATGTTCTCAATGAATAGATTTTAAAAATCTATATTTGCCTTTTAGGAAACTGATTTGCAATATCTATAATATTCAAATCATCCCAAGGAGATGCCAACTCATTAAAACACAACAAAACAGAAAATTCTAATGAAACACATTCCAAAATAAAATTCCAGTCACCTTCAGGAGGCTCTTCCTTACATTTAACCTATTCACTCCCACTGTAATTTTGCCCACTTAACTTGCTTTGTAATCTTATCATTTGCCTTTGAATGACTAGGGTGTAGTATTTTTTAGTGCCTGACATAGGAATATTCAATGCATGTTTATCTAATCTTAAGTGCAACCATCCAGTGGGGTTTGGGAGCCATGTTTCATTATTCCTTCAAATGTTCTTGTTCCCCTTCTTCCTGCAACTGTTCCCCTTTGGCAAGCTCATGTTCCCTCCTCTTGGGCTCAGCTGGGGCTATTGGTCATTTACAACCCCTTCCCCCTCCCTGCCCCATGGCTAGACAGAGAGACTATTTGGGGAAAGGGGCTATGGGCCAAGCAGGGTCAAAGTCCTTCCCTAAAAATCAATCTGGTGATATCGGGGAAGAGAAGGTCTTCCTCCCACTGCACCACAGATGCCAGGTATGAGAAGGGGAACAGAGCATCTAGAGACCATCTTCTCCAGCCACACAGAGGAGGCCGTGTTGGCAGGGTGACTAAAGGAAACCAACAGGCAGAGGGAAGAAGGGCATGAATGAAGAGAGACAAGGCAAGGGCTGGAGAATGGTATCACAGTCCAGGAGAAGCACAGACCAATGAAGACACAGAGAAAGTCCTGAAGCCTTGAGACCACAGTTTTAGCCCTGCCACAGCTAAATCCCTTTCATTTAGCTTTCATTCTGTTCGTCCCAGCTACAGTGGGACAATAAATTCCCACTTATCTTAGGCTGATGTGGTTTGGGTGTCTATATTTGTAACTAAAACTATCCTGACTTCTTTATGTCTATAACATGTAATAGTAAGTGAGAATCCTTAAGAAATATAACATTTAAAAACCTATTTTGTTATTGAGAGTCTAGGGAAAGACCATGTCTGATAAGCTTACTTATTAGCACATCTGACAACATTTGAAAAGTTGCAAAGCTGATTGATACTGATGATAAAGTTGACCCCAGAAATCTCTCATAAAAAAATTTAAAGTGAGACAAAGTTTATAGGATCTATATATATAAAAAGCCAGCATCCATAGTGACCGGGACAATAGATGACCTGTTACTATGATGCTCACTGTGGCCAGTGAACTGGCCTGGTCAGGGGGTGGGGCTGGCTGGCCAACCTCCTGTAGCCCCTCCCTCCGGCCAGCCTACACCCAATGGGCCCCCGCCACCCTGATTGGCCCTCAGCCCCTCCCCTCACCTGGCCCCAGCCCAGATCAGCCCCCAGACCCCAAAGGGGCAAGGCAGGCTGGCCAACTTCCCATGGCCCCTCCCCCAGACCGCTGTCCCCGGGTCAGCACCCCCACACCATTTTGGGGCAGGGCCGGCTGGCCCACTGCCCACAGCCCCTTCCTATGGCTGGCCCTGCCCCCAATCGGCCCTCCGACCTCAATCAGGGGTCATGCCTGTCTGCCAATCACCCACAGGCCTTCCTCCCAGCTGGCCTGGCCCTGATCAAGCCTTGATTGGGGCAGGGTGGCTGGCCAACCTCCTGCCATCTCATCCTCCTGACAGGCCCACCCCTGATCTGCCCCAATTGGGGCCAGGCCAGTTGGATCCCACCCATGCACAAATTTGTGCACTGGGCCTCTAGTTGGGATATAAAATGTATATATTTTTTGAAGGGTAGCTTCTAAAAGGTGGTAGATTCTCTGCTCAAATAGACAATGCAAGAAAACTATTTAACATGCTCACCATTAAAGAACCAACTCAAAGGTCATTTCATCTCCGGGTCTCACCTGCTCTCAAGTTAGTATATAAAGGGCCCATATGGTACACAGAGATGTCAGACACAATTTTCCCATGATTTCACAGATCCCTGACTGAAGTGATTGTTTTTTAATCAAATTAGAAAGTTGTAATTAAGAAAAGTGAGGGAATATTCTCCAGCATACATTGTATGTAGACTGAAAAATTTTGCCTAAGCATTATTTTTAATATATATATATATATATATATATATATATATATATTTTTTTTTTTTTTTTTTTTCAGAGAGAAAGAAAAGAGAGAGTTAGAAACGTCAATGATGAGAGAGAATCATTGATTGGTTGCCTTCTGCACCCCATTACTAGGGAATTGAGCCTGCAACCTGGACATGTGCCCTTGACTGGAATCAAAACCGGGACCTTTCAGTCCTCTGGCCATCGCCCTATCCACTGAGCCAAACCTAAGCATTATTGATGACCCATAAACCATAAGATGAAATGCAATACCATGGGCAGGACACCTTAAGCTAATGGAGCTTGTAAATTAGAGGGCAATGTCTCACAGAGAACAGATTGAGAACTAAAATTACATATTAAAAATCCAGGTCGATCGGGCAGCCAACCAAAAAAGCCATTTAAACAATAATTAGAAGCTGAGTTCATTTGAGTTAGGACTTACTTGAAAGCTATATCTGGGTGTTGGGGGGGGGGGGGAGGAAACTCCGCATGTGCACTCACAGTGAGCCATGCTTCCATTCATTCATTCACCAAAACATCAAACACGAGGTATGCAACTGTGTGCCAACCGTAGAAGACCTGGGAATAAACAAGGTGGGCGGGCCTGCCCCCCATGCAGCTTACAGTTTATAAGGAAAAGCAAACAGTCCACAAGACCTTTAAAAAATAAATAAATAACAGAAGTATCTACTTCAGCTGGTAGGTGGTTCAAGCAAGTACATTGAGGCTGGCTCCTAGGGGAAGAAATACTAATTGGATATGAAAATGGTGAGAGATGAGCATCCCAGACAGAAGGAAAAGCAAGGGCAAAATCCCTGAGGGGAGGAATAGGGTGTATTAAAGAGAAGTCTAGGAGGAGAGATAGCACAGGGCAGCTGGGGAAAGCCTGGATTCTGGGAGCCAGGGAAGCTGGGCTTGAATCCCAGCTCGGCTTGGCGTTTACTAGCTGTGTGACCCTGAGCAAATTAATTGACCTCTCTGTGCTTCCTATTTAAAATAGGAATAACTCTATATAATAAAAGAAGAATATGAAAATTAGGCCAGGACATCAGGATGAGTTCAGGAGGCTGCGTCATGACCAGCTCAGAGAACACCCCCAGCCCCAGCAGACACATACCACACACCAGGGCTTAGGGTGGGCTCTGAGAGGCCGTGGCCTCAGCCCCAGCACCGCCCAGATCCAAGGCCACTCCCACTGGGGGTCCGAGGGCAGGCACACCCATGCAGCCTGCCCTGGAGCCTTCCTGCCTTCAGAGCAAGGCCCCAGCGGGAGTGCAGTGCCGCACAGCTCCCAGGCCACTCCCGCCAGAGGTTCGAGGCCAGGCACCCTACGCCACCTGCCCTGGGAGCAAGGTCCCCAGCAGACCATGGACCCACCCAGGGGGGCGTGCTCTGAGTCACACCACAGCCAGGACCAAGGCCCCCAGCGGACCTGCAGACCCACCCAGGGGGCATGCTCCGAGCTGCTGTGGCCAGACTGTGGCTTAGGCCTGCTACCCATGGGGCATTCCCTGAGGGCTCCCAGACTGTGAGTGGGGGCAGGCTGGGCTGAGGGACACCCACCCAGTGCACAATTTCGAGCACTGGGCCTCTAGTACTTTGTATAAAATGGGTTTATTAGAATAGTGCCTGGTGTGTGGGAAAGTGTTTACTGATTATTGTGGTTGGAACACAGAGATAAGGGGAGAGTAGCATGAGGCTGAGGAAGGACAGCTGGGGCCCATCGCACGGGGCCTTGGTGAGAAGACATTTTAAGAAGGTCTTTTTAAAAGATCCCATTGGCCATAAGAAGGACAACTGACAGGACTGTAGACATGCCAGCTAGCCAGTAAGAAAGCTTCTGTGGTGGGTGGCTGAAGAGAAAGAAAAGATCAATGTAAACAGGGCTGAAGCCATGGAAAATGTTGATCTGACATCATTGCTCTGTATGTTTAAGATTTCAACTGCATCACTAATAAAAAAATAAAAATAAAAAACTTAAACAGGAAAGCCAAACACTGACCCCGTGATCACTCATTACTCTGATCCCTATTAGAAAAACAGAAGGATATTCTATAACCTCAGAATGTTAATAGGGGCACGGGAAATACTATAGTCCAGGCATCGTCTGTGACACTTTGAATGGATGAATACTTGAGGCAAAGGCTCAACACAAGGACCTGCTCAGCCTGACCTTAACGGAGCATAAACCAAAATGACTAAAGAGATGTTTCAAGATCCCAGATAACCTATTTCCTCCAGGTCTCGTTCCTTTTGAGGAAAATAAATAAATAAATAAATAAATATAAATATATATATATGTGTGTATATATATATATATATATATATATATATATATATTTTTAAATGAATGGCTGCCAACAGGCCTGACCCACATCTGCAGCAGGAAGGCGCCTGTCCACTGAGCCAAACCACCGTGCGCACGCTCTGCTGACCAGGTAAGGGCAGCCTCTCTGCAAAGAGGGAAGAGCACAGGTTTGGCAGTCAAGGAGCTCAGACCCAGGTTGAGGTCCTGGCTCTAGCACGTGCTGGATATGGGACCCTGAGTAAGTTGCTTAACCTCTCTCTAAACCCCAGGATCCGCATCTGGAAAGCAACTGAACCTGACTCCACAGTTGTGTTGAGCAAGACTTGATATACTATCTATAAAGCATGTCTCACAGATTCTCATCCAGAGGAAGCACTTAGTAAGTTGCCACGGTGGTTACTATACATCTTTCGTTCCTGCAATGCCACAAAACTGGGGATTAGACAAGGCAGAGATAGAAAACACTGCCTGTACATCAGTCAGCTGTTTGGGGAAGCTGGCGTATCGAGTAATAGTGATGATACTCCTACCCCACGCCTGGGTACTTCCACTTCTAAGGGCACACCCCACTGACGTGCAGCCCAGGTGCACCGAGAGACAGGAATGAGAGAGCTCACAGGAGTGTCACTCAAAATAGCCCAAAACTGGCAGCAACCCAAATGTCCGTCAACAGTAGAATGGAAAACTAAATGATGAAATGATGGTATATTTATATAACGGAATAATACACGGAGCCAAAAAACAGAGAAACCACAGCTACACTCAACAAAGGGGAAAACTCTCAAACCCAATGCTGAATGAAACAAATCAGACACAAAAAGAACATACTAGATGATTCTATTTGCATAAAGTCCAGAAAATGGGAAAATTGACTCTGGTGTTTAAGGATGCATACTCGGGTGGTACAAGAGCAAAGAAAAGAGATTACCATGAAGTCAGGGGAATGCCTGGCTGTGGGGGGAAGAGTGGGGTTGTGAGTGGGATGGAGAACACGGGGGCTTCTGGGTTTCTGGCCCTTGACCTGGAGGATGGTCACATGTTTGCTATACAGATTAGTTCAGCTGTACGTGTTGGCTTTGTATGCTGCCTGTATGTATGCCATCATCTTCAATGGTTGAAAAACTAATCATTCTACCTGCTCCAGCTAACCCGTGCCTCTTTTCAAGAGTGTTGGAGGCTTGAGGAATGTGGTCTCTGCAACGAGGACCTTTCTGAACGCCCCCGTCTGCTCGAACTAAACCCCTAAGGGGGTGGCAGGCAGGGAGGATGCGGGAGATGTGAGGAGGTAGAACCCACCACCGAGGACTGTCATGGTGCTAGCACTGTCCATCCCAGTCTCAAGGGATATTCCCGGAGTCAGCCCTTGTCTTGTGCCACTTCTGACACATGTAATTGGCACCAGCAAGAAGTAAAGAGCACGAGGAGGAATGCCACAGGGACTGTTCACTCAACATATACTAAGTGCCAGGCCACAGCGACTGTCCCAGGGATGGGTATGTGACATAAGCAGGGCCAAAGTCCTTCCTAAAATCCATTCTCAGGGGAGAGAAGCCCTTTCCCCTGAGGCTGCCCACCTGCAGGAGGAGTTGGGAGCTTCTGGAGGCCCCTCTCCCCAGCCATGCGGAGTAAGCCACATCTGCAAGTGGACAGAAAAAAGCAGCCAGAGAGGGAAATAGTACTGAAAGTTGCAGAGAGGTGAGGCAAGGAAAACAGTGCCTCATGCCAAGAGGAACAACGGCCAGTTGAAGCAGAGAGAGGGTTTGGAAACTTTGAGTGCCCGGCCCCACCACAGATGCCCTGATTTCGGCAGCCTGACCTCGATTCTGTCCTTACCTTCTGTGGTGAGACGATATGGGTCAGATTTGGTGCTCAATTCTAATAACGCAAAGGCAAATAATATGCAGGGCTTTCTCTTAAGGATATCACAGTTTAATTAGGAAAACAAACATATCAAGAGATAGTCAAACAGCATCAGGAGAGTATATGGAGGTAGCGCATCTTAACCAGACTAGAGGAGGAGAGGGAAGGGTGAGGGAAAGATTCTGGAGGAAGTAAGCTTGGGCTGAGCCCTATGGAATGCTTTGGATTCATCAGGGAAAAGGTGAGGCAAAAGCGTGGTCTACGAAATGAGTGGGGATGGCGAGGCAGCTAGAACGAAAGTGGGAGCGAGACAAAGAATGTGTGGGACGTGAGGACATCTTGGTATTGCTGGAGGGAGGTGGGGTTGCCCGGAGCATCCAGGAAAGTGGGTCATAAAAGAGCCCAGAGCCAACGAACAGAGTCTGGACTTTGTCAGGTACGCAAAGGGAGCCACCTTTTGAAAGCTTTAATCAGGGGGAAACAGGGTCCAATTTCCCTTTTAGAAAAATCAAGGAACTAAAACCAGTTTGGTTCAGTGGACACAGCGTCCTGGGTCCGATTCCTGTCAATGGCATGTACCTTGGTTGCAGGCACATCCCCTGTAGGAGGTGTGCAAGAGACAGCTAATCGATGATTCTCTCTCATCAATGTTTCTCTATCCCTCTCTCTTCCTCTATGTAAAAAAATCAATAAGAAATACTAAAAAGAAAAATCAAGGAGATGTGTTCTGAGGCCAAAGTCTAACAGAAGAAATACATTCTCTCTCCTTTCCTCTAATTCCAACAGCCTGAATGTGCATAACTTGAATCAGCCTAAAAGTTTATTTCTTGCAGTTGGCACCCTTCAGAATGTAAACAACAGGGACAGCTTACGACCAGAGCAGCAGACCAACTGACCTGGAGACATATCAAAGTTTTATTTCAAATAAATTAACAAGGCTTTTTCATGCCTGTAGGTGTCCAATATTATATTTGGGGCAATCTGTTTTGACTTTACTATGTTTTCTCTATTAAGGACAACATTAAATATTATCACTAAGAAGATATATATTGATAGACACCTAGTGTTTAGCTCAAAGTGAAAGAAATTAAAACATGCTAAAATATGTTGGGGGGAAAAAAAAACTTAATAAAATAGCACGAATACCCAGGAGAAGTTTTCTGCAGGTAATAAAGCACTGGTACCTCAGCAGGGTATCAAAATCCCTTAGGAAGAATAAAGTATTTCCTGAAATTAGGTAGCCACATTGCCTCTAAGATAAGGCTACACAAACCTAGTGGGGGAATTACTGAGGTTTGGGTTTTGTGGGGGTTGTTTTAATCTAACTAATTTACAGATCATATATTTTGAGCATTTTAATTGCCTTGGGGAAAGTTTTCTCTTTAATGGCATGCATAATAGTCTGACAACTGCCCACAAGGTGGCACCAAACTCATGCCCAGAAGACAGCCAAGAGATACTTTTTTAAATCCTAAAGAAGGCATTCCAAATACTCAACAGACAGCTTCCTTTATAGCTTAGCCTCAACCATGAGCCAGATTTATTTATATTAGCTTCTCCTATCTCTAGATGATACAAAAGGTAAAACTTATTGCTGCCAACAAGAAAACTTTTAATATCCACATACCTCATCTCAAGATAGAACTGTTCTACTTCTGTGCAAAGTTTTCAACAAGGGGGGGGGGGGGGGGGGGCCGGGGCCGGCGGGGGGGGCAGGGGGGAGTAGTGTGTAAGACCTAAAAATAAATGTCCCATTTCTGGGGAGTAAAAATCCCGAAACGAATTTAACACACTGAATCACACCAGAAGCTGGTCCCTCTCTCCTTGTTTTAAATTTCATTTAATTGAGCTTAGACGAGGCCATATAAATCTTTAAAGAACTGAATGTTATTTAAAAACTGAAACAAATCTGCAATTAATTCTTAATGTAACAGGTCATGGTTATTTTAAAAGGAAAAGATCTATTATTGGAGACCTTCTCCCTGCTCCCCTTCCTGCCCCTTCCCCCCACCCCCTCCCCCAGCCTCTCCCATCTTACAAAGGCTGTTCTAAGGTGAACTGGTCTAGGCTGGCATGGCTCTCTGGGAACCAATAATGAAAGTCATTCTGGGAACAGGCACAATGTATTACCACTGGGCTAGGTGATATTTCTGCCAATTAAACACAGAATGTGCGGCCCAAGCCCCTGGGAGCCAAGGCTTCCATTTTGAAAAAGCAGAGGCTGTGATAGATGAATGAACCTCAAAGGGCCCAGCTTCCTGTCAGCATGAGAAGAGAGAGCTACCTGTTAGGAAGAAACGTTTATCTGCTCCCGTTTCCAACATCCACCACAGACAAGAGTGACCACCTGTGAAGGCTGGTGGTCCGAGCTCATCTGCCTCTTAGGAAAAAAAAAAAACTTAAAAGAAAAGAACAAGGCAGTCCTGGCTGGTGCTCTCAGTGGTTAGAGCATCAGCCGCAGACCGGAGGGCTGAGCGTTTCATTCCTGGCCAAGGGCACGTACCTCGGTTGCAGGTCTGACCCCTGGCCATAGTTGGGGCACAGGTGGAACGCAACCTCTAGATGTGTCTCTCTCGCATCAATGTCTCTCTTTCTCTTTTATTTATTTATCTTGATTTAAATATATATACAAGAAAAGAACAAGGTAGATGAATCCCATTCTCAGACCACTAAGCTACCTATAACCAAGCATCATCCCCCTGGACATGCCTGAGAAGGTTCCCTCATCCTATCAGCAATCCTGAATCATTTGTCCAGCCTCCAGGTCATGGCTCCACTAAGGAAACATCCTTAATTGCAACCCCTTGGCTTCTAAATATTTGTGACTTCTGAAAATATAAGGTATAATTCCTATTCACTTATTTCTGTTTCCTAAGCAAGGCATCACACATCCTTAGACCTTGTGATCTCAGGGACAAGACATTGGGGGAGGTTCATAAAGGTGCCTCCTGGCAGACACGCCCCCAGGCTGGCTGGGAAGCAGGGAGGCAAAGGGAAGCCAGGATGTGGGTGCTCCCTGGTCACTCTGCATTCTGCAGCCCTGCCATCCAGCTTCTCCTCCACGTGAGGAGGAGCAGAACAGCTTCTCACAACGCATCTCTCCTCCAAGCAGCCTAAGCTCGGGCAGCCTGGCAGACACTGTACCTCCAATGCTCCAGACCTCTTTAAAAATGCTGCAGAAGCCCTTTCCTTACCTTGATTTTTAAACCAAAAATACTGCTTACAGACACCACAGAAGTGAGAACAAATTCGTGCAGTAAAATGCTATAATCACAAAAGGCGTTATCATTTCTCTTTAATTCACTAAGCAATGTATGGAGCGTTAAGACTTTAACCAGGGAATGGCATAGAGTTTCAGCGTTAGAATCCATAATAAAATAAAATATCCCTAGTGATGCTGCTTTTCATTTCCATTCACTAGACAATTGAGTTTCAAACTTTTTCCTCTCATGGCACACATAAACTAACTACTAAAATTCTGCAGCACACCAATAAATATATTTTTTGATGATTTGACAAAACCTAGGTACAATTTTGATTCATTCACACCGGATGGCTATTGTTGTTTTGGCTGATGTTATTTTTATTTTTTTAATATTATTATTATTTATTTATTTATTTATTTATTTATTTATTTTTTTGGCAATGTAAGGGAAAAGAGGTCAGTGCCCCTGACTAAATAGTCAGGTATTGCATGTTTTAAAAACCCTTGTGGCTCATCGTTTGAAAATCGCTGCCCTAGACATTTTCAGATGCCAGCTACTGTGGTAAGCACGTGTCGGTTTCCATTTTAAAATGTATTTCATAACTGCAAACTTCCAAAGGACCCATGGCAAATCCATGAGTGTGCCCTGCCACGAGGCTGGGACAAGCACCAGTATGGACACAGACATAAAGATGAAGCGGGGGACCTACCTCCATACACACCTGCAAAGTATGCTCCAGGTACTACCAGGAAGGAGGCAATGACACACCCATGGATTCTAGACCCCACCTTCCTTAGAACAGTCCTTAACTGAAGAAAGAGGACTAAAATGGAATACAAAACTGAATAGAGTGGAATAGGGAGAAGTCATGAAGAATCTGAGAAATGTTCCCTCCTTTAGCTCACCAAGGAAAAACGAATTATCTAAGAAAGAGGGTTTTTACTCTGACAAAGTTCAAGCTCTTCAGCCTGTCTTTGCCTGATCTTCCATTGGCGAAGCCCTCAGATCTCATTCTCTCTCTCTCTCTCTCTCTCTCTCTCTCTCTCTCTCTCTCTCTCTCTCTCTCTCTCTCTCTTTCTCTCTCCACACACCCTAGACTGTTACTTAGAAGCTCCACAGCCAACGTTTTCCCACTAGGCTGTAAATTCCATGAGGACAGGGGCAGGGGCTTCACCCTGCTCATCACTGTGTCCCCAATGCCTGAAATGTAATAAGCACCTGATAAATAAATGTCACATTACAGACTTTCACTTTTTAAATCATTGACTTTCTCCCCCAAAAGATGTTAAGCTCATCAAGGACCAAAAGTGGCTGGTGTCCAGGAAGTGCACCAGAAATGTTCGCTGGATAAATAAACAGCAAACATTAGGCCACAAGACAAGTTGCCTAAATTAAATTATTGCTCCTTGTTGTAAAGTTGTGTTTTTTAATCATAAATTTCCTCCTTCTTCCACAAGTCTTGTCCTCGTTAGCGTTGCAAATTCTGTTGTTTGCATTCCAAAGCCACAGCATAATGCCAGACTAAAGAATTCAATAACAACAAAGAAAGGATTACTTATTTCAATACCCTTATCTGTTGAAATTTAACATTTTTTTCCCCCCAGAGAATACACGTCTGATCCCTGGCTCCTAACCCAGCTACACTTGTGTTCCTAGGACTTACCAGAATAAACAGGCAGAGGCAGGCAGATGGATATTCCAAATATCATGTAAAACAAAATATCCTTTTACATTTGTAAAATAAATATGATTTCATTGCTCATATCTCCAGGATAAAGCGGAAAAAAGAAAAAGCAAAGAAAACAAACATAAGAAAAGGACCCAAGGCCTCTCAGAATGTCTAATAACTTAGGTCAGCTATTTTCAGCCAGCATGCTGCAAGAATTTTAACAACGTGCAATACCTGACTATTTAGTCAGGAGCATTGACCTCTTTTCCCTTATATTGTCAAATTAAAAAAAAAAAAAAAAAAAAAAAAAAATGACAACAGCCAACATAACAACAGCTTTCCAGTGTGAATGAATCAAAATTATCTCAATATATTTTTTGGTGTGCGGCAGAATTTTTAGTAATTAGTTTATATGTCCCATGAGATTAAAAAAAAAAAAAAAAGGTTCAAAATTGCTGACCTGGATTAAACTGTCCACTTAAGCCCTGGAGCACAATCAAGGTTCTACTGCCCAGACAAGTGCCCTTCCCTTGCCTCATCCTCCCCTTCCCACTCCCCCTGTCCCTCCCCCTCTCCTTTCTCTCTCCCTCCTCCTCTTCCTCTTTCCACCCTCCCCATTAACACACTGAGGGAGCCTGACAGGAACAGGCCTTTATAGCACACATTGTAACCACGTGTCTGCCTCCAATGAATGCCTGCATGGTAGCTCAGATTGGAGAGCCAGGAGCTGTCCCCCACTCCACTCGCTACCCCGCCCCTCACACCAAACCTCAAGAAGTGACAAGAAGAAAATGCTATCTTTTAATAAAGGATATACCCTGACACCAAATACAATGCATTTACTACAAAAATGGATTTAAGTTATCCCCTCAGTAAAAAAAAAAAAAAAAAAGTTTATTTTCCTTTCATAAAGTCACCCCATCACACCACGGACCCTAAGCAAAAATAAAACAAAAAGCAACAAGCAAGACAAACAAACTCATAGACACAACACAATGGTGGTTACCACAGGGGAAGGAGGGTGGGAAGAAAATGAAGAGGGTATAGATGGTCAAATATATGAACGAAAGGAGACTAGACTTGGTGGTGGACATCCATTGTTGTTCTATAAAGTGGTACACCTGAAACGTATATGATGTTATTGGCCAGTGTTACCCCAATAAATTTAATTATTTTTTTTTTAATAAATCAGAACTGGAGCATTTTCACTAAATTAGTTCATCCCATGATGCCCTGGTGAGATGGGTCATTCACTCAACAAAGACTGAGGGCTTACTAGGTGCCAAAGGTCATTACACTTAATCTTCTCCTGATCTGTTAGGTATTTTCATGACAGGTCCATGTATTCCCAATTCTAAGCATAGTGCCTGTTACACGAAAGAAAAAGAGATGTATAACCGATCTTTGTTTGATGTGTCAGGGGAATCGTTATGGGATATGTCAATGAAAAACTAAGGTATCGCTTTCCAATGTGCATGCTCATTCTCAAGGAGGCCATTTACAGCACAAGTCACACTACCATGATCCAGTTTACATTCTCCCAAAACAATGAAGTTTGAATACAGGTTTGACTAAATGTATTCTGTTCAATCATCTAATCAATAACTTCTATTGAACATCTACTTTATGCCAGCTTGGAGACATCAACAGTAAAAAAATAAAAATAAAAATAAAAAGCAAGCACAGCCTAACTCTCATGGAGCTTACAGTGTGTCCAGAAGAGAAAGCATTCAGTCAAACATCACCCATAAAAGTCGCAGTGGCTTACCAAAGTAAAACACAACTAAAGTCTGGATGTGGTGTGACCAGGAGTCTGACTCCAAACTCAACATCCTCCTGCTCTACTGCAGATGCCTCTAGTACAGTGGTTTTCAACCTTTTTTTATCTCATGGCACACATAAACTAATTCCTAAAATTCTGCAATCTGACCGAATGAAATAGGTATAACTTTGGTTCATTCACACTGGACGCTAATGTTGTGCTTGCTGTTGTCATTTTTTTATTTGACAATCTAAGGGAAAACAAGTCAACTCCCCCACACTAAATAGTCAAGTATTGCATGTTTTAAAATTCCTTATGGCAAACAGGTGGAAATTGCTGCTCTAGCAGAATGTCCTATTTGGAAAGATTCTGTTAAAAACAGCTATTATCTGTTCAAGAAACATGGCATTATTCTGGTTTTATCAGCAAGTCAAACTTCCCATATTTGCCCATTCTCCCAGAAAGCCAAGGTTCCTGGTACTCACTCACATTTGGACAATGTCTTTATTTTTTTCAAATAAAGATCTGTCTTGTGTGTTTGGTTTTCATAGTGTGAGAGTTAATTTTCTAAACTTATGTGTCCTAGTCTTCTGTTTTAATATCAAAACTGAAGAGAAAATGAAATATGCCTTATAGAAGAAGTCTGCACGTATTTTCTGGTAAACAAATGGGCATGGCTCTATTTCAATAAAACTTAATTCATAAAAACAGACAAACAACCATATGTGGCACCCAAGTTGTAGTTTGTCAACCTCTTCACTAAAGGTCAAAATCTATTAATAACAATACAGTAACTTTGGGGTGTATTATAAAAAGATCACACTGGAAACTGGCGTTGTACAAGCTGGACACCTAGAGATCACAAGAAGGGAGGTGGGTTGCCGAAACCAATTTGGCTTCAGGGGATAGAGTGTCGGCCTGCGGACTGGAAGGTCCCAGGTTCGATTCCGGTCAAGGGCATGACCTTGGTTGCGGGCACATCCCCAGTGGAGGGTGTGCAGTTTCTAACTTTCTATCCCTCTCCCTTCCTCTCTGTAAAAAATCAATAAAATATATTAAAACACACACACACACACACACACACACACACACACACACACACAGAAGAAGGGAGGTGGGGCCTTTTCCTTCCCATTGGCTCACTGCTCCTGTGGGTGTAGCCCAGCCGTGCTTCCTCCCGTGGCAGCATTTCTTTCCTGCTGAGGCTGCTAAATCCAATAAACAGTCTTTTTGTGATCAGCCCCATTGTGTTCCCCTCAGAGACCACAATCCCAGCGTGACTCTTTCTCAAGTCCAGGTCTGAGCTTCCTTCCCCTCACTTGAGCTCAGAGGCTCCAACACTAACCAGTACATCAGCCTGGTGGTCCCACCTCTCACAGTCCTGGGTTGAGCTCAGAGGCCTCAGCACCAGGCATCATCTTGGAAATGTGAATTCAGCCCCACAGGGTCCCTCTTCCAAGCTTCTACATTTTAGTGAGCCCAATACTAGGTGTGAAATGCCTCCTGTAGTTGCTACTTCCATGATACATTAGTGTTCTTTTAATGCCTTTTCAGTTCTTCATTATCAAGTTGATAACTTTTTGTTGTTGTTGTTAATCCTTACCCAAGGATATCTTTTCCATTGCTTTTTAGAGAGAATGGAAGAGAGGAAAGGAGGGGAAGAGAGAGAGAGAAACTTCGATGTGAAAGCGACATATAAATTGGTTGCCTCTCACAGGAGCCCTGGTCAGGGCCGGGGAATCAACCTGCAACCCATGTTCTATGTGCCCTTGACCAGGAACCGAACCTGTGACCCTTCAGTGTGCAGGCCAATGCTCTGGCCAGGGCCAAGTTGATAATTTTTAATATTAAATTCTCTCTGTTAAAATAATTGGTGTAGCTTCTGTCTCCGGAGTCAACCCAGACTAATTCAAACACAGTCCAGCAATTTCACAGTCACTCACATCCTCATTTGTGTTTCTTGAGCACTATGAAGTGGACACAGAATTCTGTGTTTTACTTAAAATTAAATTGCTTCTCTCAAATACTCCAGCTGCTCCTGGCCTGCCTCTTCAAGAAACTTCTCTTCCCCAGAAATTCCTTCTACCCTTTGCTTCTCCTCCAGTCTCTTTAGTCTTCCTCCTCAACTCCTTCTCCTAATTCTCCATCACAAAATCCCAAGGACCCGTCTGCCAAAGAGGATGAGCCTCAGGGGTTAGCAGAGCTGAGTCTAGAGTCCAGGGTATTTGGACTTCCTTCCTCCTGCCAAAGATTATAAAATGAAACACTCACCCCAAACTGAAATGGGAAGAAACCAGCCAGGCATGAGACTCTGGGACTCCAATATCACCAGACTCCATGGGCAGTGTTGCAAGAGGAACAGTTAGAGAGGAAAAGGGAGCTGTGGGGACTGCAAAGTGTGTGCCCTGTCCAGATGTCAGAGCTTCAGCTTTTCAAGAGAGGCCAACAAAAAAGCAAGCAATATTTTTATGCAAAGTCTCCAGGTTTTAAACATTGGCTTAATATTCTTTAATATTCTGTGGAGGTTAAACGAAATATGCCCCATCCTGCCTGAATGCCTTGTTTGCTACTACTGTCCTGTAGCAGCTCTAAATCCATTCAATATATTACATATTCTTGACAAAGATTTGATGGTTAATAGTATTTATTTTTCATCCTGGATGGGTAGCTTAGTTGGGTTAGAACATCGCCATGAAACACCAAGGTTGCAAGTTCAATCTCTAGTCAGGGAACATACAAGAATCAACCAGTGAATGTATAAACAAGTAGAACAACAAATTGATGTTTCTTTCTCCTTTCCTCTCTCTCTAAAATCAATCAATAAATCAAAAATTTCAAAATAAAAGTGTTTTTTAAAAAAAACAAAACTATTTTTCAATAGTTACCTACAGAGCTCTGAATTATATCAGCAAACCAAAAACAGAATTTTTTTCCTGCCACTTTTCCAAATACCATCAAAGGAGAAAAGAAAAAAAGCAAGTTAAGAGTTGAGTAACACAAGATATTACTTGATTTAAGCCTTTAGAAAATCTGGGATTTTATAATATTAACAGAAGAAAATAGCTCTCTAAAGCGAAGACTTTAGTTTATTTCAGCAGAAGGTGGTAGTGATACATTATTTTTAAAGTAATATTTACAGAACAGTTTGTTCTAGAATTCCAAGTGACACAAATAGAGTAGGCCTGGTATATATACACCAAAATGGTGACAATGAAATTAGAGCTTGATCTGGTGGTAAATTACCCTCTGCTCATCTCACCAACACCTAAGGAGACACATCATATGAATAAGTAGACTATTTGGGTACCCATTAGGGCACACACCCACTTACCTCTCAACCCCTCCCCCCCATATACAATTACCCAATCTGAAAGAGAAAGACAAACACTAGCTCTATAATTACCAGATGTGAACTTAAAAATCATGCCCTTTTAAAAGCTAAGCTACATTTCCCAGCCACACTTTATCAGCCTCAGAGCAAACTTCATAGCATGATGCTTGCTGCCTAGAATGTCTACTAACACTGACAAAGTGAAATACACCAGCCCAGGGAACAAAGCAATGTCAGTACTGCTAGGGTCAGGGGTAGGTATGGGAAAAGGGGGTTACTGTCCTCTTTCTTATTACAAAATGCCCCTGTGTGTTATTACTACAGAAGGACTGAATTACAATTTCCCACAGCCAACTTGTTTTGCTTCACCTCCACAAAGTGCTTATTGTCAACTAGAGCAAGAACTGGCCTACCTGAAACCCACAACCTCACTCTCTAAGAGCCAGCAAGGAGTCAGAAAGGCCTCTGCAGAGTTTACACAGTTGGCACAAAGGCCATGCCCTAAAGATACCTTGGGGACCTATTGAATCTTTAGTCCACTGACTCTTACTTTTGATTTCAAAATTGACAGATCAGACCCGGGAAATTTCAGCGTGAAGACAAGTCAAAGGGACTTGGATAAGAAAAGGACATACTATCTACACTAATAAAAGGGAAATATGCAAACTGACCATCACTTTGTGACACCTACAAGCCAGTCAGGAGTGAGTATGCAAATTAACCTTACAAAGCTATTGGTGGCCCCACTCCCCAGCCTCTCCAGGCTTCTGGGCAGCATGCATGCAGGCACAGAGTGGCAGAGGGGGAGGGCAGGATGCCTGCTATGAAGGGGAGGGCGGGGGGGGGGGGGGGGGGGGGGGGAGGGTGGAGAGAGCTAAAGAAGCAGCAAAGACTGAAGGCTCTGGCCAGAGTGAAGACTTGGAAAGTGGCAACCAGGTGTCGGAGGAAAACTGGTGCTGGCAGCCAGGGGAAGGAAGGCCTATTGCACGAATCTTTGTACAATGGGCCTCTAGTATATTGTGAAATGCCAGAGCTAATAGTGGAGACACCGTATGTTGGAGAGAAGGAGATGGGTTAAAGAAATGAAGAGCAATGTATGGGCCCGTTGCTCAAAGTGGGCCTTAAAGTGCTGCTGAAACCGGTTTGGCTAGGTGGATAGAGCATCGGCCTGCAGACTAAAGGGTTCCAGGTTCAATTCCGATCAAGGGCATGTACCGTATTTTTCGGACCATAAGACGCACTTTTTTTCCCCCAGAAGTGGGGGGAAAAAGTCCCTGCGTCTTATGGTCCAAATATAGCCTACACATATACTTTAAAAAAAAAGTTTTTTTACTTGCCCGGCTCTGTGTGGTCTCTGTGTGCTTGCCTGGCTCTAAAATGGTTCTAAATGCTGCTGTTTACTTTACAGGGTTGATTACATGTGTTTATGACTGTGATGTTGGGTTTTAATGCACATAAAATATTTTAGGACACTATTTGTTTCAGAATCTTTTTTTCTTCATTTCCCTTCTCTAAAAACTGGTGCATCTTATGGTCCGGAGCGTCTTATGGTCCGAAAAATACGGTACCTTGGTTGCGGGCACATCCCCAGTGGGGGCTGTGCAAGAGGCAGCTGATCGATGATTCTCTCTCTTCAATGTTTCTAACTATCCCTTGCTCTTCCTCTCTGTAAAAAAATCAATAAAATATATTTTTTTTTAAAAGAGAGAGAGTGCTACTTGTTGGAAGGTGGAAAGAGACTGAAGCTAAACAAGGATGGGCAGGACAGAAGCAGGCCTCAATAGAAAAGGAACCAATCTGAAAGAGCCCAAAGGGGCAAAAATATCATGATTCTCATAGCTGTTAAAGTAGCATCTGATATGTATAATGAACTTAGGCATCCAGGTTCAATGCCAAGTGCTCCATCTGATTTCTCTTAGTCAGTGCTCTCAACAAACCTGAAAGGTGGGTATTTTCATGTCCATTTTACAAATGAAACTACAGAGGCTTAGAGAGTTCAAACCCAAGGTCACCTGGCTAGGAAAGGGCATAGCCAGAATTGAATTTCAGGTTTGCCTACTTCCAGAGCCTGCCCTGGGAGGAGAAGTTGAAGAGGGAAAGAGAGAAAAGAAAAAACATAATACTATTCAATGATGGAAAGTACCACCATGCCCCTGACTCTCTGTACTCTGTACCCAGGACTTATGAGATCAAGGACCATGTCTCTCTTACACAGTGTCTGGCACATGGTCTGTGCTCTCTCTGCCTGATTCTTTCCATAGGGCAATCCTATAATGTAGGTATTTATATTCCCACTTAACAGTTGAAGAAACAGAGCAATTATTTAAATCACTCATTGTAAAAGAGAAAGAAAAAAAACTTTGCCGGTAAAAGGTAAAACCAGGAGTTATTGTAACAGGCCAAATGACTGCCCTTGTCAAACAGCAGAATTTTGGGAAGGAAAATAAAGCAGAACTACAAAGGGATGCAAAATAAGACACCTCGTATTTATTCCCTTTTCTCTGATATGTGAGATCACATAACTTGCAATGACATCAGCAAAGAAAACAGCTCTCTATTAAAATAAATTTTACTTATAAGACCATACCCTTGAAAACAATGATGCAGAGAAGAGAGAGAGAGAGAGAGAGAGAGAGAGAGAGAGAGAGAGAGAGAGAGAGACTAACAACCCAGAAAACTAGGCAGCTCATTACAAGTTCTCTTCCAAATTCTCAGAATCACGCCTGAAGTGACAAATGTGAAGAGGAAGGAGGTTCACACCCAGAAAGTCAAGTCAGGAGAACTATTTTGGTGAGGTTTGTTAAAGGAGGTGGCAGAGTGCCTGGAGGACGAGAGCACAGATGTAGCTCCAGCACATGTATTCATTCATTCATGCATACGTGTGTGTGTGTGTGTGTGTGTGCATGTATGCATGCCACAAACATTTACCAAGTCTCTACTATGAGCCTGGCTCATCAACAGAAGCTGGAGGTACTTTAAGGAATTAGACATAGTCCTTGCCCTTGTGAAACTCACAATCTGCTAGAAAATTTTGGGCAATAAGTCAATTAATACTACCCATAATGGGTACATCCCAGGGATTCTAGGAACTCAGCCTGGGGGAGGAACGTTTCAGAAGTGACAAAGGAAAGAAGTGGAAGGAAGTTGGGAGAGGTTATCAGAGACAGGGTTTTGCCTGCTATGTAAAGAGTTTTATATGCTATCCTGAAGGGAGTGGAAAGCCATTCTATGTTTTGTTATCAGGAGGACTGCATACCTAGATTGACATTAAAAATAAAAATCAAGAGACACTGTGGACAACGGATTAGAAAAAACTTCTGGAGGTAAGAAGAAGGTAAGTCAAGAGACTATTACAATTGTTCAGGCTAGAACTATTTAAACCTAAACTAAGGTAAAGATGGGAGAATGAAAAAAATCAATAGGAATTTGGGACCAATATAGATAGGGGTTATGAAGAAGAAAAAAAGAGCCAATGATGAAGCATCCCCTAAGAAAAAGACACAGGATAAGATTGGGGGACAGTAGCAAGTTCATACCTGGACATGTTGAGTTGAAAATGCCTTTGCCTTGTGAAAGCTCCTAGTCACGTGTCTCTACATCACACTCACTGTATTCGCTGTCAGTTCTAACCTAAAGGTTTCTAGAAACTACATAACCTCCTATCGAAATAGCAATACTGTATATTAATTGCTTACTATATCTCACTTACCATACTGGAAACTGTATATGCAGTATTTCATTTAATCCTCACAATGATACTAAGTTAAGTGCAATGTTATTCCTATTTTACAGATGGAAAAAAATTGAGACATGGAGAGGCTATCTGACCCAAAGTCAGATAACTAATTAAGTGGTGGGTTCTGGGCAGTCCACACTCAAAGCCAGTTCAGGCACCTAAACATCATCAGTTGCATTTTTAGGATCTTCTGATGGAGAAAATACAAAAACAGTGAAAAGCTACTTTGACTTCAGTAACAGTTTTGCATAGGTTTGTAGTTCCCCCTCCCTCACAATAGAATCTACAAATATTTACAAAACTCAGTCCATAAATGTGCAAACACTTACTCCCTCCACAAACCGTGAGAACTGGCAACCATTTGCAGAGCCCCGCAGCCCTCCCAACATGGCTCCTCAGCGGGGCACCAGTGGCTCCTGACACATTCTTTTGGTACTGAGATTATAATCTACATCAGCATCTCTCAACAAGAGGTGATTTTGCCCTCCAGGGGACATTGGGCAATGCCTGGAAATATTGTCATGACTAGGAAAAGGGTGCTACTGGCACCTGGTAGGTAAAGGCTGAGGATGCTGCTAACCTCTTCCAATGCACAGGGCAGCCCCAACAATAAGGAATGTGCCCAACGTGTCAAAAATGTCAATCTTTTTTTTTTAAATATATTTTATTGATTTTTTTACAGAGAGGAAAGGAGAGAGATAGAGAGATAGAAACATCGATGAGAGAGAAACATTGACCAGCTGCCTCCTGCACATCCCCTACTGGAGATGTGCCAGCAACCAATGTACATGCCCTTGACTAGAATCGAACCTGGGACCCTTCAGTCCACAGACCGACGCTCTATCCACTGAGCCAAACCGGTTTCTGCAACAATGTCAATGTTGAGAAACACACATGTATCCTATATAATAAAAAAATAATATGCAAATTAACCATCACTCCTACACTCATTAGCCATACCCACAAGCCACACCCACCAGCCAGTCAGAGCAAGTATGCATATTAACCCCAACCAAGATGGCTGAAACCACAAAGAGAAGGGAAGCTTGGGTTTCCCAGGCAATGGAGGAAGCCAAGCTTTCCACCTTCCTTTGCCAGCCCAGGCCTCCACTAAAGGCTACTAAGTTTCAATTATAGAAGGTAAACAAATCCAAACAGAAATGGCAGCAGCCACAGAGCAAGCAGAAGGTATGGCTCCACTCCAGGCTACAAAGTTTCAATTATAGAAGATAAATAAACCCCAGATAGCAGGGCCTCCGCTTAGGTCACGAGGGAGCGTGGCAGATCTGCAAACCACCACAGGCCCCTTGCCCAGGCCACCCCACACCCCAAGAAAACCCCCACCCTGATCTAGGAAACCCTTCAAGGCAAACCAACTGACCCCCAACTGTGCACAGGCCTCTATCCTATCTAATAAAAGAGTAATATGCAGATTGACCATCACTCCAACACACAAGGTGGTTGCCCCCATGTGGTCAAAGATCCTGTCCCCATGTGGACACAAGATGGCCACCAAAAGATGGCCAGCAGGAGAGGGCAGTTGGAGGGACCATGCCTGCAAACAAGGGCAGTTGTGGGCGATCAGGCCAGCAGGGGAGGGCAGTTGGGAGGGACCAGGCCTGCAAGGGAGGACAGTTAGGGGCGATCAACCCTGCAGGGGAGGGCAGTTAAGGGTAACCAGGCCAGAGAGGAGGGAAGTTGGGGGCAAACAGGCTGGCAGGGGAGCAGTTAGACATCAATCAGGCTGGCAGGGGAATGGTTATGGGGTGATTAGCCTGGTAAGCAGAAGCATTTAGGGGCAATCAGGAAGGCAGGCAAAAACTTGGGAGCCAGCAGTCCTGGATGTCCCAGATTGGAGAGGGGGCAGGCTGAGGGACATCCCCCCCTGCACAAACTTTGTGCACTAGGCCTCTAGTATCAATATGAAATTCTCTAATTATTTTATATGTAGTTGTCCTAATTCTCTGAATAAACTTGCCTGGCATCAGAGCAGGGACTTCCTGAGTTCCTTGAATCACCCCACCTTTCCCAACCTACGCCTGAATTCCAAACATGGTGAGTATCTAAGAGATAGGTGTTGTTTTAAGCTTATCTTTATTACTGAGAGTATTACTGATGTCCCCTTTATTTCCACATTGACCCCTTCCACCATATCCCTCCCCCCAGGCCCTCACACTGTTGTCTGTGTCCTTAAGTTATGCATATATGCATACAAGTTCTTTGGTTACTCTCTCCCCACCAACCCCACCCATACCCACCTTCCCTCTGAGATTCATCAATATGTTCCATGCTTCTATGCCTCTGGATCTATTTCATTCAACAGTTTATTTTGTTCATTAGATTCCACATGATATCATGTGACACCTTTCTTCTCTGACTGGCTTATTTCTCTTACCATAATACTCTCCAGGTCCCTCCCTGCTGTCTCAAAGGGTAAGAGGTCCTTCCTTTTTACAGTAGCATAGTATTCCATTGTGTAAATGTATCACATCCTTTTTATCCACTCATCTACAGATGGACACTTGGGCTGTTTCTAGATCTTAGCAATCATAAATAATGCTGCTATCAACATAGGGGTGCATACATTCTTTCTGACTGGATTTTTTGGAATGTACTAGGGTTCCCTTTTCCCCACATTCTCCCCAGCACTTATGATTTGTTAGTTTGTTGATGGTAGCCATTCTGATGAGTGTGAGGTGATACCTCGTTGTCATTTTAATTTGCATCTCTCTGATGATTAGTGACTTTGAGCATTTTTTCATATGTCTCTTTGTCATCTATATGTCCACTTTGGAGAAGTGTCTACTTAGGTCCCTCACCCACTTCTTAACTGAATTTTTTGTCTTCATTTTGTCAAATTGTATGAGTTCTTTGAAATTTATTTCAAGCATACAGTAGGCTTTATTTCTATAAGAGTTATTTATTCAATGATGAATATGTTCTCTCCAAATTAAGAGCTTCTACATTGAATTTGCTGAAGGCTAATTTACTTCAGGAATTAATATAGCCCTGCCCTGAGCAGCCTCTGGCACCTGTATAGTAAAATTAGCAAGCAAATCCTTGGCTTAGAAAATAGATAAATGAAATATGCAAGGTTGAGACAAATAGGCCCGGAAGTACCATCAAATGCCAAGGACTGGAAGGTGTTTATTTTCTTATGCAGCTACTCACCCCTTAAGAATGCCAAGGACATGCAAATAGACTAAGTTCCAAGAATTACCCTTTTATTTTTTTAATCACAAATCATTGTGAGGGAAGAGAAGGAAGAGAACACTGTTCTAAAGCATGTCAGGTGTAGTTGCTGAATGATAAAAGAGCTCATCCTTTGTTAGCACAAGTAGACATAATTCTAGGAAGAGAAGGAACTATTATTCCATTTTCAACATAAACAGATCTAAATGACTATTCCAACAAATTTTCTACCAACTAGGGAAATGTCTGCTGTGCATTCCCATGACCCTGTGACCCAGTCCCATGGTACAGTCTGTTTCCTAATTCCCTCTCAGGTAAACAAAAATCAAGTCCATTAAATCCAAAATAACCTAAAATCTTTGGGACCACGCCCACACTGCCTAGCACCTCCATGGCTCTGTCGGCTCCCGCACTGTGCAAACTACCCCAGGGGAGCTGATGAATAGACTGGACAGGAGCTGACTGTGGCAGAGCTGGAGTTCCTCAGGAGTGTCTTGATTACACCCAATTAGTGAGGCTGTTCAGAAGCCCAGTGAATCAAACAGCCTGGCAACCCAGCACCAGTCAGCGGGGCTGGAAACCAAGGCCATTAGCTCCCACTGTTTCCCACCTCTCAAAGAATCAAATCCAAACTGGTCGTTAAAAGACAATGGCTGCTTTGTACAATCAGTAACAGATTATATTTAATGGGAGCACCAGAGATTCAAAGCAGTTGGGAACCTCCAAATCACTAATAGTCACATTTAAGATTCTCTGGAGATGGTCCTTTTTAAAAATATATATGTTACTAGAGGCCTGTTGCATGAACATTCGGGCAAGAATAGGCCTTTAAAAAAAAAAAAAAAAAAAAGGAGATATATGTACTACTAATATTTTAAACAATAAATTTTTTAAAAAAATAAATAAATTTTTTAAAAATAAATAGGCCTTCCTTCACCTGACTGCTGGTACCAGTTTTCCGCCAGCACCCAGGACCCAGGCCTTTGCTCTGGCCGGCCAGGGAACCTGCAGTCTTCGCTCCTGGCCAGCAGGGAGTTTGCAGTCTTCACTCCTGGCCTGAGTGCTGCTCTTGAAGTTCCCTCCGCTGCCCCCTGCCCTCCTCCTTAAAGCAGGTGTCCAGCCCTGCCAATTAACCCACCATCTTCGTTGGGTAGATTTGCATACTCACTCCTGATTGGCTTGTTGGCATCGCAGATGTACAGTCACTTTGCATCTTTCTATTTTATTAGTGTAGGTATGTTTTTATTGATTTCAGAGAGAGGAAGGGAAAGGGAGAAATAAAAACATCCATGATGAGAGAGAGAATCATTGATCAGCTGCCTCCTGCACGCCCCACACTGAGGAATAGAGCCCACAAGCCAGGCATGTGCTCTTACCAGAAACTGAACTGTGACCTCCTGGTTCATCCTCAACTACTCAGCCACCCGGGCCTGGCTGGAGGTTGTCTTTGTAAAATAACAAATTTAACCCTCAAGTAGAATTTTCCTAGGCTAATTGGAATGATTTCCTTTAAGCTCCCTGACCACATGCCAAACAGCAACAGGAAACACACAGGTGTGCGCCAGGGACTAGGCTAAAGTGGCCTGGGGGTAAAGATCACGTGAGCATTAGCCTGGTTCTACAAGGATCAATGAGCTCACATGGGTAGACTGAGCCCATGGCTACTGGCCCTCACTTTATTCATTCTACCTACAGTGGCTGAGCATTTACTCTCACATGTAGCACCTTTATTCTGATGTTCCCTTCCTTTCCAGGTATCTGCTTACCCAGATCCTACACATTCTCCACAACTAAGCCAGCCCTGACCGACTCCACCCAGCATAGTTTCACATGATTCTCTGAACACCAGGCATCAGGGCAGCAGTGTGTTGAGCTCTCATGATGTTCCACACAGGACGCCCAAATCTTTATACAACTGACCTAATTCAATGTCCCTTTGCCAGGACCACATCATTAACCTCAGTTTACTGGTGAGAAAACTGAGACTGAGAGAGGAAAAGCCACTTGTCCCAGATCACACCGCTAGTAAATGGTAGAGCTGGAGCTCAAGCCCATGTCAGTCTTGGGCACTAAGTCAGAGTTCAGCAAACTTTGCCACAAATGGCCAGATAGTAAATATTTTAGGCTTTGCAAACCACATATTCTCTGTCGCAACCTCTCAGCTCTGTCTTCAATTGTAGTGTGAAAACAGCCTCAGACTATTCATTTAAAAAGAAAAAATTGCCTAGCCGCCCAGCCAGCATGGCTCAGTGGATGAGTATTGACTTATGAACCAGGAGGTCATAGTTCAATTCCTGACAAGGGCACATGCCTGGGTTTCAAGCTCCATCCCCAGGTGTGGGGTGTGCAGGAGGCAGCCAATCAATGATTTTTTTTTTTAATCTCCAGGCAGTATGCTGCAATGGTTGAGCACTGACATACACCAAGAGGTCACCCGTTCAGTTAAATCCCTGCTCAGAGCACATGCCCAGGTTGCAGACCTGATCCCCAGCAGGGGCTGTGCAGGAGGCAGCCAATCCATGTTGATGTTTCTTTCTCATGAATGTTTTTATCTCTCTCTCCCTCTCCCTTTCTCTTCCTCTAAAAGAAAAAAAAATCAATAAAAACATATTTATAAAAATAGGAAAAAAACATTAACTCACCAACAATATGAAAAAGGATGGCCCATCTGCCTATTTGAAGCACTCCCCTGTTAAGTCAATGAGTGATAGCCATTCTGACAGGATGAGGCGGTTTCTCTGATGATTAGTGATGGTGAGCATCTTTTCATATGGCATTTGGCCATCTGTATGTGCTCTCCGAAGACACATAGATACAGACAATAGTGTGGTGATAGCCAGAAGGAAAAGAGGGTTGGGGGAGGTTGAAGAGGGCAAAGGGGGGGATACATAAATAGGGACAGAGGAGACTTTACTTTGGACAATGAGTGCATGATGCAGCGTGCAGACAATGGCTGTTGATTTGCACACTTGAAACCTGTATTGTTTTGTTCACCAATTAAGTAAATAAAAAATAAGTAAGTAAATACAGTCAACAGCCTGCCAGGCCTTTGGCAATACTGCCCCATCCCAAGGAGCTCAGCTCTAGATTTACCCACTTAGGCTGTATGAAGAGCTTGTGGAAGCCAACCTCTGTCTGTGTTTCCCAAAGACCTCACAAGCCCCCTCCCACAGAGTAGAGAAGATGACTATTCCTGTGAGAGCGGATGTGCTTCAGGAAGTGCAGGAACTTCACGAGGTTACCTCACAAGTGAGGAGTGGGCTGAAATGTGAACCTAAGCAGCCTGACTCCAGAGCTGCATTTCTCGCTTCCACAGCCAGTATGTGACCAGGCTGACTGAAGCTGGAACCAAGGCTTCTTTGATGTGAGCACCCAGTATGGAGTCCTGGCCGCCTGGATGCTCTGCTACGGTGTGTGTGTCCACAGGAGATGGCCCAATGCAGCTTCTGGCGTCCGGCCGCCTCATCACTTCGTCCAGGAAAAAAACATTTCTCCTAACTAAAGATCAAGGGTCATTTCAGAAAGCCTGATTTCATATTCCAGTTAAACTGTAATGGATGATCTAAGGCAGTGTTTCCCAAAGTGTGGTACGCGTACCCCCAAGAGTACAGGAAGAGTTTGGTGAGGGTACGCGTTGCACCGGAGTTTGGTGGGGATATGCACTGCACCGTGCTTAGCTGCGCCTAATTCTACGTTCTCATGAGTACGAGGGGTACTCAGCGTTACGAAAATTATAGGAGGGGTGCACATATGTCAAAAGTTTGGGAAACACTGATCTAAAGGATTAAATACATCATGTCCCAGAATGTGGTTTTGTAAGTTGTGAATAAATATTGCAACCACCAAGGAAATCACTTCCCCGAGTCCCTTCCATTTACAGTCCCCACTCCAGGTGTGCCTGTTTCCATTCTGAGACAACCGCCTGCCATAAGCTACGCCAGCATTTAACACTTCCTCCTCAGTAAGACTTCCGACCTAATTTGGCAAACAATGGATTAGACAAGCCCCATGCTGGCTGAGCAGATAAAAGGGGAAACCGAAATTAAACCGGTTTGGCTCAGTGGATAGAGCGTTGTCCTGCGGACTGAAAGGTCCCAGGTTCGATTCAGGTCAAGGGCATGTACCTTGGTTGTGGGCACATCCCCAGTAGGGGGTGTGCAAGAGGCAGCTGATCCATCATTCTCTCTCATCTATATTTCTAACTCTCTGTCCCTCTCTCTTCCTCTCTGTAAAAAAATCAATAAAATATTTTTTTTTTAAAAAGGGGGGGGGGGGGCCAAGTCCTAATTACAAAGTAATACATCCCTGTTCTCCCCATGGGCTGACATGTCATCTGGTGGTGCAGATCTGAGTTTTAGATCTAGAAAACTAGTTTATTGCTGGAGTGACCTTGAACCTCACTAGTCCTCAAGTTTCTCATCCAGGACATAGGAACAAAAAGACTATGGCCAGGCTCTTCATTAAATGAAACAGGATTTCTAAAACGAATGACCCAGGTCTAGTCCCACTCTCTGCTCTTTCTTCTTAGGTGAGGACTTTATCTTCAAGCCACAGGAAATAAAGCAACTGCCATAGGGCCTGTTGTTTTACTTCCCATATATGTTATATTAAACTTCCAAATAGTGATTAGCTTAAGGAGAATAGTTATTAGCACTGTGATACATTTAAACAGGAATTACCTAGATGATTTTTTTTAGGTCTACAATGAAGTGTAAAAACAAATTAATAGATCAAAAGCATATTTTGATTTAGCTTACACACTCGGTGCAAATAACAATACAATTATAACCCACTTGGCCAAACACAACTCGGTTCACAAAAGGAAACTACATCCAAAAATGTGCAGCAGACTGGCCACTAAAGCCAGGATCTTGGGTTCACATCTCAACTCTGATACTTAGTAACCGCAGATGTTGGCCTTTCTTAGACTTGTTATCTTCATCTGTAACATGGGATGATGGTACCTGCCCCAGGAGCTTGTTACCACAGTGAAATGAGAAATTCCATGTAATTGCGTATTAAATCCATATAGGTCCACATTAAATGTAAAGCAATTAACATTGCTGCCTGACTCCTTGTAAGGACTCAATACCTGCAGGTCATGATTACTAATGTTTAATTAGCATTGACTCATTACTATCATTGAGGAGATTCTAAAGAAAATGCAGGTCTGCAAGAAGAGCTGAACGAATGCTGAGCAATAAAATTACTGGGATGGGTGGATGGTCTAAGGTGACACCTTGACAAAAAAACATACCTTAACATGTGTGCACATGTGCATGGATTTACAAAGATGTATATATGTACAAATTCAGGCATGTTTGCTAAAAACTCGGCCATATTATCACCGTGCCTCATGAATCTAACCAGACTGGGGAGTCTATCACAGAACCACAGTCAAGTTAAAATTGGATCATCGCTGTCCAAATGAAGACACTTTCTCAGTTTCCTTTTTTTCTTTCTCCACTTCTTGTCACCCTCCCACAAATGGGTATTAAAGGATGCCAAGAATATACCACTCAGAATTGGGATCAGGAAAAGAAAATTTTAAAGAAAAATGAAAAACCTAGGAGAGTAAGGATATCAGAGAAAGGAATCACAGAGCAGCACCATTTGGTCATTCACACAATAAGCACTGTGAGCTGCCTGCACAGACACTCGATAAACCTCTGTGCTGTTGTCTCTATCCTTATAACCAATGTGCAGAGCACAAGTCCCCTGAACAATGTGGGGGTCAGGAGCATGAACCCCCTGTGCAGTCAAAAATCTGAGTATAACGTTTTTACTGATGAGGGAGGCAGGAAGGGAGGGAGGGAGGAAGAAAGGGAGGCAAAGAAAGAGAGAGAGATATCAGTTTGTTGTTCCACTTATTTATGCATTCATTGGTTGTTTCTTGTAAGTGTCCTGACCGGGATCGAACCCACAACCTTGTTGAATTGGGACAACACTCTAACCAACTGAGCCAATGGTCTATGGCCTGTGTATAACTTCTGACTCCCTAAAAACTTAACATTTGTCCCCCGGTATTTGAGGGGGAATGATTTAAGAACCCCTTGCAAATATCAAAATCCTACAAATGCTCAAATGCCTCATATAACATGGCATAGAAAAATGCCTACCGTCAGCCATCCATATCATGAATTCCCAAACACATCTGCTGGTTGAATCCACAGATGGGAAACTCAGTGATATGGAGGGCCAACTTCATATTTATTTAAAAAATCCACATGTAAGTGGACCTGCACAGCTCAAAACCATGTTGTTCAGGGTCCACTGTACATATTCTTATTCCCGTCTCAGGTCAGGAAATCAAGGCTTTTAAAGATGAAGTGACTTGCTCAAGGCCACACAGCTGGTAAGTGTTGTGTCAGCATTTGAACACTACCCTCTCTGGTAATAAAAATTTCTCCAAGTGCTGTGACAGGCATGGGGCCCTGTATAAAAAAAAATTTTTTTTTAAGTGTAGGTAACCCTCAAGGTGCATATAGTTTAACGGGAAGGAAAGACAGAAACAAGGAATGATGGTACACAGTAAAATACATGCTCACCAGAGCTAAAATAAAATAATAATAATAATAATAATAATAATAATAATAACGTGTTATGGGAGCTCCCAGGTGGAAGGAACTCAATCCAGAGCGAAGTAGTAATGTGGGAGTTGGGTATTAAAGGATGAATAAGTAGATGACAGACAGAAAAGAGGGAAACAGGCATGCAGGCTTGGGGTAATCATGCAAATGGAAGCACAGAGACAGGAAAGATCCTGGCATGTTGGAGGGAGTGAGATGACTGAGCCGTGAGAGAAATGGAAGCAGGCTAAAGAAGAAGACTAGAGGCTGGCCATGAAAAGTCTTAGCCATGCTATGAAGTGTGGAGTGGATTCTGCTGACAAATAGCAGGCAGAAAAAGACCGGCAAGGCAGCTGCTGCCCCAGGACAAAGTAGAGAAGATAAAGAAGGACAACGGGGTGAACTGGTGAACTGAAGGCAAATTTATGGCACAGAGATGTCCTGGAAGGCATGGAGATCCAAGGCTGACATTAAACACATGGAAGAAAAGTGATGCCATCTGAAAGGAGGTCCTGCCAGGCAAAAACAGCCCTCAAGAGAAATAATGGAAGTATTGGATCCTTGATATTTAAGACACATCATTGAAACCAGAACAAGCCAATAGCATACTTTATTTAGAACAGTAAGAAATAAGGGAAGAAGTTTCTAAAGTGACAAAGTGATATAGATTAGCACAAGGTTTCCAACAGAAACCAGCAGAACTCAAAATGTTGAAGGTAAGATTCTGTTTTAAGAGGAACTTAATTAAAAGGAATAAGAAATTGAAAGCAACTCAATTATAAAAAACAAACACACTAAGTCTGGCTTGGAGATGAGACCACTGGAGCATGGCATACTCACAAGAACATCAAGAAGTGAACTAGGCAAATAAATATGTTCTCTCATATTTATTCCCTTTTCATCTTGCTGATGGTTTCTTTTGCTGTGCAGAAGCTTTTTATTTTTATGTAGTCCCATTTGTTTATTTTCCCCTTTGTTTCCCTGGCAAATATCACGTGATATCACTCATATGTGGAATCTAAAGAACAAAGTAAACTGATGAACAAAATAAATCCAGAGACATAGAATTATAGAACAGATGTCAAATCTCAGAGGAAGGTGGAAGTTAGTGGGTGGGTGGGTAAGGATTAGCCAAAGAACTTATATGCATAACCCATGGACGCAGACAATAGTGTGGTGATGGCCTGGGGTGGGGGTGGGCATGGGTGGGGCTCTAAGGGCTCAGTGGGGGGGAAAGGAGGACATCTATAATAATTTCAACAATAAAGACAATTTTTAAAAAATATATTTTATTGATTTTCCACAGAGAGGAAGGGAGAGGGACAGAGAGCTAGAAACGTCGATGAGAGAGAAACTTCGATTAGCTGCCTCCTGCACACCCCCCACCAGGGACGTGCTCACAACCAAGGTACATGCCCTTGAGCGGAATTGAACCTGGGACCCTTCAGTCCGCAGACCAACGCTCTATCCACTGAGCCAAACTGGTTTCGGCAAGACAATTTTTTAAAAGTGAACTAGACTGAAAAGGGTGAAGGGATTAAGAAGAAGAAGAAAAAAACAAACCTCATATCACAGACCCAAACAACAGTATGGTGATTACCAGAGGGAATGGGGGCGGGGGGGGGGGGGGGGGGGGGAGTAGAAGAGGGTAAAGGGGGTTACATGGTAATGGAAGGATACTTGACTTGGGGTGGTGAACACACAGTACAGTATAGAGATGATATATTATAGAACTGAACACCTGACATTTACACAATTTATTAACCAATGTCATACCCAAAAAAAAATCAATTAAAAAAGGAGAAAAAGTGAACCAATACCACCAGAGTGGAGTAGAACCAACCCGAGGAGTAGAGATGGTATATACTGCTACAGGGACTGGGGGTCACGCCCACAGGGTCGGTTGTCTGCATTTTTGCTTAGGAGAAAAGCATATACAGATGAGGAGCGTGGGTGCGGTTACAACCCAGGAAACACAGAGACCTGAAATGACAGCACAACTTCCCTGTTATCCTCAATACCGCTCTCGTGACGCTGCCTGCAACGCATGACTCACACTCAGGAATTAAAGGTTCTCCAGAAAAAGCTGTTTCAATTACAAACACACCCCTTCTAGAGGAGGAAGGTGATATATTTCTATCGGCGCAAGCAGAACGTTGAAGCCCAGCCAGTCCTCTGTCTGGAGGATTCAGGAGCATTCCCAGGAAGATTAGATAAAGACCAGACACTTTATGGCATGCCAAAGGAAAGGAAGGACACTGGTGGACCAACACAGGAAGAAAGGTCCAAGCTGCCAGGAAATCATGGAGGAATGTTAAGTGCTAGAGATGCTAAGTTCCTTGGAGACTATCTAGTCCAACTTCCTGCTTTATAGATTTTGGAAAATAAAGACCAAAGGAAGAAAGGTACTCCCACCTCATACAACACATTGAGAGAGGAGAAATGGGGAGAGACATAGAGAGAAATAGAGAGAAGAGAAGCCAGGGCTTCTCAAACCTTCCATTACAAGACGCTGCTTTCCCCAGGGTCCAGAGCCCAATACTTCAAGAAAAGCAGCCACCACCCCTACAGGTGGGCTCAACACCCTGTGGGGGAATGAAAGGGAGACCAGCCATAAGCCAATCACACCTTGCAGCACTCTGCATTACTGATTTCTGTGATGGGTGGAGAGTCTCTTTCAGTTCACTCTGAGTCTGCTCCCTGTATGGTGAGCATCTCGTGTGCCTCAGATTACTTTTTTTTTCCCCCTCTATAAAAATGCAGGAACAATGACATATCAGTCTATTCAGAAGGGACCATTAGTTATTCACATCTGTAAGGGGGTGAGCGTGGGCGCTTCCTGGCAGATGCCATCCTCATCCCACGAGAATGCTTGTCCCCCTGGAGCAGGGGACCCTGCTCTGGAAGCTCTGTCCAGCAGCTGGGAGAGAGCTCCCCTTCCTCACAGCGTGGCCTCTCTAGAAGCTTTCGAGCTTTCCAGGTTTCTTGAAAATCTTCTCAGCAAATGTCTAACAGACAATGTGGTCTCCTCCCAGCTGGGCCTCCTTTGAGGGAGGTAAACAGGATGGCTACGATTCGTTTTGAGGACAGTCACAGGCAGACACGAGCCGTAGCCAATCTAGGTGGCAGTCTGATGACCATCCTTTCTTCACAAGACTTTTATGAGGCAGAGGCAAATAAAGAATTGAATCTGTGGATGGCGAGACATTAAAGAACAGACCAACAATAGAGCAAAATAGAAAAGACCATCGTAAGAAAGATTAAATGTGTAATCAAACCTTAGGAATAAACTCCTGATGAATAAAAATGGCCATTAATTTAAAAACAAAAATAGATTTGCTGAATCTCAATTTGAAGAAGCCATCCACAGCATAAAAAAAGCAGAAAAAGAAGAAGAAAAAGAAGGAGGATGAGGAGGAAGAGGAGGAGGAGTAGGGGGGGAGGAGGAGGAAGAGGGGGAGGAGGGGGAGGAGGGAGAGGAGTAGGAAGAGGGGGAGGGGGAGGAGAAAAAGGGGGACGGGGAGGGGGAGAGGGAGGGGGAGGGGGAGAAGAAAGAGGGGGAGGGGAGGGGGGAGGAGGAGGAGGAGGGGGGAGGAGGAGGAGGGGGAGGAGTAGGAAGAGGGGGAGGGGGAGGGGGAGGAGAAAGAGGAGGAGGGGGAGGAGTAGGAAGAGGGGGAGGGGGGAGGGGGAGGAGAAAGAGGGGGAGGGGGAGGGGGAGGGGGAGGAGAAAGAGGGGGAGGGGGAGGGGGAGGGGCAGGGGGAGGGGGAGGGGCAGGAGAAAGAGGGGGAGGGGGACTGGGAGGGGGAGGGAGAGGGGGAGGGCGAGGGGGAGGAGGGAGGGGAGGGGGAGGAGGATAAGGAGAAGAAGGAGAAGGAGAAGGAGAAGGCAATATTTCAGCCTTAAGATTTAAGCCCCTGCTTTCAAATTGATTAACCAAGTACCCATGACTGCCTGCTCTGGCCTCAGACACCATAGGACATAAGAGGGAAGGTATAGCAGGCTTCTTATCCAAGGTAGCTGGAGACCCAAGTTGGTACAAGCAAGGTGTACAGGACCGAGTTAGGGAAAAGGGAACTTATGCAGTGAGAGGCAGCAGTCTTTAGGCTGTTACACAACATCCATGAGCTTCTTCCTGTCAAAATATGTCCCAGGGTGACAATTTTCTTTGTTGTTGTTGTTTTTGTTGTTGTTTTTAGAGATTGACTTGTGCTTCACTTTAAACAGAAAAAGCATTTTATCTATCAATGCAATTTTAAAAATCAAATTTATCTTCCAACCTATAGTCCAGTATTTCCCAAAATAAAGTCCAGGAGCTATCTGAGTAAGAACAACCAGGACACAACTTTAGAATGCAGGTGCTTGGCCTCCTCTAAGACCCAGTGAGGGAGGACCGCTGAGGTGAGGCCACGGAACAGGCACCTTTTATAAAGATCAAGGACAGCTCTACTGTTTACTCAAGTTTGAGGACTAGAGCTTCCAACATTGCCCTTTCCTCAGCCTCTGCCATAAATGTGTTAGGGTGCTCTTTCTAAAACAGAAATTTCATGTCATTCTTCCGCATAAAATAAGAAAGAAAAAAATTGCTATTGCCTATAGAACGAATCCAAACTCCTGGTATGGTTTATAAAACTCGGCCCACCGCCACTGTCTAGAGACCCTGCCCAACTGAGAGCCTTTTCACAATATGCTGTTAAACTAAAAAGTTGGCCACAAAGCATTATGTGCATCTGATACACACTACACCATGGATGAAACTTGAAAACATGATGCTAGCTGAATAAGCTAGACACAAAAGGACAAGTGTTGCATGATTCCACTTATATAAAATATCTTCATCATGCAAATTCATATAGAGGAAGTGAATTGGAGGTTAGGAGGAGCTGGGGAGTGGGTATTTATTGCTTAGTGATTACACAGTTTCTGTTTGGGGGTAATGAAAAATCAGGGGAAATAGTAGTAACAGCTACATGATACTGTGAATATAATTATCACCACTGAATGGAACATTTAAAAGTAGTCAAAATGGCAAATGTATATTACATATATTTATCGTTATTTTTTTAAATAATGTAATATACCAAAACCCACTGAATTATACACTTTAAATGGGTGAATTATATTGTATGTAAATTATATCTCAATTTAAGAGTACATAAAATACTAGTGGGAGAGAGAGACAGGGAGTATATACTCCTAACCACTAACAGAGATTAATTCTGGATGGTCAGATCAGGAGATTCCATTTTCTCAACTTTTCTACATTTCCCCAATTTTTCACAATGAGCTTTGTTCTGTTGCCCTGGTATCTGGAAGAGTAAATATAATCATCATTTTTAAACTGCTAAAAGTTTAAGGAGGATAAAAATAAGATAAAATCCATGACCTTCTGTTGGGGTCAGGGCACAAAGTGCTGAAATGCCAGGGCAGACGCCTGGTGCTGCCTGCATTCTCCCTCACGGAGTGAGCCCCTGGCTACTTCCAGGTGCTTGTGCTGCTCTGTCTTGGTGGCTAAAAGAACTTAATGCAGCCAGGGGCTCTGGAGAAGACTGCCAGGATTTCACCACTCACAGAGCTCCTCTCAGAGCCTCTGTTTCCTCATCTGAGCAATGGGCATAATAATGGTACCTACTTGGTGTTATTAAGAAGCTAAATGAGCCCTAACCGGTTTGGCTCTGTGGATAGAGTGTTGGCCTGCGAACTTAAGGGTCCCAGGTTCAATTCTGGTCAAGGGCATGTAGCTTTGTTGCAGGCACCTTCCCAGTAGGGGGTGTGCAGGAAGCAGCTGATCGATGTTTCTAACTCTCTATCCCTCTCCCTTTCTCTCTGTAAAAAATTAATAAAATATATATTTTTTAAGAAAGAAACTAAATGAGACAATTTACATGAAGTGCTTATAACAATGTCTGAATCCAGTATTTTGACCTAAATGTTTAATCAGCCATCAGCTGCTACTGTTTTGATTGCTGCTATTGCTCTATTATACTCACGTAAGTATGTGTTATCTGTCCCTCCTAGAGCAGGGATTGGCAAACTATGGCCTTAGAGCTAATCCAACCCATCACATGTTTTTGTACGGCCACAAGCTAAAAAGAGTTTTTACATTTTTAAATGCTTGGGGGAAAATGAGAAGAATAATATTTCATGACATGTGAAAATTATATAAAATTCAAATTCCAGTGTCCATAAATAAGGTTTATTGAAACACAGCCACTCCTATATATTTACATGGTATCTGTGTCTGCTTTCAAGCACTTGCAACAAAGACTGTCTGGCCTGCCATGCCTACAGTATTTATTCCCTGGCCCCTTGCAGAAAATGTTTACTGATCCCAAGTCTCTTGCCCAAGGAGGCCCCTTGAGCCTGCTGCTCATGGTTCGTCAAGTCCATTTCAGCATGGGGTCGGGCCACCACTTTCTGCGTGGGGTCCCATCGATGTTTATTCTCTGGTTGGTAGTACCCATGTTTTGCTATTGGTTCCCATCTGTTTGGAGGAATCTGGACTTCCCTTTTCATCCTCTTTGCTCTTTTTGTCCTCTTATTTTGTGCTGTGCTACCCAAAAGCGTTGCCATGAAAAGAATCCAGGGGTAGAACATAGGCAATAGGCCCTGTGAGCCTGTTGGTTGAGCTAGTTGCACAGATTAGTGATTTCTGTGGTTCTCATCGGACCAGTGTTTATTTGGGCAGGCTTTTCTGTGGGTCACCGATAAAACTGGAGAAGGTTCTCCTTCCACTTCTATATTTTGACCTGGGAGTCTGGGGCTTTGGTTTTAATTCTAAATTCAAATGTGTTGTGGTAGGCTGCATTCAGGTGTCTACCCTATGCCGCCATCTTGGTTTCTCCCCAGGTTTGGTTTTAATACAGAAGGAGCATTCTCTGGTCTTCCTGTGAGGAAGGCACAGATTGTCAGGTCTGTGTTTGAAAGCAGCCAACTGTCAGGTTGAGGGTCCAAGCACAAGCATCACTTTCAACAGTCACCAGCTCTCATGGGGTCAGCGAAGTCTAATTCCCCGCCTCCTCCAGGAAAAACTGCTGTGCACATGTGTACTCTCATACAGTCCTCACTGTACCTATTTCTACTAACTCCACCAAGGCTACCTTCCTCCAGAGAGAGTTTGACTTAAAATTGTTTGAGAGATAAGGTATCATGGGGGGTGGGGGGCTAGAGATTTCTCAGGCCCAATGGACAGCACTTGTGGGACAAAATTCTGATTCAGAACTTGTTTCACTAAAAGATTCTGTGATCAAAACTGTTAAACAATTTTAAGCAACAACAAACTGGACTCATTGCCCTCGTAAATCCTCACCCCCTTTATCCTCCGTTGTCTCTCTACATCCAGCTCTTCCTCTTTCCCCTTATCCTTCTATTCTCTCTCCTGCACTTTGGTCAATCCTCTTCCCTTATTCATTTTTCCAATGACTCTCTTAGGACCCTAAGATGCCTGCTGTATCTAAAGACCCATCCTGCATGCCATGACTCTGGTACTCAGGCAACTATAGAATTTAAACCTTGGACCTGAGCTAAATGCAGAACTAGACAAAACAGTTTTCCTCAGTCTAGACAAAACCAGAAACTATTTATAGATCAATTTACAATTCTTGTGAGTGCATATGACCAGGTTTCAGACTTTTATCAACTTGTAAACGTTTCTTGGAATCCTTAAAAGTGGGGTAAAATCTTTCTTAAAGTCATACCCAAAACATTTCAAATAAAAATAGATTGGACTGACCGGCCAGTGTGGTTCCATGGTTGAACATCTACCCTGAACCAGGAGGTCATGGTTCAATGCCCAGGTTGTGGACTCAATCCCTAGTAGTGGGGTGTGCAAGAGGCAGCCAATCGATGATTCTCTTTCATCATTGAAGTTTATATATCTCTCTCCCTCTCCCTTTCCCTCTTTCTAAAAATCAATTTTTAAAACATTTTTAAAAATAGGTTGGACCGCCCTAACCGGTTTGGCTCAGTGGATAGATCGAAGACCTGCGGACTGAAGAGTCCCGGGTTCAATTCTGGTCAAGGGCATGTACATTGGTTGTGGACACATCCCCAGTAGGGGGTGTGCAGGAGGCAGCTGATCAATGTTTCTCTCTCATCGATGTTTCTAACTCTCTATCCTTTTCCCTCCCTCTCTGTAAAAAATCAATAAAATATATATTAAAAAAATAGGCTGGACCATAATTCAATCATGCTGAGCAATGATGTAACTATAAAAGATTCTCAGGATAAACTGAAAAATAACTTTCAACAACATTCAGCAGTTAAAGAATGTGAAGGCCTAACAGCCGTTCTTTAATCTTGGCCAAAGGTATTACTACTAGCCATAATGACCATGTGGTGCACTCCCCAAGGGACACATTAGTCATTCTCCCATGAATGAGTAACCGAAAGGTCCATATGTTTAGAGATTTTATTTCAAATACTAGATTCTGTCCCTCGACAGGGCATCCTATTGCAAAGGACTCATGTGCTACACCCAGCCCTATCATTAAGTTAAGGCCCCTGTCCTACATCTTCCTAAACAGCCTCTTCAGGATCTTCTGGATATTTGTCAATTGGGAGAAACATCAGAGAAAATCTTCTTGAACCTTGTTAAGAGACATTATCAAGTACTCTTAACAACAAATACGTGGTGAAACTCCAAGCACTTAGTTCCTGGGCTCACCTTTCACAATTAGAGAGAATACCACAGAACTGAAAGGCAACTCCAATAGGGAGAGCCTCTGAATTAGTCAGTTTTCAGAAGCAGACAGCTGCCCCAACATATTTGGAACAAGCTGATGACCCTGGATAAGGGACAGTTTCCACTCAAGGCACTGGACTGAGTCTCCTATCTAATTCCTGTTCTGTTTTTCATCTGCCTCCTTATAATTATTCTTCTCATTTTCTATAGATCCCTGATTGTTGTCCATCAAAAGTAGCCCTTTTTCTCTTTTCTTTTCTCTTAACATTGTTAAGTCAAAATATATTCATTCTTAGATTATCCAAAACAGTAGCCACTACTTTAATCTTACTGATTGCTAGATATCCCATCCATCACTGGATACCCATGATATAGTCCTGCGGGCAATTCCAGTCTCATCAAATGAGACCATAGGAAATAACAGTCAATGGTATTTCCATTCACATCTGTGTGGACAAATGACCTCAAGTAAATTAATCTGTGACTTTGCTAGTTACCCTCTCTCCCAGGGAGGGGAAAAAAAGATCTAATTGCTACAATCTGTTGTTCACATCCTAGGTAGATTCACATTTGAATTCAACAAATTTCCTAAAATAATAGTCAAAATATTTACCACCTGAAAGAGACTCTTAGAGATTCAAAAATACAGCTGACCTCATTTGAGGCTCTGGTTCTGATCTCATGTTATAAACAACTCCTTTAGTCCCATATCTGCATGAGCACATACTGGGTACAATTCATTTTGAGGCCGAAATGCCTGATTGTATTTGCCTCAGACTAGTACCTGATGCACTTTAGGGATAATATCCCAAGACCTGCCCATGCACAGATGCTCTTAATTCTGTAATTCACAAAGCTTGAGCATAAGCTCCAAAATGAGGCCACCCTTGATTATTCCAGCACTCTACCTGGGGAAAAGATTGACTCACTGTTGATGCAAATAATCAGAGCAATGTTCCCAATCTTACAAAGAGAGACATCTGCAAAAAATTAATAAGTGACTCTGGCAAAAGTTATTAAAAATATTTCTGCCCTAGATGAATACAGATCAGTCTCAAATCATTACTCCCCCCCCCCAAAAAAAAAGATGGACCATTGCATTGCTCTATTTCTGGTTGGCTAGTCATGGTTGGATCTGTGGCATTGTTAATACTGCTTGCTGTGTTTGGATCAATGAAACAGGAAAGGCAGAATAAGCTAAGCATTGCCTTAAAGAAACAATTACTTGGTTTTCTGCAGTTAATCCTCGTGGCCTGTAGAATTTGTTCTCTTGGCCTGGGTTGAACAGTTGGTATCCCTGCTTCTGAAACAACTTATGGAAACTATTAATTGTTCTCACTTTTGTCATAGTGGACAAATGACTGTCATGATAATACAACAAAAAGTCAAGAAGATCTTGCAATACACTTGACAAGGGGATGCAGGTGAAGGTCTGGATTTCTGGCCTTTCCTGAATTGGTCCAGCACTCACAAGCAAAATAATGATGAAAAGAGAGGACTGAAAGACTGAATATGCAAACGTACATGGCCAATAGAACTCTGACCACAAAACTTGGTTGCAGCCAGCCGTCAAAAGTCAGGATCTGGTCAATTATTGTAAGCTTCCCTATCTGCTGTCCCTGCTTCTAATTCAGGACCAACCGGAAGAAGCCAAATATTCTCCCCAAAACCAATCACATAAGATGCCTTGCTTCTAGTTAGCCTGCCTATAGCTTCCCCATCCCCCCACCCCCCCCCCCCAATCAAACCATATACTGGTCTAACTGGAGGCTCTCCTTTTTCACTGTAGAGCTTTCCCACTGCCTCTAAGAGTCTCTGTCAAATGCAAGTGATGGTGGTTGCCTTCCTTGTTATAAAAGCAAGCGCTGAATACATAGCATCAGTTCGTTCTCATTTAGATGATCTTTGTTTATTTCCATACTACAAATAACTACACACACAAACAGCATGGCCATGTGCAAGGCACTAGAAATCTCAGCCAGCATATACGGAGGGTTAATTTTCAATAAGGGAGCACATTCTTACCCCCACCCTACCCACCAAGGGCTCAGGTGCAATTGCTACCACCTACAAAGATGCCCTTCCCAGGCAGGTAAACTTTGCTTCTTTCGATAGCCTAACGTTCAACCACTGCACCCAGACTCTGCTCAGAGATGGAGCTGTTCAACTATATGCATGGCACAGCCAAAAATGGGTCACCAGTGTGCTGAGAAGTCATTGGTTCCCACACCACCTCCGGAGCCAGACATCTCTAGCCATGGGCAACTTCATCTGCTCACTCTAGACTGGCGTGGAAACATTACCATTTTCCGTACGTGCTATAGCTTGAGAAAACTGGAAAGGCACTAAGGAGGTTCCATGCCACCTGACCGTTGGATCTCCCATGCTGTGTGTGCCAGCCTTTGCCCTAGGGAGGAATTTGTATGAGCCTATGGGGCTTTGGCAAGATACACCAAATGAGAAGAACATGGATTTGATGTTTTTGATGGGTAAGAAAAGTAACCCCAAGGAAATGAGCTGAAGAGTTCTGTGGTGAGGGGGTATTCCATGCTTTCAAATTCTGAGAACTGCATAAGCTACAAGCTGTGGCCTGGCTCCAAACAGAGGGGGCCCATTTTATTCTCACATCACCACTGATGGCAGGACATCTAAATTTCACTGATTCACATTATCAACATTAAGGAAGATTGCTAATTATATCATAACAATATATTTAACAGTCAATATAGCTCACACTATATTCCAGACACATGGTTTTTTCTCAGTCCTCACAACAGCTCGGTGATACAGGTTCTATTAATGAACACTTTGTGTAGACAAGGACAATTAGGCTAAGAAAACTGGAGCAAGGTCACAGAGCAGAACAGGAGCTAGAGTCTAGCTATCATCTGTTAGACTTCATACTCTTGAGCTATTGGCCTCGAATCTACATCCCATATTTGACTGACCACGTGTCAGCAGCTCTGGTGTGATAGATTAATATGAAGAAAAACAAATGCATACAAGGGAGAAATCAGTGTTACTCATCAAGTAAAAATGAAATTCTAATTTATATCAAGTCAGCTATTAACACTATGACAATTCTAATTAATTACTTACATAGCACTTTTGACAAATATGGAATATAAATTCCTTTTAGTGGTTCATTTTATTGTGGTTTTAAAATTGACTTTGAGCCAGTAATTGTCTTGCAAATTATTCGAGATGACAATCACTGAGGTAATTTCATGTGTTATAGGTCTATTTTATGCATCTGGCCAGCATTTCATCAGCATTTTCAGCTTAATTTTAATGGAAACTTAACTAATGTATTTCATCATAATGATCCCATAAAGTTACATGGAAGCCAGGCTATTAACCAATCTCTAGATCATAATAATATTTGTGTTACTTCCAAAAAAAAGTAAATTCAGTAACTTGCTTTTTTGATACAGAGTTAATTTCTATAAACTAAAAAAAGAAAAGGGAATGTGAAAGTCATTTAGTCTATTCAACCTCCGGATGTGTTACTTCCTAAATCTGAATATAGGATGTAAATAATCTGGGGCCTCACCATATCGTGAAAACTTAAGACTCAACAGAAGATTGGCTGAAGAGCTTTCTGCTCCCCTCCCTCACCATTCCCACCCCTCCCCACTTTACACTAAAAATAGACAGCCACATTTCGGTGTAAAGTATCAATTTTCATCTTTTTTTAACTCATGGCACAGACAAACTAATTACTAAAATTCTGTGGCACAACAAAAAATAAGTTCTATTTTTGCCAATCTTACAAAAAAAATAGGTATAACTTCAATTCAAGCATACCAGACTGCTATTATTGTGCTGGCTATTGCCATTTTTTATTTGACAATATAAGAGAAAAGTGGTCAGTACCCCTGACTAAGTAGTTAGGTATTGCACGTTTTAAAAATTCTTGTGGCACATTGGTTGAAAATCATTGGTCTAAAAAGTAAGGGTCAGCAAACTCATTTAAAGGGCAGGATAGTATATACTGTAGCCTTTGCTGACCAGATAGCCTCTGTCACAATTACCCAATTCTATCCCTGTAGCACAAAAAAGACAAAAGTTATCATATAAACTTAATTTTATTTATAAACAAATACCTGTTTATCTGAATTTTATTTTTTTTAATTTATTTTATAAACTTTATTTATGAACATGGACATTTGTTTTTTATGTGTTCTGAAATATTATTCTTTGGATTTTTTTCAACCATGTAAAAGTGAAAATGCATTCTAGCTCATGGGTTATCCAAAAACAGGAGTGGAACTGACCTGTCCCTCAGGTCCTAGTTTGCTAACACCTGATCTAAAGCAGAGTTGCTTCGTTTGTTTTTTTTATAATCACATCCTCAGTTAAGTTCACACCTTGCATTACCACCTCCATGCAGAGAGGTCGTCCCGTGTCTGTTTTCAAGCAGTACATATAGCTAATTCTTATTAAGTGCTTACTGTATGCCAGGCCATGTGTGAAGGGCTTTGGGTATGTCACTTCACTCATTCCTCTCCGTAACCTTAAAAGTGGGTTCCAGCCAAAGCCGGTTTGGTTCAGTGGATAGAGCGTCGGCCTGCGGACTAAATAAATAAATAAATAAATAAATGTGGGTCCCATCATTACCTTCATTTTATAGATGAGGAAACCGAGAGAGGTTAAGTCATGAAACCGCAATGTGGTAGAGCTAAGCAGTCTAAGTCCACAGCCCCTGTTATTAGTACCCCTATTATGTGCCTTCCTAAAAAGGCTTCTGTGGGGCAGGAGGCAGGAGGGAAAAGTGAAAGTCAACCGGGAAGCTTAATATGAAGAATAACAAATAGGAGACCTCAACAAAGTAAAAGTCACAACCACCAATGCAACAAGAAAAGTTCCCATTTCCACATTTCTTTTGAAAATGACCAGTCTTGGTTATCTTCTTTATTTAGTGCTGAAGTCTATCAGTGTTGATGGGATAATATTTACCACTGAATGTGAAAAGCTGGTGTCTCCCCCAAATCTAACTGAACATCTATTCGGTGTCTGGGAAGGATACCTTCGTGTTTTACCTTTTCTGGAATGGATGAAGCCAGGCACCCTTGTATGTTCTTCCTTGGACTTGCAGAGGACCCAGGATGCTCCCAAGCTTACCAGGTCATATCTGCCCATAACAAGGAAGGTACGTAGTAATCTCTCACCCAAACCTTTCCCTCGGGGAGAGAGACTACAAACACTCTTCTTGGAATTAGTGCAGAAAAGAGAGAATGGAGGCAAGGGGAAGTGAACTCTGGTGCCAAAGAGGCTCCCAAAATAAGGAGTCTAATGGGGTAGAAAAGGGCAAGAATTAGGACTAAGGTCAAGGGTCCTTGGTTGGGGTCAGGCAAACAGAGTGGGTCCAGGAAACATAGTAGGAGGAAGAACTTGGCACTAAACATTACTTTATGTCACAGATTTAAGCCTTGGGGACATAGCTGTGGACAAGACAGACATGGTTCCTGCCCTCATTGGTTTTATAGGCTATTATAAGAAGGCAATCCACTAATGACAAAAAAGGCAGAGGAACTTACAATGAGGAAATACTGAATCCTATGGAAATACCACTTGGGAGAGAACCACAGAGGAAGCTGTAACAGGCAGCCTTTAAAATGGTTCCCAATGATCCCTACCTCCTAATATGCATGCCGTTGTGTAATCCTCTCCCCAGCCCACGTCTCCCACTTCCCATCCTTGAGTGTGGGCTGGACCTAGCAACTTGCTTATGTTGAATAAAATATGGTAAAAGGAATGGGATGTCACTTCTAAACTTAGATTATTAAAGATGGTCACTTCTGCCTTGTTTGCACCCTCTCTTTTTTGCTCTCTCTTACACATTCACTCTGAGGGAAGCCAGATGCCATGTGTGAACTGACCTATGAAGAAGCTCAAGTGGCAAGAAACTGCAGACAGCTTCCAACAACAGTCCATGAGAAAATAATGCCCTCATTCCCAAACCTGCAAGGAACAGGATCCTGCCAAAAACTCATAGGTGGGCATGGAAACAGATCCTCCCCCAGTCAAGCTTTCAGATGACACTGCAGCCCCAGTTGGCACATTGATTACAAATTGTTAGAGATGCTAAGCCAGAGGAATCAGCTAAGCTACTCCCAGATTCCTGACCCACAGAAACTATGAGAAAATAAATATTCTTAAAGCCATGAGAAAATAAATATTCTTTAAAGCCACCAAGTTTGGAGGAAATTTGTTATGTAGCAATAGATAAACTAATAGATAAACCAAACGAATATGCTCAGAAAATACACATAACTTTTTTTTTTCAAACTTCTCTTATTTCCCACAAAAGAAGCAGATTATATGGTATTCACTGCCAAAGTCCAGAAGCTCTGATAGGGTAACAGTGATATCACAAATGGAAACCATCCCCCGCAATGGGTGAGACTGAGCAGGCTCCTACTATTCGACAGAGAATCTCACTGGCTCCCAGAAAAGAAATGATGTGAAAGAAGAAAGTGCCTCTTTTACCCTGGGCTGGATGTAAGAGTGGGGCAGAGTAGGGGGATTCTAATAGAACCAAAATGGCACAAAGGTGTAGTAAATAAAGAGGTCACTATAAGCAGGAGCTGTTTCTAAAATCTAATTCAGGAGGCAGTAGATCAACTGGCTTCCTGTAGGTTTACTTGTTCAGGGGTAAGATGCACAAACAGTTATAAGGGTTCTTCAGTGCTCCACAGCACCCTGTTTCCACCCATCAAATTTTTTAAGATCCCAAACTGCAAATGAACTAATTACTATCGAGTTTCTCCTATTAGAGTGGTAGGACAGTGCTGGTCTCAGTCACCAAATGAGCAAAAAAAAACCAAACATGATCCCACTTCTGTGACAGGAAATACACACAGAAAAAAGAGAAGATAGGAATACATCAAAACATAAATAATGATGACCACTAAATGGAAGATTATAATCCTTTTGTTATTTGATTAATGTGTCTGTATTTTTCAGAAGTCTTTAAGGAAGAAAGAAATACCAGAGACTATCATAAGACAGACTTTTTGGACCCTATGAAGTTTATGTTTACAATTTGATAATCTTGATATTGCTGCCATGACTTTCCATATTCAGACACTTATTTAAAATAGGTTACCATCTCACTTGTCCATTTTTAACCTGAAAACTAAATTCTTAAGGGCCATGTAGAAACTTACAAATATAAATTAAGAGATCAACACCTGCAGAACAATATTATGGGAACAGCTACCATAGACTTTTATCCCTAAATAGAATAAACAACTTCACACCTTGGGCCCCAAAAAAGATACCAAGTGGGAGAACATATTGTATTAAAAATAACCACATGAGCATCTTTGCATTGTGCAGTACACATTGGCTCCAACCAGTCTTTAAAATGCATTGGAGCATCCAACCTACAGGACAAGATTACCCCCAAATGGAGTCAAGTAGAAAGAGATTGCGTGTGTGTGTGTGTGTGTGTGTGTGTGTGTGTGTGTGTGTGTGTAAACTTCACATTTTTATCATGAATCACTGGATACTGGGTAGGTCACAAAAGCAGCAGAAAACGGCAACTCTCCCAAAAGGTCACTACCTTCCATTTAGGGGGGAAAGGCAGCCACCTGGAACTATCCTCCAAATGTACTCTAGATTTATCCTGACAGAACACGTTTCTTCCATAGAATTCCAAGTTCCAAAGAGCTCAGTATCATCCACATGTCCCCAGTTTAGAATTCCACCAAGTAAGCCAGACAAATTGAGCTCGGAGACAGGCTGCCATGCCTGCCCAGGCACGGCTATGCCCAGTGTGTGCCAGTAACGGTGATGGGCATGTGCACTGCACAAGGCGCTCTGATTCCGGCAGAACATTCCCATATGAGAAGCCTTGCCTCTTAGGTTAGCCCTGCACAGCCCAACGGAAATATAATGCAAGCTATCTATGTAATTTTATGTTTTCTAGTAGCCACGTTTAAAAAATGTAAAATCAAACAAATAAAACTATTTTATAATACATTTTATTTAACCCAATAAATATTAAAAACTGCTGAGATACTTTACAATTTCTTTTTTTTTGTGCTCAGTCTTTTGAATTCCGTGTGTATGTCATACTTTAAAATGCATCGCACTTCGGACAGCACACTTTTCAAATGCTCAACAGCCATATGTGGCTACTGGCTACTGTATTGTATTGGGGAGGTACAGTATTACTCACTTAACTGATTACTCAGTAGAGACCTTTTTGTGCTTCTCATAACTGATCAAGATGGCTCATCTCTCAAGACTTTAAACTAAATCGCAACCACATAGAGATGCAAAGCAACCTGGTGCAGCTTCTATTCACTCATGCAATAATATATACTGACCACCATCCATGCACGAGGCATTAAATCAACAGCTTTTCAATAGCTCATCTCATGTAATGCTCACAACAACCTTATAAGAAAATACAACACAATCCTCACTTTACAAATAAGAAAACTGAGACACAGAAATTAATCTGCCTACTACACATGTCCAACAGATTTCAGTGCTTGGATATCAACCCAAGCAGGCTGATTCTTACCCACTGCACTTACTCAGCCATGGGAGTAAAGTAAGGACAGGAGATACATGGTAAAGAAATCTTGGTCTGATATGAATGTGGGTATCAGAAAAGATTCCAGGAAATATTTGAAAAGGATGGGACAAAAATGCAGTATGTGGTACAGAGATAAATTCACCTACAAGGTAAGGAAGGGAAGAGAGCAAGAAACATGCTCAAGGGGAAAAACAGAATTGGCAACCAACTGAACATTTTTTGTGTTAACAATTGATGATGATGATGATGATGATGATGATGATGACAAGAACTTGTTTGTGTAGCCGTTGCTCCCGATCAGGCATTGAACTATGTCAGGATTTCTCAGCCCCAGTACTGTGAACATTTTGGGACAAATTATGGTTGTAGAGGATGTTCTCGAATCATAGGCTATGTAGCAGCATCCCTGGTCTCTACCCTCCATCTGAGAGTAACAAACCAGGTGTGTTGATGAAAAATATCTTTAGACATTGCCATATGTCTCCTTGGGAGGCAAACTTTGTCATAATTGAGGAACTCCTGTACTAAGTGCGTCACGTGTATTATCTCATGTATTCTCCACAGCAGCCCCACACGGAAGCAACATTATATAGCCCTCACTTTACTGATGAGAAAACTGGGGGTCTGTTCGGGCAGTTGACCTGAGGTCCCACCATTAATAAGTAAGAGAATCCAGGTTTGTCTGATTCTAAAGCATATTTTTACTGCTGGTCAATATGAGTTTCCCTCTCATCTCAGATTCGCACACAGGTTTGCAAGCTGTGCCCATCTCTTCTGATCCCAGAGAGGAACAGAAACAAAACATCAGCTACACGGCTCATTGATTGAGGAGGTCTCCGCCTCCCAAATCCTCTTTAGCTCTCCCTTTGGTCTTCTGTTCTTTTGGCTCATTTGTTTTCAGGGTTTATTAACCATGTTTTCAGGGTTAATTACCTTTCAGAAAAATCAGTGAAGTATGAGTGAACAAATAAGAAGTGGTGAAGGCCTGAATACATACATATGGAGAGTATGTCCTCGTGTTCCTAATATAAACAATTAACCAATTGCAATTTAAAAACACAAATATGTTTTTATGAGGAAATTAATCTACCAGCCCATCACCTTTGATATCCAGTGAGATGTGACTAAAAATGTAAACTTCACAAATAGAGCTAAAGTTTAAACTGCTACAAATTGTAAATTTATTCTTGAAATATTACACACATGGGAAACAGAAGCTAATTATTTTGTTCTATTTCAGTATGTGAAAATTACTTATAATCTGCCTGTTAAACAATTCAAAATTATTTTAAATTATAATTGACTATCAAACTAGGGCAATTTACACCTACAATCCCTCGGAGACTACCTAAAAATTGGGAAAGTAGCAGAAGAAAAACACTTCCATGTGTGTCAATTTCTTTCTGTTGCTCAGCCTCATTCCCCCAGGCTAAAAAGACAGAAAATCAGAAAAGCTTCACACAATTGACTAATAAGGAAACCCTTTTCAAGCACTGAAAGTTTTACATTATTTGATTGGACTCTGCCAAGGAAAATTCCGTGACTCTCACACTTAAAATAAGCCATTATTCCAACATTCTTCATGGGGAATTTATTTCTTTAAAGAGGAAAAAAAAAGGGGGGGAGGCAGGGGGAGGGGAATCGCTTGTAATCATCTCATTGTGCTTATTGACCATCTCCACTTCAATTCAACAGCAACAGAAATCCAAATGCAGTGTCAAAACTAACAGGTCTTTGGTTTTCCTCACAAAATAAGAAGTCTGGAGTTAGGTGGTTGCTGACATCAGTTGTATCACTTAATGTTGCCATCAAAGACCAGATTTTTTCATTCTTTGTATTGTATCACATAACAGAATGGCCACTTCAGCTCCAGTATGATGTCCATGGTCAAAGTGGAAGGAAGGAAGGAAGGAAGGAAGGGAGGGAGGGAGGGAGGGAGGGAGGGAGGGAGGATGGATGGAAGGAAGGAAGGAAGGAAGGAAGGAAGGAAGGAAGGAAGGAAGGAGGGGCATCAGCTTTCCCAGAAGCCTACCTCTAGCCATTTCCTCTTATGACTTAGTGGTCCATAACTTACATTGTACATGATCACCCCAAATGACAAGGATTGCTGGGAAATCAAAAATCTATAAAAGAAAATATGATTACCCTGACCAGTTTATATCAATCATGTTTCATCTTCTGGGACTGGACTATGGCTGATCCAAACAAAATCAATTTCTGTTATCAAGAAAGAAAGTGAGCTCAGAAGTTGGAGAATCCAAGATGGCGGCATAGGTAAACACCTAACTGTAGCCTCACACAACAATTTCAATAAAATACAACTAAAATACAAAATGGACATTACCCAGAACTACAGGAAATTCAACTGACTGGAAATTCTACAACAAGAAGGAAAGAGAAAACCAGAAGGAAAATCAGAAGAGCTGTAAAAGCCTAAGGTACAGAGACATGTTGTGCGCGGAGAAGACGGATCCAGAGAGGAGGGGGAGGTTGAGTGCCTGGCTGGCGTTCCCTAGCAGGAAGGAGATAAAAGCTCTGGACTGTGCTGAACCCCAGATCCGACAGCATTGAACCCCAGTTCTGGGCGAGACCCTGGGGACCCAGACACATAAGGAGGGAGTCTGGGCTGTAAGGCGGGACCTCAGGGGAGCGGCGAAAGGCAGTCCCAGAGGTGCACACATTGCATGCAGAGGACGGACTGTTGACTCTGCTGCTAGATTGCCCTAGCGGGAAGGAGACAAAAGCTCTGGACTGTGCTGAGCCCCAGCTCCAACTGCACTGAACCCCAGTTCTAGGCCAGACCCAGGGGACCCAGGCTCATACAGTGGGAGCCTGGGCTGTAAGGCGGAAACCCAGGGGAGCGGCAAAAGGAAGTCCCGGAGGCACGCTCATTGCGTGCAGAGAATGGACAGTTGACTGTGCCACTGGATTGCCCTAGCAGGAAGGAGACAAAAGCTCCGGACTGCTCTGAACTCCACTTCCAACCACACTTCCAAATGAACTGAACCCCAGTTCCGGGCTCATTGGGGGAGAGCCCAGACTGGTAGTGCACGAAACTCGAGGGCACCTTTCTCTCAGAGGTGCTTGCAGAAAGTACCCAAAATCCTTGAGGGACACTGAGACTCAGGAGCCTCATAGGGCATGGCTGATGGAAGCCAAGGCTGTAGGCTCCACCCTGAAACTCCACCCCATTCAAGCTGAACACAGAGACTTTTAAGGCTGCCAACTCAGGGAAGCTGCGAAAATGCCGAGACAAGGAAACAGATCACAAACGATAGGAATGGAAGACAAAAAGCAACTGGATATAGAGTTCAAAACCACGCTTATAAGGTTTTTTTTAAAGAATTTCCTAAAAAAGGCCGATAAAATAAAAGAGACCTATGATGATATGAAAAGGGATCAACTAGAAATAATAAGGGATCAACAAGAAATAAAGAATACATTGTCTGAAATAAAAAATATTATACAGAGTCCTAAAAACAGAATGGAAGATTGCAAGAATCAAGTCAAAGATTTGGAACATAGAGAGCCAGAAGACACTCCTGCGCAGAAGCAAGAAGACAAGAAAATCCAGAAAGTTGAAGATAATGTAATTTTATCTGGAACAACTTCAAGTGAACCAACATCAGAATTATGGGAGACCCAGAAGAGAGAGAGCAAGATACAGAAAACATACTGAAAGAAATAGTGACAGAAAACTTCCCCCACCTGGTGAAAGAATTAGACTTACAAGTTCAGGAAGTGCACAGAACCCCAAACAAAAGGAATCCAAAGAGGACCACACCAAGACACATCATAATTAAAATCCCAAGAGCAAAAGACAAAGAGAGAATATTAAAAGCAGCAAGAGCAAAGCAGATAGTTACCTATAAAGGAGCACCCATATGATTGTCAGCTGATTTCTAACAGAAACCATGCAGGCCAGACGGGAATGGCAAGAAATATTCAAGGTGATGAATAGTAAGAACCTACAGCCAAAAATAATCTATCCAGCAAAGCTATCACTTGGAATCGAAGGCCAGGTAAAGAGCTTCACTAATAAAAAAATGCTAAAGGAGTTCATCACCACCAAACCAGAATTATATGAATTGCTGAAAGAGGTTCTTTCGGAAGAGAAAGAAAATAAAAATTAAGAAAAAAAAAAAAAAGAAGATAAAAATTATGAATAACAAATACGTAACTATCAATATCAACAAGTGAATCTAAAAACCAAGGGAATTAAAAAAAATCTGATGAACAATATTAACTGGTGAATATAATAGAATCAGAGGTATGGAAGGGGAGTGAACTGATGATTCTCCGGGAAAAGGGGAGTGTGGGGTTTGGGAAGAGACTGAACATAAACTGTACACCTATGGATGAGAACAATAGGGGGTGAGGAAAGGGCAGAGGGTGAGGTGGGAACCTGGTGGAGGGGAGCAATGGAGGGGGAAAAAATGAGGAACATTTGTAATAATATGAACAATAAAGATCTATTAAGGAAGGAAGGAAGGAAGGAAGGAAGGAAGGAAGGAAGGAAGGAAGGAAGGAAGGAAGAAAAGAAAAAAGAAAGAAAGAAAGAGAATAACAGGTGTTGGGTAGAAATAGCATCTACCACAACTTTCCTGCTTCAATTTATAGATGTGACAACAAACACATGTTTTGCTTTCACAGTTTTTGAAGAACTATGATGGGCCAGCCATTATGTAGGCACATTTTAGGAGCTAGAACTGGATCAGACAGTGGCTCAGTTTGGAACTTAACAATTAGGACTTATGGTTAAGCCAAGGAGATAAGGCTTGACTACAAACAACCAGAAGTGAGTCATGTTAAAAAATGTACAAATATATACTATTAAAAATGTGCCAAAAATGTGTTTTATTGAAATGGCATTTATAGGAATGTTGCTAATCTATAAGAATTTAAAACTTATATTGAGATTATGTTCAAATTTTAGTTAAATGATAAATAGAAAACAGACATTACGGAATAGCAAATCAACTTAAAAATGCAAAAATGCCGTGAATTGAAACCTTTACATTTACTTTGAATGTATTTAACAATTTGCTATTATTACTATAGAGCTCCATACACACACACACACACACACACACACACACAATCTATTATAAAATTCAATAGTTTGACCCTCATCAAATTTTGCCTAAGCCTCAAAGATTCTCATCACACCATGGGTGTTCTTGGTTTCTCTTTAACCTGTGCAATGCAAAGTGATTTTCAAAATCCTCTAAAATAAACACGCCAATAAAATGGGCAGTGGGCCACACTAAACATTAACTCCCTGCTACTCCTCCCTTGTTTATTTGACTCTTCAGAGCCTGCTATTCTGTGTCTGTGAAACCTGGGATTAGGCCGGGCAGATGCGGGATAATGTTCTTTCACCATGACAACACCATTGCGTCCAGGCCATGGAGAATGACAAGGAGATTTTATAACCTCTCTAGTAGGGCTATTTTCATCGCCTGAGGAGAGGCTAATCAAATTCTATTTCAAAGAAGAATATTATTGCCCTTATATCACCTTTCTTTTCCAAAAGTGTCCTAAGAAACGTATGATCCAGATATCAAAGCTAAAGAGATGTGATTGGAAAAGGAGACAGAGCAAGTTCCACACCCCTATCGCTAGCTCTCATTTTCAACAAAGGCTCTCTTCCTATAGTAAGAATAAGTTGGTGTGTAGGAAAAGCTAGAATTAACATATGAATATTTTCTTATCTATTTGTCAACAGATATGATTCTCACAGATGATTCCTCTTTTCACTTTCCATCCTATTCTTCCACATGATCGCTCCTTTACTTTAGACTTTTCCAGTGTCATATTTACATATCCAAATCCCAACTAATCGTTTTCATAACAAATATTTATGGAGCACAAACTGTGGGCTAAGACTACGCTCAGCCCTGAGCTTACAATGGTATCCAAGAGAATCCACAGACCCTGCCCTCATAGAGCTTAAAGTCTAGCCTATCTGTGGCTATTGTAATGCTACCTCCTCCAGAAGGCCTTCCATGATTCCTTTCCTTAGTCTGCATGCTCACAGCGCTCCACCCTCATTGTACTGTTGGTCTGTATCATTTTCCACTCTGCATGGCAACTATGTACATATTTCATCTCCCCTGTCCATTCATTCGGTTTTTAATCCCAACAGCACCTCAACCAATACCTTGCTAACAGGTGGCACCCCCACCACCAAAAAAAATTTAGAAACTGAATAAAAAACACAAGAATAAATGTATCAGCCTTTAAACTCAGCACTAATTACATTTTCAGAGTCTAAGGAGGAAGAGAAATTTGTGAAAGTCATGGAACCATAGAACATTCGTAGTACTAGAAGACAAAGAGTACAAAAATTATAGTGCACATATTATATAACTTTTTTTAAAAAAGAGGAACAAGTACTAGCCTACTTTCTAGACTAAGCTACTTTGGTGGCACTCTAGCTAAATAGGAAAAGCAAAAAAGATATGCCAGTTAAGTAACAGCTGTTACCGTATTTTCCAGCATATAAGACGACACTATGTATTATTAAAAAGCCTGCTCAGATTGGCCAGAGTCAGAGAGCCGGTCTATTAAAAAAAGAACTGGTGTTGCCTCGGAAGTGGGGAGTAGTCTTATACAGCGAATATAGGCCTAAACCTATGTTTTAACTGTAAAATTAGGGGGTCATCTTATACACCGGAAAATACGGTAGGTGGAAAGTATTGATCACAGGGGAAAAGTATTTCTTGGGAGGAGGGAAATACACTAAGGAGTTAAGTTAATAAATGCAAGAGAAACTCTGCTAGTCAGCCAGTCCTGAAGTTAAGAGTCATACTTCATGGAGAAAGAGAGCAAAATGCAGAGAAAAAGCAGGTCTCGCCAAGGAATGAGCTGTATTGTTTTAACCACAAGAGTAAGATACTTGCCCTAGCTGGTTTGCTCCATGGATAGAGTGTCAGCCTGCGAACTAAAGAGTTCCAAGTTCGATTCCGGCCAAGGGCACATGCCTGGATTGTGGGATCGATCCCCAGAAGGGGACGTGCAGGTGGCAGCCAACCAATGACTTTCTCTCATCATTGATGTTTCTATCTCTCTCTCCCTCTCCCTTCCTCTCTGAAATCAATAAAGAAAAAAAAATGTTTTTAAAAAAAGAGTAAAACACACAGAAGAAAGCTGACTAAGTAGTGCTCATGATCTCCAGAGCTACCTACATAAGATTCAGTTCCCTCACAGGGTTACTTACCCCAGTCCATGACAATGGCATGAGAATGAGAAAAGCCACCTCCACATGAAATGAAAACATCCCACCTACGATGGCAGATGTGGTCCACACCTGGTCTTATTAGTGCCACCTCAGGGGTTGTGCCAAGCAAGGAAGACCAGACATTAGGTGGAGCCTGTGTTCTCAAGGGAGCTGGCCTGTTGCTTCTCCAGCTGGCTTCGGCTAGAGTCAGCAGAGGCAATAAATCATCATGTCATTGTCTGGTCCCATTATCTCACTCCGTCTAGCCTAGGATTCTGCAACTTGGAAGGAAATCCCAGAAATCAGGAAGCCCACACTGAGAACCCTTAGATGTTATTCAGAGCATTCAAGAAGCCTACAGGAATCTGTCACTCCCTGACCTAAGAGGGTGAGACCCATCCACAAGGAGGCCAAGAACAGGAAGTGAACAACTAACAACAGCTCTGAAAATCCAACTTCACAAAGGTTGCTAAATTTTATTGGTTAAATGTACAGCTGACTCTGAAAGGGAGCCTAAAATAGGGCTGAAATTTTAACAATGAAAAATCATCTCAGTTAATAATTCCTTTTTGTATTCAAACCAATGACAGTCAAGAAAATAAATGACCATGTTGAACTGAGAAATGGAATAAAGTATTCTTACAAAGAAAAAAAATAATCCTTTTCTCAAAAACCTCTCTCAACAGGATAAAATGCCCTGATTAGTAACTATTTACTAATTAGCTTTTCCATCAAATGCATTTTACCTCCCACAAAAGATCTATCACTCAAATTCTTGGAAACCTCCTGCTGAGTTTCAGGAAAGTAATGACAACTAATTCAACAATGGGTTTCTATTGTACTTCTACAATAAAAATTGAATTTCCTGACTTTCTTCTTGTGGCTTGCTTTTCCAACTAACCTAACTCCAGGTCATTTCCCCCTTCCCCTAAGTGATTAAGTAATGATAATGTTATAAACTACATTAAAAATGAAAAGCAACACAGGACAGCGAATGGTAGTGGCTGGTTGCCTGGTGCTTCGGGTTCAGAAGGATTCTAAAGCCAACACTAAGTGGGGAAGTCTCATAATTGATTGTTGATTTCTGCCATTGGATGTAATCTATTGCTTTGGGTCTAGGTCACATCCAGGATTATCAGGAAGCACTGTTCATAAGGACCCCTCCCAGGTGAGAGGAGACCACCCACTTAAGGTTGGATTCTGATAGCCCAATAGAGCTGTGAACAACATGCTCTGAAGGAAAACCACTGAACTTAGAGCACCTGCTTCAGTTTCTAAATGTGATTCATGCTACATCAGCTTGAGCTGTACTTTCATCATCAGTTAAATGGGGATAACGGCTCTTGCCCTCATCTGAAACAATGGTGCAGGGTTAAAATGAGAAGCTAAGTGAAGCATTCAGACCACAACATGCCTGAACACCTTTCAACCTCATACATAGGAGACATTCCAAATAAAAGCTAATTTGGATTCCCAGATTCCAGCATTGCAAATTATTCTCCACTGAAGATTGCCATAAGGAGCAGGAGGCTGAGTTCCCGACTGGCCTCTGGACTGAGGAGGTCACAGTATCTATTATATCACTCCACGCATGTTTCCTAGTCACAGTTTTCAGTGTGCACCATTGACTACACCACCCCGCACCAGTGAAGAGATAAGAACAAAATAATGTCAGCGATTAACTTCTATCTAGAACTTCAGAGTTTGTCAATCACTGACCATGAGAAAACCCTCATATCAGCTAGTGGTATCGTCATTCCCATTTTAGGAATCAAAAGACTGAGAAAGAAAACGAGTAAAGGAATGGGAAGCAGAGAACAGGGAGAAGACTGCAGCACTGATTCTAAACACCATGCCATGTCTACTGTTTAAGGTGAGTATTATCAATTCAAAGTAAGTAGGTAAATTATGACAGCCTAACGGTGACCCCGTATTTTCCGTTATCACTTAGGAAAGGAATAAAGGAAATGAGCTTCAATTATAGAGGCAGAAATTAAGGTTTCATACAAGGGCGAGTGTACTGACAAGGCAACCATGTACAGAAATGGGTTACTAATGAGATTTGTATAGAACATCTCTGGGGCGGGGGGAGAGAAAGATGTGCCTGTGTCAAATACTATTTTTTCATTTGCCAAATTAAAATAGGCCTATGGGCTTTAGGAAATTTCTAAAAATAACCTTCTCTGTCCCCTGGGCATCATACTATCCCAAACCATTATCTGATGAAAGATTAATTTTTCCATTCCATGGATACTATTCAATTTTAAGTCAAATAAAATACTTACCAGTTGCCTACTTCGTACAATGCACAGTATAGCGAATGACATGCTGTGCAATATATTCAAGTAAACATATTATAATCCTGTAGTGAGAATAACAAAGATACTATCCTCTGCAAAATAAAGGTGAAGAGACACTTCAAAGAGACAAACTAGTTTTTGAATTTTTAAAAGTATTTCAAATATAAAATTATCAAGATGCAAGTGGATTTATCCAAGCAAAGATAGATATGTATGCCCATATAACATCTAATGCAAGGTTTTGGCTTTAAAATACAACAGAAAGAAAAGATAAAAATGTCCTCCGCCTAGTCTGGATTCTCCATTCCTCAGTGCTTGGCAATGGCTGTTACCAGGGTCTTGTCCAATCTTTTAGAGACAGTCTCTATACATGCATGTAACCCAACAGCCTCTTTCTTACACAAATGGTAAATACACTCTGCTCTGTAGCTTGCTTTCTTCATTTATAAAATTATGCAAAATGTTTCATCTGGTACATATAGATTGAATTAATAAGGCCTTCTTTATCATGTTGAAGGATTCCCAATATTGCATTTTATGGCTATCCCCTAACTAGGTTAGCCAGTCTCCCCTGACATATTTAGTTAGTGTATTATTTAGGATAAGATCTCGCTATGCTCAGATAGTGGTGCCTTTCTTTTTTATAAGTGTGGAAGTAGATAGTACAGGCCTGTTCTGTACCCTACAAAGGCAGACACCCTTGTCCCAAACCTCTTATTATTCCACCAGGCACATCCTCATTCCAAATTCCCCTCAAGGTCCAAGAGGGCTGCTCACACCCTAACTACAATGTCCATATTCCAGCCAACAAAGAGAGGGAAATAGAAGAAAGGCATACCCCTCCCTCTAAGTAGACTTCCCAGAAGCTGTACAAGCTAACTACACTTACAACTTAGTGACATGGTCATACTTTGCCAGAAAGAAGGCTAGAAATGTAGTCTTCACTACAGGCAGCCAAATGCCCACCATAAATTAAGAATTCTTTTGCTGCAGAATATGGGAAGAAACCAAGTGTTGGAAATAGTACCATCTCTACCACAGGTTTCTTCCAATCTTTGGAAGTGGAAAGGAAAGAGAAAAGAAAGAAAAGAAAGAAAAGAAAGGAAAGGAAAGAAGGGAGGGAGGGAGGGAGGGAGGGAGGGAGGGAGGGAGGGAGGGAGGGAGGGAGGAAGGGAGGAAGGAAGGAAGGAAGGAAGGAAGGAAGGAAGGAAGGAAGGAAGGAAGGAAGAGACAGGATAGGAAGAGGAATGAAAGAGACGAAAGGAAGAAAGGAAGGCAGGAAGGAAGGAAGGAAGGACAGGAAGGAAGGAAGGAAGGAAGGAAGGACGACGGAGGGGAGGGGACGGGAGGAGGAAGGAGCGGCAGGGAGGGGGGGGGGGGGGAAGGGGGGGGAAGGGGAGGGGAGGGGAGGGGAGGGGAGAGGAGGGGAGGGGAGGGGAGGGGAAGGGAGGGAAGGGGGAAGGAGGGAGGGCAGTGGAGGGGGAGGGGAGGGGAGGAGAAGGAGGGGAGAGCGAAGGCCGGAAGGCTAGGAAGGAAGGAAGGAAGGGAAGAAGGGAGGAGGGCGGGAGGGAGGGAGGGAGGGAGGAGGGAGGGGAGGGAGGGGGAGGAGGGAGGGAGGAGGAAGAAAGAACAGAGAAAGAAAAGACAAGAAGAGAGAAGAGAAAGAGCAAGAAGAACGACAAGAAAAGACAAGAAAGAAGCACGAGAAAAAAAGACAGAAAGAAAAGAACAGAAAGAGATAAAGAAAGAAAGAAAGAAAGAAAGAAAGAAAGAAAGAAAGAAAGAAAGAAAGAAAGAAAGAAAGAAAGAAAGAAAAAAGAAAGAAAACCCCTATGTATCTGCATTTGTACATTTATATGAGAGTATTTTGGACAAATTATCATAAAAGGAATATGAGAGATTTTAGAGACTCTACTCCAATTCCTTCTTTTTACAGATGAGAATTGACACCTAAAGAGGTGAATCACAAAATTAGCTCCCACAGAGTAGGGTTGCCAGATAAACTACAGGTCAGAAAGGCATAAAGTTTGAATTTCAGGTAAACAAATAATTTTTTATTATAAGCATGTCACATGTAATATTTGGGACATATTTATAATAAATAATTACCCTTGTTTATCTGAAATTCAAATTTAACTAAGCAGCCAGTGTTGTTGGGTGTGTGCTTTTTGTTTTGTGTGGTTTATTTGCTAATTTTTGCAACTCCCTTTAGCAGAGTTAGGTTTAGAATGTAAATGTCTTTTCTTTCTATCCCCCAGTGTTTCCCACGTACATCGTGGCCATGTCAAGTGAACACTCAGTTAATAAATGAGGTCTCATCAACAAAGCACACCAGCAATCCACAGACAAAGAAAATACATTGCCAACAAAGATTACCTTTTATAAGGGCTCAGACAGCATGCTTAACCAGGGCATATGCCTAAATTAATTTCATTTTTCAATGTCTTAGATACATGGGTGACAAACCAGCCACTTCACAGTGGTTACAATCAATGCTACAGTCCAAAAGCCATTAGAGCGCATGTGCTCCTCTTCAATAGAAAATGAACTTAAATCAAAGCCGGCTCCCAGGGCCTGCAAGGCAAACGGGCCAGAGTTCTGGTTTATTATGCATGCAGAGCGGAACACAAGGATGCAAGCTAGGTATGATAAAGCAGTCAGAACTCCTTTGAAATTCAGTCACTTCACCATAGTGATAATCTCAGAAGAGGAACCAAGCTGGGAACCACAGTGACACCAGTTAGTATATTTCATTACATTCTGTATATATGGCTTAAAAAAACTAAAGCCTAAAGAATTAAAACCTTCTCATATCCTTTCTTTGTGATTACAAATAAAGAGCTCTGCATAATTTTTCACGTGAAAAGATTTTATAGATACACATACTTTTTATAACAAAGAAACCAAGAACCTTAGTTCTAAGCACGTTTTGCATTCTAAGTAATATACATTATTCCCCCTAAAAGAGAACTACCTTACATCTTAATTTTCCAAAATTTAGCACACTAGGTCAAAAAAAATAAATAAATAAGAGAGCCTAATTATAATCCATTCTCTGGATTCAGATATCAATTTCCAGGAAACATAAAGAACAAAACATTTTAAAGTGCACAGGAGCCAAGACTGGTTTGGCTCAGTGGATAGAGCGTCGGCCTGCTGACTGAAAGGTCCCAGGTTTGATTCTGGTCAAGGGCATGTGCCTTGGTTGGGGGCACATCCCCCGTAGAGGTTGTGCCAGAGGCAGCTGATCGATGATTCTCTCTCATCGATGTTTCTAACTCTCTATTCCCTCTCTCTTCCTCTCTGTAAAAAATCAGTAAAATATATTTAAAAAAAAAAAAAAAAAAAAAAAAAAACTTCGCAGGAATATATTCAACAAAATCCAAGCTGCAGAAAATTCTACGGGTCAAATTATCTGGTCTCTTCAATAACTAAATAGCATATGGGGGGGTGGAATTAATGAAATTTTTAAAACACCAACCAATCACAATGTGTGGTTCTTATTTAAATCCTGATTCAAACAAATTGTTATAAAACAAAAAAACAAAAACTATTGCCCTTACGAGAAATGGGAAATTTGAACACTGCCTTAATAGCTGATAATATTTTTAAAGTATAGCTCATTTTTCAATGCATGAGATAATATTATTACATTTAGAACTTTTTAAAAGATAGAGACTAAAATATTTACAGATGAACTGATAGGCTGGCTTGGCTCTGCAACAAAATAACAGAGGAGGAAGTGGGTGGTGTAGGGGTGGCCACAGGTTGATGGATTGGGATTCTATTTATAAATATCTGAAGTATGGTAATATTCTATCAGAAAAAAATTAATGTAAACAAACCCCATTGCTTCAGATCCTATTATGAACATTACATTAATTTAGGAAAATCACTTTGTCTCGATTTTCTTCAGAAGCAAGGATTTTACTTCCCTGTTATGAATTAAAATGAAGAAAAACACTACATTTGTTTAAAACATTTAATTTTCCTACAATCCAGCAACATTAAGACCTCTCTCTTAAAAACCAATTACTATGTTCCATCAACAAATCATACACATACCCCTAATGGATGATTTTACTAATACCTCAAAAACCATACTGTGAAGCAATTTTTATCAGCTGCCCTTCCCTTGAATCCTCTTTACTTTCTTCCCCTAGCTTTTCACTATTCTGAAAAGAGGGAAGCAGGAAAGTCCCAACCCATGAACTTTTCTAGCTCCGCTAAAATGTTTATATCACAAAAGCCCAATAATCTTCCATTAGGCCCATTCAACCAGGAGGTATAAAATGCAGAGTGTTTTTTGTTTTATTTTGTCTTGTTTTTTTGCAAGGAAAGCATCCGTTCAGTCTAGGCATCTTGTGAAGTGTATTGCTCCAATGAAGAAACTGAGACTCTGAATTAACATCAAATGAGACAGTAGAGGAATAGTTGTCTTGAACTCAAATCCTCCTACATCAGTCCCAATACTCACCCATGCCCTCAATATAAATACATATACACATACACAAATATTTTTCAACCTAAATTACTATAAGGTAACCTAATCAATGTTTCTCTCATCAACATTCTTCCACATTTCAAAGCCACCTTATTATGCAAATGGCTGCAGGATAGTCTATGGCAGAAATGTGCCATAATTCATTTAGCTAATCCTTTAAATTGACTCTTTAGGTTTTCTCCAATCTTTGCCTTATTAAAAAATGCAAAAGAAATGGATGGGCCCAGACTGGGGCAGTGGCCCTGAGCAAAGTAAGGTCCACAAATTATCTAAGCTTGGCTATTATCAAGGTTGAGTAAAGCAAAATATCAATTATTATTTATTTACTACTGGCTCGGTGCATGAAATTCGTGCAAATTAAAAGGTAATTAATTAGAGATAATATTTTAATATTGCTATTTGCCCTTTCCCTATAATAGAAATGTCAGAGATGAAAGAAAATTAGTAAAATGTATATGAAAATCTTCCCCATGTCAGAATCTGGGGCGTGCAGCATGAACCAGAGAAAAATCCCTGCCCACCCATGCGTGCCTCGAAATCACGTGAGATCCAGACCCAGCCAGCCTCCTCCTCCCTCTCCCCCCGAATTGGGTGATATTCAGACCCTGCCAGGCAGGGGGTGCAACCTCAGGTCTCCTGGCCAGGCAAGGCACCAGGCGGGGAGCACAGCCTCAGGTCCCCTAGCCTGGTGCCATGGCTGGGGGCCCGGTCTCAGGTCCCCCAGCCTGGCACTGGGGCCGGAGGCAAAGCATCAGGTCCCCTGGCCCAGTGCCAGGGCAGTTGGCGAGTCCTGAGGTCCCCCACCCCTACGCCAGGGGAAGGGGGGGCCCTGCGGCCTGAGTTCCCCCCTCAAGCCCCACCTAGTATTTAGATAATATGGATATCCTACACTATTGGATATTTAGGTCAGTTTCCGTGTTTTGTCAATACTCAAAATAGAATAACGATAATGATTATCTTTCTACTTTGTGTGCATATAATGCCTAGAAGAGGAATTACCGCACCAGAGAAAAGAATATTTTTAACTCTTAGTACATATTACCAATTTCATTCCAAGAAACAGGTACCCATTTAAACCTCCAAAAGCAGTATGTGTCTTTGCTCATTACATGGGAGTGGCTAGGCCCATCTCACCAAAAGAATGTGGGCTTCTAAGCACTCTGTCTCCTCTTTCTAAGCACTCTCTCTCCTCTCCACCTGAGAGGAGATGCAAAAAGGGCCAAGGGAGAGTAATTTCACCCTGTCCCTGAAACTGTGACTCCTCCCTGGCCATCCCAGGCTCTCACATCCAGGCTGCCTTCACAGCTGGGAGCTGTGCAGCTGCACAGAGCCCCAGGCTAAGCAGAGCCCCAGGATTGGCCTAATGTCTGTCATCAATAATTTCTGAACAAGGGTCCTGCCTTTTCCTTTTGTACTGAGCCACCAAAATGGGTAGCAGACCTTGCTCATACCCTTGGAGAGTGTGATGCACATAAAACACACTCAGAACTTTCCTACGTAGAACAATGTTATTGTACTTATAGGAAAGGGCGAGAAGAAAAATCAAACTAAATCCGCATTAAATGCACTTTTAAAGACTCTTTTTTTTTTTCAAAAAAAATCATTGTCAAATTACTGCTTAACATTGTTAATTACACAGACATGAGGACAAATTGGAAGTCACAGAGATCCAAAAGAATCATGCAAAGAAAAAAGTAAACAATTTTTTTTTTAACTATAGAGAGACAATAATTCAGACAAACACTAAGTTCAAAGTCAATGAGAATTTGGCTTTTTCCAAGACTGTATCATCTTCCCAGTGGGTTCTTGAACTGAATAAATGTGATTTCTGCTTGGAAATTTTCCTGAAGGCCATCTGGGAAATTGAGACAGACAGAATAAGTATCTTTTTATTACTATGAGCCACATAAAACAATTGTTCTCAGGAGCCATTAAAAACTATTCCAGAGGAACACAGACCACTAATCTTGCTACCCCCAACCACTCACCAACCCTAAAATTTAATAGACCATTAGTATTCCTAGTGTGAACACTGCCCTTTTCCCAAGTTTTAGTTAAAGCTTAGAACATCAAAAAGTATTAGAATTACGCAGTTAGATTCTCAGGGGAGGCCCTAGACTTCATCAGGCCAAACTCATTTTCAGTCCAAGTCCAAGTCCACATCTTTCTCATGAACTTAATTCATTCTCATGTTCCATGCAGACAGTATTGAGAATGTGTTTAAAATCTGGTCTTGAATAAACTGTTTCAGAATTACATAGGGTAGTTCTTAAGAATGGTGATTTCTGAGCCCCATGCTGGACTTTCCCAATCAATATATCTAAATAAAATTTCCAGACTCAGAAATCTGTATTTTTTACCAACATGAAGTGAATCAATGCAAAAACCAGAGTTTCTCACACTTCATTCAGCATCTGTGCCCACTCATCAATGGGGGATTTTGTTAGAATGCAGATTCCGGTTCACTGGCTCTAGGTGGGAATTTAAAAGTGGACATTTCTTACCAGAGGAGAGCAGTAGTTCCCACCCTGGCTGAAAATTAGAGTCACATTGGGGAGCTTTTAAAAAATGTATTGATTTTCAGAGAGAAAGGAAATGGAAAGAGAAACAAACATCGATGCAAGAGTAAAGCATCAAAACAAGAACGAACATGAATGGCTGCCACACACATACACACCACCACCACCACTACCGAGGATCAAGTCTGCAACCTGGGCATGTGCCCTGACCGAGAATCCTTTTGGTGCAGGGGATGATGCCCAACCAACCGAGCCACCCTGGCCAGGGCCATGGGGAGCTTTATAAAATCCCAGTTCTGAGGGGAGGGTCTAAGAGAAGTAGATGGATGCGAAGCTCACTTCCTCCCAAGAACACATCTAATGTATATTTATATGAGAGAGAGAAAAAGAGAGAGAGAGAGAGAGAGAGAGAGAGAGAGAGAGAGAGAGAGAGAGAGGCCTCATAGAGAAGGTTGAAGAACCAGAAGAGCTTTCCAGAAGCTGAGGGAACCACCCAGGACAGAAGGAACTGGTGAGCACCACTGTTCACATTTCCCTTGTGTGTGGATAGCAGGTGGAAGCTCCATCCAGGTTCTCTGGCCAACCTGCAGGGCACTATGGCATGTCTCCAGCCACAGCAGAAACAGAAGGGCTCCACAGCATGCATATAAGAGACCCTGCCACCCAGAGAATGATTCAGCGGGTAAGGCAGATTGCTGCTTCCGGAACCCACTGGGCTGCCCACACATGTGGGGCTTCCCTGGCTGGACAGTGTGAAGCCGGCAAAACACTGTGGTCCCCGCCTACAGGACTACTCTGTGCAGAGAAAACGTGGAGACAGTCAAGTGCTACTGTGTATTCATGTGGAGCTGCCCCACCTGAAGAGAGTGTAAGCTAGCTAAATGCCATGTATTAATACCTGCACAGGGAGCTGCCCCCGTGGGGAGTGAGTGGTGTGCTGCTGTGTACGCACACAACACTGCCCCACCTGGAGAAAGGGTGAAGTTGGCAGGATGTAAAGATGCAGACTCATAGAGCAGCGCCCCCAAGATCCCACTCTGATGGCAGACAATGAAAGCATCAGGGCGACACACACACACACACACACACACACAGGGCTACCCTACTGAGTGACTGAGTGCAGCTGAGGAAGTGAGAATCTGCACTGCCAAGAGGGTGCAGAACCAGTAGGGAGCAGCTGTACATGCATGCAAGACTGTGCCACCCAGAGAGGGGGTTGAGCTGGTGGGACATTGATATGCAAAGCAGCCCTGCCTAGAACCTCCTCTGACAACAGACAGTTAAAGCAACAGGGCATGCCAAGAACACACCAAGCAGCCCTGTCTACACCAGGCAGTCCCACCTGAGTTAGAAAGGCAAGGAAGTATGCACATACCAGAGCACCTCACCTGGAACCCAGTCCCTCAAGCCAGGCAACATACCAGGCACGGCACGCACCTGCCCCAACTACAACCAGCCAGCCAAAACTACTCACCACACAGTCTACACAGAGACCACTTTTTTCAAGACTGGGAGTGTCAACTATCACATCCAACTCAGAGGAACAATGACAGAAGATCAACAAAACGAGTAGACAGAAGAATATGCCCCAATAAAGAACAACAGAGAACGCAACAGAAAAACCCTAATGAAACAACTAAGCAATGTGCCTGATAAAGAATTCAAAGAAAGAGTCATAAAGATATTCAACAAACTAGAGAGTAGAATTCGGGAATTCAGAGAGCACTTCAATAAAGAGATAGAAATGTAATTAAGAACCAATCAAAGATGAACAATACAATAACTGAATAAATAATACATTACATGGAATCAACAGCATATAATGGAACCTCAGTTCTTGAACTTAATTCATTCCAAAAGGCTGTTCAAAAAGTGATTTGTTCAAAAACCAAGTCATTTTTTCCCCGTAAGAAATAATGTAAATTTAATTAATCGATTCCAGACCTACAAATGATCCCCTGTTTTAACCTTTCTTCTATAAGGTACATGTCAGATGTACTGTTTAATCTATAAATAAACCATTCCTTTCTTAAACTTATTGAACTTAAACAAATCACTTTCAGCACTCATTCTAGGGTTGTCTTTTAGGTCATTTTCACTTTTACACATATCACTGCCTCCAAAATGCTGTCACCACTACCTGCCTTGCATTTATCCAAATAAAAAACTGTTTATCTACCTCTTCAATTGCCTGTGATCACTGTTTCTGAGTCCTTTCAGACCCTTAGCAACATTAGCACTCTGTATGGCCTCTTTATGTTTTAAAATTATACTAATCATCCATTTCACCAACAACAAAAGCATTCTCTCCTTTGTTGCCTGAGAGATGCCTTTTGTCAAGGGCATGTACCTCAGTTGTGAGCTCAATCCCCAATAGGGATTGTGCAAGAGGCACCTGATCGATGTTTCTCTCTTATTGGTGTTTCTAATTCTCTATTCCTTTCCCTTTCTCTTTGTAAAAACCAATAATATATTTTTTTAAAAAATAATACACAAGCCCTGGCCTGTGTGGCTCAGTTGATAGGAGCATCATCCAAAACATCAAAAGGTCATGGGTGTGATTCTGAGTCAGGGCACATATCCAGGTTGCAGGTTTGATCCCCGGTCAGGGTGCATACCGCCGATGTTTTTCTCTCACATTGATGTTTCTCTCCTGTTCTTCCTCTCCCATTCTTTCTCTCTAAAATTAATTTTTTAAAAATACACAAAAAATGAATAGAAAGAAATTCAATGAAAACCAACAAATCAAAAGGAGCTCTTTCAAGAGAAGTAAGGAATACAGAACCACCACCACCAAAAAAACAATTAACAAAATTTTAATAAGCGCATGCTATCAGAAATTATTTCAAATGTAAATAGGCCAGACAGGAAAAGATTTGACTTTGGGTAGTGGGCACATGATGCAATATACAGATCGTGGAACATAGAAACCCACAACTGAAACCTACATGCTCATGTTGACCAATGTTATCCCATTAAATTTAATTTTTTTTTAAATGTAAGTGGCCTAAATGCTCCAATCAAAAAAAACAAAGGGTGGCAGAATGGACAAAAAATAAAAATAAAAACATGGCCCATATACAGTATATCTATGGCTTACAAGAAACTCATTTTAGGTCAAAAGACACACAGACTAAAAGTAAAGGGATAAAAAAAGTCTATGCAAGCAGAAACAAAAAGAAAGTTGGCATAGCAAAACTCCTATCAGACAAAATAGACTTTAAAACAAAAAAATATATATATAAAAAGACACAAAGGAAGACATTACATAATTTTAAAGAAGTCGATCTAAAAAGAGGGTATTTCAGCTGTACATAACTGTGCACCCAGCATCGGAGCACCCAAGTATATAAAGAAAATATAAATGGACATAAAAGCAGAAATTAACAGTGATATTATAATAGCTGTGCACTTTAATACTCCATTTGCCTCAATGGGTAGAACATCCAGACAGAAAATTAAGGAGGGAATAATGTCCTTAAAGGCCACACTAGCACAGTTTGATTTGATAGACATCTATAGAGCATTTCCCCTCAAAACTGCAGATTACACATTTTTCTCAAATGCACATGAAACATTTTTCAGGGTAGATCACATACTAGGTCAAAAAACAAGCCTAAATAAATCAAAAACATTGAAATCATATCAAGCATATTTTCTGAACACATGGCATACACTAGAAGTCAACTACAGAAAGAAAAAAGAAAAAGAAAAAGAAAAAACCTGGACAAAATCACAAATACGTGAAGATTAGATAACCAGTTGATCAAAGAGAAAATCAAATAAGAATTCAAAAACCACTTAACACAAATAAAAATGAAAACACAATCTTATAAAAAATGATGACATGCAGCAAAAGCAGTTTTAAGAGGAGAGGTTGTAGCTATACAGATCTAATCAAGAAGCTGTAAAAATCCTAAATTTACACCCAAAAGATCTAGGAGGGGGAAAAGAACAAAGAGATCACAAAGTAAGTAGGATAAAGGAAATGATAAAGATCATAAAAGAAATGTGTAAAACAGAAAAGCAATAGAAAAGATCGATGAAACCAAGAGCTGGTTCTTTAAAAGGGAAAACTGAGCATCTCTAAAAATCTCTCATAAAAATTATCTGTAAATAATGAGAAAGATGTTGGAATATTAACGCCTCCTCCATGAGCACATCAAAATGCTCCCCCAGCCCCCTTCCATCTGCTCGCCCACCTCTTCCAACATGAGCACAGCCTCACTCGGTTTTCAGTTTACTTAACGTCTAAAAAGATTAAGCCAAAAATTGTTTTAACATGCTGCAAAGTATAATCCTCACATTTCAGACACATTTGGACACCCTAATTTAAAATATGGTGGGGAAAGTGCATATTTGTAGGCTGTTTCTTGCCATATTTTAAATGCATCCTTCATAAAATTAATTTCTCTATCAAAATCATATGCATGAACTTAACTTCTAAGTGAAGTCACAACAATAATAGCAGCTAACACTAACATTGTTCTAAGCACTTTACACGCTCATTCATTTAATCAATCTGTAATGTTATTATCAACTCCATTTTACAGAGTAGAAGACTGAGGCCCAGAGACACTCAGTGACTTTTTCAAGGTGACAGGGCTGATAGTAGCAGAGCCAATGCTTGGAACCAGGGCTCTGGCTCCAGATTCTGTTTTTAGCCATTATGGCAAACTGCCCAATACCTAGCTTTAATCTTTCTTTTCCAATGTCTGCGGCCATTTTCATATTGCAGCATTAAAAAAGCTGGAGGATGGATGTAGTGGGTTGAATAGTGGCCTCAAAAAAGATATGTCTAAATCCTAACTCCCTGAACTTGTAAATCTGACCTTATCTGGAAAAAGAGTCTTTGCAGATGTAAATAAAGATCTCGAGATGACAAGTGTCCCCATAAGAGAAAGGCAGAGGGAGATTTGAGACACAGAGATCTATGAGGGAGAAAGTGATATGAAACAGGCAGATAGTGGAGAGATGCATCTGCAAGCCAAGGAATGCCAAGGGTTGCTGGCAGCCAGCCCCCAGAGCCAGCAGAAAGGCATGGAATGTATGTATTCTCCCTCGGAGCCTCTAGAAGGAACCAACCCTGCAGACACTTTGATTGCAGACTTCTAGCTTCCACTTCATGAGAGAATAAATTTCTGTTCTTTTAAACCACCAACTTAGTGTTACTTTTTTAATATATTTTTTAACTGATTTTTTTTTTTACAGAGAGGAAGGGAAAGAGATAGAGTTTAGAAACATCAATGAGAGAGAAACATTGATCAGCTTCCTCCTGCACACTCCCTACTGGGTATGTGCCCGCAACCAAGGTACATGCCCTTGACCGGAATCGAACATGGGACCTTTCAGTCTGCAGGCTGACGATCCATCCACTGAGCCAAACCGGTTAGGGCAAGTTAATCTTCCTTTTGATGGCAGCCTCAGGAAGCTAAGGCAGTGAGTCACACAATAGGCCCAAAAATCTTGAACGGAAATCACATCTTCATTTTACAGTTCAGGAAACTAAGCTCAACATGAGGAATTTATCAATGCACTTGTCAGTCACACAACAGGTGTGTGGCACAGCCAAGCCAGACTCTAAACTGCATGCTGGTCTCCCAACTCTAGGCCAGCCCCTTCCTTGTTCAGTATCTCTCTCCCACCTCTATGAGAGACAGAATTGTACATGCATTTTAGAACTTGACAACCCGGGTAGGTGTCCTGGTCCCACAATTTGCCAGCTGTAAACCCCCATTGTCTGGTCTGTAAAATGGGAACAGAAATGACAGTGTTATTTTGAGGAGTAAATAAAGCAATATATAAGCTTTATATATAGCTGCTCAATGTTAGCTTTACTATTATTTTACTCCGGTATCTGTTTAGCTATTGATAGGGGTTAATTATAAAATCAGGAATATCACAATGCCTAGCGGGAAAACTGATAGACACATCAGCAGCATTTATCTTTATGTTTGGAAGTTGGTGACAAATCTTATCCCCCAATTTCTTATGAGGGGGGTGGATGTCAAGATATAGTCCCAGTATCCTCGATGTGCACCTCTCTGACAGTCTTTATTGGCCCTACCCCAAAAAAAGGAGGGCCTAATCTGACTGGCCAGTGACCAGGACATTGACTGGAAGGTGTCTTGCTAGTGGACACAGTACTGTAACACAAAAGGAACCCAATGCCCCACTTCCTCTCTCAGCCAGCCCCAGCAGGGCAAGCTGGCCCTGAGCCTCCCATCTTCTTCTTGCTCTGCCATGATGACCATCCTCCCAGCTCTGCCATCCTCCCAGCTTCCCAGCCCTAGGACCAGTAAGGCAGTAAAGGCCTTTCCCTGCCTTACAGGAGTGTGCCCTCCCGCTCTCTTTACCCTTTCACTCTTGGTATCCACGTGGTAAGCACACCAGAGCCTCCTCTTGCTAACTCGGATGTACCCCGGAGCATGGTGGCTACATGGGGTCAGCATGCAGCAGAATGGTCATCTTGGGATCTAGCATGTTCTGTCCCTAATAAAAAATCCCAGCATGGAGGGATACTGAGCTCATTCTCAAAGATTACTAATAAAGCCATACTCTGTCTCACTGTGACTGCTGGACATCAGGTGTTTACCCACTTTGGTCAGACACTGCAGAGAGGAAGAAAGAGCACTAGCTTTCAAACACCAGAACCCCACCCAAATTCCTAACAAATTCATATTATTTTCTGATGGTAAATGGGGGAAATAAGCTATGTTATCTCAAAGAATAATACTCATCATGAAGTGTCCCCTGATGTATTGTGCTCCCTATTAGTCATCTGAGTGATAATGCAGACTTGAAGAATACCAAGAAAATGAAACAGTGGGGGAAATGAAAGCCATTTCTCCCCAAACCATCAATCTGTTTCAGTGGTTATCCTGCTCTAATTATAGCACTGGGTCTACACACATACACACAGGCATACACACCCCTCCCCTTGTCATATCTCTCCCAATGGAAGATCCAAGCCAGCTGCTGGAATGAAGCTAAATATTATTGAAATGAACAGCAGCCTTAGGAAATGTGGGTCTGGGATGCTGATTTCATCACAAACATAATTTCTCTGTTTGCCAGTACTTTTCCCGAGAAGTTCAAGAACCATGAGCAGCTGTAGAAATCCAAGTCATCAGAAAAAAAATCAAACAAAGGATCTCCTCTCCTCCAAAGCAAATGCCCTCAGAGGACTTCAGCATCTCCCTTTTTAGCATCAGATGCCCGGCACCTTAATCTAAGGTGAATTTTTGGAAGTTCTCCCTGCCCTTTTGTTCCATTTATTTGTGAAACATGACCATGCAGCCTACCAGAAAATGTGAGTCTTCCCTTTTTTCTAGGTCTGGCCCAAAGCAGTCATCTGCAAATCAATATGAACTGGCTTGGATTCAGCAAAGGGGGTCTATATCTCAGTCGAGAAATCTCTACTAGCCATCCCCAAGAAATTCATCTTAATTAGTTTTCAAGAGAAGGATATTCTAATTCCACTGACTCTATAAAGGAGAGAGAACAATAAGACAATAAGAAAAAACTGTTCTTAAGATTGTGATATGGTACCTCCTTGACATGTCACAAAAATACTTGTGTATCCAATGACAGTTGGAAGATGACCTCTCCTCCCTCTCTCTCTCTCTCTCTCTCTCTCTCTCCTCTCTCTCTCTCTCCTCTCTCTTCCTCTCTCTCTCTCTCTCTCCCCTCTCTCTCTCTCTCCGCCTCTCTCTCTCTCTCTCTCCTCTCTTCTCTCTCTCTCTCGCTCCTCTCGGCTCTTTCTCTCTCTCTCACGCCTCTACTCTCCTCATACAAAAAGGTCCTCCATGGCAATTTCTCTTTTCTCTCCTCCTCTCTCTCTCTCTCGTCTCTCGTCTCTCTCCTCTCCTCCCTTCTCCTCTCAGTCTCCCTCATTCTCTCTCTCTCAGCTTCGCTCCTCTTTCCTCTTCTCTCTTTTCCTCTCTCTCTCACTCCTCGTAACTCTTTTCTTTCTCTCCTCTTTCTCGTTCTATTCTCTCTCTCTCTCTCGCTCTCTCCTCCCTCTCTTTTTCTTTTTCTCGTCTCCCTCCTCTTCTTTCTCCTCTCCCTCTCCTCTCTCTCCATACCCCTCCCATCCTCTCTCCTCCCTCCTTCCAAACTCTCTCTCTCTATCTCGTCCCTCCTCTCTCTACCTCGTCTCTCCTTTCTCTCTCTCTTTTTTCTCTCTCTCGTTTCTCCGCTCTCTCCTCTCCTCTTCCTCTCTCCTTCTTTTTCTCTTTCTCGTTCTCTGCCTCTCCTCCGCTCTCTCCTCTCTCTCTCTCCCTCTTCTCCCCTCTCCCCTCTCTCTCGCTCACCCCCCCCTCTCGCCCTCTCCTCTCTCTCTCCTCTCCCCCACCATCCTTCTCTTCAGCTCTTTCTTTCTTTCCTAGTCTGTCTCTTCCTCGCTTCCTGCTCTCGTCCTTTCCTCTGTCTCACTCTTTCCTTTTTCTCTCGTCTCTTCCTCTTTCCCTCTCTCTCTGTCGTTCTCTGCTCTCGCTCTTTCTCTCCCTTCTCTCTCTCTCTTTCGCTCTGTTCTATCGTCTGCTGGTCTTCTCTCTCGTTCAGCTCTCTCTGTCTCTTCTTTTTCTCTTTCTCTCTTCCTCTCGCTCTCACTCTCTCACCCCTCTTTCTCTTTCGCATCCTCGGTTCTCTCTCTCCCTCTCCTCTCGCCCTCCTCTCTCCTCTCCTATGGCCAATTTATATTTCTCTCTTACTGCTCTCCTCGATATCTCTATCTATCTCTCTCTCTCTCTCTCTTTCTTGAATTAAGCCTTCTCTCTCTCTCTCTCTCTCTCTCTCTCTCTCTCTCTCTCTCTCTCTCTCTTTCTCTGAATTAATCCTGACTGAGAGGACTAACTCTGCATGGGCTCAACCCCAGTTCTGCCACTTGCGAACTGTAAGCTTGGAGAAGTGACTTGCCCTCTAGCCTTTCCTTGTTCACATATAAAATAGTGATATCATTGACAGTGTCTACTTCACAGGGTCATCATGTGGATTACATGAGATACCATATGCAAGCCCTTCAACATAGTATTTGAGAGATCATTATTTCACTTAGAGTACATGTAGGAAGTTTTTTATGGGCTATAATGATCATTTTTATTCTTATCAAGGAAACATACTTTAGGGACATGGGTGTGCTCAATGGGACAGTCTCACATGCTTGCCTGAGAAAGTCAGGAGCCCCAGCCTTCCTCAACCCCTTCCAGAAGCCCTACCCTGGCTGGTTCTGGGAGGGTGCTATATCTACTCTCCTGGACTCTGGCTGAGTTTCTAAAGAAAAGAAAGCTCACATCAAGGACTATTCTCAGAACAGTAGGTAAATTCGGCAGCTCAAACTTCATGCTCACATAAAGTTCCAAGGTAGAGTTAATTGTCCACCAAAAACTAGGTATATCACTGCTGTGTTCCTCATTCACGTTCTATATAGAAAAAAGAAATGTTTCTAATGATTTTCACTAGAGAGTAAGGGGACAACTCCTCAGAGTCTTCTTCAGCCCTTGGCATATAAATAGGAACACAGTAGGTTCCAAATTAACCCAAAATCTTTTGTTCCTTGCTCTATCACAAATGCCTACAGCATAATTTAATTTACAATGCTCAATTTCATTTGCAATTACAAGGAAGTAAAATAGAATTAACAGAGGTGAATTGGGAATTAAAATTCCCCAAGACAAGCATGGTGAACTAGAAGTCTTTATTGAAAATATTTAAACATGTACCTTACTATGACACCCAACACTATGCAAACTCTTTTAAGGTCAGATATGCTGGAGGGTGAACTAGCATCTTCCACCTCTAGTAATTTCTACTTGAATACATTTAGTGAATGTGGTGCAGTCTATAAGTTTTCACCGTACTGATGTACACACCCTTTAACTATCCCCAAATCCTGGCACATGTCCCTTACTTCTCAGTATAAATTGAATAGTAGTGAGCTGATGACATGTCTCATATTACCAAAAGCTCATTCATTTCATTAAGTACTAGGAACTACTTATTCCTATTACACATGCAATATTAATGCAATACCTAAATATTCTTAGATGCCCTTGGGATTCAGAACACGGGTAAGGAAGTGAAGTTAAAATTCAGTTATGCACACTTTTTTAGGAAAAATGACAAACTTTTCATATGCTCAAAGAGCACATGACTCCCAAAATTAAAAACCACAGGCTGAAATTTTTAAAATCTTATAAAGCACATTTCATTCATTATTTGCTACATTTATGAATTTGAGCAAGTTTAATTGATCAGTATGTGCATTGTTCAACTTTGTAACTTGTATATTTACTTATTTTTACTGGTTTCAGTATTCCTTGGGATCTTCAAAAATTTTATATCAATATTTCAGAAACACGCCTAGTTCTAAAAGTTGCAAATCCTAACTAGCACCATAACATAATCCATCATGGAGAAAAAGTCTAAGTGAGTTTATAAAAAGTGGGGATTTTAAGACTCTTATGGAGAATGCAATCTGACATATAAGGGAGTCAGGTGGGGCCACTAAGATAAGACAGCATGAATTGATCCTGATGTCAGTGAATACCACTTCCAAAATTTCTCCATTGGGCACAATCAGAGGTAGGGGTTGACAAGGTGGGTGTGAAAATCAAGATTCTAGAAAGCTCCTAAAGTTGCTGCTGAAATAGGTAGGTATAGACAGGCGAGAGTCACTAACTTTTTTTGATTGATCTTGGTCTTCCTAATAACTGAAATAAGGCAAGCTCCCAATTATGTGTTAAACAAACATGTTTCCTGGCAATGGCTGCCCTTTCCTCCTACCCACCTACCCACAAGCTGTATTGCTAGAGATTCTACCCATCATGCCTCTCTTTCAGAGTCTCTTTCCATAGCTCTGCTGTGGGGGGTGGAAGAGTGGAAAATGGATCCCATGACTCTCTTGGCCACAGCTAACTGGACCTAGAACAGACTTGGGATTCAAGCTGGCCAATCAGATTTTTGGTTCTCTGAATTTGAAACTGAAAGAGAGTAACCCCAAGCAGACTCCAATGAGCACTAAATAGAGAAGACACATGCTTTCCTTAAGTGGTCACTTTTTCACAAGCCACATTTAAACACATAGCAAGAGAGAAAACAGAGAGTGAGAGACTGATTTTGTTATAATTACTATTTTCCAAATGAGTTTATTCTAGCCCCCCAAAACACCTGCCCTACCTACCCTTAAGGTCTGGGAGGAACTCTTATATGTTCCTAGTAAATCCCTTCTTTTTCCTTCAACATGCTTGAATGGATTTTTACTACTTGCTGTGACTATGTTCTCTCTTAAACAAAAAGTAATTGAATGATTTAGTAAATGAGTGAGTTGGATTCTCAAAGAGGTTTAATAGGGAAGTTGATGAGAGAGAAGGAAATCAGGAATGCTGGCACCCAAGAGGAGAAGATCTGACTTTGAGAGACAAGATTTGGAACAACCCAAAAGACAAATCCTGAATAGGTGTGACCACCCAGTGAGGTCAGAAACCACCTGAAGAGGAAGCTGAGAGGTGCCAGTTGAGGAATGCTTAGGCCAAGAGGCAAGTTATGTGCCCTTAAGTTCCAGTGGATGGAGGAGGCAAGGTCAGAAAGAATTCTAACTGAATTAATGAGATCATCTTCAATAAAGTCCAATAATCCATAATAAAGAGCTTCCCCATCCTTAAAGCTCTGCTCTGTGGATCCAGTGAATTTATCAAAGTCATGAGTACCTGAAGAATCTGCTGGATCTTTAATGAAGCATCCTGAGCAATAATCTCTCTCATTTCTCTGCTGTGGTTTTAATTTTCCAGTCAGTCATGAAGTTGCTCCTCCTGTCCTTCTGGACAGGTTTCCAAGAGAGGAGTGTTCATTTAGCATTCTCCTCTGCTCATTTACTTGACAAGAATGAATTTGCTCCTTCTTGCTCGCCCTCTGTCCTCTGCAGCTCCCAGCAATGTGCTTCCTTCCTCATTCTTGCTTTCTACCCTTTCTGCATACCAAAGAGACAGCATCTTGAAGATATTGTCAGGCAGCATTGCTACTCCCACTCTATTCTAAGCCTTCCATTTCAGCACCAAATTCTCTGGTTTTCAAGTAAATCTGTGTGTTCCCTTCAAGACAGTGAAAAGAAAACAATTTTGGGGCTAAGAATACCTAGATTCAAATCCAATTCTACCTAATGGTGATACTTCAGGAAGACCACTTCATCTCTCTGCCTTGTTTCTCATTGATAAACAATGACGGTACATGTCTTACAAGGCTGTTGCACTCTCACACACAGAAAGCAACTAGTAAATTCCAGGCACATAGTAGGGGCTCAATAATGCTTATTCTCTTTAAGGAAAAAAAAAACAACTCATAGACACAGACAACAGTATGGTGATTACCAGAAGAAAAGAGAGTTAGAGAGACAAATGGTGGTGGAAAAAGACTTGACTTGGGATGCTGAATACATAATACAATATACAGATGATATCTTATAAAACTGTTCACCCGAAACCTAAGTTATTTTATTAACCAATTCACCCCAACAAATTCAATAAATAAAAAACCAAATGTTTATTCTACCCCTGCCTTTCAAGATCAATGTCAAACAAGGACCAAAAAAATACACCATAAAAAATAAATGACAGTATAAACAAATAATAGGTTTACAAACAGTATTCATTTCCTTAAAGGGTTGTTCATCTCCTTGTAAGATTAATCTCTGTTTACCAAATGTCTACTTCTAAAAGAATTCAAGGTGTTTAAAGACTCATGTGCAATAATCCAGGTCAAGATTTTTTTTTAAGTCATTCACAATTAATTCCTTTCCTCAAAATCATGAAGCAGGTTTTATCTTTTATGTCATTATTTAAAAATAAATGTATATATTTTTAATAATTTTTTATTTTTCAATTACAGTTGGCATACAATATTATTTTTGTTTTATAATCCAGAGATTGGACATTTACATAACTTATGAAGTAATCACCCTGATAAGTCTAGTACCCATCTGACCATATATAGTTATTACAATATAATTGACTATATTCCCTATGCTGTATCTTATATCCCTGTGGCTATTCTATAACTAACATTTGTACTTTTTAATTCCTTCACCTTTACCACCCATCCCTTCCAACCCTTCTCCCATCTTTTGAAATCCCAACCCCCCAACCCACCACATATATATATATATATATTTTTTGATTATCACTTTACAAAGTCAAAGAATTGAGTGCAGGCAAATTATCAACTCAAAACTTCTCAGCCTTGTACCCACTGACATTCTTGGCCAGATAATGTGGAGGGCTGTCCTATTATTCATTGTAGGAAGTTTGCAGCATCCCTGCTTCTACCCAGTCGATGCCAGTAGCATATCCCACCCAGTTTCAAAAAACAAAAATGTGTTCAGACATTGCCAAATGTTTCTTGGTAGGCAAAACTGTCCCACTAATTGAGAAGTTAATTTGACCAATAGTCAAACCAGATAGTACAAGTGCAACCATGGGTTTGTAAGATAGAAAGTACTGTAGCTACTCAGTCTTTACTTCTCTACGAAACATTCCTGCTAAAAAACAAAATGGCTGTGTATCCCTTCCAAGTCACAATCAAATGCTGGCTCCTCAGAGAAAGGGGGGGAGGGGGATGGCACGTGCCAGGATTCTGTTTGTCAGGCTGCCCCAGCTCCTGGCTGCGTGCCCAAATTCTGCCTAAAGCCTACTTCCCAAACTTCTTAAAATGCTTTCCACAGCTTCCAGAACCTGACCTTTGCAGCAGCTGTGTGTGTGTGTGTGTGTGTGTGTGTGTGAAATAGATTTATAATTTTCTATATTCCTGCAAAGCCAAACTACTTATGGAGTCCAAATGCCAACTGGGGATGGTGGGAATTTGCACACAGATGTCAGCGGGCTCCAAAACAACAACATGAGAGCTCCACCTGCAACTAATTATAGAAACCGAAATTGCACTCTGGCCAGAAGAGGCCACGTTCAGAACCCACCCCATCTGCTCTGGCCGACAAAATCATGCTGTTACTCTTTCTCCTGTCAACATAGACTTGCTTCTTACAAATCCTCTGAGGATGTTGTCTGCAGGGAATTGTATCAGGCGGTGAATGCCATGGGGGGGGACCACTCCCTCTGCCTTCCCCTCCTGGAGCCAGGTTTCAATAAGTGTATTTGGCACACGTGAGGCTAAAACCTCACTGAGATATTCCACAATGTTTTCTTTGGTTGTGAGCTGTTGCTCTCCCATAGCCAAAATAAAGCGATCCAGAGAGAAAATGGAACATGGAAGTCATTTAGCTCTCCCAAGGTCCAACGTACAAGAATGTTTATTTTCCTCCCATTAGCCAAGTTCTTTCGTAAGAAAACCTGGGAATAAAAACCTCTAAGGCTACTAATATAATGCACATGGCTGATCCTAGGGCTGACTGCAAGAGATTACTGAAGCAAAAGCCAGCTGACATCTGTGACAAAGACGTATAGTTCACTTCAAATCATTCCCCTACACTCTGGCAAACAAAGAAATCAACGGTTGGCTGAGTGCCGTCTCATCTATCTTCAGAACCAAAGGAAGTTTCTACCTCCCCATGGAAGGCATTACAATTGTGGTTTCAGTCTAAGTAGATCATTGCCTAACTCTGGACCAAAGATTTTCCACCTTTCTGGAAAGGTAGACAAAAGCTACAGTTCTCTGAAAAGCTGAGGAAGACTATGTCAAGATGAGGAAGATAGACACTCTTTTTGCTCCTTCTAAGATTCTACATTCCAAGTTATACTATGGTGCTAAGTTAGTTCATATTATCCAGTTCCAAATCCATGTGCCTATGTAACATTGGGAAAAATAAGACATAAGACACAGACATTTCACACCAAAGTGTAAATAAAAACATATATACAGATATGACATGACCGACTTCTTAATTTCTCAGGTCTCTTGATAGGACGTCTAAACCCGTAAGCCATTTGGAGAAAGACAGTGGCCAAGCACAGCTCAAGCCAGTGCAGCAGACATCTGCGTTTGTCCCAGAGCCCCTCCCCTCCTCTCAGTCACTTTGAAAACTGCTCCTCTCCCAATGCCTGCTGTTCTGATAGGGTCACCAGGCACAGTAACCCCTTTTCACACACCTGTCCCCATCCCTGCTATATGCACTCACCAAGTCTGGAGGCAGGATATAACTAAGGCAGGACCAAATCCTTCCATAAATTATCTAAGCAGGAAGTGAAGACATGGGGATCTCTTAACCCTTCCATTGTGGTACTGGCAGCCAAGACGGTCCACGACAGGAAGGAGAAAACGAGGCTTGCACACAGACGCAGACACCAAGAATCAGAGATAAAGCAATGGGGAGACCCAGAGTCCTGCTACAGTTTGAGGCCCTGGGTCCAGTCAACCCCAAGCTCCATACCTGAGCCTTTCTGAAATTTAATTACAGGAACTAATAAATTCCTCTTTTGCTTATTCAGGCTTTGAGTAGCATTTGTGTCACTACTTTGGAATATTGCCTAATATAATTATATTAGGAAGTAGATTTCTTCATTCTAATTCTTCATCTTTTGAGATCTCATTTCACCTCCTGAAATGCACCTATTTTACAACCAGTAATTATTACTAGTAACACTTATCAATTAATGGTTTTCTACGTTTTATCAGTTAGGAAGGTATTGAGCTGCAAGTAACAAAATATCCAATCAACAGTGACTTAAACAATTAGGGGTTTATTTTCTCACGTGACTAGAAGTCTGGAGGCAGCCACTCCAGGTGCTGGGCACTGCTCAGAGATAGCAGGGCACTTGTATCCGTGCTCATCTCAGTCTCTCTTCCATGGTTGCTATATACCCTATTTCCCCGAAAATAAGACAGTGTCTTATATTAATTTTTTCTCCCAAAGTTGCACTAGGTCTTATTTTCAGAGGATGTCTTATCTTTCCATGCACTAGGTCTTATTATTGGAGGATGTCTTATTTTCAGGAAAACACAGTAGATGACACAGCTGCAAGCATCGCATCGGCACTCAAGACAGGAATAAGGGGAAAGAAGTATTGCTGGTGACATTCCTTTTATCGTGAAAACAAAAGCTTTCCCAGAATCTCCCAGATTTCCACTTGGGTTTTATTTGAGTTTTATTTAATTGAGCCACGTGCTTGATTATTCCACTCCCTCTCTGCTTTGGCAGGGAGTAGATTTCACTGACCTCACTCACTAACTTTGGCCTTGGTCACATAACATGCTTTAGGCAATAGAATGTTAGTGGATATAATGCAAACCAAGGCTTTAAATGTGTTTGGACACCTGATGTCTGCGATACACCATGAGAATATGAAACCTTAAGTAGCTCCTGCTGTGAGAAGCAGACATTGTCACAACTGAAAACAACTTACACACTAGAGCCTGGTGCCCTCAGTCCAGACCTACCCAGCTAAGTTGCCGCCAACCCACAAATACGTGAGGGAGAGATCAATGCTTATCTTTTTTAGCCAATTGGTTTTGGGATGGCAAGTTCCATGGCATTCCTGCTTTTAAGATAACGTTTCTTAGTCAAGTAAGTTTGGGAAATTACTGGCTTTAAAAAATCTAATAAACATTTTTTTAACTGCAACAGTCAGAGCATTTCACATGCTGATGTGTTGTATTAGTTTTGCCATAATAAAGTGCCACAAACTAAGTGGCTTAAACAAGAGAAATTTATTGTCTCAGTTCTAGTGGCTGAGAGTTCTAGAAGTTGGGAGATCAAGATGTCAGCAGGGTTGATTCCTTCTGAGGACTATGAGGGAAGGCTCTGTTCCAGGCCCCTCTCTTGGTGTGTAGATGACTGTCTTCAACATGTCTCTGTATACTCTTCCTTCTGTGCATGTCTCTGTCTGGGTCTAAAATATCCTGAATTAGGGCCCACCCTAACGACCTCATTTTCACGTGGTTACCTCTGTAAAGACCCTAGCTCTAAATAAAGTCACATTCTGAGTTACTGGGGGTTAAGAACCCAACATACCTTTTAGGGGAGATATAATTTAACCCATAAAATAGGCATTATGATTTTATCCTTAGGATAGTCCTAGGTCAGATCTATTCTAGCCAATTACAACTCAGGTTTTTTTGACCAGAGAATCCTCTTTGGAAAATGCTATTTCTTCAGACACACTTTGGAAATACTGGCTTTGAGGGATGCATGGCTCTCAGACAGAGTAGTAGAAGGAACGGAGCCTGGAAGAAGGCACAGGGATAAGACAGGTCTATTTGGTCAGTGAATTTAAGTCCTACCTACAAACCTGAGGGGACCTGACACTCAAGGGCAGAGCTTTTGGTTCCACAAACGTTCAGTGCTCAAGGTGACTTGCAGTGGCATTTAACAGTCACCAGGCCCTTCACAAGAAAGCTGCCTCACCGCCTTCTCAACAGGAGAAAGAATGGATTCTACCACTCATTTCCAATTGGCACAAATCTTCATATCTTGACACTAACAATAAAATAAGTATTTTAAATAGCAGAATTGAATGGCCCCTATTGAAATGACCCTGCAGTTATACAAATAAAAAGAGAAAATAAGAATAAAGGAAACACAGATGTGCGATCTGTCTTGACCTTTTCAAGTTACATGCTCAGTATGAGAATCAAATCACATATTGCAAGTAGCTCAGAAACCCATATTAATATCGATTTAGAGTAGATTATTTCCTATTGTGTTAAGCCAGAAATAGAAATTATCCCATAGACATTGCTTAAAAGCTGTAGCATTCCCCAGATGGGTTTACTTACACTTCTTAGGTTACGTTTCCCAATGACCTTGTCCCACTTCTGCACACATGAGACGGATAAATATTAAATCTAGTACAATCTCCCAGTGTGTGATGCTATTTATATTCATGCAGATCCTCAGCTAGCCAGGCTGTTAGGGAAATGTTTAAATATTGTTTTAGGTACACCTAATTTGGAAAAAATAATCCATTAAAAATACAAAACAAATAATTGCATAAAATATCCAAGAATCTAAAGTCAGTACTAAGTTATATGCGCCAAGCTGTAAGATAGAAGTTCCTCTGAACTTTCTGCAAATTTATTCTCTACCATGTTTTCTCTCTCTGATCTCCATCAAACAGGTAAATAGAATGGAGCTATCAAGAAAAAACAACCATATAACCTTTTAAAGAAAACTGAGCCCCTTGCCAAAACCGGTTTGGCTCAGTGGATAGAGCATCGGCCTGCGAACTGAAGGGTCCCAGGTTCGATTCCAGTCAAGGGGGCATGTACATTGGTTGCGGATACATCCCCAGTAGGAGGTGTGCAGGAGGCAGCTGATCGATGTTTCTCTCTCATCAATGTTTCTAGCTTTCTATCCATCTTCCTTCCTCTCTGTAAAAAATCAATAATATATATATATATTATATATATATAATTTAAATTGAGCCCCTTTACACCCATGTAGTTGCATTCTTCCACCACCAACCCTACACAGGCCATTAAAATATTAAGGGGCTGCCTCAAGTGGCAGCCAAGCATCCATTCTAAATTTTTTCTCCTCACTGGTGTGACACTGAGAGCATGGACTGTGTGCTCATGCCATTCCAAAGAATTAGCTGTCATAATACACCACCCCATTCTTCTTCCATTCAGGAAAGAACATCATGAAGCAGAAAGCATAGGGATAACTCTGCATCCATGCACTCTGGTTCATACAAACAAGCCAATGACTCCAAATGTCAGTACTGTAACTCTTAGTAGTCACAAATGCATTTCTACTCATGCAGCGCTGTATGGCTGAGAAGTAGGGCCTAGGAGGGGTCTGGGTTATAATACCCATCCAGAAACCTAAGTACAATAGTATCATTCCTTGGCACAGGAGAAATTCGGTCACAGCCACCTACCCTTGGCTCCAAGGTTTCAAATAGTCCAATATTTCTTGTAACATAGGAAGGACATGCAACATCCTCCCTTAGATCTTGAGTTGGATTCAGTTCCCTTAGTAAGAACCACTACAACTTCAAAATCTATTGCAAAAGAACATGTAAGGGGTAACCCCCAACAACACTGTGCATAAGGATAAAAGATCTATGCTAATGAGCATTAAATTCACATGACTATAAATACCATAAGCATGAGCATTCTAGCTTTCTCACCTTCACTCAGCAATGGACCTGCCTCTCATTTCTATTCACATAGTTCAATTCATATTGTCTTAGGTCATCTGAATTTAAGTTACTAAAATTCTAATTATCCAAATACTCTCTGGTAAAACTATTTGATTGTTATAGATTAAAGAAACATAATCAAGTGTCCCTTGTCTCCTTTACATTCTTTTCTCCCTTGCAGAAAATGTTTCCGTGTCTTTTCCTTTAAAGGGAAATTATAGTTAGTGATAGTAAATGGTCGAAATTCTAAACAGCACAAAAACCATTTCTAGAAAAAACAAATAAAGTCCTAATTAATAATGAAAGTACTAAGTAAACTAAATCACATTCTTAATCGCTCTATCAAAGCTACAGATGTTCAACTTACACTAGGGTTACATCTGATAAACCCATTGTAAGTTGAAAATATTACAATCTGAACATGCATTACCTAACCTACTGAACATCATAGCTTAGCACACCTTCCCTTAAACATGCTCAGATCACTTACAATGGCCTACAGTTGAGCAAAAGCATGTAACACAGGAACACAGGGTAGAGTATCAGCAGTGACCACATGGCTGACGGTGAGCTGCAGCTCACTGCCACTGCCCAGCATCACAGCAGAGCATAATACCACATATCGGTAGCCCAAAAAAAGATCAAAATGCTAAGTACACCTACTGCTGAATGCATATTGCTTTTGCACCATTATACAGTCAAAAGACGTAAGTTGAAACATCGTAAGTCAGGGACAATCTATAGCCATTTCCAGGCACTCTTGCTCTCCTGCAGCCATGTACCAAGATGCAGAAAGCCTGGATCCGGAGTCACTGCCTGGAGGAGAGCTCCTTGACCTGCTTCATACTTCAGATGAATACAAGATAAATCTCCGATACGTGAAGCCACTGAGATCTGAAGCTTGTTTAATATCGCATCAGGACCTACCCTATCATGACCAATAGATACTCATATACACCTGAAAAAAGGACTAAGAGACTTCCAAGAGGGGAAGGAGGGGCACTTCAATGTTTTTTTAAAGGAACTTGATTTTTGGCAATCTTAATATTCTTTACTTTGCAATACTACCTCATATTTCAAGTAAATTGACTTTTCAAACTCTCCATGCTTCTTCCACCTTTTATATTTAACCTAAAAATAATAATTATATTATACTTATATTTAATATACAGATTAATACTGGGGCTTTCACTGGGTCTATGTTACACAGTCATATCTCACCCACAGTACCCAAGGCAGCCTCTGATCAGATAGGTTCCAGAACAAGGAAGGGGTAGTGGGAGCAGCCTAAATCATCTCTTCATTTGTTGCCAGCTTAGGGTAACATGGGGTAGTTAAATAGAAGTATGAATGTCACCTAGTTTAAACTGAACTAACCCTCATGAAATGAACAGTGGTTTTATATGTTTTTACTGCCTGGCTGGGATGGTTCAGTGATTTTGTGTTGACCTATGAACCAGAAGGTCATGATTCGATGCATGGTCAGGTTCATGCTTGGATTGTGGGCTCGATCCCTAGTCCAGGGTGTGCGGGAGGCAGCCAATCAATGGTTGTCTCTCATCAGTGATGTCTTTATCTCTCCCTCCCTCTCTGAAATCAATAAAATATATATTTTAAATGTTTTTACTAGGAGTCAAATGGTTCTTTGTGTCATTAAAATTGACCTCAATATACTATTTATTTTACTTTGCCTTTTCCATACTTAATTTTTGTGGCTGTCATAGAAGACAATATACTAACATAGTAGCACATCATGCAATTTAAAAATTAATATACATGTGTAAGTGGGAAGTCTATGCTCAAAAACACTTACTGGTCAAAGCATAAAATAAAAGTAATTTTAGAATTGACAGTTTAGATAACAGCTTTCAATTTTGCCACTACATGCATTATTCCTAAGCTTCTGTAACCATTTCCCAAAACAACTAAAAAAGGAAGAAACCCAGTATTGGACTGGGGAAACACTCATAGCTGCAACAGGTTCACAGGATTTGCATGAACTAGCAAAGTCAGAAAACACACACACACACACACACACACACATAAATAACAGTGAAGAGCATTAATTTGAATTAGGAGTAAAGGACAAGGTTTTCTGTTCCAACTGAAAATCACATTTGCACATCTGAAAACTAGCAGACTGTCAGATAACCAAAGGGATAAGATGATTGCTTTCCACACTCAGAACAAACAGCAGATCCTCCGACAGATGAGAAATGCTATGGGTACCTGGACTCCAGAGGCTGGAAAGCCAGGGAGACCGACAGACAGGAGGGTCCACAAATGACCCTAAGAAAAGCAGAGCACTACATTAGGCCAACATAAAGGTCACTTACCAGAGAAGCACGAGTTTAGCCAAATTTAAATTATCGCAAATATCTGGAAACGTTTTTAGCCAAATGGCATAGCACCATCTATTCCACATCTCTTAGCACTTATCTCACTACCAACAAAAGGTGAGGCTGGGATTTAAACCCAGGAATATCTGATTCCAAAGCCCTTATGAAAACAGCATCATATAAATGAGCCTCACAGAACAGGTAGGATGTGAAAATCAAGATTGGCGTGGGTTACAAGGGAAGAGGCAGCAAGAGGAGGTGCTGTGACATCCTCTAACAGAAGATAATGGAAAGAGCAAAGGTATGGAGGTGGGAAACTCTGAATATTTACAGGTAGTACCACATGGTGGTTCTGGTAGCCTAGGAGATGTGGAGCGAGGTGGTAGGAGATAATGCTGGGAAGGCTAGTCAGGCTTTCCAGTGGAGGCTCAGCCACAGAAGCGGACTTCATTCTGGAGCGATGAGTAATGACTGAGGGCTTTAAAGCAGGGGAATTGCATAAACGCAGGTAGATGCTGGGAAGACTAATCTTGGAAGACGGATCAAAGAAAAGTATGAAGGTGCCTTGCACATAGTATGTGGTTAATATTGAATGGATGAGGCAAAAATGTGTTGTGTTTCTCTAACATATCAAGCCCATTCTACCCAACACCACTTAATATTGTTCAGTTCGATACTTAGAAAAATAAACTACACTCATTCTAGGAAGAAATAATGCTGCTGATACTTCAAAAAAAATCAATTCACTGGTCAGATGTGGTCCTCTAAATGTTGCTATTAAAATGTCTACTCTTGCTCGGCAAGTGTGGCTCAGTGGTCGAGCATCAACCCATGAACCAGGAGATCAGAGTTTGATTCCCAGTCAGGGCACATGCCTGGTTGGCAAGCTCGATCCCCAGTGGGGAGCATGCAGGAGGCAGCCAATCAATGATTCTCACTCAGCATTGATGTTTCTGTCTCATCTTCTCCCTTCCTCTCTGAAATCAATAAAAATATATTTTAAATGTATACTCTTGCAAAAATTAACACTTTCCTCTTCTAATCAAAGGAAATATATCTGAGTTGCTGTTGTAACTGCTGAAAAAGGAAACAAAATTAACCAAGTCTCAAAGTTAGGCAATGACAAGTGATCCTCCCTCTTCCACAACAGTGTGAAAAGGTCATTGGAAAATAAGGAGGTCACAAGCTATAATCTCATATTTCCTATGCCCTCTTGTAGCCTCCAAGCCAAACACATGCTAAGTAGGAGCTTGTTTGATAATGCCGAACTTTCTTCTACATGGGACATGGTACCATTTGCAAAGCAAAACACTGAGATGAGCCATAACCTACCTGATTTTCTTCATGGGAAACCCTCATCTGCTCCTTGAGGACAGACATCCGGGCTGCCTCTTCTTTCCTCAAGACTCTCTCCTTCTTGAGCTCAGGACTCCAGAAGGTCTTGATACTGTTCATGGAAGACCCCAACTTGCTGTCCTTGATGTCCAGCTCTTTCCGAAGGAGTTCATTCTCTCTCTGCAGTTCCTTGAGCTGGGCCTGAAAGTCTAACATTGTGCTATCCCTTACCTGCCTCAACATGGAGGGGACCTGGTGGTGGTGGTGATGGGATGAGCTGGTCAGACCTACATGTTGATCTGTGTAAGAAAGGACATCTGTGTGGGAAAGTCCAGCAGAAGCAATATTGGGACTACTCCCCATGGCTGTGACGCGACCTCCATACACAGCTCTATTTGTGGCCCTTCCCAGAGTCATGGTGCCCTTTGGGTAAGTTGTCGAAGCCACTCCCTCATGATCACTCAGGTACATGGGTCCAGACGTAGCATAGGCTGCATTAAGGGACTGAATATTCTCCATGGACAGAGTCTTGCCCGCCCCTCCACCTCCCCCACTACTTGTTCTTCGGTGGCCCAAACGAGGAGACCTTGGCAAACGAGGAGATCTGGAAGGGCTTCCTTCCAGATTGGTGATTGTTCTTGCACTTCCATACATTTTTCTTCTATTACGAGGTGCAACTGAAGAGAAGAAATGCTATACTAAGTTGAGGATAAAGCCAAAATTTTCACTGTTGGCCAGAATTTTCACTGCATCCCACTCATAGACTGTACCAGAAAATTACTCCAATCAGAGATCTGAAAAAATGAGAAAAAGGATCATCAAAAACAAACTTCTTTAGAACTCTCACTTTAATTTCATTAAGTGTTTAAATATATAGACAACCAAGATGTCCTCCAGTAGGTGAATGCATAAATAAACTGTGGTACATTCAGATAATGGAATATTATTCAATGCTATGGAGAAATGAGCTAACAAATCATGAAAAGACATGGAGGAAAATTAAATTACTAAGTGAAAGAAGGCAATGTGAAAAGGCTACACAATGTATGATTCCACCTAAAAGACATCCTGGAAAAGGAAAAAACTATGGACACAGTAAAAGCCTCAGTAGTTGCTAGGGGTTAGGATCAGTGGTTGCTGGGAGAGAGGTGAATAGGTGGAACACAGAGGATTTCTAAGGCAGTGAAACTACTCCGTTTGACACCATCATGGTGGATACATTTCTTTATACACCTATAGAATGTACAGCACCAAGAGTGAGCCCTAATGTAAAATATGAGATTTGGATGGTTATGATGTATCAATGTAGGTTCACTGTTTGTAATAAATGTACCACTCAGGCAGGATTGAAAACCGGGGAGACTGTATATGGAAGCAAGAGCTCAGTGAGAACTCTGTTCTATTTTGCTGTGAACCTTAAACCACTCTAAAAAAAAATAAAGTCTAGCCGAGACCGGTTTGGCTCAATGGATAGAGCGTCGGCTTGGGGCCTGAAGGAACCCGGGTTTGATTCCAATCAAGGGCATGCACCTTGGTTGCGGGCATATCCCCGGTAGGGGGTGTGCAAGAGGCAGCTGATCGATGACTCTCTCATCGATGTTTCTAACTCTCTATGTCTCTCCCTTCCTCTCTGTACAAAATCAATAAAATATATTTTTTAAAAAATAAAGTCTATTAAGGTAAATAATAAATGTATATCAATGGTGCTAATGACAGATGAACAATAGGTAGGTAGATGATAGATAGATGATAGATAGATAGATAGATAGATAGACCCATGTTCATTTAAAAAAAAAAAAAAAAGTGACCCCAAAATTTTACTTACTACTATCTAAACATTTTGTAAATTCTCCCCACCCTGCTCCCAAACAAGGTCAAAATTTCTCAGCGCCAAAAAACACTAATTGTTCCTTAGGAAACATGAAGCTGTGTTAAGTGACAGTTGGAACCTCCAGAAAATTGATCAGAGGATGTCTCATCACAGAAACCTCAGTTATAAAATACCCTGTCCTGGAAGCATGACCCCTAGACACAAATGGCTTGACAGTGACTCTGAGAAGCTGCTGCTTCCTAAGATGTCAAATAATAGTCAGCCATGTTGTTACCTCCACTCTTGTACCCACTACAGAAATCACTAATCCATCACAGTCCTCTTTTCCATTAGGTTCAGAACTCTTCTCAACACAGCACTCCAGATGGTTTACCATCAATCAACTGGCATCGATATGTGATTTAGAACCTATAGGCCATCTTGGAAAAAGAAGTCGCTCAACTAATATAGGTGGCTCCTTACATATAGCCGGATCCTAAGTGCTACTATCAGAGATGACAGTCCTGTCTCTTTCCCCTTTCCCATACATCTCTCAGACTGGCCTCTGGGAACTTTGGGGACTTCTTTTGCATTTCTGCTGATCTAAATATCCATATTAACCATTCCACACCTGTATAGAAGGGGCACAGAACAGTGCACCATGTTAGAGTCCCTAGTTCCATAACCCTAGAGAAAAGACGTAGAAGCTCCGTGTCACCATTACTGAAGTACTTTGGTACAGATTTTATGCAGCCAGGGCTACATACTGATTATCCAGTCAGTGCTGGTATTCACGTGGCCTTAACAGGATGCATCTCGGCCCTCCTGCTCTTTCTCTTAGGGTGTGGTTAGTGTACTCTCTTTTTCTTCAGCTTGAAGGTACTAAGAGCACTGATCCTGGAAAGGGCCAAAGTGACAACTGACTAGCTGAGTGACCTTAGACCAATTATTTAACTCTTATGAGCTTCCTTTCTCCAATCAATAAAATATTGGTAATTTCATCTAACTCATAGTATCCTAAGAAAAAGATGATGTTTATAAACCACCTAGTTTGGTGCCTAGCAATAATTTCTGTTGGTAGTGTCAATAAATACATTAATAGTATTATATAGGACACCTTTCTTTTTTTTTTTTTAATTGATTTTTTTACAGAGAGGAAGGGAGAGAGATAGAGAGCTAGAAACGTCGATGAGAGAGAAACATCGACCAGTTGCCTCTTGCACTCCCCCTACCGGGGATGTGCCCGCAACCAATGTACATGCCCTTGACCGGAATCGAACCTGGGACCTTTCAGTCCGCAGACCGACGCTCTACCACTGAGCCAAACCGGCTTTGGCAGGACACCTTTCATTTTTACCTGCTTATCACTCATTTCTCTCCCCACACACACACACTTTCTGGTAACACTATCTCTATTTTCCTTAGAGAACTTGTCCCAACCTTCTACTCACAATCATTAGGTTATATAAGGCTGATTCTCTCTACTCCACCCTGGATAGGGTTGGAGTGAGTATATGAACCAGGCCTGGCCAGGCATCATAGTCCACCCCTCAAACATGGCAGCTGGTTTAGGATGTACACCTTGGTCCAAAAGACTCCCTGCCATCATTTTAGATGAAACAACTAGGAAAAATAAGCTCTTTTTCAGCTGGAATTACTTGCTTTGAAGATGGAACTTCTGAGTACCACCATGTAAAAAGGGCTTCCTTGAGACTGAAGCTATTGCAAAAAAAAACTCAGAGCCAAACTTTTAATAGTGTGAAATCAGACCAGGTGACATCACTTGAAATCCTGGGTCCAGCAGTCACTGAAACTATATCCATCCCTCGACCATTTTAGTTACACATGCCAGGCAGACTGGCTGCATTAATGGCCCCAATCCCTGTATCCGCCCCTCGGCAGTGCCTTCACAATCTGTCCCTGGGTTCTGTTGCATGGCTTCCTTTGGCCAATAAGGAGATAAAAAATGTGAAGCAAGCGGAGGCCTGAAATAGCACTTGTGTATTTACTCGCTTGCTCATTTTCTCCTGCCATAGGAGTGAGAGCATACCCAGTCGAGCCTGCTGGGGAATAAAAACATAAAGCAGGGTCAGTGTGTCCTAGCCAACAGCCAGCCCCAAGACACCTGAGCAAGCCCAGCTAAGATCAGCAGAGGTGCCTAGCCAACCAGCAACTGATGACAGATGCAGGACAAGTCCAGCTAATAGCCACTGAACTCCATACACTCGTGGACTAAACAAACGCTTCTTAGTATGTCACTGAGGTTCTGTGGTTGGCTGTTTTGCAACATTACTGGTTCAACAGGTATCTGACATATTCACTCGTAAAATTTCTACATTCGATTCTAGTTGGGGTATCTGTCACTTGTACCTGAAAAAGTCCTTATGTATCCTATGAAGAAATATTTTCCAAAAATGCTTCTGCTTTCCCTAAAAATTCCCTACAAAGAATTATATGCCTGTCTCTAATTAAAGAACTTAGTTTCAAATGTTTACTAGTACACTGCTCAGAGCTTAATTATGTTTTACTTGATAATAAACAAAAAAATCCTTTTCTATCTAAGATTTTTGCAGAAATAACCTGTTGTGTTTTTTTAAAGGGTAAGTCAATAGTTCTAACCATTGGAATTCAGTTTACATAAATGATGAGAGACAGACAGTGAAATAATGTGATCTTTACATGAATATTTAATGAGATGAAAAGATGTTCATGCCTAATGGGGTTGGGGGAGGGGAGCAAAGAACAGACTGCAAAACATTTCTATGGTTTACTTACTCAAACTTTTGTAAGACACATGTACACACACTAACTAGCAGAAGATTAAAAACGACACACATCAAAATGTTAACAGTGGTGGGAATCCAAGGGATTTTTTTTTTCCTTTTGTTTACTTGCCTTATATTTTCTATCTATATATATAAAAGGTAAGCGACTGAGCAACTGAGCGACAGGTCCACTGAACCATTGACCGATTGCTATAACGCACACTGACCATCAAGTAGCATATGCTCAACACAGGAGCTGCTCCATGGTGATCAGTATGCTCCTACAGCTAACCTCCCGCAGTCCCTCCCCCAAGCTGGCTGGCCCCAATGGCCCAAATTCGGTGGCTAGCCAATCTTCCTGCAGCCTTCCCATGGCCCCACCCCTTGGCCAGACAGCTTCCCTCCGCCCCTCCCCTCAGCCAGCCAATCTCCTGCTGGCCAACCTCCCACGGCCCCTCCCCTCAGTCAACCTCCCATAGCCCTGATTGCTGGCCAGCCAAGGAACCCCACCTATGGACAGATTTGTGCACTGGGCCTCTAGTACTATATGAAGATTTTTCTATTGTCTTTTCATTCTCTATTTCATATATTTCTGCTCTGAACTTTTTTTTCTTCCTTTAGTAACTTTGGGCTTCATTTGTTCTTCTTTCCATTGTTCAAAAATAGTCAACAGTAAGGGGTTTTTTGGTTGTTATTGTTGTTACACAGCAAAGAACTGAAATAGTCATTTAATGTTTCGTTGAAAGATTATCTAATCATTTTTTACCAATCACCTATTATTAGACACAGGTTATTTTTAATGGAAATATTATAATTAATATTCTGATTGATAAAACTCCATAGACATCTCTTATTACTTCCCTAGGATAAAGTTATAGAGGTAGAATTATAAGATGGAAATTTAAAGGTTCTTCATACCCACTATCAAAATTCCCTCCAGAAATGTTGAAATAATTTACACTCACACCCTTACCATTGGCTATTTTTCCTCCACTGCCTTTACTCGTTACTCTCAACAGATCTTGGAAGCCACTAGAGGCAACTAAAAATCCCTGAAACACCCAAATAAGGATCACAGCTCTACATGTTCAGTAAATACACCTTAATGAGGAATGCCAATACTGTGCTAACCAGCTCTGCTTTGGGCCAGTGCTTCCGCGACAGTGTGGCCAATGTTCAGATAAACAAAGCTAATGGGGTTTTGTTTGTACACCAAGACTCCAAGGCCCTAGTGTGTACTGTGACTATTCCAAAATTGAATATACAATGTAGCTTTTTCCAAATTTATTTGAGAGAAGAACACTTTTCCCTTCAAAATACCTGAAAACTTTTCCTTAATCATTCAGACTTATTTATTTAATTAATATTATTTAAGCATCAACTTAAGTCCCAGTGTTGAATGTTGAGGATAAAGCAGTGGCTGAGACAGACACAGATCCTGCCTGTGGGAAGTTTAACCATGAGGACATACTTTATCAGAGTTTTCTTCATCACAAATCTAACATGGTTTGAGGGGAAGGTGGTTACAGGAACTGGGCATTGCTTTAAAGACAGGAACATAAAATTGACCAAAAAGAATCAAAATTGAGCTCTAACAGGGAAATAGAGAAGACTGACCAAAATGATGACTGGTTGGAGTTTTAGCCTTTCTAGGACAAGAAAGAAATATAATTTTGTATTTATTTTTCAAACACCCCATATGGAAGACAGAACGTCAAAAGGAACACAAGTGAGTCATCAGCAGTCTGTGTGTCTAAGAGATGAGGAAACAGGTTGATGTTGCTTATTCCAACATCCCACCAGACAAGAGGTATTATGTACAATTCCGCCACAGAATTTAGCAAATCAAATAAGAACTCAAGAGAACATTAAATGGTAACAGAATAATTTCTTCACCACTACACATGTGCTTTTTTAAAAAATATATTTTATTGATTTTTTACAGAGAGGAAGATAGAGGGATAGAGAGCTAGAAACATCGATCAGCTGCCTCCTGCACACCCCTCACTGGGGACATGCCCGCAACCAAGGTATACACCCTTGACCGGAATCGAACCTGGGACCTTTCAATCCACAAGCTGACGCTCTACCCACTGAGCCAAACCGGTTTCGGATATACATGTGCTTCTTAACAGTAAATTATAATTAACAACCTAGGCCCAACACTTTACTTATTAGAAGTAGTCTCTTCTACCAATTTTACAAAGAACGGGGATGGTTTACTGGAATAATTTCACCTGTAAAGCACATAGAGCGATGTGGTTTTCACAGATGAGGTAAAGGCCAGTTGATGTCCCACTGGCATGGCTCAGTGGTCGAGTGTCGACCTATGAACCAAAAGGTCTCTGTTTGATTCCCAGTCAAGGCACATGTCCAGGTTGTAGGCTTGATCTCCAGTGGGGGTCATGCAGGAGGCAGCCAATCAATGATTCTCTCTCATCATTGATGTTTCTATCTCTCTCCCTCCCTCTCCCTTTCTCTCTGAAATCAATAAAAAGATTTAAAAATTAAAAAGGCCAGTTGTCATGGTAAGCCAAAGGTGAGTTCCCATGGCTGTTGTGTACCAAGTCTCAGGATTCCTGCTTGTTCTCCTGAGTCACCCATAGCCCCTCCCCCCGCCCCAGCTGTGTTTAGTTGCCTGATACAGTTTTAGGCACTTGTTTTGACACTCGGGGTTTTTTTGGTTTTCGTCTTCTAATTCTCGTCTATCCTGATCTTTTTTTTTTTTTTTTTTTTTAGTTCTGTAAAATGAATCCCTGAGAAACAGTAAAAAGATCAACTTTATTCAGCAATCAATAATGCAATAATGTCTTCTATTTCCTATTACTGACTTCAAGAAAACCATTTCTAAGCTTTTCCCGCCTATAAATGTATTACAGGAAATTAGGTAGCAGTTAAGATCATGCTGTTTTAAATATTATTATGAAGCCTCGATTAGCTCAATCATTGAGCATTCTTGTTAACTCTTAACAACACCTGCTTTCTTATGTATTTGTGATGTACAAACCTCAGAGGGATACATTATTAATAAGACCAAACTGTACACAGAAACAGAAATGTGTTGCTGAGAATGATCTCAAAGAAATTAAATTGCGAAACACCTTTCCCTTTAAAAGCACCTCATGAATAAAATTTGAAGTTCAAGAATTAGCTCCATTTAAGGCAACAATGCAAAATAAAATCAAAAGTGGTTTTACAAACCTATAAGAATACTTTCTCTAATTGAATATGGATTCATAAATACAACATACACGCATCCATTCACTCTCTTAAATGGCTTAAGGACTCAAACTGTAAGCTTAGAGGGGAAGAAGGTAGAGAGAGAGACTACTTCAGGCATCTCAGACTATCATGGTCTGGAATGGTCTATTTTAAGACAAAAGCATTTCCTGCTATGTGCTCTAAATTAGGTTAAGTTTATTTCCACATATCTCAGTCTCAGTCCATCACCTGAGCCCTGCTGACAGGCCATGTGAGCTGAGATCATCAGTATCTCCCAAGATTTAGCCCAACTTAAAATATTCTCTCTTTTTTTTCCTTACTGGCATCCTTAACTTTTTTTTTCAAAGTTTGTGTAACAGACTCCAGTTAATTCTAAAACCGTTCTAGGGGAAGACATGGTGCTGAACAGATCTCAAGCAAGATGTGGCTGTCGCCGAGACCGGTTTGGCTCAGTGGATAGAGCGTTGGCCTGAGGACTGAAAGGTCCCAGGTTCGATTCCAGTCAAGGGCACATCCCCAGTAGGGAGTGTGCAAGAGGCAGCTGATCGATAATCCTCTCTAATGGATGTTTCTAACTATCCCTCTCTCTTCCTCTCTGTAAAAAATCAATAAAATATATATTTTTTAAAAAAGAGTGGCTGTTCAGGAGCCAAATGCTGCCAGCAGATGTGTTGTATAGGACTATCCCAGTGCTCTTTAGAATTTTTATCTAGTTGCCAACATAGAGAGACATGGACATTTCACAATAAAATCCAGATTCTAGCTCCTGAGAAACCTGAAAACCTGACAATGTCAGGTCTACTTCCCTACCTGACAATGACTGGTGAGAGCCAATCAGCAGTTGCCCCTTTAAGAGAGAACATGCAGCCGAAACCGGTTTGGCTCGATGGATAGAGCATCGGCTTGGGGATTGAAGGGTCCCGGGTTCGATTCCGGTCAAGGGCGTGTACCTTGGTTGCAGGCATATCCCCGGTGGGGGGTGTGCAGGAGGCAGCTGATCGATGACTCTCTCTCTCTCATCGATATTTCTAGCTCTCTATCTCTCTCCTTTCCTCTCTGTAAAAAATCAATAAAATATATTTTAAAAAAAAAAAGAGAGAGAGAGAGAACATGCACCCTCCAGTCCCCTCCTCTCCTGCTACCTTAATTCAGTCTCATTTTCTCATGCTTGCCCCTTTAAGCATTTAATTTTTACTACTTCTACCCTTAAAAAAGAACTTAGGCCAAAACCGGTTTGGCTCAGTGGATAGAACGTCAGCCAGCAAACTGAAAGGTCCAAGGTTCGATTCCGGTCAATGGCATGTACCTTGGTTGCAGGCACATCCCCTGTAGGGGGTGTGCAAGAGACAGCTGGTCGATGTTTCTCTCTCATTGATGTTTCTAACTCTCTATCCCTTTCCTTTCCTCTCTGTGAAAAATCAATAAAATATATTTTTTTTTTTAAAAAAAGGAGTAGCTACTTCATAAGGAGTACCTACAGTGTGCATAAAATTAAAAAAAAAAACTTAGATAAAAATTCATCTACTCACCACCCACTTCAAGTCCATTACCAAATCCTACTAATTCTACCAAAGTTCTCAACCCTTGTTTTCTGCTTCTACTATCACTATCCAATTGCACCGACATGACTTCCTTAAGCTATCCCTTACCCTCCTCAAGCATGGTCACCCCTCTAATCCTCCTCTATATTCCTCACACATCAGCGAAACTATTATAAGGTAACAATTCTGATCACAAAATATCTCCCATTACTAAGGTGACCAGACGTCCCGCTTTGGGCGGGACAGTCCCGATTTTTAACAATTTGTCCCGCGTCCCACGTTTCAAAAAAGTCCCAATTTTTGGAAAGAATGCACAACAAGCTAGGGAACGGCAGGAAGGGAATATCCGGTTTTCAGCAGCCACGTGGCTATTTAGCCAGGATATGAGTTTTATATTATTTTTGTTAATTTTATAATGTTAAACTTTAATAATAACAAATAATTGTTAAGAACTGATGATTATCGAGAACTGCTTATCAAAGTTCACAATGACGAAAACATTTTGTAACTGTCTCTCAGATGACATACATCGTACTGCGTGATAGTAAGCTAGTTAAACAAGTGATATCATTACAAATCAGCTATTCAGATAATTTAGGTAAGTAATTTATTTATAATACTTATTTCATAAATACATAAATTTTCTTGAATTTAGCAGACAGTACTCTTATTATTTATATTTTATAGTGGCGGCAAAAAGTCTAGCGCCGGCCTTGAAAATGACACTTACGACTTACATTACAATTAAGTGTTGAGACTTTAAAATCCATTTTATGTGTGAAATATAATTTAACAAATTCTTGTGAAAAATTTCATGAACTTTTAAACAACGACAGCAATCTACTAAAAAAAATTCACTCAAATGAGAAATATGCCAAAGAATAAAATAATGCTATACATAATTTTTTATTTATTATATTTGTAAATTATACTTATGTTGAAATTTAAAATATATATATATTACAATACTATTTCTGCACTCTATGAAAATTTTTGTTGCTCTATATAGACCACATTTTTAATCAAGAACTCCCCTCCCCTTCTCTACCCCCTCTACCCCGTCAATGGTATCCAGCTTTACCAATGTTAAAATCTGGTCACCTTACCCATTACCCACTTAAAACTGTCTAGTACTTCCCAGTGCTCTTTGGACAAAGACCAAACTCCTTCCCATGGCCAGAGGCCCTACGAGATCTGCCAACAGTTCCAGCCACTCTCTCCTGCACTGACTCAGCCCAGGTTTTCTTTCTGTTGCTCAAATGCATCCAGTCACTGCCTGTCTCAGAGCCCTCACCTGTGCTGTTCTCTCTGCAGAGCTGATTCCAGTCATCTTTTAATCTCTAGTCTAAACGGACCACCAGTTGCCGACTGCTGGGTCTATCACATTTCAACTATGTTCTTTCAAAGCATCATGCCTTTTTTCATGGCATGAATGTGTTTTTTAATAAGAGGAGCTGACTTCATCTGCCCTACAAGGGTCTTCAGAGTGGTTCTCGGATTTAGATGATAATAGGTATGACCATGTAGCCTGGGTCCTCTGGTGAAGGTGTAAGAAAATCTGTTGTAACCCAATCAAGGCTGCCCCTCCTCAGAGCCTTGGTTTGAAAAATGGAAAGCCCTGAAGGAGAGGAATTGATATGCACAAAGGATTCTGGAGCCTTCAGGGAGGGAACACTGACACCCCAGTCATGATGCCCAGGATTCAGAGTGAGATCCGTGGGAGGAGATAAACATGGTGGCTAATAAGACTAACGTTTCCAGAAATAAAGTAAATTCTTCAAAATAAGAGGAAGTCTAGGTTGGTGACTGGGACTCAAGACAAGTGTCCATGGAGAAGCTTGTATGTACAGAGCACGTGAGTGAGGCAAGAAGCTAACAGAGGCCCACCACGCTGTGTAGAACCTGTGCAACAGGCACCACGTGTACATGGACTGTAACTCGTAAGGAGGCCCATGTGTCCTAGCAGGGTTTCCCTCAAGCAGACACCGAGATGAGAATTTAGGTCAGTGGTCTCTTGACTAATGAGTTTGCCAACCACTGGTTTAGGTGAAGGTGGTTCATTTTGAAGGTAATCCCAGGAAGTACTAAGGGCAGAATTTGTCACTAAGACAGGAAGTAAAAAAATAAATAAATAAATAAATAAATAAATAAATAAAATAAATTTTAAAAAAAAGTCTATCTAGGATATCTTTTAAGAAGATTTCTGTTGTGTTCAACTGGGCTCAGTCCTGCTGGAGGAGCTCTGAGAGACAGTGTAAAACCTGCCTCGTAGTTACACCTCCATTCATCACTGGCAGAGGGCCGCTCCCTGGCACCTCCAGTCTGCATTGCAGGAGGCCAAGGTAAAGCTCTCATGTTTCCATACAGAGATGTGAGTGGGTCATTGATGGTATCGGCTACACCACGCATGGCATACCTGTGGCTGAGCCTGGCCACTGAGAGACCATACAATAGTGACTATGAAGGGCAACCAGTGTCTTTCAGTCAAGCAAGGCCAGCCTCAACAGTGACATCTAGTGGCAGAAAAATGCAATCAAGTGGCGGACTGGTTGATCCTCCTTAGGCGCAGCATAATCTCAGGGTAGAGGATCAGGGGAGGAGACAGGGAGAGGTGGAGAGAGGTGGGAGGGAGCCCTAGTGAGGAAACCTGGATCTCCAGCTAAGAGGGAAGGCAGGTTCCAGCATATTTGGTTTAATTAGACAGATAAAACTAGGTGCAAGATTGATGTTTTTAATAGAAATCCATATATGACCCAAAAGCTCTCTACCACACTTTATAACTCCATACTAATTTGTGTGCACATTTGTTGGCATCTCTCTTCCCTCCTACTTCAACTCATGCACTGCATCCTCAGGGCTTAATATTTCATTCTAACATTTGTGAGGACCAGGCAAGAATACAAATGGAGGCACAAATACCATATATCTGTACATTTTAAAGTTATAATCAAATAAATGTAAAAAAAAAAAATACATTCTATCCTTCTACCTTGAAAAGGTAGCCAATAAAGATGTGGATGTTGAAGTCTGAATTTTGAACTTAGAATTCTTGGGCTCTTCATAGATCTGGCCAAAACAGCGTAGTAAGAGGCAGGCCTGCCCCAGTCAACATCCTTCTCTCCCCACCCCTGACTCAACATGTGATTTCTGCAGCCTGCACACCAGGCTAGCTCCACCTGCAGCAAGGGACAGCAAACTTTTTCTATAAAAGACCAGATATTTTAGGCTTTGTGGGCCATTTGGTCTCTGCCACAACTGCTCAACTCTGCCATTTTAGCACAAAAATAACCACACCATTTGTAACTAAATGAATGTGGCTGTGTTACAATAAAACTTTATTTTAAAAAACAGGCATGGATTCGGCCCCCAGGCAGTAGTTTGCTGGTATTTGATACATACTTTTACAAACAGATATCCCTCAGCCATTCTAGGCTTATGGATTTGCCCACTGTAGCATGGATTGTCCTCTGGAGAATGGACCTGGTAAAGAAGTCCAAGCAGACGCTGGAGGATAGACAACTCAGGGTCATTTAGGCAGAGAGGTCCCAAGCCTGTGGGCACCCAAAGTGGACCCTGGAATGCCAGGCACAGGTTTCAGGTGGGCACCTCCACTTGGCCCCATGCAATCAAATGAGACCTTCTAGACTCAGCCTCTAAAGTCTGAGGCCCTGGCAGGGGTTCCTCCTGTTATTATGACACTTACGTCATATCACTGAAATCACTCCCATGGCATTAATGCAACAATTCTGTATTTGTAGCCAGAGAGGTGAGGCATATATTTTTATAAAATGAAAGAGGGGATCTCAAAATCAGATCTGGTTAAAGTCATATCTCTACCCTTTTGACGTGTTTCCTTGAGCAAATTACTTCACTTCTCCAACCCCCACTTTCTTCATCTATAAAATGGAGATATTAGCAATACTTTTCACAGTGATTTGGGAAAGATTACATAAAATGATAGAAGAAAAAAAAGATTACATAAAATGATAGAAGAAAAGTAATTAGTACAATGCCCAGTACACAGCTAATCTACACTAATAAAAGAGAAAATGCAAATTAACCATCACTCTGCTATGCCCACCAGCCAATCAGGGGGGAATATGCAAATTAGAAGGGCAAAGATGTCAGCCACCCAGCTGCTCCAGGCACGAAGTGGCCAGCAGGGCAGGATGCCTGTTATGAGGGGGAGGTGGGGGCTAAGGGATCTATAGGAGCGGCACTCAGGCCACAGCGAAGACAAAGACTGAAGACTCTGGAGTCTGCATCAAAGATGAAGATGGCAGACTCCAGCCTGAGTCTGCAACAAAGATGGCAGACTCCAGGCGGAGTCTGCAGTGAAGACGAAGGAGGCAAAGACAAAGAAGGCAGACTCTAGCCGGAGCGAAGGCCTACATCCCAGGTCCCAGAGGAAAACCAGTGCTGGAAGCCAAGGGAAGGAAGGCTAATTGCACGAATCTCTTCATGCACTGAGCCTCTAGTGTTCAATAAAAGCTAACTTTGATCATTCCAACGCTACCAGAATAGGGCACAATGATTTTGAATCTCAAAATTGTCTTCCAGTTTTCTCAGTTCACTAACTTGCCTTGTCTGATACTCCTGAGTCAAACTTATCCTACTATTCAAAATGCTCAATACATCGACCATTTTTTAAAACTGAAAAGAAAAATGGCCATCTTCCCATCATCTGCAGATTACAATATTATGCATCAATAGGTATTGAAAGTCCCAATAATAAGCCATTTCTTCTTCAAATGCTACAATGATATGAATCAGGGAAACAAAGTAAAAAGTGTCCAGTTTGACACAGCAGGAATTTTTAAAAATGCTTTCCCATCATTCTCCAAGAAGCTGTCTGCAACTAAAACACACTCATCCACACATCACTACTCTCTCAATTAGTTCCTCCAAACTTGTTTCATAATTACTGTTTTCCATGTGCAGATCTAGAGTGATTACATATTTTATAGTAAGGTGCTTGAGTTAAGAGGCAGAGTATATTCCATTCTACAAGGTAAGGACTCTGTATATCCAAATATTAGTTAACTGCACTTTCCATTAGCTACTTTCATTACTTTTATTTCCAACTCTAACTATTTATTCTAAAAGGTTAAATTTAAATTCTAAAACACCTAAAAATGTTTGTTAAAGAGACAAACCACATAGCTAAACACAATTTTAAAATACATATAGCAAAACCTCAAACAATAAGTAGTAAGAATAAAAAATAATTTGAGATGCTAAATCAAATTATAAAATATGATTAATATAAAATGCTGATTATGACATTACTCATTATCTTATAAAGTTTTGTAAATCTAACAAATTAAGCTTATTACACTGAACAAATAAATAAGGTTTTCTAATTTGTGAATTTCTATAACTTTCCTTTAATCTGCAAATGTACAATGTCAGCTGGCAAAGCTTTCAGTTGTAGTGTGCTTACAAAAATAATGCAGGAATTATTGGGTTTTGCACAAATAATCCTCAATCTGTCAACTAACAGATGTTTCAGAGAAAATGATAAAAAGGTAGGACAATAACAACATCTTTTCCCTAAAAATCCAATTACACAATTTTTCTACATTTAAAATCAACATGTAAGGATTGCATTTAAATAACCTTTTACTAGAAAAGAATATATACATAATCATAATCACATACTCAAGGGAAATTCGTAGCAAAAATTATAAGCAATTCCAAAGGGAAAAAAAGACCACAATCAATAGCAAGGAATGGGAAATGGCTTAAATGTGCCAATTTCAGAGACAAGCATTTAGCTCTATATTCTGGAATGATGATAAAAAAAAAAATGTTATATCCTACTTCTGGGGTATCTTAAAAATGACTGATCACCATGGAGGAATCACATGAGTCTTTACCAAGGGCCATGTTCGGGGTCCGGAATAGTACTCAGAAACCCCTCTAAACACTGAAATCATAGGGAATGAGAGTTAATAACTGCCTTAGGTCATCAAGTTACTGAGTGAAGACTTTTAATCAGTGTACGGATAAGAGTAAGTTTAAGTAAGACAAAAAATGTCTTAGAAGAGAAATTCTGGGACATGATTCAAATCTATTCAACAAATATTTCTAGAGAATGAGTCAGTAATATGATTTCTGACCTTCCAGAGACCCAAATCCCTCCATTTTTAAAGGGAGCCAAAGCCCCCTTATTCAGGTTTACATGAGCAACTCTAGCTGCTGTACAAGGCTGCCAGGTATGTGAACACTGGAAATACCGTATTTTTCGGACCATAAGACTCTCCGGACCATAAGACGCACCAGTTTTTAGAGAAGGGAAATGAAGAAAAAAGATTCTGAAACAAATAGTGTCCTAAAATATTTTATATGCATTAAAACCCAACATCACAGTCATAAACACATGTAATCAACCCTGTAAAGTAAACAGCAGCATTTAGAACCATTTTAGAGCCGGGCAAGCACACAGAGACCACACAGAGCCGGGCAAGTAAAAAAACTTTTTTTTTAAAGTATATGTGTAGGCTATATTTGGACCATAAGATGCAGGGACTTTTTCCCCCCACTTCTGGGGGAAAAAAGTGCATCTTATGGTCCGAAAAATACGGTAGATTAGAGCTTTTCTGGGAGGGGAGGGTGTGGTCTCAGATGAAGAGAGGCCTATGAAAGAGGAGTACTCAAGAGAGAAAATCATTTTTCAACCTGGGCAAGAACTGAAGAAGTCAGGAAAGACCCATAGACATGTACATTAGACAATTTACAATTATCATAAGACCTTAAGGTTGCTTTTATTTCAATAATCTGAGAAATAATAATGTAATATTCAAGATCCTCACCACAGCCATGCACATTGAATTTGGACAATAAACCATACTAAAGAAGTACTATAGCCGAAACCAGTTTGGCTCAGTGGGTAGAGCGTCAGCCTGGGGACTGAAGGGTCCCAGGTTTGATTCCAGTCAAGGGCATGTACCTTGGTTGCAGGCACATCCCCGGTGGGGGGGGTGCAAGAGGCAGCTGATTAATGACTCTCTCTCATCGATGTTTCTAACTCTCTATCTCTCTCCCTTCCTCTCTGTAAAAAATCAATAAAAATATAAATAAGTAAAAAGAATCACTATGGGTCAATGAGAAAGGGGAAAAAATGAACTTGCGAATCTAAATAATGTGTTCTCACCAATTGAAAGGTAAAACTATCAAGCTCCTCAGATAGCATAAATAAAAGTTTCACAGAAGTTGAATCCGGTAAATATGATGAGAGAATTGAGTCATCACCCAGCACACAGCAGGGTAGATCAGTTGACTGCCAAAGAACTCGACTAGAATAGTTGGCATCATATTCCAATTACAAGTAGTAATTTAGTTAATGTGGCTAAATTGATGTTATTAATTTGAATTAGTAGCATTAAGTCTACTTAATTTCTAAATTGATTTAGGTTTTATGTAGGTGTAGGAGTGCCTAGCTGGGTAGTTCAGTTGGTCGGAGCATAATTCTGATGTGCCAAGGTTGCAGGTTCGATCCCTTGTCAGGGCACATATAAGAATCAACCAATGAATGCATAAATGAATACCGTGTTTCCCCGAAAATAAGACATCTTCCGAAAATAAGACCTACTTACAGGTTTCCTTCTGAGTGAAATATAAGGCATCCCCCTGAAAATAAGGCCTATCTCCAGGCTCTTGATATTGCAATAAACAAGCCATTCAAAGACAATTTGCGCATGGAAATTAATGACTACACTGAAAATAGAATGGGGAGAAATCAGCGTGGAAACTTTGTGAAACCTAAACTGCAAGAAGTGTGACTTGGGTGAAGAATTCATGGGAGAAAATCACTGACAGTTGCATTGCAAATGCACTGCGAGCAGGCTACCTTGACAAGAAGTACTCATTTAAAGACAGTGCTAATGCTAAACATGAGAGATTTGGTCCACTGATTCTGAAAGAAATGGAGTCACAAAAAATTCACCAGGAAATTCAGGAATTGGATTGTTATGATGATGTTCCAGAAGATGATGACATGATTGTCATTGAATAAATGAGTAAATTCTTGATACTGTAGGATTCACAGTTTGTCTGGTTTGTGTTGACAACTACCGTACTACTGTACCGTATACAGGTAATAAATTTCCTTTATTTTCATTTAACAATAAATGTGTATTGTATTCTTCTTCATGGAGAAATAAAATATCCCCTGAAAATAAGACTTAGCGCATCTTTGGGAGCAAAAATTAATAGAAGACACTGTCTTATTTTCGGGGAAACAGGGTAGAGCAGCAAGTAGATATTCCTCTAAGAATCAATAAATAAAAATTTTAAGCAGCCGAAACCAGTTTGGCTCAGTGGATAGAGGATCGGTCTGCGGACTGAAGGGTTCCAGGTTCGATTCCGGTCAAGGGCATGTGCCTTGGTTGCGGGCACATCCCCAGTAGGGGGTGTGCAGGAGGAAGCTGATCGATGATTCTCTCTCATCGATGTTTCTAGCTCTCTATCTGTCTCTCTTCCTCTATGTAAAAAAATCAATAAAATATATTTTTTTAAAAATTTTAAGCAGTAGGAGCCCTGACCCATGTGGCCCAGTGGTTAGAATATGGGCCCAAAGACCAAAGACTCACAGGTTCAATACCTCCAATCAAGGACACATAGATCAGTTCAGTCCCTGGCCACTAGCAGGAGGCAACCAATCGAAGTGTCTTTCACATATCTATCTATCTATCTATCTATCTATCTATCTATCTTTCTTTCTTTCTTTCTTTCTCCCCCTCACTCCCTTCACTCTCTCTAAAAAAATCAATGGAAAGAATATCCTCAGATGAGGGTTAAAAAAAAAAAAAAAGAAAGAAAGCTGAGGAGTTTAAAAAAAAATAAAGAACCTCTCTAACTTTATGTATAATTATTAAAAGTATTCATTAAAATAGCAATAATTTACTAAGTCAACCCTGGAATTCTGCAAGAAATTATCTTCTTTAAAAGGGGCCTCATCCAGCTTGGAGAAACACTGGTGAAGTGATTAAACATACACTGGGTTTGAGTCCTCCATCTCACATTCATTATCTGAGAAAGCTAGCATACCTCTCCCGGCCTGATAAGTACCTCAGTTAGTAACTATAGTCTCAGGAATAACAATGGGTACTACACAAACATAAGGTGAGTTGTGACTAAATCAGAGAAAGCCTGAGAGTTTAGCACAGTGCTTAAGGCTTAGTAAATAAATAACTCAGTACAACAACAAGCCTCCTCACCATCCATATTAACTACAACACTTGTGTTGTTTTCTTAACGTATGATCAGCCAGGTGTTAATAACCAGTTCTTTGTTCTCTACTAATTTCACATGACTACGAAAGTCATTCCATTCTGAGCCCTAATGTTCCCTTCGATCTGTTCTTGAAAGACAGTACAATTGATTGATACTGCCTTTTAAGAAAACTAATACTAGCGGTGTGGTTGATTTTACATGGATCCCAGGAAGGCAACTAGACGCTTAAGTACAATGTTTTTCTTCTGAGTAAAAGAATGACAAAATTAAACATGTTGCACTGGGTCTAAAAAGGTTACCTGGTTTAATAGTGTGCTCAGCAATTTGCACATGAGAGTAAAACTTTAGCCAGTGCAATAAATGGCATCATTCATCCAAAATATTCCCTGTCCTCTCTCGTTCTCTCATTCCCTGCAGTCTCCCTCCCACAGAAGGAGAGCCCCGACTGCCTCACTGGCATCCGGCATGGCCATGTTCTGTCAAACGTAACACGAACTGAAGTGGCATGCCATAGCCAAACATCCAATGAGTAAACCACTGCGGGGATTTTTTTCTTCTCTACCCTGAGAATAGCCCCTCCAAGAAAGGGACTCCTCTTCCTGCCTGAGTCCCAGAATCAAGACAAAATAGAGAAGAACCTTACACAGCCCTGAGATAGATAGCCAATGTAACAGTACCTGACCAATACGCCCAGCTCACATGGATGCAGCACTGAAACGAAATATTCAATGCTTGGGTAAAAATATAGAGCAGCATTTTCTCACTGATATCTCGCATTTCTTTCCTCCTTTGCCAGAATACCAATCTGGGACAAAATACTTCATGTTAGGTCTCTAGGTAAATGCAAATCACTTATAAATGGTATCTTTTCAGACGAAGAAACACATAACCAAGCATTTTAACTGTCTCCAAGTGTATATTTTCTTTATCATTCCCAGTCCCTGATTTCTTTCCTAACAAACTGCTGCTCCTGGTACATGGACATCAGATGAAGGCAATCGTTGGAAAGGCTCAAAGGAGGATAAAACCTGCTGATACATACACAGTTGTGCAAACAGCTCAAGTGAAGGCCAGGAAGCAAGGATGGGTGCAGGCTGGAACTCATGACTCAACCATCAGTGCATGCGTGAGTGCCTGCCTGTCCTGGAGCACAGCCCCATAAAGAGTCCAGGGGTGCCTGGCCCAAGCCTGCCTCCCACAGACTGTGAAGAGAAAAGGGGACCCAGCCCCTGTGATGCCATCATATGATAGCTCCATGAATTCCAATTGCACCACGTGATGCCACTGTCTTCCCTTGAGCAGATCCAGTCCTGAGAGGTCCCTGAAGGCAATAACTATGTCTCTTTCATGCTTGCATCTCGCTGCTGTCACGCCTGTAGCTAAAGGCAGCTCGGTATAGAACAGTGGAACACGGGGGCTTTGAGTCAAGAATCCAAGACTCAGATGCCACTTTCTCCGTTTACCTGGGTCAGGCCCTTGTGAGCAGATGCTGTTAAGTGCCCTACTGATGGGCTTCTTTTGAATCTTGGAAAACTACTCTGTTCTTGCAGGAGGCAAGATGAAAGTCCAGGGAATACCTCTTTCTCTCCGAGCAGGTGGCAGGCGGGTTGTTCAGCCATGGCCAAGATTAAGGCTCGGGACTTTCGAGGAAAGAAGAGGGAGCTGCTCAAGCAGCTGGGAGGACTTGAAGGTGGAGCTGTCTGTCCCAGGCGCAGCTTCCAAGCTTTTTAAGATCAGAGTGGTTTGCAAGTCTAACACCCGTGCTCTTACTTTCATTAACCAGACTCAGAAAGAGAGCCTCAGGAAATTCTACAAGGGCAAGAAGTACAAGCCTCTGGATCTGCGGGCCAAGAAAACACGCGCCATGCACCACTGGCTCAACAAGCATAAAGAAAAGCTGAAGGCCCAGAAGCAGCGGTGGAAAGAGTGGCTAAACCTGCTGCAGAAGGACGCGCTCAAGAACTGAGCATCAAAGTGTCAAAAAGCACAAACTGGCTGACAAAAAAAAAGAAAAGAAAGAAAATGCCATGGTGCCATGGAATAAAGAACAACTGACAGATATAATTATACACCAATGTTCATGGAAGCATTGTTGACAACAATCAAAAGGTAGAAACAAACCAAATGTTAATCGGCAGATAATTGGATAAACAAAATGTGGTATAGAAATACAATGGAATATTATTCATCCTTTAAAAGAGGATGTCCCAAATTCACCTGGCTGATGTTGCTCAGTGGCTAAAGTGTCGGCCTATCCACCAAAGGATTTTGCATTTGATGCCCAGTCAAGGGCATGTACCTGAGTTGCGGGTTCGATTCATGGCCCCAGTTGGGGCAAGAACAGGAGAGCACCAATCGATGTGTCTCTCTCACAATGATCTATCTCTCTCTCATATATATATAAAAAAAAAAAAACTATGGAATAAATATCCTTGGGTGAGGTTAATCAAACAAAACAAAAGAATTGAAATTCTAATTCATGCTACATCATGGATGAACCTTGAAAATGTTATGCTAAGTGATTTAAACCAGACATAAAAGAATAGATATTGTATGGTTCCACTTATATGGGGTACCTGAAATATAGCAAATTCATTAAGAGAGGAAGTAAAATAGTGGCTGCCAAGGGCTCGGGGCAGGAGGGACCGGGGAATCATTGTTTAATAAGTACAGAGTTTCAGTTTAGGGTGATGCAAACATTTTGGAGATGTATAGTGGTAACGGTTAGACCACGTTGTGAATATACGTATTACCACAGAGCTATACACCTAAAACAGTTAAACTGCACCTGGACTAAATGGCTCAGTGGTTGACCATCAACCCATGAACTTTGAGGTCAGGGCAGATGCCCAGGTTGCAGGCTCAATCCCCAAGCAGAGGCCATGCAGGAGGTAGTCAATCAATGACTCTCTCTAATCATTTGTGTTTCTGTCTCTCTCTCCCTCTCCCTTCTTTTTGCTGAAAGCAAGTAAGTAAATAAACAAATAAATAAAATAGTTAAACTTACAAATATTATATTATGTATATTTTACCATAATAAAAACAAATGTTTTCAAAAACAACTGACAGGAGCTGCTTCTTCATCCTTCATGTGAGGTGAGGCCATCCTAAGTCAGGTGTTTTATGCTACATCCAGAGTTTCCTTATGAAATTTGCCTCTAGTCATGACTGCAATAAATTACTGAATAATGTCCCATCCACTGGCTGCCTTCTCCTCTCTGTCTCATGTGCTTTGTTCACCTACTATTGTTCCCTGTAAACCCCATTTAATTACTTGCACTAGAACACTTGTCTTAGGGTCTGCTTCTGGGAAAACTAAACCAAAGCACATAGACAAGTTTCTTAACTTCTCTAAATGTTAATATCCTCCTCTAGAGAAATAATACCTGGATCATTGAGTTATTGTTAAGATTAAATGAGATAATTCTTGGTGTGCTTAGCACAATACCTGAAACATAGCAGGCACTTACTGAGTTCCTTGGATTTATGGTCCAATAGTTATCTGCCTTTTTAATAAAAGCTAAACTACATCTCTCCATTTCAAGAGCTATTGTTTATCATCTTTTATCTGATTAATATCTATGATTTAACATTTACCATCTAACTACAATGGGCATCAAAAGGAGCTGAAATTTTGCATCCAACTCAGTCCTTGCCTTAGAAGTGGGTTGAGCCCAAAAAGGATATTAGACAAGCTCCCATATATCAACAAGATCTTCCAAGGCAGACAGACCACCACCATATCCTCCTGACCTGCGGAATTAATTGTACACAAAACTTACCGTATTTTTCGGACCTTAAGACACTCCGGACCATAAGACGCACCAGTTTTTAGAGAAGGGAAATGAAGAAAAAAAGATTCTGAAACAAATAGTGTCCTAAAATATTTTATGTGCATTAAAACCCAACATCACAGTCATAAACACATGTAATCAACCCTGTAAAGTAAACAGCAGCATTTAGAACCATTTTAGAGCCGGGCAAGCACACAGAGACCACACAGAGCCAGGCAAGTAAAAAAACTTTTTTTTTAAAGTATATGTGTAGGCTATATTTGGACCATAAGACGCAGGGACTTTTTCCCCCCCACTTCTGGGGGGGGGGGAAAGTGCGTCTTATGGTCCGAAAAATACGGTAATTCTTACCCTTCTTTCTCTTTGGCTCTGAATCTACCATCATAGCATCAGCAAGGCTTATGATGAGGACTAAGATGCATTTGGTCTTTTCCTGTTCCACAGCACAACAAATGAAACCATGGAATCATAAAACTCCATTCAAGTGTATCCTTTGTGAAGGACCATTTCATGTGCTTTGGCTTATCTTTACTTGTTTGCCAAAATACAGAGAGAATTCTGTTAGCACAACGACCACCCATGCCAATTAGCAAACCAAAAGAATAGATTACTGACTCTGGTAGACTCTCCTAAGTAAGACTAGTGAGAAATCTAAATTCAATGCCTTACTTTTATAGGAAAGACCTTTTTAAATATGTGGTTTTTAAAAGTTGACTAGACTTACAAGTTAAAAAGGAAAGCTCTGTTCCCCAAAACAAATGACAAAATCCTAGATTACATATTGCCCTTTATCATAATCCCCAAAGCTTTTTTCCAATATTGCTTACCTCCATAGCATTTAACTCTGTTCTTATTCCTCACAACTATAATATTTCCAGTTGGTCACCCAAAGTCTAAAGCATGTCCATATTGGGCATGTCTAATGGTTTCCAACTTTGCCTCAATTACATCTACATGTACATTACATTTATGAGGCTCATACTACTCCCAATATCACTGCCTGCATTTTCCCATTTTCCACTTACTTTTTATAAAATAATCAAAAGATTCAAGAAATATTCAAATGAATTACACAATCTCTGATGTACAAAAATGGTGACACTAATGAAATAAAACTACTTGTTAGCAAGTAAGGCTAGGACATAGTAGCTCAAAACATTGGCTCACAAGCTAAAGCACAGAAATCAAGATTAATATATGAAAAGCAATGTAACCATGTACCAACTAACATCCGAAAAGTGGTACAAGACATACAAAAGTAGAGTCAGAGGCAGCTAATATGCATGGGGCATGGAATCCAGTTCCAGTACATAACTCCCAATCTTGCACATTTCAGGGAATTATTAGACCATTTCCATTCATGAACTTTCTCACACCACTTTCAGAAGGTATACACTAAGAATTACTCCAAGTATTTCCAATTCTATTAGTCGAACAAAGTCAGTTTAATTATATCCACTAATTGCAAACGTTTGCAAAGATTTTAAAATAAGATTCACACTCGGTCCCTGATGACATTCAGGGATTCTCAAAACCAACAAGCAGTGTGGAGTTACACTACAGATCTTTTATCAGGAGCATCTTCACTTGGAAAGTGGTCTTTTAAAGTTATTAAGACTAAATAAATTGTGTTTGGTCAATGATATTTGAATGGGCACTTGTTAGGATTCCCAAGGCCATATTCATAATCTTTCTATTGTTTTCCAGGTCATTCTGCCACTCTCTTGCCCCAGTTTCAAACCCCATGCTCCTACAAATACCAAAAGCAGGTAGTCAGCCATGAAATCCCTTGATGGTTAAGCTTGAACCTCATCTCCTTAGAGCATCACAGAATCTTCATGCTTATCACTCTCTCTGGCTTCTCTCACCATCCCTCAAACTAATCTCCAGTTCCTCTGGTCTCCTTCCACCTCCCCAAACCCCGAATCTTCTATTCCCTTGCTGACCTTTGGACCTAGACCACTCCTTGTGTTATTTGCACCATCAAAACCAAGCCCACCCCAGATAACTCCACTTAATGCTCCACCTCACCTTCTTTAAGAAGCCTTCTTTCATCTTTCATGCATTAATCTCCTAAGTCAATGATCAGCAACTTCATTAGTCAACAGAGCAGCAAAATGCACCTCATGAGCCACGTGTGGCTCGCGAACCAGTTTGCTGAGCACTGTCCTAAGTCTTCCATGATAGCCTTGGTGCTACCCTAGGAGAGCTCCCATTACAACAGCCTTCTGATTTATCTGGCTACAATCCCGAACCTTCCAGAATCACCTGCTCTGTGAATAGTTGCAGGGGGGCTGGCATAAAGCAAGCACACGCACATTCAGTAAATATATGATATAATGGCTTAACTCTTTGTCAATAAAATCCATGATGAAAGCACACCAGCCATTCTTATTTTCCAGGATAAAATAGGTAATAAAATGATACTTAGTTGATCCTTTGGATAAAAACTATTGTAAAAATATATCATTTTAGCCCATCCAGCATGGCTCGGTGGTTGAGCATCAACATATGAACCAGGAGATCATAGTTCGATACCACTTAGGGCATATGCTCAGGTTGAGGACTCAGTCCCCAATGGGGGGCATGAAAGAGGCAGCCAATCAATGATTCTTGCTCATCATTGATGTTTCTATCTCTCTCTCCCACTCCCTTCCTCTCTAAAAGTCAACATACATATAAATTTAAATTTTATATCTGGAAAAGGGCCAGATGATTTTGAAACATATCAAGAAACAAAGATCCTCCCAAATAAGAAGAAAGCTAGTGGCAAAGCCAGAAATGGAACCTGGGTCTCTTGACTCACAGATCAGTGCTCATATCTTTCTATCCAAAAGAATCTGCTCTGAAGTTATTCTAAGCAACTATTCATGTTGCTGAACTCAAGGGGGCCCCTGCCAACATATTCAAAGCCTGGGTATGAAAAGACAGCTCTTCCCCAGACGTAACAAAAAGGGGGAAAATGTCCCTTGTGTATCCTGGCTAACTGCTCCATGCTCACAAGCCTGGTGAGCAGCAGTCACTGAAACTCAGTCATCTTTGTACCCAGCATCAGACAGAACCTATTTTCAACAAGCTCGTAAGAATGGCCAAGCTATCATCTCATTCACTACTCTACCTCCTCCTGCTTCCCATGAAGACGGTTCTAGAATAAGATATCTAATGAACCAAAATGGGAAACAAAGAAGGGGTAGGAGGAAATTTTACTTTAAAAGCAAGAAATAACACAAAAGAAAGAAAGAAAGAGAGAGAGAGAGAGAGAGAGAGAGAGAGAGAGAGAGAGAGAGAGAGAGAGAAAGAAAGAAAGAAAGAAAGAAAGAAAGAAAGAAAGAAAGAAAGAAAGAAAGAAAGAAAGAAAACACATCAAGAGCCCAATGTGAAAAGGAATCACCAACACTGCTCCCCTAGCATCCTGACCTTTGAACCATAGTCTTGCTCCTCCAGGGGATATCAGTTTGAAGCTGGCTGGCAGGAAGGCAGTATGACTAATCTGCCTTAAACAAGGCACAAGAAAGTCATCTTGTGTCACCAAGAAAACGACCAAGGATCATGATACCATCCCAACTTCACACCTTCCAAAGCCACTCAACCTTCTACCTTCAGAGCAGAATTCCCCAACCCCCGAGCAGGTCCCAGACCCCAAACCCACCCACAATCACCTCTGGGCCCACAGAAGATGAACTTCCCACCTCACCCACATCCACCTTGTTTTAGAGAAATCCACTGCCTAAGAACTAGTAACTACAGTGCATGACTAGATTCAATTTCTTGCATAAATCCCTGCCCTTGTTTGCTATAATTAGCCATACTGTTCTAGTGGAAAGCCTCTCACAGTTTGCTTAAGGATCTGAGAGTATTCCGAAAGAACAGACACATTACTCAACTCCCATTCAAGTTCTTGTCTTCTAAGCCACTAGAAAGTTGCCTTGAATTAATAGTTTGCTTTTAATACATTTACGGGGAATGCACTTTGCTGCCTGCAATTCATTCATACTCAAATCACAGAATGACAACTACCTTTAGGGGTAGAAAGCGGTAAGGCAGGAAAAAAGAAGGAACACTATCAGACAACCCCACACATGCCACAAGATACAATATAATTAAGTGAGCAAAATGTAAAGTCTGAAGAGCCAACCATGACAAAGTCAAGTGTCTGGAAGAAGGCATCTATGAACCCTGCCACTGGCCTTCCTGCCACAGGTATATCCCAGAGATGCCCTCTGACCCAATCCATATTCCTCACTCACTGGAACAGCAATCTCACTGTTGATTTTCAGGAAAAAGTCATCACTTAGCTCCTTCCTGAAATTGCTGGCTCTCTCTCTCTCTCTCTCTCTCTCTCTCTCTCTCTCTCTCTCTCTTTCTCTCTCTCTCTCTATTAATTTTGTTAAGTGCCCAGTAGGTGCCAGCAACTAGAGATTTCCTGGAACTTCAAAGCAACAAATCTGGAAGATACAAGTGGAGAAGGAATGTCGAAAAGGTTAAAAGCAGAATTTGAGGCACAGCCCTGGAAAACAGCCTAAAAAATCCACTGGGATAGAACTTAAACTTTCCCAAAAGAGGGTTGACAATTATATCAGCAATTAAGCCAGTGAGGTAGTAGCTTTGAGTATAAATCACTCGGAGTATAAATAGGCCCTAGTTGTGAAAGAGAGAGAGCCTAAATCTTCTTGTCATTGACTGGTAGGGCTCAGCTGTTACTTCTGTTGTAATCATAAAGTCACACACTGCTCCTACTATGTCCAACAATAATTTAACAAACTTTTGAGTCAGTTAGGACTCAAATTCTGGCTCTAAGATAGCACTAACTTTAAGTACATTCTTTTATTCATTCATTCAACATATATTTATTAAGCATCTATTATGTGTCAGACACTCTCCTAGACACTGGGGATTCAGCAAAAGGCAAAAGCTCTTGTCTTCATACAGCTTATCAAATTCTTTGAGCTTTAGTTTCCTCATCTATAAAATCTGAATAACCTACCTCTATGGACTATATGAAATAGGGCATAAAAAGACACTCAATAAATGGTGTCTTTCACAGAATACAGAGCAAACCTATCCAGGACCCCCAACTAGAGTATAAGCTACAAATGAGGAACTATCTATAATATCTACATAGTAGATACTCAATAAATATTTCACAGAGCAATAAATAAGTATTCAATCAATAGTAGCCATTATTATGGTAAATGTTCATCATTACTCTTCCCCAAGCTACTGAGGTTCTATTACCTAAAAAGGCAACAGGGCATTAAAGACTTTTTTAAAAAGAAAAGCAAGATGTGCCCTGGTCAGGTAGCTCAGCTGGTTAGGATGTCATCTGATATGCCAAGGTTGTGGGTTCAATCCCCAGTCAGGGCATATTCAAGAAGCAATCAATGAATATATAATAAGTGAACAACAAATCTCTCTCTCTCTCTTCTCTCTCTCTCTCTCTCTCTCTCTCTCTCTCTCTCTCTCTCTCTCTCTCTCTTCCTCTTTCTTTTCCTCCCTCCTTCTCCCTTCCTCACGCTAAAATCAATCAATCAATAAAAAGAAAATCAAGGTGTATTCTACCATATATCTTCAGACTTCTACAACATGAAAACAAATGTTATCAAGCACAGATATTCCAATTCAGAGACTCTATCGGTATAAAAAACCTGCATGGACAGCTATTGTAGATGCCTGCCTTCTTCTTTCCGAAGCACAAAAGACAAGTTGGCTTGGCTTTAGGTTGATCCCAAAGACACTTACAAAGTAAGTTAAATAGAGTTCAGCAGATATGCTAAAAGATTATCATCAGTAAAGATAAGCTAAAGAAAAGTGCTACATAAACAATCATAAAATTCTGATGAATTCAAACAACAAAGGTTTATTTCTAGGTCACGTTATAAGTCTGATATCAGCTGATTGAAAGCTTTGCTCATGTAGTGACTCAGGGACCCAGGCAGACAGAGACTCCATTTCAACAGGTGCTTCCTCGACCCTCATGCAGTAGAAGAGAGTGCTGGATGGTCTCACTCTGAAAATTAGGTGTTCTAACATAGAGGTGACACAAGTCACCTCCAACATAGGCCCGGAAAGACAGGAAAAGCGGCTGTGGGAACCTTAAGAGTCTCTGCCACCGATGACAATAAAACACAAAAAGCTGTGGAATAATAAAAGGATTTATCCCAGAGAATGTTCTAATAAAACATCTGTACAGCTCTAAGGTTCACATAATCCTGAACCTGGGAGGCTGTGTCGGATCACTTTAGAACATTGGCCTCGACATAAAGATACCTCAGACAACATAAACTTGGACGCTGTATTATTTCCAGAGCAACTCTGGTTGTTTTTAAAAAATATATATTTTATTGATTTTTTACAGAGAGGGAGAGAGAGGGACAGAGAGTTAGAAACATCGATGAGAGAGAATCATCGATCAGCTTCCTCTTGCACACCCCCTACTGGGGATTTGCCCACAAACAAGGTACATGCCCTTGACCAGAATCGAATCTAGGACCTTTCAGTCCGCAGGCTGACGCTCTATCCACTGAGCCAAACCGGTTTCGGCCAACTCTGCTTTTTTCTATAAATATACTGAGGGTCCGGGTAGCTTTCATTTAGGGAACAAAAAAAGGGTCTACAGCTGAAAAACATTTGAAAAACCACAAATGTAAACCAAATCCTTTATTTTACAGATTAAAAAAGTAGAAAGAATGGCGGGGGGGGGGGGGGGGGGACAGGAAATTAAAGTGACCCCACCTCACCCCAAAAAAGCTCCACAATGTTTAGCAAATGTAGAAATAAGTCCACTGACAGAATGCGTTGTTCCATTGCACCACCCTCTGGCTTTACTCTTCATCTCAGCTACCTTCAATTGGCACAAAGGAGCCAGACCTAGACCAAAACCATGTCATAGGGGTTCGTCAAGGGTTCAATATATGATATGGATGATAAGTAGAAGTCCCCACCCTACTGCACTAAATAATAACTCACAACCTATTAGCAGTTCTCTGTATTACCCATTCCCTACTTTCTGGCAAATGTGAAGCCATTAGTAGAAGTTCAGACTAATCTTCAGGAGACTCTCATTCTTGCTCTCAGATTACAGGTTAATAGCTAACTATGATATGTGTTCACTCAATCCCATTTCCTTATGGTCCCAGCTTTGCTTCATACCCAGCTTTTCCTCCACCTTCATTCACACTAAAGCATTGGGTACCACATACTTAAGCTCAGTGATCCCAACCTCCAGTCTCCACCATTTTCAAATTATACTTGCTAGTCCATGAAATAATACTCACACTTTTCAACCTAGAATACAGGTGTCTCTCAGTCTTAACCCAGCCTATTTTAGGGAACATCATCTCCACTGTGGTATTTATCCTGTCCAGCCAAAAACAGGATGAGTCTCCTCTCTCTCTCTCTCTCTCTCTCTCTCTCTCTCTCTCTCTCTCTCTCTCTCTCTCTCTCTCTCTCTCTCTCTCTCATCCTTGGTTGAGGATTTAAAAAGGAAAAAGACATAGCAATGAATTCTAGATCTTGTGATGGTTCCTTAATCTGAGTTGTTATGTTCTCACTGAGAAAATAAGTTTGAGAACATCTACCCTGAGAGGCTCCTGAGAAGGTGTGTATCAGTAAGGATTAAGTTTGCCTACAAGTAACAACTGGTAGTTTATACATAAGGGATTTGTTTTATGCACTAAGTACAGGAGAAGGCAGTTTAGACAATGTCATCGAGACCAAGATCCTTCAAGGTTCCCGTTTTCTCATTCTTAATACATGGTTTCTTCTTCTTGTTGTAGTTGGCTGCTGCCCCTCCAACACTGCACCTATGTTCCCAACAGCAACAAGCAGAAAGGGGCCAAAAGCTGTGGGCATATACCAGCCAAGCGTGTCCTCACTGAGCTTTCAGGAAAGACCCCATCAACAACACCCACTCACATTCCTATAAGACCTGAGCCACTCTAGGCTATAAAGGAGTCTAGGAAAGGGAGATAGACATATTCCCATCTCAAACAAAGCTGGGGTTCTTTTAGTTAGAACAGAATAAATGTTGAATAGCCAATCAGCAAGGTTAAATTAGATATTTTATGTAAAGTATTAGGCACAGTAACCTCACACATAGTTAACTGTTCAATAAAAGTTAAACTATTGCCTGACCAGCGAGACTCAGTGGTTGAGCATCAACCTATGAACCATGAGGTCTCAGTTTAATTTTTGGTTGGGCACATGCCCAGGTTGCAGGCTTAATCCTGGTAGGGGCATATAGGAGGTAGCCAATCAATGATTCTCTCTCATCATTGATGTTTCTATCTCTCTCTCTCTCTCCCTTTCCCTTCCTCTCTGAAATCAGTAAAAAAATATTTTATAAAAAAGTTAAACTATAATTACTGCTATTATTGTTATTATTATTCAACTATCTTACCCTCTAGCCAAACGGAATAACTTATTATATCCAGATGTGCTCCTTCCATGGCTATTATATCCACCCCTCTAACTGTATACCCAACACTACCCCTGCTTCAAGGTCCATGAAAATGCCATTTCATCCACGGAGTCTTTCCTGGCACTGCTAATAAGAGGTCCTATGGTGCAGGACCCACATCAGATAAAAACTTCTTGGAATAGTTTAAGAAATTCTGATACATTCTTCTACCTGTTTTTACAGTCTAGAATCAAACCTGATATGTTTCTGAAGTGCAAAAGCTAAGCAATTAGGTTCATACGTCATAAAGCTAGGGGACTGAGGGGATAAAAACTGCACTCCCCAAGAATGAGAAGGAAAAAATGATAAAGTTCAGATTATAGTTCATCAAATATTCCCTCTCTACTATGGGCAGAACCTACTTTTACCTATGGATATTGGGGCTTCCCCATGTGACCTGCGCTAACCAAAAAGGTTGCTGATGGAAAAGACATCTGCTTGTGCGATTTGGCTTGCCACTTGAATCCAGTGATCTGCCCTCAGAAGAGCATGCCCCACCCACGTAGCTGCTATCCCTTCAGCGTGGGCCCCAGAACCAAGTGGAACAGACCGGAACCCAGCCTGCAGCCTACAGCAGAGCCACCCCAGCCTCGGACAGCCAAATCACATTCAAGCTGAGACACCTGAGTGTGAGAATAAATGGACCTGTTGCTGTAAGTCAGGGATTTTTTGTTATGCCCCAAAAGTTGACTAATATATACTTTACCATTTGATATATTCTAGCACTTCTAACATAGACATTCGTTTTTTTCTTCACATAAGAAAGAACAGGCTGAAGAATCTCTGCCTTTGGTACACGCAGTGATTTCTATCTTTGGATCAACTGATTTAAATTTATGAGACTACATTACCATTAATATCAGTGCCTTTTTTTGCATTCCATTTGTTCTACTAGCTTTCAAAAAATAAGGAAAATCACAATAAAGTATCACAGAATAATATAAATTGCTAAAACTAAACTTGGTTAGCCAAGTAGGTCTCTCCTATAGACAGCCAAAAATGTTAACTTCTTAGCTGATAAAAGGGGTGAAAGGATGCCCTACAGTGGTCAGCAAACTCATTAGTCAACAGAGCCAAATATCAACAGTACAACGATTGAAATTTCCTTTGAGAGCCAAATTTTTTAAACTTAAACTTCTTCTAACACCACTTCTTCAAAATAGACTCGTCCAGGCTGTGGTATTTTATGGAAGAGCCACACTCAAGGGGCCAAAGAGCCACATGTGGCTCGTGAGCCGCAGTTATAATAGATTGTACAAAGTCATCTCCACCAAAGTCAAAGACTATCTGTTGAGGTGAGTTTGACTTTGACTCCAACACCATCCATCGAAACACATTTTTCAAGATACCTGTTTTTGAAAACCATGACCACTGAATTTCACCAATAGGAAGACATTGATAAAGCTTACATTTTGTGACTTTTCCAACATAGTAAAACAAGATGGCCATATTATTTTAATAAAATAATTTTAAATAAAATTATATTCAATCACTAATGAAAACCAGCCTCTTTGTTAGTGAAAAATAAAATAAACTTCCAATCCCTTAGTGAAAAAGAGCCAGATGAATGATATTAAGACCAAGACCTATTAAAAATTCCAATGAGGGAGGAGAAAGGGGAAATGGGAGATATCTGTGATACTATCAACAATAAGAAATATATATATATTCTTTTGAAATCCCAATTGGAAATTTAAAGTATCAAGTAAAATGGGAGAGTGGGTTTGGTTTTGTTTTACCTTCTTTTAAGTCATTATTACCTTGGGAACCAAATTTCCATTGGGCCAAAGCTGACACACTAGAAGCATATAAATCACAAAGTTACTAAATGTGCCTATTTAGTGGAAGCAACAGCCTTCAAAGTATCAAGGCAAAGAGGACAATTCAAAGGCCAAGGACATCGCAATGGCCTCTTAAAAGAATAGGCCATATGTATGCTGAGATAGCTTACACTTCAGACTGGACATATGCAGACCACCCTACCAAAATTTGAACTCAAGGCCATCGCCAAGGTCATCCACTCTGGGCTCAAAGAAACCTGGGCTCAAATTCTCACTTTCACACTTAGCTGTATCAAGATACTTAATTCCTTTAGTCTTTTCTATCTAAAATTTGGGGATAATAACAGTAGCTACCCTTCATAGAGGTACTGCCAGATTTTAAAAAGATAATGCATGTAAAAGTACTCAGCAAAGTGCTAGCACATGAAATAACAATGATAATGATAATAGTAAGAACACTACCTTAGCAAAGCCGGCTCCTACATGAAGACTGTCCTAATCAGTGAACTCTGGCCCATAATCTGCTCATGAAATGCTGAATGCACAGGTCTGTATTCACATCCAGGGACAGCTTCTATGAGGTGACAGCTCTCTGGATCAACCAGCAATTCTTCTACTGAATTCAGGCAGAAGAAGGTTGAAAAATAAGCTTTTCGCTAACAGAAAATTAGGAAGGATTTGGTCCTTCTGCCCACAATCCATCCACCCATAAAAGTCTTTGCTAGTGAAAGCCGTGTTTCCATCATTACCCACACACCACCACCCCTCCAAACTGTGCGAGGCTTTTGTGAAGCACAGAAGCAGACGGACAAGATGGCTCACTTTCTAAGCAAACTCACCTCAAAGGCAAACTCTTCTACTCTCCAGAAAGGATCTGGCTTGACCCCACTGCCACCTCCAAACGGACATCCAAACTGGAAGCGAAGAAGCCAGCCCTCACTTCCAGAAGTTGAGGTGCACTGTCAAAACCTAAAAGGATTCCCTTCTATTCGTGGAAATCCTCACAAAGCATGCTTGCCTGCTTCAAAAATATCTCATACATTCACCCATCAGCGCCATGAGCCAACTACTGTAGGCTGAGAGACCATGCGACTTGACAAGGACAAGAGACCATAGGAGACCAAGTGCCACACCCTTCCCGAGACAGCTCAACAGTACACCGTGTCTCTTAGAATAAAGGGAGAAAAGTCTAACCCCCCTCACCCATTTCATTCTTTACACAGACCCATTTCCTTTGCATTTTTAAATCAATGGCCTGAGCATCCCCAACTACTACAACTAATAAAAGGGAGGGGGGAAGGTGGAAGAAACAAGCAGGAGTCCAATTATACTTGCTTCTTCCAAGCCCCTTTGGAAGAGTTTTCCTCCCGCTTGTCTGCCTTTCACAGCCGGAGCCTCCTACCTGGTGGAAACCAATGGTTAAGCAAAACCACTGATTTTTAAAAAGCCAACCAGGAAACTAGCCATGACAAGTGGGAACGGCCCTCCTCTCCCGAGCGCGGATTGGCTCCTGGGGTTTCACGGTCCCCGTTCTGCCCGCCTCAGTGGCGGGCGCGGCTGTCCATCACGCGGGGCGCTGACAAGTCGCCGCCCCGGAGTGAATGGTCTTTCCTCTGGCCGAGGAGGCAGGTAGCCGCCTAGGATCAGGATCGCCCCGCTCGCCCCGCGCGGACCCTCCCTCTCCGGGGAGGAGAGCGGAGGGAGACCCTTCCGTACAAAATAAATAAGACAGGGCCGACCAGAGAGAGTTTACGAGAGCGCACACCAACGCACTCGTAATCTTCCCTGTCCTAAAATGATCTTTCAAAGGCTTGGATGGTAATTTTTAAAAAGGTAAAAAAATAAATAAAAAATAAAAAATAAAAAAAGCACAACCCTCCAAGTACCCCTTTTCTATCTTGGATAATCCCTAGAAGGTGACGGGGAGGGAAGGAATGTCGTCCAGGTTAATGTCACATCGTATTCGTTTTCACACACCCACCACCGCCCTCTCCCCTTCCCCATGAACCCGGCTTCATTTTCCAGGACACGGATTTTTTTTATTTTTTATTTTTTTAAAAAAACACGCTCCCCCTCGGAGTCCAGGGAGGCAGCCTGGGAGGGACCCCACCTCCCCCGGTGAGGCTGGGGCTGCACACCTTCCCCTACTTTGTTCTGCACGAGGTTTCCCCTGAGACCCCTGCCCCGCGGACACCCCACCCCTGGGGGCCAGAGTGGGAGCCGGAGAGCAGGAAGGCGGCGGCGGCGGGACTGCGGGGGGCGGCCCGGCCGCCGGAGGGACGCGCGCCGGGGTGAGCCGTGCACTTGTTCCAGCCCGGGGGGGGGGGGGGGGAGGTCTCCACGAAGGCAGCCCCGCCTTTAGGCCCCCCATCCTCTCCCCCCGCCCCGGAGAGCCCCCGCCGAGGCGGCGGGTGCACCCCTCCGCTCCCCCCGATAACGCATTGCAGCTCCCCAAGAGTGAGGGGCCCGCGATGCGAGAGATGCCGCCGCCGGGGCACGGGCGCCCCGAGGGAGCCGGCACCCCGCGCCCGCCCGGCCCGGCGCCGCCGCCTCACCTTTCGGGTGCTCGCCCGGGGCCGCCCCACATGGATTCCTACAACCTCGCGTCGCCTCGGCCCCGAGCGGCCGGGAGGAGCCGGAGCCGGCGCTAGAGTGCGAGCTTGCGAGCAGGAGCGGGAGGTGGAGGAGCAGCAGGAGGAGGAGGAGGAGGAGCCGGCTGCGGGGAGGGAGTGAGAGAGGGAGGGAGCGCTCCGGGGCCCAGGCCGGCGCGGGGCCGGGCGGGGCCGGGGCCGAGGGGGCGGCGCCCTCCGCAGTCCCCACGCGCGCTCGCGGCGCTCCGCGGGCCACCGCCGCCGCGCCCGGCCTCTCCCCGCGGCCCGGCCTCACATTCCCAGCATTCCCGGGGCGCGGGGGGGGGGGCGGGGGCCGGCGCCTCCGCGGGGGGCGCGGGGAGCTCGGCCGGGGCGTGGGGCGCGCGGCGGGCGTCTCCGGAGCGCCTTCTGCCCGGAGGCCGCTGTCTGGAAGCGGCTGGTCCCCGCCTTCTGTGCCTGATGCCCCTCCCGAAAGCTGCCAGCCGCTCCCCGCCTGGTCAGGTGGCCTCGGCGGCGACAGGGGCAGGGATGGCACTGGGCGGAGAGGCTGCAACTATCTCTCCGTGTATGCTTTGGAGTTGGGGGTCGAGGTTTCCACACCCCCGCACCCTCCCCTTAGCTTAATCTTCTTTAGGATGGGTGAAGGGATTTCATAAGACTTTTTAAATTGCTTGTTACCCACCCCCCACCCCAAGGAAAGGAGAGAATGGAATAAAGGGAGCAAGAAAAAATACATCATCATCATCATCATCATCATCATCATCATCACCATCATCACCATCATTCATTGAGTACCTCTTCTGTGCCCTGCAATGTGTGTCTTCCCATTTAAGGAAGAAAGATAGTGTCTGAGTTCATTCATACACACACACACACATCTCAAGGTGAGTAGCAGGAGGAGTTGGAAATGTTTTTCATTGGAAAAAGCTTCCACCCAATAAGTCTGGAGGTCCAACTTGCTACCATTTTGTATTAGCCAGGGGACTCGACATGTCATAGGTGTCTCCAGATTTGGTCTCTCACTGAGAGTCCATTCGCAGGCCTAGAGCAGTCATCTCCTTCCATTCCTGATGAGTCTGCTTCCAGCAATTCCAGTGGCCAGATAGGACTGTCTCCTGCTGGGAAACTCAGACAAATGAAGCGCATTTAGCCTTGGGATGTCTGGGCGAGCTGAGTATGGAGTCAGCCCAGCGACTGTGATGACTCTTTTCTCCTGCCCTGATGGGAATTCAAATATTAAAGGAAGGAAGTGGGTGCTGAAAGAGGAGGAAGGTGCCTGTCTGTTCCAGCCCAAATGCCCTGTTCCTTAAGCCAGTGGTCGGCAAACTCATTAGTCAACAGAGCCAAATAGCAACAGAACGACTGAAATTTCTTCTGAGAGCCAAATTTTTTAAACTTAAACTTCAAACGCAACTTCTTCAAGATAGACTCACCCAGGCCGTGGTATTTTGTGGAAGAGCCACACTCAAAGGGGCTGAAGAGCAGCACATGGCTCACGAGCCTTGGTTTAAGCCTTCCTTTCACATTATTGGTATTTAAGGTTTTTCACAGATTCACGGCCCCAGGGGTCTCTGCACTCACCCTCTTCTTTCCCTCAGTCACCAAGAAATCGGCACTCATTCTGTTGATCCAGATGCACTCCAGGAAACCCAAGCTACACTTGTTGTGTTTAGTTCCCCATGAACATTCTAGACAGCCTGGGCTGGAAAGGCTTGATATACTTGTCAAGAGTCCTTTGGCATGTCCTAAGATCCCATATCTTTTGAAATGTGACCGTGTTTATTGAGTACCTCTCTCTGTGCAGCACTTACATTTTCTCAACCACTCTCACAGAAACTCTATGTTTACTGTCTTTCAGAAAAGTCAGGTAACATACCTTGCTGAAAATGTGTTTAAATCTATGCCTACCATCCACCAGTCTTGTCCACCCATTCTCTTAACCTTTGATCCATAGATTCTAAACAAGGATCCTTGCCAAAACCGGTTTGGCTCAGTGGATAGAGCATCAGCCTGCGAACTGAAGGGTCCCAGGTTCAATTCAGGTCAAGGGCATGTACCTTGGTTGTGGGCACATCCCTAGTGGGGGTGAGGGGTGTGCAGGAAGCAGTTGATTGATGTTTCTAACTCTCTCTCTCTCCCTTTCTCTCTGTAAAAAAATCAATATACATTTTTTTAAATAAAATAAAAATAAACAAGAATCCTTGTACTCCCTGGTGACAATGTCTTGTTTATATGCTGTGTACATTTTCTCCCAGAGGGAAGATCTATGGTTCTCAACAGATTTCTTTCACATTGGGTTCTTGAAAAAATTAAGGATAATCACTTCAAGTATTAAGCAACTTTATGTAGTAGAACAAGGATTAGAAATTTTAGTGATATAAGTCATCTTTACCCTCTCTAGGACTTAGTTTCCTCATCTGAAAATTAAAAAACTGAACTAAAGGATCTTAAGATCTCTTCCAGAGCCAACATTCTCTAACTGTGTGTGTGTGTGTGTGTGTGTGTGTGTGTCTCAAAATGCTTACAAGTAGCCACTGTAGATTCTCACCTTTGAGGATAAAAGATTACAAAACATGCTATGTTTTATTAAACCTGTTGTATGGCTTCAGGATTTTTGTTCATGTTTTTTCTTGTTGTTGTTCTTCATTTATTTGTTTTACTTTGTTTTTCACATCTTCCTCCATCGTGGCAATCCCTTCTCCAACAAGTCAGAGGAAGCACACTCTTTTATGGCAGATATTTTTCCTCACATATTCATTCATTCATTCACCCAACAAATACTTACTGAGCATCTACTCTGTGTTGTCCTATAGGTTCAGAGCCCTCGCCCTCAAGGTCTGTGCAGTACAGTAAGAGAGAGAAACAAGAAAAACGGGCATTACAATACCTCTTACAAAGGGACGAAGCTCTGGAACTGTAGGAGCCCACTGGAAGGACAGCCAACCTTTTCCCTGAGGTTCAGAAAATGCTTCCCAAGGAAATGTCTTAAAACTTGTCTGCCACATCCAACTTTCCAGCATTATCCTGTGTTCGGCCCAGACCAGCAAGCAGCTAGAAGAGATTGGATGTCTGGTGGACATCTGGCCCTGGGTGAGTCCACTGTATTTGAGACTGGGCCATGAGAATAGGTCAGCCAGTGGATACTGAATGGTGAGCTTGTAGACTGTAGTGCCTAAATCAGAACTATGGCACCCAAAACCATGATGATAAAGTCATCGAGAAATGAGCTCTAAGGCTTTTGCCAAGCAAGCTGGTCCAAGAGAGGAGAGTAGACAGGTATGTTAAACCTTATAAACCTACCCAGAGGGTTGACTTGCTAGCCAAGTAGGCCTGTAACTGAGCACTGGTTGAAAACAGCTGTTTCAGTTGGACATTGATGCAGGGTCATAAAATAGACTGCAGCAACTACTTGACTCTCTTTTTCTTTTTTTATATTTTGTTCATTATGGATATTTTGCATTCATTCTTAATTCAGCAATTGCAAAGAAAAATATTTATATAGCCCATACTATGTGCTAGGACCTGTTATAAGCATTTTGTATGTATCACTTCACTTATTCCTCACAATCACCCTTTAAGATACCATTATTATTTCTTTTCTTTTTTATAAATATTTTATTGATTTTTTACAGAGAAGAAGAGAGAGGGATAGAGAGTTAGAAACATCAATGAGAAAGAATCATCGATCAGCTGCCTCTTGCACACCCCCTACTGGGGATGTGCCCGCAACCAAAGTACATGCCCTTGACCAGAATCGAACCCGGGACGCTCTATCCACCGAGCCAAACCAGTTTTGGCCCATTATTATTTCTATTTTACCGATAAAGACACTAACGCACAGAGAAGTAAAATAATTTAACAAGGCCACACAGCTAGGAAGTTGCAGGACTGAGATGCAAACCCAGGTGTTGGTTTGCAAACTGGCCCCCTTACAGGGAGGGACTGAAGAGAAAGGCAGGCCCCTGCAGATTGGTAGGTGGCAGACTTCATAAGCAAGGGAACTCACATACTAGGCTTGTCTTGAGTAGCCAAAAGCCCATGGATCTCCGCGCCAGCCCACCAGAATCTTCTTAAAAAGTTTACGTAGAGGCCTGATTCTCCCAAAAAAATGCCCATGGCAAAACATACATTCCAAGGACAGGGAAGGGAGTGAGGAGCCCTGGGTTCCCAGGTCTAACTCCTGGGTAGCTAGCAATCACTGTCCTCTCATTTACTTCCTCCAACATCAGTCAGTCAGGCTCCAAAATCAACAAGGCAAAATTAACTGGACTTGGTGAGTGATTGGATGTGGGATATGAGGCAGGAGCCAAGACTGCTCCTAGGAGTCTGATTTGGGCAACTGGATGGATAATGTGGCATTAACTAATACTGGAAATACAAGTGGGAGGCACAGGTTTATGGAAAATTTATAAACAACTTATGGGTTCAGTTGAGTCATTACACATTTGAGGTGCCAGGAACCTCATGATGGAGATATCTAGAAGGTGATTATCTCACTGTGCTTTGAGGTCAGATGAGAGATATATGATGAAGACAGTGTATGGGAGTCATCATATCTGGCAATTTAGAACCATGGGCATGTCTTAGTAACTAACCCAAAACAGTCACTGGCCGTGGGAAAATACAGTTAGATGAGAGACAAAATCTCTAAACAGCTCACAATTATCTGTTCTCCTTAGGCATAAAGTCATTTTGTCTCAGGGTAGATTTTAGTTCAAGAGAAACATCAATAGTCTGCTATAAAAGTAAAAAGACCCAAATAACTACCCATAAACAACCCCCTAATAGGAAATAATCACCTGACACTTATGAAGCCAACCTATTGGCTTAACTAAAGGAATTCTCTTTGCCAGGGATGTTTTAAGACCTTTGTAGCCTTAAGCATCACAGCAAACATTTCAAAATCCAGCATCATCAAAATATCTTTTTTTTCTGTGGAAATTTTTGAAAGATTTTCAACATCACTTTTTATTATTTAACTAATTCATTTTATTCACTATTGGCTATGATTTGTCCATAATTATTAAGCATACTTAAGAATTATTGGGAGAACCATAGCCAGTTTGCTCAGTGGTTAGAGAGCATTGGCCCTGGACTGAAGGGTGGCAGGTTCAATTCTAGGCACATCAGTCAGGACATGTGGGAGACAACCAATTGATGTGTGTGCCTCTCTCTCAGTCTCTCCCCCTCCCTTCCACTCTCTCTAGAAATCAATGGAAAAAATATCCTCAGGTGAGGATTAACAAATAATAATAATAATTTTTGTGAGAAAGAAGAAAATTCAACCAACAATTATTTTCAAATGAAATGAAATTTTTATAAATATGAAAAACCTTAATATTATGTTTTTTCAAATATTTACAATTAAACATTTATTAAGTCCCCACTTACAGTTTTCTGTAAATCTGCTAAAATGTTGATTAAATGTTCATACAACCTAAAATGCCACCAACTTCATGAGTAGATATTGTTGCAGTCGTTGGGAATTCCTTGCTCTGCTCCTGGAAAGATGGGGCAGATGGCCATGTTCAGCCCTGAGCCTGGGCTGTGTCTATGTGGTATTTTCCATGAGATACTGCTCATCCCTACCGCCTCCTCTTCCTTCCAGTTCCCTGTTGTGGCTACTTAAAGGTAGTTTATTAGCACATTTTAAATTATGCTAAAAGCTGTAAAATTAAAAGGACTTTTTTTTTAACCAGGCCAATTTTTCAAGAACAACTTTCAGATGGAAAAGGCCCCTTGGAAGCCCTCAAGGAGAGGAAACACTACAGATTCAGGTTTTAAAACCTTCAAAATTCTGCAGGCTTGCATAGGCCTCACCCAGATCCTGGCTCTTTTTGACCTGGGCTTTTGGCTACTAAAGCAGTCAGATTCTAATATCGCCATGCTTTCCTTCTAAAGAGCTCAGGGCATCGTAGAGAGTTAAGCTATTCTAGAAACCTCTGCAAGGTTCTTACCTTGAATCCATTTGCATTTCCATCCATGCAGATGCTGAAAGGACCTAGCAAAACTTTTAAGTGAGCTAATAATGGGATTCATTACGTGAGAGAAAAATAAAATTGGGAAGAGGATGTTGAAACATGAAAGATATTTTTGAGATATCATTCACATAGCAAAACCAACCTTTTTTCAGTTTCCCCCCAGTGGCAAAAGATTGGCACTTAATAGCTGTGTGTCTTCAGATAGTTTCTTTACCTAGAAAATAAGGGTAGTTCACAATTTCTTCCTAATGTGGCTGCGATAAGGATAAACTAAAACCATGCAGGCAAAGTCACACATAGGAATGGTGGCTTCTATGCCCAAAATACTGATCATGTTAGGACAGTGGTTGGCAAACTCATTTGTCAACAGAGCAGCAAACCTCGGCTTGCGAACCATATGTGGCTCATGAGCCACAGTTTGCCAACACTGTGTTAAGGCAAAGAGTGACATTTCCATGTAATATTGTCATGAATTTTCAATGAATACAATGAAAGCCCATGCAGGATAAGGGTAAAACTAACCTTCAGTGCAAATTTAAGAAGGAACCAAAATCTCAGTAACCAAGGTAAATCTTACCTTAATATGAACATTTTGGAAAACCAATCAGCAAACCACAGCCCATAGCTGGCAGCTTGTTTTGTAAATAAAGTTTTATTGGAACTTCTAAGGAACAAAGGAACAAAATGAAAAAGATCTGGAACTTCAAAAGGAACTTTATGCCCTGAAGTTCCAAACATGTCATATATTAGGGCTGCTTACTCACAGCCCACTTCCTGAGGATGCACTGGAAGCTGCTGAGCAAGCCTGCCTTCATCTATTATCTGCACAGCCTGGAATCTCTCTGGGCAGGAGACAAGCACCTGCCCAAAGGGTGGGTTCCCGTTTTGAGAGAAAGGGTAATAAACCATCTGGAAATGTTTCTTGGGACCAAAAGGGACTTAACCAAGAAGCCTAGGTCCACAAAATACCAGCTTTAGGCTACTGATGTGAAACATCACTGAGATAAATGTCTAAATGCTCTCTGAGTACTCCATAAGCATGAGCCATTTTATAATAATAGGAGAATCATTAATGTAACTTGAAAAGTGGAATCTGCGGTAGTCCTGGGAAGATAAGAGTGATGGGCCCATTAATCAGCCTGTCTGGGGACAGGAGCCAGTGCTAGATAAAGATAGAATGGGAACTGGGGAAGCAGGAGAGGGTGCTGGTTTTCTTTCCAAGCTTGGGTATATATTCTACCGCCTACAAGAAGTTCCACCACTAAGCAATTCTGAGAGACAATACAAAGCTTCTTAAAGTATGTTGCCAAAAATTCATCCATTTCTTGAAACAGGCTTTGGATCAGGTCTGAGAAACAGGGGTTCTTTTTCCAAAAACCACAGACTTAACTATACAATTAAATGAAAAGAAATGAACTTGCTTGGAGGAGAGTAAGAAAACAAGTTATTTTAAATGATTATATATATATATATAATATATATATATATATATATATATATATATATATATACACACACACACACACACACACACACACACACACACACACCCCAAATTGGCCACAGCTTTAGAATGATTGATCCTGGGTTTGATGAATGAGATACATTATCAGCAGAACAAACAAAGAGCTTACTGGTTTAGGACCTTTTTTACTTAACCTTTTAATAAAAACCTTTTTGAAAAGTTTTAGCTTACAAAAACAAGAGGAGTGGGTTGTAAAATAAAATTCAAGCATCCCAGAAAGAAAGTGAATATTGGCCCTCAGAGACAACCTATCGCTTTCAGCAGCCTGGTACTATGTTATATTCCTTTGAATATTTTGAATGTATATTTTAACAAAAACAAGGCCCAATTATGGTGGCTGTCTTTCATATACCTTATCTCCTCCTTCTGGCTTTAGACCTGCCCGTCAGGCTTCAGAAGTGGTCACTTTGCCTTCTCTCCTTGGCCACATCAATTGCTCCGAGGGCTAGACACGTGACCACAGCCAGGCCAATCAGAATCCTTTCCTAAAATTTTCAACCGGAGCTCTGTTCTCTATTCCAAGAGCCTCGAAAATGTAATAACAGAGGTGGTGGCTTCCATGACTCACTCTCTTAGAAAAATTGCAAACACTGAAAAGCAGAGATAAGAGGCAGAGAATCTTGGCCCTGAGAACATTCAGGTCCCTGACTCCATTGCTGAAGACTCTGATGCGAAACCCACAGTAAGCTTGGCTTCTCAGTGAAGTTATTCCCCAAGGTTGCCTGCCACTTGCAGCCAAGAAAACCCTAATACACACACTTTTCTGCTATTTGATTTTATTCAGCTGAAGTTGTGTGTATGGCGGGCAATTTCCATACCAGTGCACATCTCTTCCTTCCTTTGCCATGACTAAATAACAGCCATTGTATGCATGAATGTTTATGACCTTTTCCTAGAGCCAGGAACACAAGGAGGTTTGAAAAGAGATTAACAGAGGAAATTATATTCAGATTGAAGAGCTGCAGCCACACAGGAGTGGTGGTGATTGTTATGTAAATGAGAGGCCAGCTGATGATGATGTTTAAGTAGCATTTATTTCCCAACCCCAAAGGCAGTACTCATCATACCTGCCCGAGGGAGAGGAGTCTGTGGCATATATTATCCCCTCTGCTAGATGACTAAGGACTAGGACTACTTGTCCATTTTCCACCAGACCTAGTACCCTGTTTCTCCCAAAATAAGGCAGTGTCTTATATTAATTTTTGCTCCCAAAGATGTGCTAGGTCTTATTTTCAGGGGATGTCTTATTTTTCCATGAAGAAGAATACGGTACACATTTATTGTTAAATGCAAATAAAGGAAATTTATTACCTGTATACGGTACGGTAGTACGGTAGTTGTCAACACAAACCAGACAAACTGAATCCTACAGTAATAGGATTTACTCATTTATTTACTCATTTATTCAATGACAATCATGTCAACATCTTCTGGAACATCATCATAACAATCCAATTCCCAAATTTCCTGGTTAATTTCTTGTGACTCCATTTCTTTCAGAATCAGTGGACCAAATCTCTCATGTTTAGCCTGGGGGACCTTATTTTCAGGGGATGCCTTATATTTCACTCAGAAGAAAATCTATAAGTAGGTCTTATTTTCAGAGGATGTCTTATTTTGGGGGAAACACGGTAGTAGTAAAGCTGACGTGATTCATTCATTCAAAGGATCTTTAAATCTTTATTTGTTAGAGGAAGATTGTGAGTGACATTGAGAGGAGGTTGCATTTGCATTGGTTGTTAAGGCCTGGAACCGTTAAGTACAATTATTGAGTTTGAATCTGTCTATAGATCTGATACCCAATGCTTCTACCGTGCAGTTTCCAAGACATGAGGCAACTATAATAAAGAACTGTACTTGGGCTTTGTGGTCACACAATGGAATCAAGTCCCAGTCCCTCCATTTACGGGCAATTTACTTAACCCTTTTGTTACCCTTGAAATCGGCTAGTTATTAATGGGAAAGAGAAAAAGGGAAGACCAGACAGTATAAACATATTCCCTGTAAAACACTGGGGGAGGGGTCCAACAAAGGGAAACATATTCCCTGTGTCACCCCAGTAAAGTTGGGGTGACACAGGGAAGGTGCTTGTCAGTTCCACCTGGGAACAGAGTTCATTGCCCAGAATGGGTGTGGCCACTGCAAGGGAGTGAACACTGAGAACATATAATGGTCCAAGCAAAGAAGTTGGCTCTCTTGGCAGGTTGTGCTTCAACGCTTGGTTTTAGGGCCCTTTTGCTCCTGCTTCCTTGCATTCTCCCTTGTGGCCCACGGCCATGCGGACCCCACACGCAGTGGACTAATGGGCTGCAACTAACCTGATGCTGGATCGGACTCTGCTCCAACATGACGTGGGAATTCTGGACACTGGCTCTACAGAAGCCCCAGCTACACTTCGTCTATGACTCAACTAAGGGAAATGGGACTTTGGAAACGCAGGGGTGTCATTCTATGAAAATAAAACTTTCTACCATGTCTCACCCCCCCCCCAGGGGGCTCATTCCAGTGGTCCCCCCAAAACCCCACTCCCATTAGCAATGGGAGGAAATGAGGTCCACTCCCCTCTGATATCCCTTTAAGCCTATTTACTTATTATGGAAAAAATGGGGGTGATTAGTAGTACTTGCCTCATAGATAATTTGAGAGAATTCAATGAGAAATTGCATGAAAATTTCCTGTGACTGTCCTGGGCCCATAGTAAATGCTTTTAACCCGTTTACTGCCATGCGTCCAAAGACGCTTTCATCTTGCTTGCGTCTATAGGTGCTTGTGGCATACAAAGGGTTAACAAATGGAGGCCAACTAATATCCCTTCTTCATAATACACAGTGAATTCCATTGTCAGGGCTGTGTACTGTTTCAAGTTTCCCAACTACCCATGTGACTTTTAAAAACTGTTCTTTGAAAGTTTCAGAACACATAAAAAGCTGGGTGCCGAGACACATTTAAAAAAGCGAAACAGGTCTAAAATAAGAAAGGGATGCATAAATTTTCAAATGTTGGATCTCTCTTTAAGAGCAAAGTTACACTGTGAGTAAAGATCAAAATTCATTCTTCGGTGACCTTGTTCAAAAATAAAGCTTATCGGAGCATGAGGCGTGTCAGATGCTGCCGAGAGTGGCCTAGGCCCTTCGACATATGGCACATATGCTGCGTGTCTGGGTTTTCTTCTTGCAGGTGTTTCGGGGTGAAGCAGGAAGAGGGTCATACATTTGACCACAACATCCACAGCACTCGGGCTTGCCCTGGATCATGTTCCGTCAAGTACAAACAGGCAGAGAAAGGGTCATTTCCTAGATCCTTAAGGCCAATAGTTTGTGAAATAGAATGTGAGGGCCTTTTGAGGCCTCAGGAATTCAAACTAATGTTCGTAGAAAATCCACAGGGGGAACTATTGCAACTTCCCAAGAAATGAGCTCCTTGCCTTTTCTGCTGCATAACACCCTCCTCTCCCACCACTCTACCGAGTTAACTTCTATTTAACTTCAGCCTCAGCTTGCTTTGGCATTTCCTGCAGCAGCACCTCTCTCGGAGCCCTCTGCTAGGCGTCTGTACCAGCAAATCTCGTTGCCTCCTGCACTTCTCTTTCATGGCTCTTGATGTTGCCGGTGGAAATGAGGTTCTTTCATGGAGTTGCAAGGAAAACAGTCTGGGAACCCACTTATGGGAGAATAAGGTATCGTGGTAAGATTAATTGTAGAACCAAAATTGAGGGACGGTCCCAGATTCAGCTTTGTCCCACTGTGAAAGAAGTCCAACCTTGTCTTCTTCAGGTCAAGAACGAAGGTCAAGATCCAGAAATTTTTGGTTCAGTCCATACGAAAGCTTAGTCCACTCCAGTCTTTGTCCCCAGCAGGCTAGCTTAATCTCTGCTCCCAGCTGCACTCAAGCAGGCCCTGCACCCAGGCCTGCCCTTGGAGCCATAGGTGTCAGGTAGCTAGTAGGGCCGCATGGCTGCTATGGAATATGCCAATGAATGGGGTAAGGGTATGGGGTTGGGGGGACAAGAGAAAGAGAGCCCCTTTATTGGGCTGATCATATTATCTTGGGCTTGGGAAGAACCATGCATCCTTTCAAACTAACCAATTAACTTATCAATCTTTCACGAGCTTCTGATGGGTCCTTCCCCTAACCAATCTATCTCTTAGGTTTTCCAAGGTTTTCGCTCCCTTATCCAATCTGATCCTTTTCCCAGGCTAGATGGCGGGGCCCCTGTGGTTGCCATCTTAGTTTCCATTGCTCATGTTTCATAGTAGAAACACCTCCCTCTTGCCATATTGGCTTCCACTGGGCATGCACCTAACAGAGGAATTTCCCCTTCTCCTTTCCCCCCAAACCCATGCGAGGCTGGCAGTTTTCTGGGGAGATTGCAAAGCTGGTCCTTTCTTCCTACATGGAAGAGGAGGAGTCTTAATCCCCTCGGCAGCATAATGTTGCAGTCCCCTGGGAAGTGTGTGAAGCTGTAGCTTCCTAGTAGATTAGGCTTCTTAATGTCTGACTCCCCTTGCTCCCTTCCTTTATTAATATCTACCTACCTACACTAACATTATCATAACCACAATGGAAATAACTGTTTGATTCATGGTCTCAATGCTTTCCACTCACCTGTATGCCCCAATCCCATCAGAAATAGGACCATTTCTGTTTTGTTAACCCTACTGTCATGATATAATAAATACATGTTGAAAAATTGAGAAATAAAACTTTTATTCTATGAATTTCAACTCAAGAGTGGGACCTCTAAAAGTAGCTAATTTGCTATTAAGAAACATTCCTTATGAAAATCTGAATGTCTTTAATCCATGTAACAAAAAAGCCATGTGATGTCATATCATCTATATTCTATGAAATTAATTAATTATTGGTTTCAGGAAAGAAAGTGATAATTATAACAATTAGCACTAGTTGGAAGTATAACTGGCTAGATCCGAAAAGAAATTGGAAGAAACTAAGATAAAAGTAGATTTGCCTCCCTCACAGATGCACTTAAAAGTGAGGGTTCTAGTGATGTTCACCTTCTCAATGCACATGCAACATTTGGTTTTAGCACAACATTGAATAGAAGAAAATTCTGAGTTAGCTTCCCCTTTCCAGAGCCAGCTAAGCCTTTACTTGAATCTTCTCTCTGAGAGAGGACTCACTTATATCACAAAGCAGTCCCTTCTATTTTTGAGTGGTTCAAAGGGTTAGACCACATGTGTCAAACATAAGGCCCGCGGGCCAAATCTGTCCCGCCAGGCCTTGCAATGTGGCCTGCACCGCGCTGTCATCACTGCACTCCGCTGCGTTTCCATCACAATGACAGTTTATGACTGTTCAGTAAACCATTTGGCCTGAGATTTAGGCTGGATTTTAGATTTTGGCCCCTTCTCTGATTGAGTTCGACACCCCTAGGTTAGACCAAAGCATATCTGATTCTAATTCTACTTATCCAAACCAGAATGAATGGATGTATGAGTAAATTAATATTTACTAACTCGGAAACCAAAATGAGGCCTACTGAACTACTTAGAAACATAACAGACCTCTAAGTTTCTTCATTTTGTGTATAAGTTGTGAGCAAGCATGTGTATGTGTGTGCACGCATATATGTGTAAATATAATTGTGTCTTGTCACATCAACATATGGCAGGGGGTTTATACGATTCTGGGTTATTTTTATAACCCTCATTAATACTCAAAGTCATTAAAAATCAACAGACTTAAATATAGTAAAATTAATTATAGATTAAACCCATAGATAATTTTTAATATAGAACAAGAGATGAAAAGCCCAAAACCCTTCTTCTTGAGCACGGAAATACTCCATAAGGAGTAATTCTTTCATTGCTTCTTATTAGAATAAATGCCCACTGTGTCCTGAATCTCCAGGAACATGACTAACACTTGCCTCACCTCGCAATGATTGCAGACGAAGTGTGGGTGGAGGTGTGAAAATGGTGGGTACCGCCTCAGCACTGCCTTCTCCTCTAACCTTACAGTTGAAATCCGGCACACATTAATATGGGTGGCCCTGGAGGCTTTTTCCAACATGTGTGTGAGAATATTAGAGAAGCTCAAATATTGAGTCATTCTTTTAATATTTGTATATATGTATTTTTAAAAATATACCTTTATTGATTTCAGAGAGGAAGGGAGAAGGGAGAGAGAGATAGAAACATCAATGATGAGAGAGAATCATTGATTGACTGCCTCTTGCATGTCCCCTACTGGGGATCAAACCCTCAACCTGTTCATGTGCCCTTGACCAGAATTGAATCTGGAACCCTTCAGTTCACAGGCTAATGTTCTATCCACTGAGCCAAACCAGCTAGGACTATTGAGTCTTTCTTGAAACAGATTTCGGGAACAAGTAGTTTGGTATTTAGGAGACTGTGACTTTGGAGACCAAGAGACCTCCAAGTTCCATGAGGTGTACCTCTAACTCAGCCAGGTGAGCCTGGGCAGTTTATTTGATCTCTCAGTAGACGGGGATAACACCTCTTGTGATTGTTATGAGGATTCCATGAGATAATTCAGAGAAAGCTCTCAGCACAGTGCCTGGCACAGAGTAAATACTCAAAAGTGTTAGCTACATATATAGCCAAGACAGATTTAATCACCAACAGTGACAGATTTAATCGCCAACAGTGTTCTTGTGTTCTAAAAGCCCCCCACCAGACAAATCTAACGTGTAGCCAGCATTGAGAGCCCCCTCATTCATTTTTGATCCAAACATTCACCAAGATTGACAGAACACCTGCTATGTGTGACTAAGCTCTCGTAGCCAATCAATTACATGCTTCAGAAGGAGGAAGAGGGAATTTTACCTAAGGGACTTCCTGATTTGCATGCTGGTTTGGAGGCAGTTGATGGGTGGCTGTTGAGAAGACGAGGAAGAGGGTGACACTGGTCTTGGGAAAAGACTGAGATGGGTGAGGACAGCTTGGAGTCTGTTTCAGATACTGGGGAAGGTCCCACCCTCTGCCCTAGGAAGTCCTATCTGAGTTTTGTGCAGAGGTAGCCTCTCAGCCAGAAGGGATGAAGCCACTACCACTGGGTGTGCGTCTGTGAGACCAGGGGGCACAAATAGGGCTGATTCAAGTTCCAAATCACAATAATAATGGTAACAGAAGCCACCATTAATATACACACTCATGTCGTCAAGCAATTTGCATGTGTCAATAGCAATAGCTGATATCCACTGAGTGCTTACTGCCCACCAGATGCTAGTCTAAGTGCTTTGCAGGCTTAATTTCATTTAACCTTCAGAACAGCCCTCTGAAACAGCTACCATTCCAGCTACACTATAAGAGAAAAGGGGAGCTCAGAAAGGCGAGGTGACTTGCCCAAACTTACAGGGTCAGTAAAGTCAAACTCTGAGTCATCTGCCTCCCAAATCCAAGTTCCTGACCAACCACAGGACGAGACTCTCCCCATCTGACGCATTTGAGACAGCTCCAGAATGTCTATCTATTCCAGCCTTCAATAAGCAGCTGCCTCTGCGGAGGGTGCTGCCACAGGATATAAACTTCTACCACCTCATCATAGAGGGGTATGCTTAGGTGTTCCCATTTTAATTGTCAAAAGCAGTGCTCAAGTAGATCTGGCCATTCAATCTACTTTGTCAGTCTGCAGCTGGTGGCCTGTCAAAGCAAACACTTCAAAAACACCTAAGGCTGGGGATGGGGAGTGTGTTAAGTCTCCAGTGGGGATGAAGATTAAAGAACACATTTCTTCCCATTAAAACATAAAATGACAAACGAACCTCTGCTCCTAGGCACTGGAAACTTTCCCCAGGTTATCAACAGTAATTGTGTTGATATTGCAGTATCTCCATGCTTCTTCTTTGTCTCCATCTATTGAGTTGAGAGAATTCATAATTAAAAGTCACCCTTGCCGAGACCGGTTTGGCTCAGTGGATAGAGCATCAGCCTGCAGACTGAAAGGTCCCAGGTTCAATTCCGGTCAAGGGCATGTACCTTGGTTGCGGGCACATCCCCAGTAGGGGGTGTGCAAGAGGCAGCTGATTGATGATTCTCTCTCATCGATGTTTCTAACTCTCTATCCCTCTCTCTTCCTCTCTGTAAAAAAAATCAATAAAATATATTAAAAAAAAAAAAAAAGTCACCCTTGCCAGCACCTTCACCTCAAGGGACTGAAGTATTTCTATATCAGAAGTAAACCAGAGGACACTACGAAGTTTCTGGTTCATCTGCACCTTTAAGATTTGCCTTTTGACCTGTGACCTTGCGTAAGTAATTGTACCACAGTGAGTTCATTAGAGGAAACAGACAGCAGAATAACGCACCCTCTCGCAGTGGCAGCCTTCAGAGGAAGATCCAAAGATAAACAAATAAGGCTTTATGCTGTCCCTGGGTTTCATTATGGCCTGAGACTATTCCCTGCGACAGAATGTATTCTTTGTGTCATTTACAACCCACTACAAGTTGACACTAATGACTGCTGGTAGCACATTCTAGCTTTCCATTCATTGGATTTATCATCCTCCTAACAACTATTTGAGGAACAGAGTGCTGATTTTATCCCCATTGACAAATAAAGGGACTGAGGCCTGAAACTTGCCTAGTTCTACACGGCTGGGACTAGCATTATGACTTCTGACCTCTCCAATAAATTTCTAACCAACCTGCTTGTACAAAGATTGATGGAGGGCTTCTGTCTTAAACAGTCTTTGAAAGTAGGAATAATTAATGAAGATGCAGCTATGGAGTCCAGGATGGGGAAGATTAAACATGGGAGAACTCTTGAGCTAAACTTGAAGGACTCACTTAACTGTCACAGAACCAGCCACCACTCATTGAACACTTGTGTGTGAGGCACTGAGCCAAGAGCTTTCCGTATATCTATTCCCTCCCTTAGCACTCACCACAATCCTGGGAGGTGGGATGTGGTATTCCTAATTTGCAAGATGAGACACCATTATTCCACAAAGTAACTCTCTCCAAATCTGGGCCATTTCTCACACCAAGGCCATTACTGCTCACCAAAACACCACACTGCCCTCTGAAATTAATGGGTTAGGGGAAGGAAAGGCATTTCTTAAAAGTAATTCAGTGGTCTGAATCGTAATGATCCATCAACTTAAGGTTTTGCATGCCAAAAAGAAAAACCTGGCAAGTGTTTAAGGGACATTGAAACCATTTCTACACTTGCCATGGCTATATATAGCATGGTGGAGTGGTGAAACAGGCTGGCTGGCTTTGATGCAGGAGAAACTTTCTAAGCTTCAGTTTCCTCACCGGTAAAATGGAGATAATAATAGCACCCCATAGTGCAGTTGTGAGAACTCAGTGATTACAATATAAAAGCATTTAGCGCAGCTCTTGCTAACTTGTGAGCACTCAATGAAAGACTGCTGCTGTAACATCATAGCAATGTAACCAAATAGTTCATCAAAAAGAGAGGTGTAATAACTGTAATAAGCAAAATATTCTGACCTCAGATCATAACTTTGTATTTTCTTCTTTGCTCATAACCATTTCTCATTGATAGGTGTTTCGTTGATGTGTTTTTCTGGAAGTTTCTATCTGTGACTTTGTTTCATAGGCAGGGTTTTGGAGTCATTATTATACAATGATTGCTTCTGCTTGGAAAACAAAAAGCCAGAACAGCACCAACAGCAGGTGGGAAGACATGATTTATTAGCTCTCCTCCTGTTGGGAAACCAGCAATGCAGATGCACCAGGTGAGGGCCAGGCAGGAGATGAAAGTGATACTGGAACATCCACCAACTGGCATCCAATTATATATGGGGAATGGCCTTTCTTGCTTAAGGTGAGGAATATTGGCAATGGGCGGCAGCCCAAGTGTCTGAGTGTGCTCACTATGTGGGAAGAAACAGCAGCAGCTCCAGCTGACTGGCTCCCTGTCGGGGCTCAGTGCCATTGGAAGTGTCCTGAACCCCAAGAACTGACTGATACTCTTCAAGAAGCTAGACAGAAAAATTCTGCATGCCTACATCCCAGAAAATCAATGTTTTATACCCATGTATCTTGTATGAGTTTAAGATTCCATTTTCACACCCATTATCTGTATGACCTTGGGCAAGCTCTTGCCCTCTCTGATTTACTTGAGCACTTGATTTCCTTGCTTGAAAGTTGGTTATAATAACAGAAAACTCAGATTTAGCTTAGAAATAACATAACACTCATCTGCTTCTAATTTAGAGCAGCTTTACCCCAAGAGTTAAAGTGTATTCCATGGAATGCTAGTCCCAGGAGATGCTACAGAAGAGGAAGTGGGTACCATAAACCTCTCTCAGAGATTCCCAATGCAAATAAGCAAATTAAAAGTTCTGAGTAAACAAGATTCTGCAGTATAGAAACTCATCTGTATTTAACTATGTGTTTCCCAGTTATTGGTCTATGACCGTGGCCAGCAAACTGAGGCTCGCACGCCACATGCGGCTCTTTGGCCCCTTGAGTGTGGCTCTTCCACAAAATACTACGGCCTGTGCAAGTCTATTTTGAAGAAGTGGAGTTAGAAGAAGTTTAAGTTTATTTTTTTATTTTTTTATTTTTTATTTATTTATTTTTTTAAATATATTTTTTTATTGATTTTGTACAGAGAGGAAGGGAGAGAGATAGAGAGTTAGAAACATCGATGAGAGAGAGTCATCGATCAGCTGCCTCTTGCACACCCCCTACTGGGGATATCCCGCAACCAAGGTACATGCCCTTGACCGGAATCGAACCCGGGACCTTTCAGTCCCCAAGCCGACGCTCTATCCATTGAGCCAAACCGGTTTCGGCAGAAGAAGTTTAAGTTTAAAAAATGTGGGTCTCAAAAGAAATTTCAATAGTTATACTGTTGATATTTGGCTCTGTTGACTAATGAGTTTGCCAACCACTGGTCTATGGAATCCTTTTATCCTTTAACACTCATTTAAATCCCACGAAGCTAGTGTTCCAAGGAATATACTTTGGTTCTCAAATTTTCATGTTCATTGGGATCCCTTGGAGAGTTTGATAAGACAGATTTCTCAGCCAACCCCCCAAAGTTTCTGATCCAGTAGGTCTTAGGTGGAACCCAAGAATTTGCATGTTTTATTATTTTTCTAGGTGCTCCTTGTGCTGGGGATTCAGGAACAATACTTTGAAAACCACTGCTTTGAGATATATAGAATTAACCCATTTTTTAAATTTTTTTTTTTACTGATGTTCAGGCTGTTTTGCTAATAACACAGGGCTATAAAAATCCATATTAGTCATAGGCTATTAAATCTGAAACAGAACTTGCATCCATCTATTCAACCAATATTTATTGAGCACCAACTTGTGAGGCACTGGGGTATGATAAGTGAAGAAACACTGGCAAAGTATCTGTGCTTTTAGAGGTCACAATATAGTAGATAAAAAATTAAAAAAACAAAAAACAAAGCAAAACAAATAGATAATTGTTGTAAGAACTACAAAGGGCATTATGGGAGAGATTAGCACAGGTACTTAGTTTAGGTTGGTCTGATTAAATATGGCCACAGAGTCACATAGCACTTCCCAACAAGAGGCAGAATCTATTTTCCTGCCCTTTGAATCTGAGCTGCCCTGGTCACTGGCTTTGACGAATAGAATATGGCAGAAGTGGTATTATGCATGTTCAACAGTATAGGCATCAAGATGCCTTCAGCTTCTATTCTCACCCTCTTGGAACCCTAAAACCACCTTATTGTGAAAAAGCTGGCATGAAAACCGTGTGGAGAGCAAGAGACCCACTACCCCAGCTGAGCCCAGCCCCAGGTCAACCTGCCAGCTGACTCTGCTGCATAAATGAGCCTAGGCAAGACCAGAAGAACCACTCCACCAACCCACAGAATTATGAGAAATGATAAGCGCTTATTATTTTAAGCCACTGAGTTTTGTGATGCTTTGATATGAAGCAAAAGCAATAGGGGATCGTGCAAGTGCTCTGGGAGAAAGGTTATTTAGGCTGAAAAATGAGTAGGAGTTGGGAAGGCAACAGGCAGGGTAGGGAGAGAATTCCAGGCCAAGAATGATAAGAGTCCTGGCTCAGGGTGGGCAACTCAGTTTCCCAATAGCTGAAGGGAGGGCCCAGTGGAGGGGGTAGACTAGAGCATGCCGTAGATGCTGTCACAAACCATCCAGATACTACTCCCCCTCCCCCACTTCAAGACTGAAGCACTGAATCCCCTGGCTGCTGCTGGCAGTGATGACTAACCACTCAGCCAATCCCTCTTTGGGATTGATTCACTTTGGCTGAAGAGATCTACTTAGCCTAAGGTTTTAGGCCTCCCTTAGGGCAGTTGGCATTCAATGACTTCAATGACAAGTCTTCATGCCAAATGAAGAGGGTTTGGGGGGCTGGATAAAAATATGAGGGGAGGAAGAAGTACAAATTGGTAGTTACAAATAGTGACAGTGGAGAAAAAAAAAGGGTGAAGGGAGGAAAGAACACAAATTGGTAGCTACAAATAGTCATGGGGATATAAAGTACAGCTTAGGGAATACAGTCAATAATATTCTCATAACTGTATGTCGCCAGGTGGGTACTAGACTTTGGGGTGATCATTTCATAAGTTATATAAATGTCTACCTCCATGCTGAACACTTGAAACAAATATAATATTGGATATCAACTTTAATTGAAAAAAATAAATAATAATAAATTTTTTTTAAGTCGACATGTGCATGTGGAGGAGAAGCAGGCCTAGTTCCTTGCCACATTGATTCAGGATAACTCCAGAACTTTCTGTGGGATCAACTAAAGTTGTGCCTGTAACTTCTCCTTATGCCCAATCCTGCTTTCCTCATTCCCCCTCTCTGTGGATCCCGAGCACACACCAACAAACTTCCATGCAAATCGCCATCTCAGAGACTGCTTCCTGGAAAACCCAGAGGACAGGGGAAGGATATGGGGGGTTGGCGTAGGACATGGGAGGGTGGGAGAGGGAGACTATGTCAACAGCACAAGTGAAAGAAGATAGCTTGGACTAGTGTAGAGGGTTTCGGGATGGAGATAAGCAAACGAGTTTGGGATTAAGAGTTAATGAAAGATGAGGAAACAAATGAGACATGATCACTAATAATGCCATGATGCTGTGAGAGCCAAATAGGAGCCTGAAGCAAAAGAAAAACTCATGATACTGATCCGGTCTTTATTTAAAATTTTGGTAGTTTGTTCATCGTGGTCTTTGATTTTTTAAATATTATTTAATTTTGTGGGTTTTTGGGCACATCCTTGACTTTTGCACCAAAGATCTGTCTCAACAAAAATGTTTATTGTTTTAAGACACAAAGTTTTGGGAATAATTTGTTATACGACAATAGGTAACTAATGTATTAACTATCAGTCCTCAAAGACTGTGAAATAGGGATAATATATTTCACATGTTTGTTTTTTTTAAATATATTTTATTGGCTTTTTACAGAGAGGAAGAGAGAGGGATAGACAGTTAGAAACATCGATGAGAGAATCATCGATCAGCTGCCTCTTGCACACCCCCTACTGGCGATGTGCCCGCAACCATGGTACATGCCCTTGACCGGAATCGAACCCGGAACCTTTCATTCCACAGGCCAACTCTCTATCCACTGAGCCAAACCGGTTTCGGCTCACATGTTGTTTTTTAATCCACACCCAAGGATAAGTTTTTATTGATTTGAGAGAGAAAGGAAGAGAGAGAGAAGAAAAAAAATATCTATCTGACAGAGAAACATTGATCAGTTGCCTCTGAGACACACCCTCTCTGGGGATCAAACTCACAACCAATTTCTTTTTTTTTTTTAATATATTTTATTGATTTTTTACAGAGAGGAAGGGAGAGAGATAGAGAGCTAGAAACGCCGATGAGAGAAACATCGACCAGCTGCCTCTTGCACACCCCCTACCGGGGATGTGCCTCCAACCAAGGTACATGCCCTTGACTGGAATCGAACCCGGGACCTTTCAGTCCATGGACCGATGCTCTAACACTGAGCCAAGCTGGTTTCGACCCCACAACCAATTTCTGACTGGAAATTCAACCCACAACTTTTGGTATATGACACAACACTTCAACCCACTGAGCCACCCAGCCAGGACCAAATGGTTCTTTTGAAAGTTAATTGAAATATTTAAAGAAAGTCCTTAGCATGCTGACTGTTGCAAAAAACATTTCCATGTATCCACAATTATAAATAAAATCATAACTTACATTTTGATTTTAAAATCCCAGAGTAATATTGATTACTTTTTACAGAATTCTAATGAGAATTTCCTGTTCTGCTTCCTAAATAGGTTTTTAAATTTTCTCTGTATATTTACCTTTCTTTTTAGAAGTTTAGATCCCAGGAGCAATGTCTAGTTGCTTAAGAGCAACAGGTAATGCTTATTGTTTCCAGTGGAAAGAAGGTACCAGGAGGTGCTACCATCATTACTATGAACATTTATTGAGTGTTCATGAAGTGTTAGGGCTTCTAAGAGCATCATATACATTTTGTCATTTAATCCCCCATGTCACCTACAAACCAAACATTTCCTATCCCCTCCAGTTATTCCATTTTACAGGTAAGTAAACTGAGGGAGGCAGAGAGAAGGTCAACCCTTGGCTCAAAGGTACAGCCAGAAGGCACTTGCTCTCCATCCCCAGTGCTCTGGAGGGCTCCACAGCTTGTGTGCAATTTGCAAGTGAAAGTATTTCCCTCGATCCCAGCTGTATCCTTGGTTGAGTAAGTCACCTTTCCATTGCCCACAGCAAAAATTTTATCTGAGTGTGCTCACCCAAACTAAGCGGGGTGTTTCATCCCTCAGGAGTTAGCCATTTCAAGGATTTCTCTATTCATAATATGAACTGTAGGCGGATGCAAAGTCAGCACGCTGAGTCTTACTGGCATCCTGGCTTCTGCATGAATAACAGCGTGTGCTGAGTAAGAGCTTCGGTGATGCTTTAATTCCCTCCCTGTGGCTTTCGCCTCAAGAATTGGCTTACTCCACTGCTGTGGCCTGATATGCCAGCACAACGCAGCGGCCTTCTTGGGCTGCAGAACTCTAATTTTCTCGGTACCTTATGGTCTCCTTTGCCCTTGAACTACAGATATATCGACTTTTCACTCTAATGCACATTACCTCGAGAAATTCAAGGCCAAAGAAAAACGTTCCAACAGGCCTGCCTCTGTAGGGATTAGAATTGAGTAGGAAGTGGGAGAGATTATATGAGGGCCATATTTGTTCCCAGGGGTCCAGATGCCTGAGAATCACTGAGCAATTCCCTGCACGGCTGGACGGCTTACTTTTGGGAGACTCAACCTGTTTGGAAACGTCTGATTTTTTTTTTTTTATAACTTAAAAAAAAATCTGATGCTTAACATCCAGAAGGCAGGGTATTATAGTTTCACTTTTTATAGTTACTAAAATAAGAAATGTTTTGGGAAAGGGGGTCATTGTTATTAGTGTACTAGCAGATTATTTTTTAGTGTTTGCTAAGCCCATATTAGATTGCTAAGCATCTATCATATACTTTTTAAAATATATATTGATTGATTTCAGAGAGGAAGGGAGAGGAAGGCAGCCAATTAATGACGAGAGAGATTCATTGATTGGCTGCCTCCTGTAAGCCCCTAACTGGGGATTGAGTCACAACCCAGGAATGTGCATAGGTTGACGTTCAACCATTGGGACATGCTGGCCATGCATCTATCATATATCTTTTATTCCAATGTTTCAAGACGTTTAAAATCAGATCCAATTGAAAATGGATGCCGCTCTAAAGAAGGTATACATATACTAATCTAAGAAAACAAAACCGTAGAATCTTCTGGGTTATAGTAATCCTAGAAAGTGATAGAAGCTTACACACTGCACTATCTGTATAAGAGAGGGAAAGGAATTCCTTATTTATGCACATTGAGAACCAGTGTAGCTTCATCAGTCCAGTCGACATGGTCTAGAGTGTTTATCAAGCACTCTTCTCGAAAGGTCTCTGCCAGCTGGAGAATTCTCTGAGCTAACATTTATAAAAATTTACATGTGAACGGGCTTTTTGAGGTCGACTCATTAAACACTTTCTTAGGGCAGAGCTTCCTCCCTGACATTCCTGACAGATGGTTTGCAGATGCAGAACTAACTCTAGAACTACCTCCCTTAGGAAGTTCCCCAGCCACACCCCCCCTCGCCCGACCTTGGTCAGATTCCCTGCTACTCCTAACATCACAGATGCTATCATTGTAATGAACATAAAAATAATTGCAACTTACTGAGCACCTGCCATGCATCAGACACTGCAGTATCAGTACAATAACCGTGCATAATAGGTATGATCATCCCGTATTTCAGATACGAAATGGGATAAACTTGTCCAGGAATTCGTTCAAGGTCACAAGGCTAGAAAGTGGCAGAGACATGGCAAATATGAGGGGGTCTCAAGTCTATACTCCCACTGCCCTCTCCATGCCACCTCTACCTATTATATCTGCCATATAATAGCATGTCACATTGGAATTACTCTGTACCCCTTTCTGCTGGTAGTAAACTAATTGAAGACCAATATGGTGTCACTTGTCTTCTGTGCTCCAGTCTCTAGCATTGTGCCCAACAGATAGCAGTGTCGCAATAGGCATTGCTCACTGAGTAGGTCATCTCCCTGTCCCTCTGCTGCCCCAAAGCCTCAAACCCTGATTCCAGATCACTTCCTTTGTCCATCTGGTATCACACTAATGGAAGCTAATAATCAGGAAACAAGATGTATTCATGTCATTAAAATTCTTCAATCAAGTGACAGGGATGAAAACTTAGACGTGAAAGCGATTCGGTGTGCAGAAAAGTGTGATGATGTGAACATGCACGTTTAGAACCGTTTTTATGTCTGTTGGTTAAAATAGAATCCACTAAGTCAATATGAGAATTCAGACCAGTCAAGGAAGAGCCATGATGAAGAAAGTGTGTGTGAGAAAAAGGATTTTGCTGTTTAAGCTACCCACTCTCCTGAATTTTATTATCCCAACCTGAGCAGACTAAGACACTTCCCGCTAAGTGTCTTGGCCTCTTTGGTAGTTTACACTGCCTCGTTCTGTCTTTGTATCGGATTTAAGTCTGTTCTTAATGCTCCCTTGTTCGCACAATGCTTCATCAGTATGTAACTTATTTTCCAACACACAGTATCAACTAGGTTATGTAAACCTTTTTTATTCTAAAGTGCCTGAAAGGGAGATATAGGTTCTGGACATTCAACAAATCTGAATTGCTTAAATAAGCTAGTTATGAGGTGTATAATTTTGAATAAATTAATCCTCAGTTTTCACATCTTCAACAGGGAGAAAGATTCTATCTCTTAAGTAAAATTTATCTCAGATTGTAGTGAGGATTAAAAAGTTAAATGAGATAAAACTACTTGGCACACAGTATGTGCTCCAATAAAAGAGATTATCATTGTTATTTTGTCCTGAAAGCACATCTGGGAAAGGGGAAATGGTCTCGTTCAGAAGGCACAAAAACCACTGCAGATTCACCTTTCCAGTGGACAAAGGAATATATACATACTTTCATTTTTTTTCTTGTTTTGAGATAGGCAAAACAGAATTTTACTGATTAGAAGAGATAAATAACAGAATCCCGATCCTCCTCTCCTCCCTGGCATTCCAGAATGGAATGCTGCTTGGCTCATTAACATTTTCTAGTCCTATGAGTTGTTGCATTTCAGTTCAAATAGCAATTTGATGCAGCCAAAGAGGTTTGCATAACATTATATTCTATTTACTGACCATGCAGAATGTAAGGATACAGAAATGCTCAAAGTTGGATTACCAGTCCCTGGGTGTGAAGGCCCTGGCTTTTGCTCTATTTTAACTTTTTAAAAATGTCAGTGTTGCAAATGTGATTCTGAACAGACTGTACAGAAAGACACCGTAAGCATGTTAACATCTTATTAGAAAACGTCTAATTCCCCACAAGTAGAAGGGGGTGTGACCTGCTACAGGACTGCAGCGTTTGCGATGATTCACCCCTCGCACACACATATACCGACACATCAGAGGAATTATTCTGCAATTTTACTGTCTGCAAACATTGATAAGTCTTGTACCTTAGATCATTTTTAAAAGAATCTGTTGCAATATTCACCCTTTAATTTAGACTCTACAAAGGATCCATTGTATGACTGGCTCACAATTTTTTTTCTCACTCCCCAAAACTTCACTCCCCCAATAAAGTCAAGATTTTAATCAATATACTGTAATTGAACTTGGCATAAGGAAATTTTAAAATGACTCATAATTAGCACAGGCCCATGATTTCTCAGATCGGTGGGTTCCGCAGAGCAGCACCTGAGACCTCACAGCCAAGAAGCCTTATTGAGAGAACGAACATGTGAGCTGATCTATTGAGCTGCCAAGGAACTTTTGTGATTTGATTCCTAGTGAGAAATGCCTAGGGTAATATCCATCTCACTTGTTAAAAGGGCTTGTCATAATGTCCTTTGCTGGGGACCAAAAGGGAAAAACTTAAAGAAAATCAAATTTCATAGTGCTATTAATCACATAATGGAAAAAGAATTAAAAAAAATTTAAAGGATGCAGTCGCAGGAAATAGTACTACATCTTACCTCAATTTTTCAGTTTACATAATTTCTTTTTATCTTTTTAAAGGCATTAAATGGTGCATGATCATTGCATGTATGAATAATAATACAAATGTGTGTCAAACAGCAACCAGAAGGTCCCTCATCTTTCCCATGACATCCCAGTCTCTAAAATAAAACCTCCCATTAATATTTTAGTGTATGGCCTCCTAGGTTCTCCTACTCAAACATATGCAAATTTCTTTATCCTGTGTTTTTGAATCCAACAAGATGGTATGAATTTCTTTCCTTGCCTATTCATATAAATCAACCTTCTCACTGTTTGCATATGAATTGCTGAACCACAACTTAACCCACCTACTCCCAGTAATATTTAGGTTAGTTTCAGTTTTTCACCACCACAAACAATGGCATATAATGTCTGCATGATTTCAATAAAATATATTACATACTTATTAATATTTCTATAGGTCAAATTCTTAATTTGGAATTATTGAACCAAAAAAGAAGCCATTGATACTTTGATAGAAGCTACCAAATTGTCCTCTAAAGGGTTGTGACCATTTACACTCTCAGTAACTGTACACATCCATACTTATTTCTTGAATCCTTAACCAATTTTAAACACTGTAGACAGTTGCATTTTTATGAAGTTTTTATTTCCATATTGCATTTACAATCTCTCACAAAACAGTAAAGTGAGGATCCTGGCCATGTTTACAAACTATGTTACAAAGAAGTTTAAGGTTGGGTTCTTTAAGTTAATTCAAGGCAATAAAATATTTTTTAAAAAAGTATCTTCTTTTCCTAGGCCATATTCTCTCCCAATTATTTGAAAATAAGGTAGAAACTCCCTAATTCCCTCTCTGTTGTTAGTTGGAGTTTCCACCCCAGGTTTCCAAGTTGCCAATATCATCAAGATTCCTAGTGGCAAAATGTTATCTCTTTTCTTGGGTGAGGAGCATAATGAAATACTACCACTTGACTACTTTCCCCTGACATCCTAGAACTGATTCATTCTGGAATAACAGAGAGGACGAAAGAATTCAGGTCAGTCCCATACTTCAAATGATTCTCATCTAGAAGGCTTGCAGAGGAAGCTCCAAGAGGTTTTCTAAGTCTCTTCCAGTATGTTTCCTTCCAATGAGCTACTTACCCTACACACTTCAGCACCTGGACAGCTCTCTCGGCACCAACTCTAGGGGAGATCGTGGTAAGCTGCTGATGGGCCCTCTAGTGGTAGCTTTAGTTGTTGCACAACTTGTCTTTTAATTACTTGAGTAATATGTAGTAGTACATTATTGTTATGAAAAAGAAATCTTTTTAAGAATATTAAGTAAATATGAAAGTTCCCATTACCTTATCCACTCCCCCTCCTCATAAGTAAGCACTGATAATATACAAATCACAAATACTTATCAACATCTTTTGTGAACAGATTCATTCTACAATAGATCCATTTTCCTTTTATTTTCAGCTAATAAAATTCTTAAGAGTTTTTTTTAATCCTAAATCCTAGAAGATAGAATGAAAGAGTGGCTGGAAGTCTGTGTGCCAGCAACAGTTAGGTTATGAATCCTAATTCTCCCACTTCCTCATTGTCTGACCTGGGTCAAATCACTTATCTCTATTTACCTCAGTTTACTTATTTGTGAAGTAAGAATAACAATATTTCATACCTTAGAGGATTTTTAGGGTAAACAAATGATAAAAGATAGATTATTCAATAGCTCTTAGCTTCTATTATTAATATTAATTACATAGTAACTGATACATAATATAGATGTATTATAAATTATTTTATGGTTCACTTATTAAGGGACATTTCTGTTGTTTTCTAGTTTCCCTATGCTCCAATGCTGTAATGAAAACTTTATCATATGTGTCTTTATGCCTATGTAAAAAGTAACTTAAAAATCTATTCCCCCCAGCAAGAGAGAGAAAAACTTTTCAGTTAACTTCCAAGGACTCCTAGAGTCCACATTATTGGTTGACTTGCACAGTGCTGCTGAGAGGGAGGGAGAGAGAGAGAGGGAGAGAGAGGCCTCTGAGAGATTCATGTCAGTATAGGGATACACGCTATGAAGAAAAACAAATCAGAGAAAGTGCACAGAAGAGACTGGGAAACAATAGTAAATGAGGTAATTAGCAAAGCCAACCCCATTTACATAGGACAAAATTAGCAAAAGGGACCTGAATGTAGGACAGGACTAAACCTAGCAAATGGTTTGTAAATATATGGAACCAGGAAACAATCTCGACTTTCTGGTTTCTTCCCCTCCTCCTACAATGAAAGCAAACTCTGTACTCATATATGGCCTATCCTTCCTACTTACCTATATATGACCTTTATTTATCTTGGTGTTTTCCGTCTCTGTCTTAACTTACCATGAACATAATCATTTTGCAGGCAGGACTTAATTCCTTATGCTTCATACTCCTCCCAGCCTCCCACCAGACCAGGGTCCTGGGCTGTGCATTTTATAGACTCTCAATTTTAACTGGCTGGGATGTGGCAGCTGCTCCAGTGAATCTTTTGAGGTTGCTATGCAACACAGTCCTTGGCCATGTGTACTCACTCTATTCAGTGGCATGGGAACGTGAAAGAAGAGGCATTCAAATGTCTACTCTACAAGTGTCAATATTATAAACAAAATGAGACCTTCATTTCAGCCTTGGGCTGTACCGAAGAAAAGCTATTTTATGCTGGAGCAGTCTATTAGATGTAGGAGTTGATGCTTTAGATATGGGCCTAAAGGCATCCTAAGGTTTATAGAACCTATTTTGTTCTAATATATTTTGCTCTAGGTTTCAATTGTCCCGATTAGGATGCTTTTGGCTGCAAGTAAGAGAAACCCAAACTTCAATTGGCTTAAAAATAAACTGTGTAATCTCATTAAACAAGTGTAGAGGTGCTTGACTCCAGGATGATTTCTTTGGGGGTTAAAAGGCATTATTAAGGATCCATATTCTTTCTACAATATTTTTCTGCTTTTCTATCTTTAGTAAGGCAGGGTGAAACCTCAGGCTTCTCTCGCAATTCCAAGATGGTTGCCACAGTTCCAGTTATCACTGCGGGTACAATATCCAGCAAAATATAAACCAAACAGGGAATTGTGCCTTAGGGTGTGTCTCACCATTTAGGAAAACTTGAAAAGCCTCCAGAATTTTCACTTCTGATTGGCCAGAACTGAGTCACATGTGCATATCTATCAATAACTGGCCTACCTGGAATGGACCTATCTCTTTTTGCATGGGCATGAATAGGTTCATTTCTCACAGAGGAAGGTGGTCACCTGACTCAAATTGGGGTTCTTCTATTAAATAGGAGTAAGAGGGTCAAGATTGTTGGGGATTGGGTCCTAGGTCACTGATCACTTTGTTAGGGCTATTATAACAAAACAGCACAGATCAGGTGGCTTAAACAACATAAATTTATTTTCTCACAGTCCTGGAAGCTGTAAGTCCAAGGCCAGGGTATCAGCAGGGTCATTTTCTTCTAAGGCCTTTCTCTTTGGCTTGTAGATGGCCATCTACTCCCTATGTCATCACATGGTCTTCCCTCTGTACATGTCTGTGTCCAAGTTTTGTCTTTTTATCTCATTTAAATATATTTTCATTGGTTTCAGAGAGGAGGGAGAGGGAGAGAGATAGAAATATCAATGATGAGAGAGAATCACTGATAGGCTGCCTCCTGCTCGGATCAGTCATAAAATGCCCCAATATTTATGATCAAGAAATACAAATGTTTTAGAAATCTCCGTCTATCACTCTGAAGTAAAACTGACACTTGGAGAGTGAGAGAGAGAGGGGGAGAGAAACATCAATGATCAGAGAGAACCATTGATAGGCTGCCTCCTGCATGCCTCCCACTAAGGATTGAGCCAGCAATCCTGGTATATGCCCTGCCCAGGGAATCAAACCGTGACCTTCTGGCTCATAGGTTGATGCTCAACCACTGAGCCATGAAGTCTAGGAATAAGCTTAACGTTTTAGCATTTAACCTTTTGTCTTTTAAGTCATCTAAGGGCACCTTATTTATATTCTAAAGAATTGTAAATGATACATAGCGGTAAGGAAATTTCCACCTAAGGGTGTACAGCACAGAGCTATAACTATAGCAGTAACATTTTATTTCTTTTCAAAAGCAAAATCTGAAGCAAATTTAGCAAAATGTTAACATCTGTTAACTTCGGATGGTGGGTTCTTGGGTGTTTGTTATATTACTTTCTGTAGCTTATGTATACTTGAATTTTTTCATGATTAATAAAAAAAATGTGGAAAGAAAGAAAAAGTCTTGTAGTTGATACCTTTGATTAGTATTTTTATTGGTACTTAAAAATGTTATTTTTTTAAAATCCTCACCCACGGATATATCTTCATTGATTTTATTATTTTTTTTCTTCTTCATTGATTTTAAAAAGAGAGGAAGGGAGAGAAAAAGAGAGAGAGAGAGAGAGAAAGGGAGAGAGAAAGAGAGAGAGAGAGAGAGAGAGAGAGAGAGAGAGAGAGAGAGAGAGAGAAACACTGATGTGACAGTACACACCCCGACTGGGAATCAAACCCACAACCCTTTGGTGTAAGGGACAATGCCCCACCAACCGAGCACACAAATTAAGGCTGTCTTTTTAAAAATTATTATTACAGAAGATTCGTGACTATATGCTCATTGTAAAAACTGTCCAACAGTACAAAAAAAATAGAAATCCCTTTTATTCTTCTTCAATCTTTTTCTTTTTTCCTAGTTAATACTAAATGTTAGTGCATTATACATCCAGATTTTTTTTTTCTGTGCACATTTAGAAAGGAAGGAGAAAAAGAGGGAGGGTGAGAGGGTGGAGTATGTGTGGTTATATAGATCTATAGGCCTATCCATCTGTTCTATGTGGGACCACACCACTAATCTAATATGCTTTTCTTTTAAAATATATATATATTTTTATTGTTTTTTTTTTTACAGAGAGGAAGGGAGAGGGAAAGAGAGTTAGAAACATCGATGAGAGAGAAATATTGATCAGCTGCCTCCTGCACACTCCCTATTGGGTATGTGCCCGCAACCAAGGTACATGCCCTTGAAAGGAACCGAACCTGGGACCCTTGAGTCTGCAGGCCAATGCTCTATCCAAACAGGTTAAGGCCTAACATGATTTTCTTAGTAACACAGCTTTCCATGTCAATTCATAAAGATTATCTCTTTTTACTTATCCATAATATGTCATAGTGTGGATGTAACATACTTTTTTTTTTTTATGAAGATTGCTCTATGTTTAGGTTGATTCCAATGTTTTCTTATTTAAAACAGTGCTTGAACATATCATTTTATGTTCATTTGTAAGGATTTCTGCAGGAGAGATACTTAGAAATAGAATTTCTGAGTCAAAGATATGCATTTTTAAAATTCTGATATATAGCAAGAGTGCTCCCCAAAACATACCCATTTCCCTGAACCCTCACTGACCCTATAAGCAATCAACCTTTAGAACTTTTTCTGCATTTATCAAAACTACATCTAGGAATCTACTACACAGATGTACTCACACATATGTTAAGTGATGTATGTACAGTGCAGTATTAATGGGAAAATACTGACAAAATATTTCCACTGATAAGGAAACATTAAAATAGACTGGGGTATGTCTGCACAATGAAAAATATTTCCACTGATAAGGAAGTATTAAAATAGACTGTGGTATGTCAGCTATAAAAAAAAAAAAAATATGAGTCCTGGCTGGTTTTGCTCAGTGGACAGAGCCTTCGGACTGAAGGGTCCCAGGTTCAATTCTGGTCAAGGGCACATGCCTAGGTTGTAGGCTCTATCCCCAATAGGGCGGTGCAGGAGGCAGCTGATCCATGATTCTCTCTCATCATTGATGTTTCTATCTCTCCCTCTCCCTTCCTCTCTGAAATAAGTAAAAATACATTATTACCTTTAGGTACTCATAGGGAAGCTCTTGAAGGTGGAAGAGAACAACAATGTGCAGAGCAGTTATGCAGTGCCTGGCCACCTGTGCTAACGTGGCTGTGATAACGATACACGTTTCCTGTGTGTGTGCATTGAAAGTCTCTGGAAAACTGCAGAAGATACTGATAACATTGGCTGCACCGGGGAGGAAGCAAACTAGAAATTGGAAAAGGACAGGTGGAGTAGGACCTTTCCCTGTACATTTTTAGAACCTTTTTCATTTTTATCATTGAACCCTTTTAAAAGTACTCCCGATTCAAATAATTCATGAATTAAAATATAAAATATTTTCCAAGTAACAAATGAAAAATGCTCTTGTTATTACTTCAGACTGCCGTTTTCTAATTATTGGTGAAACTGAGCTTATTTTCTGTTACTGGCCATCCACAAACAATTTTTCTGTGAACTTTCTGCTTATATCTCTTTCACATTTTGCTAGTGAGTTGTTGATTTTCCCCCCCCCAATTGTTTGGTAGCTCTTTATATATCAGGGTTTTTTGTTTTGTTTTGTTTTGTTTTGTTTTACAGTTTTATGGAGATATATTTTACATCATAAAATTCATCCATTGTAAGTGCATAGTTCAAGGATTTTAAAATATATATATTTTCATTGATTTCAGAGAGGAAAGAAGAGGAAGAGAGGGATAGAAACATCAATGATGAGAGAAAGTCTTTGATCGGCTGCCTTCTGCATGCTTAAGTTGTCTAAATAACTCAAAACACAACAGGCCTATTCTGTCTTTTAGATCTTCCTGTACCCAAATGGATTTTTTTTTTTTAAAGCAGCTTTGACCTTTGAAGCTTAGCTGGAATTTGTTTTATATTTTAAAGCTATGGACAAATGATAAAAGTTTCACCTGCTGCCCACTTTCTCTCCCGGTGAGTCAGAGGCAGGTATTTAGACGGCTTTTCTGAAGGCAAATAATGCAGATGAAATCTCTTTGTACATACCATGTTGGTAGTGATCATTTTCTACCTGAATTTTCACCTTTGAAGTTCAAGGGGGAGCTAGAAAAACAGTTCAACTCCATAAACAATGTTTGCATGGTTCTCCTAGCTAAGCCTAAATTGGATTAAAAAAGTAACTTCACTTACAGAGATCTGTTTCTGAGAGCAGCCAAAATTGTAGGAGTCATGTGAAAGAATTCTGAGAATACCATCTTTCCCTGAATCCAGAGTCAGATATCTATGCTGAGTTATTCATCTATTCTGGATAATTTCTTCTGCTCTGTGCACTCGACTCCTAGGGCAGCTAGAGGTGGCCAAGTTGATTTACCTGGGCAGTGCGAGCATCAATGGGCAACTTGTCTACAGGAGAAAAACAAGTAGATTCAGATTAGTGGGTAATTTATCTGAACCCAGAATACATCCAGTTGCCAGATAAAATGCGTGCCAGCTACTGCATGGGAGTTGTGTTGCTTTATTCAAATATTCTCAAGCAATCAGTGGCTGACACACTCACTGATCTTTTAGAATAGCAATGTCCCCGGAGGCATGCTTGAAACAAACATGTTAAACTAGTTTGAAGGACTATTTTCAAAGAAATCCAGCAATTGACATTTCTGTGGCCAAAAGAAAAAGTCTGTTGTTTGACTTGTTCTCCGTGCCAGGCCCTTTTTAAATACATACTTACCCCCTGTGGAGCAAGTATTCCTATTATCCATGTCTTAGTGAGGAGGACACAGTCCAGAGAAAGAGGCTGCACTGCCAAGGACACACAGCGGATGCCTAGCCTGTGGTTATGTGGCACCACGTCCTGGGCTTTTTATCCCACCAAGTTTACTAACCTTTTTTTTTTTTTTTTTTTCAGGTTCAGCAGACTCATCAGTGACTTCTTGGACTTCACAACTTTGAATTCATTTAGGTCTTCATCTCTCTAGCAAGGAACTGCACTCCCTCGATAATTGCATTTCAGGTCATTTGCCATCAAGATTACAAATGACTCCCTTTCAAAATGAAACAATGTTGATGCATTTATAATCGTTCCTCTGGTTTGCAGACCTTGGCTGCATTTAATCTCCAGTCACAGAAGAGGTACTTCAGGCCTTGCATTATAGTTTATAGAACTGTTAACGTATGAAAACATTCAAAGCCGTTAAAGAATTTTTGTGAGTTTATTGGAGCCAAAGTGTGGACAATTGCCAGGAAGCAGAATCTCAACGTATTGGGATAATGCTCCGGAGATTGGTGGCTTTTCACCTAATTTTATAAATTATCATTGAAGGTGGAGACATAAGTAAATTGCATGAAATCCAATGTTGATAGATTAGGGAGGTGGGAGAAAGCAAAGTGGGGGGAAACCTCTGGGATTGGATAAGAAGTAAAATGATAGACACCTGCTTCTTTTACATAGGTGGGTACAGGATAGTTAACAATCAACAATTAACAAGAGAACAATAACAATGAGGGAATTTGTGGGCTCCACCCTGATGCCCTGGCTTTATTTATTGTGCTCTGAGGGGTCTGGAAAAAGGGAAGTTATAAGTTACCTGACATTCCACAGGTGCGTTATCTTAGATGCAAAAAGATAGTAGGCTCAATAAAAATCAAAGTTGATCTTTGAAAGGGAAGGTAGTGGTCTAGGATATGACTACTCACTATAAACTGCTTTTTAATTAAGTGTTTTAATTTTAGACCATCCTCTGTTGGTTGCATTAGGTCTCTTGAGTTTGCAAGACCACCATGCAGGCCTTTCCTGAGCTTGTCAAGTTAGCATGTGGCCCCTAATTTTAACATTGATAAACAAGCGAGATAGTGTTGAGAAAACAAGCCAAGAACAAATAACCCTCCCCTTACTTGCTCCACCAAAACCACGTTCGTGGCTCCTGCAATCTCACTTGCTTCTTGCATCAGCCAACTGCCCAGCCTGCCACATGTTTGGAAAGATCCCTAAATACCCAGAAGCCTATATATATATATATATATATATATATATATATATATATATATATATATGCCTACGTGACTGGCAGACTGGACAACAGCCCGGTAGCTATGATGCACAATGATCACCAGGGGACAGGCGCTCAATGCACAGGCATAGAAATGTGGAACAGACTGATGAATCTTAGAGGGAAGGGAGAGGGAGGAGGGTGGGAAGAGATTAATCAAAGATCTTATATGCATACTGGAAGACTGGTCACGGATTTGTGTACCAGTGAGGCCCCTCAGCTTGTCCTGTGGGGATTGGGCCAAAACCGGCTCTCCAACATCCCCCAAGGGGTCCTGGGTTGCAACAGAGTGCAGGCCAGGCCAAGGGACCCCACCAGTGCACGAATCCATGCACTGGGCCTCTAATCATGCATAAAAGAAGGTCAGAACCTGGACACGGTGCTTAGCCTCTGGAGGTGACTCCACTGAGCCAGCACCAGTGTAGAATAAACAATCATTTTCTGAACATCCAAGTGCATATGGTTTGTTGCTTCCCACCAACCTGATTTCTGTGATCAGTGTGACCAGATAATCAATGGGTTTGGGCTGCCTGCACTACTTCAGCCAATTAAGCAGAAACAGGGTTGAAGCAAATATGAGCATTTATTCTGATACTGTCGGCAGGTCATCCACAAAAATCTGCTATGAGCCAGATGCTTATATTGGGTAAAGGAGGAAGATTACATGAGGAAATAGAAAAAAAAGAAAAAGAAAAAAAAAAGAATGGATATGCAAAATGGGCAATTTACAGGTAATGATCTGCCCCCTGGCTGTCAATGTGCTCACAGAGGGGGAGTGCCATCCAGCCAAAAGCCAAATTAATGGCTGGTGAGCACAGCTGTGGTGGTGGGAGCCTCTCCCACCTCCCTGGCAGCTCTAAGGATGTCCAACTGCCGGCTTAGGCTTGCTCTCCAAGGAGTGCTGGCCTAAGCCATCAGTTGGACATCCCTGAGGGCTCCCAGACTGCGTGAGGGTGCAGGCTGGGCTGAGGAATCCCTTTCCCCGCTGAGTGCATGAACTTTGTGCCCCAGGCCTCTAGTATTTCTTATAATTATAGCTGGTCCTCGATAGTCTATCTCTGTCCCTAATAGTAGACTTCCCTCCAAGGTTCAGAGTTGACCTCACAGTTCTTCTCAATCTGACATTTCATGCAAATCGATCAATTAAAATTGGCAAGAGATGAAGTTCTCTTGCTATCACCGATATAGGAAAACCTCCTTTAAGCTTATTATATGCAGAAACCTCTTTTAATTAGTAAAATGTCGGAAGTACCAAAAATTATCCCCCCAAAAATAATAACTGCTAAGTATACACATCTGAAGTTCAAATTGTCTTATGTAAATCAAAATGCAGCCCATAATCAAGGAGAATTTGTAATTAAATCAGAGCCCCGGCCAAAGAGGCTTTCCATGTAATCATAGAAGCACCTGGTGCTACTTCCCAGAAAGCCAAGGTCTCTGGACCCCCACAGTCCTTGTCTGCTTTTCATTGGGCGTTGGGATCTTTAGCATTTCAAATGCAATTGACAGTCAACCAATCACAGGAGGTGCAAAAATAATCTGATTTAAAATGCTGGGGGATTAGCCGAAACCGGTTTGGCTCAGTGGTGGAGCATCAGTCCGTGGACTGAAAAGTCCCAGGTTCGATTCCGGTCAAGGGCATGTACCTTGGTTGCGGGCATATCCCCGGTGGGGGGTGTGCAAGAGGCAGCTGGTCGATGTTTCTCTCTCATGTACGTTTCTAGCTCTCTATCCTTCTCTCCTCCTCTCTGTAAAAAATCAATAAAATAAGATAAAAAATGCGGGGGGGGGGGTTTAAATTCCTCTTCTCTTTTTCTAAAAACCTTTTTTGTTTATTCATTCATGTGGCAAATACTTACTGAGTGCCAGCTCTGCCAGCCAGTGCTCAGTGCTGGGGATGCAAATGAGACCATGGGAGAGGCAACTCTGCCCTCCTGGTGGTGCTCCCCTGGCAGCAGCTTCCCCTGTGGGCAGTCAGGAGGGGCATGGGGCCCTGGGGAGGCAAAAGGAGGCCTACAAAGTGCTGATGTTGCTGGTCGAAGATGCTGCTGCAAAGAGCTTCAGAAGCTCCCTGATACTTCTTTTTGAACCACATGAGCATTTAATAGCTGACATATCTCAAAGGGGGGAAAAACCCACAAAACCATAAGCACAAATATGGTCTTTCAAGCTGCCTTTTTCCATGGAGAATGCCAATGTAGTAATCCCTTGAAAGAATTACTCACTATAACTTGAGGATAGCAGACCCATAGCCAAACGTTTGAAGCCTTCTTAATTTCTCCATCTTATTTTAAAGAGAAAGAAATGAAATTGGGGGAAATGGGCATGTGAGTTAAAGGTAGGAAAAAAGAGAAATAAATACTGTGTATTAATTCCCATATGTGAAATAAGAATTCTTTTGGACTCTCCTGTGGACTTTGGCAAAGTTTTTTAACTTGGACATTTGAAATATTCGACTAGTCAAGCTATATATTTTCTTCTAAGTTAAGCTAACACTGTGGTCCTTGCCAGAGTGCTAACTCCATACGGGCAGGGATGGTCCCCATCCCCAGCACTTGGCACCCAGCTCCCATGGCACAGAGTAGACGCTTGATAAATAATTAAGGAATTAACAAGTGACTAAGCAGAAAACCGATCAGGAGACTGGTGAATTATAATCTACTTTCCACACTTATCATTTCCATTTTACTTTTGCGGCTGGCATGGTTCAATGGTTGAGCATCAACCAACGAACCAGGAGGTCACAGTCCAATTCTGTGTTCAGGGAACATGCTTAGGTTGTGGGCTTGATCCTCAATAAGAAGTGTGGAGGAAGCAACCGATCAATGATTTTCATCATTGATGTTTCTGTCTCTCTCCCTTTCTCTTCCTCTCTGGAATCAATAAAAATATTTTTAAAATAAATAAAATCAGATTGCCCTAATGCTTTCTCTAATACTTCATGTGCATAGTCATTTCTCTGGGCATTACTGAGCTTAGGTGATTTCCTTCCTAACATTTTCTCCTGCTTTGATCTAGGGGCGCAGGGGGATCTGTAGCTTTGAAGGGTGTTATCATTGGGAAACAAATGTCAACATATTGGTTTTACATTTCAGGCCTACCTGATATCTTTCCACTAAGTCCTAGCTTGTTTTGTTTTGTGTTTTGCTTAAATTGGCCAGAATCAGTTGTCTTGTTGATTGCAATCCAAAAATCCTGGCATTAAGACTCCTAACCTTTTGAGTTCAAAGTAATTGAAATTTATCTGATAGGCTGGAGTTAAAAGAGGGCATGGTTAGACCCATTGTGGGCCTGCTGACACAGGCTCAGGTTGGGGGCTCAATCCCCAAGGGACGTCAGGGTCATACAGGAGGCAGCCAATCAATGATTCTCTCTCATAATTTTTGTTTTTATCTCTCTCTTCCTCTCCCTTCCTCTATGAAATCAATAAAAAATATATTTTTTAAAAAAAGATGGAAGAAAAACTGGAAGCAAGTTATATCATGGAAGCCAAAGGCTTACATAGTAATTAACAACCATAAATGTTTAAGGTGTTGATTAAAATGAAAGTCATTGGTAAACTGAGAACACTTTTAATGGAATGACTGAGAATGGGCAACAGTCTCGTTGAATATCCATACAACAAATACATAGTAAAAGAAGTTCAAGAGTTAGAAGGGTTTGTTAAATTGGATGATCCTTTTCAGGTTCCTTCCAACCCTGAAATGATGTGATTCCAGATGACCTCCAAGGAAGATCTTTCAAGATCCCTCAAGCCCTCCTGATCTGCTGGTGGCTCCCCACCTTTTTTATGTGTAAAACCAGCCGAGTGAGTCTCTGCTTGCCCTCCTCATGTCACATGGAATAAAAATCCAAGGAACTACCAATTGCTATGTGGTCGTGACCCATGATGAAAACTAAATATCGCTTTCTTTATGTCATCACATAACCAACCGTTAAGCAATAAAACTTTGCCAGACTTTAAAGGAAGTGGTGGTTTAGAAAGAGGCTGAGTTCATGAGCGAATCTGCAAGTGCCAGGTTTAAGGTTAGTCCGAGAAGAAACGAGGGGAGTTAAAGTCACCCGAGGGCCTGTTGGAAGGACTGTGCATCGTCCAGCGACTCCAGACTTCATCCCAGGGGCCGGCTCAGAAGAGGAGAGTCCCGTCCACAGATCAAACCAGCGGGGGCTGGCACGCTCTGAGAGGGCCACTGGGAGCCGGCATGGCCAGCAGCCTACACCATTGCCAGCACTCTTCTCTGGGTTTTGAATAACGAAATTAACTTGTCGAGTAGAAAGGAAATTGAAGGCAAAGATCAAGTTTTCCAACTAAGTCAGAAAGAAAGCATAGCAGGGATATTTTTTACATGCTGATTTAAGAAACAAAGAGTTTTCGTCCTGGTTTAGTTACTATTAAAAAGTGAGTCACAACCCCCCTCTGCACTCAATGTCTACACCTATAAAATGGTAAGCAAACGCTTCTGCTTCTCTAGGGGGAGCAGGGTGTTCTGGCATGTGTTTCTATTGTGGAGGTTTTTAATATACGTTACCGTCACAGACTGACTTGTTAAACAGCTGTCCTCCCACCAGACTGTCAGCCCCAGGGTAGGCACAAGCCTCTCGTCCACCACTGGTCCCCAGCACCCTGCAGGCCTTGATAGATACCTGTTGGAGGAAGTGAATACCAAATGCCAGCTCCAGTGCCTGGAAAAGGCCGCTCCAGGAAAAGGTGAATGGCATCAATCTTTGAGAAGTGAGCCGAGAGCAGAGCCTCCCCCTTCACTTTTCCTCTACATTTGTTTGTTGTTGTTGTTGTTTTTGTTTTTGTTTTTGTTTTTATTGATTTTTTACAGAGAGGAAGAGAGAGGGATACAGAGTTAGAGACATCTATGAGAATCATCGATCAGCTGCCTCCTGTACACCCCCTCCTGGGGATGTGCCCCCAACCAAGGTACATACTACTGACTGGAATCGAACCTGGGACCTTTCAGTTCGCAGGCCGACGCTCTATACACCGAGCCAAACTGGTTTTCGCTGTTTTTTGTTGTTCTTGTTTTGTTTTGTTTTTTAAATATATTTTTTAAATTGATTTTTTGCAAAGAGGAAGAAAGAGGGATAGAGAGTTAGAAACATCGATCAGCAGGCTGACGCTCTATCCACTGAGCCAAACCGGTTTCGGCACCTCTACGTTTTTATAAAAGCCCAGTAATGGTACATAATAAGTTGTGACATCTTAAAACATTCCCCTCATCTCTGACACAGAGAGCACTACCATCCTGTCTTATGTCTTCCAGATAAACCAAAATTAGAAACTGCATCTCAAGTCAATTACTTTGGGGGGGGAAATACTCTTATGTATGTTTCTGGCATGTTCCGAAGAGGTTAATTTGCCTTGGGGTGCTAGGAGGGTGAACAGAAGAACAAAAAAGAAAATATTTTAGCCGAAACCTGTTTGGCTCAGTGGATAGAGCATCGGTCTGCGGACTGAAGGGTCCCAAGTTCAATTCAGGTCAGGAGCATGTACATTGGTTGCAGGCACATCCCCGGTGGGGAATGTGCAGGAGGCAGCTGATTGACGTTTCTCTCTCATCAATGTTTCTAGCTCTTATCCCTCTCCCTTCCTCTCTGTGAAAATTCAATAAAATATATATATTTTTTAAAAAGAAAATACTCTAAGATAAAACATTTTGTTTGTGATTTTCCCTATAGAATAGGTCACTAGGAGTGGGATTTCTAGACACTGAGAAACTCTATAAGTTTCCAGAGTTACCCCCAAGGGTTATTCACTTTAAAGTGATTAATTTGATATTATGTGAATTTCACCTCAACAAATTCTTTTATTGATTGATTGATTTGAGAGAGAGAAAGAGAGAGAGAAAAAGAGAGAGAGAGAGGAAAAGAGGGAGAAAATGTCAACTTGTTGTTCCATATATATATGTGTTCATTGGTGATTCTTGTAATGAGTCCTGACCAGGGATAGAACCTGCAACCTTGACATATGGGGACTGCTCTTTAAGCAGTTGAGCTACCCAGCCAGAGTCAATAAATTATTCTTTTAACAAGATAGCATCTTAAATATATTCTTTGTGAATGTGCAGTTTAAAAAAAAAAACCCTCTGTATTAAACGTTTAATTGAATACAAAATTTAATTCCAAATTAAATAATTCATTTTGGAGAAAGGCCCAGAAAAAGAAGATAGAGCTGTTCATAACTCATTGCTAACTTGCAAAGGCTTCTGCATAATGAGGTTCAGTCAAGTGTTTGATAATGAGCAGTTCATTTGGAGCTATTTTTTCCAAAATAGAGGATGCTATTTATGAGATGATTCTTCGGGTATTTATAGTTAAATGCTAATCTTTGGTTTTTAAATTTATGGGGAGACTCCTTTTTGAAAACCCCAACTTGTGACTTAAGTAACTAAAGGAGCCTAAGGATGCTTCTCATGGATGATGGACCCTTCCTTCTCCTCAGAGCCTATGTTTTTAGGCCAATGTAATACTTTGCTAGGGCCACCATGAAAGAAATTCATTTCCTCCCAGGTCTGGAGGCTAGAAGTCAAAGATGAAGGTGTCAGCAGGTTTGGTTTCCCTTGAGGCCTCTCTCCTTGGCTAGCAGATGGCACATTCTCATTGTGTCTGCATATGGTCTCTTTCCTGTGTGCACACATCTCTAGTATCCCTCTGTGTGTCCAAGTTTCCTTTTTCTGTAAGGACATCAGTCACACTGTACCAGGGCCCACACTGATAGCCTCATTTTAACCATTCCCCTCTTCAAAGTCCCTGCTTCCAAATAGAGTCGCCAACCAAGGTACTGGGGGTTAGGGCTTCAACGTGTGATTTGGAATGTATACAATTCAGTCCATAGCAGGCAGTACCTAAACTGACCCAACAGATTACAAAAGTTTTAAATAATAGCACAATCTCAAAATGGAATCAACCTTACCATTGGCAAAGACAGGCAGTTTCAAGATATTTTTCTTAGGTTGCTTCTGTCTCCAAAAGAAAAAATAATAATCATTTAAAATAGCATAAAGATGCTTTTACTTTACAAGAATCCAATTTTTTTGCTAGGCAAGGTCTAGTTATCAATGAAGTAATGAATCCTAATCAAGTTCTGGATAATTTTAATACTCTTTTAAAGTAATGGCACATTGTAGATTTCACTAAATGAATATTAGAAGACAAAGAGACTTATTCCCATTGGGAAATGCATGACTGTTCTGAGCCCGATTCCCAATTTGGAAAGTAGAAGTGATACCCATCTTGTCTATACCTCTGAATAGTATTGGAAAGACTTAGAAATAAACATATCAGAATAGTAGATCTAATCTATGAAATGCAGCATTAATACAAGGTGAAACTATTAATAATGACATCCAGTGTACCAAATGGCAGGTAATGTGATAGTTTAAACAAAAAAACGTCCATGACTGAAAGCTTATTTTAAAGAAAGGGTTTATTGATCCAAATTCTAGCCAGAAAGACCAGGTTCTGGAGGCATGTAGCCTGTACTGCCAGCAGTAGGGCTAGGTAAAAAACACAACCATGGCCGAAACCGGTTTGGCTCAGTGGACAGAGTGTCAGCCTGCAGACTGAAGGGTCCCAGGTTCGATTCCAGTCAAGGGCATGTATATACCTTGGTTGCGAGCACATCTCCAGTGGGGGGTGTACAGGAGGCAACTGGTCTATGTTTCTAGCTCTCTATCTCTCTCCCTTCCTCTCTGTAAGAAATCAATAAAATATATTTAAAAAAAAAAAAACATGTCGGAGGCCCCCTCTCTGAAGCTGATGGGAGCTTTTACACATTATGTTTCGGGGAAAAACTATGTAAGTTTTGTAAAAGAATTTACATCGGCTACTGATGAGGAAGGTGGGAAAAAGTGAGGGCAGGGACATCCCAGTCTGTGAGGGAGAGATATTTACTGCTTTTGCTGGTTATGTGCAACAGTCCTGCAAGTTCATGCCTATGCAGGAGGCGGTGGCGTTTGTGGTGGCTACAGAAGTTCATGCAAAGCTGTACCATTCATTCAGAAAGGTGAGCAGTCTACTATTAATTGCCCCAAAGCTATTCACTGGTTAAATATCCATGTCTCTTTCGCCATAATTTAATTGAGGGTATCTCGGAATTTTTCTCTTGTCAAATTAAGCAAGAGGTTTGTGACAAAAACAGAATTTTCGTGTGGCCTTTACTTTTTCACCTTGGTTTTACTTCAAGTGTTATTGAGTGAGTTTAGGAGGAGTAGTGAGGTGTGTTTTTTGCCATTAAGTAAGCTGCTCCTTCCATTAACTAAGAAAAGAGTCTGGAGGTGGGGAGTTGGGAAAGGAAGACTCTCAGCCAGATTCTAATTTTGCTTCTATGTATGTATGCATTTTTTTGGATTGAGTTTGAACTCAATTAGTACTCCTTTTGTGACGGGAATGTGTGAAATGAAGGGGATTCGAGAATTGGACCAGTGTCTATGGCAACATATCATTCTAAGAAACAGCAGTGCACTCCCGTACGCACTACCTGGTGGCGAAAGAGAGGAGCTGGGTGGATGGCTGGAGAAAGGTAGCAATCAGCTGCAATTTGTCTTCTGTAAATAAGGATTTTCTTTCTTTCAATGAAAGTTCAAAGCTTTTCTTTTTTGCCTTTCCTATCCACATAATGCTCATCAAGGAAGCTTTAGGCTTAGAGAAGAGTCTCAATTGGTAATTGGTTTCTCTTTTCTCTCTTGTTAGTTGCCTGTTGTGAATACTGTAGGAAGACTGAGTTGTTCACGCTAATTATTTCCACCCTGATTTATTATTCAACTTTGCAAATGTCATTCCTCATATATCTCTTTCTACACTGTACTCTGAAGGTTATAGGCAAGATAAATATACATATACTAAAATGTCCAGTGAGCAAATTTTATATTAAGATTAATAATTTTTGTTAACAACTACACTATAAAGAAAATGAAAAGACAGGTAACAAAGTGAAAACGTATTTGTGCAATCCATGTAAATCACAAAGGATTAGTATTTGGAATATGTATAAGAATATGCCAATAAGAAAAGGACAACCCAATATAAAGAGGAGAATGCACATCTAATATATAAAAGAGCAAAATATAAATGACTTTTCACAGAAGAGGATATACAAATAATTAATAAAATAGAAAAAAGATGAAACCTTTCCTTAATAATTAGGAAAATGCCAACTAGAACCAATCAGATACCATTACCTATTTTCCAGATTGGCAAAAATGAACACATCTGAAATACCAAATGTTGATGAGGACTTGGAACAGCAGGAATACTGGAAACAATTTTTAAAAAACACTTGGTGGGAGTTTAACTGGAAACAATTTAAAAAACGCTTTGGCTCTATCTGGCAAAGTTGAGTTTGCAAGCGCTGAAACCAGCATAGAATTATTTATAGCAGCATTGTTTCTGAGAGCAAAAAACAAAAACTAACAAAAAAAATCATGTTAACAATCTAATTGTTCATTAATAGGTAAACGGATTTTTTTTTAGGGCATAGTTATTTGGACTGTATAGGATATAGTCCAAATAACTATGTTCTACACAGCAATGAAAGAGTGAACAGCGATATGGGTGGGTCTCAGAAACAGGGCATTGTGTGAAAAAACAAGTCACAGACTACTTGAAGTATGAACCTTTTTATTCAAAACTCAAGAACAAATAAAACAACACACTGTGAAGGACACTATATTAATTTGCTAGGGCTGCTATAACAAAGCACCACAGATTGGGTGGGTTAAACAGCAGGAATGTATTTTCTTATAATTCTGGAGGCTAGAAGTCCAAGATCAGTGTAGGAGCAGAAATGGGTTCTTTTGAGGCCCCTCTCCTTGCAGATGGCTGTCTTCTCCCTTTGTCTTTACATGCCCTTACCTGTGTGTATGTGTGTGTCCAAATTTCCTCCTTCTTAAAAGACCAGTCATATTGAAGTCAAGGCCCACCCTAATGACCTCATTTTAACTTAATTATCTCTTTAAAGACCCTATCTCCAAATATAATCATGTTCTGAGGTGCTGGGGTGGGGAGTTAGGACTTCATCCAGTTAATTTTGAGGGAACACAATTTACCTATACACACACATACACACACACACACACACACATACACACACACACACACACACACACATACACACACACACACAAAGTTATAATGAAAAGCAAAAAATAAACTAATTAGATAATCCAAATAGTGGGTCTTCTTAGGGCTAGGTGAGAGATGAACCCAGGAAAAAGCACACAGGAGACTCCAATGGTCTTCGTGGTACTCTGCTTATGTGAGTGCCCTGGTGTCCATTTATTGTGTCCATTAGGTATGTAGGTATGTTCTTTAGTGTGCTTGAAAATATCATGATGATAAACTTCTTTCAAAAAAGAAAATGGAAGGTACTTATATCAGGACAGCCTGTGCATGCAACACGAATCTAACCAAATTAGCTTAGAAAATGTGTTAGCTCAATATCTGAGAATAATAGAAATCAAGATGGCTTAAACGTGGATGGATCCTAGGACTCAAATGTCATCAGAGTCCTCATCTGCTCACTCTCTCCTCTCCTGCATACTTCCTTCCATTGACAGAAAGAATTCCTTTGGTTTTGAGCACAAAATTTGCTCAGTTTACCTGAATATTTTTCATTGTTAGTTGTCATTCATATTTAAATTATTTGGGTTACTTTATAGTGAAATAGCAAATTAGTATCCTGGATAAATTTTTATGCCTCCCCATTTCTTTTAAATCTATAAAGAACATTTCAGATTAAAGTTATGGTTTTCCAATTTCCATAGCTAAGTCATTTCAGACAATAATAGGGTCCTGAAGTTCATAGTCTCATAGTTTTGAACTATGTAGCTAAGTCTATAAAAGACACAGAGTAAATGCCTGAACATGTGTTAATTGTGAAAGTTCCATACTAGCTCATCTTTTTAAAATGTGTGCTATACCATTATTAGACAGCAAATTTCAATATTCATATTTGTTTCTTTTGAAATATTCATAACCCAGAAAAAGTAATTATGTGTAAATGACTAGATAAAATGTTTTCTTATTAATTGGAAATACAATCACTCTAAAAATCCAGTCTCAAAAATACTGAGCTTCAAATTCTTACACTCACAAAAATAAAATTATCAAGAACAGAGAAATAGCCCTAGCTGGTTTGCTTTCAGCCTATGGACTGACGGGTCCTGGGTTCAATTCCTTAAGGGCACATGCCATGTGCAGGAGGCAGCCTATCAAGGATTCTCTCTCCCTCTCCCTTCCTCTCTGAAATCAATAAAAATATATTTTTTTAAAAAAGAAAGGAAAGATAAATAAACAAAATAAGTTTAAAAAAAAAGAAAAGAAATAGTGTGGGTGTGGGCTAGAAGGGGTCACTGGGGAAAAAAAGAGGGACATCTATAATACTTTCAACAATAAAGATAAATTTTTTAAAAATTAAAGAGCAATAAGAACATTTACATGATGAAATAAAACTACTTTTGTTTGTTGTTAGTAGGCAATATTAAATCCAAATGGGCTCATGCAAACTTGAAGAGAGATAACTTCAGGGCTTTCCTACTTTATGAAGTGGTGGGATTTATACCTCATGAAAGAGACACTAGATGAGATGACAATTACACAGGGCTCTCATTGACAATGGAAACATTCAAGAAGACCTGAACAAAGCACCTGAAAGGATAGAATTGGATAGAATTGGATCATATTTCTCTTCTTTATAACTCTTGAAGATATATTATTTTGCACACTGGTCCAAGAAGAAAATAAATATTAAAAAGTAATTGCAATACATTCAGCAGACATTATGCATAGAATGTACCAGGGAATCCACTTACTGAGCTCTTATTATGTGCCATGGACATGTTAAACTACAGTATATGCAATTTCTTCCACATTTTTCTCTGGATTAATTGAATTTAACTGGGACAAAGACAAAACTTCTGTAAAGGAACAAAAAGTAGATCAGTGGTTGCCTGGGGGCAGAAGAGGGATTGTTGATTGGATGTCATTTATTTTTTAAATTGGATTTTTGAGATTGATGGGCTTGCCTAATCAACAGCAAACATTTTGTAGTAGTCATTTACATATAATTTTCTTTTCAGGCTATGGTTGTTTCCAAAAGAAAAACATAAATTTAAGAGGAAACTTTTCAGAGTAATGGTAGTGCTTTAAAACTAGATGGTGGCTTGCATGCTTCAGGTTTGAGTATTGACCTATGAACCAGGAGGTCACGGTTCGATACCCAGTCATTGCACATGCCCAGATTGCAGGCCCATCCCCCAGTTTGGTGCCTGCAAGAGGCAGCCGATCAATAATTCTCATCACTGATGTTTCTATCTCTCTCTCCCTCTCTAAAATCAATAAAAAAAAATTCTAAAAAATAAAAAATAAGTAGATAGTGGTTATGAATGACTTTTAATACGGTTTCCCCCCCAAATCCTATGAATTTAAAAATAAAGCCCAGCATAATATTGAAACTTTGAACTAGTATTGAAAGCAGTTCTGTTACCAACCTTTACATAAAATAGGTATTTGTGCATGAAAAAACGTTTCTAAAGAACAGTTATAAAGTTTGATCTATGTTTTCTTCACTTTTTTTATTTTAGTTAATAATATATTGTTAGAATTCGCTTTTTTATTTTACAGTTAATAATATATTGTTAGAATTTTTAAAACCCAAGCAAAACATTTATGTCTAGAATAAACATTTAATTCTATTTAGTAGACACGTTTTAAGGTGTCATATTTAATTAATAACTACAGGCACAGATACAAAAACATCTATCTTGGTTCTTGCAGTTTATGCAAATTTCATACAATTATTCTCTACAGAGAGTTCATTTAAAATAATTTTTAAACTTTCATTTGCATTTATTTTATGCTGAATTTATTCCCATGCCATTAGTTTTTATTTCTTCAATTTTTCCTGGGGTATCTTTTTCTTCGGTGCCACCCCCTCTTCTGGTTTAGGAGCCATCTGCTCTTTTTCAGTAGGATCACCTCCATGTGGCAGAGAGAGCTAATGTGGGGGCTAAGCAGCCAGTGAGCTTTGGAAATTCTACACCATTTCTTGGGGGTTTTATTCACCTAGATGTGCTCAAAGAATAGAGACTCTACATCTAAACCCTTAAGTTCAGCATTACTCTACACTTTTAAGCTTGTGCAGTAACATGCAGCTCTCTTTTTGGGCCACTGACCCTGTGATCAGCCCCAATATTTTTGCTTGGGCACACCTACCAACTCCACCCCTGTAATGGCTGAACCTCACACATTGCTTCTGCAAAGGGACATCCTTCAGATACTTGGTGACTTTTGAATAGGTATACCCTTGATGGCCGGGGCAGTTTCACAAGTGTTCTTAAAGTGAACATGAAGATTTGAACCTCTTGATTTGCATGAGTTTATAGGATTATTTCAAGTGAATAGCAAGCCACCAAGCCATTTATAGGAAAAGCTAAAATAAAATGTCTTCAGCCCTGGCTGGGAAGCTCATTTGGTTAGAATGCTGTTCCAATATGTCAAAGGTCGAGGTTTGATCACTGGTCAGGGCAATTACAAGAATCAACCAGCCGAAACCGGTCAGCCTGCGGACTGATAGGTCCCGGGTTCGATTCTGGTCAGGGGCATGTACCTTGGTTGCAGGCACATCCCCAGTAGGGAATGTGCAGGAGGCAGCTGATCAATGTTCCTCTCTCATCGATGTTTCTAGCTCTCTATCCCTCTCTCTTCCTCTCTGTAAAAAATCAATAAAACATATTTTTTTTAAAAAAAAGAATCAACCAATGAGTGAATAAATAAGTGGAACAATAAATCTCTCTCTCAAGAAAAACAAACAACAACAGAAAACTCGCTTTAAATTACTTATTTTCCTTATTGTGAGCTACATAACATGATCCTTAATGTCATACCACAGAAAGCTACTTGATAAAATTTGACTTAATTTTACTGCAAAATGTTTATTCAGCCTCTAGGTCTGTATCAGCTAAGATACAATAAAAAAGTAATAACTTGTGTCCTCAGGAAAGTAGGTGACTTCATGAACCCACATTTTAAATTTTCTTTCATTAATTGAGGTACCCTGATATCACAAATAGGAACAGGTGGAGTCAACTGTAAATCTGTGTTTATGTCAAACTTGCCAGATGCTGAGAGAGAAGTTGCTACTAGGGTATAACACAGGCTCCTCCAGTCGCGGGTGCTTTGTGCACACTGTTAGCTCTGTGGCCATACGCTTCATTCATGCCTCAGATCTCAGTTTTGGCACCTCTTTCGGTAGAAAGTCTTTACTCAGCTCCCGAGTTAGATCAGACTCCTTCATTTTACTCTCTCCTAGAGGCATTCATTTCCTTCAGAGCATTTCTGTGGTTTGCAATTGTATAATCTTAATGTATTAACTTAATGATTATATTGTACAATTGCAAACCACAGTTCTATCCTACAGGGGAGCTCTATCCTACTCTGTGTGTTTTATTTTCTGAGTTATCTCAGGCCCACCCTCAATCCTACCCTCCAGGGAAGCAGAGCCCCTGTCTGGCTTTGTTCTTTATTGAAGATTAGAGGCCCAGTGCATGAAATTCATGCATGGGGGGCGGGCGGAGGTGGTCCCTCAGCCCAGCTTGCACCCTCTCACAATCTGGGACCACTGGCCCTAACTGTTTGCCTGCCTGCCTGCCTGATTTCCCCTAACCACCCTGCCTGCCTGCCTGATTGCCCCTAACTGTCTCTGTCTCAGCCCTTGCCTCAGTGGCTTCTGGAAGGACATTCATAATGACATCTGGAAGGTCATTCAGTGCATTCAGCTGTCCCATTTACTTAGCATTTTATGCTTTTATTATATAGATATCTCTTTCTCCTAACAAGCACCTGGCACATAACAGATGCATAATGTACTCACTGAAGAAGGAAAAGAAAAATATATTAGATTATTTTCCTAGAGCCACCCTTCCTCAGGTCCAGCCGACTTTACTAAGAGCAAATGGGACCCTCGCTGGTTTGGCTCAGTGGATAAAGCAGGGTCCTAGGCTCAATTCTGGTCAAGGGCACATACCTTGGTTGCAGGCTCAATCCCTGACCTGGGTCTGGGTGGGTGCAGGAGGCAACTAATGGATGTGTCGCCCTCACATTGATGTTTCTCTCTCTGTTTCTCCCCCTCTTTTCCACTCTCTCTAAAAATCAATGAAAATATATACTTGGGTGATGATTAACAACAACAGAAAAAAAGAGCGAATAGGGGTGATTAAAGATACATATTCAATGCCCTAAACTAAGCACATCAGACTTGCAGAAGAAGCTGAAGATGACTGCTCAAAAGCCAGCCCTTCCAGGTGCAATTTCCCTCTGATAGTTCCTGGATCCTGTTGCCACGGTGATAATGACTGTCCCATGTCATTTTCTGTCCACCAACAGTAAGAGAAACTTTGCAGTTGAGATATCATTTGACAGACAGAGTAGTTTCCATTGGACACTAAGTACTGCTACAAATTTTAAAATAAATAAATAAATAAAGTTACATCTTCAGAAAGCCATCTGATTGTGACCATACGCCTTGAAGCAAGCCCATCAGACCTGTTCTGGAGTTTAAATTTTCAGGGGATTACACAGGAGGACAAACCCTTGGAGGTGCAGTTGTCATCTGGAAGGTCTGAGGCCCTGGGAAGATGGGCTGTCAGCTTTTGCTCCATTGGGCCCTTTGGGTCTATGCTCTCTGAGATACGATTCTCCAACTTTTCTTTAAATCCCATGAGCTACTCCACATTTTTTTATTTTTGTTTAATTTAGCCGGAGTTCGTTTCTCTTCCCCATAGCCAAAGATCCCCAGCTGTTATATCTTCCCACCTCTTTTACTTGATCAGATGTAAAGACTGCTACATTGCACACTTCTCAAGACTGGGGATTAATGCTGTAAGTTTCAGAAGAGCAGCTAAAGGAATATACTACATTTAACCAATGCAAATGCTCAAACTAAATGGTTCTTTCCACCTGTGGCTTTGAACTCACCCAGAGCACGGCTTTTTCTAGCCATATCCCCTAGTGCATCTGTAGCACACCTTCCTGCACCCGAATCCTCCTTCATTTTTCATGTCTGAGCTGTGATGTGTGGTTCCTTTCACATCCAATGACACTTCATCAAAGTTCAAACAGCTTTTTAAGCCCCAAACCCCTAACATATAAAACCTCAGCCTCATGAACTCCCTCATTTCTCTCTAGGTTCTTACCTCCACCTCATCTTTCCTGCTTCCCTTCTATCAGAATAACAGACGCCTTCTTCATCAAGGCCACCTGCCCCCTCCCACCTGTCTGCTCTCCTGTAGTCCCAACCTTTCAGTCATAGCCAGCATTCACAGAGCCAAGCACAGTTCCAAACACTTTGTGTGAATTACCTCTTTAAATCCTGAGAACATCCCTGTGAAGTTGGGAGTATTATTGCAAATCAAGGAAATGAAGTTCAGAGAAGTTAATTAACTTGCGTAAGTTCAGTAGACATTGGGTCAAGACAATTTAACTCCTGAGCATGTGCTCTGGAACATGTTTTTCTGCCTCAATTTTATTTTTCTGACTCAATATTAAAAAAAAAAAATTCTCAATATTGTTCAAATAAGCACCACCAGCACCAATGAAAAATTTCTTGATCCTACATCTTCCTGTAGCCTTTTTCTTATCTTCCAGTTTTCACTGAATCCAGGTCCAGGGGCCACATTGGCCACTTCTCAGCTTTTCTCCTACTTAATCGCTACAGTACTAGTCATGACAACCATTTCCTCTTAAAATTAGGGGCTTTCTTGGTTTCCATGGAGCCTCTGACACTTGCTCTTCCTCTCCGTCCAGGACCACATCTTCTCAATCACTCTAATCAATTCCTTTTTTTTTTTCTTTCTGTCACCCCTTAAACATTGGAATTTCTAAGAGTTTTATCAATAAGAGCCTGAAACTCAATTTCCCCCTGCCCCAGACCCCATTCACATCTTTCTATCCTTATTCCTTGTCCTTGTTAAAGCAGCATATCTCACCCAATCTGCCTCTCCCTGTCTCCCCTCACCCAATGGTCAGAAAAACCTGATAGTATTTTTCCTTGTAGGAGTTTAATTTGGGTATATATATATATATATATATATATATATATATATATACATACATACACACACTGATTTTAAAGTGAGAAGAAGGGAAAGAAAGAGGAGAGAAAGAGAGAAACATCAATGTGAGAGAAACATCAATCAGTTGCCTCTCATACAAACCTCGAGCAGGGACTGAATCCAAAACCTGGGTATGTGCCTTGACCAGGAATCAAACTGGTGACCTTTCAGTATACAGGACGATGCTCAACTCAGGGAACACTAGCCAGGTTGTTGAAAACTAGTATATCTTCTGTATCTCTATTTCACTTCTTAAATATATGCAATAGTTACAATAACTTTTTATGTCCTTCTCTGTTAATTCTAACATCTGTGTGGGTTCCCAGCCAGTATCAATTGATTGATCATTCCTCTTATTGTGGACCTTGTTTTCCTACTTCTTTGTATGCCTGGTCATCTTTAATCGAATGCCAGACGTTGTAACTTTTACCTGTTGCATACTGAACATTTTTATATTTCTGTAAATCTTCCTGAGCTTTGTTCTGGCATGCACTTAAGTAACACAGACACAGTTTGATCCTTTTAGGGCTAGCTTTTCTGATTCCTTAGGCAGGCCCCAAGCAGTGTTCAGTCTAGGGATAATTATTCCTTAATACTGAGACAAAAGCTTCCTGTTGGATCTGCCCAATGCCATGAATTGTTAGTCTTTCTAGCCCGGCTGATGGGAGTGGGTACTGCTTCTGGCTCTGCAGGGGCATGAGGCACTGTTCATTCTGCAAGACTTGGCCTCACACATGTGCTGATCAGTCCTCTGCTGGACACCGGAAGGGGAGTCTCTGCAGATGTCCAGGCTCTCCCTCTCTGTTAGCGCTCTCCTCTTCGTCCTGTGAATCAGTCCTCTCTGCTCTGTCCAAGGAACTCAGCTGTCCCGATCTCTCCAGGCTCTTAGCTCTACATCCTCAGTCTGGGGGACCACAGCCCAATTGGGTTTCCCCTCCCTTGCAACACAGTCTGGAAACTTTCTCAAGGCAGCAAGCTGAGGCGATCCATCATAAGGCTTACCTCATTTGTTTCCTTTATCATAGGGATTTCTGTCCTTTGTTGCCTGATGTCCAGTGTTTTGTAAGCCATTGTTTTATATATATTGTTGATTGTTGTTTCAGGTAGGAGGGTAAAGCCAGACTTGTTTTCCCAAGCTGACCAGAAAAGGAAGTCTATGAAATCTAAAGGGTCAACTTGTCTCAAATGTTTGCAATCCATTTTTCTCACTTTACCAGAGCCTCATTGTTTCCTAAAATATTAATTTCTGGTTATTCCCCTGCTGCAGACCCTTTTATAGCACCCCGATTGTTTATGCCTTCACGACAAGGCCCATCCTTCTACTGCCTCCACCTCTGCCATTTCCCCGTATGTTCCATTGGCTCTAACCAAACCAAGGTATTCATAGTCTTCATCCCACTAATCAGCGCTTACCGGCACCTGCCTTCAGGCCTTGGCCCACATTGTTTCTTCTGCCTGGAATATTCTTTCTCCTCTTCCACCGGGTGAACACTTCTTTTTAACCTAGATCTTTTTTAGCACATGAAAACTTTTGCCACCAAGTGGAATTGCTTCCCTGCCTATTGTACCCTATGAACGAAATATTGTGCATGTCCATTTTACAGCACTTATCACTCTGTATTATATATATATATCTGCTTATTTCTCTGTTTCCACTAATATATAGAATATTCTAACAGGGTAAAGAATGTACTTTCTTTATATGCCCACTGAGATATAGAGATAGAGTACTGAACTAGACAGTGTCCTTGCCCTCATGGATTTTACATGGGGTGAAAGAGGCAGTTAATGCATGTAGAAAAGTAGAGCATATTTACAGAAGAGAAGAAGTTAGGATGTTGTTACCACCATTTGAGAAACAGAGGTGATATTAGCTTGAAATAGGATGAGGGAGGAGGAGGAGAGAACTGGATCCACGTGAGATGCATTTCTGAGATAAAGTCAGTGGAGTTTGTACCTGGGTTTGTTGGAGGTGAGGAGGGAAAAGAAGAAAAAGGTGCCTAATAAACTCATGTGTGAATAAGCTCCTAGACAATTGAAAACTAGTTTTAAAAAGATGAACCTATGGATTTGATTCAGAAGCTAAGTGGCCAATATCAGGAACATTCGCCTTATACAGACTACTTATCAGAGAATAGTAAACATGGAGCAAAATGGGTGAAGGTGGTCACAATGTACAAGCTTCTCATTACAGCATAAATAAGTCCTATGGACGTAATGTGTAGCATAGTGATTATAGCTAATAATACTGCATATTTGAAAATTGCTAGAAGAGTAGATCTTAAAATTACTAATAAAAAATTATAACTATGTGTGGCGATGGATGTGAACTAGACTCATTGTGTTGATCATTTTGCAATATATACATATATAGAATCATTATGTTGTAAACATATAATTTTATACATCAATTACAGCTCAATAATAAAAAATAATAGTAATGTTAGGTTATCCTTATTTACTGTCTGACCTTACTCAAGTCATGTAACTTCTCTAAGCCTCAGTTTTATCATCTGTAATATAAAGATAATTCTAGTATCTACGGTTGAGTTTTTATTTTTTAGGAAGAAATTGAAGTAACACTTTTAAGTTATTTTGCACTATGTCTAATATATAGTAAGTGGGAGCTTATTTCAACATGTTACTAGTGAAACAACCAATTGATTGTTTTGTTGTTCTATGTTCAAGAAGAATATCATGATTAAAACTTTTATGATTCTCTGTAAAATAAAGTTAGATAATTCTTGCTGTGACATATAGTTTATGTTCTAGAAAAATTAACAAAGCTTTCAAAAATATATACAAAATAAAATAACAAAGTTAAACTGGCATAAAAATCTCTCCCACTGAATGGAAATTTTATAATGATTGAATGCCTCCAAGCATCTTTCTAAAGTGGCCCATTTTCAAATACTTCTAACCTTGGGAGAAAAGCCCATCTGGCCAATCTTCTGGATGGAGCAAGGAGTTCTCAGTTCCCCTGGGCCTTTGGGGGGAGCAGGGAGAAAGGTGGGTGGATCCAACGAGAAGATGGCTGTGTCCCCAGCAGGGAAGGAATAAACAAGGTCTGTCACCAATTTCTTTGGAAACTGGGAGCAAGTGAAGACAAACACTGGTGAGCAAGATGAGAGAGAAGAGTTTCAGAACAGGAGAGAGAATGAGAGGAAAAGAAAAACAATCAGGGCCCAATGAAGGGCAGCTCCAAAGGTGGGGAGGGGAAGGTGCTGGTGATGGGTGTTGGTACACTTTCTGTAAGAAGGGAAGTAGGGGGAGATGAGAGAGCCCTCCAGGAGGGTAACAGTGAGAGTGGGTGGAGCCTGGCAATCCCCATGGACCCTCATCCATGGTAATATTGTGTATGGATTGTCACAATACCTCAAAGGCTAATTGCTATTATTATCTCCATGGTATAGGGAAAGAAACTGAGGCTCAGAGAAGCCAGTTAGCTTCCCCTCACAGCAGTGAGCAGCAAAGCAGGAATTGAATCTGATTGGGTTTAATCAGAGCTTGTACTCTCCTGTGTCTGGCTGCACTGCCTCTAGTTCTTGCTAATGAGAGGAAGACAGTAGGGTCAAAAGAATTGGGGAGGGGAGAAAGAATCTGGGAAATGCAAACAGGAAGTACTGGCAACATTTTCTATCTACAGTTCTTAATCAAAAATCGATTTAATCTTTGTGTCCAACTTAAAAAAAAAAGTCTTGCAGAAAATGTAATCTTACACCGTGGAAATAAAACATGAAGATTCTTAAGTACTTTTCTGTAAGGTGATTATTTGAGAGTTAGACTGGAAGTACTAGTTCAGACAATCACTCACATCTTGTGAGAATGAGGGTTGTTCAATATCTCTTAAGAGGTGATGATTCCCATTTCTGCTTAAGAAGTCGCTTTTACTTTATTAAGAAGGTATTTTTAATGGGTTTAATATAATTACAAAATATGTCTCTAAATCCTCAGGTGTTGTGAGCCATCAGAGTTGAGACAAGCAACTCCGTCTTAAGGAAATAGAATTAAGTTCCTTCTAGCAGAAGTTATGAGGTGTCCTGAGGGTTTGGCCAGAAGATAAGATTAACCTGCCGCTTAGCGTCTTTGCAACTTCCCCTTCCTGATCCTCCCCCACAGCTAGCCCAGCCTTGGAATGTTACACCTTGGAATGTTATGCCGCCCTGGCAGTTAGCCAATCCTGTGTTGCCAGATACCTTACCACCTTGTCACTCAGTGCCTAAACCAATTATACATTGCCAAAGACCCCTCTGCATAGGCAACCCTGCCCCCCTTTGTTTCTGCTGTATATATACAGCCATTTCAAAGAATAAAGTTGAGGCTTGATCAGAACCTTGTCTTGCCTCCATTCTTTCGCGTTCCTTGTTTGCTTCATTCTCTTAGGTGGTTCCTGCGTGCCCCCGTTGTTGCCCCGCAGGTCGGGGCACTCAGGAAGAGTTTTGACATTATAATTGTATATTTCCTATGTTAACCATTTAAAATCACATTTTCTTATGTAAGTTTTATCTGTAAGTTTTATCTGTGAACATGCCTGCATGTTATTATTGAATAAGAAACTGGACCTACACTGCCATCTGCTGTGTCACAAGTAGGTGAAAATCTCCCACATAAACTGGGCTTGAGCAAAGCAAAATATATATATATGAAAGCCTGTATAACTGCTTTGTGGACAATTAGTGCAGTTATATATTTCAAATTGTATTGTAAACATGAGGAGGAATTGTGTGTGTGTGTTTACTATGACATGAAAAAAAATAATAAATAATAGCGTAACAAATCTTGTGTCCCAACCACCTGTCCTTGAGGAATCTGTGAGACCCTTAGTGGATGCCTGATACTGTGGATACTATTGAACACTATATATACTACTAGAGGCATGGTGCACAAAATTCATGCATGGCTGTGGTCCCTAGGGCTGGCCAGTGATCAAACCATGAGTGTCTGGTGTGGAAAGGCAGGTCCCAGCTAACCTCTGGGCCCTGGGTTGCACCTAGTCCTCTGGGCCAACCACACGCCCCACTCCGCCTGAGTCATGGCACCCAAGTCCCCACCCGGAGATGCTGTGAGCACAACTGGACTCCTCAGTCTGAGGCACAGCGTGGGCCTCTGGGCCACCCAGTGGCGCTGCACAGAAACTGGGCAGGCAGCATGCTTTCTCCTGGCTGACCTCACAGACTGGCTCCTGTGTGAACCCATGGGGAGCTCGACCAGCCCCTGAGGTCCTGGCAGCTACGGCTGACTCATGAGAAGACGCTGCACAGGGTGGGGTGGGCTCCTCACAGGCACTTGGCACCTGAGCACGGCTATAGGGGGGTATATATATGTAAGAGGGTGTGGGGGTGCTTCCCTGGCACACAAGCCCTGGTGTCCTGGGGGAGGGTAACAGGGGGAGTGAAAGTAAGCTTGGTGGACACCCCACATTCTCACTGCACTTCCATCCCTGTCACCTCGGCCCCCATCACCCTCACCCTCAGGTAGCCAGCGAGAGGTCACAGTGCATTGTCAATGCCCAACATGTTCCGTGCTGTCCCCTGGTGGTTAGTGCATGTCATACGAGTGTTCAAACTCCTGATCTCCTGGTCGCCTGAGAGGACAATTTGCATATTAGGTTTTTATTATATAGGAATATATACTAAGTTTTTTCGTACACACATATACCTATGATAAAGTTTAATTTACAAATTAGGCACAATAAGAGATTAGCAACAATAACTAACTATAAAATAGAACAGTTGAACGGATAACTGGGGTGGCTACTAATTAGCAAACAAGAAAGTGAGGTAGGGGGAAAAGGGGAGGGGAGTGGGCAGGGGAGTGTATGTAGTGTGTATTCAGTGTGGATATGCTGGACAAAGGGATGATTCATGTCTGGGGCAGAATGGAGCTGGAATGGTATTAGATTTCATCATGCTACTCAAAATGTTACACAACTTTAAACTTATGAATGGTTTATTTCTGGAATTTTCTATTTAATATTTTTGGACTGCAGATGACCCCATGTAACAGAAACTGTGAAAAGCAAACCTGAGGGTTAAGGGGAAACTACTGTACTTTCTATGCCATCGATACTGCGTGCTTGTCCCCCAGTCCAACTCCCTACCACCCTCACAGCCATCCCAAGGAAATCTCTCTCCAGTGTCGTTTATCACTGGGAAACGTTTTACTAGGCACATGTGTACATTTAATAGGTAAGTGTGTTCACCTTTTCCTTCTGTGTGCTATAACAAGGCTTGCCAGTGAAGACATCTGTGTGCTAACAGCATTTCGTCCTGGGGAATTAGCGGAGAGAGCTCTATTCTGATACCATTGTTTCCAAAAGTATTTCCCCCAAATTTAAGTCTCAGAGTTGCCCAGGTAACTTTTTGGTTGTCACTAAGTCTTATATAATCATGGTGTTTCCTCTTCTTTGGTATGTCTAAGATAATATGTAAATTATGAATTTATGTTGTCCCTTTACAGTTCATGTTGGGAGAAACACATTTTAGGCAGAGGGGGAGCTAAAGAAAAGATACAGAGCCTGAATGGTGTGGCTCAGTGGTTGAACGTCAACCCATGAACCAGAAGGTCAGGGTTTGATTCCCGGGGCACATGCCTGGGTTTTGAGCTCTATCTCAAGTAGGGAGTGTGCAGGAGGCAACTGATCAATGATTGTCTATCATCATTGATGTTTCTATCTCCCTCTCCCTCTCTCCTCCTCTCTCTGAAATCAATTTTTTTAAAAAAGACACAGAGATAAGAGAGGGAAGAACAAATATTGGAAAGAACAAATACTGTCACAGCTGGAGCATAAGGAGATTTGGGAAATAGAAAGAATATGACCAAGGACCTGAGGTGGGAAAGCCATTGTGTCCTTGACAGAAAGAAGGGCGACTGGCCCACAAGAGTCATGCTGAGGAAGGGGGACATCCAGCATGGCCTCTGCTACATTCATGGTGATTCCACAGAACCAGGAAAGAACTGGTGGCAGCCCCCAACCCGGGATTCTGTGGTCAAGGAGGGAAGTAGAGCTGTGGTTTCAGAGCCGCCCTTTTGGAGGTGTGAGCATGAAAACGGAGAGAGAGGGGAGCAGTCAAAGGACTCGGGAGAGGAGCAGGGCCACAGGAGGTAGAAAAGAAAAATGGGACAGGTCAGTTTGGTAGTGAAATACTCCATACAGATGGTAACATGCTCCTCCTACAATTCTTCCCAGCACCTGATCACTGTCTCTGGCCATGACTGAAACCTTGGTGTGTGCTTTAGCTTATAAAGGTCCTTCTATTGAACCCCATAGAGGCAATCCCAGGAGGAAAGATATTGACCCTGAGACATCACCCCATCAGCAATCATTCCTTTCCCACCTCCTCTAGCCCTTTCATGGAAGAATAAAATGGTTTAGATGAATATCAAACCACCACCAAAAGAGGAGCGTGTGGTGTCTAGGTTATCAGGAGGAGAAAGTCTTCTCTTTAGATGCTGTTGCTAAAGAGGGATCTTAAACATATTTGTGGCAGGCCACATCTTTCAGAGTCAGGTGAGTGTTTGTGCTTTTATGTTTGCATGTACATGGTGGTGGCGGGGTGGGGGGGGTGGCGGGGGGCTCGGGAAGGGGACGATGTGAGATGAGGAAAGCTAGGACATCCCAATCCATTCACTGTCCTAAAACAAATTCTACAGTTTGTTCATCACAACAGTGATCAAATCTCAATCAGATCTGCAGAGCTCAGTTCTTTTTAGATGCTATATTAGGAAGAAGGTGTGCTCTTATTTATGGAATAAGAATAGGCACTAGTTTTATCACTGCTTTAACAATTTGTCACACACTTGGTGGTTTAAAACAATACAAGTTTATTATCTTACAGTTATGTCAGAACTGTAAGGTCAAAAGTCTGATATGGGTCTCACTGGACTAAAACCAGGGTATTGGCAGACTTATGTTCTGTTTGGAGGTGAAAGAAATCAGAACAGTGATTGCCAAGAGAAAGGGGAGGGGATTCATAGACGGGGCTACCAGAGAACAGTTCTGTATTGTGATTGAAGTGGTATTTAAATTGGTATGTAAATTTACTAAAACTCTTTGCATTGTACACTTAATATCTGTGCACTTTACTATCATAATGTTTTAAAGTCAGTTTTTTATTAATAAAATTTACATATTATAAGGAGAGCGCTGTTAAACAAATGAGCTCTAAAATAGACAGCAATATGTAAACACACCTGAAATACATAATCTTCTCAAGCAGAATATGCTATATTCATACCTAAATCAGTTGGTATTCAATGTCCATCAGATGATGGAATGAGCCTCCTGTTATGATTCAGCTCTTTGTTAAGAAACTTTATATTGGTATTAAATTCATGCTATCAATGAATGTTTTGGGAGATCAAAAATGTAATTCTACAGTGCTCAAAAAAAATTTTTTTTGGCTCAGTTTCCAGTTCATACTTTATGCTTACTCTGAAAAAATGGATCTGGGCCCTTTGAGCATGTTTCCTTTGTAGCTGGCAGGTTGTTAAGCTTTCTCGGTAGAGGGGGCTGGAGAGACACTGCAGGAACAGAGTACCGTTCCTGAGTCCAGTGTACTTACATGGCAGGGTACCCAGAATCCAGCTCCTCAGCAAATGAGGCTCCCCCCCCCCTCCGAACACCCCCCCCCCCCCCCCCCTTGTTCCCAGCTCCTGCAGCATGGGCAGCCTCTCCAGTGTCCAGCCCCTGGCACACACAGCCTCCCCAGCACTCAACTCCTGCGGAGCACACCAGCTGGCAGCACACAGCCACCTGCAGTGCCCCCCTCCCCCCATCAGCCCAGCTCAGCGACCCGCTCAGGCAGTTTTGTAGTGGAGGGCTCCTGGTGAGACACCTTCCTGAACAGATTCCTCCAGGACCCTGGAGAGGCACAAGCCTCCAGCAAGGTCTGTACCTCAGTCCTGGGCACAAGGAGGCTCTCCCGTGGGAACTTTGTCTAACTGGTTCTTACATCTGTTATTCCTGTAGTTTGTAGAGCTCTCTTTACTTCCTATTACCCAACCTCTCAGTACACCAATCTCCTGTTAGAGTTAACAATCCTCATATTAAACGTTCCCTTGTTCAAATTATGGCGTGACTTCTCTCTCCTGATTGGACCCAGGCTGATGCAAACCACCAGAAGCAAAATAAAGACATGATTTTTAACTTAAAACTACCTTATCAGGCACTTGATAAAAGCAGCAATTTATTCATACAGAGATAAAATACACACAGTATTTAAAGAAGGAAATGATTTACACACTTGAGATTTAGGTGGCTAAGCAAAATAAATGCATATGAAGAGATTTTTCTTATGTTTTTTAAAAATATATATTTTATTGATTTTTACAAAGAGGAAGAGAGAGGGATAGAGAGTTAGAAACATCAATGAGAGAGAATCATCGATCAGCTGCCTCTTGCACAACCCCCACTAGGGATGTGCCCGCAACCAAGGTACACGCCCTTTATCAGAATCAAACCGGGGACCTTTCAGTCCGCAGGCCAAACTGGTTTTGGCTCTTATGCTTTTTTGCTGATATAAACAGTTCAAATAATCATAATTACTTTTGTTTACTTTATGGTGAGCAAGATATATACATTCATCATCTTAGGAAGGTCTTGCACTGCCCTTTAAATGAATTTAATTGAAAGTTAAATTCAGGGAAGTCACAGACAATTAAATACGTTACAAGCTCTCTTCCCTTCTTGGTAAAAAATTCTCAAAACCTACTGTCATTTTAAAGAAAGCATTACTTTTTAAAAATCTGTTTTTATTGATTTCAGTGAGGAAGGGAGAGGAGAAAGATATAGAAACATCAGTAATGAGAGAGTCATTGATCCACTGCTTCCTGCACACCCCACACACTGGGGATTGAGCTCATAACCAAGGTATATGCCCTGACCAGGAATTGAACCGTAACTTCATAGTTCATAGGTCGACACTCAACCATTGAACCACACAGGTCAGGCAGAAAATATTTTTTTGTAAAAACTCTCTCTCTCTCTCTCTCTCTCTCTCTCTCTCTCTCTCTCTCTCTCTCTCCACACACACATACACACACACATACACACACACACAGATACACACTATTGATTCTGTTTCTCTAGAGAACCCTAACTAACACACAGGGATTCAAACAGACACCAAAATTCACTGCAACATCATTATTCACAAGAGCTAAAACATGGAAACAACCCACCTGCCGATAGAAGAAGAATGAATAAACAGAAGTGGCATATATATATACAATATATATATATATATATATATATATATATATATATATATATATTCCACTATATATATATTCCACTATATATATACATATACATACATATACATACATATATATATATAATATTATTTGGCCATAAAAAGGAGTGAAGTTCTGATATAGGCCACAACACAGATGAACCTTGAACATTATGCTAGAAAGAAGCCAGGTACAAAAGGACAAACATATGATCCCACTTATGTGAAATATCTAGAATAGACTAATTCATAAAGAGACAGAATGAGACTAGAGATTTCCAGGGGTTTGGGGGAAAGAAGGATTGGAGGATTGTTTCTTAATGAGTATACAGTTTCTATTTGAGGTAATGAAAGAGTTTTGGAAACTAATACTGGTGATGGTTGCACAACATTGTGCCACTGAATTGTACACTTTAAAATGGTTTAAATAAATATAAATTTTTGTTATAGATATTTCTATAGCAAAAAATAAAATATGTAAAGGTTAATCGTTTATTAATAAATATACTATGTTTTTTGGGGAGAGAGTGGGAGACAGAGATTGATAAAGGATCCTCAACGCCAAATATAATCCTTGATTGGCTCTGGCTTTCAAAATAAAAAACTATAAGATATTCTTAGTATAAGTGGGAAAGTTAAATAGAGATGGAACATAAATAGGCACAGAACATTTGATGTTATCATGAAATTGCTAACTTTCTTTGGTGTAATAATGCTATGGTTAATAGAAGATCATATTCTTAGGAGATACATGCTTTAATGTTTATGGGAAGTGTTATAATGTCTGTAACTAACTTGCAAATAATGATGCAAAAAAAAGTGTGTGTGTGTGTGTGTGTGTGTGTGTATGTGTATTTAGGGATGCCGGTTCCCTGTGCCTGCCTGCTCCTGTGGGGAGAGAGAGAGAAAGAGGAAGATAAAGGAAATGTGCAAAACATTAACAACTGTCAAATCCAGGTTGAGGATACAGGTGTTTATTGTACTATTCTGTCATTTTTTTGTTTACTTAAACATTTTCATAGTAAGTTAGAACCAAAATAAAAAATTTAAAGTCATACCATCCTACCTCCCAGAAAAAAATCTGTTAACATGTTGCTTTAAACCCTTTTAACCTTTAAAAAAAAAAAAAAAAAATATATATATATATATATATATATATATATATATATATATATATATGAATTCCTTAAAAATAAAACATGGGGTCAAATGTACATTGGTACGTCTTTATTTATTCAGTCAAGCAAGTTAACAGATGTTTATTTAAATATATTCTCTACATCCCAAGTACCTAGTAAATATTTAAAATCTCTGCGTTTTCACTGAACATTCCAAGAGAATTCAATGTGCCTAATTTATTACAGATATAGTTTGTAAAAATCACATAAAAGTAGATGAAAAAACTGTGAACTTTTAGTAACTGCATTGTCATCCAGGGGCATCTTCATCATGAAATATAATCCAGTTGAATTTTATAAAGTTGTCATTTAAAAAAAATTTTGCTGTTCATCGTTTAAGAACTATGTACTGCCTATACTGCTCCGCGCCTGGTGCTGTGGCGATAAGAAGTTAATGACATCAACTGTCTGCAGTGAAGCTCCCACTGACCTGGGATCTTCAATGCATTAGTATCCTGATTGGGGAGTTCGGAGAACCGGTTCCTATGTCACCGGCTGGTGGTCTCCAGGGGGCGCTTAAGATGTTATTTGGAGGATGAATAGGAAGACTCATGTAACACTAGATTGGGCCATGCATGGGCTCTGGATCCGTGCGTGACCCTTGCTTGGACCAGTTGCTTACCCTCTCTGTGCCTTAGGATCATGTCTGAAAACTGAAATAGTAGACATGAGGCGCTTAGAGCCACGCCTGGCACCTAAAAGCTTAATTTGCTGAGCACTTGCAATTGTTGCTGCTCATTTACGAAGAGCTACAATGTGCTAGGCTTCGTGCTTGAGGTCAGGGCAAGGCACAAGCCACGCCCTGCACCCACCCTAGTGGTTTCCTCCCTTCCTCCTCTCACTTGTTGTACAACTTAACCAAGCCTCTCTTCGGGGCATAAAACTTAGAAAACGTTCATTTCCTAAAGATGTGTATGCTTTTTGTTTCTCCCTGCTTTTGCCACCTCCCCTTGGGCTGAGGCACTTCTCTGAGGCCTTGACCTCTGGGGCGGGCACAATTCCGAGAGGCGCGGGCCTCTCCCATCCACGTGTGCAGACCCGGAGCTCCAGGTGGGGCCTGGGAAGCCGGTGGCCGCACAGCTGCGCCCCGATGAGCGCACCCACCAGCAACACCAACCCCCATTGGTCCTCTCTCCGCCTGCCGGCGTCTCTGCACCCAATCGGCGTTGAGCTTCTTGATCCGCTCCGGCAACCGACGTACACAAGGGGCTTGGGCGCCGGTGGAGGGAGCGGGAGGTCAGGCCATGAACTTGGGGTAAGCTGGGGGTGAGAAAGGGTCCCCCGCTTTAGAGGGCGTGAGGCTGGGTGGGCCCCGGGGCTCCTCAGAGAACCTTCCGGGCCTGCGGCGCCCTGAGGCGAAGTGGGCGGGGCCCCGGGCGGCCTTCACCGCCCGCCGCTGCCCTGGCTTCCCGCGTCGCAGCTGAGTTAAACCCCTTTCCCTCCTGAGGGAGGAGAGGCGTGCAGGAGCGGAGTAAACGGGAGCGGGGGGATGGAGAGGCCAAGCTTGGCGGTTTCCCGGGGAGGAGCCTGGCCCATGCCGGTTCCCTGCACCTGCCCTGGGCCCTGGGAGGAGAGGCTGCGGGTCGTGCGGGCGCGCGGAGGAGGCGGACGCCCGCGGCGGGGCCCAGGCCCCTCGGGGTCCTGGGGTTTCCGGGGCGCCGCGCCGGCCAGGCCCCTCTGCAGGCGCCCAGGGGATGAAAAAGGACTGCTGCCTGCTTTGTTTTCATCAGGGAGAAGTGTAACATTTTTTAAAAAATATATATTTTATTGATTTTTTTACAGAGAGGAAGGAAGAGGGATAGAGAGTTAGAAACATCGATGAGAGAGAATCATCAATCAGCTGCCTCCTGCACACCCCCCACTGGGGATGTGCCCGCAACCAAGGTACATGCCTCTGACCGGAACCGAGCCTGGGACCTTTCAGTCCTTAGGCCAATGCTCTATCCACTGAGCAAAACCGGTTTTGGCAAAGTGTAACGTTTTAAAGAAGGCGAAAAGCCCCCTAACGCAGCCAACTTCACATGGGTTAGCACATAGGACTTCTGTTGGAGAATTCAGGGGTGAGGAAACAGGGCAGCCGGAGGGAATTGACCCGCAGCCCCGCCACGCGGAGGCGCTTGGCGGTTCCACTGAGAGTGTGTGTTTCACCGACGCAAACACGAACCCTCCGTGTCCCTGCCACGGGAAGCCCTTCCAGCCGCCTTTCCCCGGGTTTTATCCTCTCCAGCACGTGGGGGCGACGTGTTCCTCACCAGACCTTTCCCAGCCTCTCTCCGCTGGAGCTAGTTTTGTCTCTTGGAAGTCACTTTTGTCCCACCTTTTTTTTCTTTTTTAAGTGAAATATTAAATTAACGTTGTGGGCTGCTCCTTTTGTGTTTAGAGGAGTTTTTATGAAGACCCTCACAGATGTACAAGTTTATTGACAGCGTCTACTGGCACAAAATAGGAGGATAGTAGCCGGCTCTGGCCTGTGGGGCTCAGATGGTTGGACATCATCTAATCCCTAGCACTGCAGAGTTGCTGGTTGCATCCCCTTCCTCCTCCCTCTCCCCCCCCAATCAGGGTACGGGTTCGATCCCCAGTAGGGGGCGTGCTGGAGGCCACCGATATTTTTCTTTCACCCTCCATAAAATCTATTATTTTTTTCAGGGGGGAAAAATATATATATTTATTTATTTATATTTATTTATTTTTTATTAAATTATTATCTGTGTAATATACCATTGCCCCCCTCCCCCAATACATGCCCTTCCTCCCCAGAGTTTTGTGTCCATTGGTTGTACTTATAAGCATGTATACAAGTCCTTTGGTTGATCTATCTCCCCGAGATCTCCCTCCCCTTCCTGCTGTAATTTGACAGTCTGCTTATTGCTTTACTGTATATCTTTTGGTTCATCAGTTTATAGTGTTCTTTATTATCCATAAATGAGTGAGGTCATGTGGTGTTTCTCTTTCATTGACTAGCTTATTTCACTCAGCATGTTTTCCAAATCCATCCAGGTTGCTGCAAATGATAATTCCTTCTTTTTTATGGCAGCATAATATTCCATTGTGTAGATGTACCATAGTTTTTTGATCCAATCATCTGCTGACGGGCACCTAGGCTGTTTCTAAATCCTAGCTAATGTAAATTGTGCTGTTCTGAACATAGGGGTGCATATATCCTTTCTGATTGGTGTTTCTAGTTTCTTGGGATATATTCCTAGGAGTGGGATTACTGGGTCAAATGGGAGTTCCATTTTCAGTTTTTTGAGGAAGCTCCATACTGTTCTCCACCAGTCTGCATTCCCACCAGCAGTGCACGAGGGCTCCTTTTTCTCTGCAACCTCGCCAACACTTGTCATTTGTTGATTTGTTGATGTTGGCCATTCTGACAGGTGTGAGATGGTACCGCCTTGTTGTTTTGATTTGCATCTCTCGGATAATTAGTGACTTTGAGCATGTTTTCATGTGCCTTTTGGCCTTCCTTCTGTCTTCTTTTGAAAATATTCTATTTAGGTCCATTGTCCATTTTTTAATTGGGTCATTTATCTTTTATTTAGTTGTGTAAGCTGTCTGTAGATGTTGGAGATTAAACTTTATCAGTGATAATATTTGCAAATATGTTTTCCCATATAGTGGGCTTTCTTGTTGTTTTGTTGATGGTTTCTTTTGCTGTAACTCCATAAAATCAATTTTAAAAAATCTTTAAAAAATGTATAGCAGCCACAGTTTTCTTACAGAGTGCAGGGCAAAAGTAGATTTATAGTTGTTAGTATGGAAAATAATACAATTAACAAATAACACAAGAATTAAATTATTTTGAATATAAATAATTTCTGTGGATTTATTGTGATAACAAATGTGTCAGTAAATATGAATATATATTAGTTGAAATAGAGTGAAACTCGACGCTCATACCGTGAATAACTGGGGTAGCAACATGATAGCTCATTTTCAAATAATGTACATGTTGGAAGGCAAGGGATGCTGGGAGGGGGCCGTAAAAGATCAACCAAAGGACTTGTATGCATGCATATAAACATAACCAATGGATATAAGACGGGGATGGGGGGCAGGTGAAGGCATATGCAGGGGGGTGGGGAGGCTGGGGGGAGGACAAGGGGGAAAAAAGGAGACGTATGTACTACTATTTGTAATGCTTCAAACAATAAAAAAGTAATGCACAAGTATGCCATAAAATGTTAATCAGGAGATCATTATGAAACTAATAAATGGAGTTAGACATGTTTTTCTCCTTTAACTTAAGTGAGGAGTTTTAGCATTATTTTTTCCAGTCTAGAGTTATAAAAGAATGGTTTAATATTTATAAGATTCCTGTATAATTCAAAAGAACAGATATACTCTCAGGTTCAAGTGATCGTTTCTGATTATTTAAAACATTTGCTGTTTCTTACAGACAACTTTCTTTTATTTTGCAGAGATGGTTTAAAGCTTGAAACCGAATTACTGGATGGAAAAACCAAGCTAATATTGTCTCCATATGGTATGCTAAGTTACTGGAATCTAAAAATGTTAACTTTTAAAATTCCTGTATAAAATTTATACTACTTTAACTGACTTTTTACCTGTAGTAGAGGGATATTTAAATGGTACTTTGAAAAAGTTTACCCTAACTTCCTTAAATTAATTTTTAGCCAATTCAAGGTACATCACTGCTAACCACTGTCAGTATTCATGAAATTTAATGTTCCAATATAGTTCATGTGTTATATATCTCTTCATTATATTTGCATGTAGCAAATATCCTAATTATCTAATGTATAACCTAAGTGAAAATGTACTTATTTATGTTCTGTGCATGTAAATAATGTAATGTTTGAGAAAATTAAATCTACAGTAAGACCACAGTTGCTAAAGTCATTTTTCATATTAATTTTAAAATAAGAGTATATACTTTGGTAGTCTTCTCATTTACATTATTTTCTTTTCCCCTGACCTGTTTATATTTTACCTTGGGAAATAAAAATGAAGTAGAAATACTTAAACCATACTATAAAACAACACTCAGGATCCCAAGTTAATGCTTTTTGGGGTTAATATTTCTACTGATAGTAATATCTTAAAACAATGCTAATTTAAACAAATTTTTATAATTGCCTTAGTATATTTTCAGTTGATCAGTAATTTTTTTTTCTTTTATAGAACGTCAGTCAAACATTTCTGTAAAGGTAAGCCAAACAAATGACTTTGACCTGACCTATTTTCACATGTAAAATGTGGTTTTCTTACAGTGATTTGAAAATAATCTGTGCTAAAATATTATAAGGGGTTAGGAGTGATGATAAGAAGTTACTGTTCCCTTGTCTTCAGGCCGGTTCTTTCACAGGAATGGAATAATAATTTTTCTGTTGTAAGAGCCTTTTAGAACCCTTTTCTCTAGATCAGTGCTGGAAATGTTCTAAAACTAGTGCTTCCAATATAGTAGCCACTAGTGGTAGGTGGTTATTGACTGAGGAAGTGAATTTTAAATTTTATATGTAATAGCTACAGTACTGGACAGTACAGTTCCCAAGATATTTAAAAATATATATTCATACTTGAAAACAAAATTTTTTCTTTTCATACTCATTCCATTTTTTTTAAAATTTATTTTTCAATTACAGTTGACATTCAATAATTTATATTAGTTTCAGGTGTAGAGCATAGTGATGAGACAGCAATAAACTTTAAAAAGCATACTCACCTGGCACAATACACAGATAATACAACATTGACTGTGTGTCCTAGACTATACTTTACATCCTCATACTGCCATTTTCCACACCAAAAGGGTATATTTGACTCACAAATTCTTACATGCATTTAGCTTTCTCCTTTAAGAGATCAAACTTGAGCTTAATGATAATTTAAAAATTAAAAAAAAAATTTAATATATATTTTATTGATTTTTTACAGAGAGGAAGAGAGAGGGAAAGAGAGTTAGAAACATCAATGAGAGAGAATCATCGATCAGCTGCCTTTTGCACACCCCTACTGGAGATCAAAACTGGGACCTTTCAGTCCGCAGGACGGCGCTCTATCCACTGAGCCAAACCGGTCTTGGCTAAATTTTTTTTAAAATTAGGAACCCATAGTATTTTTTTCTTTTTTCTTTTTGTTAATCCTCACCAAGGATATTTTTTCCATTGATTTTTAGAGAGAGTGGAAGGGAGAGACAGAGAGAAATATCTATGTGAGAGAGACAAATTGATTGGTTACCTCCTGCACGCACCCCTGACCGGGGCCAGGGGACCCGAGACAAGGTACGAGTTCTTGAAAGGAATTGGAATTGAAACTGGGACCCTTCAGTCGGTGGGCTGATGCTCTAGCCACTGAGCCAAACTGGCTAGGGCCATAATACCTTTTTCTACAGAATTACATTACCACTATAAAAAAAAATGTTTGATATCACTACTTTGTACTCTTTTTTCTTTTCTTTTCCACTTTTAGATTAACATCAGCCGAAATTTCTACTCTGCTCTTCCTTACAGTATTCCCTTTTTTCCCTTTTCTTTGCAGCATCTTAAAGTTTTTCTTGCATGTTTATGAATGGAGCCCATTGTGGATGATATGGCACTTTACAACTCTGAGCCCTTGATGTCTTTGCTGTTTCTTCCAGGTTTAATCAATTGGTAGAGATTGTTTTAATACTCACCATGTTGATAAATGGATGGTGATGATAAGAATAATTCCACAAGCTACCAATATAAAAATTATTTCTCTCTGTATATACTTATGTACATTATCTGCTCCTTAATGTTTGACTACAGATTGTGTATTTTTTCCTGCCCTTGCCCTGTTAAAATATTACAACTATTTTTATTTGAGTCACATTAACCAGTACAGTCTCTCTTTAAGCTCCTAGATTAAAAGCAACTTGTATTAGATGATTTCTACCTCCCCTAGCCTCTATTCTCTCTCATATGTTCCCTCTTTCATTGATGTCCTTGATGGACATGCTAGCTACACCATTTTTGTGAAGACATTTAATTGTCTTTTTAACTAATTTAGAACATCTGGAGATACATTTCATGCCTATAAATAAATAAGTTACTAGTCATAGACTTTTGGTAGAATCATCACAAAATTTTACCTGTGGTCTAGGGATATTTTACTGTAGTTTCTAGAGTAATAAGTATCAGATGATGCTAATTTTAAATTATATATCTTAAAGCAAATTGTTTGGATTTATCCCTGTTACTTTTGGATCTCCAAAATACTGATAAATGGTAACCGTGAGGTGATGGTTATGTTAATTAGCTTGAGTATTATCTGATTATTTCAGAGTGTAGACATGTAACAAATTATCGTTTTATACCTTAATATACACAATTCTTAAATTGTCAATTATACCTCAGTAAAACTGGGAAAAAAATACTGATGTAAGTTTTCCTTCTGTATTGATTTTTATTTCAGGGAGCTATTCTTCCCTATTTACAGAGCTTGCCGAGATCCTCCTTTCTTCACAGAAAATAAAAATCCCAAACACTAGTATTTATTTCCCTTTTTTTGTTTTAATCAGTTTTTTAACTTCTTAAACTTCACACTTTGGCAGCTCTATGTTGAATTCTTTCTTTTCTTAGTAATTTATTCATGAATTCTCTCTTCATAGTGTTTTTCTTTTTTCCTACTGGGTAAGTTCCTGCAGTACCTATCTATAATTGTTTTACCCATTCCTCACAGGTTGAAATACTACCATCTTCGTGGTGTACTCTTTAAACACAACTGAACTCTCTCATCATCAAGTTTAACACTGTGGTTAGAGAACTTCCTTAATTCTATCAAAATCTCTCCTGCATTTTGAATCTGTGTTAATGAATACAAAGTAAAGATAGTTACTAGCCTTATTTCTTAGGCTTAAAGGAAGATAAATGAAAGAATATTAATGATTTAATGTCATGAATAATTTATGAATTCTAAACTCAAAATTATCTCACAAATTATTTTAAATATAAAACATTAAAAAATTTTGTACAGCTTTTTCTACATGTGAAAATTAAAGTAGTGACAAACTAAAGGATATATACAATATTAGTGCTAGGAAGTACATTTTATTTTATTTTTTAAATATATTTTATTGACTTTTTTACAGAGAGGAAGGGAGGGGGATAGAGAGTTAGAAACATTGATGAGAGAGAAACATAATCAGCTGCCTCTTGCACACCCCCTATTGGTGATGTGCTCGCAACCAAGGTACATACCTTTAACTGGAATCGAACCTGGGACCCTTCAGTCTGCAGGCTCTATCCACTGAGGCAAACCAGTTAGGGCTAGGAAGTACATTTTATATACTAATATATATTTTTAATCCTCACGTAGATGTGAGGATATTTTTTTTCTGTTGATTTTAGAGAGGGTGAGAGAGAAATATCAAAGTGCAGAGACACAGTGATTGATTGCTTTCCACATGTGCCAATGGGGAAGGGGATCGGTCCTGCCACCAGGTAGTGCCCTTGACTGAAGCTCCAACCACTGAGAATGCCAACCAGGGCTACACATTTCCTATTTTAAAATGTTACTTTTCTCTGGTTCTGGCCTTGGGATCCTGGCCTCAAAAATTGTGAAATCAGCCAATATTAAACAACTGCATTGGATACTATCTTTATATTATGAAAAATATTGGTAGAATTAAACTAGGTTAAAGAGCAACATGCTACATAAAAATGTTTATGAGAAAGACCCTCCTTTTTGAGCTATTAAAGTCATCTTATTCCATAACCACTAGAGAAATGATCTGGGTTACATTTTTTTATTATTAGGTAACTTGAATATAATTGAATATTTGGTAGTTTACAATTTTTTGTTGCCTCTTTTCATTGTTCTTTGAATTAAGGTACAAAAAGTATTTAGAGTTGAGCTGAATATATAGTGTTCTTGTGCCAAGTTTTTTCTTACTTCTTTGTTAAATATTTTTGAAGATCTCTTCTATATATTTCTTTGTTTTTGCATTTGTTTCTTATTTTCTTTTTGTGTGTATATTATTTTTGATGTAATTGTAATGTGGTAAAGTAATCTAATTAAATTAGAGCTCCAATTAGTAGATTTCTATTTAACAAGGACTTAGTACACTGTAAAAGTCCAATATATGTGTAGAGCTGTATTCTTGGCTTTATTCTGAGATTAAGAGAGAGGAGTAAAACCTAGTCTTTGTTTCTTGGAATGGGAGTGTCAGGTAAATAACTATAATACAAGAATAAAATATTAGGGTTATAAATAGAAGAAAACAGCCCTCACTGGTTAGGCTCAGTGGATAGAGTGTCATCCTGTGTTTAATTCTGGTCAAGGGCACATGCCTGAGTTGTGGGCTCCATCCTCAGTAGGGCATGTATAAGAGGCAACCTATCAATTATTCTCATCATTGAAGTTTCTCTCCTCCATTCCTCTCTGAAATCAATAATATATATTTTGAAAACACAGGAAAGAGCAACTCTTTGTCGTTTGAAAAGACCAGGGAATGCTCATTAAGGATTGATTCCAGTCAAGGGCATGTACCTTATTTATGGGCACATCTCCAGTGGGGGGTGTGCAGGAGGCAGCTGATTGATGTTTCTCTCTCATCAATGTTTCTAACTCTTATCTCTCTTCCTTTCTGTAAAAATTAAATAAAATGCATTTTTTAAAAAAGATATTTATAGTCAAAGAAGTAAGGAAGTGTATTCTGAGTTCATGAAATGGTGGGCAAAATAGCTACAAAGCATAATTAGCATTTGGGAAATAGTGTGTATCTTGGGAAGTGTAGAACATAAAGCTTGGCGGGGTTACAATCATGAAGAGTTTAAATGAATACTCAGTTTGAATTTATTTGTACTTCATGTCAGGATCACTAAAGAATTTTTGAAAAGTGGGCTAGATATAATTTAATTTGTGTTGTAGGGCTTCAGGCAACTCTGTGAAGGATAGTTTTATCCTAACAGATCTGTTAAAGAAGGGAAAAGAAGGGAAAGATTTTCAAGATATTTAAGGGAATGCATTGCACTTAGCAGTTCAAGTAAGACGCTTAGAGAAATGAAATGCTCAACTACTAATGCCTAAAAAAAAAAAAAAAAAAAAAAAGTATAAGTCAAAGAAGGGTGAGATTAGTAGGAGCTGTAGTAGTTGAAAACTGAGGTGTTAGGTTCAGTTTATTTGCAGTCTGCTGATAATTTGCTTAATCCACAAAGTGGTTTTTAAAAACCAGAATGAGTCACCAATGTCTAAAAATTGGAAAATTTAAAGTAAAACATGGCATTTTTGGTTCCCTTGAAATATTGGATGATCTAGTAAATAGATTTTTTTTAGTAGTGTAGGTTTTTGTTGTTGTTTTTGTTTTTTTTGTATTGTAGCTTGGTTCTCCTTTAGGCGGAAAAGTACTGTTCAGTTTATCCTAGGTTCCACCCACTCTACAATACAGTAGGCATTTGAGTTTTCTACCTCTCATTTTCAGAATTTGTTGTATTAAAATAGCCAAAGGGATGGGAGAATACAAAAGTAGAACAATATGTGTTTGGTGAATTGGTCAAAGTTTGATTGTGTATTGTGTACTTTATTGAAAGACGGAAAATTGGGATATGATAATCTAGATGAAAGTCACGTGGCATCTACTTCATTCCTTGGTAGTAAGAATATTGTCTTATTCAACTTTACACATCCAATTCTTTTTCCCATAGTAGCACATAAAAACACTTAATGATTAAATGACTATTGGAATTATTTTAGGTTAGTTGGGTTTGCAGAAATGTATAGTAGATTAAATGGGATAAATTGGAGATAAGCTATCTGTGAACTAGTAATGAAATGAAAACCTAGTTTTAGGCTTATTGTTGTGTAAATGATGAGAATAAGGCTTGAAAGTAAGAACCAATACTTGCTATTTAGCTAAAAAAAAAAATTCTAGAAAAGGAAGATAAATAACTATATAATACAAGAATAAAAGATAACTCCATGATTTCTGGCCTGAGAGATTAGAAGTAAAGAGCCACAGAAATGGGATATTTTGTAAAGGGGAGCTAATTTGGAGGAGAGATGAGGGATAAAGAATTATTTTCTAAAATGGCATAGTTAAGGATAGTCATTGAACAAAAATTTATTAAACACCTAGTGGGGGAAAAAAAAATAGGGAGGTGGGAGTGAAAATAGAGCAGGAAACCTGCAGTTTTAAATAAGAGTGGACAGAGAGGAACTCACTAAGCTGGTGATATTGGAGCACATATTTGAAGGACATGAATGAATGAGCCTTATAGAATCTGAAGGAAGAATATTCCAGATAGAGGAACTGACTAGTACTAAGGACTAAGACTGAAGCTTCTTGTTGAATTTAAAGAACAAGGTACCCTAATGGCTAGAGGCTTAGAGAAAATGAGATTAGAGATGAGATAATGGAGGCAAATGGGAGTATACCTGATCATTAAATATTTGGTCAGAGTGAGAAGTTCAGCTTTTTCCCCAAGTGAGATGGGAAGCCATTAGAAGCATTTGAAGAAAGTGGCATGCTCTGACTAACATCTATATCATAAAAGGCACATGGTCGTCATGCCATCACGCACGCTATCATAGCATGCTGTGGGCGTGAGCTACTAGAGGTAGAGAGCTATGGGCAGCGGAGAGCTACTAGCAGCAGTGGGCCAGGCGGCCAGCTGAGGCAAACGGAAATGAATTGTGTGCAATGGGCCTCAAGTATTAAGATAATCACAGTGGCTGCTGTGTTGAGAATAGACTGTGGAGCAAGTGTAGAAGCAGGAAAACCAGTTAGAAGGTTTTTCAGTAATTTAGACGAGGTAGTGGCTTAGAACAGAGAGGGGCAAGAGATGTTTAAGAGTAGTGTCAGATTAGGATATATTTTGGAGATGGAGCAAAACAAGGTTTGATGACAAGTTAAATGAAGCCTATTAGAGAAGATTCAAGAATAATTGAAAGACAGGGAAGTTATTAGGGGCAAGAGGGAGATCAGGAGTTTAGTTTGGGACATGCTGAGTTTGAAATGTCTATTAGAAACTCAAGAAGAGATCTTGGGACTGAGCCCTAGGCATTCCAGTTTTAAGAGATCTGAGAGAAAAGGAGGAGCCACTAAAGACTGAGGAGTAGTAGCAAGAAGAACCAGGATTGTGGAATCCTATAAGTGAATATAGAGAAAGGGTTTCAAAATGGAAGCAATAATCAACTGTATTGGACACTGCCAGGTCATATAGAGGTTAAGATGAGAGTTTGAAAATTGGTAGTAATTGAATTTAGCAGTGTACAAATTATTAGTGACTTTGATGAGCAGTTTGGGTCAGGTGGTTGGGTGAAAGCTTCGTTGGGTTGGAATTATAGAAGATGAGAGGAGAAAGTGGGATCAAGAATTTTTTAAGATGGTAAAAAAGATGTTAACAGTGGAAAAGAAATGGCGATGATTCAAGAAAAAGCAAAGTATTCCTAGAGAGAGATTCTTGAGAAAGGGTTATGGGATGTGTCAGTAACAGGAGGGCAAGCAGTTTGAGTACAGATGCTGATACAGATTTGATGGTAGAAACAAAGTTTTTTTTTCTCTCTTTTTTCTAAATGCTTCCTTGTGAGATTTTTAGTGAAATATTAATCAAGGTCTTCAGCTGAGAATTAGTATGAAAGAAAGTATTAGGGGCTAGGAGAAAGTTGAGATTATTGCTAAATGAATGAGATGAGTCTAAATGAACTTTGGAAATGTGTGCCTGCCAGGTAGCATGAAGAGCCATTGGTGGTTCCTGGGTATGTATTTAAGATGAAACTGTATGTTGTGACTGTGTGTTTTTCTCTTTGGTTGCAGTCACAGAGTAGGTGAAAAGTTAGATTTTACCAGGTTTGGGATTTGCCAAGTATATTTGATATAGAACAGAGAAGTTGAGAATGGAAAACAGTGATGGTTTTGGTTGATCATGGAATTTAAGATGGGTAAAGAGGGATGCAAGGACAAGAGGAAGGTGGTAGGATCAATATAGATCCCAGCAGAGTTAGAGAATTGTTGGGATATGTTAAGAAAGTTAAGCTGGAAAATAATAGGAGGTGGTGGTCATGTGCAATGCTTGAAATAGATTATGGCGGGATTGCAATTATGAGTAGTTTCAAGGTCAGTATAAAATGCCGTGTTTCCCCGAAAATAAGACATCCTCCGAAAATAAGACCTAGCACATGGAAAGAGAAGACATCCCCTGAAAATAAGACCTAGCGCAACTCTGGGAGAAAAAAATTAATATAAGACACTGTCTTATTTTCGGGGAAATGGTATCACTATGGGAATGAGTAACTGAGGTAGTATGAAGGACAAGAGTATAGAAACAGAGTTCAAAGAAATGAGAGACCAATTTATTGGAAGAATGATCTATGGATATGAAAGCACTGATAACTAAGGCAGAGTTATGTTAGAGGGATGATGACCCATGGGTTAAATTATTCAAGGAATAAGGGCTAGTAGCTTATCTACACTAATAAAAGAGGAACATGCAAATTAACCATCACTTCACTACCCCAAGCTATGCCTACCAGCAGTCAGGAGTGAGTATGCAAATTAACCCAAACAAGATGGTGGCCTGCCACGTAGGTGGAGCAAGCAGGAGGCTTGGGTTGCCCTGGCAATGGAAGAAGCCAAGTTTCCCACCCACCCTGACCAGCCCTGGCCTCAGATCAAGGCTATACAGTTTCAGTTATAGGAGATAAATAAATCCCAACAAAAATGATGGCTACCACAGAGCTGGAGAGAGCAGCTTGGGTTGCCTCTGGCAATGGAGGTGAGGTACTGGAAAAAAAAAAAGAAAAGAAAAAAAAAAGGAGGAGCTGGGACCTTGGGTCACCAGGAGGGGTGATCAGGCCAGGATGGGATTGGGATAGCAGGGGCCGTTGGGGGTAAGCAGACCAGCAGGGGGGCTAGTTGGGGGTGAGCAAGCAGTCATTGGGGGTCAATTGGAGGTGATCAGGACAATGGGGGGGGCAATTTGGAGTGAGCAGGCCAGCAGGGGGGCAGTTGGGGTTGAGCAGGCCAATGGGGAGGGAAGGTGAGAGTGAGCAGGCCAGCAGGGGGAGCAGTTGGAGGTGATCTGGCTGGTGGGGGGACATTTGGGGGCTACCAGGCCAGCAGACAGAGTGGTTAGGGGCAATCAGGCAGGGAGGCAGGCAGGTGAGCGGCTGGAGCCAGCAGTCCCTGATTGTGAGAGGGATCTCCAACTGCTGGTTTAGGCCCAATCCCTGTAAACCGGCAGTAGGACATCCTTCAAGGAGTCCCAGATTGGAGAGGGTGCAGGCCAGGCTGAGGAACACCCCCCCACTCTCACCCCCACCCCACCCCTGTCATGTAATCATTACATGAGATTCAGTGCTGAAGTAGAATGGAGATGTCCTATAACAATAGAATAAAAGTTCTTCATATACTTTATTCTGAATTAAATATTTCCAGTCATTGGTAAAGCTTTCAAGTGAAGATTTGCAAAAGTTAAAAGTTAGGTGTTTTTTTTTTTAATATATACAATATATTAGCTAAATGGGAAAAAGTTTAAAGGTCTGATTTATCATATATATCAAGATAATTATTGATTTTTCATGGGCTGTAATAAAGAATACATTTTTGGTATTTTAACAGATGGGAAATAAAACTAAGATTGGAAAATGTCTTTTAAGAACAAAACAAACTGGATGCATTCTAAAGTCAACACAAAATACTTGTATCAGTAGTGAAAAACTTTTGGAAAAGAAGAGAATTGGTTCTGAAGCATCACTGGCAAAAGGTGAAAAAAATAGTATGGCTAAAGATTTATGCAAGCAGTATGCTGATAAAGACTGTCTTCATATCCGGAAAGAGAGTTCACCTATAACCCCTAACATACAGAAGACTAGAAACACCTTAAATACACCTGTAATAGCTAAACAGAAGCCTTGCAAAAATCACATCACAGGTGAAAATATGAAGAGTAATTTGGTGTGTCTAACACAAGACCAACTTCAACAGATTTTGATGAATGTAAACCATGGAAATAGATCCATGTTCCTGACTGAGAATGGAAAGGAGGAGGAAACAAGTAAGACCTTCTGAAGTTTTAATACATTTTATTGATATAAAATGTTTTAGAATTCCAGGTTCATTGAATTTTTCAAAACTGTGCCTCTTAAATTCTATTTTAACATAACAGTTTTTCAAAATGATTGATCTCTTAAGGTAAATAAATGTACAGGATTACTTTTATAATATGTCATATATATGGTTAATGCCCAGAATATTATTCTCATGAGCCATAGCCTTAAGAAATCCAGTTTTCTGTGAACTCTAGAAAAGATGGTAACACACAACACTACTGTACTTTTATTAGAATGTAGAAAACGTTACTTACATTAAAAAGAATTATATAAAATGGCCAAAACCGGTTTTGCTCAGTGGTAGAGCGTCGGTCTGCGGACTGAAAGGTCCCAGGTTCGATTCCGGTCAAGGGCATGTACCTTGGTTGCGGGCACATCCCCGGTAGGGGGTGTGCAAGAGGCAACTGGTCGATGTTTTTCTCTCATCGACGTTTCTAGCTCTCTATCTCTCTCCCTTCCTCTCTGTAAAAAACAATAAAATATATATATTTTTAAAAGAATTATATAAAATGTTCCACCAAACCATTATAGTACTTCTAGTGAAAATTGAGGGACCCCCTACTGTGAAGATTTGACTTGCTTGCTGAAAATGTTGATTTTTCCTGGCCCTTATATTTTGCTTTTCCTAACTCACAATCCATGCTAAGGATTGGCAGCACTATCTTTTTAAAATACAAAGTTGAAAGGAGTAGTAGAATATTACATGCCTTCTGGTGTGGCTCAGTGGATGGAGCCTGCGGACTGAAGGGTCCTGGATTCGATTCCGGTCAAGGGCATGTACCTTGGCTGTGGGCACATCCCCAGTGGGGGCATGCAAGAGGCAGCTGATGGATGCTTTTCTCATCCATGTTTCTAACTATCTCTCTCCCTTCCTCTTTGTAAAAAATCAATAAAATATATTTTTAAAAAAGAATATTACATGCCTTCTGTTTCAATAATCATAATTGTAAGCTTTGAGCTAAGGAATTGTGAATAAGTGGAAATATCATTAACATTTTGTGAGGCAATAGTGAAATAAATAAAAATAAAATTAACAGTCACCAGGAAGAGTTCTCCAAATAAAGTATATGAAGATATACTCCCAAGGTGCTAAGATGGAGTCATCTACATTCTCTTGGTCTAGATTATAATCCTTTGTTAAATGAGAGCTAGATTTTGTCTTGTAAGTCTAGAATTTTACTTCAGAAAACAAAAAAATAAAAACTTAGCAAAGAGAATGAGAGAAAATATTAATAAAGTTAAAAGCAGAATTTTCCTAATCATACAATGACCTACATATTGGATATGCTCTTTCTTCACTAGGAGGACTAGCATGTTAAGGAGCAATGTAGAATAAAGCCAACATGAATCAAAAATATTCGGAATAGATATAGCTGGGGCATAAAGCCAGTGGCCCATGGTAAAGTTTTTCACTGATTTCCAAGCTACATTAGGAAAAGGTAGTGAGTTTTCATAGAACTATTTGCTTTTATTCTCAATGAAGTTGTCAATTGTTTTTGTTTATATTATTTATAGTATATGTTGGCAGGAGTAAATGGAAGTTTATTTTTGTTCTTGTTTGTTGTTTGATTCAGGAATTTGTACGGCTCTGCTCAGTTTCCTTTTTTGACAAAAAGTGAGTCAAATACCCACTACAAAGATTGCTGTGAGAAATAATTAGGTGATGTGTAAGGCAATGTTTTTTAAACTGTATAGCAGTATGCTAAAATAAGGTAATAGATGCAATTTTAGTATTAATTTTAAAGCATGCATTTTACTTCCTAGGTCAGTACAGTCTACATTTAAACAGTATTCCTAATCCGCATAAGGATGAGAACGTTATGGAACTACTCCAAAAAACTGAGGTGTCATGTGTCCAGGATGAAAATAAATCTGTTTTAAATAAAAGTCAGGAGACATCTCAGCAGTTTGAGCAGAAAATTGCCATGTATGTAACTCATATCTTGTGAATATGATTTTTTCTTGACTTTCTTGTGAAATATTAACTCTGAAGACTTAAGAGCTAGTTAAAAGTTTATTACTGAATACTATGGAGTATGTTGTGTCAAAATGTATAATAAGGTTTCAGTGATTTTTTTGTGTTTTGTCTCAGAGAGAATGTATGGAAACCATCAGACATATTCAGTACTCTGGGGGAAAGAGAACGTGATAGAAATTTGTTGGAAGCAAAAAAAGCCCAGTGGAGGAAAGAGCTTGGTAATTATTAACACCTATTATTTTATTAATAGTTTGGTTGGCTTACAGAATATTTATTAAGGATGAAATAGATCCTTCAGTATAATATTATCAAAAGTTTTATAACATTTGCCATTTAGAGGAGTTCTCTGTAAATGTATAAAAAGATTGTGGTTTCACATGCACTTAGGCTGTACCTTTGTTTTGGTGTGTACCAAAAGCCAGAGGTGAGCATTGATGTCATCAGTGTCATTCCAGAGCTCCTGGATCTCAAAGATTCCTAAACTTTTCTCATTTCTTGAAAATCCATTATCATATTTTTCCATTATAGAAATCCTGTTGGTTTAAAGATGGTTTTATTTAAAAATAATTGAGTTAATTTTTAAAAATAATTAAAATGTTCTAATGAAGAATTATCAATATGATATCAATTAGTGTATTCTACACAAAAACAAGCTTATTGCTTTTTGTCAGCCTGTATAAACTGTATACTAACAGAAATATTTATAATTTTTGTTAGGGTCTTAAAATATTGATAATAACTAAGAAACTCCCATTACTTCTTGGACTAGACTTGTAGTCCATAGTTTGGAAAATACATGAAGTAAGAGTTGTACAATACTTTTTAGAAATAGCTGTACTAAGAGCTTGAAGATGAGCTTCACCCTCCTTCCTGTAAGGCAGTCATGCTGATACAGGATGGTGATGTAGAAAAACAGATAAGCAGAAGAATTAGGGAATGAATTGATATTGGAAGTGATGGTAACAGAAGAATGAAGAAATTAAATATATGGTAGCAGTATCAAGAGATTTGGAGATCTGATCTATGTTTATAGCATAATTTCAGCTTTAAATAAAATCCAGCTTATCAAAATACAGTACAAAACTTCTGAGGTAAGATATGGAACTACTTGGAAATGTCGAAAGTGTTTTATGCTTTAATTTTTATCTTTAAAAATACAATTTTCTTTTACTTGATACTGTTAGAAAATCACATCTTTTTTGTTAAAGCTATGCTTTCATTAATTTTCTTGGAATTTAAATTTATATATCTTTGACATTTTAAGAACTATTGATTTGGGGCCTTGTTTATTTATATTGTTTTGTTAGCACAAGATTTTATATTTTTTACTCTTTTCACAGTTATGAATAATGCTGACATTTATTAAATATTTATTTTGTGCCAGGCCCTGTACTGAAATAGGCACTGTTATTACTCTCTTTTTTCAGAAGAACAATCAGGTTTAGAGAAGTGAACAGTAATTTGTCCATAGATATATAATGGGGAAATAGTTGAACTTGGATTTGATCCCAAGGATTCTCTGAATCCAGAGTTGTTACTTTTATGTATCTTACTAATAATTGACTGAACATTTCAGGAAAGTAGAACTTAAGAATAATTAGCATAATATAAACTATGTTGTCCTGAAAAAATCTCTTTATTGATAATTGTAGTAGACATTATTACATCCATTTGTGCCATGCTTAAATTTGGTTCTGATTAAATGTTTTATTCCATCTCCCTTAAATTTTTTCTCTTGTGAGTTAATCTCCTCCATTCAAAACAATTTTAATCTGTGTTGGAATCTGCACTCTTTAAGAAGGTCATGATTTGTTTACATGATTTTTTTTTTACAGTTATTGTACATTTTTTTAAAAAGGACATTATTTCCAGATGAACAGGTTGCTTTAAAGAAGAAAGAAAAAGAAACTCCAGAAAAATGGAATAATACTTGGGAAAAATCTGAAAGTGATAAATTAGTATGGGAAAAAGTAAGAATTCTTGACCAGTCAAAGGTAAGAGTATCAAAATCATTTATGGAATATAAGACATCTTAATTGAAATTTTGTAATGCTAAGTCATGTTCAGATCATAAATTTATTTTTAAAGCATATTTATATTACTGAAGGCACACTTCATTGTTTTTTTACTTTGTTTTTATTGTTTATACTATTACAAATGTCCTCATTTTCCACCTCTTCCCTCTGGCCATCACCTTATTGTTTCTTTGTCCATGAGCTATGCATATTTGTTCTTTGGCTAATTCCTTTACCCCCTTTCACCCAGTCCTGCCTCCCCCTGACATATTTATTAAAAATATGTATATATTTCTACTTAATATTTTTAAAGGATATTTAAAAAAAACCTTATTTTTTTAGATGCTATTTGAGAACACTTATTTTGAATTTAATTATAATCTCAACTAGTCTCTGTTAGCATTCTGTAAATTATCTTACTATGTTAGTAGGTATCAGCCTTTAGGCTCCATCTTTAGACTCTATAAAGAACTACAATTTTTAGGTGTTCACAGAATTCTACCACTGACTGTGTGGTATTCACTATAAGTTTATCAAATCAAACAAATACATACCAGGTGTCCCTCAGGTGAACTTTAAATTTTGCCTGTGTTTGATATGAGAGGAAGAAAATGTGCCTTTGTTTTTCTATTTGTTTTTAGACTTCTGCTAGCGTTTCCAGAATTCTGTCCCAGTCTCCCAGTCAGGTAACAGTGGTCCAGGCTGATGGTCACTCATCATCTAGAGCTAGTCAGATTTTAGAGGTAAGTCCTAAGTGTCATTACTTTGAATAATTATGGGTTTTAGTACTTGATCACTAACCTGTTTTCCTTGAAGTAGTGAATGTAAGTATTTTTAATTACCAGTTAATATTTACTGAGTACATTGTGCTCTTTAAATTTAAAAAATGTTAGGGGACTCCAGCTCATGTGATTGAGGTTTTCCAGGGATGGGTTTTAATCTGGAAAGGGAGAATCATGGAGTATGCCCTGATAGTTTAGCTGCAATTGGGGCAGATAAGAGTATCTGATAAGAGCCTTGCATTAGGGCTGTAAATTATTGGTGGATCCCTTTAGGAGGAGAAGGGGGGATGTCTTCTGTAAAAGTAGAGGGAAGACCTGATCAGCATGTTCTTCAGTAACTGTATGATGAGATTTAAAATGGAGACTTAGTCTCTGAGAGGGATCTCTATGGAAGGGAAGTTTCCCAATAAGAAGGGTCTTCCATACATGAGTTCAAAGGGACTAAGAAAGGCGGGTGCATGGGGGGATTGTGCATGAGGGCTAGAGGTAGGAGAGTAGTTTAAGATTCTTTAGGTTTTTTTATTTTATTTTATTTTATTTTATTTTTTAAATATATTTTATTGATTTTTTTCACAGAGAGGAAGAGAGAGGGATAGAGAGTTAGAAACATCGATGAGAGAGAATCATCGATCACCTGCCTCCTGCACACCCCCTACTGGGGATGTGCCTACAAACAAGGTACATGCCCTCAACCAGAATCGAACCCGGGACCTTTCAGTCCGCAGGGCCGACATTCTATCCACTGAGCCAAAACGGTCCCAGCTAAGGTTCTTTAGTTTTGAGAGTTAAGTCCTTAATTAAGGAATTTGCCTTTTCTACCTTGCTTGAAGATTGGGGCTGGTGGGGAAAGTGGGTGTAAGTTCCACTGGATTTTCAGAGTGGAGGAGACCTGTTGAGTCATTTGAGATATGAAAGTAGGTCCGTTATCTAATTGTAATGAGGTAGATCAGACGTAGTGAGTAATGGGTTCTACCAGCCTGAGACTGGGTTAAAAGATAATTTGGTTCTTTTAATAGGTGGCATGCAAGTGAAATCCATTTTCCAGTCTTGTCCAGGGATTTGGCCCCTTGACTGTGAGTGGGGAAAGGAGGAGGTCTAACCTGTCCTTGGGGAGATACTGAGTAACAAGTAGAACAAGTTTTGGTGATATCTTGCAGTAGGGAGGCTAGGCTAAGTCATGGGATGAGGGGGTTAAGGAGTTGTAAAAGCAGTCTTTCCTACATGTAGGGAATTGTGAATAGCCCGTAAGATATTGTGGGCCTGTCCCTAGGAAAGGATGTATCTTCCCTGAAGTTTTAACCATGGGCCTTCCTAAATGGCCCCAAGAACTAATAGGACTAAATTCCTCTGGAGTGTGTTAGGGTGTTATATGAGGTATAGCTAATAGCTGGGGAGATGGTGGGCTTCCTCTGAGCCACTGCCTTGGCTTCCTGGTCTGCTTTGTTGTTTGCCTGTATTACAGATTCATTCCTGACTTGGTGTCCTTTGAAGTGTATGATTTTTAAGAAGGCTAGAAAAGGGGAGAGAGGTTCCTAAATATCAAGCAGAAAGGCCTATTGAGGCTTTCAGTGATAGTGTCAAGGACTGTGAATGAGCGGTGGAAATAAAGTCTGGGATTAGATACAAGGGCATAAGCAACAGGAGATAGCCTGGGTTGGGCTGCTTTAGCTTACTAGGGGAGAAGGGGTCCCTTTGGACATCAGAGGTGATCAGTCCTGACTTAATGGACAACACAAACCTACCTATTCACAAATAACCAGCTTTAGCCAAAAAGTAAACAGCTAGCATATACATTTATGAACACACTTTAAACACACCCTTACTTTCAAGAAAATACATTCAACAAAGTACAAGAGATCTTCTGTAATAAAAACTAAGGGCAGGTGAATTAAAACTTGTCTAGCAATCAGTGCTTCAGTATTTATGTATTTAAAAATATTTAGATGTTTATCATTTAACCCAGCCATCCTTCAAAGACTTTAAGTTATCAAGACTTTGGAAAATTATGTATAGGTATTTGAGACTGGGGAAAAGACGGGGGGAGGAGAGAGCAAGCCCAGTAGCCTCTTCTAGGACTGCAGTTTCCAGGCTTCTAGCAGCTTGGATTTAAAACTGCCACATTTTCCCTTAGAGATAAAACATGCTAAGGTTTGGGTGATAATGAGTTCAGCAGGACTGTTAAGTAAGCGTTTGCAGTTTGTAGTAAAGATAGCTGTTCTTTGGGAAGAGGGGGTGAGAAGGTGCTTAGGTCAGAGCAGTTTTCAGAGCATTAAAGGGTGAGAGGGCTGGCCTTGGAATCTAAAGGCTCAATGAGGGGATCTCTTCGCCATGTCATGTCAAAGAGGAGCTTTGCAAGAAGACTGTAGTTAGGAACTCAGAGGAGAGAATACCAGCGAGCCTGAGAGAGTATTTCCTGTTTAGAGGAGGGGACAGTCATTTAGGAGATAGGCCTTTATATTCTAAGGAATGGCGTGGCTTTGTGGGGTGAGAGTAAAACTGAGGTAGGTGACTGACATTTGGGACAATTGAGTTTTATGAGGGGATGCGTGGTAGCCCTGGCCAGACTCCGAGGTAGAATGAGAAAAGAGTGAATGGGGGTATTTAGTAAGATGCAGTGTAGAGGTGAGGTGGCTAATGACAGGCTATTCTGTCAACCCCCGTAATAGAGACCGAGAAGTAGACAAGGGTCCCATCAAATTTGGAGAGGGCAGAATAAGTGAGCTTCCTCTGTGTAAATTAAAACAAGATTGGCTTACCTGCCACCGCAGTCATTACCCGAGGCTCTGTCCTGGTGATGTAAGTCTGTGGGGCCTTGTCAGGACCTGGGCAGCTTAAGTCTTCAGTGGCCAGTCCCAGGAGGTCTGGGAGCTCCAAACCAGATCCAGGGGGTGGCCTTGCTGAGGTCCAACCTGGAGGGGCCAGATTATAGTCTGGAAAGTGGCCTTCCTTTCTTCACCTTGGGCAAGGCCCAGGTGGGGGTCTAGGGCTTGGGCAGGACTTGATTCAGTGTCCGTCCTTGTTGCATTTAAAGCATGGGCCCAGAAGAGGCTTAGCCCCTGACTAACCCTTGGTTGGAGGACCAGCACTTCATTTGGGGTTCGTGAGAGCGGTGGCTAGGAGCTGAAAGGCCTTCGTCTGGGCCTCAGCCTTGGCCTGATTTCGCCTCTGTTTTTTGATTTGAGTCTCCTCGTCTCTATTATTAAAAACCTTAAAAGCCAGGATAATGAAGTCTTTTTGAGGGGTTTGTGGACCTATGTCTATTTTTTTGAAGTTTATGCTGTATGTCAGGGCTGATCGGGATATAAAATGGGTGTTTAGAACAAGGGTTCCCTCTGGGGAGGTGGAGTCTAAGGTGGTATATTTCTGTAAGGCCTCCATGAGGTGGAAGAAAGAGAGAGCTGGGTTTTTGTCAGGGCTTTGAGTGATTTCATTAATTCTGTCATAAGAGGCTGTTGAGGAGGGTGGTCTTTGGGAATTTGGGCCTGAGAGCAAGTGTTAGTTAGGAAAGACTGTTTTGGAGCTTGCATTCTTGGAACTTGGGCTCTCAGGGGCTGAGGGGAAAGGTGGTTGCTAGTTAGGAGGGACAGGGTTTTGGGGATCAACTGCAGGTGAGGGAGAGGATGTGTAAGGGGGTAGAGATTGGTGGTCTGCTGGGTCAAAAGTATATTCAGAATAGAAGTGTCAGGGGTATGATGTTTTGTGTGAAGGAGAAAGATCTGATGGGTAGAGCAGGACTGAGAGAGGATTGGGACTGAAGGGTGTAAAAGGCTTGGACATAGGGAATCTCTGACTATTTTCCATTGCAGTGACAGCAGTTACTGCAATGTGTTAAAACTGCCCAATGTGTTAAAATTGAAAGTGCCGGTTGAGACTTTTATCTAGTTTATATTGTGGCCAAACAGTGTTACAAAATAAAATGCTGGTTGGGCATGATCTCGCTCGTGAGTGTGCAGGAGTGTTAGTGTGGCTCAGGAGAGAGGAAGGTATGATAGACCACAAATCCAAAGGTGACTGTTTAGGCCTGGCGTCCCACTGCTAAACAAATCACCATGCGAAATGAGAGGTGACTTTCTGGACTGGGCATCCCCAGCCTAGAAGGACCCAAAGCCAAATGGCTCAGGAGACTTCTGGTCTAGTGCTAGGACTTTTGAGACAAGAGACTTTTGATAAAGTCAGTGAGCGAGATGGGGCAGAAGACTTGAGACAAGGGAAATTATGGAACATCAGTCACCTAGAGAAGATTGGCTGGTGTGGGATGGAGGGACAGCAATGGAGAAGGAGAGATTCTGGATCCAGCATCCTTCTTGGCTGGTTTGAGAGGGTCCATAAGGGAGAGAGGCCTAATTGAGACTTGCAATTGAGTCACCTGAGTAGGATTCAGAGTTAAGCCCAGGTCAAGCTGCTGCTGCCTACTGCTCCCCGAGTACCAAACTCAGGATGATCAAAGCCGGGATGATGGTTCCCCATCGCAGTGGAACCCTTCCAGGTTTCAGCACCAAATGTTAGGATCGCCGAAGGAGGAATGCATGAGGCCAAAAGGGGTAAAGAATTATGAATTTATTAGTCATATGGAAACCCAGATGGGCTGAGCCCTAAAATAGCATCAGCCCCCAAAGATGGGGTGGAGTCAGAAGTTTTTAAAGGAATCTTGGTTGACTTTTTCTTGGTAGAGAATTCTCTGTGCAGGTCCAGATTCTGGGAAACTCCAGAGGGGAGAATGGTATTAGCAAGTGTAATGTGGTCTAAGCAAGTGGAATATCCATTGTGAAGTGGCATAAAGGTCAGTTCCCAGGGTAAGGGTTATTGATTCAATTATTTGATCAGACCTAACAATATTTGCTATTTTCCTAATTCAAACTAATGCTCACCAAGTGTGACTTTTGTTAATTTTAAGTGTTAATTTTATTTCGGGGTGGTGGCTGGGGGAAGAGGTCTTCCCCACATAGCCTGAAGGTAGTAGACAAAGAGAAGTAACAGACGTGTGAGGTTGGCAAGAAGGTTTCTGGGCTTAGATGATCCGTGGGGGGAGAATTCCTGGGAAAATCTACCAACCTGAAATAGCAGACAACTAGCCTTGCTTGCCTGTGCTGGCTATGTTAACAAAAATATATATGCTCTCACTAAACCCAGTTCCTCACCATTTTCCTTCTCATCTTCCAGTGCCATTCCCCCATCCACCCCCCATTTTTTCCCCCCCCAACATCATCAGTTCTCTGGACTCCACCAAGCCTGAGGGGTGAGGGGAATTGAATCACCACATCCTACTGTCTGGAAGAGGCAGGGCTGGGAAGCTGTTTCAGCCAGAAAGGCTAAAATCAAGAGTGAAGTGTAGGCCTGGCCAGCATTACTCAGTGGTTGAGCATTGACCTATGAACAGGAGGTCACGGTTCCATTCCTTGTCAGGGCACATGCCAGGGCTGTGGCTTGATCCCCAGGATGGGGTGTACAGGGGACAGCTGATCAACGATTCTCTCACTCATGTTTCTATCTCCCTGTCCCTTCTTCTCTGAAATCAGTAAAAACATATTTCTTAAAAAGAGTGAGGTATAGAAAGTTGTAAAATGGAAAAAGTGGAGTTCGTGAGTTGGTTTTGTTTTTAGAGGTGTTGTGTTTGTGTGTGTGTGTGTGTGTGGGTGTTTTGTTCCCCCCCCCCCCCCCCCCCCCCCCCCAGTTTTGGATGGCTGTCATGAGAAATGTTTCCTTTGGTTTCTAGCATGTTCCTTCTTTCCTCCCCCCAATCTTTCCCCCACTTTTTTTTTTTTTTTTTTTTTTTTTTTAATTCAAGAGAAACTTCAAAGTCAATGGGATGGTCAGATTATACAGGTTGAGAACTCATTCCCCTCCAAGCATTTTATGAAAAAGCTGCTTATTAATCATGCAAACTATCATCAGAATGTGGAAAGTTTGACAAATTTTTTTAAATAAGAGAAACAAAGGAAAAAGAGATTTCAACTGAAATGAATTATTCAGGTGGTAGGCAAGTGAGTGGTAATGGCTTTGTAAACATCCATAAATAAGAAATGAAAGACTGCTCTGAGCAGTGTGCTCACTTGGTTGGAGCATCATCCCATCCAAAAGGTAGCAAGGGTTAGATCCCTGTTGAGGTGTGTGTGGGAGGCAAACTATCCATGTTTTTCTCTTTCTTAAAAAAAATAAATAAAAAATAGAAGACTTAATTGAGAGAGCTGATTATTAACCCTTTGCACTCCGAACCATTCTGGACATTGGCTACCAGCTACTCGACGGTACTTTGCGGCGGACACGTGCGTTGAATTAACCCAATTCCCCGTAATCGCTAATAAACTGCAATGTCCCCTGAGAGGGGACAGCGGAGTGCAAAGGGTTAAACTTCCCACTTGGTTGTGTAAATATATGGGTATAAGACTTTTTCTTTTTTTTTTTTTTTTTTAGCAATTTTAGGAATTTTCAAGATATTTTTGATTTGTGCTAAATAATTTGTATCTCTATTGAAATTTGAAACCAGATCTGGTTACATCAGATTTCAGAAAATGATTACAGAATTCTAAGAAGATACAGTGCCAGTGTTGAGAATTTCTTACAAAGAATTCAAAGGGCCCATATGTTTTTCTTTTCCATTTTGACCTCTAAAATAACATTTCTAGAGATAGAAGACTTGTTGAATCACTTACCTAAGGATAATCTTCCTTTTGAAGTTTCTGTTTTAGGCTTAAATAAATATGATGGTTTTATTTTAATCTGTTAACAATATGTAGGCGTACCTGAGAGATCAAAAGATTTTCTTTTTGTATAAATATTTCCTTTGATGAAAGTAATTGTTTGTAAATTATGAGCTTTTGTCTTTGTTTCTGGTATAAACAAAGGCAGAGAGTAACATTTGGAGGTATATTGCCATTGTACTCTGTCAAACTATTTAGAATTATATCTTGCCGTTATTTCACATAACAAAATGCTTGTTGCTTAGCTGTTGCATTTAAGGCAATTTGAGTAGAATACAGTACATTTTTTTCTTTTTGTTGGAGCATACTACACTCTCATAAGGTAAAGCAACAAATTTTTATAGTACTCTTTTGTTTTTTGCTTTCTTAGAATTAAAAACTTAATCTGGACACTGTAAGTTTTTTGATAATTTCACTTTTTAATTTTTATTGATTTTTTTTGAGAGTGGGAGGGAAAGAGGGAGAGAGAGAGAAACATCAATGTGAGAGAGAAACATTGATTGGTTGTGTCCTCTATGTACCCCAGCCAGGCATCAAACCCACAATTTGGGTATGTGCCCTAACTGGCATTGAACCAATGACCTTCCGGTGCACGGAATGACACTCAGCCAACTGAGCCACATCAGTCAGGGCACAATATATTTTCCTTATTGAAACGACATAGATGGCGATAAGGCTGTAATAGCAGAAATGGAAAAGAAGAGTATCCGAGAAAAAGACGTTACTCTTCAATAGAGGAAGTTGGTCTTCTAGCCTCCTGGCTCTGGGTCCAGTATTTTTTTGTATTTTGAAGCCAACTGTAGTATTCGTCTATTTTAAATTGTCAGTGTAACTCCTTTCCAAATCTCAGTGAGACTACTTTAGCTTAGAATTTTGGAAACTCGATATCATTGCTTTGGAGAATTTTCTATTTTTTCATTAGAGATAGATAAAAAAAAAATCATCAATATCTACTAATATACTAGACTTTTTTGTTTAAAATTATTTCTGTTCTTAAAAATAAATTTATTAAATCTATGTAAACTTTGGTTAAGATTTGTAAATATAAAGTGGCTAGGGAAAAAACCTGTATTTTAAATTTTATTGATAACTTTATTTAGGAAGCATTACTGCCAGAGCACCCTTTCAGTAGTGTGAAACAGGAACAGCAGAGCAAATGGATTGAAGAGTTGAACAAACAAATACAAGATGATGGGCAAAGAAAAACAGAAGAAAAAAATGTATCTTTAAAGGTAGCTTACAAAGTTTTATGGATATAAATGAAAAAAATTTCAAAGTGAAAATTTTTTTTCTATTGTATTACAGTTGACATTCAGCATTATATTAGTTTCAGGTGTAAGCATAGTGGTTAGACATTTATATAATTCGTGAAGTGATTCTCCTTTGCCATAAGTGTAGTACCACCTAGCACCATGCATAGTTGTTATATTACTAGAGGTCCAATGCACGAAATTCTGCAAGAGCAGGCCTTCCTTCCCCCAGCTATCGGCACCGGCTTCCCTCTGGCACCCAGGACCCAGGCTTCCTTCCAGTCACCAGCAGGCACCTGGGTTTTGCCGAAAGGATGTCTGGTCTAATTAGCATATTATGTTTTTATTATTGTAGATTATTGTAGATTGAATACTAGCACATTCCCTATGTTGTCTTTTACATCCCTGTGACTATTTTGTATCTGCCAATTTGTACTTATTAATCCCTTTATCTTTTTCACTGAGCTCCCAACCAAATCTTCCATCTGGCAACTGTCAGCTTATTCTCTGAATCTGTGAGTTCATTGCTGTTTTGTTTTTTATTTTTGTCAATTCTCACCAAAGGATATTCTCTCCATTGATTTTGTTTGTTTGTTTGTTTGTTTGTTTTTTAGATCAAGAGTGGAAGGAAGTGGGAAAGACACAGATATATTATTGTGAGAGAGACAAATTGATTGGTTGTCTCCCACACACACCTCCAAGTAGGCCAGGGAGGTGCCTGCAGCCGAAGTACATGTCCTTGACTGGAATTGAACCCTGGGCCCTTCCATCTGCAAACCAATGCTCTATCCACTGAGCCAATCTGGGCTTTTATTTTATTTTATTTTATTATTATTTTATTTATTTAATTTTATTATTTTTAAGATTCCGCAGCCTGACTGGTGTGGTTCAGTGGTTGAGCACTGACCTATGAACCAGGGGTTCAGCGTTCGATTCCTGGTCTAGGCACATGCCCTGTTTGTGGGCTTAATACCCAGTATGGGGCATGCAAGAGGCAGCCAAACAATGACTTTCATCATTGATGTTTCTCTCTTCCTCTCCTTTCCTCTCTGAAATCAATAAAAATTATTTTTTTTTTAAATATTTCATCTATAAGTGAAATCATGTATTTTTCTTTGTCTGTCTGACTTAATTTACTTAGCATAATACCTTCTAGGTTTATCCATATTGTTGCAAATGGTAAAATATTTTTTTTATGGCTGATTATTGTCCTATTGTATTTATGTACCACACCATCTTTACCCAATTGTTTGTTGATGGACATTTAGGTTGCTTCCATATCTGCTCTATTGTACCTAATGCAACAGTGAACAAAGGGATGCATGTATCTTTCTGAATTAGTATTTTTGATTTCTTCAGATAAAAACGCAGAAGTGGAATTGCTGGGTTATAAGATAGTTGTGTTTTTAATTTTTTGAGGAACCTCCATACTTTTCCATAGGGCACAGGGTTCCCTTTTCCCCATATCCTCACCAATATTTGTTGTTTGTTGATTTATTGATGCTAGCCATTTTGACAGTGAATTTCAAAGTTTTTAATCTTAAGGCTATTCTGTAACTATTTGACAAGACTAGATTATATGAATTATTCCACATTTATTCTTGTGATGCTTTCATTGATGAATTTATTAATGCTTTTTGCATAGTTTTTTGTAACTTTTTAGAAATTTCCTACTTCTTTGAATTTCTTTTATTCTCCAAGCTATTTATCTAAATGTATATGGAATAAATACAATAGGCAGCTTTGTTAATTTTTATGATGCTTATTCTGCTGTGTGGTGACTTAGAAATTATGTTTGATTGTCATTTAAGATTTTATATGTGAGAACAATTGGAAACATTCTTAGCAATTCTTATTTGTCATGATTAGGATGAAGAACATGACAGATGGGCAATGCATTTTAATTCTCAGTCTCAGTTGTCCTCTCGGTCAACATACAAACAACCAGAGTACTTCTGTATCTCTCCGGACCCTCAGGAGCTGGCTGACATCAGCAGTGTTCATACACCTACAACTGGAAGCCAGATTGAACCGTTAGAAGAGGAGTGTATAACAAAACCTTTTAGAGATGCGGCAATCCCAAGCAGTCAAAAAACAAAGTAAGTTTATACTTCAATATTTATTGATGTTTTAAAAAGTGTGCTTTTTTAGGACTTATTATATTTATAGTATATCAGTTTATATATATTCTATTTCAGGTTTGATATTTTTCTGTAAAATAGAAATGATTATAGATATATTCCAAACAAAAATGATTTAGTATCTCATTAAATCTATATTTTGATGGTTTTAAATAGCTAATGTATCTATCTTGCCAGCTTTCTCCGTTCTATGACTGCTCTCTTGGACCCAGCTCAGATTGAAGAAAGAGACAGGCGGCGACAAAAACAGTTAGAACATCAGGTATTGCTTTGTAAAGCATTGGTTCTTTGCCTTATTTATGACCAATAGATAACCTAAATAAATGGAAATTAAAAATTTATTATAAAATTACAGCATTGGCCTTGTTCAATCCCTTGATCAATCTAATCCTTTACTCCCAACTGGCATTATATTAGGTTTATACTCAAAATGCTGAGAATCGGTATCTCATAATACAGCTACCTGCTCTCCAGAAGAGAAGATTTTAAAAAATATGTTTTTATTGATGTCAGAGACAGAGGAAGATGGAGGGAGGGAAATATCGATAGGCTGCCTCATATATGTCTTCTACTGGGGATTGAGCCCGCATCCAGGGCATCTGCCATTACTGGGGGGAAAAACAGTATCCTCTTAGTATATGGGATGATGCTCAACCAACTGAACTATACCGGCTGGCAGGAAGGGAAGATTTTTTTTAAGCAGGAGAAAAGACGAAACCAGTTTGGCTCAATGGATAGAGTGTTGGCTTGCGGACTGAAGGGTCCCAGGTTCGATTCCGGTCAAGGGAACATACCTTGGTTGCGGGCACATCCTCAGTGGGGGGTGTGCAAGAGGCAGCTAATCGATGATTCTCATCAATGTTTCTCTCTATCCCTCTCTCTTCCTCTCTGTAAAAAATCAATAAAATATATATTTTAGTAAAAATTAAAAAAAAAGCGGAGAAAAGCTTTCAGATTTATTTATTTATTTATTTTTAATATATATTTTATTAACGATAGTATTACAGATATCTCCCATTTTCCTCCTTCCTGTCCCTCCCCACTAGGTCTTCACTACCCTATTGCCTGTGTTCATGCATATCCATATCTATAAAAGGCTAATATGCTAAGACTCCCTCCAACTATGATGTGCACTGACTACCAGGGAGTAGATGCTCAACACAGGAGCTGCTGTGATGTACACTGGCCATTTACAAAAAGACAGCACTGTGGACCTGGTGCCAACAAAGCAATACTTGGCTTCCCCCAAGTGAGACACAAGCCCTCCCCCCTGGCCCCCCCCCCCCCCCCGAGCAACAGCCCCAAAAATCGCAGCCAATGCTGCCACAACCCCATGGCACAAAATGCAGTCCAGAGCTCAGCCCAGCCTGGAAATGGTGGCTGTTGGCACTGGGTAGTGATGTTATGTAGCAATACCAAGCTTCCTCTCCCTAGTGACAGGCCATTTGGTGCTTACAAAGCAATAAACCCTTGGTTTCCTCCAAGTGAAACACAGGCCCTGCCACCACCCTGGAGTGACACCACCAAATCGCAGCTGACACTGAGACTCAATGGTACAAAATGCAGCCCACAGCCCAGCCCAGCCCGAAAATAGTCGCTGTGGGCACCAGATAATGATGTCATGTAGCAATCCCAGCTTCCTATCCCTAGCGACTAGCCTCCTTGCAGTTTTTTTAGCTCAGGAACACAACTTGCTTAATAGCCAGGTGGAAACTTTTTACACTTTAACCAAATCTCTGTGAAGCATTTTCATGTGCCTCATCTCATTTGATCCTCACAGAAGTGGATAGATAGGAGACACAGTGTAATTCTATTTTCATTAGCCAGAAAATGGAGATTTAGAAAGCTTAGAAACTTGAAATAAGAAATGGTGGACCTTGAAAATTACTTCAGGTTTTCTCATTGCGCAGAATATAGTCAAACATTGCTGCAGTTAATATTTTGCCCTTTGTTCTCCCTGTGTGATCTACAATAATATTAATAATCTGCTTTGTGTTGATATTTACTGCTGTGTTGCCAACAGTTACTTGAAAGAGAAGTTGGGGTGCTTCACTGAGCTGGAAAAGTTTAGCTAAATCAGAAAGCTGGTTTAATGAAGCAAGTTCATTATATACATATATATATATATATATATATATATATATATATATATATATATAAAAGGCTTAAGTTTACTCTTGCATGCATGATACAGATAAAGCTCTTGGCTGGCGCCAGTCGCATGTGTGTTTCAATCTATCATTGTTGATTGTGAATTTGGCACTTCTATTATAAAAGACAAATAGCAATATTAAAATATTTCTTCTGATAAATTTCCTTTCAGGGTGCACAAATTGATGCACTGGGTTATTAGTAATTATTATATAATTTTTTGGTTTATCTCTTCTCTTTGGGTCTTATTTTGTTGATCAGTTCATTTTGTTCATTAGATTCCACAGATAAGTGCGATTATGTGATAGTTGTCTTTCTCAGATTGGCTTATTTCACTTCTCATAATATTTTCAAAGATTTTTAATATATAGATTGCATATATTAAATGGTACTAAATTTTAAGTTAATATTGAATATTTTTAGTTCTCCTTAATTCTATCAGGATGAGAATTTCTGTGTACTGATAAACTTATTTGTTTTGGTATTTGGTTTAAAAACACCAAAACAAATGCATCCTGGGTTTTTTAAGTTTGTGACAGGGATTTATATGACTGTTTATATCTAGAAAGCCATCACTGCTCAGGTAGAAGAAAAGCGTAGGAAGAAGCAGTTGCAAGAAGAGCAAAGAAAGAAGGAAGAACAAGAAGAGGAGCTTCGCTTAGCACGGGAACGAGAAGAGATGCAGAAACAGTATGAAGAAGACATACTTAAGCAAAAACAAAAGGAAGTAGGTATTTATATTCTAACTGAAATATTTTAGAGTAAAAGTGAATGTGCTCTTAAAGTAAAAATAACCAAAAGTTGAACATTTTCATGAATTTTGAAATTTTGAAGCTTTATGGGGAGACATTAAAGCTTTGCATTAAAAAAGTTATAAAAGTTGAGGATTCTGGAGAAGGTTTTATTTCAAATGATTAGTGATTAGTTCACAAATGCTATATTGCTTGTTTTTTTTTCCTCTGCTAAGAAGGAAGTCAAGATGAGTTGTTATAGCACAAAAAAGTTATCCATGTGTTTGTTTGATCTTAAAATTTTTTCAAAGCAATTATTAATATACTAAAGGCCCCATGCACGATATTCATGCAAGGGAGTTTGGGGGAGGTTTGTCTCAGCCCAGCCTGCACCCTCTCCAATCTGGGACCCCTCGAGGGATGTCTTACTGCCCGTTTAGGCCCAACCCCAGGGGTTCGGGCTTAAACGGGCAGTAGGACATCCTTCTCACAATCCAAGACTGCTGGCTTCCAACTGCTCGCCTTCCTGCCTTCCTGATTGCCTCTGCTTCTGCCTGCCAGCCTGATCACCCCCTAACCATTCCCATGCCAGCCTGATTGATGTCTATCTGCTCCCCTTCTAGCCTGTTTGCCCCCAACTTCCCTCCTCTGTCATCCTTGTCACCCCTAACTGCCCTCCCCTGCAGGGTTGATCGCCTCCAACTACCCTCCCTTGTAGGTCTGGTCCCTCTCAACTGCCCTCCCTTGCAGGCCTGGTGCCTCCCCAACTGCCCTCAATTGCTGGCCATCTTGTGTCCACATGGGGGCAGCCATATTGTGGGTTGGAGTGATAGTCAATCTGCATATTACTTTTTTATTAGATAGGATAAAGGCCTGGGGTACAGGTGGGGGCCAGCTGATTTTCCCTGAAGGATGTCCCAGATCAGGGTGGGGGTTCCCTTGAGGCATGGGGCAGCCTGGGCGAGGGGCCTGTGGTGGTTTGCAGGCTGGCCACACCTCCTGGCGACCCAAGCGGAGGCCCTGGTATCTGGAATTTACCTTCCACAATTGAAACTTTGTAGCCTGGAGTGGAGCTAAGCCACCTGCTGGCTCCATGGCCGGCAGCCATTTCTGTTGGAATTTATTTATCTTCTATAATTGAAACTTTATAGCCTGGAGTAGAGGCCTGGGCCTGCCAGGGTGTGCAGAAAGCTTTGCTTCCTCCATTGCCAGGGGCAACCCTAGCCTCCTGTTCTTTCCAGCTCCGTGGCTGCTGCCATTTCTGTTTGGATTTATAATTGAAACTTTTATAATTGAAACTTTGTAGCCTTGAGTGGAGGCCTAGGCCGGCAAGAGCAGGCGGAAAGTTTGGCTTCCTCCATTGCCTGGGAAACCCAAGCCTCCCTCCAGCTCTCTGTGGCTGTTGCCATCTTGGTTGGGTTTATTTGCATACTGGCTCTGATTGGCTGGTGGGTGTGGCTTGTGGGTGTAGTAGAGTGGTGGTTAATTTGCATATTATTTTATTAGGTAGGATTAATAAATGTTCTAGAAATGTTAACAGAATGGCCTTTCTGTCTGTGTCTCAGGTGAATAGGAGCATATATAGAGAGAGTAATTGACAGGAACTGATTAAGGGTCTTTTAAAAAGAATAGATATCCAATAAATGAATGAATGAAGATAAAAAGAGTAGATATCTGATTGGCTAGGAGAATCACTATATTAAATGGTACAGATAGTATAGATATGGTGGTGTCAAGTTGAATTGACAAAGAACAAGTCATATATTGACATGAATTACCAAAGATTCTTTAGGTTTACAAAGTAGAATATGGAGCTCTTCCTATGGGGCCAAAAGCCAACATTTCCTTGCTTTTTGCACTTGCAACCTTCAAAATTAATGAAGAGCCACATGGTTTGGGTTCTGATTTCATTATGTTGAATAGGCTGAGTCAACTATTATACTATGAAATAACTATGTATAGTTAACTATATATTGTTTTTTCATATATAATTATATACATGAAAAAAAATCAAAGTATCATTTGCTTGTATTGCAATAAATGCCCATAAAATTTATATTTTACCTCTTAGTAATCTATTTTTAATCTTAATAGAATTCTGGTGAAATTGACCATTGGTTTAGAAACTTTGAAAGCTTTATTATTATAAATTCTTATATTTGTGGTCTAACAAAGCTGTAGATAAAAGATTTCTGGTCAAGATGTTGGAGTAGGTAAATGTGCTCATCTCCTCCCAAGATTACATCCAAATTACAAATAAATTGCAGAACAGCTATCATTGATTATCACTTGAAGTCTAGCTGAACAGAAGTCTTATAACTAAGGATATACAGAAGAAGCCAGGTGGAGACTGGTAGGAAGCACAGAGATGTGGATCTGGCTGTTTCCACAACTGCATTGTGGTGGTTAAAAACTGAGAGGGATATCTCAGCTGCAGAGGTCTTCCTGAGGAGCATGGAGTCCCAGCTCCATACCAGGCTCCTCAGCCTAGGGGTTCCATTGCCAGGAAGAGAAGTCCCATGATTTTGGCTTCAAAACCAGCAGAAATTGTGGAGTAAGATGGAGTTGTCCTGGAATGCACAGACTTACTTGTTGACAGTCACTCAATCTGAAAAGCTCAGGGGACATATGGAATAGAATTGAATTGTCTGGCTTCAGGCCAAGGGCTGTATGTTTAGCTTTCTTCTAGACTGAAGTGCTGGTAGAAGCCTTTGTTCCTTTACTGTGCCCAACCCACACCCAGCCTGCAGGCTTAAGTGATGCCAGATCTGAATATCCATCATTCTGGCTAACAGCAATCATCCCATCTGTTGATTCCCTGATATCCTGCCCCACCCAACTTTTGAGCCCACCAAATTGCTTCCAGGAGCTTTTTCATACAAAGAGCCTGTCTTATCTCCTGAAACCTCAAGGGTTCACAAACTCCAGATAAGGAACTCATGCCTCATTGTGTTCTGTATCTCTGGCGAGGCAGCCCCAACTCTGGCACTAGTGGCAGCTTGCCTCTTGGTCACAGCTTAGCCTCTCCCACATACCACCAAGCCCAGCCAGCCTCAGTGGCAACCATCTTCAGATCGCTCTGTATTTTATTCCAGGTGGCCAGCTTCAGACCACACCAGAGTACCACCCAATCACCTCCACAAAGTATATACCAAAATGGTAGACTCTGCAGGCACCACAGCCTTGTTGAAATGAATCCTACTCCATAGGATAAATCCCTGCACAAGGCCAGCCTTCACAACTAATCAACCTGAGGGTCAATTTCCCAGAACACACAACCTACACATAGGACCAGGTAGACCAGATAGATTAAGCCAGTCAGTCCCATAGGACACCTATTACATAAGGCCACTGTACCAAGACTGGGGAACATAGCAGCGCTACGTAATACATAGCAACAAATACAGGAAGGCCGGCAAAATGAGGAGACTAAGAACCATGTCCCAAATGAAAGAACAGAACAAAACACCAGAAAAATAATTACATAAAATGGAGTCATGCAGTCTACCAGATGCAGAGTTCAAAACACTGGTTATAAGGCTGATCAATGAAATTCAGGCAAGAATAAGTAGATTATCTCAGAGCTTCAACAAATATAGGAAACATAAAAATGGAGATAGAAAATTTAAAAAAGAGACAATCAGATGTGCAGAATTCAGTGACTGAAAAGAATCAACAGATTAAATGAAGCAGAGATTTGGGAGATAAAGTAGCAGAAAATACCCATCCAGAACAGCAACAAAAAAAACAAAACAAAACAAAAGTCTACATTAAGGGGTCTCTGGGACAATTTCAATCATACTAACATTCTATTTGAAGAAATAATGATGGAAAATTTTCCAAACTTGAAGAATATAGACATACAAGCCCAGGAAGCACTGAGAGTTCTAAATAAGATGAACCCAAAGAGGCCCATACGAAGACACATCATAATTAAAATGCCAAAGGTTTAAGACAAAGAGAACCTTAAAATCAAGACAAAATCAGTTAATTACCTACAAAGTTGCTATCACAAGATCATCAGCTGATTTCTCAAAAGAAAACTTGTAGTAGGCCAGAAGGGATTGTTATGAAATATTTAAAGTGATGAAAAGCAAGGACCCATAACCAAGATTACTTTATCTAGCAAAGCTATTATTTAGCTTGCCAGATTAGAAAAGGCTAGAGAAGTTCATCATCAAACCAGTATTATAAGAAATGTTCAAGGGACATTGAACATTTGTAATTGAAAAGACAAAAGCAAACAAACAAAACCCCAAATAAACCAACATGAGTAATTACATACATACCAATAGTTACTTTAAATGAAAATCAAATGCTCCAAATGAAAGAAATAGGGTTGCTGAATGGCTAAGAAAATAAGACCCATACATACACTATATACAAGACACCCACTTCAGCTAGAAAGACACAGACTGAAAATAAAGTGATGAAAAAATATATTTCATGCACTAGAAATAGCAAAAAAACTGGGGTAGCAATATTTATATCAGACAAAATAGACTATAAAAGAAAGGCTATTGCAAGAGACAAATAAGGACCCAGCAAATCCACTTACGGGTATTTATCTGAAGAAACCCCAAACACAGATTCAAAAAGACATATGTATCCCTATGTTCATTGCAACATTATTTATAGCAGCCAAGATATGGAATTAACCTGTGTCCATTGATAGATAAATTTGTAAAACAGGTGGTACATATGTACAATGTGAATACTACTAACTCACAAAAAATGGAATCTTGCCATCTCCAACAACATGGAATTGATGTAGAGGGAATTATGCTAAATGAATGAGTCAATGAGTGAGTAAATACTATGATTTCACTTGCATGTGGAATCTACAAACCAAAATAAACAACACATAGGCTCATAGATACAGAGATTATTTTAATGGTTTGGCAGATGGAGGGGAGGGTTAGGTGAAAAAAGGAAATGGTGTAAGATGTGCAGATTGCCAGTCATAAAACCAGTCATGGAGATGTAAAGTACAGCAGAGGGAATATAGTCAATAATATTGTAATGCTTATGTGGTACAGATGGGTAGGTACTACTAGAATTGTTGGTACGATCACTTTGTAAGAATATAAATGTCTAACCATTGTACCATGCTGTACTCCTGAAAGTAATATTGTATGCCACTCTAATTGAAAAATAGCCTGGCCAATGTGGCTTAATGGTTGGCCATTGACCTATGAACCAGGAGGTCACAGTTCAGTTCCCATCAAGGCATATGCCTGAATTGTGGGCTCTATTCCCCATGGGTCATGCGGGAGGCAGCCAACCAGTAATTTCTCTCACTGACGTTTCTAGCTCTCTTTCTCCCTTTCTGAAATCAATAATACTTTTTTTTAAATAAAAATTTTATTTGTATAAATCAACAACAAAAATCCAATTAAAGAATGAGCAAAAGTCTGGAACAGGTACTTTACCACTTTACAGAAGAAAAACAGCCAGTGAATATTTAAAAAGTAGCTCTGTCTCATTAGTCACCAGTGAAATGTAAATTAAAACCACAATGAAATGCCATTTTATATCTACTAAAATTAAAGATTGCTTTAAAAAAAATATTAGTGTAATTTTCCAAAGGGAAGGAGTTTTCTCTGTTGACTCTTCCACTAGTATCTTTAATACAACTGGGTACATAGTAGGAGCTTAGAAAATATCTACTGAGAGAGAATATTCAAGTTTGTATGTATTTGGTAATTTAATACATTTTTTTACTTTAATATTGATAGGAAATAATAACTCTCAAGACAAATGAACTCTTCCAGACAATGCAGAGAGCACAGGAGCTGGCACAGAGATTAAAACAAGAACAGAGAATCCGAGAATTGGCTCAAAAGGGACATGACACTTCTAGATTGATTAAAAATCTTGGCGGTAAACACAGAATTTTATTTGTAATATTTTTTGAAGTTGACTTTAAATAATTAACTGTTTTTAATACCTTTAACACAACTATTAACTAGATATTTTTAAAGGAATTTTAGAGCTTGAACTGATGTATCTTTATAATATTTTATTTGGGAAATTGTCTTAAGAATACAACTAAATAATAATATACTTTTCATATATGTTTTCTTTTTTATTTTATTTTTTAATTTCTTTATTGATTATGGTATCATATAATTGTCCTCATCCCCCCATTCCCATTCCAAACCCCCACGTATGCCCACCCCCCTGTTGTCCATGACCACTGGTTAGGCTTATATGGATGCAAACAAGTCCTTTGGTTGATGTTTTCTTACTTTGCTCACAATAGGTAAAATGATTATTCTATACCTATTTTTATGGTGACATCTATTGAGTAGTCTCCCTATATTCAATAATGTAGGTAACTTTTTATTAGAAACATAATTATTTTGCATTGTTCATACTAATTAAAGGTTTGCACATAGTTACTGCTATTCATAATTTCTATTAATATTCCTGAACTATTATGTTATCACATAACATTTCTCTTGCCATTTGATACAGTTCAAGTGGAATTTAATGAATCTACTAACACCATTTCAAATTCAAGACATGGCTTGGATGAAGTCAGTGGTAAAATGAACCCCTGTATCAGTTCTACGAACTCTCCTAAGAAGGATACTGGTGTGCAAACAGGTATTTGTTTAGAAATTGTTATTTGGTTTAAATTTTACTTAAGATTAAAGTCATAATTGTAATTAAGTTCAATTAATTTAAAGTTTAATTTAAGGAATTCAAAGTTTTCGATAAATTAAAAAGTAAAGGGATCTCTTGGTTTTTCAGTTCTTTATAACAATTTTATTGAGTTATAATTCCATAGTATAAAACTAGTGTTTTTTTAAAGAGTACAGTTCAGTTTTTGTATTCAGAGTTGTATAACCATAATCACAATGAATTTTAGAACATTTTTATCACTCTAAAAAGAAACCCAGTACCCATCAGCAGTCATTCCATTTCCTTCCTCCACTTCATTTCTAGGCAACCACTAATCTTTCTAGCTCTAGATTTGCCTATTCCAGACATTTCATATAATTGGAATCATACCTAATGTGTGATCTTTTTGTGTCTGGATTTTTTTTTCACTTGAACATAATGTTTTAAGGTTCATTCATGTTGTGTTATAGGATAATACTTTATTTTCTTTTATTGCTGAATAATATTTATGTTATGAATGCCCTACAATTTGTTTATTCCTTCATCAGTTAATGGGCATTTGGGTTACTTCTACTTTTGGCTGTTATGAGTATGCTGCTATGAACATTCATCTGCATGTTATTGTGTAGACATATATCAATACTTTCAGGGCTCTTGGGAGAGATGAAGAGCATTGCTAAGCCATATAGTAACTGTACGTTTAGTATTTTGAGGAACTACCAAATTGTTTTCCAGAATACTTGTACCATTTTATATTCCCACATAATCAGTGTATGAGGGTTCCAGTTACTCTATATCTTTGTTAACAATTTTAATTGTGAACTTATGTTGAGTGAGTAATGATGTTGAGCATGTTTTTACATGCTCATTTAAAAGTTTTACATAAGGTGAGTACCATTATAATAGGTCTTCATGCTTACATGGATTCTTTCAGGCCTTTACCTATCTGTCTGAAAAATCTTTTTTTTTCTTCTGTTTTTAAAATAATTTTCTGCCCTTTACTCCCCCCCCCCCCAATTGAGGTATAATTGACATGTATATTAGTTTCAGGTGTACAACATCATGATTTAAAATTTTTATATTTTCTAAATGATCACAAGAACATTTAACACTATACAGAGTTAAAACTTTTTCTATTGATGAGAACTTTTAAGATTTATGCTTTTAGCAACTTGCAAATATTCAATATGGCATTTTTAATACAGTTGACCATTGAACAACATGGGTTTAAATCACATGTGTCAAATACAAGGCCCGCGGGCCAAATCCGTCCCGCCAGGCCTTGCAATGTGGCCCGCACCGCGCTGTCATCACTGCACTCCGCTGTGTTTCCATCACAATGACAGTTTATGACTGTTCAGTAAACCATTCGGCCCGCGATTTAGGCTGGATTTTAGATTTTGGCCCCTTCTCTGATTGAGTTCGACACCCCTAGTTTAAATTGTACTGGTCCAGTTATATATGGGTTTTTTCTGATTGACCTGTGTAGCTCCATTGATCCACACAGTTTCAAACCCGTGTTAAGGGTTAATCTGCTGCCAGGAATCTGAATATGCAGGGCCAACTGAAGTTATCTGGATTTTCAGTTTTGCTGGAAGTGGATGCCTCTAACTTCACATTGTAGAATGGTCAGCTATAGTTACCATGATGTACGTTATGTCTCCATGTCTTATTGTATAGCTGGCAGTTTTTGACCATTTCACCAATTTCACCCACTTCCTCTACCACACCAACTGTTCTCTATATCTATGAGTTTCTTGTTTTTTAAGTTTCCATATATAAGTGAGATTACTAGTAAATGGTATTTTTCTGACATTTCACATTGTATAATGTCCTCAGCGTCCATCCATATTGACTCACATATTAAGATTTCATTATTTTTTATGACTGAATAATGCTCCATTGTAAATATGAGTACTGTATGTATTCATACTAAATTTCTTCATTCATTCATTCATGGACACTTAAGTTGCTTCCCTATCTTAGCAAGCTATATATATAAAAGCCTAAGCAACTGAATGACCAGTCCACCGCAGCCGCTTCCCCTCCCTTGACACTCCGCAAGGAAGAAATGATTTAAAAGCGCCTGCCAGGTGGCTCCCAACAACCAGCACAAACATTAGCGGGATGGATCCAGATCCCGAGCTGGCAAGGGCATCCTACTGCCCACCCGGAGGGCCAGAGCCTCTCCCGATCAGGACTGACTGATGTGAGGCCTGCGGCAGGGCACGGGCAGCGGGCCAGGATGACTGACCAGGAGGGGCCAGTGGCACAAACTGCAGGCCATGCCAAAGGACCCCACCTGTGCACAGATTTGTGCACAGGGCCTCTAGTCTATATCTTCTATACTACCCTGTTTCCTCGAAATAAGACAGTGTCTTATATTAATTTTTGCTCCCAAAGATGTGCTAGGTCTTATTTCAGGGGATGTCTTATTTTTCCATGAAGAAGAATATGGTACACATTTATTGTTAAATGCAAATAAAGGAAATTTATTACCTGTATATGGTACGGTAGTACGTAATTGTCAACACAAACTAGACAAACTGTGAATCCTACAGTATCAAGAATTTACTCATTTATTCAATGACAATCATGTCATCATCATCTGGAACATCATCATAACAATCCAATTCCTGAATTTCCTGGTGAATTTCTTGTGACTCCATTTCTTTCAGAATCAGTGGACCAAATCTCTCATGTTTAGCCTGGGGGGAGGGTGTTTATTTTCTGGGGGATACCTTATATTTCACTCAGAAGGAAACCTGTAAGTAGGTCTTATTTTCGGAGGATGTCTTATTTTTGGGGAAGCGGTAATAAAAGGGTAATATGCTAATTAGATCAGATGTTTTCCAGATGTACAAAGCCATGGGCGTAGCCAGCCCTCAAAATGCCCAGGGCGCCACCCCCAGGGAGCCCTTAAGCGATGTCTGATGTCTTAAGCCCACTCCCCTTGGGCCTTACCTGTCAGTGGGACATTATTAGCCTTGCCAGGGAGGTGGGAGAGGCTCCTGACACTGCCACTACACTTGCCAGCTGTGAGCTCAGCCCAGGGCTTCTGGCTGAGCGGCACTCCCTCTATGGGAGCACACTGACGACCACGGGGCAGGTCCTGTGTTGATTGTCCCCTGGTGGTCAGTGCACATCATAGTGATGGATTGTTCCATTGTTCCGTCTATTTGCATATTAGCCTTTTATTATATAGGATGTAACTTGAATTTTGTCAAATGCTTTTCTACCTCTATTGAGATGATCATATATAACCTGTATTTTTAAAAATATATTTTATTGATTTTTTTACAGAGAGGGAGAGGGATAGCCAGAAACATTGATGAGAAACATTGACCAGCTGCCTCCTGCACACCCCTTACTGGGGATCTGCCCACAACTAGGGTACATGGCCTTGACTAGAATTGAACCCGGGACCCTTCAATCCGAAGTCCAACGCTCTATCCACTGAGTCAAACCAGTTAGGCGAACCTGTATTTATTAAAGCGGTGTAGCTCATTGATTGATTTGCATGTATTAAATCATCCTTGTGTTCTTGAAAAAAATCAAACTTCATGGTGTATAATTCTTTTAATGTATTGTTGAATTCACTTTGTTAATATTTGGTGTGGATTTTTGCATGTGTGTTCATGAGGGTTATTGGGTTGTGATTATACTTTCTTGTGACATACTTTTCTGGTTTTAGTATCAGGGTAATGCTGGTTTTATAAAATTAGCTTTGCAGCATTCCCTCCTTATCTAATTTTTTTGTAAAAGGATTGGTAATAATTTTTTGAATGATTGGTGTAATTTACTAGTAAAACAGTCTGGTTGTGACTTGTTTGTTGGGAGGTTTTTGATTACTCATTTTCCTTACTAGTTTGTTTAAATATTTCTTCACAATTAAGTCTTGTTAGATTTTATGTTGCTAGGAATTTATTTCTTACAGATTCTAAAATCTCTTGGTATATAATTTTTCATAATAGTCTCATGATTCTTTATATTTCCGTATTATCAGCTATAACATATCTTTCATTTCTGATTTGAGACCTTCCCCCCCACCTTGGTGAATCAAACTGAAGGTTTATCAATTTTACCTTTTCAAAGAACCAGCTTTTAGTTTCATTGATCCTTTCTATTGTCTTTTTATTTCTGCTGTGTTCTTTATTTCCTAATGTCTACTAACTTTTGTCATTATTCTATTTCTATAATTAGGTTGTTTGAGATTTTTCTTATTTCTTGATGTAGGCATTTATTGTGATGAACTTACCTCTTGGAATTGCTGTCACTACATCCCATAACTTTCAGTTGTATTTCCATTTTGTCTCAGGGTATTTTTTGAAATTTGATTTCTTCCTTGACCCATTGGTTATTGAGTAGCATGTTGTTTAATATCCACATTTGTGATTTTTCAGTTTCCTTCTAATTCATTTTTAGTTTCATATTATTGTGGTTGGAAAACAATGTTTGGTATGATTTCAGACTTCAAATACTTATCGACTTGTTTTGTGCTCTTACGCATGATCTATCCTGGGTAATATTCTGTGTGCTATCAAGAAAAATGTGCATTCTGTTGCTTTTGGTTGGGCTGTTTTGTGTATATCTATGAATTACAACTGGTCTAACATTTCATGTATGGTCAATATTATTGATTTTCTGAGGTAAATGGGGGTATTAACATCTATTATTACATTGCTATTTCTCCCTTTGTGTTTAATAATTATATTTATGGGTACATAAATACACATTATGTCCTCTTGTTGGATTGATTTTTTTATCATTATATAATGTCCTTTTTTCACCATCTCTTTATTTTTAGTTTGTGTGTGTGTCTGTACATCTGAAGTGATTCACTTATAGCCTTCACTTATCCACAGATTCACTTTACATTAACTTAGATTAACCATGGTCCAAAAATTTTATATGAAAAATTCCAGAAAGAACCAATACATTTTTAATTGCATGCCATTCTGAGTGGTGTGATGAAATCTTGTACTGTCCCACCTAGGACATGAATCATTCTTTTGTCCAGGAAATCTACTCTGTAGGTGCTACCTTCCCATTATTCATTTTGTTGTCAAACACATAGGTCAAAACAGAATAAAGAACCCTTTATTTACTTGTAAATTTAAAATTCTAATAAGTTGGTCTTTGCAAAGTGGTTGTTCAGTTGGTTATACAGTACAGCTGTGCTAGCTGAGCACATCACCGAATATTATAATGTAACTAATGGCCCGGTGCACAGATTCATGCACATTGAAAGGAAATTAATTAGAAAAAAATATTTTAATATTGCTATTTGCCCTTTCTCTATAATAGAAGTGTTAAAGATGAAAGAAAATTAGTAAAATGTATATGAAAATAAATTAGTAAATAACATAAAGATAGGATATAAAAACATTGATAGAAACAATGACTAATAAATTGATTAAACTTACTTCTATTATCTTCCTATATACCACATTGAGTAAAAACACACCAAAACCGGTTTGGCTAAATGGATAGAGCGTTTGCTTGGGGACTGAAGGATCCTGGGTTCCATTCCTGTCAAGGGCATGTACCTTGGTTGCAGGCATATCCTCAGTAGGGGGTGTGCAAGAGGCAGCTGATCGATGACTTTCTATCATAGATGTTTCTAACTCTCTCTCTCCCTCTCTGTACAAAATCAATAAAGTATATATTTTTTTAAAATAAGCAGAATCCTTAAAAAGAAAAAAAGTGAAAACACTTTCAGAGTGCTTGACTAACTTCCCTTGTGATGAAGTATTTATAACTTTAAAGTCACATGCTCTTCGAACTTGAGAGAAAGCAACATATAACTAACCATGTCCAAAAACGGGTTCAGGTAGGAATATTCTACTGTCTAGATTGGTGCCGGTGAGAGCTTTATATGTATTGTATATGAGTCAATGTTTATTTTTAAATTGCCATTGCATGTCATATGTGCCGGACGTACGGTAGGTAACTTAGCCTTTTATATATATATAGATAAAAGATACTGGAAATTTTCTTGTTTTTTTAGAATGGAAAAAAGTGAAAGGTTGTATGTGAATCAGCAATAATCTGCAGGGAAAGCACAATGGTATGAGAGAGATATGGGCTTAAGCTACTTAACTGCCACAATATTTTGAATTTTAAAAAGGTCCAATAGTTGAGTCTGTAGATGCTTATGGCATATAAATGGTAAAACAACATGAAATGCAACGTGACTTTATATTAACAGCAACATTTCCCTGAAAATTTGGTTCCAGGATAGTTCTTTTTCCCCAGTTCCTCTGGAATAAAAATGACTGAAGGATATTTTCCAGATCCTTTTATTTTTATGTAATTTGCTAATTTCAAGCTAAGAAAACTTCACATCTCACAAGTTATTTTTTACACTGCTTTTGATGAAAAGTTTGTCAGTTATCATTGATAGGAAAAAAATGTAGACTTTTTCTCAGAACTATACTTAGGTATACAAGATGGTATTATATATGGTGTTTATATATTCAAGTGAAAGCCAAGACAATCCTGTGGAAGGTTTTCTTAAAAAAGTCTTAAAAAATGGTCTATATTATGTGATGCTACAAATGAATCATATGAAGTTCTGATATATAGTATAACATAAGAATGGGGAACATCCGGCCTGCAGATTGTAAAAAGCCCTGCCACGGCATTAGGGATGAGTTAATGACATTTGACCAAATATAGCAGGCTAATTTTTAAAAATATATATTTTATTGATTTTTTACAGAGAGGGATAGTTAGAAATATCGATGAGAATCATCCATCAGTTGCCTCCTATACATCCCCCACTGGGGATGTGCCCGCAACCAAAGTACATGCCCTTGACCGGAATCGAACCTGGGACCTTTCAGTCCGCAGACCGACGCTCTACCACTGAGCCAAACCAGTTTTGGCTAGCAGGCTAATTTTTAAGTTGATAATTTGTATAGCCTGCAAATGATGTTGTAAGTATACACATGGCCCTTGGCAGAAAAAATAGATTGCCCACACCTGGCATAGATCTACTTGTTTGAAAAACGTAGGGTGAGTGAACAAATTTAGAGATGGAAAGTGGAGTAGAGCGTGTATGAAATGGGAGATTCTGCTTAGTGGGTACAGGATTTCTGTCTGGGGTGATGAAAGGTTCTAAAATTGTGTGGCATTGAAGGTATGCTTGATACCACTGAACTGTACACGTAATGGCTTAAAAGCCTAGCCGCAGGCTCTGTGGTTGAGTTTTGACCTATGAACCAGAAGGTCACAGTTTGATTGCCAGTGTGGAGTGTGCAGGAGAGAGACAGCTAATCAATGATTTTTTTCTCATCGTTAATGTTTCTATATCCTACCTTCCTCTCTGAAATCAATAAAAATAGATTTTTTTTAATGGTTTAATGGAGGAAATTAGAATCCTTGTGCATTATTGGTGGGAATAGAAAATCATATGATCTAGGAATTTTTGTATACCTGCAAGAACTGGAGAAAGTAAGATCTCTAAAAGATATTTGAACACCCATATTAATAGCAGCATTTTTAACCTGTGTGTCCCTTCACAGATGAGTGTATAAACAAATGTGGTATACAGTGTGTATTATTAAGCCTTATAAAGGGAAAAAATTCTGACACATTCTACAACATGGATGAATTGAGGACATTATGCTAAGTGAAAATAACCAGTCACAAAAAGAAATACTTTGTGCTTACTTACATGAGGCACTTAGTAGTAAAATTCATGGAATTGAAGTGAGAGGAAGAGGGGGTATTTAATGGGTATAGAATGTTAAGAATTTTACAAACATTTTAGAGGGCAGTAATTAATACAACGCTTATTTTTTTTTAAAGGTATATTTTTAATATATCTTGTTAGGTATGTTTTAACCATTTTTAAGAATCATATTAAGCTCTTTTTTCAGATGACTTAAATATTGCAATATTCACCAGTGCAGAATCACACTGTGGATCAGTAATAGAAAGGGAAATTATACATTGCTCATCTCCTGAGATTCCTGCAGAATTTAATGAACAGTTTAACACTCAGAAAAACAAACAAGAACTAAGAAGTCAGAATAAAGGGGCCAACTTAGAAAAAGAAAACAGTTGGTGTAATGACCAGTGTAATCAGTTCACAAGAACAGAGAAACAAACAAAACATATGAAGAAATGTTCTAAAAGCCCTGAATGGAATATAAATAAGCCACTCAAAGCGTATATTCCAGCATCAGAAAAGTACCCTAAACAGCTTCAAAAGCAAAGAGAAGAAAAAAAAGTAAGAAGGCAAATGGAACTGCTACATTTAGTAGAAAGAAATAATCCTGGAAACCTCTCTCAAAACAGAGGCAATTCACCAGTTCTTCGTTCATCTCATCAAGAAACGGAGCCAAAGTTCAGGTCGCATTTAGTCAAAAAGGTAAAGAAAGCTCTTCTATCTTAAAAGCTCTTCTATCTTAAAATATATTTAAGAGCATATATTGATGTTCTAGATTGAAAACACAGTTCCTCACATGCATGTTTTCACAAGGCCGTTTCTATGACTGGAATTCTAGAAGTTTTCTTTGGTTTACACTGGGAGATGGCTAACTATGGCCCATGGGCAAATTCATCCTGCTGCTTGCTTTTGTAAATAAAATTCTGTTGATACACAGCTATGCTCATTCTTTTATATATTATCTTTGGCTGGCTTCACACAACAGCTACTGTGTTTAGAGTAGTTGCAACAAAGACCACATGGCCAAGCCAAGTGTTTACTATCTAGTCCTTTATAGAAAAAGTTTACCCTTAAATCATATATAGATTAAAGCTGTTCTTTATTCAAACACCTATTCAGAACTTTAGATCCATATAGACAAGAGGATAATTTATAAAATCAGAAAATAATGGATTGGTTCTGACTTGGTAAATTACAAAGTCTAGTATTTTTTATTCAAATATAATCCTTAGATGTTTTTCAACAAATAAACACAAAGTATTGTGCAAACATATGCAAATAGTATTACTACTAACCGCATTTATCCATCTTTTAGGAAGAAGAACCCCTGAAAATTAGTTATTTCAGCAAAGAAAGGTATGTTATGAATAGATCGATTTCCACAGTTACTTAGTACTGTGTATGTGGTATAAGAGATACAAAAATATTTGCTCAAAATATAGGTGAGGTCAAGTATACATGCATATGAAGACAGAAACAGGAAAGCGTGATTTTGAGGTTAGGAATAGAGGTTTAAAATGGAAAGGGTAGCTGGCGTTTAAAATTACCTAGATTTTGAAGGTGGTTGAATTGGGTTTAGGTATGTGAACAGTGTCAATCTAAGACATTCTGGTTGGATTGGGTTGGGGGGGGGGGCGGGTAGAAATGACTGATGTGGATAATGAAAAATTCAATTAACCAATGATAGATTTGTAACTTACAATTTTTATGTCTTTAATGTAAGAAATAGCTGGTTCTAACAGCAAGTTTAGGTCAGATGTAAGTACATTACTTTATGATGAATTGAGATTAGAATTAAGTAACCTTGCTAGCATTGCCCCCCCCAGGATCTAGTAGTTTAATCCCTACCCCATCCCAGTAGAGCATACATATCTTTAGCAAGTATTAAAAACTCAATCCAAATCTGTTTCTAAAGGTATTATAAGTACATTTAGGATAAATTGAAATGCAATTAAAGATTAGATACGGTTAATCTGAAATATATAATTTACATTAGTCCCTATAAATACAGGTCTCAATCACCACAGGTTCCTGTGATGAAAAACAGAACTCAGCAGACACTGAAAAAGAGTAATTATGAAAGAGAGAATCTGATCTCAGGAGGCAATCAAACAGAGTTATCACCTAGGATTTCTGAACCATCTCATTTTATTCCCTATGTTCGAACCAATGAGATCTATTACCTTGATCCAGATGCACCGTTGTCTAGGCCTCTAACCCAGGATCCTCAGTACCAAAATCCACATAGTAAGTATTCTCCCCTTTAATTGTAAATTCAAAATTGGTAATTCAGAATTGGTATTCCTATCCTACAAAGTATCATAACAAGGTTTGCGCAAGTTTTTGAGGTCCATTATTAACCCTTTGCACTCCGCTGTCCCCTCTAAGGGGACATCGGAATTCTAGCATATCACTTGGATGTCCCCTCTCAGGGGACATTTAACTCAACACACGTTTCGCAAAGTAGCGTCGAGTAGCTGGTAGCCAATGTCCAGAGTGGTTCGGAGTGCAAAGGGTTAAATTTTGCTCAATGCTTTCCTACGACATAAATTCATTATGAATCCTTAGAATATACAATAACATAGTGCTGTATATATCAGAAATGTTTTTGTCATTTTCATCTGACTTTAGATTGTGATCAAGAACGACAGCTATTTGACTCTGACAGGGACCCACTTCTTAATCCTAATTTGGTGAAAAACCGGGATAGACAGCAAGCAATCCTAAAGGGACTATCACAACTGAGACAGGTATGAACTTTTATGAAGTGTGGATGTGACTTTTCTAGCGTTGGAATGTCTGTTTTACCAAATGCCTGGTTGGTTACATGATTTATGTGACTGCACCCCAGTTAAAACAACAAAAAGTCAATTATCTACAGGCTTGGGGGATAAGTAGGTTCATAGTTAAACAGTTTATATTTTCTGTAAGAACTGGAAATCTACTTTAGCCTATATTTTATTCTTAAATTGAAACGTTTGATGTCTTTGTCTTAGCCATGTTTTAAGAATTTTCAGCATGAAATGATACAGTTCAAATATTAAGACATTTTTATTAAATGAAAAACAAATGCATACATTATTGTAAAACATGACCAATCAATAAGGCCCTAAAACCAAAGGCAGAAAAGAAATATACAATGATGGTAGAAGAGATTCTTAGAAATGCAGTTCACACTTTTTAAAAGTGGATATGTTGGCAGTTGGCAGTGTTTAGAATTGAACATTGACATAAGTCCCAAAGAACATTTACAAGTAATAGAATTCAGTATGAAATTATATGTATTACCTTACTCGGACTACTTTTTATTCCAGACCAATTACTGTGAATTCTAATCTTTCTTAGGTAAAAATAAAAATATTTAAGGCTATAATTTTTACACTGCCATTTTAGGAATGCCTTTTCCATGTTAAGTCATTTACCAGTAATGTCTCTTGTACTACAAATTGGTGATTCAAGTATTAACTAGAAAATCATCCTTACTAACAGGATTATGAAGAAAACTGTTTTTTAATGATAGGTTTGGTTTCATATAGATTGAGTTAGCTTAATACAATTCTGGATTAACAAGGTAAAATAGGAATAATATGCAAGTCTGCTACACACTTTACTAACATATCAATGTGATTTCAGGGCCTTCTCCAGAAGCAAAGGGAGTTGGAAACTAATCTCATGCCTTTAGCTGCCAATCAAGAAGATAATTTTAGTTCTTCATTTTCAATATAGAAAATCAAATCCTTCACATTTGTCTTCTAAATTATAAAATGTGCTCATTGCTTAACTGTATTTTTTTTCAAATAGCCTAGATTTATTTTTAAACGCTTATTTAAAACTTGTATATTCTGTAATAAAATGCTATATATGTATATATAATAATTTTTAAACAATAAAAGTTTTCTGCTCTGTTACAATCTGGGTATTAGGACTTACCTTAATACAGTCTGGAGTCTGCTAATAGACAATGTTCGTCCACACTTTTTAAATACCTATGTATTTTGTTCTATAAAAGATTTATAAGTCTTCTTTTGAAGTGCCAAAGGAATAAGTCTGGTTTAATATATCCTAACTTTTTCAAAAATAACCAATTCCATTTAAGCTCACATGGTAATTTTTTTCTTCCTGTTTTTATGACTTATTGTAGGAACTACAGTTTTTTCAAAGACATTAGTAACGGAGAGGCAGTTATTGGCAGTAGTTGTGGGTTTAAAATTTGTCTCCACCACATACTAATCTGTGAATTTAAGAAGTTGTTTTAATCTAGCATTTAAGTACTTACCACCTCAAAAAGACTTCTTTTCTATCAGTTTAAAAACTTATAGGCAAAGGGTTTGTTCCAAATTGTCCAGTGCCTTTAATAAACCTATTTTTGAAACTGAAGTCAAGGGCCACACAAGCACTGAAAATTATAATTACCAAGTACTCTAAAATAATAGGTTGACCAAAATTTTAGCAACATGCCAGAAGAAAAAAAAAAATGCTGCCTGGTATTAAGGCCTAAGTCTTATTATGTACATAGTTTATTATCTTAAAAAATGTAACAGAATTATTAGATAAATCTTGAGGTATTGAGCCAAAATCCTGTAAATATTTATTAATATCACTGGCTTATACCTGTATAAAAACTATACAAAAGCTTAAGTGAAAATAAATACAATAGTTGATACATCATTTCAGCAAAAGTAGTTGGTATCATCTAACAATAGAGGAAAGCCATTGCTTTTTACTATCCTTTTGCAAACACCTAGTTTTATATATAAAACAGACTTCAATTTGAAGTCAAAGTACAGATGACATACAAACATAAAACTTAAAAAGTGCCAACATGAGATAATTCAAGTACAATATATGTTAAAAATATATATATATATTTATTTCAATTTTCATATGCTTTAACGGTTACAGGCCATCATGATTTAAATAAAAGGGGGGAAACATTTCAGTAAGGACAGAAACCTCTTGCTTAAAGAATGAAATATAAATTGTTAATTCACTTTTAAGAAACAGAAAAAGTCCATTAACAACCTATGAAAAAAAAAAAAAAAAGTTACTGTAATTATTTTTCTTTTGAAGATGGCCTGGAAAGTCATTTTCCCCCCAACCTTTCAGAATAAGCAGATAAAAAGTAATTTTCACTTTGAGACTGACTTGATGAAAGGGCATATGGTGTTCCCAAAAATGTCTGGTGAGTGAGAACATTAAAATGACTACACTGATGGGACATATTTAATTGATTTTGATAAACCTGAAAGTTGCTATATGAATCTTGTTCAGCTGAATTGTTCTGTCCTTCAGAGCTTACATCAATAGAAGCTCTCTCTTCAGAATCAATTTGATAAGTCTTATCTTCTAATAAACTTTTTTGCACGTCAAGAGACGATTGCAACTCAATTTGAATATTCTTATTTTGATCTGTTCCACGTGATCCTTTGGTCTCTTTCGCCAATATTTCTGAACTGCTGTACACTTCTATTTGTGAGATTTCATCCCCTGAATCCAGAGACATATCCTCTTCATCCTTTTCATCGTTTTCTAAAAGAGCTACATTTAAAAAACAAAAAGTCCTACTCTATTGAAATACACAATTTAAACTTTAAAATTACACACTACTCACACAATATAATGCGTCAGGGTCTGCAAGTCCACAATCCCTTAAATCTTGGTCTTCTGCCACAAGTTCACTTAGTCACAACACTCACACTAGGTGTGAATGTCCAGATAATCCGATGCTAAAAGCTTCTGCGAAATGTGTTCACGTTTAATGTTGGGAAATCCCAACTCCCAGCTCCAAAGGGGTTAATGTCAAAACAGCATCTAAAGTTATACGGTAATTCAGTATTTGACAAGACAAATACAAAATAAAAATTCTGACATCTAGCTTCACTGGATTACTAAACTGGTAAGCTCTTATCAAATGATCTCTGCTTTTCATCAAAACCAAAAAGACATCTTTTATATAAAACCTGGAACCAAAGCAGAGGCCATTGCACAAAAGACTAAAGCTATGGATAGCCCTACAGCTTTGTATTAAATTACTTTACATCTGGGGATATTTCGTACCCCAATGTTAAATCCCCACTTCTGGTATCCTTTTAAAAAATATAACCCCTTCGCTGACAACAGCAGCCAATAAAGCTTACAATACCTCAAAGAGAAAAATGCCTACTTTATAGTATGCAGTCCATAAAAACTAACAGCTTGTATTGACTACTGTATAATAAGTGAGCAGATTTTGTGTATATTAAAAATGACAAATTCATTGAAACACTTCCCCTGAAGCTGTTTACCTGAGGTGTGAGTGGTTTCAAAATAGGCATCTCATCATATGGAAAGAGTGAAACCATTCCTCTTTTTCTGTCTGCCTTCAAGAAAATGAAAACTATTAAAACATTACCTGACTGCGACTCAAGATTCTCATTAGCACCAAGAAGTGGAAGGTTTTCTTCTGTGACCAAGTTGTGATAGCCCACGAGATCTTTAAAGTTTTGCATAAAAGCTGCAGCAGATGCAACTACTATTCCACTGTCTGTATAACTTGAGGGCATCTGGATATTCTTTTCTAAATTAAAAAGAAAACGTTCTCAGTGTAAAATACTTGAAAATGTACATGGACAAATGCTGATGTCTGCTCCCAGCCCTCCTAAAATTCTTTCCACCACCCTTTTCAGAATCATATCTTAACAGTCAATACCCCCTATGGCCTCACACAATCCTTTCATCCACATTCTTATAGTAGAAAACTGAAGACCACTGCTTACCTGTTAAAAAAACAATGTGTCGTTGCTGTATATTCTGAGCCTGAAGTCTAATAAGGCAGTCCAATTCTGGAGCATTTCGAGCTTGTGAATCACAATTGTGGTAAGACAAAATTTCAACCAGATGTTTCTTCTGATAGACATTCAGAAGCGTCAACAGACTTAGAGCTTTAGCATTCAATCTGTGAAATTAAGTAGTTCAATATCTCCTAAAATTTACTGTGGAAGTTCCTGCTTCAAATGTAAACTATAATCTCTAACTTGAGGCAACTAATGACAATTGCACTCCTTAACCCACTGCCTGATTCAGACATGCTTCTTAGAAGAGAGAGAACAGCAATTGTGCAAACCACATGTAAAGTTCAGGGGCTTTCTCTGCAGGCAAAGCTTGAGGGCCAACTATTCAGTGTAGACTAAAAGCTCAATCATTCACTTACTAAGTAACAAATTACAACAGTTCTTTTTATTTTCTCCAATTTAGAACTTTAGTAAAGGAATAAATGGGTAACAAAAAGAAAATAAACAACTATTGTCAGGAATAGGATGGTATTAACTTTGTACAAGTTAGACCTTTGGGCCTCAGTACTGCTGTTATGTAAAGTAAGATTTAAAGGTAAAACAAGCTTTTAAAAAGTGAATTATGCAATACTACCGCCAGGCTGGGTGGCTTCAGTTAGTTGGTGTGTTGTCTCCTACACCAAAAAGGTTTTAGGTTCAATTCCCAGTCACATCACATGCCTAGGCTGTGGGTTTGACCCTGGTCGGACCACATATGGGAGGCAGCCAATCCATGTTTCTCTCCCTCTAAAATCTGTGAAATTAAGTAATTCAGTATTCTCGGGTGAGGATTAAAAGAAAAAAACAATTACTACCAAAAGTCAAGTACTTTAAAATTATTTAAGCATGAATTTCCCTAAGTGTGTACTATGGAATATCAATAAATATTAGAAAAAATTTGTAGTCTGAGTTTAAGAAATGCTGGTTGACAAAATGTAAAACAGAATTCTTAACTACAGAGTTTATCAGATCCTTACATATGTGAATAGTACATTATAGGATCCCAAACTCATCTAATTACATAATTGTTTGTGGAGCCTCCCAAAGGGATGTTGCTCCAAGGTTCACACTTTGAGAAGTGACTTCTAGCCATGTAGGTGATTAGGACATAAGTAAATGTCCTGATCACAAATCCCTATATATGGTGAAACCAATCTTTGTCTCAGTTACAAGTGTGCTGTTATTAAATTAGCAACATAAGGTAACCCTTAAATGGGAGAGCCTGATCTAGTGAGCATACACACTTCAGTAAAAACAATAAAGTCCACTGATTATTCCATTCTGATTATTATTCAAAACCCCTAAGTAGCAAAGGTTAAACCAATTTTACCTATATACATAACCAGAACTTCAGCAAACTTCTACCTAAATAATACCACTTGCAAATAGGTTAGAATAATTTAGAATCACATTCCCTTATAGCTGGCTACGGAAAAACTGAACAGCACCCATAATCTATAAACAGAGAAATCCAGAAAGAAATTTTGTCAACATCCACGTGCACAAAATGTTAAATCAACAACCATCATATAGGTTTTTCTTGAAATCTTACCTGCCCAGTTCCTTCAGTTTTTTCTGAAACTTACAGTGGACTTTCCATTGCCATTTTCCTTCTGGAGTACTAAGTTCCTCAAGGAATGTCAAAAAATTTTTAAGGTTTTCTGTTAGAGATAATGAAGTTGATTTTAAATTCAATAAATAACAATATACCCAAACTTAATTACATAAGTGTATGGTGATATTGTGTAGAAACACCTACATTCCTAAGTATTAGTTTCTTTCTCTTCCCCACCTCTAAAGGAGACATTTTTATATTCTCTTTTAGATCTGAGAATATCACATCTACACATTATAAAAAAGAACATGTTGATGACAATAAACCAGAAGTAATCCAAGTGCAGTAGGTATAGAGAGCCTTACTTGCTTTAGAACAAATTTAGAGGAAATTATTTGTAAAGACTAAGAATGGGGAATTTGAGGTAAAAAGCTCAAGAAAATGAATGGAAATGTACTAGTTATCTATGACTGGCTGAATGGATAATACAGTAACAAGTGTGAGTGAGTTATGGAGAAAAACTTAGGCAAGAGAGAAGTTATGTGCTCAAAAGAATGCATAAATCTTACCAATTGTGATAACTTCTGGATTTAGAATGGATTCATCAGAAACAATAAAACCTCCAGATATAAATAATTCATTGTATGTATGATTTTTAACATCATCCAGACTATCAACACCAGCAAAACTAACGCAGGGGAGCTTCTTTAAAGTCACCAGGCCAGGTACCTATTTAAGTAACAAAATAAAAACAGAAATAAGGACAAATAAGGGAATGAACTGACCCTAGTGTTAAATAACCTACAAGAGAAGTATTAACAAAATGCACTATGGCTAACCTAAGCCAAGCACAAAATATTCCCAACATTATTTCCAAATATATAAACCAACATTTATGTAATCGGTTTTTTTCTACCTACCATTGCTAGAAAACACTAAGGAAAAGGCAGAATAGATCTGGAAACAATTAAAAATGCTAGCTTGTCTGGCCCTGTGAGTACAATCAGTTCAAACGAGAGCAAGAACCTACATGACACTGAACAGTTCGGAAAGGCTTCAAAGGGCAGCAGTACTTGAGAGAGGCTCATAAGACTAACTGGGTATGCATGCAAGAAGGATAGCCACTGGACACAGACACCAGGGGGTGAGAGGCAATGAGGGGATAGGACATATATGTAACACCTTAATAAAGGATAATAATTTCAAAAAAGGCTAAATGGGGTACCTCCAAATCTAAGGGATAATTAATTGCCAGTTTGGCAAAGGGGGTAAAATTGGGTTTTACCTGGGACATACAAATGAAGAGATGACTAAATATAAAGAGAGTCAGCAGACTTGAGTGACATAGGTTTGTAATGTGCTGCCATTTAAAATTTTATAGGGGTACAGACTTGAATCTCAGAAGCTGATTCATACAAGGGTTGTTTAGGTCTCAGCCCTAAATATCCAAACCTCAAAGTTTTATCTCCTTTAAAGCTTATGAGGATATTTTAAAAACCAACAGTTTTAGTTTCAAAGGCAGTAAGATTCTATAAGGATGTTTTGTAACCCAAAATAAGTTGTAAATTTGACTTAGTCTACCTTGTGAATGAAGCCTGCAATGTCTTCATTTTGAATAATAATTAATAGTTTATCTATTTTTGATCTTCTTTCCAAAAACTGTTCTGGATGACATTCTGTATTGCCTAACTTGATAAGATATTCCTGTTAAGAAAACAAAACTAAATCAACATTATAAAGCTCTTTTGCAAACATCCACTTAACATTAGAACTGCAAAATAAACTGATAAACTAAGCTAGATCCAAGTCTTAGGGATCATCAAGTCTGCTTTTATTGAATCTAAAGCTCAGAACTGAATGGTCACAGCCACATTACAATGCTATGCAATCGAAGCTAAGTAAACGACAGTGTGGGGTATAAAAAACAACAACACAAAACCGTAGTACAAACAATGGATTAGCCCAGGTTCTTAACCCAGCTCCACTACTTATTCTAGGCAACCCAGAGCCCAATCATCAACCATTTCCTCACTCCCATTTTCCTTTTTTTTTTTTTCCCCCCCAAAGCAGACCCTTGGTTATCTGCAGTAATGTTATTGGTATATTCCTTCAGAATTACAAACCACTTTTCTGACCACTCATTTAACTCACAACATTCCCAAAAGGGTACTACCTTTCAAAGGACACATGCTTGTCCAAGCAGATCTCCCTTAGCTTGCTGGAAACACTCTGAAGCAAACTGCAGGATCCTGGAAGTCACATTCCTCATTTTTCAGACACAGGAGCAAATTCATATTCTCAAGGTTGGCAGGCTAGTTGGTATAAATCTAAACCCAGCTTACCTCAAAACCAGTCTACTGGTCTTTGTATCACACCCTCAGGGGTTGTTTCTATGGAGCTCCAAACTAAAGTAGATCAAAAGAATTTGATTTTGATTTAACCTGTAAAGCTTCTGGGCAGATCTGAGAGCAGCTTACGGTCGGATAATAAGATAAATTACTGTCAGGCCTGCTTATAATTGTTCGTCTTTTTACATTAAGAATTTTAAATGAGAGTTCATTTTAATGCATACAGTAAATCCTTGATTTAATGGACTTCGGATTTAACGGACAAATTTTTCAGTCTGTATGTCATGTGAAAATTAACACCATTAATTTTAAAATGCTTTTAACCAAGATTTGCTTATAATTAAATTTATAGGTTAATTTTTTGTTATTATTTCACTGTTATTTTAAACAAATTCTAGCAAATAGTCCTGTGTTGGAAAAAAACAAAAAACAAAACCCCACTGGTAATTTTTGCTGATATAAGTATTACTTATCTACAACTAAAGTATACATATTTAAATTCAAGAGTCACTGCTCATAGCCAAAACCAGTTTGGCTCAGTGGATAGAGCATTGGCCTGTAGACTGAAGGGTCCCAGGTTCGATTCCAGTCAAGGGCATGCACCTTGGTTCCGGGCACATCCCCAGTGAGGGGTGTGCAGCAGGCAGCAGATCTATGTTTCTAACTCTCTGTCCTTCTCCCTTCCTCTCTGTAAAAAATCAATAAAATATATATTTTTTAAAAGTCACTGCTTATAAACAGTGTTCAGCAAATGATCTGTTGTCATGTAGCGTGACTCTGTAGTAGTTTCAACACATGTCAGCTGATGTTCTGACGTGTGCTAGTCATGTGCATTTGTTACTCTTGGTGACTAGTGAATGCAAACACTTATTAGACCTATTTAGTATACATTTTAAATTCCTGTAATAGAAAACATTTCTGTGAAATTAAACTTTTCATACATAAAGTAGAAACGGGTAAACTAATTTATCAATTTCTTAACATACATATTCGGAAAACCTTTATTATATAATGGATTATATAATGAACTTTTAGCTTTAACAGACACCCTCTCACCTGAATTAGTCCTTTATATCGAGGTTTTACTTTACAATAACAACTCAGTTTGACTCCAGAAATCTTTAGGAAACTAACATTTTATTCACCATTTTTATTCTTGATAACATTTTTGCCCGAAATAGTCCAATGATATTGATTTAAAAAGTTCTGATCTGATTTCCTATCAGATTTGTAAATGAGCTTTCCCACCCTTGAACAACAGAAATATGACTTAATCCACTCCAGACTGAATTAAAAGCATTTCCTGTGTGTTATAATCAGTTTCAAATTGTGGTGGGGGGAGGTGGAGTAATGCTGAATACACGAGGCTCTTGGTTCTCATGTAGCCCCACACCAATATGCAGTTATGGCCCAGAGTACCATCCTTGGGCACATGTTCTGGCGCTGGGAAAAATAGAGAAGCTCTATGTTCAATCAAACAAGACAAAATGCAACCAAGGAACTGAATTCTTAGTAAGTATGGTTGCATCCTCCCAAGAAACCACAAAGAATTAAAGACACACTGAGCGCACTCTCATTTCCATGCTCGGTTCTCCTGGGCACACCACATGAAGCATGTGGACATTAATAGGAGATCCCCAAAATGACAAAGGCTCAGGACATATCAGCAGCATGGAGTTTCAGGGTCACTCTGGGCTTATAAGTCACTTATAGTTTCTTTTGCTTTCTCTTACAAAACAATCAGAAATTCATCATGTCAAGTAAATTATGTAAGTAGAGCACATATTTATTTTAAAACATAAGGCATTCCCTTAAGGAATTAAAATCCTACAGGTTAGTGAATTATAATTGCTTATTAAACCCACAGAACTGTTTGGATATACAATTTACATACCTATTATTTTGTAGACCTATGTCTAACCCTATACACACACAAAAATACATGTGTTGTTTTTAAAACTAAAAGCCCTCATCTACTCTGTAGCTTCAATAGAAAAAAAAAAAAGATCTTGCAGTGAAGACTCTTTCATGACTGGGGAGTCTTTCAGGATCATAGTATTTTTTGATCAATAAAGGCTATTGGGAACCTGACATGATCAGGCATCAAGAAACACCAAAATATTTTATCATAAGGTTATTCCTGGACAGTTTTATTTTTTTATTTGATAAAACCCATGGGGTAAATACTGACAAATTCCTTTATCCCTCTGTATCTTTCCCTCCCTGTCATTAAAAACCCAAGTAAGAAATATTTAAAATCTTTGAATAGTTTAAAGGTATTTGCAGTATGTAACAATGGTCTTTAACCAATAATCTAAATTCTAAGATATTTACATCACAAGTTTTCAGTTTAGTTGAACTTAAGTCTTTCATTCCATTCTGCATTAAATTATTAAAATATATTAAAAAATAATCTTTATAGAAGTCAGATCCAACACGTCAAGTTCATACAATATATAAACCTCTCTTTTAGTTACCTTTATTTCTTTACAGAGCACGCTCTCTTCTTCTTCATGAATGTAAAATTTCACAGTATTTCTCTGGACATCTTTCATGATTTTAACCAAACTGTTAAATACTTCAGGTTCTAATTTGCTTATAAAATTTGAAAGAGCTGGCTGGGCAGAAATGTCTACATCACTGGGTGGTTTTGTTTCTTTTTCGGTTTCCTGAGCAGTATCATCAGGTACAGTATGATCAGAAGTCACCATTAGCTCCGAGGCATGGTGTGGCTGGTTCACTTCTATTTCAGTTAAACCCAAAGTTGAAGGATGCTGCTCAGTAGAGATGGTGTTTTTCAAAGTATCACTATAAAGTGGTTCAAGGTGTTTATTGAAGTCACTTGAGGAAACTGGTATGATATGTCTTCCTAGAGAATTCAATGCTATCTTAGTACCAGAACCATTAAGACTGACTGGTGGCCAATTCCCACCCTTGGCTGTTGCTTTGATAATAGAATTTAGTTTCTCATGCAAGTCATCTACAAACTCCTGTACACCAGCTTTGGAAGTCTTAGAATATATGAACTGAGAAAGTCGTTTCATCTTCTCTTGTGTTGAAAAGACAGGTGTGGGAATTCTACTGACATATGAAACATTCTTTTGCTTCAAAATCTCTTCTATCTTCCTAGAAAAGATATTGTATTCTCCTAACACTGTGCTCTCTGTGGTTTCGTTCACTGCAGGCGGCTCTGCTGCTGGCACACACTGCTCCTCCACTGTCATCACCTGACCTGTTAACACGTTCTCCTCAGTGGTGCCCTTTAGTGTGTCTGTAAATGGAGAGGATGGAAACTGGTAATCAGAACTTCTCTGTCTACTTACTACCCGGGGGTCGCTAGGAAAGATCTCCTGTGGTGGCAGACACCCCAGTTGTTCTTCTGGTGATTTCATACCTAGACAGGGAGAGTTTATTGTAAGAGTGATTGAAAAAGTAACATTTGAAAAAACAAACATTTTCTTGAGAGGGAAAAAGGTAACTAGAACTAATTACACATTGGAAGGTAGAATAAAAATCACAAATGATGGTACGAAAAGGGCCAATTTGGCATCAATACAAGTTATTTCTGCTTCCCTACCTTTCTGTCTGACGTTAATAGACATGTTTTAATCAGGATAGTCAGTTGCAACAGCTTGCTCCAATCCTATATTCTTTGTCAAGTACCGTCTACTATCTATGTCTATAAAAGGCTAATATGAAAACTGTCCCCTTGGGAGTTTGATCACTCACTATGATGTCCGCTGGCCATCAGAGGGTGGTACGGAATGAAGGAAGGCCCCCCACCAGCAGATGGAAGGCCCTGATCAGCCCTGATTGCTGGCCAGGCCCAGGGACCCTACCTGTGCATGAATTTCGTGCACCGGGCCTCTAGTAGTAATATAATACTAGAGGGCCAGTACACAAAATTCGCGCAAGAGGGGGAAGGTCCCCTCAGCCCAGTCTGCACCCTCCAATCTGGGACCCCTTGGACATTTCTCTCACAATCCTAGACCGCTGTCTCCTAACCGCTCACCTGCCTGCCTGCCCAATCACTCCTAACTGCTCCCCCTTCCCCCATAGACCTGGTCACCCCCAACTTCCTCTCCCCCCGCCCCTCGCCCCTCATTATCCCCCGCCCCTGCCGGCTTGGTCACCCCATGCAGCCTGCTGTTCAGTTGTCCCTCACTGACGCCCCTGCTGGCCTGGTCACCCCAGCAGCCTGCTGTTTGATCATCCGGTTGTCTTGGTCATGACAGCCCCTGGATTTTTATATATTAGGATAGTTTTGATAGGAAAATTTGAGTAAGGCAATTGAAAGAATGCCAAACTAAAATAATGGGGGAATAACGTCCAACTTAAGAGTTGTATTCATAATGTAGGATAATTAATTTTGTTTCCAGATTACTTTCTCCTATGAGGTATTTCCTACAATGTTAGGGACTTCGATTTATCAGGGGGGAAAAGGCTCAATAATACGGAAAAAGAACATATTTCAAAGTTGCATTAAGAGTAACATTTTTGACAGTGCTTTCTTAAGTATTTTTATTTTGTTTCAAAATAATTCCAAGAGAAATCATTTAAGATAAAGAGGTCATTCAGCTAACTGATGCTAATAGAATTATTTAACTTTTGACTCTTGACAATTAGCTCAACCCATAAGAACATAATTCCCTCTCTGCCTACAAATCCTAAATTCAAACAAAATGTTTTTGAAATTATATTTCAAAACAGGTACCCTAAGTCCCTTTTTAAAAACAAGGGGAAAGACCGTTAACAACGATTTAATATATTTTAGAAAAAGAAAAAATTTCTGATCTTTGACTATAAGATTGATACTACACAATTTTATCCTTTAAAAATTACTAATTAAAAAAAAATCTTAGCCAATATTCCATAACAAATTGCTATTCTAGTATATGTAATGGTGCCTCTAAGTCAGAAAGTCCAGGTACTAGTTTTCAAAACTATAGTACTTTAAAGATACAGTGAATTCCCTATTCACCTAGGTGTAGCAGCATGCCCTCTTTACACAAAAAACAGCCTCAGCTGCAGTCAGCTTGTAACATTTCTCTATCAACCCCAGTGGTTGCCATGAACCACCGTAAGCATTAACTGCTGTAAAAGTACAGTCCGCAGGGTAAGAAAACCATAGCAGGTTTGTAGGTGGAAGAGAAGAGGAGCAAAATATCCAATACCATGGTACGAACTGAAATGGTATTAACTGGTAAGTCAGAAAATTCAAATTCCAGAAAATAACTCAGTAATACTAAATATTCTTTTTAAATTTCAATATAGGGTCTAGTGCATATGTAAAATGTTTGTGCTAGGAGTGGAAGATTTACTTTTTGAAGTATTTTATGTATTTCTTGAATTATGTACCATGTCAAATGCCTAATTTGTTTAAAGATTTTAATTGTACCTCATAAAACAAATGGGTTGAGGACCACCTGTAACTTAAAAACTTCTGAATCACTTATTATTTTAAATAAAATACTTGCTCCCCAAAATCTATAGCTATAGTTCACACCTATAAACTTATTCTTGAAGGGCTATTGATAAAGGAAATTTTTAAAAGATGAAATATGACTTAAATCTACCTGGGGGATTCTCCATATTAAAAAGGCTCTAAACCAAATCCATTTTAAAAATGCAAATGATCACTATCTAATTTTATTTTGCACAAATTTCCCCTATATGATTTTAACTAGTAGGTTTATTTTATTTTTAAAATGTCTTCCTCAATTAAGAAACATGCCAATATCCATAATAATGCATGTTTTCTATTGTTATTCAAGCATTGCAATACTTTGTCTTTTAAATGAAAAGCAAGTAGTATTCAGATATTTGTACTTTTAATCATAATATATGAAGATGGCATGCCAAATAAGCAAACTGCTGATGCTCATGAAGCATTTTGAAGTATAAACAAGATACCTGCTGCTCCTGAAGAGAAAGAATTACTGATAGACACAAAACACAGCTGAATCCCAGACATAATGTTCAGTGAAAGACCCCAAAACAGGAGGTCAGGTAGGTTCCATATATCTTAAATTCAAGAACAGGTAAAACTAATCTGTGATGAAAGAAGTCACATTTAGTGGTAACTACTAGGGGCAGGAAGAGCAGTAACTATATAGGAAGATGCAGAAGAAAGCCTCAGGGCTGCAAGTGTTCTTTCTACACAATGATTTGGATGGTGTCACCTACATGTATCCATTTAGGTCATCTTTATCTAGGAAATATAATATCTTTCTTCAAGAGAATCTTGAACTAAAAGTCTTTTTAACTTCTAAAAGAGAGGAATAACTGTAAAGAACTACTAAAAAAATCAAAATTCATTTAGCTTTCCTTCCCCCCAAAAAACCACTTAACACATTAAGCACCATGTCAGTCACAAGTGACTGAAACAGAAAGGAAGACAAAACAAGCTTGGCGCTTAACGTGTTAAGATTTCTAAAAGAGTAAGATCAAGAAAACGATAAGTAAAAAAGACCCACTACCAAACTCTAAGAAAACAAAGCCTATGGCCATGCAGGGACGTTGAACTGACTGAGCTCAGACAGAAGACTCTTTTAGTTACACCCACTGCAACTAGCTAATCGTTACTACCTGTAAATGTTTCTGGAATGGGAAAGTTCCCTAATCTCTAATTTAAATTATCTGCAGAAATTAACTTTACCATTATAAGAAGAAGAATTGGGTTAAAAAAAAAATTTCAAGATTAGGAGTAAGGTACAAAGATAAATGGCTTCACCTCCATGTATTTGTATAAAATTAAGAGAAACTTAAAGACTGCTTCACATAAAACATCCTTCAGAAGTGAATTAAGAAAAACATTCCCAAATCATCACATCAGATAGAATTGACTGTAGGTGAAAAACCAACTGTAATCTCTATGAATATGTAGTGACTTCTTTGTAAAATTCTTTATAAAATATTCTTATTCTTTATAAAATATTTGATACAAATCAAGTAATGATATAAATGATATAATCCAAATTTTCTGTAATTAACAGAACTTAAATTGATGCCCTGATGGAAGACCAGAAATGCAAGTAGCAATTCTGAAGAAGGGCACAGTGGGAGGGAGGGAAAGCAAAGGGAGCCTTCTCACCTGGCATTTGTTTTTCACCATGTTTCCCCAGCTGGTCTTCTGGGCTTCTTTCATTCCCTTCTGACAGAAAGCATCCATTAGAATTGCAGACTCTCTTCAGATATTGATGATACCTAGTAAGCAGCTCTGAGACAATCCCAAATGCTAACAAATCCAAGTAGTTCTTAATTTGCCTAAAATAATCCTAAAGGCTCATTCAGAAATGGGAAGTTACTTCCCTTTCTATTCAGTTGATGATGAAATATCAACACCTAGATATTGTGCCTTTGAATGGCTCTGAAATTAACTGTAATGGTATCTAAATGAGGAATGGTTAGGATAATCATCTTGTACCCATTACTTCCTTATTCTGTTCTCCCACTAACACTGACATCCTCAGCTCCCAAGTGAGAAACAGTTGCCTCTCTACCATCATTCTTAGGCCTCTTACCCTCTCTGGTAAGGTGCTAAGTAGAAAATGATGCTGAAGCCCAAGGAAATTTATCAAAGTTTTAGAAATTCTTCTCAGAATCCTTGGAAGTCTCAGTAGCTTCTAGGTTATAAATCAATCTACTTTTCCCTTTTAAAGGTTAAACAAAGGTCCAGAAATGGAAAAGATGTGCCCTGGAAATATTTCAAGAAATGCTTAGCTAACAAAGATGAATAAAAACTTAGAATCTTAAGATTATGTATATAGGTGCTCATACATGTGTTTGCACAGAGAAATTAGGATACTGCGAAATGATCTTTCAACATTTGCTAAACTATATTTACCCCATGGTTCATTAAGCTTCCCAGGATATTTGCATTTTAGGACATTCTCCATAATGATCCAATTATGCCAAGATAATCCAATACTAAGAAATCAAATTTTCTTTTAAATAGATGAACTTCAATATGACCACTTCTTTGATGACAGCTTATTGTAAGAAAGCTTATAATTGGAGCAGATAGCATTTACTGGCTGTCCAAAGACCATCACTGCATCTCTGTATTTATCTCACCTTATTAGAAACTCAATTTCTGCCAATAATTTTCTTTTGGAAATTTACATGCTAAACTCCATTCGGAGAAGAAGCATGTTTTAAATCCCTATTTCTTAACAGGACTTTTTGCAGATACTTGCTGATGCTGACCAAGAACAGTAACACTTGATAAACATTATATTGCTCCAAGTAAGACACTGAAGATGTCAGAGCCAAGACAAAGCACTCAAGAGTAGGATCTAGAAAAAATGAAACCCTGGTCCCTAAGTAAAACCAAGTGAACCTAATTCCCAGTACACTTGTTCTTACCTGTAATTGGAATCAGTTTCCAATGTATTTCAGTCTCTTCAACATTATTTGACTTAGACTGTTTATGGAATCCATGTTCAATGGGAATGTTGGGACACAAACTGCAATCTTCAAAATTACTCATGTTAATTAAATTTGGTTCCTAAAAATTAAGGACATATTCAATAACTCTCTTTTCAATTCATTTTAATGTCAATAAACAATCATTTTTTCACAGCAAATTCACAGCCTTCAATCTGAACATTGAAAATTAGTCAAATCAACATGGTAAATTAATAATACTTCAGCTTTACATTAAAACACCTTTCCTTCAAAACATAATTTGATATTGAATTAGAACTGAGGTTGGTCAACTTTTTCATTCAAGCACCAAGTTATTTTAGGCTTTATGGGCCATATACTCAGATGCTCAGCACTGTCATTGTAGTGCAAAAAAGCAGCCAAGGCAATATCTAAACTAGGGGTGTCGAACTCAATCAGAGAAGGGGCCAAAATCTAAAATCCAGCCTAAATCGCGGGCAGAATGGTTTACTGAACAGTCATAAACTGTCATTGTGATGGAAACACAGCGGAGTGCAGTGATGACAGCGCGGTTCGGGCCACATTGCAAGGCCTGGCGGGACGGATTTGGCCCGCGGGCCTTGTGTTTGACACATGTGATCTAAACAAACAGGCATGGCTGTGTTCCAACAGAACTTTAGTTACAAACATAGGCGGTGAGCTCAGTTTGGCCTTTAACAACCCAATGTAGAGTATTAAACATGTTAGGAAATGCTAACAACATAAATTAGTTTCTCAGTGCCTACTTTACATATCTCCCAAAGTGAGCCTCCTACAATCATCCTTCCCCTGCAGTAAGTATCTGAAAACTACATGGACAAATGCTACGGACATACATATGACTTTTAGCCAAAGGCAGGGAAGAGAAAATGAAGAGTAAATTAGAAATAAGCCCTTAGGATGTTGCCATCCTAGTATTGTTCCTCAGTAATGTAGTCACTTATTGGGGGAATATAAGACTGCTTCTCAGCTAGAGATCAGTACTCAACAGAAGTCATAAATAAGCTGGATGCCCTGTCAAGTAAGGCTGAGTGTCACTTCAGTGGTAATCTTAAAGGCAATTCAAAGCACCTAACCTTGTTTGTAATACTAGTGCACTGACTTTACTCACCTCATCTGCTTCACCTATGGGTAATGGTATTTCTAGCAGAAAGCCAATGTTTCGAGAATTCAAATTTATTATGAAATGACATGGAATTAACTTCCAATAAGCCATTTCTGAAAAATAGTCTAGCCTTAACGTTATCACCATAGGTAAATCTTGGGACTATCAATAAACCTACAATCAGGAAGGAAAACTACTTTTCTAGTCAACTCTTTGTAAAAAGAGATAACTTAGAGATACTATCCTGGACACTTATTGAAATGTTTTCTTTTTAAAAGGGAGAAAAAAAACAATTAAAGCACATCCTCTCTTTTATATACACATTCACAAAAGCAAACGTATAATCAAAATATATAAAGCTTACTTCTTTCAAATGTACTTTATGGTCAGTGCCTACTTCACTGGTAGAAAGAGCAACAGGATACTTTACAGACGATGTATCAGCGTCTAGCAATGGGCTCCGAGTGCCCTTAAAATGTGCATTTTCAATGTTTGTACAAGTAAGCTGCTCATATTCTTTCTTATCTCGGTTAGAATTCAATTCATATTCATGCTTTTGCCTCAGCTCTTCATAGGCACCATCAGAATTCAATCCTAAGGCTTTGTTGACTGTGTCTGTCAGGGATGCATCAGAATTGCGTGTATTTGCTAATGTTTCTGATAGCCAATTAAACAGCCTATGGATATCAGCAACACCAGAGTTAGAGGTATCATCCTGCTGCAAGTCAGTGTCACGCCCAAGTGAGCCAACGGGCTGTGGAGACTCTAAAGGGAAAAGAGAAAGAAGTCATCTCTTAAAATTGAGTTTGGAAGGCTAGCATAATAATTTTTAAATTGAATGTACATAAAAATTAATCATCATAGATATTTATGGGCAGGAACTCAGTCGACTACATGTACATCCATCCCTTTACAAATATGACTGGTTCTAAACTTTTGCACATAGGTCAAAATTCCTATTAAATGAAAATTTATTTACATAATTTGAAAAATCTATTAATGGATAAATGAGCTTAAACATCAAGTTGGTAATATGGATAATATATTTATTAATGACCATACTACAGTTTCCTTAAAATCTACTAACAAAACCCCCAAGTCAACCAGATGCTGGACAAGAAATAAAATATTTGTTGCTACTTTGCAAAATATTAGAAAGATACACAAATTTCCCTAAAGGAAAAAAAGAACTCATGACTTAATTTGAGTTCTATCTCCTTTATAGCTTTGATGTTTTGTCCTTAAGATACTGTCTGACATTCTTATCATCTAAGGCTTATCTCAATTGACTAGATTATCTAAAAAAATCTATACTAACTTTGCACTAAGAACAGAAAGCACTATAAGAGCTGGCTCTAAGCGGGTACAAACCTGGGAATTCTGCAAACAATATATTTAAAAACTTGCAAAGGGGGTAGACATTCAGAAAGTCATGTGCTTTTAATGCTGAAGAAAAGTAAAACCTGGGTAAGCTATAATGTACCACAGCAAAAAACAAAACATCAAAGAGCAGAGTACATACTGTATGATTCTAATTATATATGTATACACAGCAGGCAAAATTAATCAACAGAGGCAGAAAGCAGATCAGTGTTGGGGTGAGATTAGCTTCCAAGGAATATAAGGCAGTGTAATAAAAATGTTTTATATATTGGAGTGATAGTACATTAAAAATGTTCTATATATTGAAGTAGTATTAACATAGCTATAAAAATTCATCAAATTGCCCTTAAAATGGGTACATTGTATATAAATCATATCTTTAAAAGTTTATGTTAAAGAGGGTAGGGAAGATGGAAGGTTACCTCTTACTAAATGAATGGGTTTACCACCAAATCAAGATCAAGGTATTTTAGCCCTGCCTGGTGTGACTCAGTTGACTGGAGCATCCCTCTGTACACCAAAAGGTGGCAGAGCACATACCTAGGTTATGGGTTCAATTTCCAGTCCAGTTGGAGCGCATACAGGAAGGAACCAAATGATATTTCTCTCTCATGCATGTTTTTTCTCTCTCTCTCTCAAAAAAAAAATAAAAAAAAAAAATCAACATTTACTTAAAAAAAAGATCAGAGTATTTTAGATGTTAGAATATAATCTTTAAATCTCTAATTTTAGTAATCAGAACTAAAGTGTGCAAAATGACTACAAAGAAACAAGTGAGGAACACCTAGAAATGCAAGTCTGATCATCACTGTTCTAGTTTAACCTATCCATCCCTTGCCCTGCTGCATTTCTCCTTTGGTCTATTATAATTAGCACGGCTTCACCATCATTTTATTGATAAAGCCTGATTTTCACCCACACTTTTTCACATGTGCAAAATTAGTCAATATCAACTAAAAATGGCACCAAACTTTACTTATCTCGCCTCTCATGTGCTCAGTGCTAGGAAATAGAGCCAAGTTTAGGAACAATACTTTATAGTTAGTTAGAACTGAGTTCAATCATGGATTAGTGAACTACATAGCTTTAGATACTTATTTAATATCTCAGAAATTACTTTGTTGTCTGTAAAATAAGGATAGTAATGTCTAGTATTCAAGAACTAAATGAGTCCACATATATAAAGCACCTAGTACATAGGAAGATCTTAAATCTCAAGATACATGTTGACAGTATGGATCAGACACAGTCAACAGGTTCAGCACACAGCAGAAATCCAGCATAAGCTAAAGGAGATGAAAAGCATCAAGGAGCAGAACATCTAGAAATTTATTCTGGAGGAATCTGAACTGCATAGATATGAATGCTTGAGAGAAATCAAAGATGCTTCAAAAAGAAAGAAATAGAAGTAAATGGCTAATCAAGACATATTCTGAGAAAGATGAGCTTTAACTAAGGAGCATGTAAAGGAAGAATGGGGAATATGGCTACTCAGGGTAGATGTTGCCAACCCAGAAAAAAACCTGCAAGATGAATACAGAAACTGAGATCGGTGGCAAATTAGCAAAGCAGTATTGAGAAGAGCATCATACTGAAGTGAGTGATAGAAGCTAGGAAGTCACCCAGGTGATAAGAATACGGACAAAGATACGTTAGAAAATGTAAAAAAAGTTATTGAAAACAACACTGTCAAATAAAATTCTCTGCAAAGATGCAAATGTTCTTGATCTGTACTGTTCAGTAAAGTGGTTTAGCTGGTTTAACAAAGGAAATTAATTTTTGTTGTTTAAATTAAGCTTTCTGCACTATCCAATATGGCAGACACTAGCCACATGTTATTAAATATCTGCCTAGTTAATAAGAACAGTAGCAGCAGCATAAAATGTAGACTGTTACCAAAAAGGTACTGAATATAAAGAAACATATTTCATGCTTATGTACTAGCAGTGTAAAGATCTTAAAAATATAGATAATAAAGTATTTTAAAATAGTTGCAATTTTGAAACACAAATTTAAGACAAAGGCCTCCCATTTCTTCTTATGTCAACTAAAGCAAAGAAAACTAGGGGGGAAAGGGGGGGGGGGCGCAAATATATTACTGGATTCCCAGGGTAGAAAAACATATGTATGCATCTAAGAAAAACAGCAATGGCATCTAAGAAATTTTATTTTAAAGTTAAGAAGATTCCCCTCGTTAAGTAACACTCCTCAAACCCCCAATATTTTATACTTTTCGAATTATAAAATTAAAGAAATATAAAAGGACAAGTGGTCCAATTAGTAGGCTAAAAGCTGAGAATACTTTACTTTCTCACATTTGTCTACGCTACACAATTCAGAAATCCAATGTGGTAGGGTAGGAGTTGGCAAATAACTATTTTCTGTGAAGGACCGGGCAGTAAATATTTTAGGCTTTGTGGGCCATAAAATGCCATAATAGTGTGAAAGCAGCTATGAATACACATAAATGAACAGGCACGGCTATATTCCAGTACTTTCTTTACAAAAACAGAAAACAGGCTGGATTGGCTTTCATTTTGTAATCTGCAGATCCCTATCCTAGAAGCAAAGACAGAACTACTTTACTATATTTTTGGTTATTTTTATATTGTATGAGCAAACTGATATTTTACCTTCATACAGATGGCAATTTTCAGCTAAATTACTGGTTTTGGCGAACTTTCTCATATTTTCAGGTAGATCCTCAAGCTTCCTCTTCAAGACAGTTTTGCTTCTCGTATCTTCTGTGTCTGAGTCCCCACCCACATTTTTTTTCCTAGATTGAATCAAATTAATCAATTCTTTGACTCTATCCTTATCATAATCCAAAGAGTGAGATGACTTCTGCTTTCCAGGTTTAATAGTCTCAGCCCTCGAGTTATTTCGTTTCCCAAATTTCTTTTTTGTGCCATTCATTTCTTCGTGGCCTTCATAATCTGAAAGTTGACCGAATTGTTGAAGTTTTCTATTGTCTTCAAACAGCTCTTTTAACTGACAAATAGGTAACTGATACATTTCAGGCCGAAAAATATAGGTGCGCAAACAATCATCAATATGAGATTTATTTCTTGGAGCTGGGTATAAGAATTTTTTATCATCTAATCGTGAATCATATGGAAACATAGTAAACTCTCGTTTACCTGAACCAAAACCTCGCTTAAAAAATTCACTTACATACTTTTCAACGACAGAATGAAAATTTATACTATTTATATTTTTGAATTCCTTTCGACACCGAATCAAAGCAAATTGTAAAAACTGAGTTATTTTTAATATATCTTGCATGCTTTCATGTCTTTCCGGTGGTGCTACATTGGTTGAACCTTTTTGTGCTGTAAACAAAAAAAGTACGCCATGTTAGCAATGAAGAAACTAATCAAATACAGATCTATATATTATACCAAAGAAATGTTAACATTCATACATTAATGGTGAACCAAACTCGTATGTACCTTAATACATATATGTAACCTAGAAATATATAAATCACATGTTTCTAAGTCTAGGGGACTAAAACAAGCCGATGAGAAACTAAAACAAAGAAAATTATAGAACATATTTTTAAAGGGAAAAGTACCCTCTCATTGAAGATCTCATTTCCTTTTGTAATTAGGCCTTCCAACTTGGGGCAAGCAAAATATCAGGAGAAATAAAGAAGCAGGGCAAGATATGAGGCTCCTCATAAGATAGTCCTACCCAGGCATTCTTTCCTGTTATAACACCTTCCTAAGAACTCTATCCCTATAAGGAGATATGCAGGCACAGAGTGCTACAACTGAGAATCTCATTCTTAATCTAACAGTGAAAGCCATTAGTGGGAACTTTATCTTACAATAGCACTAAAGTTAGTTCTTAGGAATGGTGAAAAGCAGATTTTGTCTGATATCAGTGTGAAAAATTCCAATTAAATTTGAATGGCCTAATATTTAGGCCAGCACATGATGCTTTTACAATTGCTAAAATCTGAATGCAAAAATGAACTAAGATTTTTTTAAAAAATCATATTTTATAAAACCCCCAAAAGCTATTGTGTTATAACAATTATAATTAACATTTAGTGTGTGTGTGGGGGGGAACTATTAAAACCCAAATAATTTTTCATAGTAAAAAAATAAATCAAGTCATATAATTTGTACTTTACATTGCAAATATTTCTTACTACCCCAGTATTTCCTAAAACATGACATAAGAAAAACAAACTGCTTAGAGTTATCTGGAAATTTTCAATATACGTATCTATAAGACTGGATTAAGATAGTCAAAGAACTTACAAGTAACTATGCCTCTAGATTCTTGAAATAGAAACAAAGCATGTAGGATTCGAGATCTGGCAGTTTGATGTTCTAAAAAAACAGAAGTCAAATTAATTGGCAATGTGTTTTAGCTAAAAACTTAAAAAAGAATTATAAAAATTAAAGACATTACCTACCATATGGAGAAGCCATTTGAAAAGGAGAGAGAAGAAAAAGGTATCCTCGGTCACCCAAAGGTTTAACAAGAACCTGCGTTTTTAGAAGAGGGAAAAAATTTAATCTGCTTTGTTATTACTATCCATAAGGCAGATACAGAAGTTTCTGCTAATTAGTTCTTGATCATCTTTAGAAAACATATTGCCCCTTAATTGTTAAAAACTCTTCTCCAACTCTGCTAATTCACAGAATTCTAATAAAAATATTCTTTAGTTTTCGTAACTTAAATGAGAAAATTCCTCTAATTTACTGTGAAACCAACTTGCTGATTTTCCCTTGACACTAAAATATAAGGATCAAACTAAACCTTTCAAAAGCAATTCAAAAGACATGCTGATTGCAAAGGCAGTATGCTGGATGTTGGAAATATAAAACAAGTATAACACAAATGCTGCCTTTAAGAGTTCAGGCTAATCACAAATGAAATGTGTCGCTAATTCTTCAGATATTTAATGAAAATCTTTCACACATAAGGCAAATTGCCTTGGCAGAAATTACTTTAAAGACAATACAAGATCACGAGTAGTTTATAATTGGGTGGACAGAGATATACAGAAAATATCAATAATTAGATTAAGACAAATTCTTAATAAGATTTACAAAGCAACATGAAAGAAAACTTGTGCCACAAATTCCTATTAAATAATTCCAACAAACAAAATTTGTGTACGAACCCATAATTTTAAGGCTGAAAACTATGCTACCAATTTACATTTAATAAAACATTGTTTGGCCGAAACCGGTTTGGCTCAGTGGTAGAGCATCGGTCTGCGGACTGAAAGGTCCCAGGTTCGATTCCAGTCAGGGGCATGTACGTTGGCTGTGGGCACATTGCTGGTAGGGGGTGTGCAGGAGGCAGCTGGTCGATGTTTATCTCTCATCGACGTTTCTAGCTCTCTATCTCTCTCCCTTCCTCTCTGTAAAAAATCAATAAAATATATATTTAAAAAAAAAAAACATCGTTTGAACACTCAAAAGGTGGACAGTGTACATAAAAATTTTGTTTCAGACTCAAACACTTTTATCTAAAAATTTTATATATCATATCCTTTATAACATTTTGTCCAACTCCTGGTTGTCAAAATAGGAAGTTGGAAAACACAAATAAATTTTCATGTTGTGTGTGGTCACTGAAGGAAAACAATTAAATTCTTTTAATTTTTCACCCACTCCAACTACCAGGCTTTTAAAATTCCCGTGGCTTAGTGGTCTTTATAAAGACCACTGTCCTCAATTCTAAAGGAATCAACACCCTAAAAACCTATGTTTTAACTGTAAAATTAGGGGGTAGTCTTATACGCCCGGTTGTTTTATACGCTGGAATATACGGTAGAAACCAGAGATACTGTAGTATATAATCAAAGTGCTAAGAGAGTATCAATCCAGAACTGTGTACCTAGATCCCAACAATGCATTGAAGAATATGCATTTTTCTCAAATATAAGGGCATGTACTAAAATTGACTACAAAGTAAATTTTATATCAAATCTCAATAAATTTCAACTAATCACCTGTTCTGATTAAAATGGAATTAAATTAGGAAAAAGACAAAAGTATTCTCATAATTTGAAAATTTAAAAATATACCTATTATATATGTTTAAAAGTGGAAATCATAATAAAAACTAATCATAATAAAACATATGGAATGCTCCCCCCTCAAAAACCACACATAATTTTTTTTTAAAAAAAATATATTTTATTGATTTTTTACAAAGAGGAAGGGAGAGAGATAGAGAGCTAGAAACGTTGATGAGAGAGAAATATGGACCAGCTGCCTCTTGCACCCCCCCCCCACCAGGGATGCGCCCACAACCAAGGTACATGCCCTTGACCAGAATTGAACCTGGGACCTCTCAGTCCACAGGCCGACACTCTACCACTTAGCCAAACCGGTTTTGGCACACATAATCTTATTGAGATTTTTTATAACTGGAATTGTATTAAATCTGTAGATCAAATTTGAGAAACTTAACATCTTTATGGTACTGCCTTAACCATTAGCAAGATATTTTTTTTTTTTAAAGATCCTCACCTGAGGATATTTTTTCATTGGTATTTAGGGAGTAAGAGAGAGAGGGAAAGACAGAAAAATCGAAATGAGAGAAACACATTGATTGGTTGCACGGGTCCTGACCAAGGGCCTAGGCTAGGGAGGAGCCCACAACTGCGGTACATACATGCCCTTGACTGGAATTGAACCTGGGACCCTTTAGACTCTATCCACTGAGTAAATCAGCTAGGACTCTTTACTTCTTTAGAGTATTCTTGGAATAGAATTTTATAATTTTCTGAATATAAGTCTTACTTATTTTGTTAGGTTTATCTATTGCCAGGCATCTCAAATTGTAGATATTTTTCATTTCAGTACATTATATATTATGTATATAGAAATATAATTAATATTTGTATGTTGATTTCATGTCAGATCTATATAAAATTTGAATTATTTATTTCTGTACATTCTTTTAGGTTTGCTATATAGATTTTATTTTCTGGGAACAATACTGTTTTGGTTTTTCTCCTCTAGTCTTCATGGTTTTTATTTTTTTCTTGTGTTACTGTGCAATCTAGGAACTGTAGCATAATGTTGAATAAAAGTGGTGATTGCAGGTATTTGTCTTCTTGATTTTCAAAAGGACACTTGTAATACCCATTAAGTAGAAAGTTTGCAGGTTTTTCATAGATACCTTTTAAAATGTAAATTTTTCAGCTTAAATTTTTTTCTTAACCATAATGGGTTTTGAATTTTATTGTCTTTTTTTTCTTTTCTTTTTTTTTTTTTTACAAGATAGCCACATTATGTCCTTTCTTCTAGCACTGGGGGTCTGCAAATTACAAATTGAAAGCCAACCCAGCCTATTTTCTGTTTTTGTATAGAAAGTGCTAGAATACAGCTATGCCTATTCATTTATGTATATAGATAACAGCAAAATTGGGACAGAGGCTTATGACCCACAAATCTGCTTCTTCATAGAAAATAGTTACTTGCCAACTCCTGCCCTAATATTATTGTTGTTGTTGTTAATCCTCACCACAGGGTACTTTTCCATTGACTTTTATTTTTTTCCCATTGATTTCTAAATATTGTTGTTGTTGTTGTTTTTGTTGTTAATCCTCACCCCAGGATACTTTTCCATGGACTTTTATTTTTTTTCCCCATTGATTTTTCGAGAGATTGAGAAGGAGAGGGAGAAACATCAATGTGAGGAGACACATAATTGGTTACCTCCCACATGTGCCATGACTGGGGCCAGGATGAAGCCTGCAATCAAGGTACTTGCACTTGACCAGGATCAACACTCTATTCACTAGACAAACCAGCTAGGGCGCACATTAGATTCTGAATTGGGTAGCTTAGACTAATGTGAGAAAATAAAATATAGTTAGCTTTTATCCTACAATTTGGATTGCCTGTCTTTTTATATTCCTTTTATTTTATAATTGGAAAAGTACAACACAGAATATTGGGGGTTTTGCAGAGTATTGCTTAATGAAAGGACTCTTTTTAGCTTTAAATAAAAAATTCTTAGATGCATACACATGTTTTCCCCCCTAGGAGTTCAGTAATATATTTGGCTTTTTCTATTTTTTTTCTATACTATGTGTGATGGTTAGTTTTATGTGTCAACTTGACTGGGCCACAGGGTGTCAAGATATATGGTCAAACTTTACTCTGGATGTTTCTAAGGATGTTTTTGGATGAGTTTAACATACAGATGGATTGTATGAGGAAAATAGATTGCCCTCCCCAATGTGGGTGAGTCTCATCTAATTAACTGAAGATTTGAATAGAAAAAAGACTGAGCCTTCCTGGAGTAAGGGGAATGCTTCCTGCCTACCTGCCTGCCTTTGAGCCAGAATATCAGTGATCTTTTTCCCACATCTTTGGACTCAAACTGAAACATCAGCTCTCCTGAATCTCTGACATTCAGACTGGAACTATACCATCAACTCTCCTCGGTCTCCCAACTTACCAAATGCAAATTTTTGGAGTTTTTAGTCTCCCTAACTGTAAACCAATTCATTTCTTTTGTGTGTTTGTTTTTTGTTAATCCTCACCTGAAGATATTTTCCCATTGATTTTTAGGAAGAGAGGGAAACACATCAGTTAGTTGCCTCCCGCACTGGTCCTGACCAGGGCCGGGGGAGGGAAGAACATGCCCTTGACGGGAATGAAATCCAGGACTCTGATCCGCAGGCCAAGGCTCTACCCACTGAGCAAAACTTGGTTAGGGCTGTGAGCTAATTCTTTATAATAAATCTCTGTCTTTCTCTCTCTCTCTCTATATATATCTCATTGGTTTAGTTTCTCTGGAAAACATTGACTAATACACCACTTAACTATCTTGATAAAAGCAAAAGACAGAGGGGGTGGGGAGAGCATTAAATAAAATTCAAAATCCACTCATGGTTAAAAAAAATAAAGAAAAAAAATCTAAACTGAGGTATCTATGAAGAATGTTCACAGCAGAAACAATATTCAAATTTAGGGACATTGCTCTCACAGGTTTTTTATATTAAAGTCAACTTTTAAATTAACTTAATTTACCACTAACTAAAATAGCTAAATATAACTTTACTTATTTTATAATTCTCCCTGTGGGAAAATAAACTTCCCCAGATTTCTCAGTGCTCCTGCCAAAAGCCCTCACCTTCCATATTATATAAAGATAGGGAATGGTGCTTTCATTTTTACCAGAAACATTTTGCTGTTTACATACCTTAAGAATTAGATCTGTAACAAATTATACAGTTAATTTCTCTAATCCAAAGGATAATTAAATTTCTCTTGTTCCCCTGAGAGTGCCAAGTGGGTCCCAAAGAAGGCAGAGGTGACAGCACAGATTAAATCCTATTTAAGTCCCAAGGTGACAGGAAGAGTGAGAGCTTTCTCCTATTTACATTTTAAATAAGAATGAGTCCTAGGAATTCGAAGATGACATTAGAGAGCTAATATTAATTAACATTTTCAGAGGCCTTTTCAGGGACATAGGGAGGTAGCTGCTTCCTTTCCTTTATAAGCAAAGAAAAATCATTTTTTTCTTACCTCTTATCTATGCGATAGGTACTCCATAAATAAATGACCTGTATCTTGTTGCATCTCCCTAACAGCAACGACTAGGGCAAATAGGGCCAATACATTTATTACTTACTATAAGGTATTCACTATATTTATCTCTGAAGCAGAACACCTTGTGTAGACACAAGATAACAAATTATTAGCAACCCAATAGTCCCCAATGAATCTATATTTCATTATGAGAAATATGAAAAAAGTAACTATCCTATCTATTAAAGAGGAAATATGCTAATTGACCATTACACCATCACAAAGATGGCAGTGCCCACAGCCAATATGGAGGGAATATGCTAACTGAACGCCATGCCCTCAAAGATGGCAGTACACAGTCACAAGATGGCCGTGCCCAGTCCCTTCAGCCGCACCAGGGCGGCAGACACATGGCATAGCTGGGCCCACCCCAGGCAGGTCTGGCCTCTCCATGTTCCTGCCTCCGGAGTCCCTGAGTCTCCTCAACTGCCTAGGGCTGGCCCAAGATGCAGGCAAGCCTCGGATGGTGGCTGCCCAACTGTCCAGGGCCGACCTAAGGCATAGGCAAGCCTCATATGGCGGCTGCCCAGGGCTCAGGTAACCAGGGTTGGCCGAGGCTGGTGCTGCCAGCAGTGGCAGCAGCAGAGGTAGGAGGGCGTCACCTTCCCCTGATCGCTGGGTTGTCTCCCGCCCCTGAGGACTCCTGGACTGTGAGAGGCCAGGCTGAGGGACCACCCCTCCAGTGCATGAATTTTTTTGCACCGGGTCTCTAGTAGTTAAGAGTAATTTACAATGATGTGCAAGAAAATACGTAAAATACCTAGGTCCATTAGATTCAGGTAGTGTATTCTTATGGAATGCCCATTCTCTCTAAGATCTAGGATATTACTTCACTTCTTGATTCTGGAAAGACCCAGTCCTCCACAAACCTCGCACAGATTAAGAACAAAATGCCAGCATCCTTCTTATCCTTCCAAAGATTTTCATTATTAGGAACTGAAGAGATAATATGATTTTTTGATAAACTGCTCACAGTCCAGATTCTCAACACTCATTCTCTGAAATGTAAAAGCTCACCAGATCCAAACTAACTAACTGAACTTTCACTTTTACTTTCTGAACTCAGTAATCGAACAGATTTTGATCATGAGGAACACTTCTATTATAGCCAGGCCTTCAGAGGGAAACAAGAAATCCTCCCAAATAGAGCTCTGCCTCCCCACACTCCCCAACCAGCCACAGCTCACACAGTTGAATGACCCAGAGAAGAGCCAGGCCTCAGTAGCTATGTGGATGAGGTCACACTGAGGAATAAGCCTCTGTGCTCTGAACTGCTATCTGGAGAGACACACATGGCCTAGCACTGAATAAGACCAACAGACAGAGAGGAAGTCAGGCCTTCCATCCAAACTGAATCCCAAAGGGCCCCTGAGTGAGCCCAGACCCGCAGTGACACAGATCCTGCCTCAGGAAAAAGAGAACTACATAACTAGACATCCAGAGAAAAGAGACTATGGGGAAACAAATAAACAGCCTGCATATGAAAGAAAAGCAGACATCACCAGAAAGGAAGTAAACAAAATAGAAGCAAGCAACCTATTAGAGAAAGAATTCAGAGAAATGGTCATAAGGTGGCTGAAAAGAATGAAAGACAAATTCGACAATATGAGTAAGAACCAAGAAGAAATTAAAAATGACATCGCTGCTGTAAAGAACTCAATAGAAAGCATCAAGAGTAGACTAGAAGAAGCAGAGGACCGCATCAGTGAACTAGAAAACAAGATAGGAAAAAATACCCATGTAGAGCAGTTTCTAAAAAAAATAAATTAATTAAAAAGCAAGAGGAGAGCCTAAGGGAACTTTGGGATAACACGAAACAAAACAACATCCGTAAAATAGGAGTTCCAGAAGGAGAGGAAATTGAGCAAGGAATAGAAAACCTGTTTGAAGGAATAATGACAGAAAAACTTCCCTGATATAGAGAAGGAAAAAACCCACACAAATCCAAGAAGCTCACAGAATCCCAAGCAAAATGAACCCCAAAAGACTGACACCAAAGCACATTACAATTAAATTGGCAAACAGCAACAACAACAAAGAATCTTAAAAGCAGCCAGAGACAGAAAGTTATATACGAAGGAACCTCCATCAGACTAGCAACTAATTTCTTAACAGAAACTCATCAGACCAGAAGGGAATGGGATGAAATATACAATGTCATGCAAAGGAAGGATCTGATTCCAAGAATACTGTATCCAAAAAGGTTATCAATCAAAATTGAAGGTGAAATCAGGAGCTTCAGACAAAAAAAGGACTAAGGGAATTTATTACCACCAAACCAGCAATGCAAGAAATGCTTTAAAGGGTCTGCTGTAAAAAAAAAAAAAAAAAAAAAAAAAAGGAAGTGAAGAAGGAACACAGGGGTAAAGAATAAAAATGGCGACAAATAAGTACCTATCAATAAAAACTTTAAATGTAAATGGATTAAATACCCAATCAAAAGACACAGGGTAATGGATTGGATAAGAAAACAAGATCCATATATCTGCTGTTTATCAGAAATCCACCTCAGAAGAAAAGATGCACACAGACTGAGGGTGAAGGGATGGAAAAAGGCTTTCCAGGCAAATAGAAATAAAAAGAAAACCTGGGGCAGCAATACTTATATCTGACAAATTAGATCTCAAAGTGAAGCACATAACAAGAGATAAAGAAGGCACTTCATAATACTAAAGGGAGCAATGGAACAAGAAGAAATAACTCTGGTAAACATATTACGTACCCAATACAGGAGCACCCAAATAAAAAATAAAAATAAAAAAAAAACCTCCTGGAGGAAATCAAGGAAGAGATTGACAGCAATACAATCATAGTAAGAGACTTTAATACCCTACTATCACCATTGGACAAATCCTCTAAACAAAAAAATCAGCAAAGAAACACCAATCCTAAGTGACTCACTAGACCAGATGGAATTAACTGACATCTTCAGAACATTTCACCCCAAAGCCACAGAACATACATTTTCCTCAAGTGCACATGGGTCATTTCCAAAGACAGACCATATGTTGGAACATAGGCAAAGTCTCTTCAAATCCAAGAAGAAAGAAATCATATCAAGTATCTTCTCAGACCACAGTGGCATAAAACTTGGAAATCAACTACAATAAACACAATCCAAAGAAATCAAACACATGGAGACTAAACAGCATGCTATTAAACAATGACTGGGTTACCAGAGAGATCAAGGAAGAAACAAAAAACAGCATGGCAACAAATGACAATGAAAACACAACAATCCAAAATCTATGGGACACAGCAGAAAGCAGTCTTGAGAGGGAAGTTCACAGCTCTACAAGCCTAACTCAAAAAAAGAAACAATGATAATATATTACCTAACCCTACAACTCAAAGAGTTAGAAAAAGAGCAACAAGAAAAGCCCAGTGTAAGCAGAAGGAAGGAAATAATAAAGATCAGAGTGGAGATAAATGACAGAGACCAAAGGTACAATACAAAAGATCAACAAAACCAAGAGCTGGTTCATTGAAAGGATAAGCAAGATTGATGAACCTCTACCCAGGCTCACCAAGAAGCAAAGAGAGAGGACCCAAATAAACAAAATCAGAAACGAAAGAGGTGAAATAACAACAGATCCCACCGAAATACAAAGGATTGTTACAAAATACTACGAACAACTCTATTCCAGTGTTTTTCAACCTTTTTTGGGCAAAGGCACACTTGTTTCATGAAAAAAATCACGAGGCACACCACCATTAGAAAATGTTAAAAAATTTAACTCTGTGCCTATATTGACTATATATAAAGTAATTCTCTTGAATAGGAATCAAATAAACACAAAGAAAGTATTTTATAATTACTTTATTATGAAATATTAAGTAAACAAAATAGTGAAAAATTATAAAATTCTTGTCTTGTCTGCACCTACGGCACACCAGGCAACATCTCGGCACACTAGTGTGCCGCGGAACAGCGGTTGAAAAACGCTGCTCTATTCCAACAAACTGGACAACCTGGAGGAAATGGACAGATTCCTAGAAAAGTATAACTTTCCAAAACTCAATCAGGAAGAATCTAAACAGCTCAATAGGCCATAACTATGGAAGAAATTAAAGCCGTTATCAAAAGCTCCCGGCAAACAAAAGCCCGGGGCCAGATGGCTTCACAGGAGAGTTTTACCAAACATTCAAGGAAGAACTAAAACCTATCCTCCTCAGACTATTCAAAAAAATTAAGAGGAAGGAACATTTCCAAGCTCCTATGAAGGCAGTATCACAGAACGTGGGACAAATTGTTAAAAACCAGGACTGTTCTGCCAAAAGCAGGATGTCTAGTCACCTTACCCTAATACCAAAATCAGATAAAGAAAACACAATGAAGGAGAATTACAGGCCAATATCCTCAACAAAATTCTAGCAAACCAGCTCCAGCAGTACATCAGAAAGGTCATACACCAAGTAGGATTTATCCCAGATATGCAAGGATGGTACAATATCAGCAAATCAATAAACATGATACATTACATAAACAAATTGAGAGATAAAAATCACAGTCATAACAATTGATGCAGAAAAAGCATGTGACAAAACCCAACACCCTTTCTTGATAAAAATTGTCAACAATGTGGGAATAGAAGGATCATTACCTCAACATAATAAAAGCTATATATGATAAACCCACAGTTAACATCATACTCACTGAGCAAAAACTAAAACCATTTCTCCAAAGAACAGGAACAAGACTCTCACCACACCTGTTTGACATAGTACTGGAAGTGTTAGCCATTGCAATTAGACAAGAAAAAGAAAAAAAAGGCATCCAAATTGGAAAAAAGAAGCTGTCCTTATTTGCAGATGACATGATACTGTACATAAAAAACCCGAAAGACTCTATCAAAAAACTCTAACAGAATTAATAAATGAATTCAGTAATGTAGCAGGATACAAAATTAATGCCAAGAAATCTATGACATTTCTATATACCAATAGTGAATTTACAGAGAGAACAAAAAAGCAATCCCATTTACCACTGCACCAAAAAAATTAAGATACCAAGGAATAAACTTAACTAAGGAGGTAAAAGATCTATACGTGGAAAACTACAAGACACTGAAAAAAAAAAAAGAGATAGAGAAAGATATAAACAAATGGAAGACTATACCATGTTATATTATACCATGCGTTAGTAGAATCAACATAATTAAAATGTCTATACTACCCAAAGCAATCTATAGATTCAATGCAGTCCCCATCAAAATACCAACGGCATATTTCACAGACCTAGAAAGAACTCTCCAAAAATTCATATGGAATAAAAAAAGACCCCGAATAGCCACAACAATTCTGAAAAAGAAGAATAAAGTAGGAGGGATTTCAATATCAGATTTCAAGCTGTATTACAAAGCCACTGTACTCAAAACAGCCTGGTACTGGCACAAGAACAGACATATAGACCAATGGATAGAATAGAGAATTCGGATATCAACCCAAACCACTCTGCTCAATTAATATTTGGCAAAAGAGGCATGAACATACAGTGGAGCCAAGACAGTCTCTTCAAGAAATGGTGTTGTGGCCGAAACCGGTTTGGCTCAGTGGTAGAGCGTCGGTCTGCAGACTGAAAGGTCTCAGGTTCGATTCCGGTCAGGGGGCATGTACGTTGGTTGCAGGCACATCCCCGGTGGGGGGTGTGCAAGAGGCAGCTGGTCGATGTTTCTCTCTCATCGACGTTTCTAGCTCTCTATCTCTCTCCCTTCCTCTCTGTAAAAAAATCAATAAAATATATTAAAAAAAGGAAAAAAAAGAAATGGTGTTGTGAAATTGGACAGATTGAATTTTTGGAGAGTTCTTTCTAGGTCTGTGAAAAATAATGAAACTAGACCACCACCTTACACATTATACAAAAATAAACTCAAAATGGACCAAGGACTTAAACATAAGATGGGAAACCATAAAAATACTAGAGGAATCTACAGGCAGCAAAATCTCAGACATATGCCGAAAGAACTTCTTCACTGATACTGCTTCTAGGGCAATGGAAACTAAAGAGAAAATAAACAAATTGGACTACATCAAAATAAAAAGCTTTTTCACAGCAAAAGAAACCATCAACAAAACAATAAGAAAGTCCACTGTATGAAAGAACATATTTGATAAAGGTTTATTCTCCAACATCTACAGGCAGCTTATACAACTTAATAAAAGATAAATGATCCAATTAAAAAAATGGGCAACGGACCTAAATAGAATCTTTTCAAAAGAAGACTGAAGGAAGGCCAAGAGATACATGAAAACATGCTCAAAGTCACTAATTATCTGAGAGAAGCAAATCAAGATGATAATGCAGTACCATCTCACACCTGTCAGAATGGCTATCATCAACATATGACAAGTGTTGGAGAGGATGTGGAGAAAAAGGGACCATCATACACTGTTGGTCAGAATGCAGACTGGTGCAGCCACTGTGGAGAACAGTATGGAGTTTCCTCAAAAAACTAAAAATGGGGGGAATCCAAGATGGCTGCTCGGGTAGGCAACTAGCTGCAGCTGCACACAACAATTTCAACAAAATACAACTAAAATATAAAATGGACATTACCCAGAACTACAGGAAAGTCGACTGACTGGAAATTCTACAACAAGAAGCAAGGAGAAAACCAGAAGGAAGCGCAGAGGAGCTGTAAAAGCCCAAGGTACGGAGACACGCGGCACGCCCGGAGAGGACAGAGCCGGAGAGGAGGGAGGCCGAGTGCCTGGCTGGCGGTCCCAAGCAGGAAGGAGAGAAAAGCTCCGACTGTGCTGGGCCCAGCTCCAACTGCTCTGAACCCCAATTCTAGGCCAGACCCCGGGGACCCAGGCTCATCCATAGGGAGCCGGGCTGTAAGGCGGGACTCCGGGGAAGCGGCGAAAGGAGGTCCTGGAGGTGTGCACACTGCGCGCAGAGAAGGGCAGGCCGGCTGTGCCGCGGGATTGCACTGACAGGAAGGAGACAGGGGCTCCAGACTGCTCTTAACGCCACCTCCAATCCCACTACCAACTGAACTGAACCCCAATACCGGACTCATTGGGGGAGAGCATAGACAGTTTGGCAGCAGGCGAAAATCGAGGGCACCTTTCTCTCAGAGGCGCTCGCAACAAGTACTGAAGGACCCTGAGTCTCAGGAGTCGCATAGGGCAGGGCTGACGGAAGCCAAGGCTGTAGGCTCCACCCTGAAACCCTGCCCCATCAGGAAAGCTGCCTGCGAAAATGCCTAAACCAAATAGATCACAAACGAAAGAAATGGAGGACAAAAAGCGACTGGATATAGAGTTCAAAACCACACTTATAAGGTTGTTCAAGAATCTCCTTGAAAAGGCCGATAAAATAAACAAGACCTATGAGGATATGAAAAGGGATCAACTAGAAATAATAAGGTATCAACAAGAAATAAAGAATACATTGTCTGAAATAAAAAATATTTTATGGAGTCCTAAAAACAGAATGGAAGATCGCAAGAATCAAGTCAAAGATTTGGAACATAAAGAGCCAGAAGACACTCCTCTGCAGACACAAGAAGGCCAGAGAATCCAGAAAGTTGAAGATAATGTAAGAAACCTCTGAGACAACTTCAAGCAAACCAACATCAGAATTATGGGGGTCCCAGAAGATGAGAGAGAGCAAGATATCGAAAACATACTGAAAGAAATAGTGACAGAAAACTTTCCCCACCTGGTGAAAGAAATAGACTTACAAGTCCAGGAAGCGCACAGAACTCCAAACAAAAGGAATCCAAAGAGGACCACACCAAGACAAATCATAATTAAGATTCCAAGAGCAAAAGACAAAGAGAGAATATTAAAAGAAGCAAGAGCAAAGAAGGTAGTAACCTATAAAGGAGCACCTATACGATTGTCAGCTGATTTCTCAACAGAAACCATGCAGGCCAGATGGGAATGGCAAGAAATATTCAAGGTGATGAATAGCAAGAACCTACAGCCAAAGATAATCTATCCAACAAAGCTATCACTCAGATTTGAAGGTCAGATAAAGAGCTTCACTAATAAAAAAAAGCTAAAGGAGTTCATCACCACCAAACCAGAATTAATATGAATTGCTGAAGGGGGTTCTTTCAGAAGAGAAAGTAAATAAAGATAAAAATTATGAACAACAAATACGTAACTATCAACAAGTGAATCTAAAAACCAAGGAAACTAAAAAAAAAAAAAAAATCTGAGGAACAATATTAACTGTTGAATATAATAGAATCAGAGGTATGGAAGGGGAGTGAACTGTTTATTCTTGGGAAAAAGGGGAGAGGGGGATGTGGGAAGAGACTGAACATAAACTGTGCACCTATGGATGAGGACAATGGGGGGTGGGGAAAGGGCAGAGGGTGGGGTGAGAAGGTGGGGGTAAGGAACATTTGTAATAATATGAACAATAAAAATTTATTTAAAAACAAAACCAAAAAAAAACCCAAACCAAAAATGGAACTCCCATTTGACCCACCAGTGCCTCTTCTAGGAATATATTTCAAGAAACTAGAAACACCAACCAGAAAGGGTATATGCACCCCTGTGTTCATAGCAGCACAATTCACCATGGCTAATATTTGGAAACAGCCAAAATGCCCATCAGCAGATGAGTGGATTAGAAAACTATGGTATATCTACACAATGGAATACTATACTGCTATAAAAAAAAGAAGGAATTCCTACCATTTGCCGCAGCATGGATGGAACTGGGGAGCATTATGCTAAGTGAAATAAGACAGGCAATGAAAGAAAAATACATGATCTCACTCATTTGTGGATAAACATTATAAACGATGAACAAAAAGATAGAGAGGCAATAAAGCATCAAACAGACTAAATTACAGCGGGAAGGTTAGGGAGAGGTGGGGGAGAGAAGAGGTCAACCAAAGGACTTATATGCATGCATATAAGAATAACCAAAGGATCCAAAACATTGGGGGTGAGGACATGTATGGGAGTGGGTGGGTGGGGGGGGCAATGGTAATATAGCAGGATACCAAGTTTTTTATTAAGGTATTGTATGTACACACATAATACCTTAATAAAAAATAAAATAATAAATTTAAAAAATAAAAAAAGAAATCCTCCTATATGATAAAAGGCTAATAAGCAAATTGCCCGAATGGCAGAATGACCAGTCACTATGATGTGCACTGACCACCAGGGGGCACATACTCAATCCAGGAGCTGCCCCTTGGTGGTTAGTGCACTCCCTCAACCAGAAGCCAGGCTCACGGCTGGTGTGCGCAGCGGTGTTGGTGGGAGCCTCTCCCATCTCCACGGCAGTCAGACATGCCCTGAGGGCTCCCACATTTTGAGAGTGTGGGCCAGGCTGAGAGATGCTCCCCTCTGAGTGCACAAATTTTGTGCACTAGGCCTCTAGTATAAATATAAATATATATTCACATGTATTGAATGTGCATGTGTTTGTGTGTATGTATGTGTATGTTATAAGATGCCTGGCCCAAAGGTTTCTAACCAGTTGTTCAAAGAGTTATTGCTGAGTGTCCACCAATTCATAAGTTTACAAATTCTACCTATAAATTTGTATATAACTTGATGCTCCCATCTATAAACAATGGATTGGTTAAGCAAATCTATATGTATACAATGAAAAACCTATGTAGACAATTAAAATAAAGTTGTGGGTTCTGAAAATCAGTGATACAAATCTCCATTTGAATACCTGGAAACTGAGCCTCAAAACGTAAGGAGTAAAAATAAGTAAACTGCTAAATAACCTGTATTAAATGGCATACCTGCACACACAAAAAAAATAACACACAAAAAAAACACCTTTCTTTCTATTGGAACATCTGATTAGCATTTAAACATGAATTCACCTTTATCTCATGTTAACAGAAACCTTGGGATAGCCACTACTCTTCTCTGCAACCACCCTCATCTCCTTCAGCTAAACTGTACACATTAGCATCACTCCTGAACCCATCACAATCTGATGCCTGACGTAATTTCTCTACCTAAATTCAATATATTCAACTAGAGGACCAATTCACAAAACTCGTGCATGGGGCGCGTGCCCCTCAGCCCAGCCTGCACCCTCCCAATCTGGGACCTCTCAAGAGATGTCCTACTGCGATCGGGCCTAAAAGGGCAGTTGGACATCCCTCTCACAATCAAGGACGGCTGGCTCCCAACTGCTTGCCTGCCTGCCAGCCTAATCACAACTAACCACTCCCCTGCCAGCCTGATTGCCCCTAACTGCCCTCCCCTACAGACCTGGTAACCCCTAACTGCCCTCTCTTACATGCTTGGTCCCTTCCAACTGCCCTCTCCTGCTGGCCATCTTGTGTCCACATGGGAGCAGCCATCTTGTGTGTTGGAGTGACAGTCAATTTGCATATTACTCTCTTATTAGGTAGGATACCCACTGACCTGTAGTGGGGTGTGGGGCAAAGGTAAGATATGTTATCTTATATAATACCTTAACAAAAAAAAATAATAAAAGAAATCCTCCTATATAAAATAAAAGGCTAATATGCAAAATCTCTTAAACCAGTCTCATCATTCTTACCTTTCTCATCCAAACATACATCCTTTATAGTAATAGTTTACTACCTCATCTCTCTCTCCCTCCTTCATTGTCTACATAATAACCAAGGAAAGCACAAAACAAAGATTAGATCATGCTGCATACGTAATCAAAACCTCATCCAACATACATCATCCTTTATAGTAGGGGTGTCGAACTCAATCAGAAAAGGGGCCAAAATCTAAAATCCAGCCTAAATCGCGGGCCAAATGGTTTACTGAACAGTCATAAACTGTCATTGTGATGGAAACGCAGCGGAGTGCAGTGATGACAGCGCGGTGCGGGCCACATTGCAAGGCTTGGCGGGACGGATTTGGCCCGCGGGCCTTGTGTTTGACACATGTGCTTTATAGTAATAGTTTACTACCTCATCTCTCTCTCTCCCTCCTTCATTGTCTACATAATAACCAAGGAAAGCACAAAACAAAGATTAGATCATGCTGCATACGTAATCAAAACCTCATCCAACTCCCTTTAAAAATCATTGCTCTTAGGATCAAGTGCAAACTTCCAAATATTTGAACACTGCCTACATGATGCTGTAGGATATAGATTCCTACACCCTTTTCCAGCCTCATGTTCTACCACTTTCTCTGAACTACTATTATGTTCTTTCATTTCTTCAACCTCACAAAGCACCTTTTAAAAAAAAAAAAAAAAAATCTTTAAATATGGCACTGTCTCTACTGGAACCACACCTATTTGAGTAATTTCATTTATTGCTGTGTGGTCTAGGACAGTGGTTGGTAAACTGTGGCTCTTGAGCTACATGCCGCTCGTGAGCCTCAGTTTGCTGCTCTGTTAATGTTATTTTTACTCCTTACTGACCACTGGTCTATGAGAACAGAGTCTCTTTCCCTCAGTTTTTACTGAACTTACATAAATACATGACATTCAAAAAGTGTTGTTGTGTGTTTTTTTAATATCACAGTCACAACTACAAAATACAACGAAGATACTTCATGGGAAGACTGCTCTGTAGAAGGTCTAAGTATCATGGCTATAAAGGAGAGTATCAAAGGCCATAGTAAAATGCTGTTAATTAAATAGTAGCAACAAAAACATAGACCTTATGGTACTTTCTGAGATAAAAATGAAATAAACTGAAATATTAATATGATCACTTATTAACAATTTGTAAGGAAGAAAGAACATTTTAAATTTTACTCACAAGTTTTTCTTTCTCTAGTTTTTGCAGTAAACTCTCCATGTTACTTCCAATTCTTGTCTTTTCTATGACTTCATAAAGACTGCAATACATTCCATTCTTCAAAACTGACATAAGAAAAAATACATAGTAAATATTCAGATTCAAGTCTGCTTCTTATATTTCAGTAAAATTAAATTACTTCACCTTCATTTGAACCGAAGTATGCTTCCCTGTAAAACAGTGCTGGAGGAATTTTCTGTTTCAGATGATCAATACTCATAACTGTTTCAACATCTAGCTTCTCAGGACTAAAAAAAATTGAAAAAGCATATTTCCTTACATGTATTTTTAACTCTAGCAATGGTATCTCTCTTTTACACACACACACACACACACACACACACACACACACACACGTATGTTGCTGGAAAACAAAGAGCATATTTATTAATACTGTACTTTAAAGATTTGATATGGAAAGTCCAGATGTACAGGTAAATAGATACACAGTATGGCAATATTACCAACCTTCCAAATTTAAGACAAAAGCGAATTCTACATGCCCATCTTATCTAATAAAAGAGTAATATGCAAATTGATAATACCTCAGCTATACCCATCAGCCATGCCCACCACCCAATCAGGAGCCAGTATGCAAATTAACCCAACCAAGATGGCTGCAACCATGGAAAGAGCAGGAGGCTTGGGTTGCCCCTGGTGATGGAGGAACTCAAGCTTTCTACCTGCCCTAGCACCTCCACTCAAGGCTACAAAGTTTCAATTATAGAAGATAAATAAATCCCAACAAAAATGGTTGTGGCCACAGAGTGAGCAGGAGGCTTCTCTCTGCTCAAAAGTACAAAGTTTCAGCCGAGACCGGTTTGGCTCAATGGATAGAGCGTCGGCTTGGGGACTGAAAGGTCCCGGGTTCGATTCCGGTCAAGGGCATGTACCTTGGTTGCGGGCACATCCCCAGTAGGGGGTGTGCAAGAGGCAGCTGGTCGATGACTCTCTCTTTCATCGATGTTTCTAGCCCTCTATCTCTCTCCCTTCCTCTCTGTACAAAATCAATAAAATATATTTAAAAAAAAAAAAAAAAAAAAAAAAGTACAAAGTTTCAATTACAGAAGATAAATAAATCCCAGATACCAGGGCCTCTGCTTGGGTCTCCGGGGGCCAGGGCCGGCCTGCAAACCACCACAGGCCCCTTGCCCAGGACACCCCATGCCCAAAGGGAACTCCCACCCTGATAAGGGACACCCTTCAGGGCAAACCAGCTGCCCACCCCCCCCTCCCATGCACCAGGCCTCTATCCTTTCTAAATCCTACATAATAAAAGGATGATATGCAAATTGACTGTCACTCCAACACACAAACTGCTGCCCCCATGTGGACATAATGTGGCCAGCAAGGAAGGGCAATTGGGAGAGACCAGATCTAAAAGGGAGGACAGTTGTGGGCAATCAGACCAGCAGGGAGGGCAGTTGGGGGTGATCAAGCCTGCAGGGGAGAGCATTTAAGGGTGACCAGGATGACAGAGGAGGGAAGTTGGGAGTAAATGGGCTTGCAGGGAGGGGCAGTTTGGGGGGACCCAGGCCTGCAGTGGAGAGCAATTGGGGGGGGGGGGGAACCAGGCCTGCAGTGGAGGGCAGTTATATGCAAACAGGCTGGCAGGGGAGTGGTTAGGGTGTGATCAGGCTGGCAGGCAGAAGTAGTTAGGGGGCAATCAGGAAGGCAGGCATGAGAGCAGTTGGGAGCCAGCAATCTTGGATTGTGAGAGGGATGTTCGACTGCCCATTTAGGTCTGATCCAGGTGTTCAAACAGCCATATGGAAAATACATCTAATTAAGATAAAAATTTTTGTATTGATTTTAGAAAGAGAAAAGAGGAGAGAGGAAGAAAGACACAGAGGGGGAATAGGAAGAGAGAAGTTAAAGAAACATCGATATGAGAGAGAAACATCAATTGATTAGGTTGCCTCCTGACCGCACCCTCACCAGGGATTCAAACTTGCCACTTTTCAGTGTCTGAGACAATACTTTAACCAACTGAGCCAAACCAGCCAGGGATAGGATAAAACTTTTAAAAATCACTTTAACGATTTAAATTCATTAGGAAAAAGTTTTAAGCCATGAATGTGTATGACTTTTTAGCCTATCTTCACACCAAGCCAGAAAACCAGAGGACTTATTGTACCAATTAAGTTTCTAAAGATATCAAATCAATCTTTTTAAAAAAAACAAACCAATATTGATATCTAAGTTCTTATGGATCAAAGTACCAAAGTAAAATTTAAAATATATTTTATTGATTTTTTTACAGAGAGGAAGGGAGAGAGATAGAGAGTTAGAGACATCAATGAGAGAGAAATATCGATTCAGTGCCTCCTGCACACTCCCCACCGGGGATGTGCCTGCAACTGAGGCACATGCCCCTGACCGGAATCGAACCTTTGACCCCTCTGTCCGCAAGCTGACACTCTATCCACAGAGCCAAACTGGTCAGAGCCCAAAATAAAATTTAAATATAAATAAGAAAAGCAAGTAGAGAAATTGCTATTTTTTCAATATTGCATACTTACAGTTTGATAGGCAAAAAAGCACGAGTGGCTGACCTCAGAGAAATATAGCACAAAAGCTTTCCTTTATTTAAAAGCTGTCCTTTCCACAAGGTATAATGAAATTTATCTTAAAAAAAAAAAAAAGGGTGGGGTAAAGACACAATTCTTGGCAACCCAGAAGCAAATATGTTTACTAGAAAAAAGGGGAAAAACATCTAGAAATAAGGTTTTGTAGAACAAAACAAAGTATTTGAAATCTTTATTTACAGAATTCAAATATTAGGATTTTTTGTTTAAGCTATCGTTTCCTCTACAAAATTATTTCAGCTGCAGAAAATAACAATTTTGTCTAAATGTCTTCATATCAAAAAGCTGAGGAACAAAGACAATCTAGTCTACCCTCTTATTTCCCCCCAAGGAGACTATATGAAATCCAGTTAACTACATGAATCCATACTATGTCTCATACCTTCTACTCAATCTCTTTTCATTGTGGAGAAACCTGACCTAAACCTTTGACGAATTTAATACTTTTAAAAGGCTGAATTGTGAAACTTGTATTGTTTACTATTATCAATCCAAGTGGTCAAACTTGATCTATTCACAGCAGCAGCAGCTTCTCAAGGATACCTTATGCCTAGATGACCAAATGTTGATCCTGTATCACCCTCCTTTTCATACTTTGTAGACCCTCATTCATTATGAAAATAAATCAAAGCACTTAATTCATTAATGTTTTACTATGTGCATGTACTCTTTCAATTTAGAAAACTAAAGAATCTTACCTGTGTTTCTATCTGCATTAAAGCTGTTAGATCTACAAAAAAAAATTTTTTTTAATTACTAATTGTTAATATAAAAGTTAACACTCAGGACTTTGAGATAGGTGCTATTTTTAATGCATACTATACAAGAGAATTAAATTCTCCATCCAAGTAGGGGGAAGCAATTAATTGCTTACTGTAACATTTAATAAATCCAAGTTTACTTGGAGAAAATAATTACTTACTTGACTTGAATTACCTTATTTGCCAAAAACTAAGGTACTGTTTTACCCAAAACTATTCATCAGGAGAGAAGAAGAGTTTATTAAAATCTCTGTTAATTACTTTATCCTTTATAATAAAGAGGTAATATACAAATTGACCATCACTCCAACACACAGATGGCCACCCCAATGTGGTCAAGGATGTTCACCACAAGATGGCTGGCGGGGGGGGGGGGGGGGGGGGGGGGGTGGATCAGGCCTGCAGGGGAGGGCAGCTGGGGAGGATCAAGCCTACCGGGAGGAGGGGGCAGTTAGGGGGGAGCCAGGTCTGTAGGGGAGGGCAATTAGGAGGAACCCAGGTCTGCAGGGGAGGGCACTGAAGGGTGACCAGGCTGTCAGTGGAGGGCAGTTAGGGGCAACCAGGCCAGCAAGGGTGGCAGTCACCCAGTTAGGGGTGACAAGGTCGGCAGGGGAAGGCAATTAGGGGCAATTGGGCTGGCAGGGAAGCAGTTAGGTGTCAATCAGGCTGGCAGGGGAGAGGTTAGGGGGTGATCAGGCTGGCAGGCAGAAGTGATTAGAGACAATCAGGCAAGCAGGCAGATGAGCAGTTGGGAGCCAGCAGTCCTGGATTGTGAGAGGGATGTCCACTGCCTGTTTAGACCCACTGGGATCAGGTCTAAACGGGCAGTCGGACATCCCTGAAGGGTCCCAGATTGGAGAGGGTGCAGGCTAGGCTGAGGGACATGCCCCCTTCACCCACATGAATGAATTTCATGAACCGGGTGTCTAGTTCTAGTGATAAGATTCAAAGAAATGGCCCCAATACATATTTAAATGTAGTCATTCATTATTCAATAAAAATTTACTAATATTCTAAGTAACAGGACTACAGGGATGAATAAGTCCCCAGCCTTCATAGAGCTTATAATCTCATGAGGTAGACAGACAACATTAAGAAAGGTATTTATCAGATGGTGATGGGTTTAAGTTCTAAGGAGTAAAAACAGACAATAAGAGTACAAAGGTTAAAAAAATATCACAGAAGACATCATTAATAAGGTCACCTTTAAGGAAGTGCAGCTGTACATTATGCAGCTACTTGGGAAAAGAGAAGGAACAGCAAATGCAGAGGCCCTAAGGCAGGCACATTAAAAGTGGCATTCAAGGTACAGAAAGAATGTTCAATCAATGCTTGTTTTAAATGCTATGAAGGTTAAAAGATGGAATCAAAGAAAAGGCAAAGAAAATTAATGGATAGCCATTATTCCTGGGAGTATGACCTCATAATTATTAAAGTGCTGAAAGGCACTATAACAAATGTATCATGGGAATAAATATAGATACATACACACATAGAAATGTTTGGATATCATGTGAATCCATACTTGTTGGTTTCATGGTATGAAAAAAGTGTTAGATCTCAAACAAATGAAGACAACACTTGGATCTGGAAACTAATAAAAAGGTTAACCTCAAAAATATATTTTTACTGATTTCAGAAAGGGAGAGATAGAAATACTAGTTATGAGAATCATTGATTGGCTGCCTCTTGCATGCCACTGGGGGGGGTCAAACCTGCAACTTAGGCATGTTTCCTGACCAGGAATCGAACATGACCTCTTGGTTCATAGGTCAATGCTCAACTAATGAGTCATACCAGCCGGGCTACACAGACTTTTTAAATCACAATGAATATTTATGTATCTAATTAATCTTAAGGGGGGGAAAAAATGGGAACAAAACAAAGGGCTCCTTCTAACTATGCAGTCCAAGATATATAATACCATTCTGAATGATGCTCAAAACTCCTAAACCTTACCTTAATGAAGGTACAAACTTCGGAGGTTGTATATCATCTTGGTAAGTAAAAGACACAACTGCATATGGACACACGTGTCTTGGTCTTCGCCTTAGTTCATCAAAGCCATACTCATAAAAGTAATACTAAAAATAAGAAAATGCAAAATTAACTTAAGAAAGCGAAAATACAGAGTGGGAATCTTGTATTTTTCTGCCTGATTTTTTGAAAAATATAACACTTAAATGTGCCTCTACCAAAAAATATCTTTAAGCACTGCTTGCCAATTTAATAATTTGTACTTTATATTCATTTTATAAGATATTCTGCGTGTGTGTGTGTGTGTGTGTGTGTGTGTGTATATATATATATATATATATATATATATATATATATATGAATGATGCCAAAATACTAGTAGGTTTTCCAAATTTTATTTCTTAAAGAGATGACCATGAGGAATATGGTCAACAAATTTCCTCATAAAAATGTTACAAATGGGGCTCCCATATCAGCTCAGAAAAGCCAATTTAATACAAAATTAAAATACTACACACAACCTCAACCAAACCTACCATGTTGTTCATCATGTTAAAAGGAAAACATAGTCTTAGCTTTAACTGCAGACAAAAAAAGAGAGATCACAAACATAGGCAGGTGATCCTCTTCCTTCGCCCATTTGCATCTCCCCTTCACCTATTAGACCAGGGTTTTGTGACTTGCAGACTAGTAGTTTGTCCGGCCAGTGTGACTCAGTGGTTGAGTACATTAACCCATGAACCAAGAGGTTATGGTTCAGATTCCTGGTCAGGGCACAGGCCTGGGTTACAGGCTCGATCCCCAGTAGGGGAGTATGCAGTAGGCAGCTGAACAATGATTCTCTCTCATCATTGATGTTTCTATCCCTTTTTCCTTTTCATTTCCACTCTGAAATAAATACAGTTTTTAAAAAAGAGTGCCTCAGTTTATAAACAAGGCATTATCCTTCAAAGTCCATTCCCTTGGGGTACGCTGTTGCTCTGAAAATGCCTGGAAAGTTTTTTGAAATATCAAGCCAGTTTATAAGTTCTCCTAGAAATGTCAATAATTACTGTAAGTTTATATCTCTTATCTACCAATACTACCACTGTCCAGAAGGTAATCAAAAGAATCCGTCCAGACAACCTTGGTGAATATAATTTTTGCTAAAAGCCCCCGCCAACAGGTCTTGCACACTGAGATTCTTCAAAAATAAAATATTAAGTTTTTAAATTTGTTTCTAACAAATGTGCAGGCTGCGTCCTGCACATTTGTTAGAAACATTACTTTAAAAATGACCTTATTTTATAGTCAAACCTCATATATAACACAATGACTAAAATACATCAATTAGAACACTTTCAAGTATGTGTAGTTTACTGTGTATCAATTATATCTGAATAAAACTTAAAACTTAATCTACGTTTGCATCTTAAAAGTTAAAGTAGAAAATATTTTATCAAATCAATAGTACAAAATAATATGAATTAAGGTATTTTAAGGGGCTTCAACTCTACTTTGAAGAATGAATATTATATTATTAGGCAAAAACTCTCTCTAAGCCAAGAAAAGCCAAGGCATCAAAATGAAATGAGTTAAGGGCAGAGCTCATAAAAAAACAAAAACAAAAAAACAAGATGGACAAAACAGTGTACAGGCAGGGTGAATTAGGCTAAGGATTCTGAATATCTATAAGTCTATATTTCTAAGTTGTCTTGGAAACACTGAACAAACAGCCAAGACACTCGAGTCTGGGAATAATATGTGGAAACCAGAGCCTAGACTGGTGTGATGGCAGAAGGAACTGAAAATGGGACATTTTAAAGGATTTGGTGACAAACAAATATCATATCATAATACTAAAATGGATTCAGGTACCTACTTGAGTAAGCTCATAGGCTCGGTAAGCCAAAAGTGATGTAATTCTATTGGCATTCTTCGACACATGACATTCATGCTTTGGTGTTGGATCCAAAGCACTTTTAGATTCCAAACTTTTTACACCCATGGGTTCATATATACTTTTTATTTTACCCTAAAACAGAGAAAACATTTTAAGTCCACCCAAACCTAATTTTATTGACTATATTATTACAGACTATTTCTTTGAATATAGAATCACCTATAACAACAGGTTTTCCCCCCCTTTAATATGTGATAATAAAGTAACACCCAACACATTTTGTAAATATTAAAGAAAAAGTTAACCATAAAAAAGTGTTTGAATTTATTTTATAAGAAAAAATTTTATTCACAATACTTTTCACTAGACTAAATGACATTACTAATATATTACCCTCCTTTCTTCATTCTATTTTTTTTTGAAAGAAAAGGCAAACTCTAAAATACAGTAAGCTTACATCAAAGATGGCAAATCATTCTCAAAAGTATCTTTCTATACCAAACACAAGCAAGCTGTTTTTTAATTTAATCTCCTAAAAACAGGGTCAACTAAAATCCAAATCAAATGCTATCTTTGATATATGAAATGTAAAAGTTGAAATTACCTTCATTATTTTAAAAATAATAACATCACCCACTGTCCCAGCTTCCAAAGGATTAGCTTGTAACAAATCAGGATACCTAGAAAGATAGATACCTAATAAAGAGGAAAAACTTCTTTAATTTAAATTTGAATGACACAAATACAAAAAAAATAAATAATCTAATGATAAATTATATGACTGACACCTTTTTAGAAAATGTAATGACAGTAAAGATACCTTATATTTCACCAACACAAAAATAAAACCAGAACAAAATATTAAACTAATAGAAAATTTCAAACCACTAGTACTCGACTAAGACACAAAAAAAAAAGCACCTTTTTTTTTCTTTACTATATTATTACAAAAAGCATTTTGGACAGCATGCAAAAATTAAAAACAAATAATAAAACTGTTTTCACGTCACAAAACCTAAAATGGGTCTCCTTTTCTGGGACTATGACAACGAATAAAAGGGTAATATGCTAATTAGACCAGACATCTTGAAGATGTCCTTCCAGACAAAGCCATGAGGCAGGGCCGAAGCAGAGGTAGTTAAGGGCGATCAGGTAGGCTGGGTAGAGCAGGTAGAGGGATCAGGTAAACCGGGAATAGCAGTTAGGTTCAGGCCAGCAGGGGAGAGCAGTTAGGGTGACCAGGCTGGCAGGCAGGTGAGTGGTTACAAGCCAGCAGTGCAAGATTGGATCGGGCCTAAACCGGCAGTCAGCATCCCCCAAGGGATCCCAGATTAGAGATGGTGCAGGCCAGGATGAGGGACATGCCCCCTGCCCTCTATGCATAAATTTTATGCACTGAGCCTCTAGTACATAAATGTAATGGTAAGAATTGCAGAAAAATCAAATAATATAATTTTAAATGGCAACTTCATAGTACACAAATGAAAAAAGAAAAAAAGATTACCCATGGAAGGACTGCCAAGAATTGTTATTTTGGACTGGCCCACCTGTAGTCCTTTTTCACATATGCTTTGAACCTAAATAAACAAAACACTTCATCTTGCAATCATAACACATTAAAAATGTGAAAAGATATTTTGTAAACTTGTTTTAAATAAAATCTAAGTTTCTAAACTATGTATTTTTAACATTATAGAAATTTTATATATAAGACAGTTTATGACTAAATATTGTGAAGCTGGCTTACACTACTAATGTAACCGTAACTGGAATCCAGTTTTGTTTATGCTAGATACTCAGAATTCATATCGCTCATATATAAGCATCCCATTTTAAAGTGAATTAAAACTATTTAAAGAGAAAGTAACTCAACTAAAGCCTATGAACCAGGAGGTCATGGTTTGATTCCCAGTTGGGGCACATGCCCAGCTTGCAGGCTCAATCCCCAGTAGGGGGTGTGCAGGAGGCAGCCAATCAATGATTCTCTCTCATCATTGATGTTTCTCTCTCTCGCCCTCTCCCTTCCTCTCTGAAATAAAAAAAGAAATTTTAAAGAATCAATTAAAGATGAAAAACTGGCTCCAAGCACATATAACCAATAAAGGATGTATTTTAATAAAGGGAAAATTATTCATTATCAAGCACATTCTAAGGTAAAAAAATAGGTTTTGTCAGGAAAAAATGAGCACCTTTGAAAAACAAATCACAAAACAATGAAATAGCTTTGCCTCACTAAATTATTTCTTCTACTTATACATCAAGAACATGCTACTTATAATTATCAAGTGTACTGTTGAATAAATGAAAAAATAGTAACTAACAATGGGAACATTCTCAAATTGTGGGTTTTTTTTTTAAATGAATCACTTACCTGATAGCGATTAACCATCAAAAATGCATAGGATTCTGAAAGTTCTTTATCTGAACGGCCATCAAACTTCAGTTCTCTTCGTTTTTCTGTAAACTAAGTGAAATTAAACCTATAAACAGCTCTGTAGCATGTAATTACATTTTTTAAGCTAAGAGTTCAGTAATTTTGTTTCTAAAAAATTCCAAACTTACTAAAGTACAAATTATATTTTCTCTCTTTATAGTTTGTGTTCCCATTTTTTTACTGTTTTAATTGGTTCTTTACCTTCACAATATAGTCAAATGAGCATCTAGTATTTATCAATTTTAACTTAATTTCTATTAAAATTTTACAATTCCAACTCTATTTTTAAGTTCAAGTTTTAGTTATTTTTGGATTACTCATTTTAACATTGTGCACTACAAAGACTAAGTGGCTTAATAAATCTGTTGAATGACCCACTTCTAAACTATAAACTCAATTAGACAAAAAAAAAATGTTTCATTTCTTAAAAGTGTATTCTAATGCTACGTACATAAAACACATTCCAAACATATTACCAGGATAAAGACCGACTTGGTTTAAGTACATCTGAACTCTAAGTCACCTGAAACTGCTGGCTTTTGCTTGTATCTAAAGATACAAGATAGATATATTCAAAATATGGAGCCCATATCTAATAGATCTATATGTAGTAGACAGGTCATTATTGATCTTTAATAATATAATCAGAGAATCTATAGACTCAATTTTCATATAAAATTAACAAATAATCTGTCATAAAATGAAACCACATCAAACTACCAAGGTTTTCATTTTTTCTGGGAGTCAGTAACATTAGAGGTCCTTTCAAAGTTAAAATTTGGTAATACTGAGTTGACCAACTTAAAAAAAATACAATATTAATAGTATTTATGTACATTAGAAAGCAATTTATACATCAAATATTTCTAAACACCTCATTTGTATTACACTTCAGAATTACATGTTGGCTTTTCCTAAATCAAAACTCAAAAGAATATTCTCATACATGAAATGTAAATTCACTATCTAACATGCTTAACTGTTTCCCCCTGTTCATACTTTATTCACTAAGAATTTTAACTATTAAGATAATCCAAACATCGAGAATCCAAGATGGCAGCATAGGTAACACCTAACTGCAGCCTCACACAACAATTTCAATAAAATACAACTAAAATACAAAATGGACATTACCCAGAACTACAGGAAAGTCGACTGACTGGAAATTCTACAACGAGAAGGAAAGAGAAAACCAGAAGGAAAATCAGAGGAGCTGTAAAAGCCTAGGGTACGGAGACACGTTGCACGCGCGGAGAGGACGAAGCCAGAGAGGAGAGGGAGGCTGAGTGCCTGGCTGGCGATCCCTAGCAGGAAGGAGATAAAAGCTCCGGACTGTGAACTCCAGATCCGACAGCACTGAACCCCAGTTCTAGACCGGACCCTGGGGACCCAGGCTCATACAGAGGGAGCCTGGGCTGTTAGGCAGAATCTCAGGGGAGCGGCAAAAGGCAGAGCCCCTGGAGGCACACACATTACGTGCACAGAACGCACCGTTGACTCTGCTGCTAGATTGCCCTAGTGGGAAGGAGACAAAAGTTCCGGACTGTGCTGAGATCCAGTTCTGACTGCACTGAACCCCAGTTCTAGGACAGACCCTGGGGACCCAGGCTCATACAGAGGAAACCTGGGCTGTAAGGCGGAAACCTAGGGGAGTGGCAAAAGGAAGTCCCCGAGGCGCGCACATTGCACTCAGAGAACAGGCAGTTGACTGTGCCGCTGGATTGCCCTAGCGGGAAGGAGACAAAAGCTCCAGACTGCTCTGAACCCCACTTCCAACTGAACTGAACCCCAGTTCCAGGCTCATTGGGGGAGAGCCTAGACTGTTTGGTAGCAGGCAAAACTCGAGGGCACCTTTCTCTCAGAGGTGCTTGCAACAAGTACTGAAGGACCCTGAGGAATACTGAGACTCAGGAGCCTCATAGAACGTGGCTGACAGAAGCGAGGCTGTAACTGAAACTCCACCCTGAAACTCCACCCCATCCGAGCTGAAGAAAGAGACTATTAAGGCTACCAACTCAGGGAAGCTGCGAAAATGCCGAGACAAGGAAACAGATCATAAACAAAAGAAATGGAGGACAAAAAGCAACTGGATATAAGACCTATGAGGATTTGAAAAGGGATCAACTAGAAATAATAAGGGATCAATAAGAAATAAGGGATCAACAAGAAATAATAAGGGATCAACAAGAAATAAGGAATACATTATCTGAAATAAAAAATATTATACAGAGTCCTAAAAACAGAATGGAAGATCTCAAGAATCAAGTCAAAGATTTGGAACATAAAGAGCCAGAAGATACTTCTCCACAGAAGCAAGAAGACAAGAGAATCCAGAAAGTTGAAGATAATGTAAGAAACCTCTGGGACAAATTCAAGCGAGCCAACATCAGAATTATGGGGGTCCCAGAAGAGAGAGAGCAAGATACCAAAAGCATACTGAAAGAAATAGTGACAGAAAACTTACCCCACCTGGGGAAAGAATTAGACTTATAAGTCCAGGAAGTGCACAGAACCCCAAACAAAAGAAATTCAAAGAGGACACCAAGATACATCATAATTAAAATTCCAAGAGCAAAAGACAGAGAGAGAATATTAAAAGCAGCAAGAGAGAAACGGGTAGTTACCAATAAAGGAACACCCATACGATTGTCAGCTTATTTCTCAACAGAAACCATGCAGGCCAGACGGGAATGGCAAGAAATATTCAAGGTGATGAATAGCAAGAACCTATAGCCAAAAATAATCTTCCCAGCAAAGCTATCACTCAGAATCGAAGACCAGATAAAGAGCTTCACTAATAAAGAAAAGCTAAAGGAGTTCATCACCACCAAACCAGAATTATATGAATTGGTGAAGGGGGTTCTTTCGGAAGAAAAAGAAAATAAAGATAAAAATTATGAACAACAAATACATAACTATTAAGAAGTGAATCTAAAAACCAAGGGAATTAAAAAACCTGATGAACAATATTAACTATTGAATATAATAGAATCAGAGGTATGGAAGGGGAGTGGTCTGATGATTCTTAGGGAAAAGAGGAGTGAGGGGTGCGGGAAGAGACTGAACATAAACTGTGCATCTATGGATGAGGACAATGAGGGGTGGGTAAAGGGCAGAGGGTGGGGTAGAAACCTGGTGGAGGGGGGAAAAAATGAGGAACATTTGTAATAATATGAACAATAAAGGTTTATTTAAAAAAAATAATAAAATAAAATGAGGATGGGCCGAAACCAGTTTGGCTTAGTGGACAGAGCATCGGCCAGTGGACTGAAAGGTCCCAGGTTTGATTTCAGTCAAGGGCATGTACCTTGGTTGCAGGCACACCCCCAATAGGGGTTGTGCAAGAGGCAGCTAACCAATGATTCTCTCTCATTGATGTTTCTAATTCTCTATCCCTCTCTCTTCCTCTCTGTAAAAAAAAAAAAAAAAAAAAAAAGGCAATATAGTTAAAAAAAAAAGATAATCCAAACATCAATCAACAGTTTGGGAGGGGGGGGGGAATTAAGCATATCCTAAAAAAATATATACACTTGATTATGCTCCAATTTAGGCATAATATATAGTTAAAAAGATGTCATTTAAAACTAAATGTTTTCCCTTCCATAAGTTGGCTTTCCTAGAAACTTTTTTTTTTAAATACATTTTTATTGATTTCAGAGAAGAAGGGAGAGAGATAGAAACATCAAGATGATAGAGTATCATTGATCAGCTGCCTCCTGCACTGGGGACTGAGCCTGCAACCTAGGCATGTGCCCTTGACCATAATGGAACCTGGGTCCCGCAGGCTGACACTCTTTCCATTAAGCCAAACTGGCTAGGGCTAGCTTTTTTTTTTTTTTAATCCTCACTCAAGGACATGCTTAGATGAAGGTAGAGAGAAAAAAAACATTGATGTGAGAAAGAAAAACACTGATGTGAGAGAAAAACATCGATAGGCTACCTTCTGTACATGCCCCAACTGGAGATTGAACCTGGAAACCAGGCATATGCCTTGACTGGTAATAGAACCAGCAACTTTTCAGTGCAAAGGACAACACTAAGCCAACAGTCATTCCAGCTAGGCAAAAACTTTAACATTTTTAAAGAAAAGCAAAACAAAACAAATTCGAGGCTACTAATTGATTCTGTAGAATCTGACAATTACAATTTAAAACATACCTCTTTTTCCAGAAGCTCGTTATGTACCAAGCAAGCACATTTATAGTTAAAATTTGTTACTGAGGTTGGTTCAAGGTAAGATGAATGGAGAATATTTAAAACATCTTCAAATTCACGAGATCCTGGAGTTAATGGCTGAAAAAGTGCTAAAAAGGAAAAATATTAATTTTCAGATGGATTCTTAAATGCAATTTCTTTTATTTTTGTGGGCTTTTACAAAAAATTTTCAAAGGCTTCAAGATCATCTTACTTTGTGATATGCAGAAGAGATACTTATTGATTCACTAAAGAAAAATGAAAAGCAGTTGCTCAAAACCACCTCACATTAAACATGCACACAATACTATAATTTTGTAAATCTTAGGGATGCTACATTAGGCAACCTAAATTGCCTAGACTCTCATATGAACTTGCCCATATACTTAACTCCTATTTTTCGCTACACTGAAATAGTGGACCATTTATTTCACCAAACTGTTTCCACCCTAACTGAAAAAGCATAAAAACATTGAATAAAACATTTAGGAAGAATCTGACAATTAAAACATTTAAAAGAAAATGATTCCATTTGGTGTTTAGTACAACAGTTAGATATGCTGCATCGATTGGCACCTGGTATTACTAACAAGTGGTAGGATATTTATTACAAAAACTTAGTGAAAAAATGTGAAGTTTTAGAGTCAAACCTGAACGCAAATATCCTACCTAGCATTTTTTGGCTTTATGGAGACCTGGGGGTAAATCAATTACTTAATCAAACATAAGCTCAATTCTCTCATTTGTAGAACAAAGAAATTTATCTATCATAAGTAACCATTATATGCCACATGCCACACAAGACAACACATGGAAAAGATTTCACTTGAAACCTAATGAAAATAAGAAAATAAGCCGAAGCCGGTTTGGCTCAGTGGTAGAGCGTTGGTCTGAGGACTGAAAGGTCCTAGGTTCGATTCCGGTCAAGGGCATGTACCTTGGTTGTGGGCACATTCCCGGTAGGGGGTGTGCAAGAGGCAGCTGGTCGATGTTTCTCTCTCGACATTTCTAGCTATCTCTCTCCCTTTCTCTCTGTTAAAAATCAATAAAATATATATAAAAAATAAAAAAATAAAAAATTTTAAAAAAAGAAAATAAACTAACAGACAAAATAGAAACTATAGATACAAAGAATAGACTGACAGCTGTCAGAAGGGAGGGGATTTGAGGTGCTTGGTGAAAAGGTGAAGGGATTAAGCAAAAAACAAAACTCAGAAAAACAATATAAACAGTATGATAAGCAGAGGAAAAGGGGGGATTGTAGAAGAGGATAAAGGGGGATAAGTGATGATTGAAGTAGATTTGACTTGGGTTGTAAACACAATATACAGATAATATACCGTTTCCCCGAAAATAAGACAGTGTGTTATATTAATTTTTTCTCCCAAAGTTGCGCTAGGTCTTATTTTCAGGGGATGTCTTATCTTTCCACGCGCTAGGTCTTATTTTTGGAGGATGTCTTATTTTCAGGGAAACACGGTATTATAGAATTGTATACCTGAAATCTATATAATTTTATTAACCAATGTCACCCCAATAAATTCAATTAAAAAATACTTGAATAGTTAATGCATGATAGATTTGTGGGTTTTTTTACCCCCATTGATTTTCATAGAGAGTGGGAAGGAGAGGGACAAAGAAAAAAACATCGATGTGACAGACACATGAATTGGTTGCTTCCCATGTACCCCAACAATGGCCAGGGATCAAGCCTGCAACCAAGGTACATGCCCTTGACCAGAATCGAACCCAGAACCCTCCAGTACAAGGGCTGATGCTCTATCCACTGAGCAAAACTGGCTAGGGCAATTTGTATGTTTCTAAACTAACAAAGTGACCTCAAATATCTAAAATATGCCAAAAAGTATCATATGGCTTCAAATTTCTAGGTAATTTTACATATCTTCATAAAAGAAATTGCTTTCTTAGTTGAGCTGCTCCAACACTATTTCTACCATCAATCTAATCATAAGAGAAAAATTAAGTTAAATCATATAAGTTTATATAGCAATTAACATTTAAGTTATTTTCAAAAAAGTACTTAACATTTTTGTTTCATCCCGAAGTACTGTACTAAAGAGAAACTATTTTTAAGAATTCAGGTCAATATGCCCGTAAAAGTAGTTTAGAAATTTAACTATTCTGTTGTGAATATGCATTCCCTAGTGGTCTATTTTGCCATCCTTAATAATACTCTAAACATTAGATATACTCTGGTCAATATATCCTCACTTCCTTTACAGATAATACATATAAATCATAATCTTAATTATGGGTCATTTTTTTGAGGCAAGAATAAACAACCCTGTGACTATCCAAATGGGGAACAAAACATTTTATCTATTAATCATCCATTTCACTTAAAGGAAGTCAGTATCCAATATTTTGTTCTCTGGATTCTAACCATTATTGAGACTAATAATTAGTGGGTCATTACTACTTTTCAGAGCTTTACATGCATTACCTCACCTAATAATCAAAACCACCCTATTTAATTTAGTTCATTGTGTCCATTTCACAAATAAAACTGAGACAGCTGAAGTTAACTTGCCCAAGGTAACACAATTAATAGGGAAGCTGGGATTCAAATTCAGGCTGCCCAGAGCTCCTATTCTGAATTCTAAGTTGTTTTTGTTTTTTTTAAAGTGCATGTGTGTGTATAAGTGCTCAAACTTTATTTCCAAGATCTAGAATATATATATATATTCTTCCTCACTTTAAAAAATGAAGTCATATAAAACACTTAAAACATAGGAAATTAACTATAAAACAAAAAGAATTTGATGCCTAGGATTATGCTATTTCTACCCTCTTATGTGTCTTCTCTGAAATCTTTCTCATTGTAATAAATTTAATAGGGCCAAAGGCCACGGAAACCTTTTTTATTTGTTTGTTTATAAAGGTTAGCAGCAGGGATACAGTAAGAAACATACAATTTTACTTATTTGCATGACTTCCTTCAAATGCATGCCAGAATGATGACTACTGAGTTGATTTCTAATCACAATTCGTAAGATTTCCCTATCCTAACTTAAATTTTATAGGATTAAATAAGAGATTTACAAAGATACTTGGAGATTTATAATTCGGAGAAGAAAACACTGTATCACAGAATCAGAACTAGAATCCAAATCTCCTAGACTCCAAATTCAGATTATCACTAAATATTTTTCATTACTGGTAGCATACAAAACATACTCAAGAATTTAATGTTATTTATGCAGTTGAAAAAGAAATAAAATTTAAGTCATCAAATAATTCCTTAGTCAAAGGAACATTTTTTCACAATTACCTTTACCAATTTAGAGTCAATCCTGATCTTTTGTTTTTCTATTAAAATTGTGTATATGCACACATAAAAAAGCTCAACTTTTAAAAGGTGGACCCCTTTTCAAAACACTCAAGTGGATAATATGAAGTATTCATTCAAATTTAAAGTGACTAATTCATGGAAGAAAAGGAAATAAAAATTCTGGGGATCATATGTGGTAATTCTCAGTGAATCAACCTCTCTGAAGTCTACTAAGTATTAATGATTAAAACCCAATAAATATCCATTTGTTCCTTACAATAAATAAGTTACTTTAAAAATCACTTTTCTTCATTCTAATAAAACTGCTACAGACTTTAGGAATGGTGCTTTCATCTTTAAATCAAGGTTGAACATACTGCAGAATTAGCAATGAATACGCTGGCAAGTACAAATATGACACTACTGACTTTTTCTTTGGACTAGGGTCGGGGTCAAAGAAAATTTTACTTCCATTATGTAGTATTTATATGCACCTATCAAACATTTTATGTGACTAACCCGATTCTGCCTACACTTTCATTCTCAGGTTTACTTCTGTGTAGAGAAATCAATGGTACTTAGAACCCAGACATTCATTCAGAGCTAATGAAACACCATACACATTTCCTTAAGAAGGAGACAGTTCCAAAAACAATTACAAATTTTGTGGGAAAAGATGGAAAGTGAGAATTAGTCTAAGATTGGACCAGTATGGATGCAGGTGTATGATACACATGCACGAGACACCCATATATGAGCAGTTAATCTTGTGCCCTATAGAAAACATTAACCAAAACACGTTTTACAGAAAAGTGATTTCCCAAAACCTTTGGAGGGAAAAACTGTATCAAATACAATTACCATTTTAACTTACTTTTGATGACTTACAGTATTAGATTTTAGAGTAAAAGAAGGCAATAGTAAAACGTCTACTGAAAAAATGCAATTCTACAATTTAAATGTACAAGTGCCTCTTTACACTGCTATAGAAAACAGCCCAGCCAATAAATAACACAACATAATATTAGAGTAAAATTTTACTCTTCCAGTCAATAGTTAGGTCATTTAATCTATCAGTACTGATTAAATGTATTAATTTTATAATGAACTTAATCTCAATTCCCCAGGGATGAAGACATGCTAAACATTTCTAAATTTAGGTTAAAAAGGAACACTTTTACCCTAGCTGGTTTGGCTCAGTGGATAGAGCTTTAGCCTTCGGATTTAAGATTCTCGGATTGTTGGCTCAATCCCCAGTAGGGGGCATGCAAGAGGCAGCTGATCAATGATTCTCTCATTATTGATGTGCCTACCTCTCTTCTTCTCTGAAATAATAATATATTTAAAAAACTTTTTAAAATAGATCAGATCAAAAATTAAATAAAACTCATATATTAAAAAGAGAAGTCTTGCTACAGTTTTAGTGACAGGTACTCTACACCTAGGTTTAAATTCCAACTCCACCAATTACTAGCTGTGTGATTTGGGCAAATTATTGAACCTCTCAGTACTTCACTTTCCTCATCTATAAAATGGGAATAGTACCTACCACATAGTATTGTTGAGATTTAGTTAACACATATAAACTGCTTATAATGCCTATAACTTACTAAACATTATACAGTATTTGACATTACTTAATTAGAATGGCAGTATTTTGGACATTACCCTATTGTCAAGACAAAGAAAACTGAGTCAACATGTTACTATACTTACACAGTATTTACCTTTAAGGTACCAAAAATATTCAAGTCCTAATCTTAAATTTCAGTGGAAAACATAGCCACAAGAAAAGGTTTTCCGTATTAAAATATGATTGCGACAGAACCTTTGATACTTGAAAAGTTCAAGCAGAGGTATCTACTAAAATGATCTACTACTCATGATTAGTAGACTTATACCTAGCCAAATCTTACACCTTTCAAAACTTCCAAGATGATTTTGAAATTGTGAAACTCACAGTATCTGCTGCACTGCTTCTGATAAAGCATTGTTTTAAAAAATGAAACCCTAGCTTATTTGACTCAGTGGGCAGAACGTCGGCCCCTAGAAGGGTTCCGGGTTAGATTCCAGTCAAAGGCACATACCATTGTGGGCTTGATCCCTGGCCCTGGCCCGGATTGGGGCACATGCAGGAGGCAACCAATCAATGTGCAGGAAGCAACCAATCAATGTGCCTCTCTCACATCAATGTTTCTCTCAGTCTCTACTCCTCCTTTCCATGCTCTAAAAGTAAATGGAAAAATATCCTCTGGTGAGGCTTAGAAAGAAACCATTTAATTAGAAAAAAATAAAAAATAATGAAAAGTTGAATTTTTCTACTAAATTCTATCAAGCACCAACTGCTTTCAGCTTGGACAGAATCAAGCCCATGGTGGTAACATAGCTGTTTATTTAATTTTAAAGGCCCTATTTAAATCATTTTAATGATTGCATTATTTGAATAGCTGCTGCTCAGTGTATAAATATTTAGGCAACTTAAAAACTCATCACTTCCACTACACATGAAAAAGTCCATTATGTCATATTTTCCTTATTCAAAACCTCCCTAACAAGAAAAAGGTAACCACCTTTTGCCTCTAAGTGAAAATGGTAAATATAAATTTTCCCCAAAGGGTATCAGACTCAGGAGATAACAATTTCTTATTTCCTAATTCCTGAATTATATCCACTTTTAGTGTGTTAAAATATAGCAGCTTCACAATTTATCTTACTTAAAAAGACACAAAACGACAATGCCTCTCAACACTTTCTAGTGCCTTCTCTCATTTCAAATCAAACTGTGAAGGTTTCTAGGCCAATTTTCTGATCCCATCAAAAGGATCAGAAACCATGATATGCCAATAAATCATAAGGAGGGCCAATCTGAATTTACTTACAACCTACTACCAATTGATAATTTAGGCAGGGCATTAACTTTCCTCATAAAGCGCCCTTTACTATATAACTGAAACAAAAGAACTGACAACCTTGACCTTTACAAACACCCTCTTGAACCCAGAACATATTACATTAACTTATTTCTAGAAACATCCTCATGCTGGTGGACAAAGGTAACTTCACCTTTGTCACCACTTTTTCTCACAAGGATCTTGGCTTTGTCATCCAAACAGAAATTAACAGTATATGTACCTAACTGATAAATGGCTCTAACAATTTCAATTGGGCAAATGGAGTTGGCTATGCAGGTGGAAAGAAGCTCACGCTTCATTCCAGATCCTGTCTTTACTAAATTATGTTTTCTGTAAATAAAATTGTTCACTATTTTCCAAAGTAAATCATGACAAACTGAACCACGCAGTAAGTAAAAGAGAGAGTTTAAACTGACTTAATCCTGAACATCCTGTATCACTGGCTAGTCAAAAATAGTGCTATAATAGAAAACAATAATTCTGATCTCCATTAAAATGTCACAAATATGGCAGTAAGTTTAAAAAAAAAAAAAGATAACGTAGTTCATGTAATTGTTCCCATTTTGGCTCCAAAAATTTGACTTTTTTTGTTGTTGTTGGTTTCATCTGAAGGTTCTCAGATGCAATATCAAATTGGAGACTCTTGGGCATAAGCTAACCTCTCCCTATTTTTTTCCCCCCATAGGGAAGTTACTGCACCAAGAGCCTACCTTCCCATTCTTCTCCAATACAATATAAAAATACACTGAAGTTTGGATTTAAGAGGAGAGAGAGAGAGAGCGCGGCCTATTTAAGCAAACGCTTCAAAACCAAGAAAAAAAAATCATCTACATGGTAATGGAAGTGTGATGGAAAATATATAGCAGTGTGCATGAATCACATCTAATGGAGATTATTCTAGACAAGGGAAGACGCTGACATCCAGCAGATTTCAGGTAGACACATAGAGCTGAAGAAATTTCCACGAGAAGCAGCACTTGTGATCCTCTGAGCAACGAATGGCCTGAGAGAAAGCTCCAGAATCCGTGGCCACGGGCTATTTCCACAGCGAGACTTCTCGGCAGCATCTTTCGGAGGCCATACACCGGCTTCTCTGCCTTCAGGGGTTAGGTAGGTGGGTGGGTAGGTGGGAGGGAGGGGCTCCGAGCACCATCTTTTTTTCCCTCGGGCAGCTGCAGCCTTTCCGGACAAGCTTCAGACCTGAGAGAGCTCCTTCCCAAGCTTCCTCGGGGAAGAGGGGGAGCCGAGGAGCGTGGTTCCGCCGCCTTCCTCTCGCTCCCAGTGCAGCCTCTGGGCGGCCGTGGCGGCGAGGGAGGGAGGGAGCGTGTTTACGTCTCCGATGGGTGTGGGAAGAGGAGACAGATTCTAATGAAAAGATGGAGGGGAAAGAGAGAGAGAAAGGAAGGGATTAGGGAAGAAGGGAAGCACCACCTTTCTTTTCTCTGCTCTTCCTGGGGATCTGAAAAATCCTCCTAACGGGTTTTTCGGGCTCTTCGAGGCCTTTGGGGAGAGCGGCCGCGCCCGCTTCAGCCGAGTCCCGAGGCTGCTCTTGGCTGACGCTCGCCGTGGCCGGGGCCGCCGTCTCCTCAGGCGCCGCGCCGCCGCCGCCGCCGCTGCCGGGCTCCCAGATGCTGGGGCCGCCGCCGCCGCCGCCGCCATTTTGTGGGGAAGACTCGGGTTGCGGAAGCGCCCGCTTCATCTCCTCGTCGCCGCCTCCGCCGCCGCCACTTTCGCAGCTCGGGTCCGTCGGCGGAGAGGCTTCCGTCTCCGCAGCAGTCGCCATCGCGCCGGCGTGAGCAGCCCGGGAAGCTTCTGCCAACAAGGTGAAGGGGGTGGGGGGAAGGGGCGGCGGGCCAGCCTGGCCGCCGAGCTGCTCTGAGCCCACCCTCCCCCTCCCACCCCCGCCCGTCGCCTCGGGCCGCGCTCCGGACTCAGGGGTCTCTCGAGGGACCCCACAGCGGGCGCCCCAACCGTGCCACCGGCCCCCGGGAGCCGCTCCTCGGCCGCCCGATCCTTCGCCGGCCCCCCGCCACTCAACGTGCTCGCGTCTGAGCCGGGAGGGGGCGGGGTCCTCGTGGGCCGCTCCGCCAATGGGGGCGCGGCGCCCAATGAGGGCGGGCGCGGATACGACGGCGCCGGGGGGCGGGGCCTCGGGCTCCGGAGCCCGCCAAAAGGGGCGCCCGCGACGCCCCGCGAACACCTCGACGCCCGCCGGCCGCGGGTTGGATGGGCCTCAGGGCGAGACGGTGCCGACCAGCGCAGTGGGTCCCGGAGGCGCGTCCCACCAGGTGTCGCCTATTTTGAAAGAAAACTACCTTCCTTGTCTGCGCAGGCGTTACACAGGCCCAAACTGGACACCGGCAGCGGGTGCCGGATGAAGCCGGTCTTTGGAACAGATGCAACTAAAAGCCTGTGGAGAAGATAAGAGAATGAACTGCAGCACCAGAGCCTGGAAGCCTCTGGCAAAGCCTCACCCAAGATCAGGGAGGTGCCATTCTCACTGGATCTTGCATCTTTACAATAGATTACTTCCACCAGGCCCCCACTCTTTTATTAATATATGTTTTAAAAAGTATTTTTTGATTTTTTTTTTTTTAAGAGAGAAAGGGAGAGAGTAACATCAATAATGACAGGGAAGCCGAAACCGGTTTGGCTCAGTGGCCGAGGGGTCCCTGGTTTGATTCCTGTCAGGGCATGTACATTGGAGCAGCCCGGGAACATATCCGGTGAGGGAGGAGGAGGGTTTGCAGGAGGCAGCTGGTTGATGTATCTCTCTCATCGATGTTTCTAGCTCTCTATCTCTCTCCCTTCTGCGAAATATCAATAAAATATATTTTAAAAAAATAATAACAGAATTGTCCATCGGCAGTCTCCTGCAGGCCCCTCACTGGGGATGGAGCCTGCAACCCAGGCAGGTGCCTCAACCGGCGATGAAACCTTGACTTCCTGGTCCATGGGGTCAATGCTCAACTACAGAGCCACACCAGCTTGATGAGTTAGAAGTGGTTGTCTGCCTCTCGCAAGCAATCAATACCTGGAATCCTTTGATATGACTTCAGCCTAGTGTTTACAGGATTTTGTTCTGGTGATATAAATTGTTTTCCTTTGGTGTCTTTGGTTTCCTATGGTGAGTGTATACTGAAGAAAAAAAAATAATACTCAATAAAAAATATACAGCAAGTGGTACTTGAAAATAACAGCAAGTCGAATGCCTTTTGAATAGTTTTGCTGACTAGGTTAAAACCGCTATCACTGGTTTCTGGTTGCTTTCTATATGCTAGACACTGGACAAGATGAGTTACATCATCTCCATTTAATCCTCACAATAACTATCAGGGAGATACCACAGGCATACCTTGTTTTAATGTGCCTTGCTTGAGCTTCACAGATGTTGCGGTTTGTTTGTTTTTTACAAATTGAAGGCCAGACTCCACCTGCAAAAAGATTACAGCTGGCTTTCTTGGACAAAAAGATTACAACTGACTTTATTGAGGTAATCTGGAACTGAACCTGCAGTATATCTGAGCTATTCCTGTATTATGCACAATTTAAAATACATATTTTTAAAAGTATTTCAAGACCTTGAATAAAATGAAGTTATGGAAATCAGAACTTGAAGTTAGGCCTTGTTAATTCCATCACAAAGTACTTACACCTGACTACTTCTCCAAGACCTAATCTCCACAGCAGCTGTGCACCTTTATGTATTATGGATGAAGACATGAGGATTGACACCTCGTTTAGTCTCCTGGCAGCAAGATCAGAATTGGAACCCAAATCTTGATTTTTAAACTCCAGCTGTCTCCCAAGAAGATAACTAACCAAAACTATAATTATAACAAAATTCTAGGCCAGGGCTTGGGAATGTTTGCCACTTGGGCCACTTAAGGTCCAGGAAATCATTTGGTCTGGCCCTGCCAAGGCATTAGGAGTGAAATGTTTGACCAAATATAACAGGCTAATTTTTAAGTTGATAATTTTGTTAGGCCAGCGAATGAAGTCAGAAATATCCAAATGGCCCTTTGCAGGAAAAAAGGTTCCCCACTTCTGCTCTAGGCCTTGCTACTTAGAGAACATCCTCAAGAGCAGCATGAAAGTTGAATTCCTATGTCCTGTGATAAACATCCCGGTATGGAATAACAGCCTATATGGAAAAGCTTAATCATGGTTTGCCCAACCTATTTGAATCAGCTGAGTAAATGGAAGGACAATGAGTATAATAAAACAATTATTCCTTTTAGTAAACAGTTCATGTAAAAACATGAAAAAATACTGATGAAAACATATGAGCTATATTGAAACAAAATGCTCATTTAAAAAGCGTTATTTTATTGATTTCAGAGAGGAAGGGAGGGGAGAGAGAGACAAATGGTGATGGAAAAAATAAAATAAATAGGAAAGGGCAGTAGCCCAAGATCAAACAGGAAACTAATAATTATTACAGTTAACATATATTGAGTACTTTCTATGTGCCAACCACTGGTATAAGAGTATTTAATGTATTATCTCATTAATCCCCACACAAAATACTAATGTTATCTCTATTTTACAGATAAGGAAACAGACAGAGTATTTAACTTTCTTAAGGTCATTTAATTTATAAATGGCAGAACCAAGATTCTAACCCAGGCAGTCTGCCTCCAAAACCGATGCTCTTAATAACTGCTATATGCTAACTTCTCTTCTTAGTGGCAAAACGAAGTCCAGAACCCAGTGCATTTTCCACTTTGCCATTTCATATCACTTCCTCAAACAGTACTTTAAAAGACAGGATATAAATGGTATAATTCAGCAATACTATCAGTATTACTGATGTATAAACCTTTGACTACACCATTTTACTTCTAGAAATTTATAATACAGATATACATACTCATTCACATTCTTAATGTTTATTCAAGGATATCCACTATTGGTTGTAATGGGGCAAGAGTTTGTAATAGCAAAGGATTGGAAACAACCTAAATATCTATCATAGTGTATATCCATACAATGGAATACTGACATATAAAGGAATGAAATATTGATACATGCTACCATGTGGAAGAACCTTGAAAAAATTATGTTGAGAGAAAAACTAGATACAAAACGTTACATATTGCCCAAACCGGTTTGGCTCAGTGGTAGAGCGTCAGTCTGCGGACTGAAAGGTCCCAGGTTCGATTCCGGTGAAGGGCATGTATCTTGGTTGCAGGCTCATCCCCAGTAGGGGGTGTGCAAGAGGCAGCTGGTTGATGTTTCGATGAGCTAGAAACATCGATGTTTCTCTCTCATCGACGTTTCTAGCTCTATCTCTCTCCCTTCCTCTCTGTAAAAAAATCAATAAAATATTAAAAAAAACAAAAACGTTACATATTGTATGATTCCATTCATATGAAAGTTGAAAACAGGCAAATTCATAAGAACAGAAGATAGGTGGTTACCAGGAGCTGGGGAGAGGAGAAAATGAGGACAGATTGCTAATTATGGGATTACCTTTTGGGGTAATAACAATATTCTGGAACTAGATATGCTGTTAGTTGCACAATTTTGTGAATATACTAAACCCCACAAATTATACAGTTTAAAAGGATAGACTGTATAATATATGGATTATATCTCAATTTTTTAAAAAACAGAGAACATATGCATTCCCTAAAAAAATACTCCAAGCAGCAGACTCTCCCATCGGCTTTGAGGAAGCAAGCTGCCATGAATTCTACAGCTGCCAACAACTTGAGAGCACTTACCGTAGAAGAAAATTCTTTCCTGCTGAGTGTACAGGTGAGAAAGCAGCCCAGCTGACACAATGACGTCACCGTTGTGAGACCCAGGCACAGAAACCAGCTAAGCCATACCCAGACTCCAACATATAGAAACTGTGAGGCAATACATGGATATTGCTTTAAGCCACTAACATTTTGGATTTGTTACACAGCAACAAATCTAGCTGGTGTGGTTCAGTGGTTCAGTGTTGATTTATGAACCATGAGGTCATTGTTTGATTCTGTTCAGGGTACGTGCTCAGATTTTAGGATTGATCCCCAGTGTGGGTTATGCAGGAGACAGCCAATCAGTGATTCTCTCTCATCATTGATGTTTCTATCTTTCCTTCTGTCTTCCTCGCTGAAATCAATAAAAATAAATGTTTATTTTATTTTTTTAATTTTCAAGGTACTTTGTTGTTAAAACAGGTCACAACACTAAGCCTCTGGCCTGTTCTGCCAATGTACAAGCTACAAATGCTTGCCCAGTAGCTAAAGGGCACTCTGCAGTAGCATGTTTAAAAATTGAATAAAAATCAATATAAAACAAAATTCAAATAGTTTCCAAAGGAATACAGATAAGTGTGACCCTGTCACCTACGCCTTCCACCTTGTTCCATCTGTGCCAACCCCACTTACAAAGACATTTCAAAATTATCAATAATTAAGTTAAATGGTCCCCCCAAGCCCCTTAATTCAAGCTACACTTGCATAACAGCATCAAGAATGGCATCTACACATTAACAGGAGCTGAAATCCCACTCTCCCAGCCACCAGACACAAGCAGAGCACTGGTGTTTCTGCTTCTCCACCTCGGGCTGGAAGTCATTCTGGACTTGCCACATCAGTTGCCATGCCAACCATGACATCACACAGTAGATGGCCTGCCTCTGAAATCCATTGAAAATAGAAGCAGCAGCAATTGTGTAAGCACCCATGTTTTCAAAGAGCATCCAGTCCCCCCATATGCATCTTGGGTAAGCTGCAGCGCTCTACAATGTAATCGAGGCTGTCACAGGTTGGCCCCACATGCTGGATGAAGAATACCTCTCGCTGAAACCGGTTTGGCTCAGTGGTAGAGCGTCGGTCTGCGGACTGAAAGGTCCCAGGTTCGATTCCGGTCAAGAGCACATACCTTGGTTGCGGGCATGTCTCCAGTAGGGGGTGTGCAAGAGGCAGCTGATCGATGACTCTCTCATCGATGTTTCTAACTATCTCTCTCCCTTCCTCTCTGTACAAAATCAATAAAATTAAAAAAAAGAATACCTCTCATCTGGTTTGGGACTCTTCTGCAGAAGGTGCTTCATGTGCACATGATCATAGAAAATGCAATTAAACGATCCATATACTCCATCACTTATGTAATACATAAAGGTTTTTTCACTTAATTCATCAGAACCTGTTCCTTTACTACCAGTCTTTTGGCAATTAACTGCAATTGTGAAAGCTGATGCAACATAGTATCTGCCTGGCTCAGCGATGAGTGTCACTCCCGAGGCTATTGTAAAATACTGGGTTAATTACTGTATTAAGATCCAGGAAAGCCACCACCAATATCCAGCAGATACATGTTGAAACCAACCTCAGCTCCCATGTCAAAGGCATAGGGGGCATCAGAGATGGCCTGCATGAAGATCTCAGGGTCAGTACGCCACTTCCCATGTGGAAGCTGACACCAATGACATCAATATGTAGTAGCTCTTTCGCTTGTTCCAAAAAGAAGCTTGCTGGTTTTAAGTATGGCACCAAATTTAACACCGAGACCACGGGCTGCTTTGCAATCCGTAAAACCAACTTTGCCTTTGGATGTGAGCTGGCAACTTTCATCAACTCGACTTCACTATCAAAAGTCATCATCTGGATCCCATTAGTGGCATCTCATTTAATCGGAAACACTTGTTTACAAGGATTTGCATAGATAATCCTCCCTGGAGGCACCCCAAGACTCTGCACTAATTGTATTTCAGTCTTGCTGGCATAGTCAAGTCCTCTCCCGAGGACAGCTGGAGCCTTCACTGTGGTTCTGCTGTCACTGCATTTGACTGAATAAAAGGGGGTATACTGAGGGAGAGCTTTTAACCACTTCAGGTGTTTCTTCAGAATGTCTTCCAGATCTGCAACAGAGAAGGCATCCTTATCACTGGAAGAAGAGGCTTCGTCAGTTTTTTGGTCTAGAAGGTCCTTGGCAGTAAAGCCCTCATTGAGGAAATAGCAGTCAAACTCTTCATTACTAACATTGTTCAAGTTCATGGTTTTTGGATGTTCCAAAATGCAGCACAAAGGAAAAGGAAGAGGAAGGACTTAAGAAATTATTACCAGTTGTTCATAAATGCATCTCTCCAGGAATTCCAAGTCCACAGAAGATGGGCGTCCTCTTGGTACAGCAGTAGAAATGCCCTAAGAGTGCAGGGGCACCTCAGGCTAACCCCATGGAGGCCTCCTTACCTACCCACCCCCACTTCTGCTCTCTCTAAAAATCAATGGAAAAAACAAACCCTTGGGTGAGGATTAACAACAACAAAATTAACATAGAGGTTACAACCTGCCTGGCATTTTTTTAAAGTGATTTACATAGGTTAACTTTATTTAATTTTCACATAAATTCTATGAAGTAGATACTCATTTTTTTTTTCTGATAAAGAAGCTCATTATGTGCAAAAAAGAAAAAAAGAAAAAAAAAGAATAGAATGTTAGCATCTGTACCCCTGAAAGGGAAATGCAGTTAAGTATATGCACTTATTTGTATAAAACTTTTGTGGAAGGCTACATAAGTAAATAGCAAATTGGTTGCCTGAGGAAAGGGAATGGTCTGGAAGACAAATGGGAGAGACTTTCTCACTTTATATCCTTTCATACTTTAAAGCAAAAGAAGATTTTTAAAAATCCTGTTCATATAAGAGTGAAACAGTAATATCTTAATAATCATCCAGAAAGCCAATACAATAATTTTATGTTTTGTTTTGGGTAGTTTCTCCGCCCTTGGATAGTTTCTTTTATATATATATACACAGACACATTTTATTGATTTTACACAGAGAGGAATTGGAATTGAGAGGGAGAGAGAGTTAGAAACATCGATGAGAGAAACATCGACCAGCTGCCTCTTGCACTCTCCCACTGGGGGGATGTGCCCGCAACCAAGATACATGCCCTTGACCGGAATCGAACCCGGGACCTTTCAGTTCACAGGCCGACACTCTATCTACTGAGCCAAACCGGTTTCAGCTCTTTAATATATTTTTATTGATTTTAGAGAGGAAGGGAGAGGGAAAGATAGAAACATCAATAATGAGAATCACGAATTGGCTGCCTCCTTCACGCCCCCTAATGGAGATCAAGCCTCCACGTGCCCTTGGCCTGAATCGAATCTGGGATCCTTCAGTCTGCAGGCCGATGCTCTATCCACTGAGCCAAACCAGCTAGGGCTATGTTTCTTTTTAAAATTATTTTAAAAATTTTTCAATTACAGATAACATACATTATTATATTAATTACAGATAACATACATTATTATATTTGTTTCAGGTGTACAACACAGTGATTAGACATTACATTACTTACTAAGTGATCATCACAATAATTTCACATCCATCTGACAGCATACATAGTTATTAGAATATTATTGACTATATTCCCTATACTGTATTTTACATCCCCCTGACTATTCTGTAACAACCAATTTGTATTTCTTAATCCCTCCACCTTTTTTACCCATCCCCTCAAACCCTCCCATCTGGCAACTATCAAAATGTTCTCTGAATCTATGAGTCTATTTCTGTTCTGCTTGTTCATTTTGTTTCCTAGATCCAATTGTTGATATGTATTGCCATTTTAGTGTTCATATTTTTTATCTTTTTTCTTCTTCATACAGAAGACCCTTTAACGTTTCATATAATTTGAAGGTGTGACCAGCCCATTCTGTATTTCTGGCCTCCTACCACTTTCAATGTGGTCTCTTCTTTAATTCTGTAGTTGTAGGACTTCCATTCAGGTGGTTCTGAATGATGGTGGTTCTGTAGTTTAGTTGTAATTTTGATATCTTGACTGGAAGCTCCCATATATTTCAATACAGAGGAATTATAGACTTCCACATGCTAATCATAGCAATTAAGTAAATATATAATCAGAGTTAAAAGATTTACACATAGTAAAACAAAAGCATTAATAATGTACCTTTGAAGTGAATAAAGTCACTAATAAGAATTGATAGTAACAACAATCTGTAACATTTGCAAAGCAATTTCATGTGGGGTATTTTTGTTATGTTTTGTTTTGTTTCTTAGATAAAAGATGTTATCTGATGCTCACAAATACCTGAATCTTCAAATCTTCAAGGTTACACAACTAGGAAGCTGCTTTCTTTCTTTCTTTTTTTTCTCTGGACATTTCCATTGAAATGCAGCTCTAGGGAAAGATAATAGAGGCCAATCAACAAAACCATCACTAATAGATCTAATTAATAAACTTTAAGGATCTTAGAGATTAATTAGTCTGGTTATTATATGAATAAAGACAGTATTATAAAACTACAATTTCATTGCCTATTCAGATGCATTTAAAAATATGAAATTGCCATTCCTTCCAGATGCTTAAGCTAAAATAATAATCTTATTGAATAGATATTTTTTGAATTTGTCCTAAGAAAGTATAAGAAAGACCCTTTTACTTTAGCAACAATCTGGAATGAAGTTCACCAATGGTTTGTCTGGAAGTCTTTCCATGCAATGAAGAGAAGGCAGAAAAAGAATCCTAAGTTGAAAATAAGAATATAGTGAGGGATGAGCAAGTATGCAAGTGTCCCTTAAACTACTATGCCAGCTGATGATAACTACAAATCTCCACTAAATCCAGTAGTTAAGAGCTGTGACTAATGTTTACATTTTTGTTTCCTTTTTGAATCAAACTCTTCTAAATCTTCTGTTACATGTAATGCCCTGGATGAATCTTACAGGCATAATGAGCCAGACAGAAATAATCTATGGTAATAAAAGAATAGTGTTTCCTTTTTGGGAGAGGGGGTGGTATATTGACTCAAAGGGGACATGAAAGAACTTTCTGAAATTATGAAAATGTTCTATATCTTGATCTAGGTGATGTAACAGACAATGTACACATATTTAATTTTTATTGAACTGTGCCCTTAAGAGATATGCATTTTATTCTATGATGTTATTCTTTAATTAAACAACAACATAAGCAAAATGAAACAAAACTCTACAGGTTCTTATTATCTTATATAACAAAAGGCTAATATGCAAAACTCGCTAGGATGCACACTGACCACCAGGGGGAAGACGCTCAACACTGGAGCTATCCCCTGGTGGCCAGTGCACTCCCCTTGGGAGACAGTGTCTTCTATTAATTTTTGCTCCCAAAGATGCGCTAGGTCTTATTTTCAGGGGATGTCTTATTTTTCCATGAAGAAGAATACGGTACACATTTATTGTTAAATGAAAATAAAGGAAATGTATTACCTGTATATGGTACGGTAGTACGGAAGTTGTCAACACAAACCAGACAAACTGTGAATCCTACAGTATCAAGAATTTACTCATTTATTCAATGACAATCATGTCATCTTCTGGAACATCATCATAACAATCCAATTCCTGAATTTCCTGGTGAATTTCTTGTGACTCCATTTCTTTCAGAATCAGTGGACCAAATCTCTCATGTATCAAGGTGGGGGGAGGGGGGTCACTTAAAATGACACAGGGGGGATCAGAGGGAGGAATCAAAATGGCACAGGAGAATCAGAGGGGGGATTACTATTTTTCTAACCCCTTTTGATCCTCCTGTGTCATTTTGATTGCCCCCTCTGATCCTCATGTGTCATTTTAAGTGATCCTCCTCCCCCCACCCCTGTGCCACTGAACACCTTCACCAGACATCCCCCCTAACCCTTTATTAGACATTTACCCCCTGGGGCCTGCCTGGGGACTGTCACTGGGCTTGCTGGGGCCTGGATCTGGGCTGGAGCAGGGTCTGCCACTGACTGAGAACCTTCAGTCATCATGAGGGCGGCCGAGAGCATCAGGTAGTGTCATCAGAGACAGACCAGAACTCACCACCTTCGCCGTGTCCCGTCTGCCCTAATCCTGTTTTTCTACACGCATCTGTGAAAGTCTCCTCTCTCCCGCCCCACGCTCATTGCTCACTCCGACCTCTGCTCCACCTCCACACAGCAGTGATGTCAGGAGTCCAAGTAACGTCACTGGTTGCTAGACGCCAGTCGGGGAAGATAGAGCATCGGTCTGCGGACTGAAAGGTCCCAGGTTGGATTCCAGTCAAGGGCATGTACCCTGTTTGGGGGCACATCCCCAGTAGGGGGTGTGCAAGAGGCAGCTGATCAATGTTTCTCTCTCATTGATGTTTCTAACTCTCTATCCCTCTCTCTTCCTCTCTGTAAAAAAATCAATAAAATATATTTTCAAAAAAAATCACTTATATAACCTGATTTGGGTTTATTTTATTAAGTATTTACAGGTTTATCTTGATTAAAACAAACTGGCTTCATTATATGGGAATCTAGATTTACCCAAAATATAAATTAGGGTGTATCTATCAACTCTCTTTAAATGATTTATACAAATTTAAAGTGCCTTTTACTGAATTTTAGAAGACAGGTAAATTTTCTTTGCCAAATCCAAGACTTGTTGAAAATCAAAAGGATTTAACTCTTGGAAGTGATCATTGTGTTGTATCAGCTGGTTGGCCAGTCTAGGCCTACTTATAAGATCATTTACACCTCTGCCATTTCCACCTGAAGAAAGCCTCAGGTTTATACTAACTTCACATTGTGTTTGTGGAGTTTTCTAAGAAGGAGGTTGGTGCAAAAAGAGGAAAAAAATGCTCAAGAGGAAGTGGTACACTACAAAAGTGCAAAGAGTGGAAAAATATGTGGGGGGGAAAGTGTTTTAAGTTTTATGTTTTTATAATAAAGGAGGGCAAAGAAACTTGTATAGAAATTCATGTTTTCAGAAGAATAACGTCTCCTCATTCAATTAGGAAGACTGAATAAATTGGAGGGAAAGGAGTAAAACTACAGAAAGAACATTTGAATATATCTCCCTATAATTTATCATATGCTTTATTTATTCTCACAACAAATATTTCTTAAAGACTCTATCTGCTACCAGACCCGAGTCTGGCCTTCTGGGAAACCAACTGAAAGTAAACATTCATCCTGCCCCTGGGTTTATAGTCTTGTGCTCCCATCACCTGATTGAATCTTCATAGCAGTCACCAGAGAAATATTGCCACTTTTAGCAGAGAAGGAAATGGTAGCTTAACTGTCTTGTTGAAGGAAACACCACTATATGAGCAAGGGATAAACAGGACTCAAATTTACATCTTACTCCAATTTCAGGCTCTTGCAACTACATTTGCTTGTAGATCTCTGGGATCTTTAATTTGTTAATTAAGGCTCTCAAGAGAAATAAAGATAAATTATGAGGTTACAGCACTAATGCTTTTTAATCACTCCTCCATGTATCTCTTCTCCCGTTTGTCCCTCTTTTATTCTCAGTGAATAGGAAACTTCCCACCCACAACCTTACAAACACTTCATTTTCACTTTTTCCTAAGGCACCTAGGATTTGTATAATTTGTGGAAGACAGAATTAAGTCAGTCTTCCAGTTTCCTTGACTAACAACAGGACTGAAAATCTGCTTCCCTTTTATGTCACATGACTCAGATTATTGCTTTATTATTTGGTGCTTCGTAGGACCAGAAAGCTACTCAGACTTTACCTTTGGATATTTTCTCCCCCAATGCATAAAAGCCCCAAAATAAAAGGTATAGCTGACATGACCTCTTGCTATACCTGATTTTTAAAAGGACCTTAATTAGCCCTGGCCAGGTAGCTCAGCTGATTTGAGCGTCCTCCTGATACACCAATGTTGTGGGTTCAATTTCTGGTCAAGACACATACAGGAAGCAACCAATAAATGCATAAATAAGTGGAATAACAAATACATGTTTATCTCCCTCCTTCTCTCTCCTCCCCTTTTTCTAAGATCAATAAAAAAATAAAATAAATGTAGACACTAATTAATAAATGTCCCATCAAATAGATGTGCAAATAATATTTGGCCACACAAAAAAATAAAATACTGACACATGATAAAAAAAAAAATAGATGAACTCAAAAACTATGCTAAGTGAAAGAAACCAGTACAAATAGCCAAATATACAATTTCATTTATATGAAATGTCTGGAATAGGGAAATCTATAGAGACAGAAAGTAGTGGCTATATAGTACTGGAGGAATGGGTAGATTTAGGGTGGAAGCTAAAAGATCCAGGTTTCTTTTTAGAGTGATGAAAATGTTCTCTTATAATATATTCCAAATTCTTTTTCTAAAAATTGTATTTCAACTATTTAAAATACAAGTTAGATTATTGTTTGGCTTTAAATACCTATTTCAAGTGTCCTTTGCCATAATATTCTCAAACACACACAAAAACATGTTTTTCCCAATTATCTTCCCACTTAATGTAAAAATATTCCTGGCTAGGAGAAATATGCAAAAATAGATACAAAAATTACAGCCTAGAATATTAGTACCCCACCCCCAGTGGCTCTGAAAAGATAGGCAACTAATTATTATTTTAAGTTTTCTTCTAAGAAGTCTTTAGGGAACCAGCCAAGTTTAAATAGGGTAATTATAGATCTATGGTTGCAATTTACATAAATTATAGAAACATAACACCAAACATTTATCTAATTGAAGACAATATGGTGTTTGGTTACATATCTAGAGGAATTCTACCTGTGGTTTGTGCCATTCTCTTGAGAATCATATTCTCTTGGGACAGAATATGCTTGCTAATAATATTTAAAAAATCAGTCTTGCTTTACTTCTTAAAAACCTCAAAACATATATTACATATAAAATACTATTTGTATGTATTTCTTTAATAAAAATAGTAATAAAATAATATAACTCCATAATTCCTTTAGGAGATATTTATCCACATCCCTAACAGAGATGTTGATCAGTTGCACTCACCGTTATGTGCTGCTTCTTTCTTTAAATGTGAATGAACTCTTCACTCTCCTAGTCAGTCTGTAATCATAGGTCCTATGACCTTAGTTGAGTTTGTTTCCTGCAAAAATAATAACAATGTAAAATATTTAAGATTGTCAAATTTTACAAGTATTTTATACTCTACATAAGTGTGAAGATACTATTTCTATAAAAAGCATATTAGAATTTAGAATCTTATATAATTGCACATAAGTTGTCCCAAATATTCAAGCTTCAGAAATTATTCAAGCAAAATTCCACATCCCTATTTCCTACCTAAAGAGGTCTGAAATAAGAGTCAAATTGCAAGTTTTATGTATTGTGCGTTTTTTAATATAATCCTATATAATAAAAGCCTAGGATGTTGTCACAAGATGGCCACCCCCATGTCATCACAAGATGGCCACCCCAAGATGGTCAGCAGGGAAGGGCAGTTGGGGGCAACTGGGCTTGTAGGGGAGGGCAGTTGGGGGTGAACAAGTTGGCAGGGGAAGACAGTTGGGGGCTATCAAGCCGGCAGGGTAGGGTAGTTGGGGGTGACCAGGCCTGCAGAGAGGGCAGTTGAGGGCGACCAGGCTGGCAGGGGGACAGTTAGGTGTCAATCAGGTAGGCAGGTGAGAGGTTAGGAACCAGCAGTCCTGGATTATGAGAGGGATGTCCCCCAAGTGGTCCCAGGTTGGAGAGGTTGCAGGTCAGGCTGAGGGACACCCCCCCACCATGCACAAATTTTGTGCACCAGGCCTCTAGTATCATACAAGTCTGTCTCAATGTCTCAAATAACCTCCAACCACAGCCTATCTATAATAACCTAGGACATTTACAAGTCAGGAGAATGCCTTATGCTCTCACACTGGGACACTGCAACTTGTAGATTACTACACCAACATTGCTGGTACTTGTTTATTAAACTTGTTTAGTTAGCAATTACTTACTGATCAACCTGTGCTTGCCAGAACTGTAACTGATGCAGGGATTAAAGACAGACATATATCCTGCTTAAAGAGATAATCAGGCAAAGGAGGCCATCTAGAAGAGGCTCTGAGTTAGCAAAGGCCAGAGAAGAAGTTGAAGTGGAGGGAGCATAATAGGAATGTAGGTAGAGAGGACAATAAAGGAATAAAGATAACTGTGAGAAGCAAACAGATTTATGCTGCAGGGAAGCACAGCTGGTCCTGTGATGGGCAGGGTGAGGCAAGAAGTTGAGAGGCCAATTGATCTAAACCACAGACCCGACATATCTCCTGCCTGAAAAGATAAGAGAGAAGAATTTAAAGACTTTAGGTAGAGTTTGTATGCGTGTGTTTTTAAGTGTTTTTTTTTTTCTTTTGCCTTACAATAGGGGTGTCGAACTCAATCAGAGAAGGGGCCAAAATCTAAAATCCAGCCTAAATCGCGGGCCGAATGGTTTACTGAACAGTCATAAACTGTTATTGTGATGGAAACGCAGCGGAGTGCAGTGATGACAGCGCGGTGCGGGCCACATTGCAAGGCCTGGCTGGACGGATTTGGCCCGCGGGCCTTGTGTTTGACACATGTGCCTTACAATCTTTTACCTGTAATTTTACAATGGAGACCTATATAGCAGAAATAAAGGCACAATGTGTAGATGGATTTAGAGGATGGGAGGAAGCTTGTTCAAATATGTGTAAGTTGACATTGTCATCCAAGTATATTAATGCAGAGATTTCTAAATGGGCCACCAGCTTAAAACATCATCTCTAAAACAGTGAGAAAGAAACAGCTTATTATCTTGTGCTTTTCTTCTCCAAGAACTTTGTTTAAATGGTCATGGCTCCCCCTCCATGGAAGGCAGCTAACTGCTATCACCATATCAAGTTTTAACCAGACATGTGTTTGCAGCCATCCACCCACACAGTCCATCTCATTTCCAAGTTTCTCACACAGGCGAGTAGGCTCTGGTTAATAAAACTTACTGTTGTGTGAAGGGCATCAGGGAGCGAGGATGCTGTGATCAGACACCTCTTTGGCCAACAGCGTGGCCCGCTCTGCCTCCATGCCTTTAGGGTAAGTCCACTCCGGTGCAGCAGCACGCTCTTTAGGCTGCTGGTTAAATTGCAACCTTGGGGCACAGCCTTAGAGCAGCTTCTTGTGTGCAGAGAAGGGTCAGAGAAGGAATGCATGCACCCCTTACAAATAAAAATTCCTCACAGAACAGGGAATGTCTTAACACTAAGGAAGTAGTGGTCTTCCTGTTTAAAAAACCAGACAACTCAGGAGGGTCTGGACTAAAGTTCTGTACTCACACAGAGGGGAAATCAGGCCTCAGAATGTCTGGCCTTTTTTTTTTTTTTTTTTTTAAACTTCATTTCTTTTAGGAGGGTCCAGAAAAATCATAGGCAAATAAAAGGGGTGGAGGTGACTTAGGGGCCCATGTCACCCAGTTTTCAAAATCAGGTAAGTAAAGCCACCTTTTCTGTTTAAGGTGGTGAAGCACATTCCATGGTGAATGAATAATAGTATTACATTTTCATTTTCTCACTGTGCCTCTCAGTTCATCCATGCCCAGGAGGCTGCATCAGGAGACAACAGGTTTTTCCAGGCAGAAAAGATGAAAAAAAAAAAAAACAGTCTTAAAAATTCAACAGTCAAGTGGTTGCTTTTCCTAGAGACACAGCCAGAATACAAGTAATAAACGAATCTTCTCTCTCAGATAGTACCCAGATAAACAAGGGAATGAGCGAATTTAGAAACAGTGCTGCTGTTGCAGTGTAACCACGAATCACACAAAGGACACCTCAATCAAGAAATCGAATTACAGAGTCCTTTACTCAAAAGCCGGCAGCTACGAGGGGGCAATAGCACTCCAAATCTCGCAACCTCAAAATGCTGGCACCATCAGGCTTATATAGGCAGAATATCACAAGGTATCCATTACATCTTTGCGTTTGGAATGAGAAACCTGGTTTGCACAAAGCAGTTACAGAAGCGAAATTGAGCAAGTTACTTATCTACAAGGATTGATGATAGTTCTGGGTCTTTGGATCACTGAGGCAGAGTCCTGGTCTTCAGGTACCGAAGAATGTGTTTCTATGACCGGTAAGATCACAATCAAGAGGATATTCAAACCGCCAACAATGGAGTGTTCAATCGATTGGGATAGCATACAGAAGTTCAGAAAATCAACGTAACTTTTCTATTGTTTTTAGCAAGCCAATAAGCACAGAAGCCAAAACAGCAGGATGATTGCTACCATGCTTCACCGCACCTAGCAAGTGTTTCCTAAGGTTCCGTTTATACGTAAGATGGTGATGTTGGGTCCATATCACACATTACTTTTACTCTGCAATAGGAATGGGAACCTTTTTTATGTCAAGGGCCATTTGGATATTTATGACATCATTTATGGGCCATACAAAATTCTCAACTTAATTAGCCTGCTAGCTCTAACTGTTTGGCTCAGTGGAGAGAGCAGCAGCCTGCGGACCGAAGGATCCCAGGTTCGATTCTGGTCAAGGGCACATGTCTGGGTTGTAGGCTCGATCCCCAGTGCTCGCTCGCACTCTCTCTCTCTGAAATAAATGAAAACATATATTTTTAAAGTAATGAAGTAATAAATATTTCCTTGTAACCAAAACAAAAATAAAAGTAAAAACAAAGACTTTAGGTAGAGGCTGATTCAATCAGATGTGCATTTCAGACCAATCATTCTGGTTTCTGTTATCAAAGGTGGGTTTTAGGGATATAACCTGAAAGCAAGAAGACCAGTTAGGAGACTGTTGCAAAAATCTAGACAGCAGATGGCTTGGGACTTCACTATTCTTGGTCATTGTCAGCCTCGACACAAACAAGGCTGTTACAGCATAAAAGAATTTCACTTGATCTTAGCCAAAAGGCTGAGAAGCGATAGCATAAGAGAATTTCATAGGAAAGAAGGAAAGAGGTGGAAGAAATCAATAATAGCTACTGCAGAAAGCTATTGCTGTCCTCCTTCCCACCACAATCCAGTTTTAAATGTGTCAGTAATTTAAATTCTCTGAAAAGACCAAATAGTAAACCGTGAGATGATGCTGACCGGCGTTTCAAAATAAACCATATAAAGAATGGAAATGCTTCCAATTCGTAATTCAGATGCAGAAGACTTATAATAGTTCACAATTTTTAATCCTCTGTAAAACATTATAGCTATTTTTTCCTATTGGAATTAATAGGGTTTGAAATGGAGTGATAATGAGAAGACTGCATGTCTTTAGATTTCTTTCTTTCTTTTAAAAATTATTAGTTGATTTATTCAGTAACAAAAAGCCAAGTCACAGTGAAATAAATTGCTTGCATTTGAACATGTAAGCAGTTTATTATCTAAAAAATATCCCATTTATTGAAGATGTATGAACTCACTATATTTTGGGGTTATATGGACCTTAGCTTGTATAGCTGACCACTATAATATAGAAAACTCACTTATTAGGGAAAAAGATGTATGTAATAAAACTTAATCCCCTCATCACTTCACCCAACCACCAATTTCCTTCTAATTTGGCTCTTTCTTTTGTGACATTAACCAGGCAGATTCCAAACTTCATAGTCACATTTGACCTTTTCCACTTTGTAATTTCTTTTATCCAGGAAGTCACCAGTGGATTCCTATAAAGTTCTTTGTAATCCATCACTTCCTGCCTGCTCTCACAGTGAATGGCTGACGATACTCTTTTTCCATTCTAAGACTAGTTTCAGGCAGTATCAGGTGTGTCAAAATTGGCTCTGTAACATTTAAATGTACAATATTGTTTTTAATGTAAAAAAATAATGTAAATGTGTTTAAAAATAAAATTTGAAATTAAGCCCTTGTAGAATATCTAAGACATCATCTTGAAGCTTAAGGCTCTGAGAAAAGAATCTAACACTGGACTAATATGGCACTTCATAATTCCCACCCCCCTCTTTCTCTCTCTCTCTCTCTCTCTCTCTCTCTCTCTCTCTCTCTCTCTCTCTCTCTCTCTCTCCTTCCTTCCTTCCTTCCTTCCCTCCCTCCCTCCCTCCCTCCCTCCCTCCCTCCCTCCTTTCTTTCTTTCTTTCTTTCTTTCTTTCTTTCTTTCTTTCTTTCTTTCTTTCTTTCTTTCTTTCTTTCTTTCTTTCTTTCTTTCTTTCTTTCTTTCTTCCTGCAAAAAAACACAGACCCTCAGGAGCATATACACAAACAGTCCAGCAGAGAGCAGCAAAACATCACTAACCATTTAAAAAAAAAAATCCTAGCAGTTTTTCTATATTGCCGAACAATTATTTTATGTTTTTACATTATAGTTGATATACAGTATTGTATTAGTTTCAGGTGTACAACATAATAATTAGACATTTATATGCCTTACAAAAATGATCATTACAATAAGCCTAGTCCCAACCTGGCACCAGACATAGTTATTACAATATTATTCAGCAGAAGAGTCATGTGAGCACACGTTCCAACTATGAGCCTGAGTTTCCTCATCTGTAAAATGAAGATCATTGCACCTAAACCACAAGGGGTTGTTGGGCAGATTAAATATAAAGTATGTGGAACACTAAGTGTTCCTGTTTTGTTTTTTTAAATTATGGCAAAAATATATACAAAAAAATTATCATCCTAATCATTTTAAGTGTATAGTTCAGTAGAGTTAAGAACATTCACATTATGTATAACCAATTCTCAGAACAGGGTCCATGTTGGACAACTGCAACTTGATACCCATTAAACCAAAATTCTCCATTCCCCCTCTGCCAGTCAGTGGTAACACCATTCTACTTTGTCTCTGAATTTGTCTATTCTAGGTACCTTATATTAGTGGAATCATACAATATGTCTTTTTGTGATCGCCTTATATACTTAGAATAATGGCCTCAAGATTTATCTATGTTGTAGCATGTATCAGAATTTCACTCCTTTTTTTAGGCTCACTAATATTACATGTCATGTATATACTGGAGGCCTGATGCACGAAATTCATGCAAGGGACTCAGCCCTCACAGCTGTAGCGACTTGCCTCAGCCTTCCCAGCCCTGGCTTTATCCGGAAGGTCGTCTGGCTGTCCGATCTAGTTAGCATATTACGCCTTTATTAGAGCAGATAACTGGTATATTCTAAAACAGGATTTTATAAAATAATTTTGGGACTACTGCTTTCAGTCATAGTGGAATAACAAAGATCAGACTTATTCTCCCACTAGAAACAACTAGGAAACTGCCCAAAATATATAAAACAATCATATTCAGACATTAGACAACACACAGTATGGATCATAATTCCCAAGAGTAGGAAACCAAAAGGTAAGCTTTACAACGATCCCAGATATTTTATCAGAGGCAGACCCCAGGCTGTGAATGCAGGAAGGATGATGGAGGCAGAGGCCAGCAACCTGACTGAATTGAGAATCTGGGGAGGCCAAGGTTAGGCCGAACCTTAGAGACTAGGGAGCTATGCAGAAAACAGCCCCAGGTATCTGAATAGGAGGTCTCTTTGATCATGCATGTGTAGGTGAACCTTCATGAGGCAGGCCAAGGAAGACTGGGTAGTTGTAAACGGAATAATACTCAGAGCTCTTACTGGGTGAAGAGATGTGGAAACCTCAATTAGCTAAAATCCTCAGTAGTCAATGTAGTGCACAGTAATCAACTGAGGCACTCAACGGATACTGAGACAGGTCATAACTTAGTAGTGTCATTGAACAATTCCCAGAATAAAGGCTAATTTACATCTATTGTAGAAAAATTAAAATAGGCCTTGAAATTATCAAATTGATCTGTATAATTAGCTTACCTGCTTACTAGAACAAAGCCTAATATTCTTTAAAGTAAAACAATATTCAGACACTCAAAGGACCAGTATCCAAACCTGAACTCATGGTATTTTTCCCAAGGCTTGCTTCTCCTCCAGCATTTGCTGCTCATTCTCCACATTGCAGCTGGTGCTCTTCTCTTTCTTTTTTAATCCTCACCCGAGGATAATATTTCCATTGATTTCTTGAAAGAGAATGGAAGGGAGAAATAGCGAGAAGCATCAATGTGAGAAAAACATATCCATTGGTTGCCTCCAGCACATGCCCCTACTGGGGATCTACCCGCCCTTGACCAGGAATTGAACTTGAGACCCTTTTGGTTTGAGGGCCCCGGTGCAGTTGGTGAGATTTTAATTGAAAAATGTTATTGAAGTAATTATAGGTTTATATGCAGTTGTAATAAGACAAAGAGATCCTGTTGGCCCTTCACCCAGTTTTTTCCAATGGTAACATTTTGCAAAACTGTAGAATAATATCACAACCAGGATATTGACATTGATAACATATGCCAGTCATATTCAGATTGCCTCAGTTTTACTTGCACTCATTCGGGGAATGTGTGTGATGCCAATGTTGGATTTTTTCTTTTCATTTTATAGGTGCTTAGGCTCTATTCATTTCTTTCTTTTTAGTTTTCTGTGGTTCAGATAAATTCTGTTGATCTTTCCAGAAGTTCCTGATTCTAGTGCCTATCATCTCCACTTTACTGTTGAGCCCATTCAAAAAGGTGTTTTAAAAAAAAAATCTGCAATTGCATTTTTTAAGTTCTATAATTATCTTTTGATACTGTTTTGTGTTTTATTTCTTTGCTGAGATGGTCTATTTTAAAAATTTTGTTTCAACAGTCTCTATAACTGATATTTGGAGCGTTTTTGCCAGAACTTGACATATCTTGTGGTTGGCATTAATTGGTTGTCTTTTCTTATTCAAGTTGTAATTTTCCTGAGTTTTGGTTTGAAAGATGATTATTTAAAGTGTATTCTGGACACTTTTTATTATGTAAGGAGACTGGGTCTTAATTATTTTATTTTTAGTAGACAATTACCTGTTTAGCATGTCGGTCCTGCCCCAATTTTGTCGACTGTGGCTCCAAAGGCAGTTTAATTTTCAGAGTGCTGATGGGGCTCCCACTGGTTCTTGCTGGTGCTGAGGGAGAAGAAGAGTTGTCTCTAAGTTGGGGAGGTGGGCACAGGCCCATGGGGACAAGTTTGCTTCCTGGGCTTGTTGTTCCTGGTATCTCGTGGTGGGGAAGGGTGTTCTCAGGCCCGGTGGTGATGGAGAATCCTTCCCTGAAGCTGATGGTTAGCAGGACTCCTAAGAAAGAGTGGTACTGAGTTCATCTGGTGTTGCCAGAGGGACTTCTATTTGATCTGGGGAGGCATGAGTCTATCTGGGCTGCCTTCTCTTGCTAGGCAAAGAAATGCTGGGCATGGACCACTTTCTTCTGTTAGGTTGGAAGACCCCTGCCACTGTGTGTTCCTCCAGTGCTGGGGTCCCAAAAGAGTTCACTTCCTGTTACTATCCTTCAGAGTTTTTCTTTGGTCGTCTCTTGTGTTATTTCTAGAATTTATACTTGTACTTAGTGTGGAGTAATAGGAAAAATGAGCCTGCACCATCTTATCTGAACCATAAGTCTGGTTAGTCTTTTTATTTATTATTTTAACTAGAGGCCCGATGCACGAAGATTCGTGCAAGAACGGGCCTTCCTTTCCCTGGCCGCCAGCACCACCTTTGCTCTGGCGGGAGCTGCCTTTCTACCTCCCCACACTGCCCAGAGGCCCAGAGCGGCCGGGGTGGTGTGGAACGCCTGCCCCTGATGGCTCAGCACCTGCGTATGTAAATTAATCCACTTCTTTGCTTACTAAAGAGCTAATAATTCCCCACTATTGAAAGTAGGTCCTTCTGAGTACTTTACCCAATTACACTATTCTAGTGCGGTTTGAGGGAACAGGCACTATTTCCAGCATTGGGAGTTCCCTCTAATCCTTTTGGGTATTTTTCCCACCCTTGGATAAGTTTCTTACATGTGTGCCCTGATCAGCACGTAGGTGGGTCCTTCTGCAGATTCAAGGTTTTCTCTCCATGCAGTGCTCTCCTGTGTGCTCTAGGTTGTAGCTGCCTTGGTCTCTGTCAACTCTCAGCTACATCTCCTCCACTCAGGGAGTTCACTGGACTCTATTGGACGGCCCCCTCCCTCCCGCCCACACCTTGCACTGCTGCCTGAAAACCCTCAAGGCTGCAAACTGGAGCAATCACCAGGCTCCCCTTCTCTCAAGGTCACTGTCCTTCATTGCCTGGTGTCCAGTCTCTTCAAAACCATTGTTTCATGCATGTTGTCTTTTTCTTTTCTTTTGGTTGTTTCAGGTGGAAGGTAAATCTAGTCCTTGTTACTCCATAAAAGTTAGAACACAATACTTTCATTAAAATTTTTTTTTAAATTTATTGATTTGTTGTTCCACTTATGCATTCATTGGTCGATTCTTATGTGACCAGGGATCGAACCCACAATCTTGGTGTATTGGGACAATGTTTTAATCAACTGAGCTACCTGACCAGGGCTAGAACTTAATACTTTTAAAGAGATTTAAATAATAAAAGTCTTTTCTATTTTTCTATATAGTTGCATTTTAATGCTCTTCATTCTGTTGTGTGGATACATCCATCTGCTATCATTTCTATTGAAAGAAGATCCTGTAACATTTCTTGCAGTATCAGTCTGCTGGTGATTAACTCAGCATTTTTATGCCAGAAGATAAAGGTGGGGAAATCTCCCCAAGAGAGAATAATATCTATTGGGGGGGGGGGGAAATGGAAATAAAGAGATAAGCATATCAATAAGAAAATTAACCCCTGAGGTAAGAGGCCACATCCAGGAGGTTCTACATCTCTCTTTCTGGAGCTCCTGAAAGAGAAAACAGAAAACTGTAGGAAGGAAAACAGCAAAAACACAGGGAAATATTCCAGAATCTCTGAACTAAGAACCCCACCCCCCTCCCAAGTATGTAGCACAGTGAATGAAAAAGATCCAGGCCAAGGCTATACATTTGAGAAATTTCATAATACCATGTGCAAATTTAAAAGTAATTATTAAATCCTTCCCTAGGCTGGATGGAATACTGGAATTCAGAGTGGAACTGTGACTTCGTGTCAAGAGATGCAGCCAGCCCAATGAAGACTATAAGCTCTTAATAGTTCTCAGAGTGATTTCCGATTTCACAGACCCCATTTCACCTTTTAAACCGTCTGTTTACATTGTCCCCACTTCTCAGACATGGGATAAGGAGATACACTGAATAGGAAACCTAGGATGACATTTTTTCAAACCTTCACAGATAACACAGTTCACTAATATTTAGGTGTGTTTGTTTCTGAACATGTGTAAGTGGACAAGTTGTTAGGAATGCACATCCAGTTTCCTAAAGATACAGGGCCTGGTTTCTAATTTTTTTCTAATCCACCAGGTCATTTTTTTGGGAAGCTGTTTCCAAATTTATTTTTCTGTTAAGAAAAAAAAAAATTGTTTTTCTAATTGTGAGCAATTTCTTGTCTGTAGTTTTGTGTGTTTTTTTAAGTGTATTTTATTGATTTTTCACAGAGAGGAAGGGAGAGGGAGAGTTAGAAACATCAATGAGAGAGAAATATCAATCAATCAGCTGCCTCTTGCACTCCACCTATTAGGGATGTACCTGCAACCAAGGTACATGCCCTTGACCGGTATTGAACAAGGGACTCTTCAGTCCCCAGGCCGACACTCTATCCGCTGAGCCAAACCAGTTAAGTTTATATATATATATTTTTTAATTATAGCTGCCATAAAATATAAATGTTGAAACACTATGTTCTATGTGAAACTAATAAGGTATTGTATGTTTTCCAGGTCAATTAACCAACTGCTTCTTTGGGTAGATGCATGGAGCAGACTGATAGGTAGATGTGACATGAAGAGCAGTGACTGTTCTGCAAACTCGTTTGCATAAGCACCCTCGAGGTACATGGAATACAGTTGTCTTTTCTCCTTGTGTATTCAATCTCCATCATCTTCAGATTCCTTCGGTGTGTTTGGGCTTTAGGGACCCTCTTCAAATTCCCTTCCTGCACCGTAATTCTACAGTTCTGCCAATAAACAAGATAACATGACCCAAATGAATCAACTGCATCAATAAGATGGTATTGTCTACCATGCCCAGGGAAGCCCAAGTGGTCAGACGTTCTCTTTATCAAATCTTCCAGGGTCCTCAGGCTGGAAGAGAATCTGTAGGTGGGCCTGGACTGAATTTAAGTGAAAAGTTGAGTGGCTAGCTCACCAAGATGGAGGGTTGCAGTTTCCTGTGAGCACAGAGACATGGTTAAGAAGGACTGTGATGAAGAGCTTTTCAGTCTCAGCTGCTGCAAACTGTGCTAGGAATGGAAACAAAAGCAGTCGGTGGTGGTGACCACAACCCAGAAGCTGAACCCACACTCCAATTTTGTACAAAACTGCTAGTTGTGGCTCTTCTCTTTGCTTGGACTTCATTTAGACTGTGAGGATTACATTTAGTTGTGTGTCAGATAACATCCTGAAAGTAGACTGGAGAAAACCATTTTGCCCTCAATCATTTGTACTAACCCACCCATTGTCAGTAAAGATGTTTTCTAACATGCTAGCTAGCACAGAGTATTGAGGTCAATGCAATCCTGGAGTGAAAAGTGGAAGGAATAGCCAAAGTGGCTCTGAAGGAGGACAAGAAGGCTGAGAAGGAAGGAGGGAGAAGGAGACAAGAAGGAAAAGAAAGGGTGAGTTTTCATTTGGAGTTAAATTTATGTGAATATTTTGATTACTCTGGTAATTAACAGTATATAAAATAAAATGGTAAGACCTTCTTATAAAGATAAGACCAATTACCAGCTTTATTGGGCCAGCATGCTATTGACAATTGGTTACCGGTAGCTTAAAACTGTTTAATTTTTTCATCCTAAAAAAGATTTAATTAAAAAACCCTCTTTGGGGGAACACAATAAACCCTCGATTTTGTGGACTTCAATTTAACGAACTTCAGGTTTTTTTTTTTAATTAAATCTTTATTGTTGAAAGTATTACACATGCCTCCATTTTTTCCTCCACTAACCCCTTCCATCCCACCCAATCCCCCACCCTGGGCCTTCACCACCCTATTGTCTGTGTCCATGGGTTATGCACATATACATACAAGTTCTTTGGCTGATCTCTTCCCATCCACTCTCCCCTCTCTTCATGCTGAGATTCTGCAAGGCATGTGGTAATTGATTGTATTGTCACGTGGTGGCATGACTCTCTGCAGCAGTTCCCAGGGGACATGCCCTAAGCCACGCCCCAACCATGTGCATTTGCTTCTTCAAGGTGGCTGGCGAATGCAAGCATTTACTAGGCCTACTGGTAAAAATTACTGTAATAGATGTAGAAAAGTATGAAATTAAACTTTTCCTGCATACTTAATATTAATTACACAAGCCTGTCTACCTAAGTAAAAACAGGTAAACTAACTCATTTTGTCAATTTTTTAACTTAAGCATTCAGAAAACCAACTATATTGTAAAATGTACTTTTAGCTTTAATGGACACCCTCCACTCAAATTGTCCACTATATCAATGTTTTATTATAAAAATAACCAAAGAATTTCAAAGTGAAATTTGCCTTCCATTGTTTTGTCTTGAGTTCTTCAACAGTGAGATCCAACACTTCTTTTCTGTAAGAATTCTGTTATTACTTGATATATACTAGTAATACAGATTCAAGATTGTTAAAAACTAATAAATGGATAAGTGGGTGAGCAGAGAATGATCTTAGAAATATGAGTTATGCAAAAGCTATGATAAATCAAAGAAAAGCATTCATTTCAACCTGCACCCTCTTTCAAAATTTGCATTTGGGAACAAGCAAAAATTTTGGAAAGAACCTCCCAGGGAAGTAGTTGAAATTTGATGTTTGTAGGGTAGAGACTGTACACAAGGAGGACAACATTTTCAGGTAATTTATTTGAAATGCTCCCAGAAAGTTTAAGGCCATGATATAAAAACATTCATTTCATCAGAACATTCATTGACTTTCTTCCCAAAGGTCAGCTCTCAATGGACAGCTTTTCCTGACGCACTGGCCAAAGTGTCCGATGGCTCCTGCAAAGAATGAGCCATTTCTTTCCCACCATCAAACACCTTCTCTCTGCTTCCGTCTGCAGCAGGTTCATTCACTCCCAAAGTCAGTAACAACTTGAGAAACGGAGCAGTTTTAAATAAACTTGCAATAGAAAAAAAAATTCACCGCGGATTAAGATCTATAAATACGGAAATAAGCTTACAGGGTAAAATTGACCACAATATCTTTTGTTTTTGAAAAATAAGTAATATAGCTTGTTTCTATATTGATAAATCTTGTCACACAGCTTCTCTGAATGCACATGACAGCTGTACGTAATAAAATGACAACATACTATTTACTGCTTTCTTTTCTGTAAACTTGAAAGACACAGAAGATTTAAAAAAAAACAAAAAACCGTTTTGGCAATAATTTAGCATCGTTACTACTAGTGCTGGTGTGGGTATAACTTTGCACAGGTCACCCCTAATATTTACACTCACAGGAGCTTTTCTGTGAATTCGGTAACTTTTTTAAAGGTCTAAGACCCACTCTTTGTTGTCAATCAAGGCTGGACAAAGAGATACTAGTTTGGCTACCATATCCTAATTAATCATAGAGTTAATTAAGTTGGTCTTTGGAGAAGGTAACGGTGACTCCCAGGACAGACCGAGAGACGGCAACCTCAGGACCCAAAAGCAGAGCAGGAAAGCCCGAGGCTCTGGCTGCTTCCCGAAGGGCGCTGGGCCTTGCTTTGCTCTTTCACCATTTCTCACATAAGGTCCTGATGAACGCACTTCTTCCAAACTCTTCTCACGTCTCTATAAACAGAGTTGCTGACTCAGTTTCAGTCCTTTTCCCTCATCCCTTCATTCATGCTCTGACAGGTGCGGAGGCCTTGGCAGATGGAACACAATGGCGATGGGCTTCCTTGCTACCCTGCCAGGTTTCCCCAGGCGCTCTGAGATTTATTCTGATGTTTTAGGCTAGAAACGGCTCTCCCAGGCAGGCCAGCAAGGATGACAGAGACTCCGGGTGCAATGCACATTTCAGTTCAAGACTCAGAGCGGACAGCTGCTTTTGCGCTGGTCCTGGGAAGGCCAGACTCTGGTTCATGCCCTAAGATTACTGCATCAGATTTGCACTGGATGACACGACAAGGTCAAGAGGGTATTTCTTCCTTTGCAAAATGAAGCCTTCAGGGCCCCCAGGGATGTTAACATGCTCCGTGGTTGTATAACATCGAGGCAAGTTCACTGCCAGCATCGATCTTTCCCAGTTGTCCTTCGAATGCCATCATGGCACACAAGCCACTTCCTCGAGCCCTGTGTGCAAGGCTCCCTAACCACTGTGCCTTCAGCGACCACGCCAAAGAGCTAGAAAAGCACTAGAAAACATGGGAGGACTCGAAGAATCTACATGAAACAGTAGTTGAGAGACTCCTTTTCTATTTTTTTTTTTTTTAATCCAGCAGGACATCTGAGAATAAGTTGTTCAAGTACCTCTTCATCCAACCAGACACTTGTGAAACACAATACAGGAGAACAGGCCACAGGCTCCAGCTCACACAGACACACGGGCAGTTACAGTACGAAGGACAAGGATACAGACACGAGAGACTGGGTTGACATGGTCACAACGTTATTAAAAAGTGCTTCTCCAACCGTTCCGTGAGTGGAATGCAAATACTGTACAGGTAAGACACAGGGCTACTTCCGGGAAGCACTGGCTTCTGTCAGACATTGCTTTCAATGTGCTTGCTGTTCCCACAGGAGGAGTCTGTCTGTTCCATGCGCTCGCAGTCGAGGCTGACCTCACTCGTGTCCATGCTGCAGTCCGAGTCACTGTCCGATTGGTCCATCTGCTCAAGTTTCGTTTCTCCCTGCGGCTCCCTGCTCCCAGCGGCGGGATTTAGGGACGGTCCCTCGGAGTCCGGCACCCCGGCCTGCCCGGCGACACACAGCACGGTTTCTTTGGCTTGGCGGATACAGTTGAGCCACTGCTGTTTGTTGAAGGTGTCGTTGGCTTGTAGTGAGTGGGTCTGACTTTGGGATCCATTTTTGAAACTTACTCTAAAGAAGTTTTTAACTAGAAATGAAAACACATGAAAAAAAAAGTCAACGGACAGATACTCTCCCAGGCCAAGAGAATAATTGCAATGACACTAACCCAGGTCCCCATGGCACAGGCATCACTGACTGATCACAAATGTGTTCCACGGGTCCAGGACATGGCTCAGCAGTGCCCTGCGGCCACCGTCCGTCAACCAGAGTTGACACCAGTCTAGCTCTCAGCTGCCCTCAGAAGCTAGCAAATGGTATCAGCCCGGAAAAACTATGTCACGTTTCAGGGGACCCCAGCGTACTGGTCACCCAACCTGGCTGTGTTATCAAAATGCCCTGAGGAGCTTATTAAAAACATAGGTTCCTGGGCCCTACCCTTAGAGATTCAGAATCACTAGGTCTAAGGTGTGCCTGGTAGTCTGTGATTTCAACCATTTTCTCACCTGGAGAGTGTTTCAAGTTCCAGAAGCTCTTTGTAACATCAAAACATGCCTATGAGCCTCCACGATGGAACTTTTCATTTAGTATCCAGTGATTGAGAAGATACGTAATGACGCAGAGCGGTTACGAATTCAGTTTCATTGAAAAACGAAGTTACATGTTTAAGATCTCAACAGAAATTTGTGTGCATTTAAAAAACAGGAGTGCACACTGTGAAAGACATTTAGTTTAATAACAACACCAACTGGCATTTAACGCCCCACATGCCATGTGCACCACTTGGTTCAAGAAGGATCTGCGTCCGGCCAGTTCCCTTGCATACTCCTGCAGTCAAGACTGGGAGCCACCTCCTGCTCACATACATTCGGGCTCCACTCTTTGTCTTGGGCAAGTTTCACTCCTTTATGTCTCAGATTCCTTATTTGTAAAATGAGGGAAACAAAGAGAATCTGCCTTATATGAGATTATTATGAGGAATAACGGAAGTCCTTGTACAATGCCTGGCATGTAGCCAGTATTGGAGAAATAAAAGTTACTACTACTACTACTACCATCACTAGGGGGAGGGCTGATGAGTAGCTAAGAGGTAGTACATATTAATGATTCTGACAATATGATGCAAATGTTACCCCAAAAGTCAAAATGTCACTTTCTCAAAGAAGGCTGTCCTGGCCACCTCATCTAAAACAGATCGCCTACTGCTATCTCCTTACTTGGATTTAGTATCCTTAACAGCACCCAGAATATTTCTTTCTCATCTACCTCCTCCATCACAATGTAAACTCCATAGGGGCAACACCTTTAACTGTTTGTTTACCATGGTGTACTAGTGCCTAGAAGAGTGCTTGACACTCAGAAGATACTCGATGGCTATCTTAGCTCCCCTTTGTTAGCGCCTTTGCTTATTCAGCCTCAAGTTAGAGAAGTCCATTCCAGTCAGTACAAATGAACCAGCAGCCCAATCGACCATTCGTATGTCTCTTTAGACAGCTCCACTACAAAAGGCATGTTATGCAACTGGTGTTCACAGAGGGACTGTCTCTGTGTGAAGCACGCTTTTATACAATAGGAAGAGAGAGAAAGGAGCTTAAGAAGCACCAGTTCAGTTATGTACAGGCAGGTTCACTTGCAGCATCTTACTTAAAACCCTTAAAACCACCTTATGGAGTAGGTCTGCCTGCATCCCCACTTGGCACATGAAAAACCAAGGCTCCCAGAGACTGAACAAGGCTAGACAACCAGTAAGCAGTGAGATGGCTCTGGGAGGCAGTTCAACTCCAAGGCTATGGCTCTTCTCTTTTCACCAGCCAGCCACTCCCTCTGAACCACCACTGCACTAAACACGCAACAGCTTAGAACATACTTCTCTCGTTGTTGCTGAATGCCCCGCGCAGGGAGCCGCCCAGCCTCACTTCTCCATCCTGCAGGTCCTCCAGCAGGAGGTCCTTCACAGGGATCGGCTGCCGGTACAGCTGGTAGCAGAGCTGCTCGTTGTGCGTGATGGCTCGGGTGATCACCAGCACTTCTTGGAACAGGAAGACGTGCAGTTTCTAGGAGAGAAGAATCCACAGGATGAGTAGCTGATTCCTGGACTAAGAGGCCCACAGGCACCAAGTTCACACTGGATTATACACCTCAGGCTCAAATGCACCTCCTGGGAAACAGAAGTCAGGCAGGTCCTAGGCATTTCCAGATGCACCCATTGCCTTTCTTATAGGATCCTTCCCAGGGCCCCATGGAGAAGGCCTTTCTGCCTACAGACATCAGCAGCCAGGACTGCCTTCACATTGCAACTCAGAACCTGTGCAGACTCACATGGCCCCAGCTCCCATATGAAAAAGGGGAACAGAATAAAGAGGGGGAGTGAGGGAGGGGGAGATAGTACCTCCCTGACTTTTGTTTACATTACTAAATATAATCCTAGGAGATCAAAATGAATGATCTATAATAATAAAAGCATAATATGCTAATTAGACCGGACATCCTTCCGGATGACCTTCCGGATGAAGCCGGGGCTGTGAGGGAAGCCGGTGCCGACAGCTGGGGGAAGGAAGGCCTACTCTTGCACGAATTTCATGCATCGGGCCTCTAGTAGTCTATAAAGGATAAGACTGGTATATCAAAGCTTATTATTAATCTCTTCTCCCCAAACTAAAACAAAACAAAACAAAACAAAACAAAACACAAACACTTGTTCCTTCAACCACAGAGCTGATTACCAGCTTCATCCAGGCTCCCCCCCTCGGAACACTGCCTGTTCCCGGAGAAAACAGAGCATGCTGCTGCAGCCAAGAGAGAAAAGATCAAAGACGCCGTCCCTCTCAGTTGAGTTCATCAGAACTTCAGCTCTCCAAAGAGCTTGTGTTTAAAAGCCTGACGACTGATGTGTGTGCTGTGGGCAAAAGAAAATCTCAAAAATAAAGGCTGTGTCAAACCACATCACGAAAGTACTTTTGCCGGGTGGAGGAGGGGTAAACGGGCTCCTTTCAGTTTCATGTGCCAGACAGACGCTTCGCACTGTTGGAAATGCTTAGAGAGTGAACTGAGAAGATCCACCACTCTGCAGCTGGGTTTTGGCTTTCTAGTATTTGGAAGTATTTGGGATTGTCAACTTAAAAGTCTCTAAAAGGAAATGAGTAGAAACTCACATTGGAAAAAAAACATTTTTTTTTTTTTTGGTTATAAAATAGTACATATTTTTCTCTTACTTCGTGAGTCAGTTTTTAAAATAATTTTTCAAATTTATGCTCCTGGTAGTAATCTTATTACCTTCTTTTTTATTAAAGTATAGTTGACACGTTACACTAGCTTCGGGTATACAACATAGTGATTTGATATTTAAGTACCTTACAAAGTGATTACTATGTTAAGTCCAGTAGCCATCTGTCACCATACAAAATTACTATGATATAATTGACTATATTCCCTGTGCTGCATATTACATGCTGTGACGTAATTAACATTTCCAAGCCTGCTCTTAAATGCCATTTCACAGTCCAGGTCAAAATGATATCCCTTGAGTTATCACAGCTTGATTAAGAACTCTCCAATATAGTTTTGGCTGATCAGCCAGCATGCTTCAATGGGTGAGTGTCGACCTATGAACCAGGAGGTTTGATTCCTGGGTGATGGGCTTGATCCCACCAGGAATGTGGAAGAGGTAGCCGATCAATGCTTTTCTGTCATCATTGATGTATCTCTCTCTCTCTCTTTCCCTTCTTCTCTGAAACCAATACAAATATATTTAAAATATAAATATAGTTTTGGCTTTCATCCCAAGATATTGAAGATAAAATACAGTAAAAGTGGAGACACTTTGTCAACACTGAATTTAAATATATAGGATAGATAATAAAGTTTGTATTATATAAAATATATTTTACATTATAACATAAAAATTATAACATATAACATGTATTAGCATTATTTTCTACTGACGATACATAAAAATAGCCTCGTCAGTTGAATGACTTTTTAACTCTCATATAATTCAAATTCATCCTTTCTTTATATAAGCATTCACTCACTCCCTCAGAATAGGTTCTGGGAATTGACAGGGCACAGTCCTCTCTCAAAGAGCATGGATAACGGCAGATACTGACAGAGAGGCAGAGAACTGCACCCACTGCAGTAAGCGCTCCAGGGGAGATTTGTCCTTGATAGGAGAGGAAGAACAATTTCAGTTTCTATTCAGGAATAAAAGCCAGGAAATGGGGTATCTACAGGCCAGAGGAAGATATACAGCTAATGGGAGGTAGATTACTATTTAAAAAAAACAATACATTTGTCTCAAAATGTCAGTCTGTAGATGGGTGACAATCCATAGGAAAGAAAAGAGTTTCTCCCAATGCTAACTGCACTCCACGTAAGAGCTGTTCCTCTGAGATCACCCGCTGTTTCCCGATAGCCAAGCGGGAGGAGGTAACTGTTCTGTGTTTGCTTTTGAAGGTTATGATCAAACAAAACGAAACATGGGCAACTCTATGTTGTTTTCCAAAATCCTTTCTATATTCTGGTCATAAAACTAATACAACATATGTACACATAAATTATAAACATGTATGTGTAATATATGTTACTGATATATAAATTATAACCATATAATATATAAATGTATATAATTATACATATCCACATATACGTGAGTCTCTGATATAAAAGACAATGGAGAAACCATTTTTGTCTAAAGAACGTGGCCCTGGGCAGGAAAGGCAGGGTCACAGGAGGCTCAGCAGCAGATGGATTACGTGTTGGGGGAGGCCCAGGGGAGACCACCGAAGGGGAGTCACCACTCACCATGCCCCGGTTGTTCTTCAGTTCGCCGTGACAACACAGCACTCGCGAGCTGTCGATCAGGGAGTCCTTCTGGCCTTCTTCCAAGTAAAGAAGTCGTTCTTTGTAATAATGGCATTCCGACTCCCCAGTCTTGATGTTGATTTCTGCCACGATTCCCTGAATGATGTTTATCTATGGAAACAAAAAAAAAGTATGGGGAATGGAAGCAAATCACCCACGCTAACACGTCCCTGGGCCTCAGCCTAGAAGGTCACCATGATATACCTGGATCTAATTCTGAGATTCCAGTATCTAAGTTGCTGCTTTGGGAAAGGGGTCAAATACAATGCTTTTAATATTCTGTATCTATCTATCCATCTATATACCCACACACAGACATATACATGTATTTATGCATATATACACATACATTTATTTGTACACACATACAGATATTTGTATTATATACAAAACTAATGTTGGTGAATAATCTTATCTGAGAGGACAAGATAGAAGGTACTGTTTTCGATATGCAGAACTCACAGCTACTACACACATTTAGGCCCAAGCCTCAGCACGTGTGAAAACAAGTGAGGGGGTAGAGGGATTTCGAAGCAATGGTAGATGCAATGCTGCTAATATAAAATGAAGCAAAGCAAAGCAAAACAGAAAGAGCACGGCACGAGACATGATCAGGGGCGTGAATTTGGATGTGTTGTCCTATCACTTAGGTACATCTGAAAGTTAGAAAATACTAGAAAACAAAGGAACAAGAAATCAGTTGAGCAAAAAATCCTAAGACGCCAATCAAAGGCAGAGTAATGACTTCCGCTGTCCCCTAATAGCGAAAAGACCCAAAGTCCCAATGGCCTTGTGGTGGCATTAACTGAGAGAGCTTAAAAAGTTACCAGGTCTTGTAACACGTTGAAGTGGTAGTGAATTGTTTCTAAGATGGTTGATTATTTTTTAAAAAACATATATTTTATTGATTTTACACAGAGAGGAATTGAGAGGGACAGAGAGCTAGAAACATCGATGGGAGAGAAACACCGACCAGCTGCCTCTTGCACACCCTCCACTGGGGATGTGCCCGCAACCAAGGTACGTGCCCTTGACCGGAATCGAACCCGGGACCTTTCAGTCCGCAGGCCTACTCTCTATCCACTGAGCCAAACTGGTCCCGGCGATGGTTGATTATTTTTCACATGCGAGTGAAATGACCTTCTTCTCAAAGCAACTGGATGGAAACTTCTACCAGTTATAACTGGAGAATCCATGTGAGTGTGACAGAAAAGCATACCGCTCCGAGCTAGAGCCTGGTGACGGTAGCCTAGGAACGGATGCATAATCTACATACTTTTGTAGCTATTAGAGTTTCAAAAATCGCCCTTGTTGGTTTGGTTCAGTGGATAGAGTGTTGGCCTGTGGACAAAAGGGTCCCAGGTTCGATTCCCAGTCAGGGCACATGCCCAGGTTGTGAGCTCCATCCCTAGGAAGGGGCGTGCAAGAGGCAGCCAATCCATGATTTTCTCTCCTCATGGATAATTCTCTCTCTCCCTTCCTCTCTGAAATCAGTAAAAAAGAGTTTCAAATATAATTTATTTAAAAGATATTTTTTATTGATTTCAGAAAGAAAGAGAGAGGGAGAGGGAGAGCAGAACTGTGAGGGAGAGGAAGAGGGAGAGGGAGAGGGAAAGGGGATAGAAACAGCAATGATGAGAGAACATCATTGATTGGCTGCCTCCTGCACACCCTCTACTGGGGATGGAGCCCACAACCTGGGCATGTACCCTGACCGGGAACTAAACCATGACCTCCTGGTTCATACGTTGAGGCTCAACCTCTGAGCCACACCGGCCGTGCTCCACTCTTGGTTTTCAAAGATGACTTCTTATTTATCACTACTTTAAAAAACAAACAAAAAGAAATGGCACAGAATATGCTACAGCTATGACTCATCCTTTAACTTAATTAAACTAATGTTTATTGAACATCTGTTCATTGTTAACATAGGTTGGGTGCATTCAAAGAAATGAGAGGGTCTCTATCCTCAGGCTTAAAAATATTACATGGGAGGTATCTGAGCTACTGATTCATTATCCTTTACTTTGGTACATTTTTAATATGTTATAGAATCCATATATTTCCTTGCTTTTAAAGATCTTGGCATTCATTGTTATGACTCATTTTATAAGTTAATTACTACTAAGTTTAACTGGGCAGCTGACATGAACCAGTACTTGAGTCAATTTTCTGAGTTTCCTGCAAGTGTCCAGGAAACCAGAAGGAAGATGCACCGCAGGCATAAAGACGTTTTCACTTCCTAATTTAACTCAGGAACCGAAGAGCTGGCATATCACATGAAGATTAATAAACTCAAACTCCACAGTGGCTCCTCGGGCAACTGTGACTACTTTCAAAGGTGCTTTTTTTCTCTGGCGTTTGAAAGTATAAAGAGACAAAACAATGGAAATCATCCGTGTTATTCCATATTCTATATGTATAGTAGTGACTCTGGGTCTGCTTTATTAAAAATCTTATTTTGTATTTATATCCACCGGTACACTGTCAGAGCCTACTCTCTCTGCACTGGTTCCTGAGAAGAGTTTATTTTGTAGAATTTCATCGAGGAACAAAGCTAAATAGAGCAGATTGCCAAAAACATCGTGGCAGTTGTACATTTAAATTAAATGTATTGTTGCCTCTCTCACCAAACCAAAGGGAAGGGACTGGTAACGGTATATGACGAGCGATACCTGGTAACTGAACAGGGATTAAACCCACAGATGCTGGATTCATCATGCTCAGAGTGGAATCTGAAAGCCCTGTCTAGCTAGTCCCTTGGGTGGTAAGAGCATCTCCTCACAGGCCCCTGACATGAACCAACAATAGCAGCCTTCACTGCATCAAAAGCAGGACTGTTCTTCCCACTGATTGCAGTGATTTTTTGTTTTATTTTTATTTTTTATAGGAGTTGGGGAACAGTGATGAGACAGTCTGAAGGATCACCTTCTGGCTGGAACCATCCTGAGAATTTAAAACATTAAACAACTAGCTCCCAGAATATCTGAATATACAGTCCTATTTTAAGAATTTTTCTTTTTTGAGGGGGAAATTTCTATGAAGCCTCCAAAACACTGTTAAGAAATTCTAATAACGATGTGGTAGTTTATGCATTGCATTAGCAGCAAGACTTCCTTTAGATCTAAGTCACAGATCTGAATGCTTGGTGTCGAAGCAGTTAGTGCTCTGTGTTTTATTTTTTTTAATTCCATTTTCATAAGTGGAACATTTTTTCAGAGGACATATGAGTTAAGCTGCATTTATGTTTATCAAACATTCACCACGCACCCAAGAGCACAGGGCTAAATGCTTCTGCTCATCTGGAGTAATGCCACAAGGATTTTGAAAAGAAGACTAAAAAGTGCGGTGCCTACATTATGTAAGTGGGCATTCAGAAGACTTGCAGGCATTTTCCAGTGCGGGTTTACCCATGCTTCGTGCACAAATCTGCCTGAATGACCAGGTGCAGAGTCAACTTCGGAGAAGGACGTCACATTTTCTGCACTAGGGAAATTGGTGCAAACCATCATATTCTTATCTCCCTGGCTTCCAGTTCAAGCTTTAGCTCACGGGGTATGTTTTTTATTTTTATTTATTTTTTATTTTATTTTATTTTAAAAATATTTTTATAGTTCTTTTTTTAAAAAATATATTTTATTGATTTTTTACAGAGAGGAGGAGAGAGGGATAGAGAGCTAGAAACGTCGATGAGAGAGAAACATCGACCAGCTGCCTCTTGCACACCCCCTACTGGGGATGTGCCCCAACCAATGTATATGCCCTTGACCGGAATCGAACCTGGGACCCTTCAGTCTGCAGACCGACGCTCTACCACTGAGCCAAACCAGTTTCGGCTTTATTTTTATTTTTTTTTATTTTTATACACAGAGTATTATTCTTTCATGCTGCCTATTAAAAAGAAGAAATCTTCACAATAAAACTGTAAGCAAGCTCGTGTGCTTTAAAAAAGTAATTATTTAGACTAGCGTGAGCTCCCTGCTTTCATTCCTGCAGACCACACACTGGCTGGGATGAAATATGGAAAGGAGGCAACTCTATTGCACTCTCCCCAGTAATAAAAACAGACATGATGGAGTGAGATGGGCCTCACCCCCGATGCCCGCATTCCCCATTGTGCTGGACTGCGGGCCTGGTCTGTGTGAGGCGGGCCTGCCAGACACCTCATGAATCAGGACAGACTTTTCTCTTTCTTCTCTGTCCTTACATGGAGGCACCGGCCCAGCTCTGCACCCCCGAGGCCTCTCCACAGAGCTGGGTGGACAGCTTCCTGTCATTCCAAAGGCAGCAGGGCTCAGAGCGGCCAGGCTTTCCGCTCTGCGGTATAGGATCACAAGGAAGTGGAAAGGGCCCTGGATTTGCAGTCTGCACTGACAGGTTCAGACAGCAGCCCCATCCCTTGCTAGCTCTGAACCCGACAAACTGTTTCCCCCTCCAAGCCTCATCTGGAAAATGGTCCTAACAAGAAGTTATCTCAGCCCTGACTGGTTTGGCTCAGTGGACTGAAAGGTCCCTGGTTCAATTCTGGTCAGGGGCGTGTGCCTTGGTTGTGGGTGTGCAGGAGGGATGCGTGCAGGACGCAGCTGATCGATGTTTGTAACTCTCTAACCATCCCTCTCCCTTCTTCTCGGTAAAAAAAAAAAAAAAATAAAAATAAAAAATCAATGAAATATATATGTTTTTAAAAAAGAAGTTATCTCATAGACTACTCTGAAGATGAACTAAGAGCTGACTTACTAGGTATTCAAGAAACATCTGCAGGTATTACTGTTAGTGTTGTTGTTACTACTTATTATTAAGCCCTTCTTCGGGAGGAGATGGGCAGGTTGCTCAGCAGGTTCAAGACTTCTGATTTTCAAACCACCGACAAACATCCTTTCTGTTACTGTCACAGACACAGTCTGGGGACGAGCCCTATGAATTAGTCTCTGCCTCCACGTCTCCTGCCACTGCCGAGCAGGCTCCCATGACTGCATACCTGGGCAGCTGCACCAAGCAACCGTCCCTAGACTCCCTGCCTCTGTCCCCCCGTCCTACAGACCAGGAGGTGTCTTGCCCAAGGTTACACAGTTTGTTGCGATGGAGCTGGGATTTGAACCCAAATCCCAGCTACTTAGAAAACAAAAACACAACAGAGAGAAAATGTCTCAAGTTGACACGTAAAAACCTCTATATAATCAGCTATCCACCCCCATCCTCTGCTTCCTCTCCCTGTTTCCTCAGACTGTCCTCAACCTCGGTCTGACTGCTCCGGGCCTCTGCCCAGCCAGGACCTGTCCTGTCACATCTTCACTCCCTGCACAGGCCCTTGGCTCCTCCAGCCTGCAAAGACCCCTGCCCGCCCCGCCGAGTACCCTGATCAGAGCCCAGCTCTCTGGGCAGAATGCTCACAGTTTACCTTATTCTCCTGATGCAGACCCCATTTCCCCCCAACTTAATAAACCCTCACCAGTGAGCAGCCCTAGGCCCGTACTGCAACTGGAGGCCTGCATCCAATTGACTGAAGAGAGCTACATGTTAAGTGGGTGCTGATTTCAAAAATGGGCCTTGGGGCTCAGGTAAAAAGCAACTCCAATTTGCTAACTAAGCAAAAATATTCAACTTAAAATCATCCCAGAGATTTCTGACCTTCACAGCAATGGTAACAAACAGACTGCAGAATCAAAAAATGGTAGCATCAAAGGAACTTTAGAGTGCACTGCAAGTAAACACTACATTTGGTAGGTTAGGAAACTGAGAGAGGAGACGTGACTTGAAAAAAAAAAAAAATATGGTTGGTAGCAGAGTCACGCCTAGAACCTACGGTGGCTGAAGCCCATGTACCCAGGGACCCTTCATTCACCCATTTACCCAATCCTCTACGGTCCCCTGGGGGAAATAAGAAGGCAGGAGAGAAAGAAAGAAACTTACAGCTTCTTCCAGGTGCTGCTGGTCTGGGTTATCATTCGGTGTGTGCCTCAGGATTTCGCGGAGGAGCAGAGGGTATTTGACCAGGCGGCTTCTCGGAATATCGAGGAAATTCCACAGATCTAGTTTGCGGCTGAAGGGGGATTCTAAGCATCGCTGAAGGAAATCCTGGACCCGGTGGTCTTGTTTCTTGTGGTCCAGCAGGGCTTTGGCGGCAACCTGGTTGCTGCAGTAGCTGTCGTAGGAGCTGAGACAAGGCAGCTAAGAAAGGAACAGGAGGAGAGGGTTGGAGTGTTACCATCAATGGAGCTACGGTTAACATCACATGCTGGGACTGAACAAAGCCTAACTCCAGGCCTGGCCCACATTCCTTTATCTGCAAAGGCTGAAGGACACAGACCAATGGAATCTTCAAGATGACAATGGAACAACGTCTTTTGGCTCTGATTTGCTTGCACAAAGTAACTGTTTTAGTTGCATGTTTCCTTTCTTGATTGTTAGGACCCATTTAATTTATTTTGATTAAAATCTGATTCAAATTTGTTTGCATTTCTGACAACCTAAGCTAGAAACAAAAGAACTCAAATTATTGCATATGCATATAGTTCATAATTTTCCTAAACTTCCAGAAGTATCTGGTGAGGGGAGAACATCCTAGTAAAAATTTTCTTTTAAAATTATTCATCAGAAATATATCTAGAAGACTTAGTAGCATAAAAAGAAAGCAAGCACCCAGATATGCAGCCAGCCCATGGCAGAGCTTGGAGAAAGCACCTCAACTTTATTTTATTTTTTTACTTTATTCTAAAAAATATATATTTTATTGATTTTGTACAGAGAGGAAGGTAGAAAGATAGAGAGTCAGAAACATCGATGAGAGAGAGTCATCGATCAGCTGCCTCTTGCACATCCCCTACTGGGGATATACCTGCAACCAAGGTACATGCCCTTGACCGGAATTGAACCAGGGACCCTTCAGTCCCCAAGCCGATGCTCTATCCATTGAGCCAAACCGGTTTCGGCAAGCACCTCAACTTTAGTTTAAGGTTGACTGCTTCAAAGGTGGACAGATTATAAAGAACTCCAAGAGGTTAGAGCAAAAATGTAATTAGTAAAAAATGTGATGCAAGAAGCATTTAGTAGAATCTTTTACATTAGTTCTGACAGGCCAGGAATCATTCTTGGCTCTACCCAATGGTTAACATCACACTGCCAAGCAAAACACAACTTAAGCTTAAAGACCTTGGGACACTTCAACCTCACTGTCTCCTTCCAGAAGGGCACCCTATACCAAGCCTCCTAAGGCACTGGCTGTCAGCTTCCAGAAAGTTCCTGGAGGCAATAAAACGCAGCCAATGGCCTTGCTGTGTGCTTCTCGCCCCCAGACTATGAAGCCACCAGGACACCTGCTCTGCAGTGGGATTCATTGCAAGACAGGAGCAAGAGAGTCTTTTGTTTCTGTAACCTCAGCACTTTACACTGGGCCTATTGTACAGCAGTCTGTATTCTGAATTAACAAATAAATGAATGCTTAATGGATTACAGGATTAGAAAATATTTGATTATTTGGGAATACGGCTTAAAAATAAGTTGCGGCAGCATCTGAACCATAGGTCAAAGTTTAAATATTTTGCTGCTTCTTTTACCACTCTTACTGAAATTATTTTCTCAGAGACTGAAAACAAAAAAAGATACCAAGGAAGCAATGTTTAAAAAGTTCATTGTTGAGTTTGATATTCCTTGGAAACATTTATCTTTCTTATATGTTTTGAAAAACCTCTATTTGTGTTAAGAGTTACAGAAATTCTTTCCTTAATCTTCTATGTGAAGGTGATGATAACACACACACACACACACACACACACACACACAGCAGATATGGTTTGTGGGTTGTAATTTAGATCTTCAGAGTTAATTAAAAGGAGCCTCAGGCCCTCTCAATTTCATTTCCACTTCCTCGCCTTTTAAAGAGACTTGGAAATGCCTGATGTGGTCATTGTATCAGCAGTAACCATCGGATGTAAACCAGTGAGGAGGCCCCAAAGACACCGCTGCTCACTGCCCAATGAGCCATTACTCTCTGTGATCCTGCCGCCCCCGCTGCCACGGCAACCAAATTGGGCTCTGGTCCTGTGTTCACACCTGACAGGGTGCTCATTTCCTGGGCATGACCTGCGAGGCGCTCTGGCGCAGTTCCCTGACTAGAAGAGGCCACAAGTGATCTACAGCTAGATAGGAGGTGAAGAATGTACACATCTCAGTTTCCAATTACATGCACGTGCACCTATGTGAAATGTGAGCGGTGACAGACAACACAGTGGTGAAGAGGACAGACTGGGATCGGGGAGAATCATTTCAAGCCTTAACTCGGGCTGTGACTAGTCAGGTGACCCTTCTGAGCCTCAGCTTCTCCATCTACAAAATGCACAGACTCATGTCCTCCTCTCCTTTAGTGAAATAAGCAGATAAAAAGTGTAGCACGAGCGTGGCTCCTGGTTAAGAGTCAGTAAGTGCCAGCTATTATTATTATTTATCCCTGGCATATTTTTATGGAAGAATCTGTGGTTTAGAGAAGCAAGACTACATTAGCTCAGCTGGAGACAAAACCAGTCTGAGTGTGTTCTCTCCCCATCCCACCTGTAAAGCTCTGAACCTACCATCTCTTTAAACGGACGATTAAGAAAGAATTCACGAGGGAAAACTCTCACTTTTTAAGAAATTCCTTCTGTCTCCCTAACAGTGTGAAAAGTGGCACAGAACAAATCTATATTTTTGCTTTCATGTGCCCTGCCTCTCTCCTTGGAATTAAAATGGAATCAGAACCCAATTAACATGAGAACTTGTGCCTGGGAGAGCTTATATATAAATTATTTTATTACTGAAAAGAGTGTTAGTGTGAAGGTAAGTCACTTGGGAAGTTTTTTCTTTTTGATGGGGAGGCTGATGAGAGCAGGCTGACCCCACAAGGAGACTGATCCTCAGTACCCAGGGAGGTTCCCTGAAAAAAATAACACAATCCACCACTCCTGGAAGGCCTTCAAAGTAAAAGTCATCGATTCATTCAAAGGTCAAAAGGACTGGTCAGGGCTAACCCACTTGGCAGGCTCACTTGTTTAAAAGGGTCCCCGCCCCCTTTTTTTCTTTTGGGGGGAATAAATCAATTTTTCATGGGTCAAATGGGCTCTGACTTTTCTCATTCAAAGTCCACTAAGATGTTTATTTTGTTCTGTTAAAAAGACCAGAAGTCAGACAGATGGATCCTTTGGTTTACAGTTCCCACTCGCACGGACACATCTGCAGTTAAAAGAGGGAAACCTTTAACAGCTCGTCGGCCTGATAAACAAGGACCATTTCTACAAGGTCTGGTCACAAGGGGCCAGTTGTTTAATTTCAGGATGCTCCTCCAGCTGCAAGTCCCACTGGATGTCTGAAGGATTCAGCCAGCCATGGGTCGAAAGGACTGTAACAGCTATCCCTAGAGCAAACCGATTTTCTAATAAAAGTGACAAATATTTCTTTCAGAAAAAAAAAAAATAATAATAACAAGGCAAATGCCTGTACTTTTGCTTCTGACATAAACTGACAAGTTGTATGTTGGTGTCTATGGAAACCATGCAGCTCCATGTTGCCATCTCATCAGAAACAGCAGTCACCACGCTGATTCTGGAGTGGGGTCTCCCTGGCCCCCCAGCTCCCATCAAAGCGGCCCGCAGACTCAGAAGTGTAAGCACAGGGAGCACACCCTCTCTTCTCATTGCGCCTTCTCTGTCTCCCGCTGTCTGGCTCTCTTTAGAGAAATTTCTTTGGAGCTGAAGAAGTTAAAACATCTTCCACAGCGTATAATAAAAAAGTGAAAGTCAAAAATATAAGACGAATGACCTCTCCTGAAATATTCAAGCACATTTTCTAAATTATTCATATGAGAACATTGCTTGCCTTTCAGATGCCCCTGGGATATTTCAGCCTTACTGCTAAAATTGACTCCCGAACTAACAGTAGCTAAGTCATGAAACCCTCCAAGTTTCTGAAGCAAGGCAATAATAATCGAGAAGCGTAAGTTAATAGAAGAGGTCAATGTCAAAACTTAGGAACCAGCAGGTTTTAGGAAGGCTAAAAGACAAATGCAAATGGAACTGCATAAAGAGAACTCACATGGGGAGAGTAGAATTTATAACCTTCACAACATTCTCCAAACAGTGTACGACCCCAATACTTGCTGTTGTGGCAGTGTCTGCCTATTTTCTAGATCAGGAGTGGCAAACTCATTATAGGCTCTCGAAATCATTTGGTCTGGCCCAGGGGTCGGCAAACTCATTAGTCAACAGAGCCAAATATCAACAGCACAACATTGAAATTTCTTTTGAGAGCCAAATTTTTAAACTTAAACTTCTAACACCACTTCTTCAAAATAGACTCACCCAGGGTGTGGTATTTTGTGAAAGAGCCGCACTCAAGGGGCCAAAGAGCCCCATGTAGCTCGCAAGCTGCAATTTGCCGACCATGGGTCTGGCCAAAATGATTTAATTAAATATTTGGGGTGAGTTAATTAAATATTGACCAAATAGAGCAGGCTAATTTTTAAGTTGGTAATTTTGTACGGCCTGCAAATGTTGCTATAAATATCCAAATGGCCCTCGGCAGAAAAAGGTTCCACATCCCTGTTCTAGATCATTGTGTGGATCAGAAGGATGAGAGACCTAAGCCTGTCTGGAAGGAGTCATCAGAGCACTCTGCGTTCACCACCTGGTTCAGAACAAATGGAAAACCCCTGGGGCTGGGGTAGAACACTCAAGCATCCACAGACGGAAACAGAAGCATGCCATAGGAGTGATGGGGACTGTGACATGAGAGTACATGCCTTGTCCAAGATAAATAAATGAACAACCACCTTATGGACCCAATAAAACACACATTCAGCCCAGGACCATGAATTTGGAAGCCCTGTTCTAAGGTCACAGCTGATCTCTTCAATTCAGAAAGGAAAGGGTTATACAGTATTGAGATGAAGGTCAGCATTCTAGCCAGCTTTCCTATGAAGTCTCTTAGAATCAGATATATGCTAAACAACAACAACATTTAGTCATCACCTTGTTTATGAAACTACATTTGGCTAAAAGAGGTTTTTGACAGCTTGAATAAAAGCTTTTCTAAGGCCCTGGCCAGTGTGGCTCAGTGGTTGAGCTTAAACCCATGAACCAAAAGGTCACAGGTTCGATTCTCCGTCAGGGCACCTACCCTGGTTTCTGGTTCAATCCCTGATCAGTGCTTACAGGAGACAACGGATGGATGTTTCTCTCTCACATCAATGTTTCTCTCTCTTTCTCCCGTCCTTTCTCTATTAAAAAAATAAATCAATAAAAACATATATTTTAAAAATATATTTAAAAGTGTTTTTTTGTTTTGTTTTGTTTTGTTTTAATCATGATGGATAGGAATATGCCCCTAAATTTGTACTGGAACAGAATTGGTAATAATTATAATTAGCCTGAATAGAACATTAACTAATGTTACTTTATTTTACTGGAAATAAGGGCATGTTATCTTTAAATGCAATAAATGTGTAATAAGAAAAAAAAATCCTTGCTTGGAAGAGATACAGCCTAACTATGATAAATTTTACAAGGGATTTGCTGTTTTGTTCGTTTCTGATGTGAAATCAGTGTTTGCTAATAAGAAGAAAAGTCTAGCTAATATGAAACTCCATTTCAATGATTGACATTTATCTTCAATCAAGACCAGAGAACTTTTCTTACCCAGCCCACGAGGATGGCACCGACGTGTTCAGTTGAGCCATCAGGCTTCCGGACATCTCGAAGCTGACGGAGGAGCTCTGGTAAACAAACAGAACGCTCATGTCGTTAGGCACTCAAATACGAAGGAGGCTGGAGGTAGGTTCTGAGTTACTCATATTATTACATAATCATGACTTGTATAAGGCAGCTCAATTAAGGCTACAAGTCACAACTCATCCTGGGAATGAAATTATACCTTCGTGAAGAGGAATCAGGGAGTCCAGTGTTCCAAAAATCTGATTCAACTCCTGCTCTGTCATTATGGAGAGCTTCAGCATGGGGTCGTGATAGGCCTGCGTGAGAACCACAAGAGATGGAAGCGGACATTGAAACTCAGAGGAAGTAAGTTGTTCATGTAAATGGCTTCTGAGAGGCCCTGGGAATGACAGAATGTTTGGCTCTCCCCAGCAAGTTCTCCCATGATACTGCAGAAACAGCAGATGGGTGTGGCTGGAGCAGATGGGAGTCCAGCATTGCCTTAAGTCTTTTGTGGTTGTTAATAAACCAAAGTAGATTTTTTAAAAAATTCCTGTATCATACATCTAGGAAAGGGCACAAATCCTAATTATAAAGCAGATTTGATTTGTATGTTTTAAAAATTAACATTATGACCACCCCTTATCAATGATAATTAACCCACAAGAACACCCAATTATTTCCAGGGTACTGTAATAGAATGGCACAGTCCCTGCTTTCAAGATTTATAAGGTTATCTGGGAAGATAAAACACACAGCAAGTTAAACATATGTTTAAAAAATAGTTCAAGCCCAGACGGGTGTGGTTAAGTGGTTAGAGCATTGGCTCATGCACAGAAGGGTCCGGGATTCGGTTCCCAGTCAAGGGCACATACCTGGGTTGCAGGTCTGATTCCCAGCCCTAGTCTAGGCAGGTGCAGAAGGCAACCAATTGATGTGTCTCTTTCACATTACTATTTCTCTCTCCCTCTTTCTCCCACCCTTCCTTTTTCTCTAAAAAATCAATGGGAAACATATCCTCAGGTGAGGATTAAAAAAAAAAAAAAGAAAAAGAAAGAAAAAGACTACATTGGCTACAAGACATGGGCTTCATTTCATCCATCTTCCCTCACACCATGTGATTAAAAAACAAATTTCCGTATAAAAGATCCTAACTTACATGTTAGTACACAAGTGACTCACTTAACCATATTATCCACTTATGAGATTCCAATGACTATTCCTTACACACAATTCCAGTTTCAGCCCATCTACCCTTTCTCTCCTGTAGATAAGGAGGCCCTGCATGTACAGCTTCTAGGACCACAAAACATAGGTACAGCCAGGCCTCCACCAATTTTCTGATTAAACGGAAGTACCCTTTGAGGTGCACTGGAGGCATGCAGAAGAGAACCCTTAAAGGTCCAGAGGGCCTTCTTGTTTTGAGCCCTTTGCCTCACTGCTTGGCGTGTGCAGGTTCTTCTCAGTTCTGGATGACCTTAGTCATACACGGAGTGCTCGGAAAGACAACCTTAGAATTGTGAAGTTAGAGGGACACGACCACTGGATTTAAATTTACCTTTTTTGCCAATTTCAAGTCCTCTATCAAGTCTTCTTCTCCTTGGGAGAGCTCAAAGATTGCCTGCGAGGGAAGATAAAACACATCCACTGAAGTAGCTCACTTATGAGACCAAATTCAAACAGAGCTGGCTCCAGCGCTCAAAGATCCAAATCTACTCATTTCTTAAGTAATTTTTAAAGGATTCTGATTTTAAAAAAATATATATATTTTATTGATTTCACACAGAGAGGAATTAAGAGAGATAAGAGAGTTAGAAACGTCAATGGGAGAGAGTCATCAACCAGCTGCCTCTTGCACACACACCCCCTGGGGATGTGCCCGCAACTAAGGTACGTGCCCTTGACCGGAATCAAACCCGGAACCTTCCAGTCCGCAGGCCGATGCTCTATCCACTGAGCCAAACCTGTTTCGGCTTTAAAGGATTCTTAAAAAGTCAGATTGACCTGCAGCAAATGGATTGCGTGGCCAGAACCTACCAAGGAAAACTTCTGAATAATGTGCTTATCTGTTTGTGGGATAAAGGGACTCCACCATAGGTGTCCAATCCAACAAGTCGTCTTTCATGCTGTGGAACTCTGATGCAGCCCAACAAGAGGGAACTATTTTAGGTGAAATCGTTACAGATTGAACCATGGATGGATATGAGTTTGTGGTGAGTGGCAATCAGAGTGAAGGACTCGGGGCCTGCTCTCGGCGGTGGATGTGGCAGCATTATTAACTGAGACATCACCATTTGTCTTGCTTCTGCTCAACATGAGGTGCATCTCAACGGAAAGCTTTTCTTATCGGCTACTTGTCCTGAGGCTGGAATTATAGGAAGAGTCTAATATTTTATCGCTCTAAATGTCTGGTGAAGTTAATTCATTCTCAATTACTTTGCAGCCCTACACGGTACAATAAATAAAATTACAGGAGCCGGCCGTGTGCAAGAGTGCGTCAAGGGACCAGGTCTAATTGGCTCTATTAGGCCATCACGATTTAAAAGCTATGGTGTGCAGAACGCCCTTCCACTCTCCTCTGGGAGTCTAAGCGGTGGCAAACATTACGTTATGAAAAGACCGCACGTGTGTGGGGCTAGCTCGGGGACGCCTGCATCTCCTTCAGCCGGCAGGGCAGAAGGGAGCAGGGTGGGGGACCCCTCCAGCCCTGGGGTTGGTGGAGCTGGACACGCGCCGGGGGCCAGGACACGGTGTCCCTCCGAGGCCCAGGGAGGCCTTGACGCCATGCCCTCCTGCTACTCTATTTTGTTTAATCTTTTATTTCGAAATAGAGACTCACATGTGAAGTTAAGCAAATAGTACAGAGAAGTCCGGTACCCGGCCTTTTCAGCTTCCCCGAATGGTGGCATCTTCTGGAACCACAGAACCAGGAAGTGCGCTGGCACGGCACCCTTCGCTCGCCTTTACTTGGGCCTTCCTCACCTGGCACGCCTGTTTTTCCAGAGCTCATGTACGCAGCCTGACTGTCTGACCCAGTGTGACCCCGGAGGAGGAAAATCACAGGACTCCACAGGGGCATAGGCCACAGACAGTTCTCTGTGGGGGCACCACAGTGTCACCGCGAAGACCGAGGGCTTTGGAACGGGACAGGGCCTGGGTTCGGGAGCTGGCCCTGCAGTTTTCTGGTGCCCCACTGTAACTTGCTAATTTCCTCACCTGCAGAACCTGACAGGCTGTACACGTAATACATGCACACCAGGAACACTTGGAAAACACAGGAAAGTATAAAAGAAAAAAATTTTTGATTTCCCATATTATCTCCTTAAACATCATTAAGATCTTGCCATATTCCTCAGAGGACTTTTTAAGTGCAAATGAATGCTTTATTTACTTATTTTAAAATAGATAATATATTGACTAGGTTCAAAAGTTAGTGCACACATTTATACGTGCTGAAAACTTTTCCCTCTCAACTCCTCCCAACTGCCCAGTTCTCCTCCAAAGAGGCAACAATATTACCAGTTCCTTGTGATCCTTGCTTCCAGAAATGCTGTATTGTCTGTTTTTAAATTAAAAAAAATTATTTATGCCAAAACTGGTTTGGCTCAGTGGATAGAGCGTCGGTCTGCGGACTGAAAGGTCCCGGGTTCGATTCCGGTCAAGGGCATGTACCTTGGTTGCAGGCACATCCCCAGTGGGGGGTGTGCAAGAGGCAGCTGATAAAAAAAAAAAAGAGGCAGCTGATCGATGATTCTCTCTCATCGATGTTTCTAGCTCTTCTATCCCTTTCTCTTCCTCTCTGTAAAAAGTCAATAAAATATATTTTAAAAAAATTATTTATTAATTAAATTGATTGGGGTGACATTGATCAACACGAATATATAGGTTACAGGTGTGGGTTATGTTCTATGGTTTTAAAAAAAATAACATAAACACACATACATTCATTTTCCCTTCCTTCTTCTTTCACATAAATAGTAGCATACCCTTCACCCTATTTTGTGCTTTGCTTTCTCCATATAGCCATTCATACACATCAGCACTGTTTGTGGGTTTCTACAGCTACACAGAATCCCATGTATGGACATTCACTATTTAACCAGTCCCTGGCAATAGGTGTTCAGGCTGTTTCTGACACTGTTCTAAACATTACTGTGATGAATAAGCTCACACATACATCTTTTCATCTGTGCATAAGTGTGCCTGGCAGACAGATCCCTAGAAAAGAATTGCTGAGTCAAAAACCTAGAAAGTTTTCAAGTACTCCCTTTTCCAAGGTCAAGTTTGCCTCAGAAACAGAAATTCTAAGGATTTCACGAGATGATGCACGTTTGAAGTGTTTATAGCACAGCCTGGTTCGGGATGAACTCTCCATAAAGGGTAATATGATCATAGCCATTTAGGGCTATTGATACAGAAAACTTATAAGGAAACGAAATTAACTGCATTCCCTAGAAAAGTTTTCCACAACACTGAATCACTCAAAGTTTCATTAACTGAATATTTTAAAATATTACAGAAGTTGCTATCAAAATGTTACTAAATGATTATGATTGCTTTCCAATAATCATTCTAGGATCCAAAATAGACATGTCCCCATTCACCTTCTTTGTAATCTCAGATGCTCACATCAGTTTCTTTTTCCAGTGGGGGCCACACCCACCCAGCTGAATGCTGGTTTCTCGGTTCCTTAAAAGATCTGACACCCCCATCTGTCCTCCTTCTACAGATGCCAAGGAGAACTGATTTGAAGGAGGGGGGTGGACCTGCTGTGCACCTGCTGCCAGGCACAGGGCCAGCTCCGCGGGCCCCAAGCCTACCTCCTGACGTTTGATCTCCTTGGATGTGAGCATCTGATTGACGCACACGTCGAAGGTCTCACTCCACAGCTTGCTGTCTCGCCGCTTGGTGCTCGAGGGGGCGGCATTTCGGGACCAGGGCCGGGGGGCGAGGATGTCGGGACGGCTCTCGCTGCGGAAGCTGATGGAACGCTGAACGATAAGAAAAACAAACCGTCATGGGGCAGTAGGATGGGGCGGATCACTTGAGCAGCTTCCTGTCCCTGACAGAACACAAATCAGACATCTGCAAGAAAGAGGGGACACTGCCAGAGGCCTTTTGGGAAGGAGGGCATTGTCTTGAGCCTACGTGCTCAGGAGAACTGGGCAAGGGGCCACTCTCCCACATGTGCGGGGAGTATCCACGATGTGGATAAACACAAGAACACACCAAGGCTGCTCTCGGACAAGCGACGGGTCTGCTTTTTTCCCATTAAACATTTCCACTCTTCAGAAGAACAGCAATTAACAGTAGTAGATGTCCTTAAAAGAATTCTACTCCTACTCTCTCTCCTCCTCCTGGGAACAGAATCCCACTCTCCTTGCTATTCTATCTGACTTACTGTGGGGGGGCTCCCCCAGACCTGACCAGTCAGAGTGCTCCCCCTGGTTCTGGAAGGGGCCTGTGAGTCCCTGACATTTCATGAGTCATGGGAGAAAGCGCGAAAGACTCTATTCTTTTGGGATGATGAGCTCCAAGAGTTAACATAAGCAGAAGTTTTTTTTTGCAGCTATGCTCTCTGGTCACAGAGAAGAGTCGGTCTGATATAGGGAGGAATAAAGGGGCACAGAATGAAGGATGGAGAGACACACCAATGGAGGGCGTGGAGGAGGGAACAAGTTTTATCCACAGGGTGAAAGTACCCGGATCCCACTGTACTTGAAGCCAAGAAGAGCCAGTCTTAGACTAAGGAGCTTAATACATCCTCCTTTCTGTTTGCATTCATCTCAGTGAAGGTTCTGTCAACTTAAAAGTACCAACTAATGCACATACTAAGTATCAAGCAAATGATGCCTGTCCCCGAGTTATTTTCCAAAGAAGTCCCAGTCTAACCACCCAGAGTGCACCCTTTCAGCTGGAACATGCTACCACAGTGCTTTCTCTTGACAAATACAAATGATCAAGAAGCATCGTATTCAGCCTTCAGCCTAAATTCCAAAACATTATTAGAAAGTTTGCTAAAGCAGTTAAGTGTTGCTATGCTCAAAACCACATTCTTGCCTGGCCAGCGTGGCTCATGGTTGAGCATTGATCTATGAACCAGGAGGTGGTCACGATTTGGTTCCTGGTCAGGGCACACGCCCAAATTACAAGTTCGATCCCCAACAGGGGGTGTGAAGAAGTAGCTGACCAAGGATTCTCTCATCATTGATGCTTCTCTCTTTCTCTTTCCCCCTCTCCCTTCATCTCTGAAATCAATAAAATAAAAAAATTAAAAAACAAACAAACAACCACCAACAACAAAACACCCACATTCTTACTTAGCTAGGGCTCCCTGCCGTGGCTGTGGCCACCTATCTATGGCCTTCAGTATAAATTCCCAACTCTTCAGTGTGGTGCAGAATGCCTCCTATATCTGACCAGAGCATACATGTATACAGTATCACTTCCTGCAACTCACCCATTCTCTAGCCCTACTATGGCATCTCTAGCCCTAGTAGACTATCTGCCATTCCCTACATGCACTATGCTTTGCCATCTTCGGTGCTTCTTTCAAGAAGTCTTTTCTGCCGAAACTGGTTTGGCTCAGTGGACGGAGCGTCGAACTGCTGATTGAAGGGTCCCTGATTCAATTCCGGTCAAGGGCATGTACCTTGGTTACGGGCACATCCCCGGTGGGGGGTGTGCAGGAGGCAGCTGGTCGATGTCTCTCTCTCATTGATGTTTCTAGCTCTCTATATCTTGCCCTTCCTCTCTGTAAAAAATCAATAAAATATATTTTTTAAAAAGAAGTCTTTTCTTTCTAGAAAGCTTTTCTTCCATTTCTTACCTAGTTAATTCCTGACTGTCTTTAGACATCTCCTCTAGGAAGGCTTTACCAATGTTCTCCCATGCTCTCCTAGAGCAATTTGGACATGTTGCCAAACAGTAACAATCACATTTTATTATACTTAGTGGTCACCTGCTCTGAATTATAGATTTACTGAGGGCAAGAACTGATTTTATATGTGACATATGTGTCATCCTCATGAAAATATTATGAGATGGCTTCCAAATATTTTGAGATTCAACAAAACTTACAAAAGACATTTAAAAAAATATATTTTATTGATTTTTTTTTTTTTACAGAGAGGAAGGGAGAGGGAGAGAGCTAGAAACATTGATGAGAGAGAAACATCAATCAGCTGCCTCCTGCACACCCCCTACTGGGGATGTGCCTGCAACCAATGTACATGCCTTTGACCAGAATCGAACCCGGCACCCTTGAGTCCACAGGCCGACTCTATCTACTGAGCCAAACTGGTTAGGGCTACAAAAGAAATTTTTAAGACAACTAACTATTCACATGAGGACATTGCTAAATCAAGTATAACTCATCTGCTTAATGGAATATTATGTAGTCATTAAGACAATTCTGAGCTAATTTACTGGACAACTTTAACAGCTGAAAATCCCTTCTATGCAAAAACAAGATTAAATCAGTAGATGAGCCCGGTTGGTATGGTTGAGTGTTGACCTAAGAACAAAGAGGTCACAGTTCAATTCATGGTCAGGGCACATGCCTGGGTTGTGGGCTTGATCCCCAGTGTGGGGTGTGTAGAGGCAGCTGATCAATGATCCTCTCTCATCATTGATGTTTCTATCTCTCTCCCTTCATCTCTGAAATCAATAAAAAAAAATTTTTAAATCAGTATATGAACAGTTTATGATCATAAAAATGCATATGAGCAAAGAGGATGCCACAAAGCTATTTTTTTTAATATTGGTAATTTTTATCCTAGTTTACACATTTTTTAAAATTTTTGGTAATTTTTATTCTAGTTCACACATTTTTATAATTCAAGAAAAATGAGTAAGTGAAAAATGTGAAAAGAAATTTCCAAGGGGCCTCAGGTCGTTACCAGCAGGAAGCCAGCTCTGCCTGCAAGTAGCAACACAGCTCCTGAGGCTGGCCTGGCAGCCCTGAGCTGCTGGGCTCGTTAACCAGCTCCAGCTCCCGGCTGCTGGACCAGCCCCGGGCTGGTCAAGAACGTACTTGCTCCAAAAACGAACTTCCCTAATGGTTATCTCCTGAATCCTGTGATCTGAAAATAGGCCCTCTGAGAGAGGAGCAGACTGAGGCTGAGATCCCCAGCACGCAGAATCAATTAGCCACAGGCACGGAAAGGTCAAAACAAGCAAAGTGAGTCATCAAATAACCCACTCATCTCCGCTAGTGGTTCTGATCCCCGCCCGGGGGGAAGGAGAGTTAAAGAGCAGCGAGAGGGCACACAAAAAGGCAGATTCGGATGAAAGACATTTTCCACTTTCACTGGAGAGACTCAACCACCCACCTGTTAGTGCCCGACCAACTTCAAAATCCCCCTCCCCACCAACAGTTTGAAAATAATTTATGCTAACTTTAAATTTCCCTACGTTACTAAGTATATAAAATTAAGTACATGGGGGCTAGGGCATGTGCGGGGGGGGGGGGGTGTGGGGGGTGGGAGTGGGCGGGGAGAGGTCAATGGGGACAAAGGAGACATATGTAAAACTTTATTCAATAAAGAATTAAAAAAGAAATGTGTAAAAAAAAAAAGAATTAAGTACAAATCCTCTATTTTCAAATCCACTTAACAGACGTAAATGCTATTAAGTTTGTCCTAGATCTTGTCAAACCTCTTCTTCCCAATTGCTAACATTCACAGAAAACAGAAAGTTTTCTCTTTTCATTTAACAATGTCTTTCCATGTTAGTATAAAAGACTGACTTAAAATAATAATTTACCGTCCTAGTGGGTGTGTTCAGTGCTGGACCTGGCACTGAAGGGTCTCAGGTTTGATTACTGGGGTTGCAGGTTCGATCCGTGGCCCTCGTTGGGGCTTGTGCAGAAGGCAACCAATTGATGTGTCTCTCACATTTGACGTTTCTCCCCTGCCTCCATTTCCTCCCTTCCGCTCTCTAAAATAATCAATGGAAAAATATCTTTGGGTGAGGATTACCAAAAATAGTAATAAGAATAAGAATTTATCGTGGTGAAACTTCACACAACATAAAATGAACAAAATTTCAAGTGAGCAATTCAGTGGCCTCTAGTATATTCACAATGTTGTGCAACCGTCATCTTTATCTGGTTCCAAACATTCCATCACCCTAAGTCACTCATTCTTTGTTTTTTCTTTAATCCTCACCTGAGATTTTAGAGAGAGAGGAAAGGAGGAAATGGGAGAGGGCGAGGGCGAGGGCGAGAGGGAGAGGGAGAGGGAGAGGGTGAGAGGGAGAGGGAGAGGGAGAGGGAGAGGGAGAGAGAGAAATGTGAGAGAAACATCAATCGGTTGCCTCCTGAATGCACCCCAACCAGGAATGGAACATGGAACCTGCAATCTAGGTATGTGCCCCAACCAGGAACTGATCCTGCAGCTCGGTGTACAGGACAATGCTCCAATCAACACAGCTCCCTAGCTGGGGCTCACTCTTTTTTTTAATGGCTGCCGAGTTAGTAACCCATATCTGGGTGGACCACATGGATGCAAACTAACTCCAATGAATGGATATTTAGATCCTTTCCCATATCTGGCTACTGCAAAAAGTGCCTCCGTGAACATCCTTTATGTATATGAAGTCCTTGTTTAAGAAAATCAACATTTTAACATTTGCTATGTACTGCCAAGGTGACCTCCTAACAGCCTGTCCCAGAAAGGTGTATGACATGACAGTACACCTTTTCCAGACTCTTGGCAACAGGACATTATCATCAACCTAACAGGAAAAACAACCATACCTCCTTCATTTCTGTTACATGTTTTGAATGTAAGATCGGGGCATATTTTCATGTATGTATTGACAACTCCCAGAGAGTTGGAGATTTTCTCCTGCTGCAGTTTGAAGAAAAATGAGTGAGCCATGCCCGGTGAGCTCTGTTGCTGTGTTTCCTTGGTGACTGCTGGGCTTGGGAACTAAGGGGAAGGACCATGTATGTCACACACGGGCCATTGCGTGCCTCCCACGCTCAGCACTTGTGGTGAGTTCTCTCCGGTCCTCACAACCGCCCTGCAAGGTGGGGACTGATTCCCACTTTATGATAAGGAAACGGAGGCTCAGAGGGGGTGCCTATTGAAAACATGGCATGTGGTATGTGCTGGGCACTGGGGGGGGAGGGGGGAGCTGCAGAGCCCTGCTGTACCCCAGGGTAAGGAATCCTACCCTGTTCTGCACACGGGGAAACGTGAGGTTCAGAGAGGGTGACACTTTGCTCTAGGTCACGCAGCGAATGAAGAGTGCCCCAGAACTTAAACCCAGGTCCATGGTTTAAACTCAGAATGACACCTAGGTCTGGTCTATTTCAGTCCAACCTCTCCTCCCCACAATGTTTAACCAGCAGCCTACCCTGCTTCCTCCAGGGTGAGACTCAGGTGTGGGGTGCATGTACCCAAACGGAGGAGTTTCAGGCGATTTCTCACCCTTGCCACCACTAGCATTTGGACCAGGAAATTCTGTCTGGTGAGGGGCTGTCTTGCGATAATAGGGTGTTCTGCAGGACCCTTACTGCCAATCGCTAGATGCCAGCAGTGCCCCGCCCCTGTTACAACAACCTACACACCGCTACACACGGCTGGCTGTCCCGGGGTGAGAAACAGGGGTCTGTGGGGACCAGGAGGGGCTCACTTCAGAAAGAGGGACCCAGGCTTGGGAGCGATGGCATACAAAACAGAAACACATCCAGAGGTCCCCCGCCTGGCATGGTGGTGGGGTTCTGGGCCTGGAATGAAAACCGTTCCAGGACAAGCAAGAGTTTCCACAAGGGAAAGCTGCCTAGCAAAGGAGCCAAAACCCCGAAGCTCGTTAACTGCGAGCAGCTACAATAACAACGGCCATGGCCATCGCGGGCAGAGATAACGCACACGGAGGAAGTGGGTGCCCGTGTTTATGCCGAGTTGGTGGTGGAAAAGGCGCTGCAGGTGCATAGGGGACTGTCCGACAGGCGGGGGCATGTGTCAGAGGAAATGTAAGCCCAGCAGGTGAGGCGCGATGGGACAGATTGGGTTTGCTAACGCCGCCTGTTCAGCAGCGTGCTCCCTCACCTTTTCCAAAAAATAGAAGGTCTCTCCAGCCAAAGACAACACGCTCCTAAAAAAGAGCTCCAGCCAGGAACTTCTTGACGCCTCCCATCGCTATGTGGTGACAGATAGTTTATTATTAAATGGCCTGGGAGCTAGGTGCTATAGGAAGAAAACACTTTCCCATGTCGCTACTACAATGGGCTAAGACAAAAAGGTTCAGTGGTTTCGGCTGGAATCAGAAAAGGTTCTCCAACAGCCCAGTGGCGAAGTGTCTCACCTAAGGCTTGATTAGAACATTTAACTTAAATTGACAAACACCGCTTGCCTGCTGTGTGGCCTCCAGCACATCCGAACCTCACGCTAATCCTGGGAGAGGCACAGGCCAGGTTCGGGTGCTGTGCTCTCTTTTAAAAAGAGAGAAATCCAAGCACCAGAGGACTGAAGTGACTGGAACAAGGCAAGGGCTGGAATAGGGTCTGAGCCGGTCTTTTGGCCACACAACATGGAGTTAGGTAAAGAACACAGGCTTTGAGGCCAAACAGACTTGGCTTCAAGTCCGATCGGAAGCTGGGGGACCTTGGGGAAGTTAATCCCTTTGGGTCTTGGTTTCCTTATAGGTGGAAGGGCTGTGCTAATAGTATCTCACAAGGTTGTAGTGAGGGTTAGATAAGAAAATGTCAAGGGCTTAGCCAAGTGCTGGCACAGGGTCCGTAGGAAATGGATGTTAGCTATCACCGTTACTACTCCACCATCTGCACTGCCACCATCAGTGTTTATTTATATGTTTTCATTCATTAGCAAACAGCAGGCATCTCGGAACTACTTGGACACAAATAGCACCCTTGAGGGACCTTCATGAGGATGACTTACAGAAGGAGAAAACCCCTCGGCAGTACAGTGTTGAAGGAATAGCCTAGCATGACCAACAATAGGGATGGAATAAATTACAGTGTAACCGTAAAAGGGAACATTATACAGTCACTTATTTTTTAGAAAAACTTGATAATGGGAAGGTCTCACATGCAGAATTAAGTAAGAGAAGGGAGATCCCTATTTAAACACAAAATGTTAATTGGTGTCCCCATGGTTGTTGGTAGAGACTAGGGATGATTTTCATATCCAACTTCATACTGTTTTACATTTGTTTTCCAGATTTTCCAGAATGAAGAGGTATTAATAAGAAAAAAACAAAACCAGTAGGCAAAACCAGCAAGACCGTGAACACTGAGTTCAGCAACACTGTAAACATAAAACCACATAAATAAAATCTGGTTCAGATTAATGCACATTAAAAACATAGTAAAAAGAGAAGGAACCATTGGCAGCAAAATCTCAGACATCTTTGGTAGCAACATGTTTATGGATACATCTCCTAGGACAATGGGAACTAAGGAGAAAATAAACAAATGGTTCTACATCACAATAAAAGGCTTCTGCAGGGCAAAAGGAACTGTCAACAAAACAAGAGAACCCACTGCATGAAAGAATACATTTGCTAATGTTATCTCTGATAAGGTTTTAATCTCCAACATTTACAGGGAACTCATACAACTTAACATAAGGAAGATAAATAATCCAATTAAAATGGGCAAAGGAGCCAAAACTGGTTTGGCTCAGTGGATAGAGCGTCAGCCTGCGGACTGAAAGGTCCCAGGTTCAATTCCGGTCAAGGGCATATATCTTGGTTGCAGGCAAATCCCCAGTAGGGGATGTGCAAGAGGCAGCTGATCAATGATTCTCTCTCATGGATGTTTCTAACTCTCTATCCCTATCTCTTCCTCTCTGTAAAAAAAATTAATAAAATACATATTTTAAAAAATGGGCAAAGGATCTAAATAGAACAGTTTTCTAAAGTGGACATGCAGAAGGCCAAAAAGCATATGAGAAAATGCTCCACTAACGAGTTGTTAATACTAAGTAAAAATTGACGTTTTCCATTATAATCAACTATTCCAATGGTTTAACTACTACTGTAGGGGAGTAAAGATTGGCGGTCAGGAGTTCCCCTTGACATGGTCACCTCTCAGCTATACCTTTACCTTCTAGATGGAAAGGCAGTATGGTTTCTGGTTGGCTCCTCCACACACACACACACACACACACACACACACCAAGCTTGTTTCTGTGCCTGCCAAATAACGTAGGACCAAGGACTTTGGTCAGTTATAGGAAGTGTGTGACCTTGGGCCAGGGGACTAAGTGTGAGGTCCTTGGAGAAGAAAATCATGCTTTCCAGCTCATGGAGAGCAAGCAAATATGCTTGGGTTCTCCTCCTACTTATTTCCCAAAGCAAGATGCCACCAGTCTTATCTCAGCTGTTCCTCAGATCTGACATGCCCTTTCTCCCCACCATCCTCATCACCTCTGAGCTGTTCCAGGCCCAACCCAAGCCCTCCGCCCCTCCTTCAACCCCTGTCCCAAGGCCACTACACTAAGTGTCCCCTCTCTAATAGGTTCATCATATAAGATTTTCAAATCTTAAATATTTTTATCTGTTGCAAAGGTGATATATTATTACAGAGTGGGGTAAAGATTTGTGATCAGGATGTCTAAAGCATTTTATAATGGTGGAAAAATGAAAACAACTGAAATATCTAATAACAAAAGAATGATTAAATAAACTGGTATAGCCTTTTAATGAAAGAGTATATATACCCAGTAAGAATCAAGTTTGTGAAAAATATTTAATAACTTGGATATATACTCTCATACTATAAGATTATTTTATACTGTTAAGACAAAAGCAAGTTAAAAGTAGTGCTATAATATGATTATGATTTTGTTTAACAAAATACACATGCAAATATATAGTAAAAGAAAAGATTGACTGAGTATATGCCAACATGTTAACTGAAGTTTTGTGGTGACAGGAGATGGGATTATGAGGGATTTTTACTCGGTTTTCTGTGCTTCTCTATATTTTTCTATTTTTTAATGGTGTTACATAACCAGAAAAGAAAGCACAACAGAATGTAGGTATTTAAAGAAAAAGAACAAGCACCTTCAAAAATCATTCTTTATACAGAGTTATGTAATAATGTAAAAATATTCACAGCCTAAATATCCATTAATAGAAGACTGGTTATATAAAAAAATCACATCTACACTGGAATAATATATGCACAGTCCATTAAATTACGACTATATTTCCAAGAATAACTGTGATATAATATTTCCCTTAAGCCATAAAAAAATTCTCATCCAGCAAACTTACAAAGAAAAAATAAGAATGAACGAGGCAAAATGCAAAAAAATAAAAAATTAAAAAATTAAAGTTAAAAAAACCACAGAGCAATACAAGAAATAAATGGAATTATTTAACTTTAATAAAAGGTATATTTCCCCCAAGAGGCTGTAACAATGATAAAGAGGAACCTTTCAGTACCCAACCGCACAGCTTGGAAATATGTGAGGCCAAGACCAACAGAGATGCACAAAAAACCAGTCCTCCACTGTCTTTGTGGGAGGTCTCCTCCAAAAGTGAACAGATCACACCAAGATAAGGCTGGATGGACTGGGAGTAACCCCAAATTAGTCTCAGGATGTGTAGATTATGTAGTTATACCTGGAATGACACTTGAAAGAGAATGATTAAAATCCTAACAGGCGTTATTTTAGAGTGAAAGGCTGTATGTGTCCTTTTCTCTTTTTCCTTTTCTGTATTTTTCCGTAACAAACGTACACTTTTATAATGGAAAAAAAAGAAAAAGAAAAAAAAGAAAGTTCACGTTCAAAGAGGAGGCAGGGCTCAATCACACTGCGATGAACACGGCATTCCACAGCGCACGCTGGACCAGAATGAGCCCGCCAGGCGTGTACAGCTGCGCCGGGGTGACGGGCCAAGGGGGGCGGAAGGCGAGCTCGCCGTCCTCACTCCACGGCAGTGCATGCAGGTCCCTTTTGGAGCTGGGCCGGATTTTCCTCCGGGCAGGGCCGCGGAGGATTTATGGGCGCGGAGGGACCCAGACATCTGTGCTCCATCTACCAGCAGTGCTAGTGCTAGTCCCCGGTCAGCAGCAGATGGAGCGCCGTGCAGTCGGTTGTCCCTCTCTGGTCTCCACAAACGCCGCCTTTGTGCGGAGGCCCGAGCCCCCAGCCCATGTGGGGCACGAGGGAGGCAAGAGGGAACAAGGCCTGCAGCGTCTCTTGGAGCTGCTGCAGGCACCACTCCGCTGGTGAGTGGGGTTCTAACCTCTGGAAGAGGCTGCCAGCCCCTCACTCTCCATCAGCCTCCCGAGGAGCCAGAGGAAGGACTGCTAAGTGCTCTGTGATTGATTAAAGCATCGTGTTTGGGTGTTTGGGCCTCACTCATCTCTTCTGCTGTAATAAAAGGAGCCCAACGTGAGAGACACAACTGGACATCCAAAGGAATATATATGGCTCTAAGGAGCCAGGAACCAGGGCAAGGGGCTCTGTGGCAGAGAGCCAAGCTGCTCAATCGCAGCCTTGCGTTGCTTTTGGAAGGAGAAAGGGCATACAAATACACACATGGGTAAGAAGAGAATGCTGGGAGGCAGCCCCTACCCTCCGTGTTCTCTGTTCCTCTCCTTTTAGAATGGGCGTCAAGGCCACAGGAGGCAAAATGGGGAAGGATCTGAGGCCGGCCCACTGAGTACCCGCTTTGGGACTTCCCCTTTCCCCTCCTCCTCCCTGCTCCTCAGCCTGCATCAGCATCCTATCCCACCCTAGCTGGTGCAGGAAGCAATAAGGACATGAGATTATGGAGATGCTAAGACTGGAAATAATTTTGCAGAACTTGCACTGCACGCACCAAGGTGACTGTTGGAAATATTTGGGGGTGCTTCCCAGGTCCCCCTGCAAACATGGCCGCTGAACTCTGCATACAACCACAGGAGCGTATTCCCATTTGCTGACCCCTCAAGGACACACTCACAGCATACGCACATTGCTCAAGTTCTCTCTGTGTCTGCGTGCACAAACATCATGCATAACTCTGCTGGGTTGCTTCTGTCCATAATTGGAGCCTGGAGTTAGCTATTACCCATGATATTTTTAAAAAGTAAATAAAAATTATTTTGCTACAAAAAAAAAAACCTTTGAGGTTTTAGAAACTGATTTCCACATGTCAGCTCCCTCCCTCGGGTCTGGCTTTCTCATCCTTGCTTGGCTCTCGTCTGCTGCATCTCAGACATGGCTTGACTTCTTTCTGCCCCAGTTCTCTAGGTCAATGCAAATTGTCAAGGTGATCAAATATTTCCTGCAGCGCTCCCTGCGTAGGATCTGCATGGAACAGCAGCAGGAGAAAAGAAATAAAGGTTGCCTGGGAAGCCAAATAAAAGATGTTGAAGGTATTACAATGGGGACATCTGCAGGTAACGGCTGGCTGGCTACAGGCCCGGCTCCTCACTGCCATGTGGGAACAGAGGCCCAGCACCACCAAGCCTTCCACTTCCTCAAGAGGAGTCAGAAGGCCAGGTCCTTACACAGACTGTTTTGGTTTTTAATTGTTAGCTCAAAGCACTGTGCAGCCAAACAAAACACAACTTGAGGGCCAGATGTGGCCATGGAGTTGTCAGAAAGCATCTCTATCTAGAATGTAAGCACCAGGATCTCAGGAAGAGGGCCTGATGCATGACGAGGGGGTGAGTGAGGCCCTTCCTGGGCAGAGGTTGGACTGTCCCAGGAGACAATGAGAAGAGATGCTGGCAACATGGGGGGTCTCATACTTAAGGGGGGGAAATGGCTACAGAGTGAATGGACTTGAGCCACAGTCGCCAGGATGGAAAGGAAAGGGTGCAATAGAAGTAGACAAGCTGAAGAATTTCCAAAAAGCAGAACTCAGCAAAAGACCAGATGTGCGGGACTAGGGCGGTGATGAATCTTCCAGAGGAAGCCTGCCATGAACTTGGCCAGAGGGCTGAGGGGCTGGTCACGGGGGAGAGAAGGTAAACACATTTTTCTCCACTAGCTTCAAAGCCCTTCGTCTGCCTCCTCCAGACAACCTTCTTTCCCCCCCTCTGCTCTCCCACAAAGGGGACTTGGGGTACCCAGAGGCCCCAGCACCAACAGAACCAGAGCCAGGCCTATAGGTAACCATGTGCTAAGGTATTTATCCAGAAGACACTGTGAGCAGGGTTAACTGTGGCATGGGCACGTCAGGGGAGAAGCACCAAAGAGGATGGAATCTTTGGAGGACCGGAATCAAACCTGGGGGGACCCTTCAGTCCACAGGCTGACGCTTTCTCCACTGAGCCAAACCAGTTAGAGCCAAATTTATCATTTTTTAATTTATAGTTATATATCTGGCTGTGATTTGTTTAAGAAGACTTTGTCTAACTTCATATTTCCTTCCAAAGGTTTGACCTTTTGTTGAATGTTTAGATCTCTCTTCCCTCTGGAACTTGTTTTTGAGAATAGTGTGTAGGAACATAATTTTATTTCCCCCCAAATGGAGAATCAATGGACTCATACCGTTGTTAAAAGATACAATTGTCTCCCAATGATTCGAAATACTTCTATATGTGCCATGACTCCGAGAAGCCCAAGCGAGAATAGTTTGGGCAACTCGGAGTCATAGCACATCGGCTGAATGATGTGGACGCAGGGACAGGAGGGGAGGAGAGAGACTCAAATCATTCTCAAGTCATAGATTATCAGAGCCTGGGACAAGCCCTGAGTTCCAGTCCACAATTTTCCTAATGACCCACAAAGTCAAGGAAAAAAAAAATACTACAAAGAAAACTGTTCAGGACAAGTGAGAAAAGGCAGATTCAAGTCAACTTCTCAGCTAAACAAGATGACCCTTCTCAGCCATGACTTTTGCGGGCTTCCGTCTATAAGAGATGATTCTCAAACTGGGTTGGAGGCCTGGACAAATCTCAGCTTTCACTTTAAAAGATAAACTCTATCAGGAGTTCAAGAGCAAGAACAACTACCACCACTTGTTAACCAAACAATTACTACCATAGGTAATATTTACTTCCTGGCTAACTAATTAGTAAATAAGTGACTGCTGACTAAGGATCAAGGCACTATACCAAGCCTTTTAAATGCACTATCTTGTAAATACTTACAACAATTCTGTAAAGGAGCTGGTGGCATCAACCCCAGTCCACCCGTTAGGAATAAAAGCAAGACCTAGAGATGTTACGTCACCTGCCCAAGGTGACAGAGTATTGGAGCGACAGATACTTCATTTCCAGAGCCCCTGTCCTAAGCAAGGGGTCCGCACACATTTTCTGCCAAGAACCAGATAGCAAATACAATACTTTTGACCTTGTGGGCCATATGGTCTCTGATCACAACTACTAGACTCTGCCACTGGAGTACAAAAGCGGCCATAGTCAAAAAGCAGGACATAAATACTGGGCATACCTGGGTCCCAGCACAACTTTACTCATAGACACTGAAATTAGAATTTTGGATCAGTTTCATGTGCGGTAGAATATAACCCCTCTTTAAATTTTCCTCAGCCATGCAGAAAAGGAAAAAGTACCCCCAGCTCGTGGGCCATAAGAAGACGGAGGGGGGCTGAATCCTTTCCCATGTGCTACAAAGTGCAGATCCCGGCCTGCACCTCGAGGCTCTCTTGCCCTCTGATTCACATCCTCAGGAGGCCCGGAGGCATGTTAGAATGAAACCTGTCAGAGGGCGTCGGAATGGGGCGTGCAACTCGGAAATACGATTTGTGAGAAAAGACCGCACAGAGATGACTCCTCACGTTACCCCTCTCAGAGAACACCGCCTGACCCCAGTTTACAACTTGAAACATCTCTTTCTTCCTTTCAGTCCCCTCCCTTGCTCCCTTCTATTGAAATAAACCTCGATTCAGGTCAGTCTGAAACCAGGGCAGACTCTGGGTAAAACAGCAACGCCCTTCCCGCACATGGTTTTCTGCACACAGGAGCCCGCTGTGCCTCTTACCTGCAGGGTCTGGCTGAAGCGCTTCAGCGGGGTAGCCTTCACGGGCGGGATGAGGTTTGCTAGTGACGTGACTCTGGAAAGGGGTTTGACCCGTTTATTACTAGGCTCCTGTAGGATAAAAAAGAAGAAGAAAGAAATGGAAATGTCAAGTCGATGACGAAGAAAACATAACTCGGCCACAAGTCCGTCCCACTCACGAGCTGCACACGGATCTGTGAAACGCCAACAGTGCCCTGTCTCACTCCCGCTGCGCGGAGGTGACCTGGCTCAGGAGCCCGAAGGAGCAATGGCAGCCAGATGTCAACAGAAGCAGCCTCGGAGCACACAGCGAAGGGGCCAGATGTGCTCCCTGCCCCCACTCCCAATAGCTGACAGTGTTTAACTCGGTAACATCATTCTCCCCAAACGCTCCTGAGAGGAAAGCTGCCTCAGACTTCCCATCCAGTGACCTTGTCAGGCGGCTGCCTCTGAGGCTTCTGGCGTCTTCTTTTGAAAAACCTTTTTTTTTTTTTTTCACCTTGCCTAAAGCCACTCTCCACATTTCTGTATGCACTGGGTTTTCTAAAAGACAAGGAATCTTTTAGTTAACCAGTTTAAAAAAAAAAAAAATTAAAGAAGTTCTTCTATTCCTGGGCTCTTAAGAAAGCATATTTGCATATTCGGTATATTTGAAAGGTACACAATACTTACAAAGAAAAACCAGACAGCAGAAGAAAACGCACAAAGAGAAAAAACCCTGCCGCGGGCAATCAGTTTTTATACTATATTCAACCGTAAGCTTTGAAAACCACCTCCACATAAAACACGGGCAGATCTGCACGTTCCCCCAAAACCAAGCTGGTGGTGAGAGACCCGACCGGTGCCAGGGACTCTGCAGACAAGAATTACACAAATAAGACAGCAGACTGACAACACAGCCTGCAAGGACAAAGAGAGCAGTTACCCTTGTCTTCCTAAGCTCCATCTGACCTGCGGTGGGCGCCGGGCAGCACGCGAACACACCGGCTTTTAGTGGAAAAGGCCAAACGTGACAAACGTTGTGGCGAACCTCGATCATCTCCAGGGGGAGTCTCAAGATGCTCATCTTTCTTTCTCAGCCATCGCTTTCTCTCAGAGTTTCGAGGAGCAAGCCAGAACTTCTGCTTCTCCAGGACAGCCCTGCAGAGTGTTCTGAACATAGTAGGTGCTTGGGAAAATCCTGTCTGGATTTGGGATTCGGCCAAGAAACCCTCATGTCATTTTGTGCCCTTGCCAGCCTCAGACATCAGAAGCCTTCTCTGACACGGACCCAGCTTTGCTGGCAATTAAATATAAAAACAAGAACAATTCTGCACTGTGGCCAGGAGTGAGGTCACGATTTCTCGAAGCAGTGAAGCACTTTTCCAAGACGGAGAACGCATCCAGGCTGCCGGCTACCTCTCCAGCTTCTCGGCTTGCTGAGCTGGACAACAGGAAACTCTCCCAACACTGGGAAGGCTCAGCTCCAAAACACGAAAGATAAACCTCTCAACGAAAGAGACCTCACATTCCTGCCGTGGCTGAGAGATCCAAGAGCTCTGCTGCTCCAGGTGACAGTGCCCTTCAGGATGCTCCCCCTCCAATTCCTGGCTCCCGAGCATCTGTCCTCAGAGGAGGATTTTAAAAATACGTTTTACGTAAGAGCTGCATCACTGGCATAATGAATACACACACACACACACACACACACACACACACACACACACATGCACGCACACGCACGCGCACACACACGCACGCACACGCACACACACACATGCACGCGCACACACTCTTGAGCATCCCCTGAATTCCTGTATGTGGGTCCTGCCTTAGGCTGGCAATGCCAGCGTTGTGGTATAACCATCTTTGGTGGCATGAACTGCACTGCAGCAAGTGAGGTGCGGGGGATTTCCTGGGGTGGGGGCCAGGACTTGGTCTCCAGTAATCCTGCACTCACTTCAGCACCTGGAGGCTCCTGGGCCTCTGTTCCTTTAATGGCTAACGTGGATGGGTCACAGAGTCTATGTCAGAGTGGGGAGGTTGAAGGGCAATTGCCAATTGAGTTCTCTCACTTTAAGAAGGGGCAGGGAGTATTGCACGCTTGGCAGGACAGGAGAAGACTCAGCTCTGCTCCACCTGCTGTGTCATCTTTTCTGAGGTTTTGCTGACTTTGCTGTCCTTTCACACGACCCAGTTGGACAGCTGCAGAACATAACGCGTGATGCCAACGCCAGCTCTGCTGCAGGCGGTGCAGGGCTGCTAACGAGACGGCCATGAAAGCTCTTAAAGCTCCCTTTCTAAGGCACTGACCGTGCAGAAGTCAACACCGGGCTGCTCTCTGCCAGTCTCATTCCCAAGTAATGAACAACTGAACCAGAAATTATGGCTGCGTGACTTAGTGCTGCGGTCCAGCAGAGCAGGCAGGTGCGATTTTAAAGCCAGGCTACCGGGTCCATGGAGGAGGTGTTGTGCATGACCCACAGGAGTGAAGTATGAAATACGGTCAGTGAGAATAGGCGATTAAAAAAACAATCTTGGCCTAATTTAATTTTTCTTTTCCATTTAGTCAGTATGAATCCAGCTAATACATTTTACTGCTGTCTAAAAAGAGCCCTCAAGGAAAACGTTCCCAGATTCTAGTTAGACAAGCTACTCAGAACTAGCGAATGCAATACCAGGGTTGCTTCTGGGCATTATAGAAAGGTGACAAAATACATCTCATTGCAGAGGCTTCCTAGTCCAACAACTCAACGGCCAGACCACGCCGGGCAGGTTTAGCATGCCAAACCCAGGAACAAGGCGTCCTGTCTCAAGTGCAGACACCGCCCTCACCATGCCATTTTAAGACAGAGCAGAAGGTCAGCACACTAAATAAAGTTAAAAGAGAAGAAAAGTAAAAGGCATTGCATGTTTCATGTAGGCAGCATTCTCTGAATAACAACACAATTCTGTTGCATCTTTTCCAGCCTTACAGCTTTTTGTTTTTCTTGTCTTATTGCAATGGCTAGAACCACCTGTATACTGTTGATTACAAGCTGAGCTACTGCGTACACTAGTCTAATTCCTGAATCAGAAGTGATTAACCTGTTAACCGGGGAGTTCCCTTTTTAATTACGCAATGTACAATGGGTGCATACTCTTTCACTAGGACGTGTCAGTAAGTCATGCCCAGTGGACATAATTTTATATTATTTTTTTTTTATTTATACTTAATTAAAATAAATGAAATATATATTTTTCGTTTATTTATATATAAAGCACAAAGGAAAATACAAAATTACAAACAAATAGAAAAGAAAATCAACAAAAAAATGGAAACATCGAATTAAAAAATTATAAATTTTACAAACAATTATAAAGATTACAAAAAAAAAGCTGAAACCAGTTTGGCTCAGTGGTAGAGCGTCAGTCTGCGGACTGAAAGGTCCTGGGTTAGATTCCGGTCAAGGGCATGTACCTTGGTTGCGGGCACATCCCCGGTAGGGGGTGTGCAAGAGGCAACTGGTCGATGTTTCTCTCTCATCGACGTTTCTAGCTCTCTCTCTCTCTCTCCCCCTTTCTCTCTGTAAAAAATCAATAAAATATATTAAAAAAAAAAGATTACAAAAAAATATTTTTTATTTCTATATATAATAAAAAATATAAAAGTTAACAATTACAGAACAATAAACAAAAAGCACACAAATAAAATAGAAATATTGAGTTTAAAAAATTGAAATATAGATGTAAAAATTTAAAACTCAACTTCCGTGTGATATATTTTAAAACAATTGTTGATACATAGTGCTACCTTACAATCTGGACACCAGTAAGTAGATTCTTTCCTAACAACTTTTTTGTAGCAAACTCGGCATTTCCTGGATTTAGTTTTTCCTATATTGCTTTTCATTTGTTCTGGAAAATGCCTTTCAACTAAGCGTGATGGTTTAGATGTAGAGCTGCTTGTTGATGTCTTTGGGTGGGTTTTCACTATGTTGTTATCTACCAATTTCTCTACACACTCTATCAAAAAGTGTAATCGATCCAAATGACCTTTATCTTTTTTGTATATAATATATGCATTGAAGTAGCACATATCAATTGTAGAAAATTTTTTTATAAAATTTTTTTACCCTATTATGGGCAGCCGTGTAGGCCACCATAACGCCATTTCCCAAATCTACGCCGCCCATATTCTTGTTATAAACTAGGACAACATTCGGTTTTTCTTGCCTTCTTCCTCTCTTTTCAATCATTGTCTTTTCATCATTATGAATAGAACTGAGCATCAATACATCTTTTTTATCCTTCATTTTAAAACCATAAGTTTGTCTTTGATTCTTACATATGTTCATTTTTCTGTAATTTTTTTGTTTTTATTTCACTGGGTATTCCGACTCGTTTATCCTCATTGTTACAACAATGTCTGTATTGTTTTGACACAAAAGTTCAGCCAAATGAATTGACATATAGAAATTATCTAAGTAAATCCTTTACCCTTTATTCAGTAAGTCATGTGTTAACTCCAAAACAATTCTTGTTGATTGTTTTGCTTGTGGGTAGTTCGAACCATAATTTGTGTCCTTGCCTGAGTATAAAATTATATTTTGTACGTATCCAAATTGGCTTTCAGTCAAAATAAACAACTTCATTCCAAATCTAGCTCTTTTTGTAGATATATATTGTTTCCAAGATAAATTCCCTTTCCACAATAAAAGAGATTCATCTACGCATATTTCTCGTTCACATACATAAAACTTTTAAAATTTTCTGACAAATTATTGATGATTGGATCAATTTTATATGTTTTTTTATTATATAAAGGTTGGAGATATAAAAAAATGTAAGTAAATAATATATAATGCAAAAATAGGTAGGTAAGTGTAAGTACATACCCGTCACTGCTCACCCAGAACACGTCCACCACTCTCAATAGCAAAATTATACTGATTCCCTCTGTGTCTTAAATTCATGTCGAGACATGTATGGATGACTAATACCTTTGTTGTTTGGAAATATATGTCCCGCCCGTTTCAGGGTGCAACATATATTTCAAGGACGTATTCATACGTCCTACCTGTACCCGATATTGTTTACGTTTGACGTATTTATACGTCCCGCTCGGTTAACAGGTTAATATGAAGATTTCATCCTTAAGTATTATGTTTCTTGAAAGCACGGACAAGACACCCCTTTTCAAGTAGAGAAAGTTCCCTTCATGCTATGTTTGCTGTGAATTGTTATCATGAATCCATACGAACTTTTATCAAATGCTTTTTCTTTTTTTCAGAGGACAAGTAAGGGAGAAAAAATAAATAAAGGGGAACAAAGAGAAGGGTAAGAGGAAGGGGAGAATGAAGAAAGGCATGGAGGTCATATTTTTTTCATCAATCGGGGCATGTGCCCTGGCCGAGAATCAAACCAGCAACCTTTCAGCGCACAGGATGATGCCCAACCAACTGAGCCACGCCGGCCAGGGCTAGCACAATGTCTTATTCCTTCACAAACAGTTCCATCCTAATAGGCATGGCATAAGGAAACCCCCACTCATTCTCCCTGCACTTCATGGTTACAGTTGTAGCTGTACCTTCACTGGGCCGTACCCACAGCCTCGAGGGCCCAGAAGCACAGACACAGGTGTGGGACTGAGACTGCTCTGCTGCCAGGGAGCACTGCTCCTGGCTGCTCTGCACCTGGCCAGGAGCAAGAGAGAGGAGAACCAAGTGTGCCAGCAGAGGCTTTTGCCCATGAGTTGCTGGAGTCATAAAAAAATAAAAAAATAAAAAGCCTTTCCAATGCTTGGAAATACCAGGGCAGCATTAGCTGAGCTCCATCTGTGCAACAGGAGGTGTGGGGGAACTGCACACCCAGGGGCCACGTTTCACCCACCCAGTAACCCTCTAGGATGCTCTCATCACCTGCATGTTATTTCTTGGATCACATGATCTCACACATCTAGAAGAAATAATGAACAACATAAACTAGTGAACAAACAGACCCAGAGAAAGAGAAGCAGCGATCAGACTCTCAAACCCTAGAGGTAAAGTAGGGGAGGGTGGGGGAAAGAGGAAGAGATCAACCAAAGGACTTGTGTGCATGCATATGGGCCTAGACAGTGGCCATGGACAACAGGGGGGGTGAGGGCATATGTGGGGAGGGGTTTGGCATGGGAATGGGGGGGGATGAGGACAATTATGTGATATCATAAAATAATAAAAAAAGGAATTTACAACCTCAGAGTAATTGAGGAGTGCTAGCATGATTAAGTAAGAACGAGGTAACTGCAGAGTGATATGCCCTTCTTGGTGAATCATACCGGGGGTGCATTATGTCCCTGATGACAACTTGGACCTGTTGGATAAGATGGTGCTATGAGTTGAACTGTGTCCCTCCAAAAATATATGATGAATTTCTACCCCCGAACCTATGAATATGACCCTATATGGAAATAGGATCTTTACTGAGGTAATCAAGTTAGGGTGGAGCCACACTAGATTAGTTAAACCCAATCACTGGTGTCCTTATAAGAGACACACAGGGAGAATGCCATGCGATGACAAAGAGAGCGACAGGAGTGATTTATCTACCATACACAGAACACCAAAGACTCACAGCCAACCCCAGGAGCTAGGAAGGCAAGAAAGGATTCTCCCATGGATTTCAGAGGGATCATGCTGTGCTGAGACCTTAACTCTGGACTTCCAGAGCCATAGAAAATACATTTCTGTTATTCGAAGCCACCAGCATGTGGTACTTGGTTACAGCAGCCCTAGGAAAGGAATACAGGCGTGTCTGTTGGATTTCTAGATTGTAAAGTTACTAGCACAGTAGCCACGCCCCCTACCGCCTCAGGGGTGTGGGTGGGGTGGGGGTGGGGATGTTCCAAGACTCCCAGTGGATGCCTGAAATGGACTGTACTGAACTATATACTATACACGATGTGTTTTTCCTAAACATACGTACCTATGATAAAGTTTTATGTCTTTAGCATCTTAATTAAGCACTTACCATGCACTGTGGCTGTAACTTTTGCAGTTTGAGCAAAACTAGCACAATGTTCTTTTTCCTTCTTTACAATTTCATGGAGGATTTGTTCCTACTGTAGAGTTTAGCAACCTCAGCATACAAGTTTTTTTCTTTCCTTACTCAGAGAAATGTCACCTTTTCACTTAAACGATGCACTTTACCGCTTCTCGTTGGCATATCTGAATTGCCAGTATCACTCCTCTTGTGCTTAGGGCCATTATTAAGCGAAGGAGGGGTGACTTGACCACAAGCACTGCGGTACCCCGAGAGGTGATCTGATAACTGAGACGCTACTAACTGGCTAACGGGCAGGGGCCATGTGGAGCATGAATCTGTTGGACAAAGGGATGATTCATGTCCTGGGCAGCACAGCACGAGGTTTCATTACACCACCCAGAACAGTGTGCAATTTAAAACGTATGAGCTGTTTGTTTCTGGAATTTTCCATTTAATATTTTGGAGTGTGGTAGACAACAGGTCACCAACATTGCCCCGTGAGTGAGGGAGACCTCCTGCACTCCCTCTGTGATGAGTACACATCCTGGAGAGAGACGCTGTGACTACGTGCCTCCTTTTAATTCCAGTTCTGCCGGTGATTACCGGGCACCTGCAAAGTGGGCTCACTGACAGGTGTCACCTAGGAAGAGCTTCTCCCAGGGAACAGGGAGAGCCAGAGGCTGGTCCAGGCAGAGTGCCCAGGAGAGTCAGTGTTGGCTGCAGCGGGCAAGGAATGGGGCATGTGGGCATCAGGCAGGGCATCCCCAGTGGCTGCAGGGCAGAGGCAGCAATGAGGAGCCTGAGCAAGAGTAGTGGGGCTGCAGAAACAGGAAGGGGAGCTTCTCTGGAGCCTGAAAGTGACCCTTTACCATCTATCTATCTATCTATCTATCTATCTATCTATCTATCTATGAATGAATGAAATGGGGGAGGGGGGAGAGAGAAAGCAAACACCAGTAAAGAAATAATGGTTTCCAACTCCAAAATTTCCATGAAAAGTATTTTTTTCTGTTTTCTTTCCTCTGACATCTGTTTCCAGAAATTAAAAAGAAAAAAACAATGAGTCCCACATCTAATTGAAACCTGGCTTCATTGATTAGGCCAAACCCATGTCAGAATTATTGACTTCTAACCCATAAGGTGAGCAAACAATCTTCAAATCCAGAACTGTAATTTTCCCCAAGAGATGCTTATCAGTGATCCCAACAAAGGAGCACAGGCGCTGTGGACCTTGATAAACCACCTGGAACAGCTCCTTGGCTCCCTCACAGATGGAGGCCACGCCCCTCTGTTTATCTTCCCCCTGGAGTCAGGCTGCCTCGCTCCAGCACCCAAGGGAGGTCTGATTTCCTCTTTGATAACATGGCCCAACTCTCTCCCTGCCGGACCCTTGAAGGAAAACATCCCAATTTCCTTCCTTCTTTAAAAGAGAAAAACAAGGGCTGGTGTTTGTGTGTGTATGTGTGTGTGTGTGTGTGTGTGTGTGTGTGTGCTGGGGAGGGGGGTAATCTTTATTTGCTAATGGGAAATAAGGAGAGCCTGGCTAAATAAAATCTCAGAACATGCTTAGTCCCATGGCCACGCTGCTGCAGAGCTGCAGGCAGGGTGTTAGATTGTTGTGCTGAAGGTCTGATCATTTCTCTAGCCCCACCCCCCATGGAAATGCTGAAAAGCAGATGATGGAGGTGTCCCAAGATGGTCTGGGCAAATCCATCAACCCTCAGGGGCACACCACTGAACACCGCTAAGGTTGCAGAAATTACGCCTTACTCCCGGCATAGGGGGTTGGTCTTTGCCTGGGACAGTCAGTCAGCACCAGAGTCCAGTCAGCATCCCCAGCATCTGGTCAAGGTCAGTCTACGTGGTGGTCATTTTAGGGCTGCCGTGGTGAAGGGAGAGGCATCAGGCGGACATTTGACTGAGCTCAGACAATGCTGACATGAGCCTCTGAGAGCTGCTCAGACCCTGCCCAAACACAGCTTCCCGTATAATGCATAGAAGGAAGGGATTGAAAGAAATCGCATTTCAGGACAACTCCTGTGGTCATCCTGGCGTCATTTCCTCCAGGCCTTCACTGCTTCCTTCAAGTCCAAAACATGCTAGAAAAACAGTATGGCTCTCTAACATCTGTATAAACCAAATGACAAAGTGAAGGAAAGGTGGGGAGTGGAGGGAGCTAGATGGGTTTCATCCAGTATACACAGCCTAGAGAAACAATTTTACTGCAAACTCTCAGGAGGCAGACCATTCTGTTTTTGAGGGAAGACCTCAAGCACATTATTATCTTTATTCTTCTCATTATCATTGAATTTTTCCTCAAGCACATTATTATCTTTATTCTTCTCATCATCATGGAATTTTTTTTCTCCCACATGGGAAAAATAACCTATCCTATTTGTCTTCCACAGGGAAATTCATGTTTGCTGAATGATGGTTTGTACGCTGAAAAAAATAAAAGAACCTTGGGAAATAATTCAGTAAAAGGTAGGACTCTGAGCCCTAGCCAGTTTGGCTCAGTGGATACTGCATTGGCCGGTGGACTGAAGGGTCCCGGGCTTGATTCTGGTCAAGGGCCTGTACCTCAGTTGCAGGCTCCTCCCCTGCAAAGGCCTGATCAGGGCTCGTGCAGGGGGCAATTAATTGATATGTTTCTCTCACATCAATTTTGCTCTCTGACTTTCCCTTTCTCTTCCACTCTCTCTAAAAATCAATGGAGCTGAAACCGGTTTGGCTCCGTGGATAAAGCGTAGGTCTGCAGACTGAAGGGTCCCAGGTTTGATTCTGGTTAAGGGCATGTACCTTGGTTGCAGGCACTTCCCCAGTAGGGAATGTGTAGGAGGCAGTTGATCGATGATTCTCTCTCATCAATGTTTCTAACTTTCTATCCCTCTCTCTTCCTTTCTGTAAAAAATCAATAAAATATATTTTTTAAAAATCAATGGAAAAATACCCTTGGGTGAGGATTAAAAAAAAAAAAAAAAAAAGGAAAGAAAAAAGGTAGGACTTTGACTGCTGCAGCAGGCAGCAGCAGCCTGGCTTATGGAGTGTGATCTCTTAGCTGTGCCAGTAAAATAAAACAGAACCACTGTTTTAGACACTGTATTTTTGGCTAAGGTTTCACTCCTCAATTACTTTCAAAGTTATTCATTTCAGTCAACATTGTAAGGGTAAGTCAACATTTGTCCTGGCAACGTGCCCAAAGTTGTTATTTTATTAGTCTGCTACTGGTTAAATTGGCCCAGGATTAAACACATCTAATAAACAGCCCTAAAATATGGGAGTTTAGTAGAAAACCACATTCAAGTTCTCTTGCACAGGATGTTACTATTACTTAACCTTGGGCAGAAGGAGACATGCATACCCACACCCCAATAAGTTCCTTTCAGCAAACGCCAGCCCACTGCCTGAAACTCATCTTGGTCATGCCCAGACGTGGCCCTGCAGACCTTCGGAGAAAGAGGAAGTGGAACATTCAGCCCTCCCTGCGGTCCCTGGCTCACGTCTGCCTCTGAGAGGCAAGCACAGCTCTTCCTCTGTGGAGGCAGCAGGGCCAGCTGCTCAGAGCTTGGCCTCCTGAAGGGAGGGATGCCAGCAGAGGCCGGCTTTTCGGGAGATGTGTTCTCATGATTAGCTCGAGGCTATGCATTTTGGGCAAGAATGCCAGAGGGAGGAACGTGACCACGATGCTACAACTGTCCCCAGGTCTGGAAAACGGGGGCCAAAGCTGCACATCCCTGGGGGTTGGATGCCAACGAGGCCCCAGGAGGCGGCGTGGTGGCCTAATCACAGCCACAGGGCCCAGAGGAAGGCCCTGTCGGGTCATTTCCTATTGACTTCTTGGAAACCCTGAGGTGGGATATCAATGCTGTGCTTGTTTATCTCGGTTCAAGGGCTTCCCTGGCTTCCCTTTTGGGCTGCGGGGGAGGGGAAGGGGGAGGACAATGCCCCTGGGCATTCCACCCCTGCTCAGGGTTCCGGAACTGTTGTGTAGGGTACTTTCGAGGCATTTGCTGAGACTTCCCCAGTGCTTAGAGTTACTCCGAAAACCTCTGTAGAAAGTGACCAAGTTCTTATCACTCTGGCTCTGAGAATGGTGATTCTCTGTACAGGACTTAAGGGTAAAATAGGAGATAACTTTTCTGAGCTCAGTATCCTATGGTCTCAACACCCTGACTTCGGGCCACCTCCAACGGCTTCGTCTCCCCGGGGAAGTGGGGGTGACTCTCCTATTCCCTCCCGGAGTTGCTGGGAAGCTGACGAGAGACCCTGCCTGCCGTGTGCCTGGAACAAACCTGCCCCATACTCCCGCCCTGTGCGTTCTGCTCTGGATTTCCCCCTGGCCTCCCGGGGACAACGCTGGAGCCCGAGTCCCCTGCCGCCATCTCACCGAAGACAAGCTCTCACCACCGAGGTCCAACGGCTGTGAGACCAGTATTCTGATGTCACATTCCTGCCTTCCCTTTCTTCCTGCACCTTGACTGTCTGTTCAGTCAAGCTCTGGCCAGATAGAGCAAACCTGGGGGTGGTGTGGCAGGATCCAAGGCTATGTCCTGAGGAGAGAAAAACTTTAGCCTTGACATCCCCAAACCAGAACCTGAGTGGGGGAAGGGAACCCAAGTAGGTGGGGCTTGAGATCTGCTTCCCCCATTCCCACTGCACCCCACATTGCTGGGTCACTGGCTAGAAAAACTGGTCTCCAATCTTGCCTGATCCCAATGCTATCTGGGGTGAGGCAGTGATAGGAACTCACAAATGTGTACAGTTTGACTGACTCAACGATATGCATCCAACCCCTGCCAGATGTTCAAGGTGGAAGGTCTCCCCTACATAGCATGTTACCTTTGGCTTCCATGAAGGACCATACGGATCCACTGCCAAGTTCTCTCTCACCCACCTGCCATTCCTCGAAGCCCAGCATTCTCTCAACTTCCCAGAAGAGGAGGAGAAAAAAGAAATGATAAACATGACAAAGGATGCCTAGATCATAATCTCAATGTCCCAAGGGAAGAACAGCCTGTTCCAGTAGAATCTGGCACAATCCAGCACATCTCAGGCAAGGAGCACTGACAGCCAGGTCTGCCATCTGACTGAGGACGAGGCTGGGACAGCGGTCCCACATTCAGCTGCTGGGTGAAACCTACAGGGGACATCTGACCAGGGACCCCGGGTCTGCAGGAGGAGAACACGACTCGCACTGCATGTTCCCCAGACAGTGTCTGTTTCTGAGAACAATGACTTTGAGCGAACAAGCCTTGAAGAGAGGAAACACTAAAAGACACGTGCTGTGCTCCCCGGGAGCACCTGGCCTTCTCTCCTGGCACACCGCATCCCTCAGATCACTGGTCCACGCGCATCCTCCAGCACACCCGCAAGGAGGACCCCAAACTCCGCCCCTGGGTGTTTCAGCACAGCCTGCTCTCTGCTGGGAACAGAATACACCGGGACCCGGTTATTCAAAATGGAAGCATCTACCAGTTACACAGCCAAAGTGACTTGATGGAATTGAGTATAAAATAAAATAAAATTTAACTTTCCTGTGTGTGTGTCTTTCAGCTTGTATCTCACCACTCACGGACCTATGAATGAGATGTAAGAAAAAATATGGGACAAGGCATGCTGTTCAGGAAATTGAACATGCAGAACACAACATGAACTTGATTTGAGAGAGTTTTCATTCTGTGCCACATTTTTAATCATGGGCATTAAAAAATGCCCACCAACAATGGATTTTCCCAAAGGCTCATAGAAAACGCTGGCGCTCAGGACTGTACATTTACAACCTTGAAACACAGCGGTTATGTGTCATTTCTAACTCTCAGCAATTAACATGCAGCCAGATGTATCATTATCTACAGACTATTAAAACTCAGAAGCCTGTGAATTTGAAAAAGAGCGTATCACACGCCAACGACAAAAGCAGGCAGAAGCCACAGACAGTCCCTCACGGATCATTTCAATTACAAAGACACCAGGGGGAAAATGAATAGACAATGGCAAGTTGACTTAAAAGAAAAGAAGTAAATACAAACCTGTGATTTGACTGTTACGTTTCTTGTGAGAAATGTTGGTTAAGCCACTGGAGAGTCGGGGCGAAGGGGTGCCAATAAAAGTTTCCAGAAGAAACAAAGGCAGTTTTGTGGTAGAAGAAGAAAGTTATTTATTCCTGCAGAAAGGGGCCAAGCTCCCAGGAGTTTTCCAGCACAGGCCATGCACAGAGGAAACGACAGGGGGGATAATGAGGCAACAATTTCCCTGGACAAGGCCCCCCCAGGGATGGAGGGAAAGGCTCGTTTACCCGGCAGGCACTTCCTCCTTCTGCTCTGCAATTTAAGAGTCAGGCTCTGGGCTGCTCCTGGAATTTGCAAAGCAGAAGTGGGGTGCAAGGAGGCTGCCTGAGCCTGCGACGCCTTCTGAACTGCTAAATTACGTGCTGCCAGGGCCCCTGCCTGCTCAGATTCTAGCAGTTCTCTAGAAACTGAGAAATCACCCAGCTGCGATTCTTCTGACAAGTAGAGAAGGAAGTGCTATGTAGACAATGGGGACCCCTGGGTGTGAAGGAGGAGGCACCAAGAGCCATGGAGTTACCCCATACAGGGCGGGGGGGGGGGGGGGGGCCTGGAACATAAGCAGGAACATGCACACATAAATAGGAAAACACAGACAGACATACACATACACACACACACACACACACACACACACTCACTCATCCACTCATCTATTTGGTATAGCAACCCTGTCACTCCATTTTATAGAAGAGGAGGCAGGTGTTCAGAGAAGGGAAGCGACCTGCCCCAAGTCATACCCAGCAATTAATTGGCAGAGCTGAAATTCAAAGTCAAGTCTGCCTGAGTTGAAAGCCTTCCCCCACCACCCCCCACACTGGCTTCCCAGGACGCACAACCTCCTCTTCCAGCACAAACGACATAATGGCAGTAACACCGAGGATGACTTCACACCACGCTGTGCCAAAGTGCTTTCTGTGCCGGATTTCCTTGACTTCTCTTACGTGAGTATTATTGACATACCCATTTCACAAAGCAGGAAACTGAGGCTCCGTGGGGTTCCGAACCTTGCCTGAGGTCGTACAGCCAGTGGCGTGAGTGTCAGAGCCAGAAGTGAGCCCCGAGGCTTTTACTCAGCAAGGCCTAGGCACTTAACCACAATGCTGCTCACTTCCGAAGCCAGCGGGAACCCTGAAGGAAACCAGGACTGCAGAGGCAGAGGGCGGTGGAGACGGAGGCAGGGGGTGGGAAAGTAGAAGCTGTTCTTCCCACATTGGAGCCTGTCACTCTGGAATCCACAGCCCCTCTGGTCTCCTCCCCCAGCATCTTTGAGGGGCCAGCCAGGCGCACAGGTGCCTGCGCAGGCGCGCCCAGCAGTCAGTGTTCTCCCAAAGGCACACGTGGGAAGTGGGGGGTTACCATCCAGCATCGCAGGTTCGCTGGATGGCCACCTCCCAGCACTGCCCGCCTCCCAGTCTGCCAAACTCCCCAGTGAGACTGCCTGCTTCCTTACTAAGATGACCAGATGTCTCAATTTTTAACAATTTGACAAATTGTTGAAAATCGGGACTGTCCCGCCAAAACCGGGATGTCTGGTCACCTTACCCTACACCCCTTCTGCTGACTGACAATTCCTGCCTATATGCTAGGGTTGTATAATAGATGAGTTGGTCAAATCCAAGTAGAAGTTTCTTGCGTGCCTTTCTCTTATTTTTTAAACCCAGGAGGAAAAATGCTAGCTGGAGTCTAGTCTCAGTAGATACTTCCTGAGAATCAAAGAGCATTAGGGGTCATTTTTAGTTGTCTTAACTCTTCTCCAACTCACACCCACCACACTATGGAGTTTCCCCACATTGCTTATCTCAGGATCCACTTGTAATTAAAGTGCCCTGCTAGTGAACAGGACATCTCACCTTCCCTGGGCCTGTGTCCTCGCTAGGAGCGTGGTTGAGATTTCCTGACGAAGCCTGTCAGGTGGGAGCTGGCCGAGAGGACAGAGGACCTGCTCCTCATTTCCTGTGACCAGAGCTCCTCCACTCAGAGCCCAAACTCCATCTCCTGTGTGAAAGGCATTATGGGAATGGTTGAAAACCACCCTAGACATTTTTCATCCTACCTGGCAGGAAAGAATGCGAAGCATACCAGTGGGCGTGGAACATCTTTTGTTAAAAAAAAAAAAAAAAATAGTGCCCAGTGCCAATGCGAACCCCTGGGAAACTGGGTGGGTGTTTCCTAAAAGGAAAGTGACCTCCCAGCAGACCACTGACAGGGCTGGTCACCCAAGCTTCCGCTCCACGAATATACATGCAAAACAGAGGCTGCTGCTGCTGCCAGGGAGCTGTGGGCACTTGCTCTGGGGCGCCCTCTGCGTGCCCATTTCTTCTCCAGGATTCCCTCGTAAGTTCTCATTTTACAGGTGAGGAAACTGAGGCTTAGAGGATGTGTCACCGGTCCCAGGTCCCACTGTGACTCACAAGCGGCCATTCAAACACAGCTCAGTCTGACCCTCAAACCCACGTTCCTAACCACTTCACTCTACGGCTGCCCCAAATTGCTCAATCCTCTCCTCAGGGGGAAGGGCAAAGGAAGATAGGTTAGATGATTTCAGCTGGAACTTTGGAAACTAACTCTGAAGCTTTGAAAAGAGACAGAGATTTGTTTTTAGAACAGAAATCCAGTTTTGTTTTGTTTTAATTGGCCAACATTTAGTCAATGTACAATACATTAAGACCAGTTTTTTGTTTTTTTAAGGCCAGCTTTTATCAGTTTAAAAATCTTTATATTTGAAATCTGGGTCCCATGCTCAAAGTCCAAATTTCAAGTTTAGCCTGTAAGTGGCTGTGCCCAAATGTGAGAACTTACTGTGGCATAGTTCTGATTCCAGAACGGCTCAGAACACTCCCCTAAGGCACTGTGTCTAAACGGTTGATACCATCATAACAATTTTTTTTTTGTTGCAAAATGTACATATCACCTGAGCTATTGTGTAGTTAATATTTTCTTAAGTAACTCATATTTTACTTAAGCAAACTTGTAAAAACAAACAATATCACTGCCTTATAGGGAAAATCAATTGCCATAATTAGTAACCAACTTTAAAAAAAAATGAGTCCTATTGTTAATAGATGCTTGTTAGATACTCCTGCCCAGAGGATGCAGAGCCTAAAGCCTGCACTTCCTTAAAAAGGAAAATTAGCAAGTGACAGCGAGTTGTTAAGGATACACTAGCAGAAGGTATACTAGCTGCAAACTGAGACTTTCTCCTGGACACTATCAGAAGGATTGGTAGAGAACTGAAAAGAGAAAGTGATTCAAAATTATTCTATGCCTTGCCTTGGTCTATGTGGTTCAGTTGTTGGAATATTGTCCTGTACACCGAAAGGTCACAGGTTCGATTTCCTGTCAGGGCACATATCTAGGTTGCGCTTTGATCCCCATATGAGGTGCATATGTGAGGCAACTGATCAATGTTTCTCTCTCACATTGATGTTTCTCTCTCTAAAATAATTAAAACAACAAAACAACAACAACACACATATCCTTAGGTGAGGATAAAAAATATACTTATTTTGTGTCTTAGGCCCAACTCCATCTCTTTCCAACCACTAGCAGGTTCCTCTGTATCACCTTGTCCTATGTCGCTTGAGCAATCATAAGAGACATGAAACTCACCTTCTGAGAAATAATGATCTAACCCAGCCTGCTCATTCCAGAAACAAAGGCTCTGAGGTTTCAAGAAGCTGAGTCTACTTGTGCCCTGTCCCCAACTAGTAGGTAAATTCTTGTATAAACCAACTTAGAAATAAATGCTGGTAAAGAAACACAGATGAGCCAGTGAGCATCCTCCAAAGAGAGTTCCCATCATCCCATGTTGAGCCAGAACAAAGCTCACTCTCCTAGACTCGTAAAGCCTGGACATTCAGAGACTAACAAGAGAAAACCAGGGTTCTTTAATGACATTTCTCCTTCAAATGAAAACTTGCCTATAAGACACCATCAAACAGCTGAGGCAGAAGGAGGTGACTGTTCACCTCCTGTCTGTGGTTGACACTTAAGCTACCATCAATTTTTCCTCTCTGAGCAATCTATTTCCTTCTTCGCAGCAGTCTCAGTCCCCTCCTGCAATACCACACCCAGAAGCACCCAAGGCAATCACCAACCAGCAAGGCCAATGGTGAATGGCTGACAGAGGCGTGTGAAAATGAACCCAAAACCTAGCAGGATATTGATGAGCCACCCACACCCCTTCCCCACACGTGTGAAGTGAAAAATAATAGTCTTGGCCATTAATTATCCTCTCTGTTTGCTTGGGGTTGTTCTTGACATGCCCGTGTCAAGTGGGGATTATGAAATGTTAGCATTTCAACCTAAGATAGCACACTTGAGCAGGGAGTTTACACTGGCCTTGTGTCGGGGCCAAAAAGCACACAAAAGGAGCCTTATCACTTAGCCCCCTTGGCCTTGGGCCCAACTCCATCTCTTTCCAACCTCTCGCTAGTTCCTTTTCTCCTCCCTCTGGCTTCTTCCTCAGTGTGTGGTACCTGCTAAACATTTAGCTTTATTTTTCCAAGATCCTGACACTGGATCTCCGTTTTATGTTAGCCAGTTTGCCAACTTCTGGTGATGTCTCTACAGAAGTACCCTCAGGGAAAAGCTCTATTTCTCCTTGTCATTTAATGATCGCATCTGCTGCAAACTAGACCTGCAGAGCGCAGGAAGACAGCATTTTAAGGGATGTCATCCACATGGATAGAAGTTTGGGCCTAGCCACGCCAGTGTGACTCAGTAGTTGAGCATCAATCTATGAAGCAGGAGGTCACTGTTCGATTCCCAGTCAGGGCACATGCCCAGGTTGTGGGCTCAATTCCCCAGTGTGGGGTGTGCAGGAGGCAGATTAATGATTCTCTCATCATTGATGTTTCTATCTCTCTCCTTCTCTAAAATCAATAAAAATACATTTTAAAAAAGAAAAAAAAAAAGAGTTTGGGTCTATCTATTCTTCGTGGGCTTTTTGATGACTCTAACAGGGATTTCACATCAAATATAAAAACCTTGCACTTGGATCTGCTGGAGTACACGCCAAGGGAAAGGCCCACCAGTCAACTGGCCCCAAGGCAAATCCTAGCCAAGTTTATAGGAATCCCTTTGAACACCCCAAAAACTGCTGTTTACAACTGACCTCACTCAGGAACACGCCTGGCTTAAGCCAACACTGTGTTATGCCAAGAGGTCAAGGCTAGGCAAGGAGAGGCCAACGTTTTTATAGGGATCCCTTTGAACACCCCAAAAACTGCTGTTTACAACTGACCTCACTCAGGAACATGCCTGGCTTAAGCCAACACTGTGTTATGCCAAGAGGTCAAGGCTAGGCAAGGAGAGGCCAATGTTTTGGCCCAGCCTCCTAATCGCTCTGAATCTCTGTTTCTTCCGTTGATAACAAAGAAGACAGTCCTTGCCTTGCTCAGTTCCCCCAGCTGGTGCAGGGTTCAAAGGAGATAATGGGGTGAAAGCAGCCAAGTGCTATTTGAATACTGGGTGGCGTTTCTGCAAAGGAGAAGTTAGCGAGCATGAGGAGAAAGGGAGGGAAGAAAGGGAGGGGAGAAAGGGAGGCGCTCTTTCTGAAACATCCCTCCTCCCCACTTCTCTCTACATCCCATGGTCGTGCATATATCAATATATTCAGATTGGTTACATCATGCATATGTAATTTTTTTTTTTCCAGGAACACTAGGGTAGATCTGTTTGCTAGTGTGCAATGGCTCAAATGATGCCCCCCACTCTTGTGCCAGAGGCCATGGTACATGGAACCACTCCTCCATTATAGGTCAGGGAGGTTGTTGGCGTTTCTGATGAGTATAGATAAGTATGAGAGGGTGCTGGACTGGAATCAGACAACTGGACCTCGAGAGCTCTAGCTCTGCCCCTCCTAGCTGTGTGATCCCAGGGAAATCACGGAACCCCTCTGACTTTTAGTAGCCTCATCTTTAAAATGAAGAGAGCCCAGCTGGTGTGGCTCAGTGGTTGAGCATTACCTATGAACCAGGAGGTCATGGTTCAATTCCCTGTCAGAGCATGTACCCCACGGGTTGTGGGCTCGATCTTCAGTGTGGGGCATGCAGGAAGCAGCCGATCAATGATTCTCTCTTGTCATTGATGTTTCTACCTATTTCTACTTCTCACTCCTCTCTGAAATAAATTAAAAATATATATATTTATATTATATATATATATATATAAAGATATACTCAGATGAGGCAAAGAATATAAAAGTGCTTTGAAACATATAAAATTCACAAACATAAAATGTGAGCATTATTGCAAATGATATCATTATGAACAACTTTGGACAAACAGCTCTCCCTCCCCAGAACTGGGATACTGGACCCAAAGCTTTTTTTTTGGTCTTTTAATGTGCACTGACAAGTTCCCTCATCCCACAAGTCTGTTATTTCCCTGCAACATCCTCAGCAGTGGGTTTTATCATGTCTTTCAGATATTTGTGACATCAATTAAGTATGAAATAGCACCTTATTATTTTTTGCCTTTTTTATTTCTATACTTTCTGTTAGGTTGAATATTTTAAATAATGTTATTTGGATAGTTCCAGTGTGCGAATCGCACATTTGTCATTGGACATCTTAGAGTGTTCTTTTACATGTGTATACATTATTTATATGCCAAAGATATTAATTTTTAGTCTGTCGTCTCTATTTCAAAAATCCATTTCAATGTATCAGTCTACATCCCTGGTCTAAGGAAGCACGGTAAGTATAAAAGAAATCCTGCTGTTGGTATGGCATCATACAGTGTCTTGGGGCTGATCAATACGCAAGATTTCCAAGCACACCGGGATGCCCGGTAGAAACAAGCAAGCATGAAAAAATAAGTTGGACAGCACGTTCTGTTTGGAAGTGTTAGAGGAACTGGGAGTCTAGCACCTGAGGGGAAGAAGAGGGGGTGAGGGGGGAGGAGACGAGTTTTCAAATATTGAAGGGAATAACCCACGAGAAAGCATTAACCATGAGAAAGTAATATTCAGCTCCAGAAGGCATCACTGCAACTAAGAGAGGAGTTTCTCATGCTCCACACTGAGCAAAGACAGAATGTGCAGCCTTAAAAGTAATGAGCTCTCTGTCCCCGCAGGTGCTGAGCAGGCGGAATGGATTGAGCAGGGGATACAAACTGGCTCCATATTCTCCACAGGCCTTTCCCACTCCGAGGTTCTCGAATGAAATGACCCTGGGTCATTTCCAGGAGGCTAGTTTTGTTTGCTTGTTTCATAAATCCCCCCTTTTGTTATTCCTTTCCTCCTCATCTTAGAGCCCGAGAGAGAAAAAGTTTAGTGGTTTTACCATAAGGTTTCTGGTGCAGCTTCAATGAACTGACCTTTAGTAATAACTGAGCTGCCTTCTTGCAAAAGGACACAATAGCCCACAGACAGGAGGTCCAGGCACAAGTGTTTCTAGACTTAAAAAGACCCACTCCTATTCCAGCCAAAGGTCCAGAAGCCTTTCTTGATTAATTTATGACACCGTCTCTTCTAAGCTAATAACCGGTGTCAATTCATAAAAAATGAAAGGCATTAAAGGCCACTGCCCTTCACTCCATCAGCCAACACAACAAGAATAAATGACAATGGAATCGCAGCCACGGCCTCATTTTGGGTGACCTGTACCCGTCCGTTACCAGCGCTGACAGATTACGGAAGGCAACTGCATGCATACATCACAAATGAAGTCGCCCTTTCAGATATACACCCGGTGCCATTAATAACAATTACATGTGCGCAGGACTTTGCGAAATTAGGATATGATTAGTAATTTATTTTCGTTTAGTTGTTATGAAAACAGTGGCTCCGGTCCAGGATCTTATAGGCACTCGCAGAGTGTCTTGAGAAAATGACACAGTTTGCAAAGATCCATATGGCGGTCAGGGCCTTCCTGCTATTGGTTTACTTAGAAGGCTGGCGGTTAATGTATAATAGATCAGCAAAGTGACTAATTGCAGAACTAACGGTGTCACCTCCACAGAGCTGAGCCTGCAGAATTCTGCCAAAGACCAGCTCCCTGCTGAGAAACACAAAGGAAGTTAAGGAAACCTACTGCCTGCCCCCAACGCTCCCCCCCCCCCCCCCCCCCCCCCCCAAAGAGAGGTTTGCAAATTCCACTTCTGTGGGTCCCAGTCTGAAGTACTGACTCCTGGGGAGGTCTCCCATCCAGACACTCAGGAAAAAATTGGGCCTCTGACCGTGAGGGGGTTCATTCTTCATGTGTTATGCGGCGAGGAGACCAGAGATCTAGTCATTTAGAGGCAACGTGTTGTGACTGGGAAAATTAAGGACTTCAAGGTCAGACTAGGGTGCGAGTATTGGCTCCTCCACCTACTAGCTCAGCCACCCGGGAAAGGCCCACTACCCAGCTCTAATCCTAACTTTCTTCTACAAAAAGGGTGAGGATGTTTAGAAGACTACAGGAAGATCTCTACTGCACTGCTGTGCTCAAAACAGCATCAGGAAATTAAGATGGTGGTCACGCTTCTTAAAATTGTTTTAGGAATCTTTTTGAGATGCAGAGGTCTTGATGACAATATTTATTGAGCACTTACTATGTGCCAAGCACTGTGCTTAGCACTGTACATGAACCATCTCACTGACTCTCACTACAGTCCCAGGGAGGCAGAACTATTTCATCCCCATTGTCACTGAGGAAACAGGGGCTCAGAAAGGCACAGTAACTTGTCTAAGGCCACACCATTAGCAGGTGGCACTGGAGCCCAGGCAGTCTTATTCCAGAGTGGATGCCTTGACCTCAAATGTACACGTGTAACGTCACCATATTTTCCTCTAACAAACCTACTCCTAGTTCACGTGCATCCTGGAGGCCCAAGACCCCTGAGATATATCCCATCTGAACAAGACTGGATGACCATAAACAAATCCAGTCAGCAAGGAATAGCTTGTACCTGTGTAACTCCACATGGCTCCTCACCCAGCAAGATCTGGGGTCACATGATTCATGGAGTCTATTTAGTTAGTCATTTGAAGAAATCCCAGGACTCTTAGTGCAATAACTCCTTGGAACTATTTTCATGCAGTTGGTTGTACATACTGTCACTCAACACTATATGATACAGATTTCAAAAAATGTATAAATTACTGGAAACCAGTTGACTCTTTTAGCTCTCCAATGGCATGCAAGGAATACAGCCCCAGGTGTATACAATTTCCAAACACACATGTGGACTGATTGGGGCATAAATTATGACAGAGGCATAGGGTTTACTTTACTTTTTAGAGCTAAAGCTTAAAGGTACTTCTCAGTTACATAAAGTACTCAAGATTCTATATTTAAAATAAATATTTGAAAGCATTTTACATGTCTGTTAAGTTTTACACACACCCCCTACTTTTTTTTTTCTTCACAGAGATAAACACCCTTAGATGCCACTAGGTATTAAACTCTGGACTAAATCTGGCATTGGATCTTGGCTCAGCTGCTGATTTTTTTTTTTAACATTTTGAAAATATATTTTTATTGATTTTTTACAGAGAGAAAGGGAGAGAGATAGAGAGCTAGAAACATCGATCGGCTGCCTCCTGCACATCCCCCACTGGGGATGTGCCCGCAACCAAGGTACGTGCCCTTGACCGGAATCGAACCTGGGACCTTTCACTCCATAGGCTGACGCTCTAACCACTGAGCCAAACCGGTTTCAGCTCAGTTGCTGATTCTTTGCGTGACTTTCTGCAAGTTGCCTCCCCTCGGTGTCTTTATTCATGGAAAGGATATTATGTGCTTTATGTTAACCTCACAGCATGGCTGAGTCTCAAGTGAGACACTAGACATGGTACTTAGAAAAGAACCAGAACTCCTTCATCTCTCAGTAGGTGTCATTCCAAGGGCCACACAAGGCTACTACTGGATGAGTCAAAACCAGAACGTATAAGAGACAGAGGACGAAGGCAATGACCACAAACACCACTAACTAAATCTGGCTTAATCCTGACCAATATCCGAGACAGCGAATCTTAAAACCAAAACTAAGCTGTCCATCAAACTGTCCGGTAATTCTTAGAAAGAAAAAACAGAAACACCTCTTTGGATGTTCCTTAAAAATTAAATGGACCACAAACCCTTAAGACCTTACACTGGGCTCCAGAATCCTTAGCAAACGTAAGTCACTCATTTGAGTCTTATTTTTTAAATTTTTTATTTATTTTGTACAGAAAGGAAGGGTGAGAGATAGTTAGAAACATCGATGAGAGAGAGTCATATCGATCAGCTGCCTCTTGCACACCCCCTACTGGGGATATGCCTGCAACCAAGGTACATGCCCTTGACCGGAATCGAACTCGGGACCCTTCGGTCCCCAAGCTGACGCTCTATCCATTGAGCCAAACTGGTTTCGGCTGAGTCTTTTTTCTTGAAGAGCACACCTCCCCATGGGGAATCTGCCTTTTAAGCTACAATTGGTATAAGTCGCGAACCTAACAGCTTTCCTTTTAATGACTTGGTCAGGTGTTGGGAGCATCTGACATGCTACAAGCACCAGTCCCTCCTGGCATGGGAAGGAAGCACCCAATAAATATAGAAACAAAGATCAATTGAGAAAAGCTGCATCAATGATCTGAAGAAATAGGCTTAGTGGTGCTCACGTGATACCACGTTTCCAGGGAAAGTCTAGAGCCACGAACTAATAAGCTCCTTAGATTTCAGTTAACGATTAAAGCCAGAAGGACCTACCTGGTTGTGAGCATTAAAACTGAACATTTGCAACCCAACTCATACACCCATGTCATAAGAAATACTAGATCAAGAAGCAGTATTATAGTAATGTCATAGTCCATGCAGAATACTTTTGTCTAAAAATTTTAAAGAAAATTTCAAAATATGTCATTTTTTCCTTTCATTGGGAACCATCATTGAAATAAAAAAAAAATTTACAAAGCACTTATGGTAAATCTTGAGCATAAATTTGTTAATAATTTTCTTTGAAGAAAATCTTTATTGTTGGACATTTTAACTCAAATGTATGTTATCAAATGCACATCAATGACACCTGCCCCTCCCCTAAGTGGCCTTCCCTATCACACTGGTTGCAATGACAAAAACAAACGCTAGAAGGCACTTTCCCATTCAGCCCTGTCCCCCTGTCCTCCCCATAGCAAATGCAGAAGGAATAGCCATTATACATCTAAAGGCACAGGTGCTTTGCTGTAACTGCCTTTGAAGGTCAAAAAGGATTTTAGAAAGGCCAGGTTTTTTATGTTATTATTATAACCACATTCCTTCTGCAAAGAAAATGATCAATCTTAAGAAATTACTTTCATAGAAACCAACAACGTCTCCTTTAGAAACAAGTATATAATCGTGTTTTCAAAAGGCTAACGAGTGAATGCTGGCTTTTAAGCACAAATACTGATGACACCTGCTGGTAGAAAATATATTTTCATTAACTGCTTAAGGAGAAGTGAGCCCCACAAAACTTAGCTGTCTTTTGCACGGATACTGAAACCAAAAAACTAGCCCCAAACTCGCTTAGGTTTCTTCTTCCAACTTTGCCCATCATCATTATCAGGAAGTGATACGCCAGATCAACGAAACTTGGAATTATACCGGACTGGGCACCTCTGTCTCAAGGTACAGCCAGCATAAGAGATACTTCTACTTGGATTTACACAATTAAAAAAAAAAAATAGTTTCTCCCCCATCCTTACTCCCTCACCAGTACCTCTTCATAAAGTGAAAGTAAGTTACATTATATAATCTGGATCCCTTAGGAAAATATTGGACATTTGGTGACACATTTCTCTCATCACATTTGTGACACACAGATATATTTACACTCTAAGCATAAGAAAAGACTAAGCAGATGAGTTTTAACCCACGTCTTTCACCAAACTCCTAAAACACACAGGAATACGTGATAGCAAGAAGGAACTAGTGAGAGCCCAGAGCTATTTTCACTGTGGTTTTATGTGACCCCATTCAATTTATTAATTAAACTCGGTTATGCTTTGCTTCCTTCCAAAAGGAAGCCAGTTTGAGGGGCACTCGCTTCACGGCTCCGACATTCATTAGATTATGAAGTTCCCATTGAAAAGCCATTCTAGGCATCCTGAGCCTGAACAACCTGAATCCTATGCAGGTGCTGACCTGTCACAACTTAAACAAGAGTCCAAACACCAGCGGGGCCATAACACTTCCACAGCTGCTGGAACAAAAACTCTTTGTGAAGGTGTACATCTGAGCTGGGGGGGTAGGGGGGCAGCGGGAGGGATGGGAGAGACGTTAGTAGTTTGGGCTCAGCTTACAGAAGTCTGATCACAACTAGAGACTGGAAGCTTGTCAGCTTAGAGCAGTTCTCGCTAGAGGCAATGAATCTTCCATGCTGTGAGCGGAGCGCACACAGCCGAGCAGATCCAAGGGTAGGGTGTCGGGTGGGTGGGTAGAGGGTGGAGGGTGGAGGGTGGGAGGGTGGGTGGAGAGTGGGTGAGACCCCCAGGAAGGCCGGATGCACACCGGCCTCCATACTTTCCCTGGTCCGGGGGAGTGGTGAATGTGAATCCCCACTCACACACATGAGCAAGAGTGATGAGCTGGGCCCTGCGAGTTTCACCATAGCTTGCCAAGAGAAGAAGGTGGTGCAGGCTTGATCCACAGGGAGGGGACAGATTCACAGGCAAGTTCCCAGGAAGAGAAATATTTCTAATGCTCCAAGACAGCTTCTCCCTGCCCCCGGGACTTTAACTTATTTTCAGGACCCAGGTGGGAGGCACTCAAAGGATCATTTAGTCCCCAGACCCCTAGCGGACTGGCCCCATGGCCACAGGTGACATGCAGAGGTGCGGCAGCCTTTGCTGCCAAGCCTGACAGGTGAGATATCCTAAAGGGTCCCCAAGACCGCCCCTGCTCCCCCAACCCCGGCAAGAGGGAAGGGACCCTTAAAAGAGTAGCTCTTCCCGGAACTGGGCCTGCTGATACAGTAGGAAGTCCCCCTGCCAGGTCTAGACAGAAGACTGACAGTGTGAGAGCCTTGCAGGAAGCAGGGGCTGGGGGAGGAGGGGCAGGGGCCAGAGGCTGCAGCTCCCGGGTGGAGAGGAACAGGGATGGGGACAGGGACCGGGAGAAGGTGGCGCAGGCTTGATCCACAGGGCGGGTACAGAAGGGAGACAGGGAGAGAGGGAGCCAGGGGAGGTATGTGTCAGAGGCGGGAAGAGGGGGAAGTGGAAACAGAGACAGTGACACGGAGCCGGACCGGAGAGAGAGTCCAAGGGGAGCCCCTACCTCGGTGTCCTTGGCCGGACTGCTGGCCGGGGGCACCTCCAGGCTGCAGTTCGCCCTCTTGACCGAGAGGTAGAAGGGGTAATCCTTGGCCACCATGGCGGCTGCCGGGCCTGCCCTCTGGGGTGTCACCGTCGACCCGATGCGAGTACAGAACTCCCAGGCGAAGGGGGGCCCCAGCTCCACGGTGCCGGGCGCCGCGGCGACGCGGAGACTGACTGACAGCCGGCTTCTAGCCCGCAGGCACCCAGCCCCGCGCGCCGGCCGGCCGGGGCGGGGCCACGACAGGACACGCCCCTGGAGGGCGGGGCGGCGTGGTGGGCGGAGCATCCCGCCCCGGGAACCCAGATGCCGCCCTGCAGGACCGGGCGGGAAGCGGCGCGGAGGGAAACTGCTCCGGGGGAAGCCAGCCTTTAAAAGCCCTCTTTGGCCGAAACCGGTTTGGCTCAGTGGATAGAGTATCTGTCTGCGGACTGAAGGGTCCCAGATTCCATTCCGGTCAAGGGCGTGTACATTGTTTGCGGGCACATCCCCCGGTGGGGGGCGTGCAGGAGGCAGCTGGTCGGTGATTCTCTCTCATCGATGTTTCTAATTCTCTATTCCTCTCTCTGTAAACTATCAATAAAATATATTTAAAAAAATAAAAAATAAATAAAAGCTCACCTTGCTTATACCCAGCCAGGCTCCCGCACACAAAATTTTTTTTAAAAAAATGAACGCCATTGTAACAGAGTCCATAAACAGTAAAATGCGCCCCATTTTAAAAAATGGTTTTATGGATTTGTGAGAGAGAGAAAGGAAGGGAGAGGGATACAGAGACAAAAGCACCCATGAGAGAGAAACACACCTTGGCGCCTCCTGCACGCCCCCCACTGGGGGTCGAGTCCGCACCCCGGGCACGTGCCGGGATCCAGCCCAGGACGCTCAACCGCGGGGCACAGCGGCTGGGCGCCCATGTTAAGTGTACAGCCCTTAAGGGATGACAAACATAAATACTTGTAACCCCTGGGCCCTTTTCTCTGCAGCCTCCAGGCAGTCAATCTACCTCCCCTCACAGAAAAAAAAAAAGCACACTGCAAATGCCCAGCAGGCAATTACCAGGTCATCTGCTGCAGCCCCGACCGGGCAGTGAAAACCAAGTCGCACCTGGAAACAGCTAATATTCATCGACAGGGAATCCTTACACACGCTCCTCATTATGGAGCGCCCTCAGCAGCGGTCCAAAAAGATGGGTCTATGGGTCTGGAGTGGGAAGATCTTTAATGTATGAGGTTCAGTTAAAAATTAATTACAGGGTAAGCACAGTGTAAAAACACATTTACAAGAGAATACCATATATTTTCTATAGATACCTGGAGATAAGTACCATTGGAAACCATCCAGAAGGCGCCCCAGCAAACGCCTATCACAAGTTCTTAGGGCAGAGGGAAGGCAGTCAGTATCAGAGGGTACCTGGCATTAAGGGATTAAAGGTAACAAAGAAGACTACGAGTACAGCTAATGCTCTTAGAATTGTTTTTAATCCTCACCCGAGGGTGTTTTTATTGACTTTTAGAGGGAGGGGAGGGGGAGGGGGATAAGGAAAGGGGAAGAGGTGGAAGGGAGGGAAAGAGAGAGGGAGAGAGAGGAGAGAAGAAGGAGGAGGGAGGAAGAGGGAGGAGGGAAGGAAGGAGGAGGGAGGAGGAAAAGGAAAGAGGAAGGGAGGGAAAGAGGGAGGAAGGGAGGGAAAGAGGAAGAGAGAAACATTGACTGCTTGTCTCCTATATGCCCCGGGATCTGCGATTGAACCTGAAACCTAGGTATGTGCCCTGAGTCGGAATCGAACCTGCAACCTTTTGGTGTACAGGACAATATTCCACCTGGTGGCCTGGGCTGTTTTTAAATTTTTTACAAGAAAAATATATTCACCCGTTTCTTGGGAAATTAGAAATTAGTTTTTAAAAATTAAAATGATCATTACCTCAAGTTACTCTGCAGACTGCACCGTTGGCCTTGCTACGCCCTCCTTATCAGGGTCCCGGCCTCGTGCTTGTGGTTTGGGGAGACCTGGTTCCTACTTCTTCCGTGTGTGCAGGAGGGAGTGGGAAAGGAAGTGTGTAGTCCCTGTTTCCGTGGCCTCTGCTTCCAGCTGAGGGCAAAGTCCTCAGTTCCCACATCCTAAAGAGGAAACCTCAGGACACGGCTCTTTCACCTCAGGTACCAAAACCACACCCTGGCACTGAATCCACCGCTTCCCCGCCTACCGAGTGAAGATAAACTGCCTCCAGGAGGAGTTCCAGGAGGATCAGGCCCAGCTTTGCAGCCTCACGGGTGCCTCAGGCATGAAGGAGGCTCTGAAGGAGCGGGCTCCAACTGAGGCTGAGGAGGACGCCTGTTTCCTCTCAAACGTGGGCCATAAAGCAGCGATCAGGAAGCGGGGCGGGACCACTGATCTTCCCTCCCTGCGCTCCTGAGCACAGCTCGGTCCTGTCAGCCTGGGTTGTGCGGATGGGGTGCTCACAAGGGTGCTCTCCACAAGCATGGCTAAGCTTGGTGGGGGAGTGAGAGGGCCCCCGTCTCCAAGGGCACCTTCACCAAAGCAGCCCCTGGGTAATGCTGCAGCCAAAGTAGGGCCCGGAGGCGGGAGACGCCTCAGTGAAGGCTCCCAAGGACGTGAGCTGAAGCACCTGCACTGCTGCTCATTGCCGCCTTGCTCTGGCTCCCACAGGCCCGCCATCCCGACTAGAGCAGCGGTCGCCAACTTTTTGGGCTTCATGGACCACTGATGGGCGACCGCTGGACTAGAGGACTCTGCCAGCAACAGCCCAGGACTCTCCCAGTTCCAACAGTGGGAACTGAGGACTCTGCCCTCAGCCGGAAGCAGAGACCATGGAAACAGACTACTCACTTCCTTTCCCATTCCCTCTTGCACATGGGAGAAGGAGAAACCCCAAACCACGCTCACTGTGGCCGGGACTCTGATGAGGGCGAAGAAAATCCAACAGTGCAATCTACAGAGTAACTTGAGGTAATGATCATTTTAACTTTTAAAAACTAATTTCTAATTTCCCAGGGCTTTTTAAAAATATATATTTTATTGATTTTTTTTTTTAGAGAGAGGAAGAGAGAGGGATAGAGAGTTAGAAACATCAATGAGAGAGACACATCCATCAGCTGCCTCTTGCACCCCCCCCCCCCCCCCACTGGGGATGTGCCTTTGACCAGAATCGAACCTGGGACCCTTCAGTCCGCTCTATCCACCCAGCCAAACCGGTTTCAGCTTCCCAGGGCTTTGATCCCTGGTGGAGCTTGCTGGGCCTTGTCCTCCAGTTGGGAGGGATATATCCAGCATTTGGTGAAGAAGAGAGTGACAACCCCAGGATTAGACTCCTCACTGCAGGATCTGCAGGGCCAGGCAGGAAACCTGGCACACCATGAAATCCAGGGTGGTAATAAACGAAGCCGAAGGAAGGGAGGGCGCTTTAGCCTCAAGTTGAAGTACAACCATCACCGAGCAAAGAACAGTCGTGGGTTGATGAGAACGCTTCCATGTTCACTTTCTTATAACGTTTTTTATTTGCCCCTCCTTAAAGGATTTGATCCATAAAAATCAACCAATATGCTTGGCCACACACATATGTGCAAGGTTACACCTTTTCTATCATCCATGCTAGGGAGAACTGGAGGGAGAGGAAAAGGAGAGGGAGAGGAGAGGAGAATTGATTTATAGCCAATGGCCAATAACAATTTACATAGTGCTGCCAACAAAACAAAACGAAATGAAAATAGGCCCCAGAAGGAAGGTGAAGGGAGAGATGGCAGCCTGGGGTTTTCTTGGGAGGCCTGAGACAGTTAAAGGATTTTGGAGGGTATTGACCCCACGCGATTTCCATCTTGTGCCCTGACTTCAAACCTTCCCAGTGTGGTGTGCTGCTCCCAAATGAGCAGGTTTGGGGTTTGGGAAATCTGGCTAGGATTTCAATCGGAGGTGTCTGTCACCAAAGACTTTGTCAGAAAGCAGCTGCTCCACAGAAGGGTTCCAAGCACACACCTGAGGCTGGTGTCACAGCCGCATGAAGCCACCCAGCTCTGCGATGCTGCCCAGCTGAGCGGGCCCCAGGAGCCCGGCATTCCCCATCGTGTGTGTGTGTGTGTGTGTGTGTGTGTGTGTGTGTGTGTGTTTACAGGCTTAGGAACAACACTGCCCTCACAGTCAGCTCCACTCAAAGCAGCAGCACAAAGTGCCTTTCAGAACTCGCCTTCGGCAAAACCCCTTATAATCCTATAAAATGCTTCACAGCGGGGCAGTGTTCCCCGCTAGCCAGAAGCCTGGAGCCTGGAATAAAGAAGTCTGTTCTGCATTTCCAGGACCGGTGCCAGGAGCGGGGCCTGCGTGCTTGCCGGCCGGGGCCGAGCAGGCTCATTTGTGCTGCTGGTAGGGTGGTGGGTCTCCGCACACAAGCCCACTGCTGATTGTGGCTCCTCTCGGACAGCAGTCAGCCAGGCGTGGCTGGAAGACCATCAATCAGCGCCTCAAGCTCACTCCCGTGACTGTGAGCAGGACGGGCTCAGAATGAGGCTAAAACTTCCCAAGTTACAGCGGCTGTGACAGTCTTCTCGGCCGAAGGGACGATGCTTTGTCCTGTCAGCATTATACTTAGCATGAGGGTTAGTGTGTTCTTCTTTTCCCTAAGCCTCACTTGTTCATTCATTCGTTCGATTCATTCATTCATTCATTCATTCATTCATCGAGTAAGTAAGAATGCTTATTACAGATCAAGTGCTCAATGAGTTAGGTTTTTCCCCTCTTTTCCACCCATTCCTGAACCTCTATGCCAGGAATACACACCTGCTCAAGGACCATGCTGACTGTAAAACATGGCCGTCCAGTGGTGACCTCTGCAGAGAGGTAAGCACTAGCAAAAGGAGCTCAAGTAACAGTAGCCATCCTCCAAAGCACGGCCTTCAGACCTGAGCCTGCTTCCTAGGCAACTAAAGCCATCTCTTCTGTCTCTGCTCTTTTGATATGGTCATGTAGCCACATGTCGGACACACATGTGTACCAACACCCCTCCCCTCCCCTTCCATTTGGGTGGCATTCCTAGTTAATGACCCAGCTCCCTCTCCTCTCTGCATCTTCAGTCTTGATGGGAGAGGGGGTTTTAAAAAGTTTGCAGAAGTTCTGGCAGTGAATCCTGAGAGATCAGGACTATGGTTTACTGCCAGACAGGTAGAAATGGCTCAAATGAAGCACTGATGATATCTAAGATCATACCATCTTATGACATATCCCACTGCCTGGGGATATGTCTACTAGCTCCATGCTAGATTTATGAAAATACATCCCTAGATATTCTGAAGCTGGAAGGCTTCATTCTTGCATTCTCTTAAAGATCGAATTTTCTGAAACAAGTCTGCAAAACTGGTTAAGTGACAGAATTTTTCTCTTTCTCCTAGTATTGAGCTAATCCTATGGATTACTAACTCTAATGCAAAAATAATCAAGACTTTATGTTTGGGGAAAAAAGGGGGAGTGAATATCTGTCTTGCCCTGATAGGCCACACGCAGGTGTATTCCCTAGGCTCTGGTTCATTACAGCTGTGATTCTCTACGCGGGGGTGGGGGTGGGGATGCGGTTTTAACTCTGGAGGTGACCTTGGCAATGTCTGGATAGACTTTCCATTGTCCCTGGGGGAGAGCGCTGGTGGTATCTAGTGGGTAGAGGCCCAGGAAGCTAGGAAACATCCTGTAATGCACAGGACACCCCTCCACAACAAAAGAGTTAACAGGTCCAAAATGCCAACAGGGCCACTGTTGAGAAACACTGCATTAAAGATAGAGTAAAGCTGAAATATGGCATCAGAGCCAGATGAATCTTTTAATTTTGACCTCAAGGATATTTTCACTTTAGACCTTGATCATTGATTGATGTCAAAAGTTAGCTTAGGCATGGCAGTGCAAAGGAAACAATGGTTGAGTGCCAGCCCTGGCCTGGTAACTGCTGTTTAGAGCATTGTCCTGATACACCAAGGTTGCGGGTTCAATCCCCGATCGGGGCATATATAAGAATCAACCAATGAATGCATAAATAAGTGGGACAACAAGTTGATATTTCTCTCTATCACTCTCCCTGCCCACCCCCAATCATTTTTTTTTTAAAGGCTGAGTGTCAAGAAGCCTCAGAATATTGACATGCTTAGAATCTTTCCCTGATGCCCAAACTTGACCCTTAATTGAATGACAGGTTTCATAACATATGAGATGGACAAGAGAATAAGGAAGAATATGGAGTAAGGCAGGCTGTGGGCGGTACAGAAAATTGTCTTAAACTGCTTCAGATACAAAAATGCGCTTCAAAAGATCAGTGAAAAGGAAAGTTTCAATGAAAGACAATACTTGAAGAAGAAATTTGGGAGGGGCACAGAATGTTCCAAAGCTTGGTCTTTCCCAAAACAACCTTTACCACCACATTTAAATGATTTTGGGGGCAGATATGCAATCTCCATGATGAAATAAAAACACCATAGAGCTCAATTCATTATTGTTTTGGCTGCACAGCATGTGATGGGAAACTTGTCTTCGCTCCAGATGTTGCAATAAGAATCCTGACCTTCTCCAGTGTTAGCTGATTACTATCAATAGCTTGTTTTGCTTAGAGAATCCAAGCCATCTCTGAGACCACTTTCTGCAGAATACTAAAGGGACTTTGAACTTTATGGGTAGTCTGCATTTGTTTGAGAGTCTTTAATATTTTTGACCAATAATTCCATCAATGTGTTTATACCCCAAAACTATTTTTTTAAAATATATTTTTATTGATTTTGTACAGAGAGGAAGGGAGAGAGATAGAGAGCTAGAAACATCGATGAGAGTCATTGATCAGCTGCCTCCTGCACACCCCCCACCGGGGATATGCCCGCAACCAAGGTACATGCCCTTGACAGGAATCGAACCCGGGACCCCTCAGTCCCCAAGCCGACGCTCTATCCATTGAGCCAAACCGGTTTTGGCTATACCCCAAAACTATTTATTCCCCGGGGACTACAGCTAATGTATGCATTGTGTACGTTCTAAAATACAAACTGTTGCGCAGAGAAATTAGAATCCAAAATGTATAAAGTCTAGCTTTGGATATTGGAAGTGTTTTCTATCAACTACAAACTCAGCAGAGTACTGTATTTCATCAAACCTAAGATACCACAGACTGTAATATGTGGCATTATTTTATGTACTACCAGGAAAGAAAAAAAAAAGCTGCCAATTAAATTATAACACGTGATCAATTCCAGAGGAGTTAAAAAGAGGAGCAAATGTCTATAGAATAAAACATAACAGTATTCATCCATCTGGCTGGGATTTGAAAACACACATTTGTAGAAACATGACTTCTGGGAATTCAGAGACAATAATTCCAGAGACTACCTGCGATGAAATCAACCAAGAAACTTATCAAATCCATATCCCCGGGCCCCACATTGGGTCTGTGGAATTGGAATCTTTAGCAATGGACTCCAGAAATCCAGATCACAATTATCAGCAAATCCAATAGTGAACCTGGGCCCCCTCCTTCAGAAACACTCTGACTGCAGATCCTCAAGCCAGGGCTGCCCAGGGGTACGATGTGGCAGCATCAAAACCCAAAACGGGCATGGGAACGGCTTCTTTGCTCATCCAACACTGAGAAACGTGCTAGACAGGCTGCTATGTGCGCAGGGATGCCTTGGGGGAATACAGTGAAAAATATGCAAGTCCACGCTTCAAGTAAACTGCCAGCTGAGCCACCCACCTGGAGACGTGTTCTGGCTCTGGGGACCTGATTTACAAACTAGTATCAGCTCCAATGAAAAAACAAGCTTATCTTCATAGCCCGGGGGCACGACACTGCATTTAAGTTTTTAAAAAATGAGCTGTAGCAGTCGAGAACGGGAGGAGGGTAGCTGGCTTGAGATGTTTACTTGAACAAGACCTGGGGCTGTGGGGAGGCGAGGAGGGGGCTGGCGTGTGTGAAGGAACTTAACTACAGAACAAGCTCAGCTAGCAGAAGCGGCCTCCCAGCCAGCACACGCCTCACTCGCCTGGCGGGAGCGGAAGTGGGCCGGGGTGGGCTAGAGAGAGCAGCCCGTTAGCTGAAGCATTCCCCCAGCTCAGAGCATCCGACATCACGACAGAGGGGTTGGGAGGTGCAGGTTCACTGAGCACTTTGGTTAAGCTGACTTACACGCGCTTCTGCTGTATTTGAATTTTTTTCCCCTCATCTCACATCCAAAACTAACCTGGGCAAACACACGTCTCCCATGCCCACAATTCTGACGGAACCGAGAGCCTTGGCAACAGAAGGCTGAACACAAGCATCAGCCTCTGGTTCACCAACGCTGGTCATTTAGTTCCTTGGCACGAGGAGGCCAACCACCAGACGGCTTTCTGGCTAATGCTTCTCAACCGAGGCCGTCCCCGAGGCCCGGGCTGGAAGGAGAACCCTGGCTTGGTGCCCCCACAGAGCTGAGCGCCTCTCTTTCCCGGTACTCACCCCGCTCACAGGGACTGACTTGATGTGTCTCCACTGCTCAGGGCACGGGGGCCGTGTCTATCTTGCTCACCACAGAGACTCCAGCCCCTTCCACCACGCTGGCACAGGTAGGAGGACCCGGGATTGTTCAATAAGAATTAAATTGAAATGGAGCTCATCAAAGAACACATCGCGAAGGAGGTAAATCCAGAGGAGAATTTTTTGCAAGGAGGAACAGGAGTTTCTGAGATGGGACGAGAAGCCATATGCACAACACCACAGCTGAAAGACATTGGGGGAAAGCACCCCTGGGCCCCTAATGCTTATCTTCTTGAAGAGTCCAAGACGCAGCGAAAGCCCTCTGAGGGACCGCTCAGACATTACTGAGCTTCCAGTTCCCCGGGCTTCTTACGCACAGCCGGCCAGCTACACTAATTCCCGACCCGGGGGGGCTTCCCAGGAGCCTGAAACTCTGGTGGCAAAGGTAGGTCAAATAGTGTGTTTTCAGAGACACCGTGTAACATGCTCATCTGAACCCCTTCCTTCCTCCAAGGGCACTGTCTTCCTTTTCCTGCTCTGCTTTTATTGCAGGTTAAACCATCATTTTGTTTTGCTTTTCAACTTGCCATGCTCATACCTAGTGCTATTTAAATATATTTTTTATTGATTTCAAAGAAGAAGGGAGAGGGAGAGAGAGAGAAACGTCAATGATGAGAGAGAATCACTGATCGGCTGTCTCCTGCACGCCCCACACTGGGGATGGAGCCAGCCACACCGGCGGAGTTAAACTTTGCTCTCTTGAGCTGGGCCCGGAGGGACTGACTTTTAAAGGGGTAGGGGAGATTTTTGCCTGTTTCTGCAAGATGAAGCATGGCACTTATCTGAAGTGCCCAGACTGAGGGGCAATTATGGACTCGAGGACTTTTTAACCCAAGGAAACTGCCCTGCTGGTCAGTCTACCAAGGGACGACCATGGTCTCCCGCCTGGCCTTCCTGGAACATGACACATGCTCTGAGAGCTCGGTCTGATTGAAACCCAGGACACACTGCACAAAACCCATCTGTCAGGGAGTGGGAGGAGGGGAGGGTAGAGGTAAGAGAGAATTAAAATTGTAAAGCCAACATCACGTGGCTTCCTCCTTGAACTTTAATAACCCAGTGCTGCCTGTGGGCTCAGAAAAGCCAAACTCAATGGGTAGGGACAAGGGTTGCGCTGGTGCCAGGAAAACGCAATAAGACATAAATTTTATAAGGTAAGTAATGAATAAATGCCCTCCAGAAACAAAAAGCCTTTAACATCTCCGGAGTTGGCAGCCAGATGCCTGAGACGTTGGTTCAGTGCATCCAAAAAACGCACAACAGATAGGACCACCTTTTGGATGAAGTCATCGTCCAGGGCAAACAATAGCTGGGTTTTATGATTCAAGGAAGGAGGGGGAACTAGATCAGTATTTTCTTTGCCACAGCAAGATCCATTCGAATGCACACTGGAGGTTTTCCACGTGTTGGGCACAGTTTCCAGAATGTTTGTAAAGGAAACGCTCTGCAGACCGCCTTGGTCTCTGAAAGAGCTGTCTTTTTCCCGGGGAGGGGAGGGATCTGATCTGCCCCACAACGTTCGTTCTTAAGAAGACCCGCAGCTCCAGGTCTTCCTGCGGGTCTCCTGTGGTTCTGAAATGCAGCTTGTTATTGCTCTGCCCCCAGAAGTGTTGGAGGAAGTGCCTGTCACCATCGCTCAAAAATAAAATTGAATACGATGCTGGCAGAGAGCTCAAAAAACCAAAGGGATCAGCATTCTGCTGCCGTTTCCTGTTCATAAAACTTTATAAAAACAACCCACCCATCAAAGCAAAAAGCCTGCAACAATAGCTCATTATTCTCTTCCGAAAGGCTTGCCTCCGACCGCTCTCAAATTAGGTGCCATCACATTTCCTGAGTTATGGGCTCTGAACACACCACATCCCTTTCCTCCCTTCCGCGCCCCTACCCAACCTGGCATCATTCCTGAATTCAGACACTTCTCTAGTGCATGGGCTCCAGCGGAGAGAGGCCAGCATTCGCCTTCCTACCGGTCCAGAGACCAAGCACCTGTACCGGCTGGAAGCCAGAGTAATGGAGGCTTCCTTCCCTCAAATTCATTTTCATTTATTTCCTAGAGGAACTTTTCATATGGAAGGTGCAAAGTTACAAAGTGGGGGAAAACACACAAACCATAATAAACTGAAAAATAGTATAAATGCATTGCCTGGTGACATTAATTTTTGGCTCTAAAGTAAAAATGTGTGGAATATTCAACACCTCATCCTTTAGTACCTGATAGGATATAGGACAACACAAGCTCTAGAAAAAGAAGCTTAGATGCAAATACCGAGTTCAGCTTGCTGTCTATAGGACTTTAGACAATTTATTTAACTAGGCCAAACCTCAGTTTAATCATCCGTGAAATGGGGATACGAGAGTTTCAAGGCTTTAATGAGGTTTTAATGGTTTAATGAGTTAATACGTATGTCAGTGTTTTAGATACAAGGTAAACAAATAATCCACATTATTGTTACCTGTCTGGTATATAAAACACCCCACTCCCTCTGTTTCAATGAGTTAGAGAGGAAAAGATGGGATTTGGAGATCCTTGCTTCCAAAGGTGTTAATTCTTTCATTTAAACGAATGGTTTCAAATGCTGATTTTGTTACTGAACATACATCATGAAAGCAGCACAGTGAAGAGTCAGACTGACCTAACTTTGAAGGCATGGGGTCTAATACTGGTTCTACACCTAAATTTGCTGTGTGACCTTCGGCAAGGCAAGTAAACTCTCTGAGGTGCAGTTTCTTGAACTATAAAATAAGGAGATTTAAACAAAAATGCTTATCTTCCTAACCGGCGTGGATCAGTGTTTGAACCTCGACCTATGAACCAGGAGGTCACGGTTCGATTCCTGGTCAGGGCACATGCTTCAGGTTGCAGGCTCGATCCCCAGTGTGGGGCATGCAGGAGGCACGGGTCAATGATTCTCTCTCATCATTAATGTTTTTATCTCTCTCTCCCTTCCTTGCTAGAATCAATTAAAAAATATTTTTTTAAATGCTTATCTTCTATGATTCTATAAAATAGCAACAACTGATGTATACATGAAGTATTGTTTAAATTTTATGCTGTTTTACTTCAGGAAAGAAAATAAAAACAATAATGCTATTGACGAAAGCATCCTTGCTTAAAACCAGCAAGTTTGATATAGGCAGCCCACAGTTTGGGTCGGTTCAGTATAATCATATTTCACAAGGGGTCATCAAAAATTCATTTGTCAGGAAATGCATAAGCATATGGATTTCTCTAACATCAAATGGCTGAGAAAACAAGATTGAAGCAGGGGTAAGATCAATGGTGACCAATGAAACACTAAAAAGAAAATGCAGCGAGACTAAAAATGGAAGGGAACGGGCCTAAAATACACTGTCACTTAAAAATAGGCCCTTGGCCGCATGGTGCCGTGTTATCTGTACGACAACATTTGGTTCCTACTGTGTCCTCTTCCTACAGGCTGTTATGACTGTGAGAGCCCTCTGTTCCTTCAGTGACAAAGTCTTGCTGTTGTGTGGATCCCCCATCCCCCCTGCCAGGCATGACTTCCTCTCTGTCTTTGTAACAGGCTCTGCTTATGTCCAAGTAGCAGGGCTGCAGCCAGGTCTCTCCTGAGTACAATGCACAGACACAGACGGCTGCTGGTGAGAGATGAACACCAGGGGCTTCTCAAGGCTGAGGGCCCTGTGCACACGACCAGATGCCAATACAAAACACTTACACCGATGTCACACATTTTAAAAATCGGAACTAAAGACAAAGATGCATTGCAGCAACTTCTGAACAGTGCCTTGGAAATAACAGATGGAACCAGAGTTAGCCAAGAAACCATGCATTTCATTCTTCTTTATTCTGTGTCTTCCACTTGACTGTAAGCTCCCTAAGGGCAAGAATCATGACTCTTGTTCACGGTTGTAACCCCAGTGCTGGCAAGTGACCAGAGCTCAACCAGTGATGGCCAGAGCTAATACTGACTGAGGGTTTGCTCTCTGTTTGACTTTACAGGATGTATCTCTGATAATCCTCACAACAATCCAATGAGGTGGGGACATCTATTAAAGGAGAAACTGAGGCACAGGGAGCTTAAGCAACTTGACCCAAGTCTAAAGCTGGTAAGGGGCACAGCTGGGGTTTAAACCCAAGTACTTTGCGTCAGAACCTGTAGTTCCAATGATGAAGCGGAACATAATTTCTGCAGTCAATGCCAGAGACCATGATGCCGAGGGTCAAGGATGCGAGCCTATTAGCCATGTTGGAAAGAACAAGTGATAGTCAGAAGATCTGGGTTCAAACCTTAGCCCTGGACTTGTACATCAACTTTGGTCAAGTTGTGTGACCTCTTTGCTCACCAGTTTCCCCTGCTGGTTAATATGAGGTTGGATGGTCACTCAGGTCCCTGACAGTTGGAAATCCCAGATGCTAGAGTCACCCTAAACACACTCTTACATCCAGACAACTGCAGGTCACACGAGTGTGCTCCTCCATCCGCCTCCAAAATATCCTCAACAATCAAGCAAGTTTCTCAGTCTTCCAGGGCCTCGATGCCCTCATCTGCAATTAGAATACAATAGCACCCACTTCAAAGGGTGGAGGAGAAGATTATAAGGTAGCCAGGCAAGAGGCTGACACACAGCAGCAATTTCATAGACAGTAACTAGGTTTATTATGGTCCAGAAGAGAGCTTCGAGGTAAGTCTGGAGGAGGAAAAAAAGAAAAATCTTTTCAAAGCCCCTGAACCAAGCATCCCATCAAAAAGACAGTGTGGACACAAAAGATTTTAAATAATTTCTAAGAGTAGAATCCCCAGAGCAAAAAATCCCGTATTGGATCCTTTTTTCAAAAACGGGAGCAATGCAGACAGGTTTGAGTTGACTTTGGAGAACAAGGAACCACTGTGATTCGGGGAGTTATGTGTGAGTGCCAAAATGCTAGAAAATAATGTTCACTGCCATCTGCTCTATGGCAGGCCCATGACAAGCACATGACACGTGTTACCTTACCAAGTCCTCACAACCTGCTGAAGAGTGTTTATATATATAGCTGGTCATATATAGCTGAGGGCAAAGAGGCTCACAAAGGTGAAATAATGTGCTCAAGGTCACATAGCTCCCGATCTACACTAGAACTCGGTCTGCTAGGAACAACAATGTCCTTATCCACAGCTGCACAACCCCCCCCCCCCCCCCCAAGGAAGGAATGTTGGCCCAGGTCCACAGGGAAGCCATCTTTTCCCACAACAGGGGCAGGCGGCTTTATATGGAGGGTGTGCATGGCTCAAGCAGCCTCGGGTTTTAGTCTCAGTTTAGCCACAGGCTCCTGGGAGCTGCGGACAAATCATTTGATGTTCCTGGATCCTGTCTTGACCAATCAGAATGTAATGGATTAGAGTCTTCCAATCCAGGTCTTGTGGAACATTAATCACATTCATTTTATAACCAGGAGGTCAAGGATGAAAGGGTCAAGGCTTGAGCTGACCCTCTATCGTGACATCTTGGTTGGGGGAAGTAGTGGAACACACTTGCAAGCACGAATCCTCAATTCCCTTTCACCCTAAAAATTCTGCCATTCTACTGAATATGATGTGACAGAGGAAGAGAAAAGAAAAGAGGACCTCACGGGAATCATGGGGAAGGTTGAGGGGGGCTCACACTGATGCTGTGTTTATATACCAACCACACGGTACATCCCTAGCTTATTGGGATGCTGTGGGCAGATAATGGGGAGGAGAGCTAAGTCTCTCCTTTTGAAATGATCCCGACAGCACACAGCAAGCACTCAATAGATGCTGACAGAACTGACTTCAAAGGAAAACAGATCTGGATCAAATTGACAGAAGCCAAGCTGCTGCAGAAGATGTATGATTATGTCAACAATACCAACAGCAATGCCTTTCTTTTGTTCCCAGCCACCCGCTCAGCCATAAGCCACTTTCAAACTGAAGATCAATTCTCCTTTGTGCCGGTGAGCACACCTCTCCCAGGAGGGTAACGGCAGGTGAGCCCTCCCCCTGCCTTTAGCCCACACATTTGGAATCCGAACAAAGGTGAGCTGAGTGGAGCTAAGAATTCCTCTCATTTTCAATTGTATCGTTGCCCAGGGTAGTGACAAATATTGTTTCATGTGTTTCCAGCTTAGCTTTAGAGCTCAAAAGATAAAGTGCTTCCTCAAGAAAGAAAGAGAAGGAAGGAAAGAAAATAAGAGAGCGAAAAAACTTAAGCCACATATATATGACTTTTTAGAAAAAGTTAAAATAGCAGAGTCTTGTCCTCCCCAGAAAGGGGGCAATGTGCCCCGGCCTCAGACCTGCTGATGTCTCCATCTTGAGATCCCGGGAGTAACAACCTCCAGGAGTTCTCTTTGTACTTTTATTCTAAAAACAGGATTTCAGAGTAACCTCAGTTCATCTGATTCCTTGCTGATATTTCTTCCATGAAAACAGGTAGCCTCATGAGCCATGTTCCCAGCACACACACAGACACACGCACACACAGGCTGGCACATAATAAGATTTCCATACGTATTTGTTGACTAAATTAAAGAAAAAGATTCAGAAGATATGTACCGAAAGCCACCCACAGGAGTGGACTGATTGACTGTTAACTGACATTTAAAAAGTTTTATGTAACTTTGAACTCATGTCCTGAATAGCTCCTCCCTCCCTCCCCCTTCCCTGCCTCTTCAAATATCACCAATTATTCAAATCCCAGACCAAGTTCTTCTTCTGAGAAGCCTTCCCAAATCAACCAGCCCACTGGAGATGGTTCCTCCTTTTGAGTTCTAACAACCGTTACTACCACTCATTTTTCAAAATGAAATCACTTAACTTTTCAAAATTAAGAACTTTTCTTATTATCTCCCAACCTAGATCTCCTGAAGGCAGGGCCTTCCCACGCCTACCTCTAGGTCCCTTCTTAGGGCACAGGAGCAAAGAAAGAATGACTTCCAGAGCAATGGCTAATCTATTCAACTTCTTCCAACTAGTTTCATGGTCAGTTGAACCTTTGTGCTGTTCTCCTGTCGCTGGAAAGGCCAGTTACAATTGGTAGCTGGTCAATTGCATAAAACTCTACTGAGGGAAGGACTTTAAAGATGTGTTGTCCCCTTAAAAATTAAGGAAAATACTCATCAGACCTCCAGTTCTACTCACCAGTTTACAGAGAATATGAGGATCAAGGAAAAAGTAACACCATATCGGGAGAAAGCAATCCCTGATTCCGGAATAGAAAACATTTCACAAGACAAATGACCGAGTTCCTACAACAGATCAATAGCATGGGGAGAAAAGAGAGGGAGGGAGACAGAGTTTTACAGAATATTACCCATAAGAAATAGGTGGAGCATGCTGGGACCCTGATTCAAACAGGCCAACTGTACAAGAACCTCTTTGAGAAAAATTAACAAGAATCCTTTAATATCACCTACGATGCAGTCCAAAGGCAAATTTCAATTTGGGGAACTTGATGATACTAATAAATTCTTAGTAGTCTTAAGTTTGGCAGTTATGTAAGAACAATAAAACATCCCTATCAGGTAGAGAGATGTATACCGAAGTACTGACAAGTAAAATGATATGAGGATTGAGGTTTGCTTAAAGTACCCCCCAAAACAGTGTGGCGAGATTGCTGAGGCTGGATATTGGGGGGAAGGAGGTGCTAATTTTACTATTCTCCCTACTTCTCTAACATGGGCAGATCATAAGGTGTCATGTTTAACATACTAAACTGCCCAACTTAGAAAAGTTAGTTTCCAATGCTGGTGAGAGTACAGTGAAAATGGCACAATTACAATTGCTGATGACAGTAAAAACTATTACATCAAGACATGTCAGTATATACCAAGGGCAACACAAAAGTGCAAATGTTTCTACATGTGTGAATTTACCAAAAGAAAACCAAAATAAAATATTTTTAGTGCCTAGTCATTTAATAGTGATGAACCAGAAATAACAATAGGCTAGCTACTACATCTGGAGAACACACTATATGCCAGGAACTACGTGAAATGCTGTAGATACGTTCTCTAAACAACCCTTTGAGCAAAGTATTCTCCGTGCTATGTCCCTAAGAGGCACTACTAGGAAGTGGCAGAGCAGGAAATAGGGGTCAGGCTGGCTGCAGGCCCTGCACGCAGTTACCCTGAAATCTCAATGTCCAACAACAGAGGATGTTTAATTAAATTACAGGACAGCCCCTGGATAAGCACCGTGTAAACATTAACAAGTCCACGTAGGAAGTCAAGCAACGTGAAACATGCTGGGTTAGAAAGGCAGGAAGAGGACTGATTATCAGGGCACCTCTGCAGCCTGCCTATAAGTGGACAAGCGCGGCAGGGAAAATACACAAAATAAAAATCCGTGTGGTCTCAGAAGGGCAGTCTACCAACGATGGGCCATGTGGTTATGTTATTTTTTATAATGACAATAACGAAAGGGGAGTTACTGAGCTGAGGTGTGTGACCATGCTGATGCAAACAATTTTGGTTAGCGGGGTTTCCTTAAATTTTGTGAGCCATCAGTTTCTTCATGTATGGTTTCTGGCCCCTCCCCTTCTTTTTTGGAAGTCTACCAAAATTAAATAAATATATATTCTCTTCCTATCCCCCCAAATATCTTTCCAATGAGCTCTGCTAGGAATTCACCTATTTTGATCAGGAAGCAAGAATTATCCCCCAGTTTCCTCTTGCAGCAGAGGCCGAGTAAGATGTTACAAGATAAGATGGATGTCTTAGACATAACCCAGGAGGAAAAGAAGACAACATTGTAAATGAATCTACAAAGGACTGTTTTATGATTGAGGTTCCCTCGGAGTCTTGTGAAATCCTCTCACAGGTCATATATTATTCGCACGACTGAGAAAAGCTCCAGAAAACAGAGGTCCAGTTCTCCATCTTATCATGGTCCAGCCCAGGCACATCCTCATGGCACCTACCAGACTGCTAATCACCTCAAAATCCCATCCCGCTGTCAGCATCCTGGATGCTCTCCTCTTCCTCCCCGTCACCTCCCAGACAGACACATCTTATCCACTCCAGAGACAAGTTCACGGTGAGAACACATACAGGGAAGTGCTTTGGGATCTATGAGATGCTCTGAAGATGGGAGATTATCCTGATTAAGAATCTGATATGTGCCCTAGTGCGTTTCTTTGGCCACCAAACGAATTCCAGGGACGCTCCTTGGGGAAGGAAAAAAACAACTAACTAGATCACATGTGTCAAACACAAGGCCCGCGGGCCAAATCCGTCCCGCCAGGCCTTGCAATGTGGCCCGCACCGTGCTGTCATCACTGCACTCCGCTGCGTTTCCATCACAATGACAGTTTATGACTGTTCAGTAAACCATTCGGCCCGCGATTTAGGCTGGATTTTAGATTTTGGCCCCTTCTCTGATTGAGTTCGACACCCCTAAACTAGATCCTGGGTTATTTTAACTGGGAGAACCAGGGATGCCATACATGATCAGCGTTTTATAGCAAGGCTTCTGCAGGAAGCATTATCACTTGGAATAACGCACTGATCTGTGAGCCAAGCCACACGACCATTTGCGACTCTCTGTGGTGTTTATCAGTACCTGCCACCAAGATAACAGCTTAATCTTACATGGAGGAGGCAAGAATATTTTAGAGAAAGCCCTGCAAGATATTCTACTTAGAAAAGCTCAACAAAGAGGAAAGACTCGGGGAAAGAAGGGGTACAGAACAAGCTAGACAGCCAGCTGGAAGCGAAGACAGTCACCGACCCTGCAGGGAGTTAGTGCAACTTCTGCTGAAGATTATGGAAAAGCTACCGTTTCCAAGCTTCTGGACACCAGAGGGGGATGGGGGGGGGGGTGAGGAGGAGGGAAACACACACACACACACACACACACACACACACACACACACACGAGAATCTGCTGAACAGAAAGCTTTAAACAATTCAAGTTCAAACAAACAAAATTCCGGGAATTAGGGAAGAGAGGAAATTGCAAGGTGCTTTGCAAACCACAGCAAAGAGAAGATGTTTATTAAATGTCAGTGATAAAAATGCAGCTCTTGTTGCTGTGCAGTTTATTTCAGAGGGGGGGAAGGGTGAGGATAAGAAATGATCACAGTCGCAAATAATAATAGTAATTGTAAGAATAAATGATTGTATTCCTGGCAGCTGGCCCTTTGGACCACTTATTAGGGGCAGCACTTCTGAGTACTTTGTAAGCGTCATCTCCTTTAATCCTATGTCAGCCTGTGAGCTCAGACCTCCTAATGACCCCCTTTACAGATGAGGAACCCGAGGCTCAGACAGGTTCCCTAACTGCTTTGAGGTCACAGTGACAGGACTATGATTCAAACTCAGATCTGTTTAAAAGCTTGGCCTTTGAACGATTTACCCACAGGCATATATACTCACCAGATCTTACAGATCATTCTATTTTTTGAAGATCATGGATAATTCTAAAATTCAGAGCTGATGGCCAAATTGGTCAGTATCCTGGCTCCTTGCCTTCCTTCCTAAAGATAAGAGGAAAGGAATGGAATGCTAGTTCTGGAAAAGGTGGGAGGAAACCAATTATGAAAATCTGGGGATTCTTTTTTATTTATTATATGTGGTCCATCATTATCAAGAGGTAAATATACACCAGGATTCTGAGAGTAAGACACGTTAGTGGCATCCCTGTTCAAAGATTCTCCTAACAACGTTCACCTCTAAAAAGGAATGCAAAAACCTTGTGAGGTGACAAGGTCAGGGTTCCACAGCCAGCTAATTGCTGAGACGTTAGGAGCCTGGGCACTGAAGGTGAATTCTGACTCACCTTTGCTCTAGGATCCTGGGTGAGTAACTCTCTCTGAGCCTCAGTTTCCTCACCTATAAAATAGGGTGGGAAGAGGACACAGGGCTGCTGTGAGAACTGAATGAGAGGGTACAGGAAGGCATGAGCCCGGTGCTGGACACAATGTTAGCTACTGCTCTTGGCACAGCCAACAAAGCAGCCAGACCACTTCATTGACAAAGACCCCTGCACTCATGTCTCACTCCTCACAAGAGGTAGAACATTCGGGTGTGGAATGAGTACATGATTTGTAAAAGCACCAATTAAGAATCCTGCCTGTGCCCTAGCCGGTTTGGCTCGGTGAATAGAGCGTCAGCCTGCGGACTGAAGGGTCCTGGGGTTCAAGTCCAGGCAAGGGCACATGCCCGGGATGTAGACTCGATCCCCAGTGTGGGGTGTGCAGGAGGCAACCAATAAATGATTCCTCTCATCACTGATGTTTCTTTCTTTTGTTCTCCCTCTCCTCCCTCTCCTTCTCCTTCTCCTTTCCTAACATATTTAAAAAAAAAAAAAGAATCCTGCCCAATTCAAGATCTTGTTCTTTCCCCAAAACATAGTCAGTGGTCGAGAAGAGAACAATAGTTCTCTCTCTCTCTCTCTCTCTCTCTCTCTCTCTCTCTCTCTCTCTCTCTCTCTCTGTGTGTGTGTGTGTGTGTGTGTGTGTGTGTGTTTGGTTCTTTATTTTATTTTATTTTATTTTTTTAAATTGGGTTTTGGAGTTTGACAAACATTGATGGCAGCTTTCCAAAAAATTCAATTAGAAACTCGGACAGGTTTGGGCAGTTTTCTTTTGTAATGCTGGTGAGGACTGACAAAAGCTATTGCTCTTCACCATCACATGACATAACTCGGTGAGCCTTCATTTTTACAGGCTTAACCAAGCCCAACTGCTCCAGTCATGACACCTGGAGTAGAGTCTGAGAACAAGAAGTTCACGCTGCAGGGCACTCTGGGGCTTTGACTCGCTCCGCATCAGTCCCTCCCTCTTTTAATAGCAGTCCTTCCATCTTTGGGGAAACTGCCTCTCTCTCAGTGCTTGTCGTTTCAAAGCCCAGTCAGTCCCCTTGTGAGTACATGTGACTCAGGACTGGCCAACCAGCAGCCCCTCTTGCTGGTCACAGCAATTGGTTCAGGAAAGAGCATGAGAATCAGGCTTGGGATTTTTTCAGGAAGAACTGGGCAAGAAAGCAGCTGGAAATTAGAAGCAGGTAAGCTAAGAGCTGCTGGGAGCCATACTGCCACCAGGAAGGGAGGACATATCTGAGAATGGAACCACCAAAGAGAAATAAAAACCGAGAAGTGAAAAGAGACAAATTCCTGAGGAAAATGAGCACCTAGGAAAGTGAGCCATGACTGAAGGCAATAATCCTGGACTTTTCTGTTATGTGAGCATAAATTTCCTTTTTGCTTAAAGGAATTGGAGTTGTGTTTCTGTCACTTGCAACTGGAAACGTTTCTATTCAAATGCATACACAAAGGTCTTTACCGTATAAATGATAACTCGCCTCCTTGCTCTCTTACATTATTCAGGATTTACATTACATATCTATGCCTCACTTCCCTCAATGAGACTGTGAGTTCCTTGAAACTAGCAGACAAGTGTGATAACCTACTGGTTAAATAACACTTTTTGTCAAAACCAAACTTAGGATAGCTGAGGAATCATTTTATAAGAAAGCCAAAGAGAAGAATGTAGGAAAACATGAAGGATGCGTCACAGGTGAGCTTTTGGAAGCTGATGGCATGAGGAACCAGGGTCTCATGAGTATCCGAAGCTCCCTCCAAAAGTTTCATTTGCCTGATTATCCTCTCTCAGCCATCCACCACCCTGTACTTGATCATCACAGCAGACAGGAAAATCCTTATCAAAGCTTCAGGCTAGAGGTCTCCTTAGAACTGTGAACAACTTCCTACTCATCATGGTGACACCAATATACCTGCTTTTATTCTTTTTAAAAAAAAAAGTTTATTGCTGATTTTTTATTTATTTATTTTTTTTTTAGAGAGAGAAACATTGACTTGATCCACTTATCTATGCATTCATTGGTTGATTCTTGTATGTGTCCTGGCTAGGGCTTGAACACGTAACCTCGGTATATCAGCACGATGCTCTAACCAACAGAGCTACCCGGCCAAAAATGTTTTGAAGTGGTTTTTCTTTTTAAAGCCCATATTTCACACGGTATACCAGGAAAAACTTCAAATGGATCAAAGACTTAAATGTAAATGTGAAAACAAATAAATTCTAGAAAAAGACGGGCAAATTTCTTGGTGTAGGGAAGATTTTTCTAACTATGACTCAAAGTCCAGAAGAAAAGAAGACATTAATAGATTAAAATGTCACAAAATACAAAACACACAAAAACCCATCTGCCTGGCAAACACAGTAAAACATCGTAAACAAAGTCAAAAGACAAACAACAAACTCGTATCAGAAAGCTCTGATCTCCACAATACATGAAGTCCTTCTAGAAATCAAGAAGCAAAGGACCAAAACCATCTCTATAGGACTGTGTGTCATTAATATGAAAACAAAGCCATGTATAATGCCACTCCCCCTCCCCACCCCTTCTCACACACACACAGAATGACCCAGATGGTGCGGCACACCTCCGGCCAGAGGGCTAACATGAGGCCTGAATCACCCACAGCTCACTCCTCACCTCCAGGAAAAAGGAGGGAGAAACCGGATCATGCACCTCCAGGAGGACCTCCTGTGCAAAAAAATTCCTCAGAGAATCAAGAGATGACTCATGTCTACGTTTCCTCAGTTTCCCCAAAGTCAGTGAACCTACGCTATTTATATAGCAGTGGACACAAAGGAAGAGAGACACGTGGGAGCAATTTACCACAAGACTTATGGTGGTTACCTGGATGAGGGCTGTGGGGTGATTTTCCTGTTGGGTATTTTTTCCAGTGTTCTGAAGGAAGCACATTTTTATAAATTTAAGAAAGACTTTTAATTATTTTTAAAGTGAAGGGAAGTTATTGGAGTGATTTTTTTTTAAAAAATATGTTTTTATTGATTTCAGAGAGGAAAGAAGAGGGAGAGAGAGATAGAACCATCCATGATTAGAGAGACTCATTGATCAGCTGCTCCTGCAAGTCCCCCACTGGGGATCGAACCCACAGACCGGGGATATTTGACCGGGATCGAACCTGGGATCTTTCAGTTCACAGGCCAATGCACTATCCACTGAGCCAAACCGGCTAGGGCTGTTTTTGACTTTCTTGACACAGTGCAGCAGGCAAAAGCATCAAGCTTATAATCTGATTAATGCAAGCCCTCGTTTCCTTACTCCTCCCCCATCCTCTAAGCTTAAGAGGTAACTCCTGATAGTTGCATGAGGCCAGGTTCACAAATTTAGAAAGAACCAGGGGAAAAAAACAGATATTTGTTTTTGATGAGTCATTGGTGAAACGTTTCTAAAGGAATAAAGGTCACCTCTTACCTACATGGAAGGAAGCCTTGTGTAGAGCGGGTTTTGCTTTGCTTTTAAGATTCCTTCATACTCTCTTTGTGCACAGAAATGTTACACTAACTTCAACCCATTACTCTTTGGGGGGAAATGAGAGATAGTTGACATTTTAAATTACAAGTTAGTTCTGAAACCTTATAAATCCCACCATGGGATTATTCTAATTAACTGGGACACCCATTCATTTGACTCAACTCACTCAGTGATTTCATTCATTCAATGATTCAGTCACTCACCCACCCCACCCAGAGTCCCTACATCATGATCCTGTGCCTGGAGATACAAAGTGATTCCAACCCATTATGAATGACCCACACCTGTTCTGGAGACACAAGGCAGCTAGAGAAGATACAAGGAGAGCAAAAGTAAGTTCATGTTTGTGGGTACATGAAATACAGAGCTTATTCTTATATTATTACTTATTAATCATTGTATTATTGGTTATACAAACAACTGTAGACCTAGGTATTGCCCCACCTTGTATAAAGACACCGTGAAAGAGCCAGCAACAATGCAAAGAATTGGCCTGCATAAGTAGACTTGACTCTCTCCAGAAAGCCCGTCCTCCAGACATTCAACATGAATTCATGCTTTCAGAGATGCAGAGCCTGCGGAAAGTATGCTTTATTTGATAAACAAATGATTTCCTAAAGAAACAGTAGCGTCAGGATCAGAATCAGAAAGTTCAGAAATTTTATTTTTAGCTTTTGAAAAGACGGATGCTGAACTGTTAGTGAAAAAGAATAGTGATGCCTACATCCCAGAGAAGAGTTTAACCAAAAGAGACTTTATTTACAAGGAAGGGGAGGGAGCAAGCAAAGGATCCAGGCATTTTCCTTCTTCTGCGACCGTATTCTGAAAATAGCGTGACCAACCGAGTTTGTGGGGGATCACGCCCGTGCCTCTTGGTCCAGCGTTACCTCCACAGTCCCATCAGCCACGCCGACTGGAATTGACCGCTCAGTGGAATGAGTCTTCCTTCTTTAACTGGCTAGAAACCTTGCCAAGAAGTTTTGCCTGACAGTCCTCCAGGCGGGGAAAAAAAAAATGATAAAAGATGGTCCAATAATTACCAACGGGAAGAGGATGACACTCATTATTTCATGAAGCTATTTGAAGCTGGCAGGCAAGGAAATGCTGCGGAGGCAGAGCCTGTGGAAACCTGCCCCTGGTAAACCCTGGACTGCAAGGCCGTCACCTCTAGCCCATGAGGTCACAGCACACTGCAGCAGGTCTCGGCAGACAGCTTGCACCCCGCAGTCACTAAGTCCCCTGAAGAGGCTTACTTCTGACTGTGAACTCACCCAGTGTGAACACACAAGCGGTGATTCTGGGGGAGGCAGGGCGTGTTTCCTTTCCGCTGTATGTGCACAGCGGCTCAAACACCTCCTCTCTGCATCGTCAAGATTATAAACGCCCTTCGGCCGCTGGAAAATGGTATATTGTTAACACTCTGGTCAATGTGGGCCGTCAGAGCCCTCAAAGCGCATGGTTTTGATGCAACAATGTCACCCCCGGAAAGACAGCCTCTTGGATGTGTGCAGAAGTATAACTGCCAGACTGTTCATAACAGGATTATTTATGCTTTAAAAAAAAATAGAAACAACCTAAATAACTTTCTATAGGCGCTAAATATAGCCATAAAATGGAATATTATGTAGCCTTTCAAAATAAAGATATAGGAAAAAAACTTATCAATGTTTCTCAGTATAATAAACAAATATTTTTGTAAAGCATGTGGAAAACACCATGGGGGGAAATAATTAAAAATTTTACATAGGTCAGTGGTTACGTGGTGGAATGATAATTCAAATACATTGAAAGAACATAATACTAGGGTGACTTTTTTGGGGGGGTAAAAAGATCTACATAGTACAATCTGGATTCTATTAAATTATCACTGAACTTTGCATTGCTATCTATCAAAACCTGGTCAAAAACTGGGAATAAAAGGGTTGTTGAAAAAAATGTCATAATCCACATGCTAATATAGCCCATGTACCTAAGTTATAGGTATTTGTCCTCCCCGTAATTCTAGGAAGGCCACGTACCTGGTTATAAAGTCTCTAAAGGTTAGCAGCTGAAATACAGATGTGAGAAGGAGGTCTGTAACAGACAGAAATGCTGACGGCAGGAGAATACAGCTGGCAGCCTGGCAATGGGACAGGAGCTGGGAAAACTGTGGTGAGTGGACCAGAGGACTGAAAAAGCCTAAATTCCTGGGGTCAAACAGCCCTAAAAATCAAGAAGCCAATGCCACGCAGCAAAGCAAGATGACTGATGATGATTATGTTCACCTGTCCAAAGGCATAATACCTATTTATATAACTGGATAAATTATGTATTTGCAAATGTACATTTCAAAAGTGGGATTTTATATATTTATATATTGGTGTGTGGGTGAGTTTCCTTATCCTGGTTTTTAAAGAAGAATGTATGATGAAATCCAAATAGACTGTACTTTCGTTAGCAGTACTATATCAACGCTACTTTCTTGATTTTGACAAATGAACCAAGATTATGTAAGGTATTAACATTAAGGGAAGCTGAGGGAAGGGCATACAAGAACTCTCTGTACTATATTTGCAACTTTTCTATAAATCTAAAATTATTCTGAAGTGAAAGTTTATTAAAAATACAAAATAGCTCTGGCCAGTGTGGCTCAGATGGTTAGAGCATCATCCATGCATTGAATGATCATGGGGTTGATTCCCAGTCAGGCACATAGCCAGGTTTTGGGTTCGATCCCCAGTTGGGGCTTGTTGGGAAGGCAAATGATAAATGTCTGTCTCTGTCTGTCTGTCTGTCTGTCTCTCCCCCCCCCCCCCCCTTTCCTTCCTCTAACATATTCTTGGGTGAGGATTACAAAAAACAAAGAAGAATGAGGGCTTGGTTATTCAGACATAGTTCTCCACCCTGCACCTTCTCCCCAAATCTCAAGGGGTCTAGTAGCTGAGGCTTTACTGATTGGGTTTGCGGACGTTATTGCAAGGACCCTTTAGGGCTATCTTCTTTACACTCTGACAGCTCCTAGCAAAGAATCACATTTTAAACCTTTACCCGCCTGAGAAAAGGAGTGAGCAGAGTAGTAAGAACACGGGACTGGTCCCCAGGTTTGCAAACTCTGCTGCAGGATCCTGGCACCCTCAGGCCCGGAAGTGTTTCATCTGACAGGAAGCCCTTTAGGGATGACTTAAACCACCAGATCCAGGCATTATCTCATCTTGGCACTGTGTCAGCCTCTGCACTTTGCTAAGAGGAAGTGGGAGATGAGAGGCAGCTCACCTTGTTTTTAAGGGCATATTTTTAGTATGGTGAGGCAAAAAGGTTACTTTCTTTTGTTTGTTCATCCTCACCCAGCGATATTTTTTTCCACTGATTTTTAAGAAAGATTTTTTATTGATTTTTTTACAGAGAGGAAGGGAGAGGGATAGAGAGTTAGAAACATCGATGAGAGAGAGTCATTGATCAGCTGCCTCCTGCACACTCCTCAGTGGGGATATACCTACAACCAAGGTACATGCCCTTAACCGGAATAAAACCTGGGACCCTTGAGTCCGCAGGCCGACACTCTATCCAATGAGCCAAACCAGTTAGGGCTTCCATTGACTTTTTGAGAGAGTGGAAGGGAGGGGGAGAAGCAGAGAGAGAGAGAGAGAGAGAGAGAGAGAGACATCAATGTGAGATTCCCACATGTACCTTGACTAGGGCCGAAGATCGGGCCTGCAACCAGGGTACGTGCCCTTGACTGGAATCGATCCTGTGACCATTCAGTCCCAGGGCCAACACTCTAACCTCTGAGCCAAATTGGCCGGGCAAGAGGTTCCTTTTTAATATCGTCTTAGACATTCTGCACAGGAGAAGTGGAGACTTTCTCTGAAAAACTATAATGAAAAACCCAGGCTGTGCTTAGGAGAGCAGCCAATGGTCAGCAACAGGGAAAAACACTGCTCCAGAGGGCCATAAATATTACTGTGTCCAATGTGCACTTGCTCTTTAATGACCACATAAAAGCAAAGGTCCCAGGACAAGACAGGGTCTGTGTTCCTACAGGCTCTCAGGGAGTCAAGGCGGGAGTGGAACAGAGATGTCATCCAGTTCCCACATTTCACAGATAAGAAGGTTGGGAGTCCAAGCATGCTCCCATCAGACATCTCCCTGTTAAAAATATCTCGGTTACAACACACATTCCCTGAGCCGCCGTTCATTGTTTACACGCTTGTCTCTCACAGGAGATTAGAAGTGTGTGCTGGCTGAGGAGCTGAGTGCGGGGAGCAGCAGCAGCAGTCAATAGAAGGCTGGAAGTCCGGTGCTGCCCTGACTCATCTTCCCAGGGACCTCTTCACTGCACCCAATTATAACACTGAGAAGACAAATCTTACTCTTTAAAAAAATATATACTTTATTGATTTTTTTACAGAGAGGAAGGGAGATGGATAGTTAGAAACATCGATGAGAAAGAAACATCAATCAGCTGCCTTCTGCACAACCCCCACTGGGGATGTGCCTGCAACCAAGGTACATGCCCTTGACCGGAATCGAACCTGGGACCCTTCAGTCCACAGACCAACGTTCCATCCACAGAGCCAAACCGGCTAGGGCCAAATCTTACTCTTGAAAGGATGCAAAATCAGACAGGAGTACAAGGGAAATTCACTAGGTGATATATTATAAAATGAATACCATGTGTTCAAAACTTCAAAAAAGTATTTATTTTATTAGATAAAGACTAAAGTAGTATTTTTTTTCCTTCTTTTTAAAAGGTAAGAATGCCTGTGATGTTGCTTTATTAAATTTCATGGGTAGGAAGGTTTACTGAGCTAGAAAAGGTTTTAAAAATAGTGAAACAGCCCAGCCGGTGTGGCTCAGTGGCTGAGCATCTACCTGTAAACCAGAAGGTCATGGTTCTATTCCTGGTCAGGGCACATGCCCGGGTTGTGGGCTCAATCCCCAGTGTGAGGAGTGTAGGAGGCAGCCTATCAATGACTCTCTCTCATAAATTATGTTTCCCCCTCCCTTACTCTCTAAAATCAATATATATATATTGAGTAGCTGAGTAAACTTCACTTTTCTAAGTACAAAATTAACTAGCAAGCACTAGAGGGAGAGCACATATATAAGCTGGGACAAAAGTAGGGTTATAGTTGTGAGTACACAAAACAACAGTTTTTTCTTATATGATTATTTATTAACTAGAGGCCTGACACACAAAACTTATGCAAGGGGCTCAGCCTTCGCACGCGGGCAGCTGCCTCGGCCCTCGCAGCCATGGTGCCTGGCTTCGTCCAGAAGGTCGTCTGCATGGTCGTTCAGCTGTTTGGCCATCCGCTCTAATTAGCATATTGTGCTTTTATTATTATAGATTATTGTAACATTGCCCTAGTTGGTGTGGCTCAATCGGTTGGAGGGTAGTCCCATACACCAAAAGGTGGCAGGTTCGATTCCCGGTCAGGGCACATACCCAGGTTGCAGGTTCAATTCCTAGTCAAGGAGCATGTGGGAAGCAATTGATTGATGTTTCTCTCTCTCGCTCTAAAAAAAGTCAATAAAAATTTTAAAAAGTATTATTTTCCATATGAACAACTGTAACCCTATTTTTGCCCCACTCTGTTAGAGACTCCACCTTCACAAAGACCATTTAATTAGAAAACTTCTATGCCCTTCAGAGAAGCCCTGTAATCACTCAGAGTCTGTGTTTTACCCTTTTCAGCCATCACATTGTTTTGAAATAGGTAATTCCATTAAAATGTTAACACAAAGAGGACCAAAAAGTAATAGCACCATATACATACAGATTTCCAAAATGAGAAGTTGAGCACTGAATCCTCACCAAAGGATGGCAGCATCTTTCACTAGTATAGATGTTATACTTACTCAGGGTCTTCGCATTTGTCTTATTATTTGCAAAGACATTTTTCTTTTGCTAATAGTTGTAAGTACTACACATTTTGCTAATAGTTTGTAAGTATTACACTTAGATATTAGCTCAGGTAATCCTCACAACTGCTCTATGACACAGAAACTACTATAAGTAAGCCTACTTTGCGGTGGGGAAATTGAGTCTAAGAAGGTTAAGGCAAGATTTGAAGCCAGTTCCTCTCCAAAGCCCACGCTCATCACACGTCTGACAATGTTTCCCTCAGCATGGCCCATGCAGACTAGCAGACTGTGAAATATCATATGAAGATTCACATGGATAAACAGATTTTTAATAGTTAAAAATGTGTTTATTTTAATGCAGATTAGGAAAAAAGGTATTCAACAAACTTGGATCTTAATGCTTAGGACCGAGCTAATTTACTGTAAGTTACATACCAGTGTACCGGTTAATAATGTGGATTTTTTTCAATAGATGGAGTTACACATATGTTGAGATATATGCAATTTGATAGTTATGCACTTTTGTTGTATTTACAGCAAGCTTCAAAACTTCCTATGTCAAATTTTCTGAAGGTGTTAACATCATAGATATTTTTACACTTAAAAATGTCAAATTTCATGCCCCCCAAAAAAGAGCATTTGTGGAAAGTTTTTATTCATTATTTTGAAGAAAAGTGCTGCTGAAAGTTATCGTATACTTTGGGAAGCGTATGGAACATGCTCCATTTCAAGATCCTGGTGAATGCTGGTTTAAACACTTTAAAAGTGATGATTTTTATGTGAAAGAGAAAGAATGACTAGGTAAACCCACAAAGGTTTGAAGACCAACAATTATAAGAATTGGATGAAGATGCATGTCAAACTCAAAAACAACTTGAAGAAAGATTAAATGTTGCTCAGCAAACAATTTCCGATCTTTTCCAGTAATGGGAAATATTTTAAAGGAAGGAAAATGGGTGCCATGTCAACTGAATGAAAGACAAAGGGAAAACCAAAAAGTCATCAGTAAAATGTGTGTGGTTTTTGTTTTTTTTTTTGTTTTTTTTTTTTGCATTGAATTGTGACTGGCGATAATAATTTTTTTGCACTGAATTGTGACTGGCGATAATAGGGATAGAGTCCATACCAGACTCATTAGACTGGTTATCAACGAGGTTCATCAGTCTGGACACTAAATGATTCCTAGTAGATGCCTAGAACCAATACTTTACCTTCAAAGAAGAGTTTCTTTTCTTAGCCCTCTCTTCTCCATCAACTATCCCTCCTTTCCTCCCCTCTCCCCCGCCTACCCAACACAGACTCATCCGGCCCTGGAAGATTACCTAACACAGGTGCAGTGATGAAGCACAGAGATGTCTGGGAGGAAGCCGACCTGCTCGCTCATCTCTGTCCCGAACGGCTCATCGCGGACTCTCCGCAGAGTGGCCACAGCTAACTCCTGAGCAAGGACTCTAATCAGACAATGGCCAGACATCAAAGACATAGCTGATTTAGAAATCTCAAAGGGGGAGGGGGGAGGAGAGAGGGGGAGAGAAGGGGTCCACATGGTGATGTGGTATTTTTAGTCCTTCCTTTTCTACTTGTTGAAATGACTTACATATAACTGTGACTTTTGGCTGGGCTAGTCATGAGGTGGGCTGACTTTGTGTTCGATACTCAACTACTTCAAAAGGAACTTCTAATCACATAAGTAACACATAAATACTTTCTTCTTGTAGAAACTTAAAATATTAAAGATTAGACTCAAGTTACCCCAGATTGCCAGTGGGTCCAATAAATTTAGGGTGTTACCTTTCAAGGTGTTATGCTCTCAATTAATTTATCTTTAAAAAATAAAATGAGCCCTGGTCAGGTAGCTCAATTGGTTAGAGCAGTGGTCGGCAAACTCATTAATCAACAGAGCGGCAAACGTGGCTCACGAGCCGCAGTTTGCCGACCACTGGGTTAGAGCATCACTCTGATACACCTAGGTTGCGGGTTCAATCCCTAGAGCACATACAAGAATCAGTCAATAATATGAATGAATACATAAATAAATGAAACAACAAATCAATGTTTCTCTCTCTAAAAAAATAAAACCAATAAATAAAAATTTAAAAATAAACAGAATTGCTTTTATCTTTTTATGTGGTTTAGTTTAGCACACAAATGGCATCATATTCTAATTTTTGTGACTTGATATTTTTATTGTAACTTGATGTATTAAATTTACCAATATATCTTGGCAATCTTTCACCTCAGATCTACCTCATGTTTTCCCATTTCTTTTTCCCATTCATTCATTCATTCATTCTTCCTTCTTTCCTTCATTTCATTTCTTTTAAAAATTGCTGAATTGTATTCCCATAGTGTGTATATATGTGTTTTTTTTATTTTTTTTATTTTTTTATTGATTTTTTACAGAGAGGAAGGGAGAGAGACAGAGAGCCAGAAACGTCGATGAGAGAGAAACATCGACCAGCCGCCTCTTGCACATCCCCCACCGGGGATGTGCCCACAGCCAACGCACATGCCCTTGACCAGAATCAAACCCGGGACCTTTCAGTCCGCAGACCGACGCTCCACCACTGAGCCAAACCGGTTTCGGCTATATGTTTTTTTTTATCTTAAAAGGTGAAAATATCATGTAATTCAACCCTTGGTTTTTCTATAATACTTTTTTTTTTTTTTTTAACAATAGCTTATTGATTATTTTTTAAAGAGAGAGGAATGGGGGGAGGGAGAGACTACCAGGGATTGAGCCTGCACAAGGGCATGTGTCCTTGACCAGGAATCAAACCAGCAACCTCCTGGTGCATGGGACGATGACCAACCGAGTGACACCGGCCAGGGCATAGAACACTTTTCTTAGAGAACAATGACACAAGAAGCAACTCCCTTTTAAGTTCTATGGTTTCTGGCTCCTGAAAAACTGCCACTAGAAAGACCTACGGGGTACTCAGGCATGGTAGGACAACCATGTGAGGACAGAGCAAGCACTCGAACCTCTGCAAGCCAAGGAAAGAGGCCCCAGGAGAAACCAAACCTGCTGACACCTTGATTTTGGCCTTCTTGCCTCTGGAACTGTGTGAGAATAATGTCTGTTGTTTTAGCCAAAAAACAAATAAGCAACAATTGCCACAGATTTCATTTCAGGAAAAATAATACATGGATAGCAATCTGAATGAGGGATCAACCTGAGTTCCATAATTCCTGGTTCAGTGACAGGTTAATAGGATACAGAGTCAGGCAGAATCCTAACTCATGGTCTTGTTAAACAACATCCTTGAATCTCAGACTCATAATTTGCAAAATGAAGATAATATTCACCTGTCAAGGTCACTGATAAGACTGTCTAAGAAAAGGAAATAAAGAAAGCAAGCACTTAGTGCATGACAATTATTTAAATCTTCATGGCCAGTTCTGCTCAATAGTGGAGAATGCAAATCAATTTCTATTATGTAAGATTTTCAGTTTATGTTAAAAATTATTATGTCCAAGTTTCCATTGGAATATCTTATTAGTATGGATACTACACCTTGTGGAATTGTAGGTAGGAAAACTGAGACAGAAAACTACACTCAAGGTAGATTCACCATGGTACCAGGATTAGCTTTTTTGAGAACCATTAAGTTCCTTTACTTGTGGTTCATCATTAAATTAATAAAATAATGCTTGAAATTGCTACCCGAAGCTTCTCAGCAGGTATCTGGAATCCTGCCTGCCTCTGTTAATTTTCCTCAAATGACTATTATTCAAATTAGTTGAGTTAAACAAATTAGAGTTAAGAACAACTAAAAGGAGCAACATCTTTCAGGGAAAGAAGGTAATATTTATAAAATGAAACAAAACAGCCCTGCTGGTGTGGCTCAGTTGGTTAGAGTGTCATCCTGTGCACCAAAAGGTGGCAGGTTCGATTCCTGGTCAGTGCATATATTCAGGTTGCAGGTTCAATCCCCAGAGTTGTACCAGAGGCAACCAATTGATGTTTCTCTCTCACATTATGTTTCTCTTAATTTCAAAACAAAAAAACAAAACAAAACAAAAAAGAAAAAGAAAACCAATACCAACTGCTGTTGCTACCAGGATGGAACTAAAATAACCAGCCTGAAAGAGTTGGTGGGGATTCTGGATCAATTTCCCTAGGTGGTCTTGTGACAACAGCAATGTTTTCTGGGAGTCCTGCAGGCTGTAGTCCCTTCACCCTCTTCTCTGTTCCATCGCCTCCACCAAGTCACTGAACCTCACAGATGGCAGACAGCCTCCTGGGGAGGCCCCTGTGACCCCTGCCTTCTTGTGTTCATGCTCTTGAATGATTCCTTGCTCTTGAGTAGAGGCTGGCCTATTAATTTGCTTCCAGAGATATAGAATATGGCAAAGTCACAGCATGTACATGACTATGTGTATGTGATTACATGATTACGTGTAAGACTGTAAGGCTCATATTTCTCCTTTACTGGCACTGAAGAAGCAAGAGGTCAGGTGGGGAAGCCCAGGTGGCAAGGAGTTGAGGGCAGCCTCTAGCAACTGAGGGCAGCCTTGGCCCAATAGCCAATAAGAAGCATGTGGCTCTGCAATCACAAGGAACTGAATGCTGCCAACAACCACGTGAGCTTGCAAGCAGATCCTTTCCCAGGCCAACCTCAGATGAGACCACAGCCCCGGTCAACAGGTTGGTTGGTAGACTTCTGAGAACCGAAAGTAGAGGATCCAGATAAGCTGCATCAGACTCCTGACCCACAGAAACTCTGAGATAATAAACATGGGCTGTTTGAAGCTGCTTATGTGGTGGTAATATTGTTAAAGATAACTAATACGTCACATTTGCTTCCACTCCTCCATCTGAACCCAGGGGTGAAACCATAGAGAGCCTGGTCCCACCAGTAAGGAGAGAGCAAAAATCTACAACAGCACTCCAAAGCCTTCTTAATAAAGTCTTTTTATGAACAGTATTGAGTTGACAGGTTAAAATAAACCAGAGAGAAAAGGTCTGTTGCACTTTTAAAATAACGGACCTTTAATCTTACTCAGCTAGCTGACTTAAGGGTTCAAAAATCTACAGCAGCAGTATTGGGCTACCGGGTCTATTTGATGATCCCTGAATAGAAATGAGACTTATTGCAAACATTGGTGCTGTATGCTGTGTTTCTTTGTTCATTGATTTTTCCTGTTTTGGTCACAGTGAGACAGAACAACATACATTTTAACACACAGAACTCCGTGAGGAAACGATCTACCTGGGAGATTTTCCTGACTTTCTAATGGATTGACCAGCTGCCAGGCCCTGACTTCATTAAGCCGCTCTCTCAGTTCTTGACCTTCTGAAAAGACCAATTCAATCTGATCATATCCTTCCCTCCAAAGCCTCCACGGCCTTCAGAATTAGAGCCAGACTCCCCAGCAAGGCCCCAAGGCCAGGTTTGCTGAGCAAATAAAGAAAGAATAAAGACATGTGGAACAACACTTGTCACACTGCACTGCAGTTGTGATTGCTCAATGCCAAAGACCGTATCTCACGCATCTTCACTTCCCCAGTGCCCAGCACAGCTCTGGCCATGTAGCAGCTGCCCCTAAACCTCTAACGTAAGGCTGAAACAAAAAAGCAGCTTCACTCTCCATGGCTCTAAGGATCTCTGAGTTTCCTTAGTTCTGGTAGCCTGCACTAGTGTAATTGAATCCAGCCTGCCCAAGGTAATCAATCTATCCATTATATAATAATACTACGCAGTAGGGGCCCAGTGCACAAATTCGTGCACCTTGAAAGGAACTGTGGGCCACAAGGCTATGGTGGGCACAGGGGCGGGTCTCAGCCCATCCTCTGTGCCCCTATCCAGCCCCTCCCGCCATGGCCCTTGGTCCCCCGTCTGCCAGTAGCCCTGCTCCCATTGCTGCTGCTTCCAGGCACTGATGGCGCCAGGCCCACTCGCACTGGCCGGCACCAGGAGCAGGTACAAGCGGGGCCAGTGCTGTTAGCAGGTGTGAGCTGCGGCTGCTAATCCAATTGCCCCTCAAGAGCAGAGAGAGGTGAAAAAGCCCTGAGGGGTGATCAGAGCCGGCAGCCACCACTTGCACCCACTGATGGCGTCAAGTGATCAGGACTAGTGCCTGGTGCTGGCAGGTGTGAGTGGCGGCTCCGGCACTGGCAGCAGGTGTAAGCACGGCCAATGCTGGCAACAGATCTGAGCACCTGGTGGAACTGCAGCACATGGAAGCAAAGAATTTTCAGTAACCACAGAGGCTCGCCCCGATGATAGCAACTGGTGCCCAACCTTGGTCTGGTGCCCCCACTGACCTGCTTCACCATCCCACTGTGGCCAATGCCCATCATGTTCCATGCTCTGCCGCCTGCTGCCATCACCTGCCATGTTCTGTGCGTGCCCCCTGGTGGTCAGTGCACGCCATAGCAACCAGCTGTTCTGCTGTTCGGTCTATTTGCATATTAGGATTTATATATATATATATATATATATATATATATATATATATATATATATATATGTTTAACAATTACTAGAAAACTTCTACTTGAGTCCATAACAATTTCCTCTTCACTCCAATCCAAGGGACTTTTACTTATCCCATTCATTTGCTATATTTTACTCTCCTGCATACCTCAAAGGAGCACAAGACCACAACACAATTGAACAGAAATGTAGAAATCATAAAATGGAGCTGGAGGAAACAGGAGTAATGAAAAGACCAGGTCATATGTCCAAGAGCTTATGTTGATACTGAAAGTGGACTGTCGGGTCGGCAACAATTAACAAGAGCTAATTGTTAGGGTAAAAGTGACTAGAGACCTTCCGGGCCCAGGTGTTGTTTGTTCAAAAGGTACATATTTATAGAAATTGCCGTGAATGGGCTCTAAGTATGTGTAAGCTGTTGGGTTTGCTGCCTTGAATGCTCTTCTGTATACCAGAAATTATATGGTGCTCCTTCAGAACAGGGTTTGTTCAAGGTATAACTTCATAACCTTTCCCCATACGCACAGTCACCCCTCTTCAGATCCAGGCTTTGACCAAATGTATCCTTAGTGGGCCCAGGGCCTGTATCCTGTCTCTTTTCCCTCCCTGTCAAAGCTCTAGAAGCGAAGACTCACTCATAAGGACACAGTACTATTCAAAGTGCTCCTTTTCATAGGCACTTACATTTTAACAAGGAAAACACCATCGTTACAAAATTTATTGACAAATTGTTTTCCCATACACCATCTTATTTGATGCCCGGTGCCCAGCACATGGTAGGCACTCAGTTGCATTTACTGAATAGATAGATTGAGAAACAGGGGCTCAGAGAGGTAAAGGGACCTGCCTAAGGTCACACAGTGGTCTGAGGCAAAACAGTGGAGGGAGGGGGGCACAGATTTTCTGATTCCACATTCCAAGCTTCGTTTATTCCCACCAAGTCACAAACTATAGACAGAAAGATTCATAAGAATTTCAATTTGTGGGGGAAATTTCCCAACACTACAGGATTTATTTCATGAAAGCAATTTCTTCTGCTCTGCAGCCAATTCACCCCTACCTAAATTGCGGCATAATTCTAAGAATCAAACTCATAATTCCATCCCAGAATTCAGCCTCATCTCGAACCTTCAATTCAGTTCCCCAAGTAGTTACTGGCCAACTGTGCTGTCCACACACGTAAAGTGCTTCCGAGGTGAGCAGCAGGCTGAGCATTTCCTCATCTCTTCCTTCAAAGAGTCTCTTGTTTTCCGAGGATTGCTTGAAAATGGTGACCCTCCACTTTCTGAAAAGTTGAGGCGTCTCTAAGAGCATTTACCTTTCATTTTTATAAACGGGAGTTGGGCCCCACCGACTTGGGGCAGAGAAGGGGGTGGGTGGGAAGGGGGAAGGATGACCCAGGTGCTGCCCCCTCGGAGGCTGTGAGGCACAGGAAACAGCACACAGACATCACAACGTGACCAACACCGTGAACCAGAGAGAAAAGTTCACTGTGGAGCAAAGCAAGGCTTGAGCTGAGTAGGAAGGAACTTTGCGGCCAAAAAAATACTGGTGTTGTGACATTTAAACTACCTTTGGGTTTTATTTATAGATTAAATGATATGATGCTCAAATGTGATTAAGATTAAAAATTAAAAGAAAGAATGTGCGAATGGGGGAAAGGTAAAAGAAAAATGGTAAGCAGTGGGTTAACTATTGAAGCTGGGTAAATCAGTGTATGGAGGTTTCATCATACCAGCCTCTCAAATTCTGTGTATGCTTAAGCATTTCCACAAGGCACAAGAATAGAATAGTTGGAGAGTCAGGTCTAAGATGTGCCATGGGCTGGCTCCGTGGCTTCAGGCAATTCCCTTAAATTTTCAGAGGCTTGGTTTCTCCAAATGTATACTGGCTACGATATGCTCTCACTTAAAGGGCTTTTTGGAGATTTAAATAATAATAAAGTATATGTAAAGGAACTGGTACCACTTCTGGGGGGGAAAATGAAGAAGCTCAACAAACAGGAGTTACTGCTGCCATCATGTAATGGAAGTTACCTGGGGGGAGGGGAGCGAGAACAGCACTCAGCTCTCCCACTAAGACATCTCAACGCACACGCTGTGCAGGTGGCTTCTAAAAAAGACCGGACTGAACCGTAATTATTATCAGCAGGTAGCCAGCTCTTTATTTAGTAAAACCATAAAAGAGATTTATTTTTACCTTAATTGTAGTGAGCCAAGCCTCATTACCTCCCACAGACATGAGAGCCAGCCTTTTCTGAAGCGACTTCAACCTATATATCCCAGGGATTACAAAATATCACCTACGTGTCCTGGGTCCACAGAATCATATGGCCTTTCACCAGAAATGTGCATAATTCTTCTTCACATGGTTTGCATGGAAAGCTGGAACTCTGACTTATTAAATAAAAACAACGCATGCTCAAGGAGGCTCTTTTGTACATGCATACAGCACGGTTTAGGGTAGTCTCCGGGTTCATTCTAGCAACGCAGAGTTACACTTTGATAGAGTTTCTTTCCCTGTTTCAGCCTCATTCTTTTCATCTGTAAAATGGGGACAGTAATAAGTAAGTAGCAACTTCTCAGGATCGTCGGAAGGCATGAAGGAGAAAATAAGCCATACAGTAAAAGTTCAATGCCGACTAGCTGCTCTTATTATTCATGTACCATGACCTCAGGAGAAAGTCCTCACATTGAATCCCTCCCTCCCTCCCATGATGCCTGTGGCCTGTTACCTTAAAGATGATGTTTTGCCAACTCCCATAGCCCAAAATAGATGGTCCCTCCCCATCTCTGGGAGAAATAAGAAACTTAGCAAAGAAAACACACTTTTTTTTTCTTTCCCCTATTTCTAGATATCAATCTTAAAGTAGCACAAAGAGTGGAAGAGTGTGTCTCAAATCCCATTTTTCAACTTGGGTTGGCTGTTTCTAGAATTTGGGAAACAATGTATTCTAAAAATACCGTGCTGCCTCCCTCCACCCCCCCTCGAAGGCTGCCTCAGCACTGCAGGTGGGACATGACAGCTGAAAGGGCCTTTGGAAAACATGCCTTACAGAATGTAGCCCCGTGCCTCAGATCTTATCAATTTTGGCCCCAAATCCAAAACTAAGTTGCTTGATGCCTTTTCTGAGTTTTAAGCAGTGCTTCTCCCACCCAGCAATGCATCGCCAGACACTGCTCAGCAGAGTTTTTAAGCCCTATTTTTATTTAATTGATGCTTTTCCACATCATCCATCATATGTAGGGACAGGCCCTGTGGTTCCTGGAATTTTTGAAAATACAGGCAGGCCGTCCTCATCTGATGAAACAGTCGTGTACCAAGATTTCTTTGTAAACTTAGTTATTTGGAACTTGAAATGAGGTTTCCGCTCCCCACCCTCCCTCAACCGCCCCATGCACAGAAAACAAAGCCATCTGAGATATAATTATTAAAAAGTGAATTGTCGTGTTTATGTATTTGACAGCTATATGCAGTGCATAGTGTTTACAATATACCTGCCTATCACTATGTGAGGCACTTGGAGAAGGTCCAATTAAACATACAGTCCCGGTCCTCAAGGGGCCCCAATTCTGCTTTCTACTTATCAGTCATAGAGAGCTTATGAATGCCAGGTCCTGTGCTAACCACTTTGCAAACATTAACTCATTCAATCCCTATAACAACCATATGAGGTAGGTATTATTATTATTATCCCCATATACAGATGGGGGAAACTGAGGCACAAGAGAGGTCAAGGAACTTGTTTAAAGTCATGTGATTAATAAGTGATAGAGTGGAGCCCAAGAAGCCAGGTGGTCTGGTTCCCAGATTTACCTACTTGCTTGTCTACCACGTGGCCTTCCCATGAGGAGAGGCCCTCAAATTCCACCTGAGATCCTCAGCTGTGTGCTGGGGTGGGGTCTGTGTCCCCCATGTTTCCACTTCCTCTGTAAGGTACTCCTGTCCCTTCTTCCTCCATCCATCTCTGCTCCAGGGACTGACAGAGACCCCTGAACATCACCAAGGCCTCCTTGCTGCCCTCCCTCCGCTGTCTGTCTCCAGCACACTGGATTCCACTCAAAACCCACTTCCTTCCTTCCCACCTTGTCATGCCTCACCTGGAGGTGATATTATAAATACCTCCTAATGGGCTTTCCTTTCCGCAGTCTTTCCTCTAATACCCTCTTCTCTTTTTAAATCCTCACGAAAGGTATGTTTTTATTGATGAGGGAGGGAGGGAGGGAGGGAGGGAGGGAGGGAGGGAGGGAGAGAGAGAGAGAGAGAGAGAGAGAGAGAGAGAGAGAGAGAGAGAGAGAGAGAGAGAGAGAGAGAGAGAGATAGATATCAGGTGCCTCCCAGGCTCCCTGACTGGGGATTGAACCCACAATCTGGGTATGTGCCTTGACTGGGGATTGAACCCGGGACCTTTTAGTGTACAGAACAATGCTCCAACCAACTGAGCTACATTGGCCAGGGCTCCTTCAATACTCCTTTTTCTTAAAAAATAAACAAAACCTGTTATTAGTGTGGATTGTTGGTTTTTTTGGGTTTTTTTTGGTGTGGTGTGGTGTATGTGTGTGTGTGTGTGTGTGTGTGTGTGTGTGTGTGTGTGTGTATAAGTAACACATGATCTTTGCAGAAAAACCAGAACATACAGAGAAGCAAAAAGAAGAAAATTAAAATCACCCAAAGCCTATCTTTAACAAATGTTTAATGAAATCATTTCAGATCTATCTTGTCTCTTTATATATAATGTGTACACCAACATTTATCTATGAATCTACTTTTTTACAGTGACTCAGCATTATTACAATGATTGGATCACATCACCTGTGGGGCAGAAAACTCACCTTCAGTGGTTCTTGATGGAGTGTCACCTAGTAGGAGCCTGCTGTCACCTGATCTGCCGGGAAAGGGTCCAGCGGGGCCTGAAGACCTGAGTCTCCCCATCCCCTCTTACTCATCCCGCTCCTACCAGAGTTTCCCAGCCTTCGAGTTTGTTAGCCCACCGCAGAGCAGCGCTGAGGGTCACTGCAACAAAAACGCCTTAGTATGGAAGCCAGAAACTCGCCCCGCCCCGAGAACCCTACCAGATGGGTCTCTGAAGGCCCCCTGGGTGTCTAATCCTATTTCACTATTCATTGCCCTTTTTATATCTGGAGTGCTTTTATCTCATAGGAGGGAGGATCTGAGTAAGTGTTCTTTCCTGGTTCTTCCTCTTGTAGTTTCTTTGAGTTGAATCAGAGCCCAGAAATGTTGGAGACATGAAAAAAGGGGACCCTTGGACCCACACATTGCCTGCCAGTGACCTGATCCCATCACAGCACCAGTGTTCAGCAGGCACAATCTGGTGAGCAGCCTGACCCCCTGAATGTTAACATCATCTTTGGGGGAGACACACACACACACACACACACACACACACACACACTAAGACCCAAATTGCTGTTTTCTGAAATGCATAACTGCATCAACAGAAAGCTACAGGACTGCACCCTTTCCCCCCTTCTTCTGCAAATCAAAAACATGGCTCATTCTCTTTCGTCTCAAAGGATTAAAGGAAAAAACCCTACAGAGTTGTCACAAGCTGATTCACGTGCTGTAAAAAACCCCACTCGCATAATACGCCATTCTTAACGGTCAAATTGGAGGAGAAAATGTGAAGTATGCAGCTGGTAATCTTTCCAGCTTCAGGCTGGAGTGGCTGATTCATCAAACCTCAACCTGACATGTCCGCTTTATCCGCTCAACCATTCCCTTGACTCACGAGAATTATGACTTCCCACAGAGGAAGCCTGGCTGGCTGCTCGGTGGATGCACAGCTCATGCCTGCGCCTCAGAGAGGAGAAAGCGGGGCTAAAAGTAGCCAGCGCTCCAGTTCAGAGTCTCCCTTTGAAGTTCGAAAGATTTTGTTTAAGAAAAGGAGACCTCCCCGGAAGAGGAGATTTTTTAAAGCTGAAGACATCTGTACGTATGTTGCACCTCGGTTTGATTTCTTGCAAATCGGCACGTACTTCCCTCTAGTACCTGAGCACGGGGGGCAGGGGTCACAGAACAGGCGACAGTGTTGTCAGAGGAAAAGTTGGGGATGACAAGTCAGAAACTTCCATCTTCCAACCTCAAAAATATCACTGAGTGCCCCAGCCAGCTTGGCTCACTGGTTTGAGGGTTGGGTCTGTGGACCGAAGGGTCACAGGTTCAATTCCCAGTCAAGGGCACTTCCCCAGAGCATGTGCAGAAGGCAATCGCGCTCACGCTCGCGCGCGCTCTCTCCCTCTCTCTCTCTCTCTCTCTCTCTCTCTCTCTCTCTCTCATTTCCTCCCTCCCTTCCTTCCACTGACTCTGAAAATCAATGGAAAAAATATCCTTAGGCTTCATATATATATATATATATATGAAGCCTAAGGATATTTTTTGATATATATATGAGTTACCTTGTGGTTCAAGGTTTTCTTGCTGAGTTTTCATTAGAGCTTTTGTTAAGAACCAAAATCAATGAGTGCTTTAAACTTTCCAGAGCCTCTTTCCCCCTCCATGCTGAGTATCTGTGAAGCACAGACTATGTGCCAGGAGTTGTGCCAGGCACTGTGGGTACATCATAGCAAGTGAATGCAGGCTTCTGTGGAAGCCTCCAGAAGGGACACTTCACTCTCTTTGAGCACCAGGGAGGGCTTCTCAGGAGAAAGCAGAAATCTGAGAATGAGCAGGCGGGGGTGAGGACGAAAGAAAAAAAATTCCAGGCAGAAGGACCAGCAGGTGGGCAGGACTATGGTTAAAAAATAAAAATAAAAATAAAAATGACAGTGTATTCAGCTAGCGCAGGGGTGGGTGTGGGATGGTTAAAACCCAGAGGTGGGCTGGGGCTGCCTCTGGAAAGCCACATGAAGAACTGGGCTTTATCCTCAGGATTTCTCCAGAGGGAACGGGAGGAGTCGGCAAAGGTGCGAAATCACAGAGCAGCCACCTGCCTTGTGCTGTGGGAAGATCCCACCGGCCTCATGGGGGAATGGGTCTGAGAGGAGGAGGGAAGCAGGCTGATCTCCGAGGTGCCAGCACGAACGCAGGCCAGGGACTGGGTGGAGAAAACCGGAGGATTCCGGAGATACTGCGCAGGCAGACGGGCCCAGACTTGAGGGAGAGGTAAGAAGCCACTCTGCCTCCCAGGTTTCTGGCTTTGGCAACTGAGAGGTCCTGCTCAGGGGGACACAAATATGTCAAAGGGAGTGAGAGGGAGGAAGGGAGTCACAGCGGAGACGCGTTAAGTATAAAGCCCGGGAGGCCTCCCTCAGGACCCCGATGGCCGGCCCCCCAGGAGGAGGCGTCCACCGGAGAATCCCAGCGGGCGTGGCCAGAAAGGGGAGGGCGGATAGGAGAGTGTGTGGTCCAGAGGTAGAGGAAGGGAGAACTTGACCAGGAAGGGTCAGCCACACCACGGAGCAGAGGTCAGGAGGGAAAAAGATGCATTACATGTGGCCATGGCAGTGGGGTCATTTATTCAACACCAACATGTGGAGTGCGGCTACAGGGGGTAGGGGAGGAATCCAGACTGGAGTGGATCCCAGAGGGAATGGAGCTGAGGAGAGGGGAGAGGAGAGAGAAGGTGAGGGGCTGGATGAAGAGGTGCCTGCAGCCACCAAAGGGTTTTTTTTTTTGTGATGAGAAAGACAAAGATTGTCAAGCAAAATTAGTGCCCATTTAAAAAAAAAAATTTTTTTTTGTTAATCCTCACCTGAGGATAGTTTCCCATTGATATTTAGAGAGAGTGAAAGAGAGGAGGAGAGACAGAGAGAAACATCAATGTGAGAGAGACATTGATTGGTTGCCTCCTGCACGCACCTGACCTGGGCTGGGTCTGAGCCTGCAACCAAAGTATGTGACCTTGACCGTAATGGAACCTGGGACCCTTCAGCCCGAGGGCCGACGCTCTTATCCACTGAGCCAAACTGGCTGGGGCTGTGCCCATTTTAATCCAGAGTTTATGATAAAATAATTTCTCAAGAAAGTGGATTCTGACTCTTTTAAAAAAAACACAAACCTCCTCTTGGTAGCAATCAATGGACCTTTATTGATAGAAAATCAGGTCCTCTGGACTGCCTCCCCCTCAGTGACAGCAGCAACTACAGCCCCGGAGGGGGAAAGCTCCGAGGCTGAGCCAGACCCTCCCAAGTCTGCGGCCCAGAGGATACACGACTGATGCCATCCCCGGTGGCAATTCCAAATATTTACCTGTAACCCTAGAATAAAAGGAAATTTAATGTTGAAAACTACAAAAAAGGCAAGTGTCATTTTTCAATTTCACTATTTGGCTTTCAGAGTGTCCCAGTGATGTCACTTCACTCATTTTATTCCAAAGACAAAAGGGTCGACTGTGAGGAAGGAGATGGTGGGGCTGGCGGCCTACCCCGGTGTCCATCAAAGACATCTGCCAGGGGCTGGACGATCAGAATCCACATCCAGCCCATCTGGACCCTGGAGGATATCTCCCAAGGGAGGTGCCCATGGAAGAGCACCGAGCCACGTGAATTACACCCAACTCAGGCAGCAAAAGAAGTGAGGGATACGGAGAGGAATAACCTCTTTCTCAAGCCCTTTACCCCAGAGCCTTCAAATACCAACATGGGACCGAAGGGTTATTATCGTTTTTAATCGCAAGGATATGTTTTTATTGATATTAGAGAGTGAGAAAGGGAGAGAGAGAAACATTGATGTGAGAAGCACTGATGGGTTGCCTCCTGTACACGCCCCATCTGGGGATGGAACCCGAAACCTAGTTATGTGTCCTGACTGGGAATTGAACCTGCGATCTTTTGGTGTATGCGACCATGCTCCAACCAACTGAGCCACCCAGCCAGGGCGGGACTGAAGGATTCTTAAGTCATCAAATCTAATATATCCCCTCTCAATTACTTGTATCTTTTGTTTTAGAATTTTCCCAATGTGAAAATTCTATCCTACCTCCGTCATAATAGCAGCTGACTCCTCTGCTATGATAAAACTGGAATTACAAAAACAAACAAAAAAAACAAAACAAACAAAAAAACTACAGGCTTTCTAGAGCTTGTTTAGAAGCTTTGCTCTGCCTCCCAAGATCAATTACTTGTTTCTTTATAATCTCAGTACGGTCTAAGCAATATTATTTCTTTAAAAATTTACATTAGAGCTTTTCAAATCCCTGACACACATTCTCCCTTTAAAAGGAACTATGGGGACTAAAGCCTGTTATATAAGCATCCAGGGCTAAGCCATGGGCCATATTTCCTAAGCTGCCAGATCACAAACCGATAACAAGGCAATAATTTTAAAACTTTTTTTTTTTTTCCAGGAGAAAAAGGCCCAGGTATTTGAAAAAACTAAAAAATGCAAATAATTAGAACTATTCCTATCAGAACCCATTCCAAGTGGTTATCACTGTGGATGGAAAAGGGGTTCTTTAAAAAGTTATGTGCCCAGGGTATGAAGACCCACCATAACATGCCAAGTTAAGAATTTATGATCAGGTCACCTGAGAGGCTACTTTTCAAAGAACCCTTTTTCCATCCATAACTTTTTAATAGAAGGTTTACCTTTGCCTTAAGCAAGCCCTGCCATTGTTTCTGTGCATCTAGGTTAACACACCTTTGAAATAACCATAACCACCCTCAAGAGAGCATAATCTTTTTATTTTTAAAGTTGATTTCAGAGAGAGGAAGAGAGAGGGAGATAGAAACATCAATGATGCGAAAGAATCATTGATTGGAGAACACATACTCTTTTTTTTTTTTTAATATATTTTTTCTTGATTTTACACAGAGAGGAATTGAGAGGGACAGAGAGTTAGAAACGTCAATGAGAGAGAAACATCGACCAGCTGCCTCCTGCCCACCCCCGACTGGGGATGTGCCCGCAACCAATGTACATGCCCTTGACCGGAATCGAACCCGGGACCCTTCAGTCCGCAGGTCAACGCTCTATCCACTGAGCCAAACCGGTTTCAGCAAGAGAACACATACTCCTTTTTATTTTTTTTTTTATTATTTTTTATTTTTTCGTGAGGCCCCGCTTTCACGGTCTGTATTCGTACTGAAAATCAAGATCAAGCGAGCTTTTGCCCTTCTGCTCCACGGGAGGTTTCTGAGAACACATACTCTTAACTACCTATAAACTAGTCTCCACATGGCCATCCCAAATCATTTTTAAAAATAAGTCTTTATTGATTTCAGAAAAAGAAAGGAAGAGAGAGGGAAAGAAAGATAGAAACATCAATGATGAGAGAGAATTGTCAATAGGCTGACTCCTGTAAGCCCCCTAACTGGGGGGATTGAGCCCACAACCTGGGCATGTGCCCTGACCAGGAATCAAACCATGACCTCCTGGTTTATGGGTCGATGATCAACCACTGAGCCACACCAGCCCACAGCAGTGGGGCCACCCCCAATCTTAACTATCCTATGATGCCATCCCCGAGTTGCTCCCTCCTACCTTCATGTAATCCTCCTTCCATTCCCTCCGTACTCTCAAATGCATAAAAGAAACTGCAAAACTTATTCTCCAGGACATTTGAGATTTTGCTCCCTGGCACATGTCATCAATTTGGCTCAAATAAACTCTTAAAAAATTCTCTACACGTTTGGACATTTCTCTCACCGTTGACTTGGCGTACCCAGCAGGAGTCTGAAGCAGCCCACCCAGAACCACCCTGTGAACCAGGACCTGGTGCGAGGTACCAGCAAGGGCCACTGTGCCCACAAACTCCCCGCTTTGCACCTGGTGAACTGGGGTGACTTCCTCTCAGAACCCCTTGTTTTAAGTAGCAGGCCGTGGCTTTACTTGAGATATTCTTCTCTCTCTCTCTTTTTTTTTTTTTTTTTAATATATTTTATTGATTTTTTTGCAGAGAGGAAGGGAGAGAGATAGAGAGCTAGAAACGTTGATGAGAGAGAAACACTGACCAGCTGCCTCCTGCACACCCCCTACTGGGGATGTGCCCACAACCAATGTACATGCCCTTGACCGGAATTGAACCTGGGACCTTTTAGACCGCAGACCGATGCTCTATCCACTGAGCCAAACCAGTTTCGGCGAGATATTCTTAAAATAAAAAAATCCTTGAGGTGAATAAGTGTTGAGAGAATCCAGAAAAGGGGAAAAGAAAAAAAAGTTTCTGCTTTTAATTTTGGCTTTTTAATTGCCTTGCATACAAAACCTGGGTTGGTTAAATACTTCTAAATTACATTTTGCATGCACTATTAGAAAAAGCCGACTAGAAAATTAGGTAGAATAAATGGAAAACATTCCATTGGTCTCGAAAAGAGGACTTGGATAAATAGATCCATCTATGATGTCCTTAGGTGTCAACCCATACGCCTGAGAGAGCGTGCACTAAAAATGCGGGGTTTCCTCTGGCCAGTCTGTTACCAAGTCAAAATCACAGGTTGTCACCCAGAGCCTGAAATGGGGCTTACATTTAAGTCCCGGACCTCCTGGCCACGTGGAGTCAACCCCGAGGCAAAGGCACGGCGGGTGGACTGGGCGCGGTGGCAGTTCGTCTGTAAGTGTGAGAGCCCCCAAATGACCTGAGAGCCACCCCAGAACCTCTCTGCACCACAATCTCCCCACCCCCCACCCCCAGGCCCACTTTGAATCCAGATCTGCCGCTGAACAGCTACTGCTGAGCCAACATCCAACTGCTTCTTTAAGAGGGAAACACTCCTTCCCTAAATCCCTGCTCTTGTTCCAAGGGCTAAACAAAAAAAGCTTTTATCAGGATTATTTCCCCCAGGAGAAGTGTCAGAAAGAAAGCAGCCCACTTGCAGTCTGAAGGCCAACAGTGCTGCTCTTGTTTGAATTTGCAGCTCGTCTGTGAGGCCCAGGCTAAACCTCGCTGCCCCGGGGGATCTCCGTGGCAGTGCGCGCTCTTTTACAGACTCACAGGGGACCGGGCTGCTGTGCGCAGCTGACCAAGGCAGACCAGCAAATTACACCTCCTGCCTTTCCTTGGGCCCTGCCATTAGATTTTTTTTTTTTTAAGTCACTGAAATGTTATCAACACTCCCCCACTGGAAAATGTGTGTGGGGGCAGCTAAGCGTGCTGGTTACAACTGCTGACAAAGGATTCCAAAATCAAAGGACAGAAGAGTCGAAGGAAGCCCCTGAGCAAAAACTCCTCTAGCTTTTCCACTTCATTTAGGCTGTGGACACTGGGCAGCTCCCTTAGAATCTCTGCTTTCACCCATCCTCATCCGAAGGGTTTTGTTTTTCTAATGAATCACACATATGGTGTGTTTTAAAAAGGCATCTGTTCTGAGCTGAATGTTTATGTCCCCCCTCCCAATCTGCCCCCCACCCCCTATCCCGGATTCATATGTTGAAGCCCTACCCCTTGCTGTGATGGTATTTTGGAAGTAATTTGGGAAGTAATTAGGCTTAGCTGAGGCCATGAGGGGGAGGGGGCCTGGTGAGCTTCGTGTATCCATATAAGGAGAGCAAGTGAGATCACAGCTCTCTGTCTGCCAGGCAGGACGGTGAGAAGATTAGAAGGTGGATGTCTGCAAGCCAGGAAGAGAGCTCTCACCAGAAACTGAATCTGCTGCCACCCTGATCTTGGGTCTCACAGCCTCCAGAACTCTAAGAAATAATTATTTGTTCTTTAAGCCACCCAGACCACAGTATTTTGTTATAGCGGCCTGCAGGAACTAAGACAGCATCCTGATTGAAGAACAGTTTTGCGTTTGCTATAATTAGAAATAGAAATGTACACATTCGTGGCCCCTAACTGCTGTCTTCTTCCACCATCCCAAGGTGTAGGAGAGAAGGACATGAAGCAAGGTGGTTACATGAGCAAACTTACATATTGGTTTCCCATCGTTAACCAGCATCTAATTGTATTTACCTTTTAGTCATCCTACCTGAAAAAATGTCATGGATACAGGGAATGTGGGCACTGGAAAGGATATAATCTGACTAGATAACTTTACAGATGTGGAAACTGAAACTCAAAATCGTTTGGTCTGGCCCTGCCAAGGCATTAGGGGTAATTAAATGTTTGACCAAATAGAGCAGGCTAATTTTAAAAAATATATATTTTATTGATTTTTCTACAGAGAGGAAAGGAGAGAGATAGAGAGCAAGAAACATCGATGAGAGAGAAACATCGATCAGCTGCCTCTTGCACACCCCCTACAGGGGATGTGCCCGCAACCAAGGTACATGCCCTTGACCGGAATCGAACCTGGGACCTTTCAGTCCGCAGGCCTACTCTCTATCCACTGAGCCAAACCGGTTTCAGCGAGCAGGCTAATTTTTAAGTTGATAATTTGGTATGGCCCTCGAATGATATTACAAATATCCAATGGCCTTTGGCAGAAAGAAAGGTTCCCCACCCCTGCCCTCAACACAGCGACACCAGCCAGGGCTTGTTCGTCATTTTATCCGCTCACCATCAACACAGTGCAAGGATAGGAGATGCTCAATCAGTATGATATGAATGAAAAAATAACTGAGAAAAGGAACTTAAATATACATGTAAGGCCCTTGATCGAGACTAGACATGTCTTCTTAATCACCTATACTGTGAGAAGCTAGTCAATGATCAATGCCACTTAACAGAGACCTTTCTAGGAAGAAGGAAGTTACTGGACACCCTTCTCTTAGAAGCATGCTCACATATTTAAGACCACTAAAACCACATCAAATCTATAATAATAAAATTGTAATATGCTAATTAGACCAGACAACCGAACAACCTTCTGGACAACCTTCTGGATGTCCTTCTGGACAAAGCCAGGCTGCGAGGGCTGAGGCAAGCCGCTGTGGCTGCGAGGGCTGAGCCCCTTGCACAAATTTTGTGCACTGGACCTCTAGTAAGATATAACAACATTTCAAAGTGTACTCAGTAAACTGTCACTGCTTCACCAACAACATGAGACCCTCAGTCAAACATAAGCTCCCAAACTAAACAAAACCTCCAGGAGCCAATGGCAATTTCTCTCCTTACCGTGGTTTCCCGGGAGCCCATAAATCATGACCTTCATTACAGAACACACAGAGATAACCCTCCCTCATGCATCCCTGCTTGCAGACACATTCCTCATGACTGCCTCCAGCAGCCAGCTCATTTCTCATTTCAGACACTCCTCCTCATCCCCATGGGGGCAGCATGCACATGGCAGGCCTACTTCCGCAACGTGACAATAATTCAAATTAAATTTCCAAAGGTAAGATACGTACACAGTTAATAATTTAATTAAAAAATTAAAAAAAAATTAAATTTCAGCCTCAATTGCTGGGTTGTATGAGGGAGAGAGACCATCATGGAGATACACAGCAAAACTTAAAGCAGTGATGTGGCAGAGACACGATGTAACGGAGCATGGATTAACCTGACAGAAGAATGATCCCGCTATGGCAAAGAGCAGGGCAAACAGAGTTGTCAGCAGCTGTGCAAAAGGCTCTTCAGAAGCAAACTCACAAGCAAACTCCCTTTTCCAGTGAAGGTAACACAATGTGAAATACTGACAGGAAGAAGATAATTTACAATTTTTTAAAGCCAAGTGTTTTCAGCTAAACATAAGTTCACATTTGTGAAAACCAAGCCACGTTAAGATGTTATCTCTCTTCTGCCTCCTTGGTGGAGCTGAGTAGCTCTGATGACACTGAGACAGGTGGCTGGCGAGGTGCCATCTGTGAGCAGCGGCCTCTGTTAGCAATAGTGGTTCCACCTGCCTTGATAACTTCTTTTTTTTTTTTTTTTAATATATTTTATTGATTTTTGTACAGAGAGGAAGGGAGAGAGACAGAGAGTTAGAAACATCGATGAGAGAGAGTCATCGATCAGTTGCCTCTTGCACACCCCCTACCAGGGATATGCCCGCAACCAAGGTACATGCCCTTGACCGGAATCGAACCCGGGTCCCTTCAGTCCCCAAGCCGACGCTCTATCCATTGAGCTAAACCGGTCCCGGCTGCCTTGATAACTTCTAAAGCCATTTTTTCTTTTAAGTTATAAGCATAATTAAGCGGAGGCAATAATCGGGTCCATTTGGGGGTCCATTTAGCTCCTCTTACGTAGTTTTCCACCGTCCTTGAAGCTTATAGTCCATGAAAGGCATTTAGACCACAGCCTTATTCACCTTCTCCCGGTGCGAGAAGCTAAGCGCGCAGGTAAAGGGGAGGCGCTCTGAATCACCTTCCAGGTAAGGGTCCCCGACCAGCCCAGGAGGGTGATGGGGGAAGAATTCCACCCAGTCCCGCTGGGAGAACCCAGAACATTCTAGTCCCTACAAAGCTGGCTCTCTCCAAAGCAGCTTTCCTGTTTTCTCAAAAATGCCCAAGAATTCGGGCAAGCTCACATTTCAGTGTAATTACCAGGACACATTACAGGGTGAGACCCATATTATTAATATATACGTCCTGGTAGTCCACTGCTTTAAACGGCCTGGCATATACTCCTTCCCATTCAACAGAGAGCGTGGAGATGGGTGTGACTGACAGCTCCTTACCCACGCCGCTCCTTCTCTCACCCCGGGGCGGGCACCCGAGCGGTCTTTGCACTCAGTAAATGCCAATTAAATGGAAAGAAATGGAGACTTCGCGGGGAGTGTGTGTGGGGGGTTGGTTTTCATTTTAACAGGAAATTTCCGTTCCTACTATTACCCTGAGATTCCTGCAGCACCGGCTGGGCTGGACGTGGAAGCATTGGCATGAGCAAATTCCACATCTGCAGGAATCCCGGTGCATTCCACACGGCTTATATCTCCGTGTGTCCGGGCTGATTTATTTTATGAGCCTGTTGAAGCCGGGCAGCAAGCTCACTTATCTTGCTTTGTGTAGCACGAGGTCTCTCCAGGTAGGCCTTGGTTTCGCCTCGTGTTTTATGGCTTTTCTTAAAAATTGAGGGAATGCACATGCATATCTAGAGGAAGATAGACATCCTGAAAGTGTTGCCAACATAAAGCCAGCTCATGCTTGCAGTAACCTTCTAAAGACGGAATGAAACATAGGAACCTCACAGTGGCCACTCATTTATCCCACAAATGTTAAGTGGACACCCTCCGTGCCAGGTGCTATCCCAGATACTAGGAATATGGCAGAAGAACAAAACAAAAGTGATATTTTGGTATACACAGACACTAATAAGTAGAAAATACATCATGTGGCAGGTGGTGATAAATACTATGAAGAAAAAAGTCGGGTAAGAGGCATAGGGAATGCAGGGGTGGAGTGGGGTCTGGGAATAGAGATGATTTTCAACCCAGGGAGACAGAAAAAGCCCCTCTAAGAACATCTGTGGAACTACCAGAAGGAAAAGGGGGAAGTCAGTCACACGGGTATGTAAATGAGCTCTCCGCCTAGAGAGAGCCAGCAATTGCTAAGGCCCGGAGTTTGCGCTGAGGAGAATAAGGGGTGGACAACGTGGTGAGAGCCCAGGGAAAGGAGAAGGAGTAGGTGCTGAGGTCCAGAACCTCCGGGATCACTAGGAGGATGTGGCAATGCCACTGAGTGAGGGGGAGACATGAGAGAGACAGCGTGCGGTTTAGGCTTAAACGAAACCTTCCAGCTGCGGTGTTGATAGCAGACAGCTAAGGGTCAAAGGCAGATGCAGGGCGACCAGGCGGGAGGCCGCTGGAATCACCCGGCCATTGTGATGACGGAGGCCTGATGCAGGGGTCCCGCTGGAGGGGGTCATAGTGTGGTTCTGGCTCTGCTGAAAGGCAGAGCTCAGCCGACAGTGCTGCTGTGAGTCAGTCACCTGTTGATTGAGATTGTTTGGATCTGAAGGAAGCTTTGCAGGATGAAATCAACAGCTTTATAAAAAAAAAAACAACCATATATATATATATATATATATATATATATATATATATATACACACATACATACATACACACACACACACACACACACACACACACAAATTATATATACAAATATATATAATTGGTTTTCCACAGAGAGGAAGGAAGAGGGATAGAGAGCTAGAAACGTCGATGAGAGAGAAACATCGACCAGCTGCCTCTTGCACACTCCCTGCCAGGGAGGTACCCGCAACCAATGTACATGCCCTTGACCGGAATTAAACCTGGGACCTTTCAGTCCACAGACTGACACTCTATCCACTGAGCCAAACCGGTTTCGGCAAAAAAAAACAAAAAAAACCTCTTTAAAAACAATTTTGTTCCACCTAAAGAGGCATAGACCTCCACAGCCCTCTTGTTTTAAGCAGTACATGAACATCTTTATTTTCTCTTTCCTGGTATCATGTATTTATCAGAGTTACCAAATTTACATTAGAAAAAAAAATCCATTCAACTAATCTTAACTAATGGTTGGATATATACCAGGCACTTTCTTGGGCACCAGGGAGACATATTGCCCAATATATAGACAATATCCCTATTCTATGGTCCTGGATTATTTTTGCAATATCAGTAGTAAGCACGCTTACCTGTTGCCACATTGTGCCACAGCCCTACTTGTATCATCGTATTGAGTCCTTACAGCAACCTTATTATCATCTGTATTTTTCCAGCCAAGAAACCCATAACACAGAAGAGTTTGAATATGTTATCCAGGTCACACAGGTAGGGAGTGGTGAGGCCAGTATTCACGATGCCAAAACCAGAACTGTTAGCTTCTCCCTCCTCTGGGGTTTAAGGTCCAATCCGGAACATGAGGCCCAAGACTTGTATTCTCACTCATCATCAGTCACTTTGGGCAGGACAACACTCTTGACTTATCCCAGCTTCAACTGCCACATCTACACAATGAAATGCACTCAACAAGACACTCTTTTCCAGGTCCCCTTAGGGTCTAAAAGTCTGAGAGATCTTGCTCTAAAACCCAGTGCTCCCAATCCCTATAAGCTCACAGTAAGGAGAGCACAGGTGTAAAGCTCACCTGCCACACAGTACAATTTCTCAAGGTCAGCTTTTCCATAAAACACGGTGAAGCACTTCCCCAGTCAAACCTTCGGGTTGACCAGCAGCAAGAAAATAAATCAATTTCAAGGATATTCTAAGGTAGAAAAATGTTACCAGAAGAATAGATAGCAATATTTATTTATTTCAAAACCAACCAACCAACCAACCAACAATGTGGAATTATTCCCTTACAGAAAGCAGAAAACCAGTGCTGGGTGCATTAAGATGTGCCTTCTCCGAGCTTGGTTAACTTTGTGACAAAATCAAGAGCAATTTCCACTCCTCTGCAGATGAATGAGTCCTAAGTTTCACTTCCTTCAAATGTCCTTGCACCTGACCCAGGGTACAGCTCCATTAATACTGCTTGACTGAATTAGTACATGCAATGAATGAACTAAAGGATAAGCACATGAGTTCATCAATTCTATAGTAACAAATAGTATTACCCTTGGATGGGATTTATATAGACCTGGCCAGCAAAAAAATCACTTTGCCTTGCCAAGGAAAGGCAAAAGAAAACACTTTAAATCTATTGATTTTAGTGTTCCTAGAAGATTCCAATTTTAGAAACTGATATTTTGAGATATGAGGAGAGTAGAAGAAATCTCATTTATAGAAACATCAAAGGAAGAGGTCAATCTGCTCACGAAAGCATCACAACAAACACCTTTGGCCCTGCAGGACGGCGCTGGCATTTTGACCACTGAAGATAAGCAGATGATTCTGTTTCAGATGCTTCACCATCAATACTGGCCATGAAGTGATGCTTGTAGAGAAACCACCTGCTGACACTGGGTTGACTTTCTCCATAACATGACGCGAAAACAGCAGTGTCAGTTAGACAGCAGATGCAGGAAGACACAAGAATTCACCTGGACCCTCTGTTATTTTGACCTTCTTCCAAAGTTACCCAAGAATTTAAATGTCAAGGGAAAAAGAAAAGTAAAAAAAAAAAAAAAAAAAGCCCCCAAAATTTCTGCTATTGAAACCAGGAATATATAACGAGATCAAAGATGAGGCTTGATGCAATTATATAAGTTATTTGGGGGGAAACTCAATTATCTGGAAAGGAAGCCTAGATGGAACTTCCTAATCAAGATTATTTACATAATTTTCAGGGGGACAGACCCAGACTACCTTTTAGAAAAAGAAATCATCAGAAAAAGCACTTGTGAACAATTATTTTTTTCTAGTGACTGTTTTACTGCAAATAATCTCAAAGTAGAATTAAGGATAAACAAGATGTTAAAGGCAGTTGAGATGTGAACTTTGCCAATATAACAAACTTATTCTTTGAATTTGCAAGGACAGTCTCTTTCTTTCTTTCTTTCTTTCTTTCTTTCTTTCTTTCTTTCTTTCTTTCTTTCTTTCTTTCTTTTTAAACCACAGATGCTATTTCTGGATAGCTAACTCTAAAAGCTGCCCACACTATTATTTAAGTGAAGCATATATGATGGAAACAGAACTTTCCTTCTCCATCAAATTTTTAAAAAATATATATATTTTATTCATTTTTTACAGAGAGGAGGAGAGAGGGAGAGAGAGCTAGAAACGTCAATGAGAGAGAAACATCGACCAGTTGCCACTTGCATACCCCCTACCAGGGATGTGCCCACAACCAAGGTACATGCCCTTGACTGGAATCAAACCTGGGACCTTTCAGTCCGCAGACCAACGCACTACCACTGAGCCAAACAGGCTTTGGCTCCTTCTCCATCAATTTTAACAGCCTGCTCAGATCTGCATTTGGTAACACTTTGCTTTCTGCTTCAGCACAGGAATCTGAACTCTAACAATGGCAACTTACTACTATTCACACTCACTTAAAGAGCATGCATCCACAGGCTTTATTTATTTATTTTTATTGTTTATAATTTTTTTATTAAGGTTTTTTTGTTTTGTTTTTTGCATCGACCTTACTCCTGTCCTGGTTCTGGGGGATGAGGACGGTCATTGTTGGGACTAGCAAATACTGGGAACGACAGAAGTGCCTCTCCATGGAGAATCAGGTCAAAACAAACTGACTCACTGGTTTTGTGCATGAACAGGCAGCCAGGCAATGAACCATCTCCTTCACTAGGTGACTGGATACGTAAATTGTGCTCTGTGCATACAATGGAATATTACTTCAGTGAAGGAAGGAAGGAAGGAAGGAAGGAAGGAAGGAAGGAAGGAAGGAAGGAAGGAAGGATGGATAGAAAGAAAGGTGTTCTCCAGCCACAAGCAGACATGGAGAACTTCAATGCATATAATTAAGTGAAAGAAGCCAGTCTGAAAAGGCTACCTACTGTATGACAGACTGGAAAAGGCAAAACTCTGCGAACAGTAGAACTATCAGAGTTGCCAGTGGGAGCGTAGAGGAATGAGCAAGTGGGGCACGGAGAATTTCTAGGGCCGTGAAACTCCTTTGTAAGGCACGATCATGGTGGATACGTGTCATCACACATTTGTCAAAACTCCCAGAATGCACAACACCAAGTGAACACAAATACAAACTGTGGGCTCTGGGTGGTTATGATGAGTGTGCTTACCCGGTGCCACAAACGTACCGCTCTCCTGGGGACCGGGATAGAAGGGGGAGGCCGTGCCCGCATGAAGGCAGAGGGTAGATGGAAACTCTCTGTCATTTCTGCTTAACTTTGCTGTGACCCTAAGACTGCTCTAAAAAAGTAAAGATTACTTAAAAGGAAAGGAAAGCAAGTTACAAAGTAAAACAAAAGATGACAACCTTTATGTCCTTAAAAATACCACCACAAACTAATTTTTAAATTTCTGTACCTATTATCTGTCTGAATATCCAGGAGGAGACTGAGCTGATAACCGGGAGTATTCCTGAGGAGGTGAGTGGGATGGGGGTGGTCAAAGGGCTGTTAAGCTCTATTTCTGTTGTTTGATTTTTTTAAATGATGAGAATGTATATAATGTTAGTAATTAAAAAGAAAAAAATTTTCTTTTTAAAATATTCACTTTATATTTTACTAGTATGTGAAAGTATTCAAAAGTAAATTACAGATATCATGACAGTCTACTCCTTCAGTATTTATCTCTAAAAAAAATGACAACCCTGGCCAGTTAGCTCAGTGATTAGAGTGTCAGCCCGTGAACCAAAGGTTTTGGGTTCGATTCTGGTCAAGGGCTCATACCTCGGTTGTAGGTTTGAGACCCAGCCCCAATCAGGGTGAGTGCAGGAGGCAAATCACAGGGGCATCAGCAGACCAATGAGTTTGTCACCATAGAAGTCACTATGTGTTTAAATCATAGTGTGATTAGTGTGGATATTTCAAAATAATCATTTACTCTATCTCCTGTTAGGTTTATTAGTTATTAGACTTGTTGCCAGATCTTGTTACTTAATTCATTAAGAAGCACATATGTAAGTCTTATTACAAATTTGTTTTTAAATATTTATACAACCATAGTTCAATATAACTTGGGTTTTGTTGTAATCTTGTGTATTTTATTTTAAATACATATAAGCAGTCTTCTGGGGGGAAGGGATGTTCCTAGGTTTCACAATATGTTAAAGGTCATGACCTCTGGAACCCAGTCATCCCTTCTTGGAATTCCATTCTCCTAACACAGTGGTCGGCAAACCTCGGCTCACGAGCCACATGCGGCTCTTTGGCCCCTTGAGTGTGGCTCTTCCACAAAACAGCACATGCGGGTGCACAAGTACAGTGCGACTGAAACTTCGTGGCCCATGTGCAGAAGTCAGTTTTTGGCCTGGGCGAGTCTATTTGGAAGAAGTGGCATTAGAAGAAGCCACAGTTTGCCGATCCCTGTCCTAACATAATCACTAACCTCAATGCGATGTATGATCTTCCGTGCTTGTTCCTTTGAATGGACAAATATATTTGTAAAGATCTAGGAGCATACTTCATATTTTATGTGTTCTAATATTGTGTGTTATATTTATATTTTGTAATATATTTAAAAGTCTATATAATTCCGATATTCATGCTGTTTCCAGCTTTTGGCTACTATTCAAAATGCTGCAGTAAAAATCCTTGCATATGTCTCTTCAGATACTGGTATTTTAAAAAATTTCATGATCAGTTCTGTTTATGAAATATTGGTGCCAACAACCAGTACCTCAAATTTACCCATAGTTGATTTTGTATGAAACAAACAAGCAACAATTGCTATTGCTTTTTGTCCTTAATATGAGCCAGGTCCTGAGTGCTTTACAGGAATTAACTCGTTTTAATCCTTACAACTCGAAGGTGGGGCACTGTTACAGTTTCAGCTTCAGTTGAGGAAACTGAGGTTCAAAATGGGGATCAGTCTCTAGCTCCCAAAGTTTGCATTTCTGATGACAAATTCAAACAACTATTCTTGGAGCACAAGAACTGCATTAAGCGTGGCCCCTGGGTGTCACCCTGAAACGATGACTGACACTCTGCTACATCGTTAACTTCTGAGCATGTGTCCTGACGCTCCTTGGGATTCCTCTGCTTTTGAAGAGGTGGGTCAAAGGGAAGAAGATCACAGTGATGAGTACGGCCCAATCTAAGATGCAATGTGTCTATGTCAACAATGAGCAAATTTGCCATCAAAGATGGCAGCGTGAGAACAACCTTGAATTCAACATTGGGTCTCCGCCTCCTTAGGACACTTCTTCCCTCACAGCACTTTTCCAGTTTAAGTTCTAATGGATGAGAGACGCCTGAGTGAAGAGCGGGGGTCCATGGTGCCCCAGGAAAGGCCCTGGTGGGAGAGCCAGGTGTGTCCCAGCGCAGGGCACTGCTCAGCACCAAGCATCCTTTCTAAAAAACAAGTGAGTTCTAATGAAGACCCAATCTCAGAGGCAGGCCTGGTCTCCTCAGCGATAAGAGCATTATGGAAATCCATGTATTACTTCATCGAGGCCTCACGCTGGCCGGGCAAAACTACTCTGCCCAGTTAGCAAGTTCCAAAACAGACCAAGAGAAACAAAAACCACAGAAATGGTATCTTTTTGAATTATCTGGTCTCGGCTGAGCAGAGATGAAACACTCCTGCTGCTACTCGGTGTCTGGTTCAACTTAACCCACCATGTTTCCCTGGAAATAAGACATCCTCCGAAAATAAGACCTACTTACAGGTTTCCTTCTGAGTGAAATATAAGGCATCCCCCCGAAAATAACCCCCCCTCCCCGGGTAAATATGAGAGATTTGGTCCACTGATTCTGAAAGAAATGGAGTCACAAGAAATTCACCAGGAAATTCAGGAATTGGATTGTTCCAGAAGACGATGACATGATTATCGATGAATAAATGAGTAAATTCTTGATACTGTAGGATTCACAGTTTGTCTGGTTTGTCTTGACAACTACCATACTGCCGTACCGTATACAGGTAATACATTTCCTTTATTTTCATTTAACAATAAATGTGTACTGTATTCTTCTTCATGGAAAAATAAGACATCCCCTGAAAATAAGACCTAGCGCATCTTTGGGAGCAAAAATTAACAGAAGACACTGTCTTATTTTCGGGGAAACAGGGTAGCAAGGAAACATTATTTGGCTTAATCGAGACAGGAAGCTTTTCCCCTTGGACATCAACACTTGTGATTTGAGCAACAGGATAAGTAACGGGAAAGCACAGTATGGAAATTGGGGATGTATGTCATAAACCTCGAAGGTGGTTTGCCATCAAGACCCGTCACACCACTACCAGAAGCCGCGGAGCCAAACACTTTCTTCTCCGGCCTGTCCTGGAGGCAGCGTGGGGAAGCAGTGCAACCCAGCCATCCTGGTTTAAATCTCCAATAAGCTGGGACCTGAAGCAAATTGCTTCTCTCTCTGAGCCTCATTACTAAAAATAATGCCCTTGAAGACTATTTCAAGATGTGGTAACAGGATCTCAATCAGTAAAGTAAATGAAAAAATACAGAAATCAATAAGTAGCTTTGCTGTTAAGGGCCTATTTCTTCAGCTGAATTGATAACTACATGGAAATTTATTTTATCCTTTACACCATTTTGTATGTCTGCCCTGTTTCCTAATGAAAAATATTTAAAGTGAGTGTGTGTCTAATGCCAGGAAGGTAATACACCAAAACGTAGCTACTGCTTCATGATGGGTTTATTGAATTCTATTGTTCAAAGTTTCCAAATTTTCTGCCAAGAACATATATTCCTTTTTGTCTTTTACATTATTTTTATCATTGGAAACTATTTTTATTCTCCCCGTCCCCACCTCCAAACTCATTTGTTTTTTAGAAAGGATGCTTGGTGCTGAGCAGTGCCCTGCGCTGGGACACACCTGGCTCTCCCACCAGGGCCTTTCCCGGAGCACCATGGACCCCCGCTCTTCACTCAGGCATCTCTCATCCATTAGAACTTAAACTGGAAAAGTGCTGAGGGGGAGGAAATGTCCCTGAAATCATCCCACTCACTTCCTCTGACGTGAGGGAGATTTGTAGGCGGCTGCTGGGAGCATTCTCTATTCTGCAAATTGTTCTCAAAAGTATAGGTTGCTCTTTTATTTTTTATTTTTCTGGAACAGTTTCTATTCTATCCTGCCAGGAAGCTGGGGGCTCAGCCAGCAAGCAGAGTGGGTAAAGCGATGGGAAAAAATAGAGACCAATTATATCATTACATCCTGTGGGCTCGCTAGTCACAATGCATTTTTCATCAAGTGCTGGGGGTGAAGGGTGGGAGGATGGTTCTGTGGAGATACGTCACTGTGCCTCCAGACCCTTCCAAACCCTTTGAACATGGGGTCTTGGCTGGGCTCCAGGGGCCCACGAAATCACATGTCAATCTGGTAAAGCTTTCTGGAGCCCGGTGCTATTACCAGATTCCCGAAGGAGTCTGTGATCCCCAAACCACGGAGGACCCTGCTTTGTCAGAATAAGCTCTTTCCTTAGCTTATCCACTCCTATTTGTTCTCTAAGCCCAAGTTCTGTGAGAGGTTGGAGGACAGTATAGAAAACGCCAGGCAACTATTAGAATCATCATCTGAGGCTTTAAAAGCAAGCAAGATGTCACTGGGAATGTCACTCTGACATCCTGAGGGGCTCTATGCATACCTTTGATATTTGTCCATTGATTTTCAGAGAGAGTGGAAGAGAGAGGGAAAGGCAGAGAGAAATATTGATGTGAGAGAAACACATTGATTGGTTGCCTCCTGCCCGAGTCCTGACCAGGGAATGGGCTTGGGAGGAGCCTGTAACCGAGGTGTATGCCCTTGACCGGAATTGAACCTGAACCCATCAGTCTGCAGGCCAACACTCTATCCACTAAGCAAAATTGGCTAGGGATCTATGCATACTTTTTAATCCAAGGGAGAAGATTTCATCTGTGTTACATTTCATGTCACCGATATATTTCTTTAAAAGGGTGCTGAATGCTACATAAACTGGGGGGCTCACTATTTTTCATTTTAAGATTCATCAGACGATAACTATTTACCAAGAGCTCACTGTGTATGCAGCATTCAGCTGGCGCTCAACAGAAACTTGAGGATGATCCCCCAAAGACTCCTTCCCCCCATCTAGCAACTTCTTGTTTAAAGTTATCTGGTGAAAGTCTTTCCACTTATTAATGGAATCAAAATCGAGAGTTACTAATAGTACTTTCTCAAACCCTCGCATTCTCCAGTATGAGTCACCCATCGGAACCACCTCTTTCGGCTGCTACTTTCCACGACACATAGAAACAGGCTCAAAGCAACTCTGCGGTCATGCTGTTCGTTAAGGGGACTGTCACTGGTCTGAGTATCCCCCCTAAGAATCCCCTTCGCTCCATCATGGCTGTTTGCATCACCGAAAACTCTGCTGTCAGATCAGAACCCAATAATCCACCATCTATGAAGATTCAAAAAGAAAGCTTTTACCTTCAAAGGCCATTTATTTACCAGATGGTTAATTTATTGGACTCAAATATTTATTGAGACATTGTTGCCTTTATGGCAAAACACCCCCCACTTCATTCAAATGAACTCCTCTCTCCTGAGTGCCGGCGAGGTGCCAGGCACTGACCATCAGGACCACTTCCTCAACCTGTCACTTCCTGTCACCTCCACGTGACAAGAACTGTCAGCAAACCTGCAAAACATCAGTTTTCACGCCCTCCAACAGCTTCTGGGATTCTTTCAACTTTTACAATTTTTATAATATTGTGACAATGTCTGGAGGGAACTCTGCCCAGGCTCCAGAATCTGTAAGATTCAGGGAAAAAATGCCAGCACATCAGAAAGGGGTGTGGTCATACTTGAATCCCAAAGTATCAAAAAAGTCACTTCACTGTAACAAAACATGGTATGAGACGCTTAAAAGGAGAGAAAGAGAAAAAAATCACAATCTGTAATTGAAAATAGTAACCTTTCACACAGAAGAGTTTAGAGGTTCTTTGATAAAAAGCTACTAGAGACACGTTTTCCTGAAAAATAAATACAGTTGAGGAGAAATGAACAATGAAGCATGATCTTAGAGATGACCTAGATTGAAGTCTTCCCTAAATCAGGACACCTCCCTCCCAGCTTCTCTTTCTTCATTGGCAAAGTGAGGGAACCGGCTAAAGGGTGACTTAAATTCTGAAAGTCAAGAGTCTACTAATTTTCACAAAACTTAAAGCATTCAAACATAAAGAAATTGCTGCTGATAAAGGAAGTTCCTAGACTTTAGCTGTCAATAATAAAATATTCAGTGAGTCAAGTAAAACCCAGAAGCACACCGGTTGTTTTTCTTTCCTGTAGCCATGGCAACCTAGTAAACTGGTCAGACTTCATTAATGATAGCCTAAAGATGGAAACAAACACCTTATAAACATGTGCAAATTCATTAATTAGGTGACAGCTCAGGTTCACTCCATCATGGCTGTCGGCATTACAGAAAACTCTATAGGAACTAAAAGTAACTAAGAGAGCATTGCTCACACCAGCAAATAAATATCAGATGAGAACCCAATAATCCACGTTCTATGAAGGTTCAAAAAGAAAGCTTTTTACCTCTGTCATCACCAGCACTCAACTACCATGCCACTTAAATAGCATTTGCAAACTTTTTTTTAAAGAAAACACAGTAAGGCTGATTAATATTAACATTTGGTGGGTGGCTATACACACTAGATACTGTGCATCATATTCTCACTTTTGTTTTGATTCTCATAAAAATTCTGTTAGGCTAAGTCCTCTCACCCCCATTTTTCAGATGAGGACTCAGAGGTGTGACACAGATAGTAAGAATCATAATTTAAACTACCATCAGCTGAATCCAAAGCCCCTCACTCCGCTGACTGCTGGAGAATTCTGGCCTTTGGGCCGCCAGCTGCCTGTGTTGGGTCAACTCGCTAACTTCTCCAAAGGGGTACAAACATCTAGTCCATCCTCTAGAACCAGCTTCCGAAATAGCACGGTGGCCTTTTTCTAGATTCTACCCAGATGTGCGGAGCTCATAACTCATTTTACGAGAGGAAAGACGAGTGGCGTACAAGCTGGCTTGGAAATTTAAGTTGGCCACACAGCTCCCTCCGGCGAAATGAAATATTTTGTTTAAAAAGAATTTCCTTCCGGGTCACGACTTCCACAGTCAGATCCTCGAAGCCATGTGACGTGCCCAGCAGGTTGACAGATAGATGGAGAAGGAGAGGTGTTCCCAGGGCAGGCAGTGGGAAATGCTGTACTTACACCAATGTCGAGACTACACAGGCTAACAGCATCTTCATCCTGGGCGCTCTGCTTCCGTTTTCGCTGAAAAACAAACAGTAAAACAAAGTTCAGATGTAAACATGGTTTGTGGCTTTGATTAAGGAAAGGGAAAAAATGCAATCAAGCAGCACATGCAATCCTTGTCATTTCTAACCTGTTCCCCAAAACCTTTAATGTACACGGATAGTTTTAAGGAAGTACGGGAAACTATTACGCTGCTTTGTGTTGTTATTTGTATTCATGCTGCTAAAATTTGTTTCCCTGTATTTTCCCCCTCTAAATTTCTTCATATGTCAAGGTTTAGAAATTTAGACACAAAGTTCAGATTCTGACTCACACAAAAGAAAAATCTAGACTGGAGAGAAAATCTAATTCAGTTAAAGATATTCCATTTTTAGAACTGCTTTGTACCAGAGTAATTTAAATCTGTTCTCAACCTCCTTCAGGGTCCTGATGTAACTGCAGAACCAGAATGCTAGAACAAACCTTGTACAGTCTCCAACCTTCCTCTTTTACAGACTGAGATTCAGGAAAGTCACTGCTTGAACTGAGAACTATAATTCCAATGAACTTATGATCAAAGAAGCCTGCCAGGTAAGACGCAGAAAAATACATTTTCCACTTTATGAAAAGAACAAAAACTCAAATCTTCACATCACAATAAAGGCTCATCCAAGATACACTCACCTCTCTTCTGCATCCTAGCTCAACCAACCAGGCAAGTATTGCTGGAGGCCCTAATCTGTGACTTGCTAAATCTCCATCTCCGACTTGACAGAAAGCTACCAACGGACCCGAATCACTGGCATGAAGTGACAGTGGAATAGAGAGCCATTGGGGGCCTTCGATCCCCCAAAGAAGTCCACCCCTTCCTCTTCCTCTATCAGGCCCTAAGCGTGAACACAGGCAGGGACTAGAAAGCAACCAGAGCTGTCCTTGTCCATCTTACTGTAATTATCCTAGTAACTTTTCACTTCAGTAAAGATTTGTTGTGCACCCACTATGTGCCAGGATGTGTGCTTGTTCCTGGGAAGGCAAAGATCAGCAGCTCTCACGTGGGAGGGACATTCACATGATTAATTCTAATGCAGTAAGATCTAAACAGTCTAGGGAGAGTCACCTCACTTCTCTGAGTCACCCGTTCTCAACTCCAATATGGGGGTTCCTATTCCACTCAAGCAGGGGCATGATTCAGAGACCCAGTGCCGGGAGCCAGGATGCGAAATCAGCCGTGCTGTGATGGCGCACGGGAACCCGCATCAGCCAGCTGGCCACGTGGTTCCTGGGAATCAAATACTCCCCTTTGGGGGAGCCTTGAGAATATGCTGCTAGCCCTTTCCTTTTATTTTTTAAAAAAATATATATTTTATTGATTTTTTACAGAGAGGAAGAGAGAGGGATAGAGAGTTAGAAAGATCGATGAGAGAGAAACATCAACCAGCTGCCTCCTGCACCCCCCACCCCCACCCCACTGGGGATGTGCCCGCAACCACAGTACATGCCCTTGACCGGAATCGAACCTGGGACCTTTCAGTCTGCAGGCCAACGCTCTATCCACTGAGCCAAACCTGTTTCGGCAGCCCTTACCTTTCTTGAGAATGCTTCCTATTTGGGGAGGGTCCTGACCCTGACTGATTCGTATCCAGTTACAATGAAAGTGGCACGGTGTTGGCAGGGAAGCCAACTCCGTGACTTATACTTTGGAGGCAAGAGGCAAGTGCGGTGATGGAGAGTGCCCCTCCACAGGTGAATAAGCAGGTCAGGGGAAACAAGCAATCTGCTCCAAGTGTAACACTCTGAATCCAGGGCATCGTTTAAAGCAAGTTTGGCAAATAGGTTAGGATTCCTCTGCCATCTGGACTGTCTGGTAGCCTCTGCCTGGAGGGCTGTGGTGAGCAGCGGTACACAGCACCGCAAACGGGAGAAGGCTGCGATCAGCTAGTCCTGCGGTGCAGAAGTGGGTGCCCAGGACCACTCAGCCCTTCCTGAGTCCAGCTGCTCCTGCCACGAGAGGCTACAGTATGTATTGTACCTGGGATCCTGGGAAATGCCAAGAGGGAGCTTGAGGCTACTGGATGCTGTTTGTAAAGTGGAAATGATGCCTACCGGCCAGGCAGTTGGGAGGCACATAGGTGATTTGTGTAGGGTTCCTGGAAGGAATCCTGGCACATAGTAGGGCACAATAAGTGGTTATGGATTACCCACACTGGAAGCCATGCAGTGTGGGTAATCCATAGTGTTTAATCCAATCTGCCCAAGTGTCCAATCCAGAAGATAAAAGTCCTCTAGTGGCCTTTTTCACTAAGTCATAGCCAGTGAATCAGGCGCAGAAGGATCTCCTTAAGAAACCCATAAATCTTATGCAATAAAAGCTGCGTGGATTATGAAAGTGGATTTTTTAATTTATTTCCATTACACAGGGTGGTGACTGGCTGCTGCAAAGAAACCTGAAGTGTAGACTCTGGCCCAGAGCATCGCTTAGTCATCTGTCCACTAATTCTATGCTCACCGAGCACTGCTGGTGTGCAAAGCCCTCCTCTGAGTCCTGGGCCATGCGCCAGGCATGATCCATGCCTGCTAATTGGGAGTAAAAAGAAAAAGGAATATTTTGGTTGTGATCTCCACCGGGAATGAGTCAGAGGAGATGCCCAGACAGATAGTATCAGGAGAGACCCATTTCATAAGGATAATTTAATTCAATGTTTTGTTTTTTAGTCTTTGGTTGACCTTCTCATGAGATGGAAGCCCATGAAGGCAGGACTTGGTCTGTCCTGGTCATCTTCCTAGAACCCGGTGTAGTGCCTGGTATGTGGCTGACTATCCCAGAAGAATATTTCTTTATATATGTTTAATGCTTTGGTCCTGCTTTCTTTGAGAAACTTGTCCTCGTCACCAATTACCCAGCTCCAGAAAGGGCACCCGTTCCAACAGCCTGGCCCGCATCACCAACCCCCGTGATGAAGAGCCCGCATGTGAAATAGCTCCGTGCTGGTGCTGAACATCTCCCCCAGGAACTTCCAAATCCCACCCCAGACTTTTCTCAGATACATTGGGGAGCTCGTTCATGGCAATGATCTAAAGAACAGTTCGCCGGGATAAACCACCAGCAGGAAATGTAAGCCCTGGAGACACAGGCAAATGAGTATCTTCAAAAACAGGGGGTGTGGCTTTACTTTGAAGCTATTGATAATGTGGCTCTACTTCCCCAAAGCTATTAATAATGATAATACTCGGTCTGGTAAGCATGGCAGTTTTAGTCTGCTAAATACTCACTAAATACTGACCACAGAACTAAATCCATCCATGCATGATCTCATTCGATCCTCGTGATCACTCCATGTGGTAGGGACAAGTATTATATCCAGTTTGCAGAGGAGGATACAGAAGCTCAGAGAAGGGCGGGACTTGCCTAATGTTCTATAATTAGCAGGTGGCAGAGCCTGGATTCTAACCTAGATCTACCTGGCTTCAAGCTACATGCTTCCCTCCTGTTCCTTCCTGTCCCAGAGTCTGGCAGAGCAGGTGAAGAAAGTACTGCACGTGAGGAATTTTGGAGGAAACCTCTTTATAACTCCACTAGAGGCCCAGTGCACAAAATTCGTGCACTCAGGGGTGGGGTCCCCTCAGCCTGACCTGTGCCCTCTCACAGTCTGGGAGCCTTGGGGGATGTCTAAGCTGGCCGTTGGACATCCTTAACACCGCCATGGAGGCAGGGCAGGCTCCCACCACTGCTATTGCACTCACCAGCTGTGAGCCCAGCTCAGGGCTTCTGGCTGAACAGCACGCCCCCTGTGGGAGCTCACTGACTACCAGGGGGCAGCTCCTGCATTGAGCGTCTGTCCCCTGGAGGCCTGTGCATGGCATAGCGACGAGTCGTTCCACCATTCGGTCGATTTGCATATTAGCCTCTTATTATATAGGATTTTACTAGAGAATTGGCCTTGAAGACAGTGTACCTACCTAGACTGGATAACCCATACCATTCTGTGGTCCTGGGTAGGCTAGCAAATGAGCCATTTTACTTCCCCTGTGCACCGGAAGCCATGCCCAGCTTACCTGGGGGAGTTCCCGGGCAGGAGGGACCCTGTGTGTGAACTGTCTGCATTTACACACTTGGTCTCACAGGCTCTCAGCTAATTTGAGGAGCCACAGACCCACCCTGTTATTCTTGTCAAACTTTCTGAAGCCAGTGCACAGTCCCCTCCCTTCCAGCCACGGGAACAAAGCTCCATGGGTGAACCCAACAATTGTGCCTCAGTCTGCGCTCTCTGACTTGAGCACATTAACTTGAAACCCCAGTGCCCTGAGTGGCAGGCCAGTGAATAATTTCTGAATGAGTGACTAAAAGGATGAATAAAGGAGGCCTGTGTTTTTGGGGTGACACCCTTCCTTTCCGCTAACCACCTGGCTGCCAAAATTAAATCAAAACCTCAAAAGCAAAATCACTGAAGGCTGCAATTCTTCAGCCTCCAATTTCCTCGGAGACTCAAAGCCTGCAAGGTTCAGGCTACAATTCTTGCTTTTCAAATAAGAAAGAGCGTTTTCCTTACCAGTGGGGGCATTTGCTTTCCTTAAAATACATAGACAGGTGAAAAGAAATCACAGCGGTCCAGACATTGGTCCACGTGGGGCATTTGTAACTTCCACTGATCCTGTGAGAGGAAATGTCAGATCTGTCCAAGGGCGAGGCACCATGGCCAGGGCGTCTGTCCATACGCTGTCCTGAGCCAGAGCTTGGGACTCAGCCCTGTGCTTTGGGAGCAAGGAATCCAAGCCTGATCACACCTCCCTTCAAAGGAAACGGTCAGCCGAGTCCAGTCATAAATAAACTGAAAGGGCACCTGAGCCCTCTGTCTGAACCCGAGGTGCCTCCTGGGGCAGGAAGGAAAGGCAGGGATAGAGGGGAATTTCTGAAAACAATGAAACATACTATCAGATTCCTTAGCCCTGCCAGTTACACATTGAATGGAGACAATTTCTAGAAGAGTTTGGGTTCTGGGAAAACCCTCTCATGCTTCTCCCATCAAAAAACAACCAGGAGGAGGCCCTTGGTTACGCTGGAACAGAGCAAAGGCCTCTGCACATTCAGACGTGAAACCTGGTGGAGACAGAGGCACCTCTGGGCGGGCCTGGTGGACTCTGGGATTTGTCACTGCGGCCTCCATCCTGCTGTCTGAGTTTGAAGCTTCCACTTGTCTTCTTCCCACCCACTTTGGTCACTGTTCCCGGGGCCACACAATGGCTGTCTCCTTTCAGGCGTGGCTACCTTCTGACAGCACAGGGCAGACATCTGAATCTCATTAGCAAATGGTCCGTGAACAGTCGCTTTTTCCGTGGTTCTGGGTGCGGCTGTCTGAAGTAGCACTGACCCAAATCTCTGCGGATTGATTTTTAGGAGAGCTGGCCTGGTCCAAAGCTGAGTATCTTATCTTTCCTGGACTCGGCTTCCATTCTCCCTAGATCCAAATCTTGGAGTCCTTTCACATCGTGTCTTACAATCAAAGCACAATCACCAGGTGCCTCCCAATACATGAGTGAGGGACCAGGGCAGCTGCAGAGAGAGAGCCATGCAGTGTGCTCACAGCTGAGAGGACCGGCCTTTAAGCTCTGCGTTAGCCCAGTGTAAGTAAGTACTGTGTTGGTTTTACAGAGGGCAGTCAAGCTCAAAGGCTTGCTCAAGGTCACAAACAGTAAATGCCGAAGAGGGGATTTTTTTTCCTTAGGCCTGACTCCCAAACCATTCATCTTTCCGCCACACAATGCTATTTCTCTTTTTATATTTCTCGAAACAATATGTGTTTTATTTAATGTATTAAACTAATATAAAATAAATTTAAATATTTGTTTAAAACAATGTGCTTGACAACAATATAAAAAGGCTCACAATGCATTTACTTACATACTTCAAGGACATTAAGAGCATAAATGAGACAGACCTGGGTTCAAAATCCATCTGCTACTTGGTGTGACCTTGAGCAAATTACCTTTTTAGCCCTTCATTCACTCAACAATTACCGTATTTTTCGGACCATAAGACGCTCCGGACCATAAGACGCACCAGTTTTTAGAGAAGGGAAATGAAGAAAAACAGATTCTGAAACAAATAGTGTCCTAAAATATTTTATGTGCATTAAAACCCAACATCACAGTCATAAACACATGTAATCAACCCTGTAAAGTAAACAGCAGCATTTAGAACCATTTTAGAGCCGGGCAAGCACACAGAGACCACACAGAGCCGGGCAAGTAAAAAAACTTTTTTTTTTTAAAGTATATGTGTAGGCTATATTTGGACCATAAGACGCAGGGACTTTTTCCCCCCACTTCTGGGGGAAAAAAAGTGCGTCTTATGGTCCGAAAAATATGGTAGTTACTGAGCATCTATGATGGGCCAGGTTCCATGTGTGCGGGATGTATGTGTCTATAAAACGTTTCAATAAGCGTTGGTTTCTCTGTGATAGTGTTGTTTCCAGGATTAAAGGAGATAAGGTATTTAGAACAGGGCCAAGCACATGGAAAAGATAAAAAAATGGCCGAATGATTGCTCCTGTGGTTGTTACCATCTGTACCATTACTACTACTGCGGCTGCTGTGCTGTTGCTATGTGACTGTGAGAGGCAGGCAGGGTGGATAACTGTGGACGGGGGTTTCTATGGGAGACCTGGGGTGCAGCCTGACCCCCTCTCACCCATGTCACACAGGGTTGGAGACGGTGCTCTCTGGATACCTCCGGTCACTTGGCTGCATGTCACTCCCACGTCTCTCACGGAGACAGGGCAAACGCGAGGCCTGGCCATCTCCAATGGCCACGACCGAACTGGCTGGTGCTGGAACGACCCTGTTATTTAATCAGAGGGCTTTTCTATTTAATAACCAAGTGGCCAGAGCAGCAACGATGCACCGAGGGAGAGAGAGCAGCGCCCGACCTGACAGCCAATTGCCCTGATTAGTCATTTATAATTAATAAATTCAAACCAGATCGCAAACCCTTGTGATTTATCTCTTTGCTGGCAAACAGCGTTGGTGGTTTCAGAGGCTTTGATGCCTTGCCTTTCATCTGTGCCTTCTTTGGGAGAGAGATTAGCGAAAGCATTTTGTGTTTTGTTCTTGCCGTTACCTGGAACTTGACTCACTAAACTCACGTTTGGAGCAGGGAAAGGATCCACATTTTGTTTCTCTCCTGTCTGACGCTCCAGGGGTGAGCAGGAGAACAGAGAGAGGGACCCCCTACTCCATTTTTAATATTTACACTGCTGGGGGTTTTCCTCATTTAAAAAATATCCTCTCTTTTTACAGCATTCAGGAGCACTGTTCTTTTCTAGATTTTCAAAGGTGCTCACAGGGTGGAGAACCAGGAAATCATGGTGCTCTCTGAACTACTGGTAAAAAATCTTAACTAACTCGCCGAAACTGGTTTGGCGAGCACCAGAGCGTCAGTCTGCGGACTGAAAGGTCCCAGGTTCGATTCTGGTCAAGGGCATGTACGTTGGTTGCGGGCACATCCCTGGTAGAGGGTGTGCAAGAGGCAGCTGGTCGATGTTTCTCTCTCATCGACGTTTCTAGCTCTCTATCTCTCTCCCTTCCTCTCTGTAAAAAATAAAATATATTTTTTAAAAATTTAAAAAAATAAAAAAATAAATCTTAACTAACAAAAATAGGCGGTTTTGCACTCAGATGTCATTAACAGCAGTCTGAAGGTGCGAGGTGGGCCCTCATGTCAGACTCGGTGGGTTCGCATACCAGTTACACCATTTATTTGTTGTAGGACCTTAAGCACATCCCTTCGCCCTTTGGAACCCGTTTCCTCATCTATAAAACGGGAATACAGAGGTTATTGTGAGAGTTAAGTGGATCGAGGTGGGAAAGGGCTCAGCACAATGCCTGCCACACACTACCCACTCAGGTACCCACGATTAGTCGTAGTAGCAACAGCAGCAGTGACAGCAACTGCGAGCAACCACCGGAGGGGAAATCCATGGAGCAAATATTTAACATGTGTGAAAGTCTGCCCATGAACTTGACTCTGGCAAGCCAGTAAAAGCCCCAGTTATTGATTTTGGCCACTGAACATGTGGCCCACAGCTCGTTTGGAAGCAGAGATGAGTTCTTCGTGCCCAAGGAAAGGTCTTCCTCGTCTGTGGGGAGGAAATCATACCCCACAGGCAAGTGGGAGGAGGAGCAGACCCAGCCCCGCCCCCTGAGCCACCAGCCTTGAGAGCCAACAGCCAGAGTCACCGTCATTTCACAGACGTATACAGACTGCTCTTCCCTCCAGGACACTCAAGGCCACGGAGCCGGAGTGAAGACAGAAAACCTGTGTGCTCGGGGCAGACAGGTGGCGGGTATATTTCCCAGAAAGAATGTTCTAGAAACACTTCATTATGGGCACCAACCTAAAATGGGATCAGGGGGTTCACAGTCACATAGATTTTTCAATAATGGGATACAACAAAAGCACAAAATCAAATTAACCAGAGCACTTTTTCTCTAGGCCTCTAGTAATTACAATTATTTTTTTTTTTCTACTGGGTCTCAAGTACACTGAATTAGATTAATCACAACCTTGGTTCATAAAACTTTATTAATACTGGTGCTTCCCTGGCCCTCTTTTATTTGTTTATTCACTTTTTTTTTTTAACAATATCATGAATTCCCATTAAAAAAAATATTCCCATATGGAATGCTATGAAGTCCCAATCAGCAAAAATATTATCCAGATAGTTTAAGGAATGCCCAAATAATTACTTAATTTCTAGAGAATTACTCCATGGAACCAATCAACTTCAATGATTTAACTGTACAATTTGGATTCAAATGTGATTATACTGGGAACCTGAGTTTTTAAAAATATATTTTTATTGATTTCAAAGAGGGAGGGAGAGAGCGATAGAAACATCAATGATGAAAGAGAATCATTGATCGGCTGCTTCCTGCAAGCCCCACACTGGGGATCAAGCCTGCAACCCAGGCATATGTACTGGCCGGGATTTGAACCTTGACCTGCTGGTTCATAAGTCGATGCTTAACCACTGAATCATATTGACCAGGCTAGGAACCTGATTTTACAAGGAGAGTTCTCAGTTCTTCACTCATATGTGTTACTGCCTTTTCCTATCTTAAAAGACCACAGAGCCTTAGCCACAGCCTGAAAAAAAACAAACAGTATTCTCCCATCACTCTAGATATATTTTTTTTAATTCATGCTATGAATCTAATCAAGAAGAGTCATCTAATAAACCCACATCGAGGAAAACTGTACACATAACTGGCCTCTACTCTTCAAAATTGTCAAAATCAAGAAACACTAAGAAAGCCTGGAAAACTGTTCCAGATAAAGAGAAATTACAATAAATGCTTTGCGTGATCCTGAACTGGATTCGGGTCCAGCAAAAACAACAGCTACAAGATACATCACTGAGACAGTGGCGGATCTAAGAAATAAATGGTGGAGGAGTTACTATGTCTTGTCCAGGCTAAATGTCCTGCCTTTGACACTGTGTAAGAGGATGCTCTTTTTCTTAGGAAACACACACTGAATTAAAACATTTGGTGTTAAAGGGACATATGTCTGCAACTCATTCTCAAATAGGAAGGAAAGTAATTTACATTCATATGCTACATACATGTGTATGTATATACAGTCTACCTGTAAATATATAGAGAGACGGAGATACATAGAGTCGAAGGGGAGAGGAGTGTATAAAGCAAATGGGACCTAATGTAAACCATCAGAGCATCTGGCTTTGGGATTCACGAGTACCTTACTCTAAACTTACTACTTCTCAAGTTTCAAATTATATTAAAACAATGGTGCCATGCTCTTGTTTCTCTTCAGAGAGAATACATCTTCTGCCTTTAAAAAAATAAACAAATAACATTGCCGAAGTAAAACAAAATAAATTCACAAATAACCTATACATCCCCTTCCTGTCCTGAAAAGAAAAAAAAAAAAAGACGCTGTAAACAGCTCCATGCCCATCCGTTCCTCTTCAGGGCATCGATATGCACTCAATGTCAGGGGCACCGGGCCTGCCTGCCTGCCTGCCTGCCGTGGACTCAGCTCCACGGAGCTGCCCTTGGTGCCCACAGCCCAGGGCTTCTGCAAGGCAGCGAGTCAGCCCGGCACTGTGGCAGAATTTGGTTGGTAGTAACTGGAGCACAATGCCTTAGGACCCAAATGAATATAATGTAAGGATTTGATCAAAAACGTGCTCTCCAGATGATTGGATCCAAAAACTATGGTACATCTACACAATGGAATACTATGCTGCCATAAAAAAGAAGGAATTCTCATCATTTGCAGCAACCTGGATGGAATTGGAGAACATCATGCTAAGTGAAATAAGCCAATCAATGAAAGAGAAATACCATATGACCTCACTCATTTATGGATAATAAAGAACATTATAAACTGATGAACCAAAAGATAGATATAGAGACAGTAAAGCAACAAGCAGACTGTCAAATTATAGCGGGGAGGGGAGGAAGATCTGGGGGTGATAATACAGTAGATCAACTGAAGGACTTGTATACATGCATATAAGTACAACCAATGGACATAAAACTCTGGGGAGGGAGGGTAGGGGTGGGAGGGAGGGAGGGGGGCAAAAAAAAAATCAATAAAATATATTTTTTTAAAAACAAAAAAAACTGTGCTCTCTCAGATAAAACTGGAAACTCTCACCACAGGCTGTCTATCTGTGTGCTGGGCTAGGCCTTAGAAATGTTCCTCTCTCTGAGCAACAACGGGACAACTATAAGCAAAATAACTGTGCAATTATGAATGCCCTTCTCCTTAAAACCATGTACTTCAATATAGCAACAATGTCTCTTTTTATTTATTTTATTTATTTTTTAATGTATTTTATTGATTTTGTACAGAGAGGAAGGGAGAGAGACAGAGAGTTAGAAACATTGATGAGAGAGAGTCATTGATCAGCTGCCTCTTGCACACCCTCTACTGGGGATGTGACCGCAACCAAGATACATGCCCTTGACTGGAATCGAACCTGGGACCCTTCAGTCCCCAGGCCTGCGCTCTATTCACTGAGCCAGACCAGCTAGGGCAGCAATGTCTCTTAATTGTAGCTCCTCGCAGCATGGCCACTGGAGGCGATTCCGGAGAAGCCGTGGCCTGTCCGTGTGACAAAGACCCCTCTCCCTGTCCGGCCCGAGCTCATTGGCACAGAGGCGGCCAGAGCTGTCAGAGCGGCAGTCCTGACAAACTTAAGTAACACTCTTGGCCACAGTCCGCAGGGAAACCCTCAGAACGGTAATGTGAAAGCCAGTTACCGCTTGGTGCGGTGTCTGGAAAGACGTCAGCTGTGATTAGAGGGACATTTTCCCTCTGCAGCTGCCTTTGAAAGTGGAGGAGGGCCTCTCCACAGCCCCAAATTACAGGAGGGGGGCAGAGGGCAGGGACAGGCAGGTATTCGGCACCCCCTTCTTCAGCAGCCCTGTCATGTCCTGTCGGGGTCTGAGTAGAAAGCAAGAGTTGTGGTGAGCCGCAAAGGGCTGCTGGAAGGCGAAAGGACTTGGCGCTGAACTTTCTGATCCTGATTTTTGCTTCAAAGCCCGTCCCAGTCGCTTTTATCCTGGAGTCTGAGACCGAGGGTCTGGGTTTTGCAGAATCAGAGCCTATTTATCCAGCGTTTAATTCATTTCCCAGGAAGTCAGTGTTTCACCAGGAAAGGAAGTCTCTCAGGTCCACAATTGCCCTGGATATTTCTAAAGGCCTCGCCCAGCACACAGAACAAAATCAACAAATGTTTGTTGACTGACACATAGGAACAGAATAACCCTTCTACCCCCAGCTGGCAAGTATAATGCTGTAGAATTTCTTTTCAGGAAGACTGAAATACCAAGACATGTCAGCCATAGAATTTTCATTCTGGGGCCCACAATACTGATGTATTTTGACAATAAAAAAAAACAGGAACAACAGATTCAGAAGAATGAATTTCATTAGATAGGTCCATTGTTTCGACAAATATTTTATGGGGCACCTACTACCGCCCAGGCACTGTGGAAGCTCCTATAGGTAGCAAACAGCCTTTGCCCTCAGGAAGAATACAGCCGAGAATACAGCAAACAGTCTTTGCCCTCAGGAAGAATACAGCCGAGAATACAGCAAACAGTCTTTGCCCTCAGGAAGAATACAGCAGCAGGGGGTCAGAGATGATAACCTGGTACACAAGTAAACAGGCTGGTACAGCGGGCACTGCGTGCTATGAAGAAAGTAAACCAGGATAACGTAAAAGGAGGTAGGGGCAGAGCCACGAGAAGAGTGGTCGGGGAGACTCCTCAGAGGAAGGTCATCTCAATCTTAAACACATGTTATTATTAGGCGATTCTATGTGCCTACAGAGTGGAGCCCTTCTGAGCGTAGAGCCGGATCCATGAAGCTGGCCCTATTCCTGCCTTCCTGTGGGAGGTCTTAATCACATATCATTTCACAATGTTTCTGACTCTTGCCCTGGTAAGCGTTGCTCAGTGGTTAGAGTGTTGGCCCGCACAGCAAAGGGTCAACTCCCGGTCAAGGGCACGTACCTGGGTTGCAGGTTAAATCAATCCCTAGCCGTGGCTGGGGCACATCGGAGGCAACCAATTAATGTGCCTTTCTCACACTGATGTTTCTCTCTCTCTCTCTCTCTCTCTCTCTCTCTGTTCCCCCCCCTCACCCCCTTCCTCCCACTCTTTCTAAAAATGAATGGGAAAAATATCCTCAGGTGAGAATTAACAAAACAACAACCACAAAATGAAAATAATGCCTCTGACTCTTTGATAGATCCCGAGGTGTACAGTTCACCCTGGCCTTCACCACTCTCTGAACAGTCTAGGTTCATGGGACCAGACATTCCAGGCACGAACCCAAACTGAAACAAGAAACCCTCTCCCCATTAGGACATCTGTTCTGCTTCGAAACTGCTCATGGGATTCAGGCTGAAACAGAAGCTCCATCTGCAGAAGCGCCTTTTTGATCTCCCTGAGTTTGGGGTCCTGGCTCTCCTCAGGATGTTGCAAAAGCCTGGGCGGTAGTGTCTCTGTGAGTCTGGCCACACTAGCCCACTGCCTCTCAGCTGGAGCTCATCGCCGATTCGTCGTCCGTGAGCATCTGCTCGGAGTGAGCGCACGCGGACAGTGCCGTTCTACTCAGTGGACAGCTCATGCTGGCAAACGACCAATAAATGCCACACCGTGAAGACTTTACAGGCAAATCCAGGAACACCAGGCTCATTAGCAAACTGCGATAATACCGTAGAGGAGGAAGAAGAGTGAACGTGGGAACGACGTTACTCACCAGCATAGAGGATCACCAATGTGCTAGGGAAAATGGCAGAGAGAGCTGAACACTCAGTGTTTGAATGGAATGTAAACCTGGACTTTACAGGGGAAAAAGCTAAGTTGCTTATTTGGGTGTACACCTCCGGGCAGCACTTCCCCAAGGACAAGCCGGGTGCCACCGTGGCTGTGAGACCACAGGAGGCCGTGTGCCTACCAGCTGTCCTGGTTTGAGTTCTCTTCAAAGCAGATCCCGGGGTAAAGACTTAGTAGGCACCAGCTGTTTACGTGGGCGTGAATGCCAGGAAGAACTGTGTGAGGTGGGAAACGGAGGGAAGTCACAAAAGGGAGTGGAGTGGGCAGGTCACGGCCATGGACAGCTGGGGTCCAACCTCGATACACTGTAGACCATATCTCATGATTTCCGGCTGAGGGGTGAGGAGGGAAAATATTCAACCCACCAACTCCTGCCTCTCCTTGATGAAGGGGGCTCCTCGGGATGTCAACCTTCTTGGTTGGACACCCCTCAAGTAGAAAACACAAGTAGTCAGAGGTGGGCAGAGGGGACTCTGCGGGTAGCATCTGGGCTGAGGCTAGGGGACATGAGTCGGAGAGTTTGCTACGAAAGGATGTACCCAGCCTCAGAACACATAATAAGAAAGTTATTACGGCCCTTGCTGGCTTGGATCAGTGGATAGAGCGTCAGCCTGTGGACTGAAGGGGCCCAGGTTCAATTCTGGCCAAGGGCACATGCCTGGGTTGTGGGCTCGATTCCCAGCAGGGGATGTGTAGGAGGCAGCTGATCAATGATTTTCTCTCATCATTGATGTTTCTGTCTCTCTCTCCTTCTCCCTTCCTCTCTGAAATAAAAAAAGAAATATATTTTAAAAAAGAAAGTTATTACGTTTTTAATTTACTGTCCAGCTGGAAGGAGAAAAGCTTAGATGGGGGCTATCTCATCTTTAATACCCACCTAACGCTTACCGACCGCCATCTTTTTTCTCTGGCTGCAATAGCATCTTCTAGAATCTAGTTACACCGTGTTGTGTGTTATTTACTTATCTTCCTAGTTATAGTCCATTTATGGCAAAAATATTGGTTTTGTTGATCGTGATAATATAAACTTTCCATTAAAGATAAATATAAAAACTATTTGTTTTGTTGAAAATGTCGAGTATTTTTCTATGTGGCTATGGTGAAAGGGGACTCACAAATGAGTGAGGTTTAGGAAACACTTTCTTTGTGGAAATTTAGTCTCGTGACTGTCACACAAAGTAACCGCCCCATGCGTGTCCGCTGCTCATGACAAGTACAGACAAAGCGGCGCTCTGGCCCTGCCCCCACCCCCTCGGGGAGCACTGCAGAGCGCCCCCTCCGCTCCCCATCCTCTCTGGAGAGGATCTGTGGCCCTGTCTGCCCAGTCATGGATTAAAAATGAAATTCGTATCTAAGAGGTCTAACTTTAGCCACAGGAAACAGGAGCCCTTGGGGGACCCGGAGAGTCAGGGGCTTTGTTTGAGGATGGGCACGTTATCTTCACTGGGCACGCTTTCCCTTTTTGGGAGGGGAGGGCGTGGAGGTCTGGGTTTGGGGAGTGAGCGGGAAGCGAGGTCTGCTGGATCTGTTTCCTGGTCAGCTCTGTGGGAGATTTCTCCCCCTCTGCTGTCACAGTCCTGGCTCTCAGAGCTATACTACATCTCATAAGGGTCTATTACAAAAGGCTGGAGGCCTGGGTGCACAAAATCCATGCACTGGGGGGGTAGGTCCCTTGGCCCGGATTGCTGAGGGACCCCACAGGTGCACGAATGGGGCTTGGGAGGGACGTGGGAGGTTGGCCAGGTGGGGAGGGACCACAGGAGGACTCCAGGGCATGTCTGGCCTGTCTCAGCTCAGTCTCCGTTGGCCAGACACCAGCAGCAAGCTAACTTACCAGTCGGAGCATCTGCCCCCTGATGGTCAGTGCACATCATAGCAAGTGGTTTAGTGGTCTTAGCATATCATTAGCATATTACGCTTTGATTAGTTGAACAGATGCCAAGACAATGGGACATTTAGCATATTAGGCTTTTATTATATAGGATACTTGATGGTAAAAACCACCCCCAAAAGAGAATTTAAAAGCCCTTTATGTTTCAAACATATCTATGAAATGCTTCAATTAAAAGAAAAAGTTTCAGTCTAAATAGTTTTTTAAAATATATATTTGTATATTTTCTCTGGCTTGATAACAATGCACACAATTGTTTTATAAATTTTTTATCAGAAGTTGCCAGATCACAACTGATGTAATCTCTCTTTTACCTGATCCATAAGTAGTAAAAGAGAGCAACTGGGGAACAATTAATAACAGGCTGTCATCTATTTTTTAAGGCCATCGAACTAGCGATGTGATCTTGAGCATTTCACTTCCCCTCTCTGGATCTCAGTTTCATTATCTGTACAATAAGGGCGTTGTTCCAGGTGACCTCTAAAGTTTCCTTCCGATAGCGTGCACCTGTATGAAAACAGGCGGCCAAGAGACCACTGGGTCAGGGCGGGAAGTGGGAATGAGAACGGCAGAGGTTGGGAAACGCTTTCTAGAAGTAAATATGAGATTCTCCATTTGCCTCAACGTCACACATTGCAACAGTCCCATCTCTCGGTGATACTTTTGAAACACGAGGTTGGTGCTGAGGTCCCTGCATGGCCCTGTGCACGGCACAAAGAAAGTGACCTCGAATGAAGTGCTGAGTGAATGGACAGAGGCACATTCCCTGGGTACCTTCTGAGGACTCAAGGCTAATGCCAGAAAGACCAATGGTCAATGACAGAGAACAGAAAATGCAAGGGATGGGGAGAAGAAAGAAAAGAGGTAAAAAGGAGAGTAAGCAAGGGAGAGAGGAAGGGTGAGGAAAAACACACATACATGCATGTATACACACATATGTGCATACATACATGCATACGTACACACAGTGGGGGCTTGTTATTTGTGGGGTGAAGTTCTATAAGTCTCCGTGAGCAATAACTGAGTGAATGCTGAGCTACTGCTCCTAGAGGAAATACGGGGTAAGCTCCTGCCACCCTCTGGTCACAATATTCCCATCAACCATTTCAAAACATGTGTCTGGTCTTATGTGTGTTTATTTAAGGTATGAGAGGCCCCTTGCAGGAAGATTTCTGCAATAGGGCTTCCTGCTGTGGCCGCTGCCCCGCCTGCTTCCCTTCCTTCTCCCCCGCCCCGCTTGCTTGCTTCTCCACAGAGCTTGGCTTCTTTCTACACGTCTTCAGTCTTTGCTCTGGCCTGGATATGCAAATTAACTTCCATCTTGTTTTGGTTAATTTGCATGCTCGTCCTGATTGGCTGGTGGGCGGGGCTCATGGGCATAGCGAAGGTGCGGTCAATTTGCATGTTTCTCTTATTAGGTAGGATATTTTTGATTCACTGACTTTGAACCCATGGCCCACAGCAAGTTATAGAACTTGCGCTGGAAGGCAGCCCATCCAACAGGTGTACATGCTCTGTGAGACACCCCGAAGCCTCCTGTGCCCAGGAACCCTGGGCAGCATGATAGCAATGCACCCAGGCGGGGTGGGGGTGAGGGTGGGGGTGGGCGGGGAGGGAGGGTATTGTAAACAGTGTAGTCAACCAAAAACTCAAAAATGTGGAAAGCATGGCACCGGACAGACCATGAAAAAGACTCTTGCTTCCAGTATGAGAAGTGGAACAAGAAGGCAGCGTCGCCTGGTCAGCCCTCAGCTGGGAAGGTGCATGCCGGGTGACTCAAATGTTCACTGCTCTGTCCATGCATGGCTGCAAAGCGCTGCAAGCACTGATTTGGGGCTTACAAATAAATTCTAGTAAGAGGGCAAATACAGAATCTGTGAATACTGAGGATTGACATATGCGTGTATATTTATATGACTGTGTGTGTGTGTGTGTGTGTGTGTGTGTGTACAATTTAGAGCTCAGTATCTTATGCTCCAAGGTGGGAGTGGGTGTAAGGGTGATGGTGAGCCAGGTGGTGCCATTTCACACCCATTGGGTTGGCAGAGTTTAGAGGTAGTATAATTCTAAGGGCTGGAGAAATGGAGCCCCTCGTGCAGGGCTGGAGGGAGGGTCCAGGTGAGAGAGCAGCCTGTCATCATCCAGCCAAGCTGAGGATGCACCTGCCTTGCTGCCCAGCACTCCACCTGTAGGAAGACGCTCTAGGGCAACCCATGCACGTGGCTGGAGGCAGCGTGTGCATGGATGTTCTGGATGTTTATAACAGCAGAGGACTGAAGTAACAGACGTGTCTGTTAGTGCAGAAGTAGGGCACAGGGCATGCAGTGACATTCCCACCTATCAAAACTGATCCATCAACCCAGCGTCCCCTGTCACACACACCTGCCCACACCACTTCGTTGCACGCAGACACATAAAACGCACACCTGCTCTGCCACAGCCGCTCCCGCCGCCTCCCTGACTCTCATTGGGAGAGCTGCATTTGCTCCCTGCAGGTTCTTCTGATCCAACCAGAATTACAGGCACACGGGGCCTCTCTGCCTCTAGACCAGGGGTCTTCAAACTACGGCCTGCGGACCACATGCGGCCCGCAGAGGAGTCTGATCCAGCCCGCCAGGTTTTTTGGGCAGTGAGCGCAGCCGGGGTGTTATAGTAGGAATTAGTAGTTCATATAGTCCGGCCCTCCAGCTCTCTGAGGGACCGTGATCTGGCCCCCACTTTAAAAAGTTTGAGGATGCCTGCATAGACCAACAGTTCTCAAACTTTTTTTGTTTTAATCTCAGGACCTCTCTATATTTTTAAAAATCATTGTGCTCCAAAGAGCTTTTGTTTACGTGGTTTATATCAATATTTGTATTAGAAAAATTAAGAAATTTAAAAAGTGTGTTTTTTCCAAAAAGAATCGTTACTACCTTTAAAAAAAAAAAATCCTGACATGAAGATGTATGTGTGTATGTGTGTGTGTGTGTGTGTGTGTGTGTTTATGAATTTGGAGAGAGGGGGAGGGAGAGAGAGAGAAAGAAACACTGATTGGCTGCCTCCCACACATGCCCTAACCTGGGATCAATCTTGCAACCTGGGTACATGTCCTGCTCGGGAATCAAACCCGTGATAACTCTCCAACCAACTGAGCCACACAGATTAGGGCCATTGTTATCTTTACTAGTGACCATTATATCTTTACTAGTAACCCAGTGCACGAAAGGAAATTAATTAGGAGGTGGCTGGTGGGGTGGGACTGGGCAAGATGGGCTGGACACACTCTGGAGCCAACCTCCTTGGTCCCTCCCCAGCATCTGGAGAGTAAGCGGGCCCCTCCTGCAGGTGAGGACCCTAGGCCTGGCCTGTGGGGATCGGGCCAAAACGAGTTCTCCAATAGCCCCCAAGGGGTCCCACAGTGCGAGAGGGCACTCTGCAAAGTTGCTGTCATACAGAGTGTGCAAGTGTGCAGTAAACCAGATTTGGAGCCGACAGTGCCCCAGCAACAACATAACCCATGGTCGAAGGTAATCGCGCAAGTCCTGTGAGGAACTGGGCTCCTTCCTCTCTGTTTTCGGGGTGCATCCCTAGAGAAATGCCGCTGCCAAGTCATTGCAACTCTGCAGCTCTTGCTTTAAGTGTCTGCCCTCTGGTGGTCAGTGCACGTCATAGCGACTGGTCAGATAGTCAGAGGGACACTTAGCATATTAGCCTTTTATATCTATACTAGAGGCCCGGTGTACAAAATTTGTGCACTGGGGGTAGGGGGTCCCTTAGCTGGGCCTGTGCCCTCTCACAGTCTGGGACTCCTTGGGAAATGTCGGCCTGCCAGCTTAGGCCAGATCTCCGGATCGGGCATTCCTCTTGCAGTCCCCCTCGCTCCTTACCACCCTGCCTGCTTGCTGCTCCTTAGCACTTAGCTCACTGCTCTTTAGCACTGCCACGGAGGTGGGAGTGGTTCCCGCCACCACCACTGTGCTGGCCTGCCATGAGCCCAGCTTCTGGCTAAGCGGTGCTCTGACCACCAGGGGGCAGCTCCTGCATTGAGCATCTGCCCCCTGGTGGTCAGGGTGCATCATAGCGACCAGTCATTCTGGTTGTTCCACCGTAACAGTCGCTTAGGCTTTTATTATATAGAGTAGAGGCCCAATGCATAAAATTCATACAAGAGTAGGCCTTCCTTCCCCCAGCTGCCGGCACCGGGTTCCCTATGTGACCCAGGACCCGGGCTTCCCTTGCAGCCCTGGCTTCATCCGGAAGGTCGTCTGGAAGGATGTCCAGAAGGAAATCTGGTCTAATTAGCATATTATGCTTTTATTATTATAGATTATTATAGATATATAAAAGGCTAATATACTAAGTGTCCAGCCATCTGGGTAATGACATCACATAGCAACACCTGGCTTCCTCTCCCTAGCAACTAGCCTTCTTGCAGTTTCTTCAGCCCAGGAACACAACTTGCTTTATAGCCAGATGCAAACATTTCACACTTTAACTAAATCTCTGTGAAGTGGTTTCCTGTGTCTCATCTGATTTGATCCTCAAAGAAGTCCTGGACTAGGTAGACAGGAGGCTCAGTGGACCTAGTTTCTTTTCATTAGCCAGAAAACAGAGATTTAGAAAGCTTAGAAACTTGACTCAACTGAAAAGAAGTAAGAAATGTCTACGTAGAACTTGAAAATGAATTCAGGTTTTCTCATTGCATAGGATATAGTCAAACACTACTGCAGTTAAATATCTTACCCTTTGTTGTCCCTGCATAATCTACAATAATAATCTGCATTGTATTGATATTTACTGCTGTGTTGCTGACAATTACCTGAGAGAGAAGTTGGAGTGCTTCACTGGGCTGGAAAATGTTTAGCTTAAGTCAGAAAGCAGGTTTAATTAAGCAAGTTTATTCTATATCTTTAAGAGGCTAAGTTGACTCATGTATGCATGTTACATATAAAGCTCTCGCTGGCACCAATTGCACACGTGTGTTTCGATTTGTCACTGTCAATCGCGAATTTGGTTGACATTTCTATTATAGAGAGGGTGAATAGCGACATTAAAATATTTTTTTCTAATTAATTTCCTTTTGATGTGCAAAAATTTGTGCACCGGGCCACTAGACTAGGATAATAGCCTCATATCCTTAGGCTTTCTTGCCAGATGCCTTTGAAGCAGGTACTTTCTGGGCTAGAGCTTGCAGGCAGGAACCTTCTGGGCTGCAGCCTTCTTGCCCACAGTGCTCACCTTTGCTGCTGGGACCTTTGCAGCAGCAGCAGCGCCGTCAGCAGCAGGTACTTTTTAGGGAACAGCTTCCAGGAGAGCTGCCTTTGGAAGCTTCCTCACTTGAAGCCTGACTATTCAGTTCCTCATTTTCTTGGCCTTCAAGACTTTCTTGGCTTTTCCCCCCCTGGCTTCAATCTTCCTGGCCCATTTCCTGGCTGTCCATTTTGTACTGGTACCTGCCTTCTGCCAGGCTGAGCACACACTCTTCTAGCGGGCACTGTGTGGGAACCCGAGGATGAAGTCGGGGAGCTGCATGTGTTTGATAGGCACAGCCTGTCTCCTCACTTGAGTGCAAGGCCCATCGACCAGAGCCCCGCTCTGATCAATAACATCTAGAGTCACGGCAGCTTTCCAGCATGAGGCCCAAAGGAGGCGGCGGCCGCCCAGCCAACCTCCACGAAGCACCTGAACACCACGTTGGCCATGTCCAGCGAAGAAGAAGGCCCGTCCAACCGTGCGCATGAAAAGTACTCATTCTAAAGCAGTGTTTCCCAAAGTGTGGTACGCGTACCCCCAGGGGTATGGAAGAGTATGGTGGGGGTACGTGTTGCACCGGAGTTTGGCGGGGATATGCACTGCACCGTGCTTAGCTGCGCCTAATTCTACGTTCTCACGAGTATGAGGGGTACTCAGCGTTACGAAAATTATAGAAGGGGTACACATATGTCAAAAGTTTGGGAAACACTGTTCTAAAGTAACAGTATATTACTTATTAATCTACTTACCATATTTTAATGAAAAGTAACTCTATTTTTCAAAAACAAAATGCCTAGTGAGAAGAGAAGCATTGTTCTCTACTTTCACAGCTCTCCCAATGTCTGGCTGCACAGAAAACAGCTGGCTTCCCTCACCTGCCTCTGCCATCCGTCTGTGATTGTTATCCTGGTTGACACACATGAGGAAAAATTTGATTTGTAATGACATAGTTCTCAGGTCTTGGGGACTCCTAGGGGTCCCTGACGATACAGAGAACCATGGTCTCAAAGCAGACACCCCTCTGCCAAGCGTCTTCCACACGCCAGTCATGTCATCTCCCACTTCCTTCAAACGGTCCATGACTGCCTTTGGCTCACAGAGTTACATCCAAACTCTGCTCACAGAACTCTTTCCATTTGGCCAATCCAGTGCCTGTCCAAACTCCATGACCACCCTACTCTGTACACTGAGGATTCTGCCCGTCACTGGGAAAACACAAGTGCCCGAACCTGTCCTGCTCATTCATGCCTCTGAACCCCAGCTTCCTGCTGCCAGAGGGTTCCTATGCATCTTTCACATCCCAGCCCAGAGGACATCTCCTCTATGGGAGCTCTCTCTGAATCACCCTTCCCTTAGAGTTCTCTCTTTGTATGTTTTAGATATTTATTTTTTGAGCAGATAATTCAAGTGACTGAAATTCCAAAATTTGTCATTGTATGGTATACCCTTGGGAGGCACCATTGTGATCAGTTCCTTTCACATTTGTCCAGAGCTGCTCTGGACAAAAATAAGTCATTTCTTTAACCTAATGGCATCATGCTACATGCATGGCTCTGCTCTTGTTCAGCACTGTGTCTTGGGCAGCCTTCTGCACCATCAAGTTGGCTTCACATTTTTCAATAGTTGCAGATTACATTTTTAAACCATAACTTATTTAACTAGTCTCCTAATGACTAGCTATGTATGTGGTTTCCAATCTTTTGCTGCAACAAATATCCTTCTATATAACTTACTCTATACACATAAAAGGCTGCAATTTTCAGGATGGAACTGCTGGGCCAAAGGCAATGTACATTTGTAATTTTTATAAACATTGCCAAATTGTCCTCCCTTTATTAAGGCCATTCTAATTTATTCTCCTACTGGCCATGTGTGAAAGGTCCTGTTACCCATGCCAAACAGTGTTATCAAACTTTTTACTCTCTGCCAATGTGGTAAATGAAAAACAATGCTTTGATCAGGTTTAATGAATAATTCGTATTTTGCTAGTATGACCAAATCTCTCGAGTTGCACTGTCCAATATGACAGCTATGAGGTGCATGTAGCTGTTTAGATAGTCCTGCTGGATGCCACTGCTCTAGACCTGCACTCTCCAGAGGCTACTATGAGCCACGTAACTGAGCATCCTGTGGCGAGTGAACTAGAGAGATTCAGATGTTATTAACATACACTTGATTTTGAAAACTTAGTGTGAAAAAGGAAATAAAATGTCTTCTTAATAAATGTTTTTATTAGCAGGTATCTCACTTTATTTTTTTATTTCTTAAAAACTTTTTTGGAGAGATTGATGTGGAAGAGAAACATCAATGAGTTGCCTCCCATAAGCTCCCGGGTATGTGCCCTGACTGGGAGTCGAACCCATCACCTTTTGGTACACAGGATGATGCTCCAACCAATGGAGCAATGATAACCAGGGCCTTGGTAATTTTTATACTGATTACATGTTGAAATGCTAATATTTGGATATATATATATTAGGTCAAATGCAACATTAACATTAATTCCACATATTTTAAAGTGGCTACTAAAACATTAAAATTACATAAATGGCCAAAACCAGTTTGGCTCAGTGGATAGATGGTCAGCCTGCGGACTGAAAGGTCCTGGGTTCGATTCCAGTCAAGGGCATGTAACTTGGTTGTGGGCATATCCCCAGTAGGGGGTGTGCAAGAGGCAGCTGATCAATGATTCTCTCTCATCAATGTTTCTTTTTCTTTTCTTTTTTTAAAATATATTTTTATTGATTTTTTACAGAGAGAAAAGGAAAGAGATAGAGAGCTAGAAACGTCGATGAGAGAGAAACATCAACCAGCTGCCTCTTGCACACCCCCTACTGGGGATGTGCCTGCAACAAAGGTACATGCCCCTGACCGGAATCGAACCCGGGACCTTTCAGTCCGAAGACCGACACTCTACCACTGAGCCAAACCGGTTTTGACTCATCGATGTTTCTAATTCTCTATCCCTCTCTCTTCCTCTCTATAAAAAAAAATCAATAAAATATATATATTTTTAAAAATTACATCTATGGCACGTTTTCTTTCAGAAGGCCCAGTGTTCTGTTGTTGAGACCAGATTTTAGCATTTTTCTTTTTACGTAGAATAGGTGTAGTTTACTACTATTGCTACCAAGAAGAATAGATTCACTAGGCTCTTTTTTCCTCCTCGGCCTTCCCTGTGCTGTGCAGACAGGGTGGGCAACAAGCGGAGACAGGGCGGCGATGATCCTGATGATGAAATATCAGCCCTGAAACGAACCGGTACACTTCCCACCTGGGCGGCCCCAGCAGGAACCAGGGGCACTGCTGACCCCGAGCAGGGACTGACTTCCTGGCCGCTGTTAAAACAATGCACCCGAGAACAAAGTGCCTTCGAAACTAAGAATAGAAGATCGGCTCCAAATAAGAGCTCCAGGACGGCGCGGGAACCAATCCCTGCCCCGCTCCAGCCCTCCGCCGCCTTCCACCCGTGGCTTGACCTGACCCCCTGGCTTGACAAATGTCCCTCCCGGTCTCAGCCCCAACCATCCTGCACTCTCAGCGGTCTGTGCACACAGCTCTGGGTGAAGGCTGAGGGACAAAATGGAAAGGGGAGACCTAGAGGAAGAGGTGACACGGCTCTGCCCTAAAGGACCCACACCCCAGTGGTCCTACAGGGGAGACGTGGCATGTATGTCAACCATGTCTTCGTAACGTGAGCCATGAAATGATAGGTCAGAATGAAGACCCTTTTTTTTAACCAGGTACTGGTGGAATGAAACCTATTATAATTGTATCTGAGCATAAGTCTCAGTTTTATTGCCTACTAGAGGTCTGGTGCACGAATTTGTGCATGGGTAGGGCCTGGCCAGGTGGAGGGGTCTCGGGAGGTTAGAGGGCTGGCACCACCATCGATTGGGGTGGAGGGGCTGACTGAGGGTGGGGGTGGCAGGGAGGAGGGGGCCACAGGTGGTTGGCTGGCTGGACCTACCCCCTGGTCGAACTCACGGTTGAATTCCTGTTCAAACTCCTGGCCAAGGGGACAATTTGCATATTAGCCTTTTATTATATAGGATAGCATGAGCATAAAAATAAATACTTGTTATTGTTTGCCACTGAGTTTGGGGTGGTTGTTGCTCAGCAAAAGTGGGCTGAGACCGTCTCCTTTACCCTCATCCAGAGGTTCCAGGCTGGGAGTGGCTTTGGCTTCTCTTCTCATTCAGGCGGGATTTCAGCAGTTGGGTCATTCTATGGCTCTCTCCATTCCACTTCCTCTGGGCTGGCAAAGTCCCACTCAAAGAGGACAGCAGGAGCTACAGAGACCCATATTTTGGCCATCTTGGCTCCTGGCACTGAGTCAGGCACCATGCTGGTTCTCAGGCAGCGTTTGCTGAGTGAGAGGATCGGTGCTGTCCGCCTGGGGGGGGGAGCAGTGTCACTAGCAGGCAGCAGCCTGGCCTCAGGCACTCCGAGCCCCCGGCTCCATGGTCCCCAAAGTGTGGGAAGTAGATGCACCGGTGACACAATGTCATGTCAGAACACATGCTGCGGACCTGGGTGCATCTATTATGTTTTAGGGAACACATTACAGTGTTTACTGACGTCAGGACTATTATTGCTTAAGATCAGCCTAAGAAACAAGTAGCAAATTTAAAGACAAACAGTAAGTAAAGAATAGCAGCACAAGTGGTATGTGGAGAGGGGGAACATGACTGAAGTTTAGGAAACACTGACCCATATCAAGTCTCATTTCCCTACAAATCACAATCATAATCAGAGCATTTTTTGAGCACTGACAGGATACACTAGTCTGAAGGGTTTCACAGATATTTTATAAACTCCTTCCAGGATCTGAGGCAGGTACTAGCATCATTTCATTTTGCAGGGAAGGGAACTGAGGCACGGAGAGGTAAGGAGCTTCCTGAGGTCAATGCCAGGGAGGGTCGAACCCAGACTGTCACTCTCCAGCACCCAGGTTCTTAACAGCACGTCTCTCCTGCAGAATCTGAGCCCAGGAAGTCCAGCACTGCCCAAGGTGAACCCTAACACCTAGACTTTGAACCCCAAACTCCTGACTCCCAGCCAGTGGTCCATGAGGAGCACTGCGATGGGAGCACCTGGAGTTTGTGGCCACAGCTGCATGGGGTCTACAAGGAGCAAGGGAGAGAGGCGGTACACGCCACTAGCAAGACGTGGAAGGGAAAAGGTGGGGACACAGCCTGCCAAACAGGCAGGTATTTGAGGTCTGAGAAGTTAGAATAAACTTATTCAGGGCTGACAGAGCAAAGGGGCTGCTTTCTGAGCTCTCCCCAAGGGACCCACCGACCCGCGCAGCATTGGGAGGTGGCTGCCCTGAGTGACATCCCCATAGTCTATATTTAGGTCCTGGAGTCACCCATTGTTTCTGTCCTGGTGGACACTCCGGGGTCAGCACCCTGACCTCGCCCTCTCCGAGTCACCTCTGAGTGTTCCATCAGGAGAGGCCTGTTTAGGATCTGGTTTGAATCAACTTCCCCTCCGTGGTTCCCTCTCGGCGCTCTGGGAAAGCTGTAAAAACATGGCTGGAACCGGGGCTTTAAAACGAATCACCGACCTTCTGAGGAATACGCCGCTTCCCTCCCTCCGCACAGTCAGGCCAGGGCCCCCTCATCGGGGACACAAGGCGGCTCACAGCCCTGTTGTGGCTAAGCCCTTATGCACACATGAAGGATCCTTTTTTCTGGTAGCAACCAACACGTTTTATGGTCGATAAGACCTGCGACGTAAATCACTGTTGTGAGTACGGACTCTGTGCGAGGCACCATCAGGAGTCATTTCATGTGCCCCTCATGGCAATCCTAAAGGCAGACACTATTTATTATTCTCATTTCACGGAGGAGGAAACAGATTCGCAGAGGCTGGATAGCACACAGAGGAGTGCATGGCTACTAAGAGGCAAAGCTGGGACTCAGACCTAAATCTCTGTGGTTTAAAAGCCAGGCCCTTAACCATTACACTCTATCATTTCCCCACAGAACCAGCGTGGCCAAATCTCAGAGGATGAATGCATGACATCTGTCCCTTACTCACCCTTCACATCCAATTACCAAGTGTCCAATCCAGCCCAATTCCTCCAGGTCCTTTCCTGGAGGCTCTCAGAGCCAAGACATAAAAATTCATTTAATAATATCTTCAAGAGCAGAATAAAGATCAGTACTAGCCAGACAATTACATTTTGAGTTCCTGTGATATTTTTGGGAAATGTGCCCTTAAAAGCACTCATTAAATCATTTGACTGTGAAATAGGGAAGATGTGAGAACTATATTTTACTTTTTGGACAAGGTATTTGCATACCTAAGATTCATATAAGAGCTAAAATGAGTTTAGAGACATGTCTGAGAGGTGGGGAAACTGAGTCCAGAGAAGGTGGGGATTTGACACAAGGACCTCTTGTGTCGGTGTTAATTGGACCACGGCTGTTAATCCGCCAAAACGGGCTGATCTGCCAAAGTTCTGAGAAGTAAAGTGTCACTGAGGATGCTGCCTGTGACAGCTGTGGGAAGGGACCTGTCATTAAAACCATCATGTAGCGCGCAATGGCTAAGAATGTCATTTCTGGATCCCTTCTGCCTGAAGTTGAAGTCTGATCCCCTACTAACCAGCTGGGTCACCTTGGGCAGATTAAATTACTTATCTTCTCTAAGCCTCAGCTTTACCATCTGCAAAATGGCAATGATACTAACAGCCAAACCCCACAGTGCTGTAAGAATCTCATGAGCTAATGAGAATAAAGTGCTTAGGAACATGAAGAGTATCTAATAAACGTTAGCTATCATCGTACTATTTCCTAGCACTGTTGCACTGAAGTATGGTAAATCATTATAGATGTTGTCCATTTCCATATCTCAAAGGCTCAAAAGTTATTCTTTATCAGGTGAACGAATAGCTAGGTGAGTGAGATGGGAACGAAGATATACACTGAGACCACCCAAATCACAAGAAAAGACTAAAAAAAAACAAACAAAAAAAACCCATAAAAATGTATGTCTATAATGGTCATGCACCAGAGAGATGGAATTAGCATTATAATTCTGAAACACAATTCTGATGGGAAAAATAGAAAAAGCAATGGCATTTCCTTTAGACTATAGTTTTGGCTTCTCCAAAGCTTTAATACCTACTCACAAACAAATAAATTAAGGGGACAGAGTGAGCCTCGGGGCTCCTAACGGGCCCCTCCTGAAATGACCCAGGCCAGGCACCCACACTCTCAATGCGAACACCAGCAGGTCAGAGTCTCCGCCGATATTATCGGACTTCATCTTCCCAATGATGAATATATTCAAACCACCAGGACTGCTTTAAGGAAACCTACAAAGAAAGGTTGCTCCGAGCAGAATGAACTTGGAAAACTTAGTCTGACCATCTTCCAACACAAGGAAGAGAAGATCTTGGAAATCCACTGTGTGATCCAAACACACCACACAGAAGGCAGCTGCATCCTTTCTTCTTCCCCATTAACTGAGAACGGGTCTCATAAAAATTAATATGCCAGCATCGTGGGCCAAGAGTGCAAGGCCCACCTCCCCTCGCTCTCCTCCAATCACAGATGCCCAAGGACACGCTGACACTCGGGTGCTCCGCTTAACTCACCACCTCCACCAAAGCTCAACCAGCTGTGGTCTTACACTCAACCACAGGCTCTCTTCTGGGTCAGACTAACAAGAGGCAGAAGTCTGCCTCCACCCCTCCAGGTGTTCTTAACAGCAGCTTCCTGCTCAGCTTCTTGGGAGAGAAATAGGCAGCTGTGCCCTCCACCACCTCAGCCCCTGGCACCGCTCAGCCAGGCCTGGGTGGGCACTGGGAGCTGGCCCAGCCCCAGCTCGGCTGCAGGGAGCTTACCTGAGCTCGGACGAAGAAGCAACACCACACCATGGGGCGCTCCGGCCTCATATACGCGGGAGTCCCCCGCCCCTAGCTGTGGCGGAGCCCTGCGGACGGGACGGATGGGATACTCCGAGCAGAGTAGAGCATGGTTTCCCTTGAAGGAACTCCTCCCCCTCCTTGGGCTGCATGACAGGAAGTGACAGGGGCGATCAGTTACAAGTGTCAGGAGCTGAGAACCACACCAGCCGCCCGCTGCCTGTGCTGCTGCTTCTCGGAGCACCCTCGCTTCGGGCATTCAAAGGGACCCAAGAGATCCGGTTCCTGGCTGACAATCCCAGCCTGTAAGAAAGAAACCGTGTTCCCTGGGTCCCCACCTAAAGCCCGGCTGGGCATGTTGGCAGCTCTGCAGTTTGAGCCGCTAGGACATCCTGCCCCCGCCCTGCAGCTTTGCAGACCCAACGCTGGGGTGAAGGGAAGGGAGGAGGAACGCTGGGAGCAGAGCTTGGGGTACTCAGGGAGATATCAATAGCCCACGTGAGCTTCGCCCAAAAGTCGGAGGCCCTGCCTGGATACAGAGTCCCAATCTCACAGCAACCCAGTGAGTGAGAGCAGTGATGAGCGCCACACCCATCTGTGGCTTTCTTTTTTTTTTTTCTTTTTCTTTTTTTTTAAGCAAATGTTCTCGTCAGAGCTTCTTCAAAATAGCTGTTTCTGGAAACCTCCCTTTCAGTTTTTGACATGGGTTACGAGAGGCCTGACTGCTCTTCTCAGTTATTATGGAGTAACTCTTGGCTGGCGTTTCTCATTCGATGAGCTGGGGATCTCACCAGACTGAATGCTTTGCCCCAGTTCCCTGCCTTTTGCAAAACCCAGGTTCTCTGGGTGAGAAAGATGGTTTTACAGTGAACTGCAAGGTTTCGGATGAAAACTATGTCCCCTCCCCGCAAACAAATCAACACCCTCACCCTACACAGTGGTGGTGAGCCTCAAGCCCAAGGAGACATAGCTCCAATGTTGTTTTCAAATTTTATTTTTTATTTTTCAGTTCCCTAACGAGGTAGTATTTGAATCGCAAAAACTTTTTTTTCCTCTTTGATTTTTAGAGAGAGAGGAAGGGAGAGGAACGGAAGGGGGGGGGGGGGGGAGAGAAGCATCAATGTTTGAGTGAAACACTGTTGATTGGCTGCACGCCCCAGACCTGGAATCAAGCCCACAACATGGCATATGCCCTGACTAGGACTCGAACCAGCAAACCCTTCGTGCAGGGGATGATGCCAAACCAACAGCCACACTGGCCAGGACGCAGAATTTTTTCTAATTGCAACGTTAGGCTGCAAAGACTTATCCCAGAGTTTCCCAAGGCATGCTTATAAAGGCACACACTTTTTAAGAGCTTTTACCTCTCTTAGCCCTGAGTAAAGTGGGGAGCCCAATGAAGGAAGAGGGTTCACTTGAACAAGATTCAATCCAAAACTCCACTTCTGAGCTTACGAGAAAGCAGCTCTCCCACTCTCTCAGGCCAGCGGCTGGACCCCTGAGACAGGGCCTCTGAAGCGAGCCTTCTGCCTTGTCCACACAGGGACGCACGGGGCTCTGGCAGGAACGAAGATGAACTGCTGATGGCCAAGAATAAGATAAATGCCGCCAGGAACTTGCAGAAAGGGTTGAGGGGGGCGAGAAATGAGTGAGCCTGGCAAATGCATTTTTTATGGGGACAAAGTCTGGGAAGGTTTCTCAGAGCCAGAGACACACGGGCAGAATGCTGAGGGTGTTCTAGGCAGAACCAAGGAGAACAGCAGGGCGAGGTGCAGAACCACAGGGCGCTTTGGAAGGAAAGCAAATGCTTTGAAAGCACCGCTCTGCCGGCTGGGGTTTTGCTTCAAGGAGCATGGGTGTGTGTGTGTGTGTCTCTGTGTGTGTGTGTGTGTGTGTGTGTGTGTGTGTGTGAGGGGGTAGTATCTGAGAAAGAAGGAAGTGAAATCACTGTGAAAAGGTTCAGGCCTTTCAGGCAAGCTTCTGGGTCACCTCACGACCCACATGCGGTCCCTGCCTGGTCAGGCACCCAGGAAACACTCAGTAACGTGTGCAAATCAAACAGCGGTGTCCACAAAAGGTGGGTTTCAGCTCAGCCTTGGGATCCCCTGATTCCCAAAGATTCCCCACACAGCAGGGGGGGGGGGTGGCGGACAGAGAGAGGGAGGCATTCCTGAGAAGGCCTCTTGCTTCACCCTCCTGCACCAAAAGGGCCCTGAATGTGGACAGGCGGATGACAACCCGCGATCCGCCAGCTTTGGTGACTGAAGCAGCTCAGCTAATGAAGAACGCCAGTCCCCCGAGGACCCGCGGAGGTGCCCATGCACCCAGTCGCGCCGCTCCTGGAGGATTTTCAAGCAGGCCACTTTGTGGAGCCCCGCAGCCAAGGTCGGAATCCAAACAGAATCTGAGATCCCCACGGCGCATCTTTCTCGTCAGGGGGTGTGGGAGGCACATTCACACAAACAAACCCCAGAATGATGAGGCCTGCCTGACTTCCGCTGCTGCCTGGCCGAGAATGGAGAACCGAAACCCGGGGGTGGCAGCCCTTGTGGAAGAGGTGGAACCGGAGTGGGCCCTGGGGCAGGTAGAGGTGGAGGGGGAGGGAGGAAGGAGGAGCAGCAGAGGCCCTGGGAGGCCAGCAGGCAGCCTGCAAGGAGGAAGGAAAGGACGGGGCACGGCCGTTTCCTCTGATGCCCCTGCTCTGACCGGAGGCCGCAGCCCCAGCCATGAAGCCGGTGCCCGCCCGGGGAGAGGCTCCTCCTGCAGGACTCCAGGCCGGTCTGAGATTCGTCACGGGAGCTTACGAAGGGACAGGAGTGTGGCTTCTGTGCGGCATCTAGGACCCCACCAGGGAGTCAAACGTGTTTCTCTATTGAGTCCTAATGTGAAAACTAGCTTAGGATCACGCTAACACATGCAGAGCACACAGAGCATGTAAAGTGAAAAGCGAATCTTCCAAAAAAAGACGCTTCACTCCAACCTCACTGGCCCACGTGGAATTCAGCTCCCACGTCAGAGCCCGATGTAGACAGGGGGGCACACAGCCACATGCTGTCAGCGCTGGCAGTCAAGGCTGGGTGGGCACCGGGCACCACCGACAGTGTTGGCCTTAGGTCAGCTCCAGCTTGCTGGGGTCGCCAGGACTACTGGCCCAGGGTGACCGGACATTAAAGGTTTTTCAAGAGAAGCTGGAAATCCCAGGTATTATATAAAAATCTCCCAGTGTTTAAATGCTGGAAACTAATGCCTCATTTTTTAAAATACCAAAAAAAAAAAAAAAAAAAAAAAAAAAAAAAAAAACCCACAGTTACTGGCTGGATTTTTTAAAATATATTTTTATTGATTTCAGAGAGGGAGAGCAAGATAGAAACATCAATGATAAGAGAGAATCACTGACCTGCTGTCTCTGCAGGCCCCCCACTGGGGATCGAGCCCACAACCTAGGCATGTGCACTAACCTGAATCAAACCATGTTAGTCATGGGAATCGAACCATGACTTCCTGGTTCATAATCGACTCTCAACCACTGAGCTACTCCCGCTGGGCATTGCTGGCTAGATTTGACCCAAGAGCCACCAGTTTGTAATCTAATGGTGATCCTTTTAGACATTTCCTTCTAAGCACATAGGTTGCTGGGTATAACATTTTGGTGTGTGTGTGTGTGTGTGTGTGTGTGTACCAAAAGTAGAATGATAACATTATTCTACCACTTCCTTTTTCTCAGATATCACCCAGAGCATCTTTCCACATCATATACAGTTTGGGTCCCTACTGCAGAGCCCTCATGGTATAGAAGTACTTTGCTTATTAATTTTTTAGCCCCTGCCCTGTGAACTCTCAGCAAACATGAAAGAGGCGCATGAAATGTCGCCTGTAACTGCTCACTGCTCTTCCCTCTCCCCACGCTGAGAACCTTACTCAGGACGAAAGTGCACCTGTGAGCAGATACGAAAACATTCTAAAGCCACAATCACTGAAACCATAAATGTTGACTGCAGACCTTTGATGTTTTAATATGAGAACTTACCATGAATTTTTTAATTTGATTTTTAAAAAATACATTTTTACTGGTTTTAGAGAGGAAGGGAGAGGGAGAGAGAAAGAAACATCAATGATGAGAGAGAATCGTTGATCGGCTGCCTCCTGCACACCCCACACTAGGGATGGAACTGGCAAATCGGGCAATTCCTGGCTGACTGGGAATCAAACCATAACCTTCTACTCCATAGATCAACACTCAACCACTAAGCCATGCCGGCTGGGTCATTTGATCTTTACAACTGTCCTGAGGTCGGTCATACTATCATCTCCACTGTACAGATTTCTAAAAACTGAGACTCATACAGGGGGATGAGCCTGCTCAGCAGGGCCTGGAGGTGGCGGGGTCAGGAGTGGAGCCTGGGGGGCTGACTTCAGAGCTCCCGCTGCTCACATCCAGCCCCCAGAACAGACAGCCAGAAACCTGCCCGAGGAGATTCCACAGGTGGCAGACGGCAAAGGTTGGACTCCTGGCCACCAGTGGAGAGGATCACTAACAAATGGGACAATTCACTTCTCGAGAGAATAAAAAAAACAAATGCCTCTTTTTAGGCCCTACTTCACATTCATTAGGAAAAAAAAATCTGCATAGATTAAAGTGAAATATTAAAAAGAAAAATATAAAACTATGAAACCCTAGGGGTTCTCAGGGTATAACATTTTTCTTTAAATGTATGGAGTTGGCACCTATAATGCAAAACCTGGCCCTGTTCTCCACATCCATTAAATAGCCAACTTCTTACTAGACTCTAAAAGGTCTGGAACCAAAATGGGAATCTAGCTAAGACCCCACAATGCTCCTCAAGTCACTGGAATTCAAACTGACATATTTCCTGTGTTGTTATTATTCTATACACCTAAGGGCATTTTCTATTGAGAAGTTTCTAGCAGTTTCTAATATTTTCTACCAAAAACATTATAAGAAACATACTCATCAGGGTTGTGATAAGTTCATTTGCATAAAACAAAATGGTGAGATCTCGGTAGAATTACTTCTTCATTAAAAGTTGATGACCAGGCCCTGGCTGGGTAGCTCAGATGTCTAGAGTGTTGTCCCAGTGTGCCAAGGTTTCGGGTTCGATCACCAGTCAGAGCACATGCAGGAATCAACCAATGAATGCATGAATAAGTGGAACAACAAATCCATTCCATGCCCCTCCCCCCCTCTCAAAATCAATAATCAATAAAATTTAAAAACTTAAAAAAAAAAAAAAGTTGGTGACCAAAAACTGGAATGTAAGACCTGAAATCATAAAACACCAGAAGAAAATATAGGCTTGGGGATGACTGACACTAGAAGCAAAAGCAACAAAAGCAAAAATAAAGAAGTGAGATGACACCAAACTAAAAAGCTTCTGCACAGCAAAGAAAACCATCAATTAAGTGAAAAGACAACCTACTGAATAATTTCAAATCATGCATCTGATAAGGAGTTAATATCCAAAATATATAAAAACTCATACAACTCAATAGCAAAACCCACAAACAATCCGATTAAAATAGGGACAGAAGATCCCACATGTGTCAAACACAAGGCCCGAGGGCCAAATCCGTCCCGCCAGGCCTTGCAATGTGGCCCGCACCGCGCTGTCATCACTGCACTCCGCTGCGTTTCCATCACAATGACAGTTTATGACTGTTCAGTAAACCATTTGGCCCGCGATTTAGGCTGGATTTTAGATTTTGGCCCCTTCTCTGATTGAGTTCGACACCCCTACAGTCTAAACAGACATCTCACCAAAGAAGACAAAAGATGCTCAACATCATTAGTCATCAACATGATTGCAACGTGATGAGAAGAATGTGGGAGCAGACCTGGCTGCCCCAGGTCAAGAGTGAATAAATAGCAAAGTGTTCATCTGTGGTTTCGACACGAGAACTAAATATAAGTGAGGCTTGAGCATGGCCGTCTCCACAGACTGCTAATCATGGCTAATCTTGAGTGCTTATCTTGCTGGTTTAGTCACGAGCCACAGTTGGAGCACTGTATTTTCTCTCGCTCAACAAATCTGAACTGGTATAATCAAATTCCCCGCATTATTTTGCAACTGATACATAGACAGCTATTTTTAAAAAAAGCAAATGAAAACCGAAGAAACCAGTATGCTGCGAAGCTACCACCAGCCCAGCCTGACCCTTGACAAACACAGGCCCACGAAGCCCCGAGAACTTTGGCACAGAGCAGACGGAGGCGCTTGCAAACCAGCTCACTCGGGTTATTTCTTAGAAACTCAAACGACCTGTCTACGGCTTTTTTCAAAGGGCCGCCAAGTCCCCTTCCTTAGACTGTCAGTTAAAAGTGAAACTCCAGGGGGTGCTGACCTCTGCCCAATTCTTAGGAAAAAGAAAGGCTTAAAAAACTGGTTAGCTGATACCTATCAGCCAAAGAGCTTCCTTACTTAGAAATGAGACTTACTATTCAGCATTATAACTGTCAACATTGATGAGAAGTGGAACATCTGAAGATGAGGAAGGGGGCTGGGATTCCCAGCACTTGAATACTCAGGAGGATTTTGAGAACGTTGCTTCTCTCACAAAGCCACTCTTGACAAATTGAATTTCTTAGATAACAATATATAGCAAAAGCAGAAATAATTTTCATTGGAAAGTTCCTCTTTGTGGCTCTGACTCCAGATGTCTCCTCAAGGATAGTTTCTAGGAATAACTGGCTGGCTGGAATAATCAACAGTAAATTAATACGGGAACCCTGTGACTTTGGGCTCTGGTATGATTGCTCAAATGACCTGGTAAGTCACTTCTTAACTTCCTTGACCCTCGGTTTCCTCATCTGTAAGACAGAAATAATAATTCCATTATCCCTCCCAGGCTGAAGAGAGAACCATAGGAATCTAACTGATCTAGAACTAAAAACGACAGGGATATCAGAGGGTCATTATATTACTCTTTCTATTTTTGTATATGTTTAAATTTTCCGTAAGAAAAAAAAAATGTTAACGACAAAGCACAGTAATAATGACTTTGCTTACTTTTTTCAAGCAGAAAAGGAAGGTTTTTGGTGTAATTATGAACATTAGTTCAAATTTTCCTCTTAGCAAGCTGAAGAGTTGATACTAAATACCACAGAGTTTGATTTTTACCCCGATATATGTTGAGAACTGTCAACTGGGTACCTAATAAGAAAAAAGCAATAGAAATGTGCAATTTTCCATTTCCCCTCTTCACTCCAATAGAGGGGGAGAAACGGGAAGGACGTTAAAACTTAAGTTCTACCTATTTTTTAAATGGTATATAATGCTGACCTTCTTGAAGTCTTTGGGCCTAAAACTTTTATGAAAACACCCCCAAGGCAATACCAAGAGATTGAAAAGCCTGTGTAGACCCTCAGGACTCAGAACATTCTTCTGCCTAACAGTGCAAATGGTTTTTGTGCTTTATTTTGTCAGGTGTGAGCCTTTGTGTCCTAGAAGAATACTGTAATGTCACTTTTTCCCTTAAATTAGAATCGGAAAGGAATCACCAAAACACTGCAAACCTGCAAACCAATGGAGGATACTCAGAAAAGGCCCCTCCCTAGGGAAGCTCAGTGCCTCCTCCCAGTTAGGGCTCGGCCCTGGAGGTTGTCCCTTTAAATCAGACTTCCTGGAGAGGCTCAGAGACTTGGCCATGCAGCTTCCTGGAGACAGAAGAAGATAAACAATAAACTTTGCAGCAAACTCTTGGACAATAAGCCCCACGTGGCCATCACAAGAAGCAATTATAAGCACTGACAATGGCTATGGCATTTCCAGCAGGAATGCAAATCTTGATAAACACAGTAGAAACATGTTACCCCACACACCTGCACAAACTCAATTAACTTAAAAAAAAAAAAATAGTTCCTAGCTTCTCATCAGATTGAAAAATAGTTGCTTCAAAATCCGGCATTTTTTTTTTTTTTTTAAATCACTGTCTAAGAGGAAAGCAGTCAGGTCTTCCTTAAAGTGCCACCACCCATTAGATGAACACTGCTAAGGGCAAGTGTCTCCAAGAGTCACTTACTGTCTCTGTAAGGGACATTTATCACCCTCTGGAGACTCTAGCAGGGGTCCTCAAACTTTTTAAAGTGGGGGCCAGATCACGGTCCCTCAGAGAGCTGGAGGGCCGGACTATATGAACTACTAATTCCTACTGTAACACCTCGGCTGCGCTCACTGCCCAAAAAACCTGGCGGGCTGGATCAGACTCCTCTGCGGGCCGCATGTGGCCCGAGGGCCGTAGTTTGAAGACGCCTGCTCTACAGGTCAAACCCCTTCCTAGGTTGGGGAAGCCCCAACTCAGAAATCACAGGGTTCCCACATTCCACCAAAGGAGATGAGGATGCCAACATTCACTTTCCCAGCTTCCTTTGCAGCTAGAGCACGAGAACCTAAGTGAGGCTCAGCCAATCAGATACTCCCACTTCAGACTTGGCATCAGAAACTGGCATGCAAAGCAGCAGGGGCTCTGCAGACACGATTCTGGTGAGGGTGGAGACAGCTCACAGAGGAAGCAGTGAGTGCAGACGGAGTAGCCATCCTATATAATAAAAGCCTAATATGCTAAGTGTCCATCATCCAGTCGTCTGTTCAACCAATCAAAGCGTAATATGCTAATACGCTAAGACCACTCAAGTGCTCACTATGACATGCACCGACCACCAGGAGGAAGACAGTCCATCGGTCAACTAGTTGCTATGACATGCACTGACCACCAGGGGGAAGACAGTCAACCAGTCAATATGATGTGCCCTGATCTCCAGGGGGCAGATGCTCTGACTGGTAGGTTAGCTTGCTGCTGAGTCAGGCCTCAATTGAACACCAGTGAGGTTCCTCAGCCTGGCCTAACAGTGCAAATGGTTTTTGTGCTTTATTTTGTCAGGTGTGAGCCTTTGTGTCCTAGAAGAATACTGTAATGTCACTTTTTCCCTTAAATTAGAATCGGAAAGGAATCACCAAAACACTGCAAACCTGCAAACCAATGGAGGAATCTCTTGGTATTGCCTTGGGGGTGTTTTCATAATCAAGGACCCTTCGAGGGATGTCAGAGAGCAGGTTTTGGCTTGATCTCATAGGCCAGGCTGAATGACCCCACTGGTGCATGAATTCGTGCACCGGGCCTATAGTGTTCTATAACTGGTGCCAGGGGCACCACCAACACTCACCCAGTAGTGGCAACAATGGTGTCCTTGTAGGAAATGTTTGGTAGTGTAATTTGGGGTTGTTCCTGGTTCCCTGATCCCTCCAAAATTACCTGAGCTTCCTACTAGTATGTACTTTAATACATTCATTTTCTGTTTAATCAGACCTGGGTTTTATTGCTAGAGTTCAGTTCATGCACACAGAACACAGGAAAAGCTAGAGCTGAAGTATTCCAGAAATCAATCCCACAGATTATTTTTTTTTCTTTTTAATATATATATTCATTTTTAAAATATATTTTATTGATTTTTTACAGAGAGGAAGAGAGAAGGATAGAGAGTTAGACACATCGATGAGAGAGACATCCATCAGCTGCCTCTTGCACACCCCCTACTGGGGATGTGCCTGCAACTGAGGTACATGCCCTTGACTGAAATCGAACCCAGGACCTTTCAGTCCGCAGGCCGACACTTTATCCACTGAGCCAAACTGGTTTCGGCTTTTTAATATATTTTTACTTATTTTAGAGAGGAAGAGAGAGGGAGAGAGTGATAATCAATGAACATTGTATTTTCTCTTTCTCAACATCAGTGATGAGTGAGAATCATGGATCGGCTACCTCCTGCACACCCCCAACTGGAGATCAAGCCTGCAACCCAGGCATGTGCCCTTGACTGGAATCGAACCTGAGACTCTTCAGTCCACAGGCTGATGCCTCTATTTATTGAGCAACACCAGCCAGGGTCCCACAGATGATTCGAAGCCCAAGGACTGAATGGCTTCTTTCACACTACAAACTCAACCTAAACACTGACCCCCTGGCCTATAAGGCCCTGCATCAATGGGCCCATGTTTCCTTGCTGGACCTCACCTCATTCTACACTTCACCCTCCTCTCAAACTCTGGCCACACTTGCTGTTCCTAATTAGGCTCTTTCCTGCCTCAGGGCCTTTGCACTTGCTCTCCAGAAAACTCCTCCGGCTCTTCCCATTGCAGCAGCATCCTTCTCATAGTTCAGTCTCAGGTTACAGAAGGTCTTCAATGACCAGGCTGTCTAAAAGACCACACAGCACACCCCCACCATCCTTTATCACAATACCCTGTTAATTTCCTTTCCAGCGCATATCCTGTGATTAATTTATTTCATTTTAATAGCAATGCAACCACCATTCTTTTTGTCAGGAACAGAGGCCATGGCTATATAATACTGCTTGAGATATCTTGGTTTCCTGTTTCCTATTTTAAATACATCAGCTAAACACCAGAATTTTAACAAAACAAATTCCGTGTCTATGCCTCCCGACTCCCTCTCCCTGCTGAATAAGACATGAGGTAAATGTGCCCCCCCAACAGGAGTTAAGCTCTGCCTTCCCCTCCTGGAATGTGAAATTACACAGAGCTCTTGCATCGGAAATTTATGCAGAAAAGAAGGAATTCCCCCGCTACTTGACTTTACAGCTCCAACCACCTCTGCCCAGATTCCCTCGGGGTGGTAACAGGAACCTCACCTCTGGCTTGTGTCATCATTAAAGTGAAAGGCTCATTAAAAAAAAAAAATGTACAGGGTTGAGGCACACAGAGCCTCCTGCGTTGAATGAGCATCTGGGGGCTGTGGGAGGGGTCCCCAGAAAGACTCTCTGGGGCTGGTTGAGAACCAGCACACAGTAACAGGCCCCGGGAAATGATGGGCTAAATTTGTAGCTGACGTCAGCCAGGATGACAAGGGCCTAGCATCTGGAAAGTAGACTGGAAATTAATAAAGGCCATTTAGTACAGGAGTTAGGAATGGGAATTCTGAGCCAAACAACCTGGATTCAAATTCCAGGGCTATCACTTACTGTGTGACCTCTGCCAACGTACTTAACTCTTCTGCGCCTCAGTTCATCATCTATTAAATGGGGATAATAAGAGCATCTGCCACACAGGGTCTTTGTGAGGATGGAGTTAGTTGCTTAATACAATACAATGCCTGGCACATGATAAGAACAACAGCAACTCCCTAGAGATGATATAAGAATGAGCTCTACAGTAACATCATGGACAATTATGTCCCATGAGGGCTGACAAAAAGCAATTATTGGTGCTGACAATGGGTGGGACATTTCCAATGGGGATGCAAATCTATGCAAATAGTTGTTACTGCTATCATTATAACATATGTATTACGATATATAATAAAAACATATTTTTAAATATAGGACATGCAACATTATATAATAATAGTATTATAATGTTTTAAGCCAATTAAAAAAAAAAAAGAGTTTTTCAGCCAAAGTCAGGGGTTTGAGGAGAGGTGCCCAGAAGCAGGTGCCTGGGCGCTGCGTGTGCCATGGTTTTTGGCCTCCTCCAGGTGGCACCCATGTGAGCTTGGGACCCGCCACACAGGATTTCCTCATTTCTGCAAAGAAAGTAACAATAGCACCCTCTCCATAGTTTGTGCCAAGCACTGCTGCTCGATTTCATTTTTCACAGATAATTTCCCCACAGCCCTGTAAATCTCATGCGATTATGATGTCCATTCTACACATGAGAAAACGCATGGCTCCGCGATGTTAATCGAATTTGCGAAAGGGCACACAGCTAGACTGATGCCCAGAAAACCCTGACTGGAGCCAGCATTCTAAGCCCTCAATTCTCAGACACGTACAGTGTATGCAACAGATCCTCTGTAGGATGCAAGGGGTAACCAGCGGGTGCACGGGAATCACCCTTAAGAAAGGAGTATGCCGTGACCACGGGGGATGGGGGTGGGGGGGGTGTTAATCCCGGGATGCTAGGCTCATACAATATTTGTAAATCAATAAATATGATACATCACACAAACAACCTGAAATACAAAAATCACATGATCATATCAATGGACACAGAAAAAGAATTCAACAAAACCCAACATCCATTTTTGATTTAAAAAAACAAAACAAAAAAACACAAACTCTCAGCAAAGTGGGAATAGAGGGATCATGCCTCAACATAATAAAGGCCATATGTGACAAACCTACAGACAACATATTCAACAGGCAAAAACTAAAAGTATTTCCCCTAAGAATAGGAACAAGATAGGGATGTCTGCTTTCACCATTCTTCTTCAATACAGAAGTCCTAGTCACAGTAATCAAACAAGAAGAAGAAATAAAAGACATCCAAATTGGAAAAGAGGAACTAAAACTGTTGTCATTATTTGCCAATGGCATACTGTACACAGAAAACCTTAAAGACTCCACCAAAAAACAACGTGATTTAATAAATGAATTCGGCAATGTAGCAGGATACCAAAATAACACCCAGAAATCAATGGCATTTTTATATATCATCTAGAGGCCTGATGCACGAATTTGTGCACCAGTGTGGTTCCCTCAGCCTGGCCTTCAGGATCAGGCTAACACCAGCTATCCAACATCTCCTGAGGAGTCCCGGATTGCGAGAGGGGCACAGGCCAGGCCAAAGGAGCCCACCAGTACATGATCAGGGCCGGAAGGGACATGGGAGGTTGGCCGGCAGGGGAGGGACCATGGGAGGTTGGCTGTGGGAGCACATTGACCACCACCAGGCAGCTCCTGCATTGAGCGTCTGCCCCTGGTGGTCAGTGTGCATCATAGTGACCGGTTGACTGGTCATTCAGTCATTCGGTCATTTGGTCACTTAAGCTTTTATATATATATAGATAATGCTCTCTTAGAAAAAGAATCTAAAAAAAAAAAATCCCACTTATCACTGTAAGTAACAAAAAAATTAAGATACTTAGGAATAAAGGAGGTAAAAGACCTGTACTCAGAAAACTACAAGACATTGAAAAAGAGATAGAAGAAGAAAAAAAGAGACAGAGGGAGATATAAACAAATGGAAGAATATACCTTGTTCATGGATTGGTAGAATTAGCATAATTAAAATGTCCATACACCCAAAGCAATCTATAAGTTCAATGCAAGCTCTAGTAAAATACCAATGGTATATTTCACAGATCTACAACAAATACTCCCAACATTTTATATGAAACCAAAAAAGACCCCAAATAGCCACAGCAGTCTTGAGAAAGAAGAATAAAGTTAGAGGAATCAGCATACCAGATATCAGGTTATACTATAAAGCCACTGCAATCAAAACAGCCAGGTACTGGCACAAGGCATACAGATCAATGGAAAAGAACAGAAAACCCAGAAATCAACCCAGGCCATTATGCTCAATTAATATTTGACAAAGGAGGCAAGAGCATACAATGGAGTCAAGACAGTCTCTTTAATAAACGGTGTTAGGAAAATTGGCAGGTACATGCAAAAAACTAAAACTAGACCACCAACTTACATCATACACAAGAATAAACTCAGAATGGATAAAATACTTAAATGTAAGTCGCAAAAATATAAAAATCCTGGAAGAAAACACAGGCGGCAAAATCTCAGACATCTCTCACAGCAATATGTTTACCGATACATCTCCTAGGGCAGTGGTCAGGAAACTGCGGTTCTGTTGACTAATGAGTTTGCTGACCACTGTCCTAGGACAAAGGAGAACATAAACAAATGGGACTACATCAAAACAAAAAGCTTCAGCGCAACAAAAGAAACTACCAACAAAATGAAAATGTAAAGGGAGCAAACTGTATGAGAGAACATATTTGGCAATCATACATCTGATAAAGGATAATATCCAAAATATATAAGGAACTCATTCAACTTAGCAAAAGGAAGACAAACAATTCAATTAAAAAATGGGCAAAGGACCTAAATAGATAGTTCTCTAAAGTGGACATACAGAGATGGCTGAGAGACTATGAAAAAATGATCAGTCACTAATCAACAGAGAGATGCAAATTAAAATGATAATAAAGTATTACCTCACAGCTTTCAGAATGGCTACCATAAACAAATCAATAAAGGACAAGTGCTGACAAGGATGTGGAGAAAAGGGAACCGTGGTACACTGCTGGTAGGAATGCAAACTGGGATAGCCACTGTGGAAAACAGTATGGAGGTTTCTAAAAAAATTAAAAATGGAACTGCCATTTGACCCAGTGATCCCATTTCTAGGAATATATCCTAAGAAACCTGAAACACTCATCAGAAAGAACACATGCACCTCTAAGTTCATAGTAGCGCAATTTACAATAGCTAAGACCTGGAAACAGCCTAAGTGCCCATCAGATGAGTGGATAAAAAAGCTGTGGTACATTGACACCATGGGATACTAGGCAGCTGTAAAAAAAAAGGGGGGGGGGGGGGAGGCTGGAATCTCTTACCCTTTGAGACAGCAAGGAGGGACCTGGAGAGTATTGTGCTAAGCGAAATAAGCCAGTCAGAGAAAGACAAGTATCACATGATCTCACTCATATGTGGAATCTAATGAACAAAATAAACTGATGAACAAAATAGATCCAGAAGCATGCAACAGACTAAAGAACTTTAGAGGGAAGGCAGGGGTGGAGGGGTGAGAGAGATTAACCAGGGAACTTATCTGCATGGATGCATAGCCCATGGACACAGACAATAGTGTGGTGAAGGCCTGGGAGGGGCGGGTGCAGGGTGGAGGGGGTAAATGGGGAATAAAAGGAAGACATCTGTAATACTTTCAACAAAAATAATTTTTTTAAAAAGGGGTGTGTGTTTTTCTGTTGCGGATATCTGCCCTTATGCCAGGCTGTGAAATTCCCCCGTGTTGGGCACCTGCTACTCACCAGGTACCATGTCATCACATCACTGCCATCTCATCACCATGGCAACCTACAATGCAAGGGCTGGAGGGCACTGAGGCTCAGGGAGTTTGAGTTCCTGACCCCTGGTCACAGAGCTTGTCAGTGGTGACACCCCACCATACTTCTGGGTCTGTCCTACTCCCACTCGGGCTTGGAGACCGGCTCTGAAAATACCCCTTAATGTCCCTCAAGAGCCCCTCTCCCCCTCATTACCTCCCACTCTGAAAGCACAAAACTGCTTATTCTGCATCGGGATAATGACCATGGGGGCCGAGCAGGACAGAGCACAGGCTATAATTACTGCAAACAATTTGCATTCCAAATCTGAAAGGCACTCAGGGCCCCACTCGAGCCCTGTAATCAGCTTAGCCTCTCCCCAAATCTCTCGAAATGGAAGACATGGCCCAACTGAGCCACAGCGGTGTCTGGAAGCGATGCCTCTGCCCCCGGTGACTGCCACCTGAGGAAAAGCTGCCGAGAAAAGGCCAGGGTGGAGTGGGATCTTAAGACTCCAGAGAGGTCAAATTCTTTAGTTGTAGAACCAAAAACAAAACAAAAAAGAAAAACCAGCAGCCAGGACACCGGACGGGCAGAGCAAGACCAGTGAATAACTAAGGCAGGAAAGGCATTGCGTAACACAGGGGCCTCGGTGAGAAGTGGATGGACACCCTCCCCTCCTTTACCGAAAGTTGCTGCTTGGCCTATGAGTCACCACACATCAGGGTGTGGTGGCTTTGCTGCCCGGGACAACACAGGGCGCCCCCAAGATCAACAGAAGGCCTACTGTGTGCACACCAGGAGAGCAAATAAGGCCTACTATGTGCACACCAGGAGAACAAATACATCATCTGAGTTAGAGAGAAGAGTCTGGGGAGGATCTCCCCATGGTCAAAGAGCATGCTCTATGACTTGTGTGCTCCCAGGTGGGAAGGAGAGTGTAGATTGGGGTGTGAAGACAGATACCAGAATTTTCAACCCTGCCTGTGGCTTCTTACACCTGAACCAGAGAGATCTGTACTAGTCATTTTGGTTCCAAGTGGCTGGAGTTCGGTGGTTAACTATTCACCATAGCCCTATTTTTCTGATTTGAGAAAGAGAGGGGACAGACAGACCACATGTCAATTCCCATCACTCCACATCCTGACTGAAGATTTCCATGTGAAACCTCTATTGAGTTAATGGTATCTGCAAGCTGAATCTGGACTGCCCTGAAAGTCAGAGTGTCCCTCAGACTTCAGTGTGCCACAGATCAGGGGGGTCTGATAAAATGCAGATGTGGGCTCAGGCCTGGGTGGGGCCTGAGATTCTGCATTTCTAACGAGCTCCCAGGTCCTGCTGCTGCCGCTGTCCAAGAACCACACTTTGAGAACTTTTGCTAGGAGACATGCCAGTGGCTTAAGGAGACTGAAAAAAAAAAAGTACTCCCTATGTTTCTACTACAACCAAGATGTCAAGTAGTGAAATTGTTCTAAGAACAAAAATATAAACTCAAACACGATGTATCTTTAATGTTCTTGCTTCTGAGTTATCCCACTGGATAATTGGATGATTGTCCTTGAAGGAAAACCTTGTTTAGATGCTATTAACTAAGGAAAATCAGCAGATCTCTTGGTGAAGTTTCTTTTCTTTTTTGTAAATAATTTTTTTCAATTACAGTTGGTATTCAATATTGTATTAGTTTCGGGTGTACAGCATAATGCTTAGACATGTGTATAACTTATGAGGTGATCCACCCGTAAGTCTAGTACCCACTTGACACCATACACAGTTATTGCAATATTATTGACTATATACCCTGTGCTGTACTTCCCATCCCTGTGACTATTTTGTGACCGCCTTGGCCGAAGTTTCTGGAATAGCCCTGGATCCGCTGAGGTTCAAAGGACCTGCAGCATCAAAGGACAATGTGGAGAGGGAACTTGCCTTTGCCAGTGTTACCATTCACGGACGCTTCTCTTCCGTGCAGTGGCGTGGCCGGCCCACTCCAGGTGTAGCCATGTTCTAGAAGCTGAGTAACCTGCTAACCCAGTCCATCAGCTGCGGCTGGGGGCCTCTTAGGGACTTGAGCTCTACCTCATCAGTCACAGGCTGCCCCTTACCAACCAGACAGCACTTCAATAAAAATCACTCAACTAATCCAACACATTTCTCACAACTGGCTTGAGCTGGATGCCCCATCCCACTATGCAAACAGTACACAATGGACTCCCGATAGCATCGGCTCACCTTTGCCAACATAAACACTGCCAGGCCAGCAGGAATGAGCCCCATGACTGTAAGCAACAATAGTTGCATGATTTTGTTTAAATAAACAAACCTAACAACACGTGAAAATGTTTTTATCTCTTCCTATGGCTATACCAGAGACTTTCTTTATATATATATATATGCTGGGGATCAAGCCCGCAACTCGGGCATGTATCCTTGATCAGAATCGAACCCAGGACCCTTCAATCCACAGGCCAAAACTCTATCCACTGAGCCAAAACCAGCTAGGGCTCTATCAGACTTTCAAAACTGAGTTTTTCTAGAAATAAAACCAGTGTCAAGTGTAAAAAACAGAAGGCTGCTGAGTGGAGAATACCCAGTGGGAAAAAACCTCTGTGTTTCTTCCAGAAGTACACATGTAGACAGGTTTTTTAAATAAGTTACTAGAATTTCTAAAACCAAAATAACTGACTTGCATTGTCTACTTACTGCCTAACGGTAAAGGACTTTTCCCCCTATTCTTGTCCAGTGCACTTTTTAAAAAAACTGTGTTTTCATTGATTTGAGAGAGAGGAAGGGAGATGGATAGAGAAATGGGAATATCGAAGAGAGAGAAACATCACTGATAGGCTGCCTCCTGCATGCTCTCTGCTGGGAATTGAGCCTGAAACCCAAGCATGTGCCCTGACCAGGAATCAAACTGTCACCTCCTGGTTTATGGGTCAACATTCAAGCACTGAGCCACACCAGAAGGGCTGCAGCAGAAATATTTCTTAATATATGAAAGCAGTTTTAAACCACTGGATAACACAAAATTGCATGTAAAAGATACATATAGTAGGCAACAATGGTCTTTAAACTGAACTCTAAAATAGAAAAAAAAATGCAAGTGGACAAGTGAAGGGAAATGGGCATTTATTCAAGTAGAGAGATGATGTCAAGTAGGAGGGACTCAATGGAGGGGCCGGGGTGGGGTGAGCTACATCAGAATGACTCACGAAACAAGAGGGAGCAGTCACTTCCTGAGCAGCGGGTGCGAGAGAAAGGAGAGCGGAGCGAGAACAAGCACTGAGTGGCACACATGCAGGCCTCTTAGTCACTCTGGATAATAAAATGAATACATTTTTAAAAGAAGGGAAAAAGGACATGACATCAAGACTGTCAAATAGGCAACAGGAGACTTTATTGTGTCTCAAGAACAGCAAATCTTGTCCATTTGTGCCAATTCTACAGACTTGAAAAGACTATTCCAGCCTAAAACTCAAGATTTTCCTTCTTTGAGAAGTTTTAGAATTTGGTGATAAACCTATTGATGCCTGGGAAAAGTTGGCCCCAAGAAAAATACATTTGACTTTAATTACACAAGCTCTACCATGAAAACTTATTTTGGGGGTGGAGGGTATTTTTATTGGGGGAGGGGGGAAGATGGAGGGTATTTTTTACAAGCCAAGTATCTTTTTTTAAAATCTTCACCTTAGAATACATTTTTATTGATTGGAGAGAGAGAAAAGAAAAGAGGGGGAGAGGGAGAGGGAGAGGGAGAGGGAGAGGGAGAGAGGGAGAGGGAGAAACATCACTGTGAGAAACATTGATCGGTTGTCTACCCTATGTGCCCCCACCAGGGATGGAACCTGAAACATGAATATGTGCCCTTACTGGGAATCGAACCCACCACCTTCTGGTGTACGGGACAACACTCTGACCCACTGAGCCACGCTGGCCAGGGCAAGCCAAGTATATTTTTGATACCAAAATTCCTAAGCCAAGTTTGCAATCTCTAGTCCTCTGAGTTTCAATAATAAGCTCATGAGGAGGAAAGGCTGCCATATTAGGTGTTTTTCTCTAATTTTCCCAAAGTGATATTCCAAAGTATTATCCCAAGCCATCATCCAGAAGCCATAAAAATAATGTGCCCCAATGCGGTAAGATGTAACTGAATTACAACCGAGTTACCTATTAACCATTGGAATATTATTAACTCGTTGGAGGAGGATGGTTTTAGAGCTGTGGTTTCTCCTGACTATACAGCACTCATTCTTATTAAGGTGCTTTCCTCTCCTCTCAGATATCCAAGTAAGATTTATGGATTTTGTTGTTGTTGTTGTTGTTGTTAGAAAAGGAAGACAAAATTCCTTCAAGTTCACTTTTAGCAAGTTCTCACATTTGAAACTCCTCCACAAACACATGCCATATGTTAAAATTCCATCTTAAGTAACCGTGGAACTTATAACAATTCAATGAGCTTTTCTAACTTAGATTTATGCTTGCTGGGGTATTTGTAGTCTTAAATGTTCAAACCTAAAACTCCACTTCAAACCTACAGTTTAAATATATGTTTTCTCAACCCCAATTTTCTTCTTTTTGAGTATAAAAATTATGTATGTATGCATCCTGTAGAAACTTGGAGAACTCAAAACAAAACAAAGAAAATGTATCAAGTATAACCTCATTTACTGAGAGGAAATCCTTATTAATATTTTGGCATATTTCCTTTCAGTCCCTCTAAATGAATTTTTTTTCATAGCTGGATCATTATTATAAGTACAATTTTATTTTCTACTTTAAAAAACTAACAATGAAAAAAATTCCCCTGAATTAACACTCTTCTTTAACATCCCCTATGGTTGCATAACATGCATGCATGTGGATAAAACACAATTTTCTCCAACTGTCCCACACTGTTGGACACGCAGGCTTTTTCCACTTTTTCTATCATTATAATGACTGCCACAGTGAGCATCTCTGTGCAAAAATCTTAATCCTGGTGAGTTCTCCAGGACAGAGCTAGAAGTGAAGTTTTGGGGCCAATAACCATAAATATGTTTATGGTTCTTGACACAAACAGTTTTCTAGAAAGATGAGATGAAGTACCGCCGGCACTGAACACCTGTATGTCCTACTGCACCCTCACCAGTACGTCAAGTTATCACTTCCTAAAAGGCTGATTAGAAGGTTAAGGTTCCACTCCCAGTCAGGGCACATGCCTGGGCTGCAGGCTCCATCCCCATGAGGGGGGCATGCAGAAGGCAGCCGACCGATGTTTCTCTCTGGTGGATGTTTCTATCTCTCTATCCTTCTCCTTTACACTCTCTAAAATCAATATAAATATGCTTTAAAAGGCTGCTTAATTCTGTAGGTGGAAAACAACACTTTGAAAATTTTCCAATCCTTGGACCAACCTGCTGAGGCCAATGATTTCAAATGTTCCCTCAATATCAAAATAATCTTCTATCATTCAAAACAAGATGTTAACTTTTCCCACAGATAAAAATGCAACCAAAACCACAAACTTGAGAAGAATGTAGACACTTGTTGGGTGTTTTCATTGAGCAACTAAGGTGCCATGGCAAAGAAGCCAAGGTCAGTCGGTTTGATGTACCAGGCTGTGGCAGTACGGAGTGACGCCCAGCGCAGAGATGTGAGCAAAATAAATTCAGGCTGAATCCACTGCCAGACTTCTCGAGATACATCAGATTTGAATGCTCATAAGTCAACACTTATCAGAACACCTTGGAATGTTCAAGAATATATGTAGACTACATTTAAAATTCATTTAACACCTTTTTACACGAGAAATGTTCTTTCCTCCCACGAAATCAGTGCATAATCCCATATACCTCCAATGTGTTTTTTTTCCCTTTAATAACACATACATGCAAAGAGCAAATGGTCCAGACTCAGACTCCCTTATCCCAAAGTTTGAAAATTAATCACTCTATAACATGGAAAAATATTAGATAAAAGAAGTTTTTCTATTATACTGGTAATGTTCTGGGCTACCTTTGCCTCATTCTCTTTCCAGGAAAATTTCCCCCACTTTTCCCAATGTTGCCCACAGTTTCTGATGAGTGGATATAATACAGGAAAGTATTTATTCAGCAATTAGTATGTCATAGACTCAGTGTTAAAAACCTGATGTGGATTATTTAATTTAATTCTCATAAGTGGTTAGTAAGTAGAGCACGTATGTGCTAAACATAGATTGGAAAGGGTAGAAGAGCAAAAGATACCTAATATTCATAAGGTACCTGGCTACTGTTCGTTATGCACTAAATATGTATGAGACTTACGAGGCACTAAGTGTGCATGGGCACTGGCATATGTGAGGCTTATTTGGCGACCACTGGAGACACGGCCCTGGCTCCTCCGCCCGAGAAACACAAATGAAGCAGAAATTAGTCAGATGTCCGCCCAGCTAATTGGCAAACTGCAGCTGCTGACCAGGTATACTTGCTTTTGAGACTTTTTAAAGCAAGCGTATGTCATTGGCCCAGGGAACCTTCAGTCAGTGGGCCTCTTGCTTGAACTTCAACCCTGGTCCTTGCAACCACATCATCGGTGGAAAAGGCCGATGCAATAGAGAGAAAGGATGTGTTGGCATTGTTAACCTCAGGGCTCAGGTGGGATCCTTCCGTCCCATGTGCACCCCCTCTCCGTAGTTCAATTTACTCATCTCTCCCCCTATCCCTTGCTTCCAGCTGTGTTTCAATTGGTTTAATTGACAGTGCGATGTGAGCACTTAAAGGAGGAGGAGCGACTATTTAGAGTCACAATGAGCTAAACCCATTCCAGCCCATTCACTGGGAAAAGAAAAAAACTGATGAGAGAAGAAAAGTTCAGTGGCAGGACTTTCACTAACCCCCACACAAGGCTTCACTTCCCACCCCAGCTTCTGACACGGGCAGGAAATAGAGAAATGACATTTCAGACGGAAGGGGGAAAGGGAAACTGAGGGGGAAGGTCCAGCTTCAGAAAAGAAATTTTCCAAACTGACGTAATCCTTCATTTCTCAATAACACTGTCCCCTCCTATGGCTTCACACTGTCTGATGGCCTTTAGGAGGTGACGAGATCACTGCTCTGATATTGTTTGTATAATAAAGGCTAAATTGATTAAAAATAAAAAATGGAAGAGGGGAAACTCCATGAAAAGTTATAAATGTGACAAACCACAAAGCAATCCTTAGACTGCTTCTGGGCCACCTATATTTTTATTGCAAAG